>NC_133416.1:38527500-39777500 GCF_049350105.2 Macaca mulatta | reverse complement strand
AAAGGCTTCTTGAGATGAAAGGTGTAACTCTGTGAGATGATTTCAAAGAACCCAAAGAAGTTTCTCAGAAAGCTTCTTTCTCTTTGTTATCGGAGGATATTTCCTTTGGCCCTATAGTCTTCAAAGGGATCCGAAATATCTGTTCTCAGATTCCACAGAAATAAGGCTAGCAAAGAGATCTACGAAACACAGATATAACTCTGTGAGATGAATTCACAGAACACTAAGCAGTTTCTCAGAAAGCTTCTTTCCAGATTTCATCTGTGGATATTTCCTTTTTCACCATAGCCCTCTATGGGCTTCCAAATATCACTTTGCCAATTCCACAAGAACTGTCTTAGCGAAAGGCTTCTTGAGGGGAAAGCTGTAACTCTGTCAGATGATTTCACAGAACACAAAGAAGTTTCTCAGAAAGCTTCTTTCTCTTTGTTATCGGAGGATATTTCCTTTGGCCCTATAGTCTTCAAAGGGATCCGAAATATCTGTTCTCAGATTCCAGAGATATAAGGCTAGCAAAGATATCTACGAAAGACAGATGTAACTCTGTGAGGTGAATTCACAGAACACTGAGCAGTTTCTCAGAAAGCTTCTTTCCAGATTTCATCTGAGGATATTTCCTTTTTCACCATAGCCCTCTATGGGCTTCCAAATATCACTTTGCCAATTCCACAAGAACTGTCTTAGCGAAAGGCTTCTTGAGGGGAAAGCTGTAACTCTGTTAGATGATCTCACAGAACACAAAGAAGTGTCTCAGAAAGCTTCTTTCTCTTTGTTATCGGAGGATATTTCCTTTGGCCCTATAGTCTTCAAAGGGATCCGAAATATCTGTTCTCAGATTCCACAGAAAGACGGCTAGCAAAGAGATCCACGAAATACAGATGTAACTCTGTGAGATGAATTAACAGAACACTAAGCAGTTTCTCAGAAAGCTTCTTTCCAGATTTCATCTGAGGATATTTCCTTTTTCACCATAGCCATCTATGGGCTCCCAAATATCACTTTGCCAATTCCACAAGAACTGTCTTAGCGAAAGGCTTCTTGAGGGGATAGCTGTAACTCTGTGAGATGATTTCACAGAACTCAAAGAAGTTTCTCAGAAAGCTTCTTTCTCTTTCTTATCGGAGGATATTTCCTTTGGCCCTATATTCTTCAAAAGGATCCGAAATATCTGTTCTCAGATTCCACAGAAATAAGGCAAGCAAAGAGATCTACGAAACACAGATGTAACTCTGGGAGATGAATTCACAGAACACTAAGCAGTTTCTCAGAAAGCTTCTTCCAGATTTCATCTGAGGATATTTCCTTTTTCACAGTAGCCCTCTAGGGGCTTCCAAATATCACTTTGCCAATTCCACAAGAACTGTCTTAGCGAAAGGTTTCTTGAGGGGAAAGCTGTAACTCTGTGAGATGATTTCACAGAACACAAAGAAGTTTCTAAGAAAGCTTCTTTCTCTTTGTTATCGGAGGATATTTCCTTTGGCCCTATAGTCTTCAAAGGGATCCGAAATATCTGTTCTCAGATTCCACATAAATAAGGCTAGCAAATAGATCCACGAAACAAAGATGTAACTCTTTGAGTGGAAGTCACACATCACTGAGCAGTTTCTCAGAAAGCTTCTTTCCAGATTTCATCTGAGGATACTTTCTTTTTCACCATAGCCCTCTGTGGGATTCCAAATATCACTTTGCCAATTACACAAGAACTGTCTTAGCGAAAGGCTTCTTGAGGGGAAAGCTGTAACTCTGTGAGATGATTTCACAGAACACAAAGAAGTTTCTCAGAAAGCTTCTTTCTCTTTGTTATCGGAGGATATTTCCTTTTGCCCTATACTCTCCAAAGGGATCCGAAATATCTGTTCTCAGATTCCACAGAAATAAGGCTAGCAAAGAGATCTACGAAACACAGATGTAACTCTGTGAGATGAATTCACAGACCACTAAGCAGTTTCTCAGAAAGCATCTTTCCAGATTTCATCTGAGGATAATTCCTTTTTCACCATAGCCTTCTATGGGCTTCCAAATATCACTTTGCCAATTCCACAAGAACCGTCTTAGCGAAAGGCTTCTTGAGGGGAAAGCTGTAACTCTGTGAGATGATTTCACAGAACACAAAGAAGTTTCTCAGAAAGCTTCTTTCTCTTTGTTATCGGAGGATATTTCCTTTGGCCCTATAGTCTTCAAAGGGATCCGAAATATCTGTTCTCAGATTCCACAGAAATAAGGCTAGCAAAGAGATCTACGAAACACAGATGTAACTCTGTGAGATGAATTAAGAGAATAGTAAGCAGTTTCTCAGAAAGCTTCTTTCCAGATTTCATCTGTGGATATTTCCTTTTTCACCATAGCCCTCTATGGGCTTCCAAATATCACTTTGCCAATTCCACAAGAACTGTCTTAGCCAAAGGCTTCTTGAGGGGAAAGCTGTAACTCTGTGAGATGATTTCACAGAACACAAAGAAGTTTCTCAGAAAGCTTCTTTCTCTTTGTTATCGGAGGATATTTCCTTTGGCCCTATAGTCTTCAAAGGGATCCGAAATATCTGTTCTCAGATTCCACAGAAATAAGGCTACCAAAGAGATCTACGAAACACAGATATAACTCTGTGAGATGAATTCACAGAACACTAAGCAGTTTCTCAGAAAGCTTATTTCCAGATTTCATCTGAGGATATTTCCTTTTTCACCGTAGCCCTCTATGGGGTTCCAAATATCACTTTGCCAATTCCACAAGAACTGTCTTAGAGAAAGGCTTCTTGAGGGGAAAGCTGTATAACTCTGTGAGATGATTTCACAGAACACAAAAAAGTTTCTCAGAAAGCTTCTTTCACTTTGTTATCGGAGGATATTTCCTTTGGCCCTATAGTCTTCAAAGGGATCCGAAATATCTGTTCGCAGATTCCACAGAAATAAGGCTAGCAAAGAGATCCACGAAATACAGATGTAACTCTGAGAGTGGAAGTCACACATCACAGAGCAGTTTCTCAGAAAGCTTCTTTCCAGATTTCATCTCAGGATATTTCCTTTTTCACCAAAGCCCTCTATGGGCTTCCAAATATCACTTTGCTAATTCCAGAAGAACTGTCTTAGCGAAAGGCTTCTTCAGGGGAAAGGTGTAACTCTGTGAGATGATTTCACAGAACACAAAGAAGTTTCTCAGAAAGCTTCTTTCTCTTTGTTATCGGAGGATATTTCCTTTGGCCCTATAGTCTTCAAAGGGATCCGAAATATCTGTTCTCTGATTCCACAGAAAGAAGGCTAGCAAAGAGATCCACGAAATACCGATGTAACTCTGTGAGATGAATTAACAGAACACTAAGCAGTTTCCCAGAAAGCTTCTTTCAAGATTTCATCTGAGGATATTTGCTTTTTCACCATAGCCCTCTATAGGCTTCCAAATATCACTTTGCCAATTCCACAAGAACTTTCTTACCGAAAGGCTTTTGACTGGAAAGCTGTAACTCTGTGAGATGATTTCACAGAACACAAAGAAGTTTCTCAGAAAGCTTCTTTCTCTTTGTTATCGGAGGATATTTCCTTTGGCCCTATAGTCTTCAAAGGGATCCGAAATATCTGTTCTCAGATTCCACAGAAGTAAGGCTAGCAAAGAGATCTACGAAACACAGATGTAACTCTTTGAGATGAATTCACAGAACCCTAAGCAGTTTCTCAGAAAGCTTCTTTCCAGATTTCATATGAGGATATTTCCTTTTTCACCATAGCCCTCTATGGGCTCCCAAATATCTCTTTGCCAATTCAACAAGAACTGTCATAGCGAAAGGCTTCTTGAAGTGAAAGCTGTAACTCTGTGAGAGGATTTCACAGAACACAAAGAAGTTTCTCAGAAAGCTTCTTTCTCTTTGTTATCGGAGGATATTTCCTTTGGCCCTATAATCTTCAAAGGGATCCGAAATATCTGTTCTCAGATTCCACAGAAATAAGGCAAGCAAAGAGATCCACGAAATACACATGTAACTCTGTGAGTGGAAGTCACACATCACAGAGCAGTTTCTCAGAAAGCTTCTTTCCAGATTTCATCTGAGGATATTTCATTTTTCACCATAGCCCTCTATGGGCTTCCAAATATCACTTTGCCAATTCCACAAGAACTGTCTTAGCGAAAGGCTTCTTGAGGGGAAAGCTGTAACTCCGTGAGATGATTTCACAGAACACAAAGAAGTTTCTCAGAAAGCTTCTTTCTCTTTGTTATCGGAGGATATTTCCTTTGGCCCTATAGTCTTCAAAGGGATCCGAAATATCTGTTCTCAGATTCCACAGAAATAAGGCTAACCAAGAGATCTACGAAACACAGATGTAACTCTGTGAGATGAATTCACAGAACACTAAGCAGTTTCTCTGAAAGCTTCTTTCCAGATTTCATCTGAGGATATTTCCTTTTTCACCATAGCCCTCTATGGGTTTCCAAATATCACTTTTCCAATTCCACAAGAACTGTCTTAGCGAAAGGCTTCTTGAGGGGAAAGCTGTAACTCTGTGAGATGATTTCACAGAACACAAAGAAGTTTCTAAGAAAGCTTCTTTCTCTTTATTATCGGAGCATATTTCCCTTGGCCCTATACTCTTCAAAGGGATCAGAAATATCTGTTCTCAGATTCCACAGAAATAAGGCGAGCAAAGAGATCTACGAAACACAGATGTAACTCTGTGAGATGAATTCACAGAACACTAAGCAGTTTCTCAGAAAGCTTCTTTCCAGATTTCATCTGAGGATATTTCCTTTTTCACCATAGCCCTCTATGGGCTTCCAAATATCACTTTGCCAATTCCACAGGAACTGTCTTAGCGAAAGGCTTCTTGAGGGGAAAGCTGTACCTCTGTGAGAAGATTTCACAGAACACAAAGAAGTTTCTCAGAAAGCTTCTTTCTCTTTGTTATCGGAGGATATTTCCTTTGGCCCTATAGTCTTCAAAGGGATCCGAAATATCTGTTCTCAGATTCCACAGAAAGAAGGCTAGCAAAGAGATCTACGAAACACAGATGTAACTCTGTGAGATGAATTCACAGAACACTAAGCAGTTTCTCAGAAAGCTTCTTTCTCTTTGTTATCGGAGGATATTTCCTTTGGCCCTATAGTCTTCAAAGGGATCCGAAATATCTGTTCTCAGATTCCACAGAAATAAGGCTAGCAAAGAGATCCACGAAATACACATGTAACTCTGAGAGTGGAAGGCACACATCACAGAGCAGTTTCTCAGAAAGCTTCTTTCCAGATTTCCTCTGAGGATATTTCCTTTTTCACCATAGCCCTCTATGGGCTTCCAAATATCACTTTGCCAATTCCAAAAGAACTGTCTTAGCCTAAGGCTTCTTGAGGGGAAAGCTGTAACTCTGTGAGATGATTTCACAGAACACAAAGAAGTTTCTCAGAAAGCTTCTTTCTCTTTGTTATCGGAGGATATTTCCTTTGGCCCTATAGTCTTCAAAGGGATCCGAAATATCTGCTCTCAGATTCCACAGAAAGAAGGCTAGCAAAGACATCCACGAAACAAAGATGTAACTCTGTGAGTGGAAGTCACACATCACAGAGCAGTTTCTCAGAAAGCTTCTTTCCAGATTTGATCTGAGGATATTTGCTTTTTCATCATAGCCCTCTATGGGCTTCCAAATATCACTTTGCCAATTCTACAAGAACTGTCTTAGCGAAAGGCTTCTTAATGGGAAAGCTCTAACTCTGTAGATGATTTCACAGAACACAAAGAAGTTTCTCAGAAAGCTTCTTTCTCTTTCTTATCGGAGGATATTTCCTTTGGCACTATAGTCTTCAAAGGGATCCGAAATATCTGTTCTCAGATTCCACAGAAATAAGGCTAGCAAAGAGATCTACGAAACACAGATGTAACTCTGTGAGATGAATTCACAGAACACTAAGCAGTTTCTCAGAAAGCTTCTTTCCAGATTTCATCTGAGGATATTTCCTTTTTCACCATAGCTCTCTATGGGCTTCCAAATATCACTTTGCCAATTCCACAAGAACTGTCTTAGCGAAAGGCTTCTTGAGGGGAAAGCTGAAACTCTGTGACATGATTTCACTGAACACAAGGAAGTTTCTCAGAAAGCTTCTTTCTCTTTGTTATCGGAGGATATTTCCTTTGGCCCTATAGACTCCAAAGGGATCTGAAATATCTGTTCTCAGATTCCACAGAAATAAGGCTAGCAAAGAGATCTACGAAACACAGATGTAATTCTGTGAGATGAATTCACAGAACACTAAGCAGTTTCTCAGAAAGCTTCTTTCCAGATTTCATCTGAGGATATTTCTTTTTTCACCATAGCCCTCTATGGGCTTCCAAATATTACTTTGCCAATTCCACAAAAACTGTCTTAGCGAAAGTCTTCTTGAGGGGACAGCTGTAACTCTGTGAGAAGATTTCACAGAACACAAAGAAGTTTCTCAGAAAGCTTCTTTCTCTTTGTTATCGGAGGATATTTCCTTTGGCCGTATAGTCTTCAAAGGGATCCGAAATATCTGTTCTCAGATTCCACAGAAAGAAGGCTAGCAAAGAGATCCACGAAATACAGATGTAACTCTGTGAGATGAATGAACAGAACACTAAGCAGTTTCTCAGAAAGCTTCTTTCCAGATTTCATCTGAGGATATTTCCTTTTTCACCCTAGCCCTCTAAGGGCTTCCAAATATCACTTTGCCAATTCCACAAGAACTGTCTTAGCGAAAGGCTTCTTGAGGTGAAAGCTGTAACTCTGTGAGATGATTTCACAGAACACAAAGAAGTTTCTCAGAAAGCTTCTTTCTCTTTGTTATCGGAGGATATTTCCTTTCGCCCTATAGTCTTCAAAGGGATCCGAAATATCTGTTCTCAGATTCCACAGAAATAAGGCTAGCAAAGAGATCTATGAAACACAGATGTATCTCTCTGAGATGAATTCACAGAACACTAAGCAGTTTCTCAGAAAGCTTCTTTCCAGATTTCATCTGAGGATATTTCCTTTTTCACGGTAGCACTCTATGGGCATACAAATATCACTTTGCCAGTTCCACAAGAACTGTCTTAGCGAAAGGCTTCTTGAGATGAAAGGTGTAACTCTGTGAAATGATTTCACAGAACCCAAAGAAGTTTCTCAGAAAGCTTCTTTCTCTTTGTTATCGGAGGATATTTCCTTTGGCCCTATAGTCTTCAAAGGGATCCGAAATATCTGTTCTCAGATTCCACAGAAATAAGGCTAGCAAAGAGATCTACGAAACACAGATATAACTCTGTGAGATGAATTCACAGAACACTAAGCAGTTTCTCAGAAAGCTTCTTTCCAGATTTCATCTGTGGATATTTCCTTTTTCACCATAGCCCTCTATGGGCCTCCAAATATCACTTTGCCAATTCCACAAGAACTGTCTTAGCGAAAGGCTTTTTGAGGGGAAAGCTGTAACTCTGTGAGATGATTTCACAGAACACAAAGAAGTTTCTCAGAAAGCTTCTTTCTCTTTGTTATCGGAGGATATTTCCTTTGGCCCTATAGTCTTCAAAGGGATCCGAAATATCTGTTCTCAGATTCCACAGAAATAAGGCTAGCAAAGAGATCTACGAAACACAGATGTAACTCTGTGAGATGAATTCACAGAACACTAAGCAGTTTCTCAGAAAGCTTCTTTCCAGATTTCATCTGAGGATATTTCCTTTTTCACCATAGCCCTCTATGGGCTTCCAAATATCACTTTGCCAATTCCACAGGAACTGTCTTAGCGAAAGGCTTCTTGAGGGCAAAGCTGTAACTCTGTGAGATGATTTCACAGAACAGAAAAAAGTTTCTCAGAAAGCTTCTTTCTCTTTGTTATCGGAGGATATTTCCTTTGGTCCTATAGTCTTCAAAGGGATCCGAAATATCTGCTCTCAGATTCCACAGAAATAAGGCTAGCAAAGAGATCTACGAAACACAGATGTAACTCTGTGAGATGAATTCACAGAACACTAAGCAGTTTCTCTGAAAGCTTCTTTCCAGATTTCATCTGAGGATATTTCCTTTTTCACCGTAGCCCTCTAAGGGCTTACAAATATCACTTTGCCCATTCCACAAGAACTGTCTTAGCGAACTTTTTGAGGGGAAAGCTGTAACTCTGTGAGATGATTTCACAGAACACAAAGAAGTTTCTCAGAAAGCTTCTTTCTCTTTGTTATCGGAGGATATTTCCTGTGGCCCTATAGTCTTCAAAGGGATCCGAAATATCTGTTCTCAGATTCCACAGAAATAAGGCTAGCAAAGAGATCTACGAAACACAGATGTAACTCTGTGAGATGAATTCACAGAACACTAAGCAGTTTCTCTGAAAGCTTCTTTCCAGATTTCATCTGAGGATATTTCCTTTTTCACCATAACCCCCTAGGGGCTTCAAAATATCACTTTGCCAATTCCACAAGAACTGTCTTAGCGAAAGGCTTCTTGAGGGGAAAGCTGTAACTCTGTGAGATGATTTCACAGAACACAAAGAAGTTTCTCAGAAAGCTTCTTTCTCTTTGTTATCGGAGGATCTTTCCTTTGGCCCTATAGTCTTCAAAGGGATCCGAAATATCTGTTCTCAGATTCCACAGAAATAAGGCTAGCAAAGAGATCTACGAAACACAGATGTAACTCTGTGAGATGAATTCACAGAACACTAAGCAGTTTCTCAGAAAGCTTCTTTCCAAATTTCCTCTGAGGATATTTCCTTTTTCACCGAGGCGCTCTATGGGCTTCCAAATATCACTTTGCCAGTTCCACAAGAACTGTCTTAGCGACAGGCTTCTTGAGACGAAAGGTGTAACTCTGTAAGATGATTTCACAGAACACAAAGCAGTTTCTCAGAAAGCTTCTTTCTCTTTGTTATCGGAGGATATTTCCTTTGGCCCTATAGTCTTCAAAGGGATCCGAAATATCTGTTCTCAGATTCCACAGAAATAAGGCTAGCAAAGAGATCTACGAAACACAGATGTAACTCTGTGAAATGAATTCACAGAACACTAAGCAGTTTCTCAGAAAGCTTATTTCCAGATTTCATCTGAGGATATTTCCTTTTTCACCATAGCCCTCTAGGGGCTTCCAAATATCACTTTGCCAATTCCACAAGAACTGTCTTAGCGAAAGGCTTCTTGAGGGGATAGCTGTAACTCTGTGAGATGATTTCACAGAACACAAAGAAGTTTCTCAGAAAGCTTCTTTCTCTTTGTTATCGGAGGATATTTCCTTTGGCCCTATAGTCTTCAAAGGGATCCGAAATATCTGTTCTCAGATTCCACAGAAATAAGGCTCGCAAAGAGATCTATGAAACACAGATATAACTCTGTGAGATGAATTCACAGAACACTAAGCAGTTTCTCAGAAAGCTTCTTTCCAGATTTCATCTGAGGATATTTCCTTTTTCACCATAGCCCTCTATGAAATTCCAAATATCACCTTGCCAATTCCACAAGAACTGTCTTAGCGAAAGGCTTCTTGAGGGGAAAGCTGTAACTCTGTGAGATGATTTCACTGAACACAAAGAAGTTTCTCAGAAAGCTTCTTTCTCTTTGTTATCGGAGGATATTTCCTTTGGCCCTATAGACTCCAAAGGGATCTGAAATATCTGTTCTCAGTTTCCACAGAAATAAGGCTAGCAAAGAGATCTACGAAACACAGATGTAATTCTGTGAGATGAATGAACAGAACACTAAGCAGTTTCTCAGAAAGCTTCTTTCCAGATTTCATCTGAGGATATTTCCTTTTTCACCATAGCCCTCTAGGGGCTTCCACATATCACTTTGCCAATTCCACAAGAACCGTCTGAGCGAAAGGCTTCTTGAGGGGAAAGCTGTAATTCTGTGAGATGATTTCACAGAACACAAAGAAGTTTCTCAGAAAGCTTCTTTCTCTTTGTTATCGGAGGATATTTCCTTTGGCCCTATAGTCTTCGAAGGGATCCGAAATATCTGTTCTCAGATTCCACAGAAATAACGTTAGCAAAGAGATCTACGAAACACAGATGTAACTCTGTGAGATGAATTCACAGAACACTAAGCAGTTTCTCAGAAAGCTTCTTTCCAGATTTCATCTGAGGATATTTCTTTTTTCACCATAGCGCTCTATGGGCTTAAAAATATTACGTTGCCAATTCCACAAAAACTGTCTTAGCGAAAGTCTTCTTGAGGGGACAGCTGTAACTCTGTGAGATGATTTCACAGAACACAAAGAAGTTTCTCAGAAAGCTTCTTTCTCTTTGTTATCGGAGGATATTTCCTTTGGCCGTATAGTCTTCAAAGGGATCCGAAATATCTGTTCTCAGATTCCACAGAAAGAAGGCTAGCAAAGAGATCCACGAAATACAGATGTAACTCTGTGAGATGAATGAACAGAACACTAAGCAGTTTCTCAGAAAGCTTCTTTCCAGATTTCATCTGAGGATATTTCCTTTTTCACCCTAGCCCTCTATGGGCTTCCAAATATCACTTTGCCAATTCCACAAGAACTGTCTTAGCGAAAGGCTTCTTGAGGGGAAAGCTGTAACTCTGTGAGATGATTTCACAGAACACAAAGAAGTTTCTCAGAAAGCTTCTTTTTCTTTGTTATCGGAGGATATTTCCTTTCGCCCTATAGTCTTCAAAGGGATCCGAAATATCTGTTCTCAGATTCCACAGAAATAAGGCTAGCAAAGAGATCTACGAAACACAGATGTAACTCTGTGAGATGAATTCACAGAACACTAAGCAGTTTCTCAGAAAGCTTCTTTCCAGATTTCATATGAGGATATTTCCTTTTTCACCATAGCCCTCTATGGGCTTCCAAATATCTCTTTGCCAATTCCACAAGAACTGTCATAGCGAAAGGCTTCTTGAAGTGAAAGCTGTAACTCTGTGAGGGGATTTCACAGAACACAAAGAAGTTTCTCAGAAAGCTTCTTTCTCTTTGTTATCGGAGGATATTTCCTTTGGCCCTATAATCTTCAAAGGGATCCGAAATATCTGTTCTCAGATTCCACAGAAATAAGGCAAGCAAAGAGATCCACGAAATACACATGTAACTCTGTGAGTGGAAGTCACACATCACAGAGCAGTTTCTCAGAAAGCTTCTTTCCAGATTTCATCTGAGGATATTTCCTTTTTCACCATAGCCCTCTATGGGCTTCCAAATATCACTTTGCCAATTCCAGAAGAACTGTCTTAGCGAAAGGCTTCTTGAGGGGAAAGCTGTAACTCCGTGTGATGATTTCACAGAACACAAAGAAGTTTCTCAGAAAGCTTCTTTCTCTTTGTTATCGGAGGATATTTCCTTTGGCCCTATAGTCTTCAAAGGGATCCGAAATATCTGTTCTCAGATTCCACAGAAATAAGGCTAACCAAGAGACCTACGAAACACAGATGTAACTCTGTGAGATGAATTCACAGAACACTAAGCAGTTTCTCAGAAAGCTTCTTTCCAGATTTCATCTGAGGATATTTCCTTTTTCACCATAGCCCTCTATGGGCTTCCAAATATCACTTTGCCAATTCCACAGGAACTGTCTTAGCGAAAGGCTTCTTGGGGGGAAGCTGTAACTCTGTGAGATGATTTCACAGAACACAAAGAAGTTTCTCAGAAAGCTTCTTTCTCTTTGTTATCGGAGGATATTTCCTTTGGCCCTATAGTCTTCAAAGGGATCCGAAATATCTGTTCTCAGATTCCACAGAAAGAAGGCTAGCAAAGAGATCTACGAAACACAGATGTAACTCTGTGAGATGAATTCACAGAACACTAAGCAGTTTCTCAGAAAGCTTCTTTCACTTTGTTATCGGAGGATATTTCCTTTGGCCCTATAGTCTTCAAAGGGATCCGAAATATCTGTTCTCAGATTCCACAGAAATAAGGCTAGCAAAGAGATCCACGAAATACACATGTAACTCTGAGAGTGGAAGTCACACATCACAGAGCAGTTTCTCAGAAAGCTTCTTTCCAGATATCCTCTGAGGATATTTCCTTTTTCACCATAGCCCTCTATGGGCTTCCAAATATCACTTTGCCAATTCCACAAGAACTGTCTTAGCGAAAGGCTTCTTGAGGGGAAAGCTGTAACTCTGTCAGATGATTTCACAGAACACAAAGAAGTTTCTCAGAAAGCTTCTTTCTCTTTGTTATAGGAGGATATTTCCTTTGGCCCTATAGTCTTCAAAGGGATCCGAAATATCTGTTCTCAGATTCCACAGAAATAAGGCTAGCAAAGAGATCAACGAAACACAAATGTAACTCTGTGAGGTTAATTCACAGAACACTAAGCAGTTTCTCAGAAAGCTTCTTTCCAGATTTCATCTGAGGATATTTCCTTTTTCACCATAGCCCTCTATGGGCTTCCAAATATCACTTTGTCAATTCCACAAGAACTGTCTTAGCGAAAGGCTTCTTGAGGGGAAAGCTGTAACTCTGTGAGATGATCTCACAGAACACAAAGAAGTTTCTCAGAAAGCTTCTTTCTCTTTGTTATCGGAGGATATTTCCTTTTGCCCTATACTCTCCAAAGGGATCCGAAATATCTGTTCTCAGATTCCACAGAAATAAGGCTAGCAAAGAGATCTACGAAACACAGATGTAACTCTGTGAGATGAATTCACAGAACACTAAGCAGTTTCTCAGAAAGCATCTTTCCAGATTTCATCTGAGGATATTTCCTTTTTCACCATAGCCTTCTATGGGCTTCCAAATATCACTTTGCCAATTCCACAAGAGCCGTCTTAGCGAAAGGCTTCTTGAGGGGAAAGCTGTAACTCTGTGAGATGATTTCACAGAAAACAAAGAAGTTTCTCAGAAAGCTTCTTTCTCTTTGTTATCGGAGGATATTTCCTTTGGCCCTATAGTCTTCAAAGGGATCCGAAATATCTGTTCTCAGATTCCACAGA
Organism: Macaca mulatta; assembly: GCF_049350105.2. Classification (NCBI taxonomy): domain Eukaryota; kingdom Metazoa; phylum Chordata; class Mammalia; order Primates; family Cercopithecidae; genus Macaca; species Macaca mulatta. The sequence continues at coordinate 39,764,656 of NC_133416.1, read as the reverse complement.
AGTAAGGCTAGCAAAGAGATCTACGAAACACAGATGTAACTCTGTGAGATGAATTAAGAGAACACTAAGCAGTTTCTCAGAAAGCTTCTTTCCAGATTTCATCTGTGGATATTTCCTTTTTCACCATAGCCCTCTATGGGCTTCCAAATATCACTTTGCCAATTCCACAAGAACTGTCTTAGCGAAAGGCTTCTTGAGGGGAAAGCTGTAACTCTGTGAGATGATTTCACAGAACACAAAGAAGTTTCTCAGAAAGCTTCTTTCTCTTTGTTATCGGAGGATATTTCCTTTGGCCCTATAGTCTTCAAAGGGATCCGAAATATCTGTTCTCAGATTCCACAGAAATAAGGCTAGCAAAGAGATCTACGAAACACAGATATAACTCTGTGAGATGAATTCTCAGAACACTAAGCAGTTTCTCAGAAAGTTTCTTTCCAGATTTCATCTGAGGATATTTCCTTTTTCACCGTAGCCCTCTAGGGGTTCCAAATATCACTTTGCCAATTCCACAAGAACTGTCTTAGAGAAAGGCTTCTTGAGGGGAAAGCTGTATAACTCTGTGAGATGATTTCACAGAACACAAAAAAGTTTCTCAGAAAGCTTTTTCACTTTGTTATCGGAGGATATTTCCTTTGGCCCTATAGTCTTCAAAGGGATCCGAAATATCTGTTCGCAGATTCCACAGAAATAAGGCTAGCAAGAGATCCACGAAATACAGATGTAACTCTGAGAGTGGAAGTCACACATCACAGAGCAGTTTCTCAGAAAGCTTCTTTCCAGATTTCATCTGAGGATATTTCCTTTTTCACCAAAGCCCTCTATGGGCTACCAAATATCACTTTGCTAATTCCAGAAGAACTGTCTTAGCGAAAGGCTTCTTGAGGGGAAAGCTGTAACTCTGTGAGATGATTTCACAGAACACAAAGAAGTTTCTCAGAAAGCTTCTTTCTCTTTGTTATCGGAGGATATTTCCTTTGGCCCTATAGTCTTCAAAGGGATCCGAAATATCTGTTCTCAGATTCCACAGAAAGAAGGCTAGCAAAGAGATCCACGAAATACCGATGTAACTCTGTGAGATGAATTAACAGAACACTAAGCAGTTTCCCAGAAAGCTTCTTTCAAGATTTCATCTGAGGATATTTGCTTTTTCACCATAGCCCTCTATAGGCTTCCAAATATCACTTTGCCAATTCCACAAGAACTTTCTTACCGAAAGGCTTTTGACTGGAAAGCTGTAACTCTGTGAGATGATTTCACAGAACACAAAGAAGTTTCTCAGAAAGCTTCTTTCTCTTTGTTATCAGAGGATATTTCCTTTGGCCCTATAGTCTTCAAAGGGATCCGAAATATCTGTTCTCAGATTCCACAGAAATAAGGCTAGCAAAGAGATCTACGAAACACAGATGTAACTCTTTGAGATGAATTCACAGAACCCTAAGCAGTTTCTCAGAAAGCTTCTTTCCAGATTTCATATGAGGATATTTCCTTTTTCACCATAGCCCTCTATGGGCTTCCAAATATCTCTTTGCCAATTCCACAAGAACTGTCATAGCGAAAGGCTTCTTGAAGTGAAAGCTGTAACTCTGTGAGAGGATTTCACAGAACACAAAGAAGTTTCTCAGAAAGCTTCTTTCTCTTTGTTATCGGAGGATATTTCCTTTGGCCCTATAATCTTCAAAGGGATCCGAAATATCTGTTCTCAGATTCCACAGAAATAAGGCAAGCAAAGAGATCCACGAAATACACATGTAACTCTGTGAGTGGAAGTCACACATCACAGAGCAGTTTATCAGAAAGCTTCTTTCCAGATTTCATCTGAGGATATTTCCTTTTTCACCATAGCCCTCTATGGGCTTCCAAATATCACTTTGCCAATTCCACAAGAACTGTCTTAGCGAAAGGCTTCTTGAGGGGAAAGCTGTAACTCCGTGTGATGATTTCACAGAACACAAAGAAGTTTCTCTGAAAGCTTCTTTCTCTTTGTTATCGGAGGATATTTCCTTTGGCCCTATAGTCTTCAAAGGGATCCGAAATATCTGTTCTCAGATTCCACAGAAATAAGGCTAACCAAGAGACCTACGAAACACAGATGTAACTCTGTGAGATGAATTCACAGAACACTAAGCAGTTTCTCTGAAAGCTTCTTTCCAGATTTCATCTGAGGATATTTCCTTTTTCACCATAGCCCTCTATGGGTTTCCAAATATCACTTTTCCAATTCCACAAGAACTGTCTTAGCGAAAGGCTTCTTGAGGGGAAAGCTGTAACTCTGTGAGATGATTTCACAGAACACAAAGAAGTTTCTAAGAAAGCTTCTTTCTCTTTATTATCGGAGCATATTTCCCTTGGCCCTATACTCTTCAAAGGGACCAGAAATATCTGTTCTCAGATTCCACAGAAATAAGGCTAGCAAAGAGATCTACGAAACACAGATGTAACTCTGTGAGATGAATTCACAGAACACTAAGCAGTTTCTCAGAAAGCTTCTTTCCAGATTTCATCTGAGGATATTTCCTTTTTCACCATAGCCCTCTATGGGCTTCCAAATATCACTTTGCCAATTCCACAGGAACTGTCTTAGCGAAAGGCTTCTTGGGGGGAAAGCTGTAACTCTGTGAGAAGATTTCACAGAACACAAAGAAGTTTCTCAGAAAGCTTCTTTCTCTTTGTTATCGGAGGATATTTCCTTTGGCCCTATAGTCTTCAAAGGGATCCGAAATATCTGTTCTCAGATTCCACAGAAAGAAGGCTAGCAAAGAGATCTACGAAACACAGATGTAACTCTGTGAGATGAATTCACAGAACACTAAGCAGTTTCTCAGAAAGCTTCTTTCTCTTTGTTATCGGAGGATATTTCCTTTGGCCCTATAGTCTTCAAAGGGATCCGAAATATCTGTTCTCAGATTCCACAGAAATAAGGCTAGCAAAGAGATCCACGATATACACATGTAACTCTGAGAGTGGAAGTCACACATCACAGAGCAGTTTCTCTGAAAGCTTCTTTCCAGATTTCATCTGAGGATATTTCCTTTTTCACCATAGCCCTCTATGGGCTTCCAAATATCACTTTGCCAATTCCACAAGAACTGTCTTAGCGAAAGGCTTCTTGAGGGGAAAGCTGTAACTCTGTCAGATGATTTCACAGAACACAAAGAAGTTTCTCAGAAAGCTTCTTTCTCTTTGTTATCGGAGGATATTTCCTTTGGCCCTATAGTCTTCAAAGGGATCCGAAATATCTGTTCTCAGATTCCACAGAAATAAGGCTAGCAAAGATATCTACGAAAGACAGATGTAACTCTGTGAGGTGAATTCACAGAACACTGAGCAGTTTCTCAGAAAGCTTCTTTCCAGATTTCATCTGAGGATATTTCCTTTTTCACCATAGCCCTCTATGGGCTTCCAAATATCACTTTGCCAATTCCACAAGAACTGTCTTAGCGAAAGGCTTCTTGACGGGAAAGCTGTAACTCTGTTAGATGATCTCACAGAACACAAAGAAGTGTCTCAGAAAGCTTCTTTCTCTTTGTTATAGGAGGATATTTCCTTTGGCCCTGTAGGCTTCAAAGGGATCCGAAATATCTGTTCTCAGATTCCACAGAAAGAAGGCTAGCAAAGAGATCCACGAAATACAGATGTAACTCTGTGAGATGAATTCACAGAACACTAATCAGTTTCTCAGAAAGCTTCTTTCCAGATTTCATCTGAAGATATTTCCTTTTTCACCATAGCCATCTATGGGCTCCCAAATATCACTTTGCCAATTCCACAAGAACTGTCTTAGCGAAAGGCTTCTTGAGGGGATAGCTGTAACTCTGTGAGATGATTTCACAGAACACAAAGAAGTTTCTCAGAAAGCTTCTTTCTCTTTCTTATCGGAGGATATTTCCTTTGGCCCTATATTCTTCAAAAGGATCCGAAATATCTGTTCTCAGATTACACAGAAATAAGGCAAGCAAAGAGATCTACGAAACACAGATGTAACTCTGGGAGATGAATTCACAGAACACTAAGCAGTTTCTCAGAAAGCTTCTTTCCAGATTTCATCTGAGGATATTTCCTTTTTCACGGTAGCCCTCTAGGGGCTTCCAAATATCACTTTGCCAATTCCACAAGAACTGTCTTAGCGAAAGGTTTCTTGAGGGGAAAGCTGTAACTCTGTGAGATGATTTCACAGAACACAAAGAAGTTTCTAAGAAAGCTTCTTTCTCTTTGTTATCGGAGGATATTTCCTTTGGCCCTATAGTCTTCAAAGGGATCCGAAATATCTGTTCTCAGATTCCACATAAATAAGGCTAGCAAATAGATCCACGAAACAAAGATGTAACTCTTTGAGTGGAAGTCACACATCACTGAGCAGTTTCTCAGAAAGCTTCTTTCCAGATTTCATCTGAGGATACTTTCTTTTTCACCATGGCCCTCTGTGGGCTTCCAAATATCACTTTGCCAATTCCACAAGAACTGTCTTAGCGAAAGGCTTCTTGAGGGGAAAGCTGTAACTCTGTGAGATGATTTCACAGAACACAAAGAAGTTTCTCAGAAAGCTTCTTTCTCTTTGTTATCGGAGGATATTTCCTTTGGCCCTATAGTCTTCAAAGGGATCCGAAATATCTGTTCTCAGATTCCACAGAAGTAAGGCTAGCAAAGAGATCTACGAAACACAAATGTAACTCTGTGAGGTTAATTCACAGAACACTAAGCAGTTTCTCAGAAAGCTTCTTTCCAGATTTCATCTGAGGATATTTCCTTTTTCACCATAGCCCTCTATGGGCTTCCAAATATCACTTTGTCAATTCCACAAGAACTGTCTTAGCGAAAGGCTTCTTGAGGGGAAAGCTGTAACTCTGTGAGATGATCTCACAGAACACAAAGAAGTTTCTCAGAAAGCTTCTTTCTCTTTGTTATCGGAGGATATTTCCTTTTGCCCTATACTCTCCAAAGGGATCCGAAATATCTGTTCTCAGATTCCACAGAAATAAGGCTAGCAAAGAGATCTACGAAACACAGATGTAACTCTGTGAGATGAATTCACAGAACACTAAGCAGTTTCTCAGAAAGCATCTTTCCAGATTTCATCTGAAGATATTTCCGTTTTCACCATAGCCTTCTATGGGCTTCCAAATATCACTTTGCCAATTCCACAAGAACCGTCTTAGCGAAAGGCTTCTTGAGGGGAAAGCTGTAACTCTGTGAGATGATTTCACAGAACACAAAGAAGTTTCTCAGAAAGCTTCTTTCTCTTTGTTATCGGAGGATATTTCCTTTGGCCCTATAGTCTTCAACGGGATCCGAAATATCTGTTCTCAGATTCCACAGAAATAAGGCTAGCAAAGAGATCTACGAAACACAGATGTAACTCTGTGAGATGAATTAAGAGAACACTAAGCAGTTTCTCAGAAAGCTTCTTTCCAGATTTCATCTGTGGATATTTCCTTTTTCACCATAGCCCTCTATGGGCTTCCAAATATCACTTTGCCAATTCCACAAGAACTGTCTTCGCCAAAGGCTTCTTGAGGGGAAAGCTGTAACTCTGTGAGATGATTTCACAGAACACAAAGAAGTTTCTCAGAAAGCTTCTTTCTCTTTGTTATCGGAGGATATTTCCTTTGGCCCTATAGTCTTCAAAGGGATCCGAAATATCTGTTCTCAGATTCCACAGAAATAAGGCTAACCAAGAGACCTACGAAACACAGATGTAACTCTGTGAGATGAATTCACAGAACACTAAGCAGTTTCTCTGAAAGCTTCTTTCCAGATTTCATCTGAGGATATTTCCTTTTTCACCATAGCCCTCTTTGGGTTTCCAAATATCACTTTTCCAATTCCACAAGAACTGTCTTAGCGAAAGGCTTCTTGAGGGGAAAGCTGTAACTCTGTGAGATGATTTCACAGAACACAAAGAAGTTTCTAAGAAAGCTTCTTTCTCTTTATTATCGGAGCATATTTCCCTTGGCCCTATACTCTTCAAAGGGATCAGAAATATCTGTTCTCAGATTCCACAGAAATAAGGCTAGCAAAGAGATCTACGAAACACAGATGTAACTCTGTGAGATGAATTCACAGAACACTAAGCAGTTTCTCAGAAAGCTTCTTTCCAGATTTCATCTGAGGATATTTCCTTTTTCACCATAGCCCTCTATGGGCTTCCAAATATCACTTTGCCAATTCCACAGGAACTGTCTTAGCGAAAGGCTTCTTGGGGGGAAAGCTGTAACTCTGTGAGAAGATTTCACAGAACACAAAGAAGTTTCTCAGAAAGCTTCTTTCTCTTTGTTATCGGAGGATATTTCCTTTGGCCCTATAGTCTTCAAAGGGATCCGAAATATCTGTTCTCAGATTCCACTGAAAGAAGGCTAGCAAAGAGATCGACGAAACACAGATGTAACTCTGTGAGATGAATTCACAGAACACTAAGCAGTTTCTCAGAAAGCTTCTTTCTCTTTGTTATCAGAGGATATTTCCTTTGGCCCTATAGTCTTCAAAGGGATCCGAAATATCTGTTCTCAGATTCCACAGAAATAAGGCTAGCAAAGAGATCCACGAAATACACATGTAACTCTGAGAGTGGAAGTCACACATCACAGAGCAGTTTCTCAGAAAGCTTCTTTCCAGATTTCCTCTGAGGATATTTCCTTTTTCACCATAGCCCTCTATGGGCTTCCAAATATCACTTTGCCAATTCCACAAGAACTGTCTTAGCCTAAGGCTTCTTGAGGGGAAAGCTGTAACTCTGTGAGATGATTTCACAGAACACAAAGAAGTTTCTCAGAAAGCTTCTTTCTCTTTGTTATCGGAGGATATTTCCTTTGGCCCTATAGTCTTCAAAGGGATCCGATATATCTGCTCTCAGATTCCACAGAAAGAAGGCTAGCAAAGACATCCACGAAACAAAAATGTAACTCTGTGAGTGGAAGTCACACATCACAGAGCAGTTTCTCAGAAAGCTTCTTTCCAGATTTGATCTGAGGATATTTGCTTTTTCACCATAGCCCTCTATGGGCTTCCAAATATCACTTTGCCAATTCCACAAGAACTGTCTTAGCGAAAGGCTTCTTAATGGGAAAGCTCTAACTCTGTAGATGATTTCACAGAACACAAAGAAGTTTCTCAGAAAGCTTCTTTCTCTTTCTTATCGGAGGATATTTCCTTTGGCACTATAGTCTTCAAAGGGATCCGAAATATCTGTTCTCAGATTCCACAGAAATAAGGCTAGCAAAGAGATCTACGAAACACAGATGTAACTCTATGAGATGAATTCACAGAACACTAAGCAGTTTCTCAGAAAGCTTCTTTCCAGATTTCATCTGAGGATATTTCCTTTTTCACCATAGCCCTCTATGGGCTTCCAAATATCACTTTGCCAATTCCACAAGAACTGTCTTAGCGAAAGGCTTCTTGAGGGGAAATCTGTAACTCTGTGAGATGATTTCACTGAACACAAAGAAGTTTCTCAGAAAGCTTCTTTCTCTTTGTTATCGGAGGATATTTCCTTTGGCCCTATAGACTCCAAAGGGATCCGAAATATCTGTTCTCAGATTCCACAGAAATAAGGCTAGCAAAGAGATCTAGGAAACACAGATGTAATTCTGTGAGATGAATTCACAGAACACTAAGCAGTTTCTCAGAAAGCTTCTTTCCAGATTTCATCTGAGGATATTTCCTTTTTCACCATAGCCCTCTAGGTGCTTCCAAATATTACATTGCCAATTCCACAAAAACTGTCTTAGCGAAAGTCTTCTTGAGGGGACAGCTGTAACTCTGTGAGATGATTTCACAGAACACAAAGAAGTTTCTCAGAAAGCTTCTTTCTCTTTGTTATCGGAGGATATTTCCTTTGGCCCTATAGTCTTCAAAGGGATCCGAAATATCTGTTCTCAGATTCCACAGAAAGAAGGCTAGCAAAGAGATCTACGAAACACAGATGTAACTCTGCGAGATGAATTCACAGAACACTAAGCAGTTTCTCAGAAAGCTTCTTTCTCTTTGTTATCGGAGGATATTTCCTTTGGCCCTATAGTCTTCAAAGGCATCCGAAATATCTGATCTCAGATTCCACAGAAATAAGGCTAGCAAAGAGATCCACGAAATACAGATGTAACTCTGAGAGTGGAAGTCACACATCACAGAGCAGTTTCTCAGAAAGCTTCTTTCCAGATTTCCTCTGAGGATATTTCCTTTTTCACCATAGCCCTCTATGGGCTTCCAAATATCACTTTGCCAATTCCACAAGAACTGTCTTAGCCTAAGGCTTCTTGAGGGGAAAGCTGTAACTCTGTGAGATGATTTCACAGAACACAAAGAAGTTTCTCAGAAAGCTTCTTTCTCTTTGTTATCGGAGGATATTTCCTTTGGCCCTATAGTCTTCAAAGTGATCCGAAATATCTGCTCTCAGATTCCACAGAAAGAAGGCTAGCAAAGACATCCACGAAACAAAGATGTAACTCTGTGAGTGGAAGTCACACATCACAGAGCAGTTTCTCAGAAAGCTTCTTTCCAGATTTGATCTGAGGATATTTGCTTTTTCACCATAGCCCTCTATGGGCTTCCAAATATCACTTTGCCAATTCCACAAGAACTGTCTTAGCGAAAGGCTTCTTAAGGGGAAAGCTCTAACTCTGTAGATGATTTCACAGAACACAAAGAAGTTTCTCAGAAAGCTTCTTTCTCTTTCTTATCGGAGGATATTTCCTTTGGCACTATAGTCTTCAAAGGGATCCGAAATATCTGTTCTCAGATTCCACAGAAAGAAGGCTAGCAAAGAGATCTACGAAACACAGATGTAACTCTGTGAGATGAATTCACAGAACACTAAGCAGTTTCTCAGAAAGCTTCTTTCCAGATTTCATCTGAGGATATTTCCTTTTTCACAATAGCTCTCTATGGGCTTCCAAATATCACTTTGCCAATTCCACAAGAACTGTCTTAGCGAAAGGCTTCTTGAGGGGAAAGCTGAAACTCTGTGAGATGATTTCACTGAACACAAAGAAGTTTCTCAGAAAGCTTCTTTCTCTTTGTTATCGGAGGATATTTCCTTTGGCCCTATAGACTCCAAAGGGATCTGAAATATCTGTTCTCAGATTCCACAGAAATAAGGCTAGCAAAGAGATCTACGAAACACAGATGTAATTCTGTGAGATGAATTCACAGAACACTAAGCAGTTTCTCAGAAAGCTTCTTTCCAGATTTCATCTGAGGATATTTCTTTTTTCATCATAGCCCTCTATGGGCTTCCAAATATTACTTTGCCAATTCCACAAAAACTGTCTTAGCGAAAGTCTTCTTGAGGGGACAGCTGTAACTCTGTGAGATGATTTCACAGAACACAAAGAAGTTTCTCAGAAAGCTTCTTTCTCTTTGTTATCGGAGGATATTTCCTTTGGCCGTATAGTCTTCAAAGGGATCCGAAATATCTGTTCTCAGATTCCACAGAAAGAAGGCTAGCAAAGAGATCCACGAAATACAGATGTAACTCTGTGAGATGAATGAACAGAACACTAAGCAGTTTCTCAGAAAGCTTCTTTCCAGATTTCATCTGAGGATATTTCCTTTTTCACCCTAGCCCTCTAAGGGCTTCCAAATATCACTTTGCCAATTCCACAAGAACTGTCTTAGCGAAAGGCTTCTTGAGGTGAAAGCTGTAACTCTGTGAGATGATTTCACAGAACACAAAGAAGTTTCTCAGAAAGCTTCTTTCTCTTTGTTATCGGAGGATATTTCCTTTCGCCCTATAGTCTTCAAAGGGATCCGAAATATCTGTTCTCAGATTCCACAGAAATAAGGCTAGCAAAGAGATCTATGAAACACAAATGTATCTCTGTGAGATGAATTCACAGAACACTAAGCAGTTTCTCAGAAAGCTTCTTTCCAGATTTCATCTGAGGATATTTCCTTTTTCACGGTAGCACTCTATGGGCATACAAATATCACTTTGCCAGTTCCACATGAACTGTCTTAGCGAAAGGCTTCTTGAGATGAAAGGTGTAACTCTGTGAGATGATTTCACAGAACCCAAAGAAGTTTCTCAGAAAGCTTCTTTCTCTTTGTTATCGGAGGATATTTCCTTTGGCCCTATAGTCTTCAAAGGGATCCGAAATATCTGTTCTCAGATTCCACAGAAATAAGGCTAGCAAAGAGATCTACGAAACACAGATATAACTCTGTGAGATGAATTCACAGAACACTAAGCAGTTTCTCAGAAAGCTTCTTTCCAGATTTCATCTGTGGATATTTCCTTTTTCACCATAGCCCTCTATGGGCTTCCAAATATCACTTTGCCAATTCCACAAGAACTGTCTTAGCGAAAGGCTTCTTGAGGGGAAAGCTGTAACTCTGTCAGATGATTTCACAGAACACAAAGAAGTTTCTCAGAAAGCTTCTTTCTCTTTGTTATCGGAGGATATTTCCTTTGGCCCTATAGTCTTCAAAGGGATCCGAAATATCTGTTCTCAGATTCCACAGAAATAAGGCTAGCAAAGAGATCTACGAAACACAGATGTAACTCTGTGAGATGAATTCACAGAACACTAAGCAGTTTCTCAGAAAGCTTCTTTCCAGATTTCATCTGAGGATATTTCCTTTTTCACCATAGCCCTCTATGGGCTTCCAAATATCACTTTGCCAATTCCACAGGAACTGTCTTAGCGAAAGGCTTCTTGAGGGCAAAGCTGTAACTCTGTGAGATGATTTCACAGAACAGAAGAAAGTTTCTCAGAAAGCTTCTTTCTCTTTGTTATCGGAGGATATTTCCTTTGGCCCTATAGTCTTCAAAGGGATCCGAAATATCTGTTCTCAGATTCCACAGAAATAAGGCTAGCAAAGAGATCTAGGAAACACAGATGTAACTCTGTGAGATGAATTCACAGAACACTAAGCAGTTTCTCTGAAAGCTTCTGTCCAGATTTCATCTGAGGATATTTCCTTTTTCACCATAGCCCTCTCAGGGCTTCCAAATATCACTTTGCCCATTCCACAAGAACTGTCTTAGCGAAAGGCTTTTTGAGGGGAAAGCTGTAACTCTGTGAGATGATTTCACAGAACACAAAGAAGTTTCTCAGAAAGCTTCTTTCTCTTTGTTATCGGAGGATATTTCCTGTGGCCCTATAGTCTTCAAAGGGATCCGAAATATCTGTTCTCAGATTCCACAGAAATAAGGCTAGCAAAGAGATCTACGAAACACAGATGTAACTCTGTGAGATGAATTCACAGAACACTAAGGAGTTTCTCTGAAAGCTTCTTTCCAGATTTCATCTGAGGATATTTCCTTTTTCACCATAACCCCCTAGGGGCTTCAAAATATCACTTTGCCAATTCCACAAGAACTGTCTTAGCGAAAGGCTTCTTGAGGGGAAAGCTGTAACTCTGTGAGATGATTTCACAGAACACAAAGAAGTTTCTCAGAAAGCTTCTTTCTCTTTGTTATCGGAGGATCTTTCCTTTGGCCCTATAGTCTTCAAAGGGATCCGAAATATCTGTTCTCAGATTCCACAGAAATAAGGCTAGCAAAGAGATCTACGAAACACAGATGTAACTCTGTGAGATGAATTCACAGAACACTAAGCAGTTTCTCAGAAAGCTTCTTTCCAGATTTCCTCTGAGGATATTTCCTTTTTCACCGAGGCGCTCTATGGGCTTCCAAATATCACTTTGCCAGTTCCACAAGAACTGTCTTAGCGAAAGGCTTCTTGAGACGAAAGGTGTAACTCTGTAAGATGATTTCACAGAACACAAAGCAGTTTCTCAGAAAGCTTCTTTCTCTTTGTTATCGGAGGATGTTTCCTTTGGCCCTATAGTCTTCAAAGGGATCCGAAATATCTGTTCTCAGATTCCACAGAAATAAGGCTAGCAAAGAGATCTACGAAACACAGATGTAACTCTGTGAGATGAATTCACAGAACACTAAGCAGTTTCTCAGAAAGCTTCTTTCCAGATTTCATCTGAGGATATTTCCTTTTTCACCATAGCCCTCTAGGGGCTTCCAAATATCACTTTGCCAATTCCACAAGAACTGTCTTAGCGAAAGGCTTCTTGAGGGGAAAGCTGTAACTCTGTGAGATGATATCACAGAACCCAAAGAAGTTTCTCAGAAAGCTTCTTTCTCTTTGTTATCGGAGGATATTTCCTTTGGCCCTATAGTCTTCAAAGGGATCCGAAATATCTGTTCTCAGATTCCACAGAAATAAGGCTCGCAAAGAGATCTACGAAACACAGATATAACTCTGTGAGATGAATTCACAGAACACTAAGCAGTTTCTCAGAAAGCTTCTTTCCAGATTTCATCTGAGGATATTTCCTTTTTCACCATAGCCCTCTATGGAATTGCAAATATCACTTTGCCAATTCCACAAGAACTGTCTTAGCGAAAGGCTTCTTGAGGGGAAAGCTGTAATTCTGTGAGATGATTTCACAGAACACAAAGAAGTTTCTCAGAAAGTTTCTTTCTCTTTGTTATCGGAGGGTATTTCCTTTGGCCCTATAGTCTTCTAAGGGATCCGAAATATCTGTTCTCAGATTCCAAAGAAATAACGTTAGCAAAGAGATCTACGAAACACAGATGTAACTCTGTGAGATGAATTCACAGAACACTAAGCAGTTTCTCAGAAAGCTTCTTTCCAGATTTCATCTGAGGATATTTCTTTTTTCACCATAGCCCTCTATGGGCTTAAAAATATTACGTTGCCAATTCCACAAAAACTGTCTTAGCGAAAGTCTACTTGAGGGGACAGCTGTAACTCTGTGAGATGATTTCACAGAACACAAAGAAGTTTCTCAGAAAGCTTCTTTCTCTTTGTTATCGGAGGATATTTCCTTTGGCCGTATAGTCTTCAAAGGGATCCGAAATATCTGTTCTCAGATTCCACAGAAAGAAGGCTAGCAAAGAGATCCACGAAATACAGATGTAACTCTGTGAGATGAATGAACAGAACACTAAGCAGTTTCTCAGAAAGCTTCTTTCCAGATTTCATCTGAGGCTATTTCCTTTTTCACCCTAGCCCTCTATGGGCTTCCAAATATCACTTTGCCAATTCCACAAGAACTGTCGTAGCGAAAGGCTTCTTGAGGGGAAAGCTGTAACTCTGTGAGATGATTTCACAGAACACAAAGAAGTTTCTCAGAAAGCTTCTTTCTCTTTGTTATCGGAGGATATTTCCTTTCGCCCTATAGACTTCAAAGGGATCCGAAATATCTGTTCTCAGATTCCACAGAAATAAGGCTAGCAAAGAGATCTACGAAACACAGATGTAACTATGTGAGATGAATTAACAGAACACTAAGCAGTTTCTCAGAAAGCTTCTTTCCAGATTTCATCTGAGGATATTTCCTTTTCACCATAGCCCTCTAGGGGCTTCCACATATCACTTTGCCAATTCCACAAGAACTGTCTGAGCGAAAGGCTTCTTGAGGGGAAAGCTGTAATTCTGTGAGATGATTTCACAGAACACAAAGAAGTTTCTCAGAAAGTTTCTTTCTCTTTGTTATCGGAGGGTATTTCCTTTGGCCCTATAGTCTTCTAAGGGATCCGAAATATCTGTTCTCAGATTCCACAGAAATAACGTTAGCAAAGAGATCTACGAAACACAGATGTAACTCTGTGAGATGAATTCACAGAACACTAAGCAGTTTCTCAGAAAGCTTCTTTCCAGATTTCATCTGAGGATATTTCTTTTTTCACCATAGCCCTCTATGGGCTTAAAAATATTACGTTGCCAATTCCACAAAAACTGTCTTAGCGAAAGTCTTCTTGAGGGGACAGCTGTAACTCTGTGAGATGATTTCACAGAACACAAAGAAGTTTCTCAGAAAGCTTCTTTCTCTTTGTTATCGGAGGATATTTCCTTTCGCCCTATAGTCTTCAAAGGGATCCGAAATATCTGTTCTCAGATTCCACAGAAATAAGGCTAGCAAAGAGATCTATGAAACACAAATGTATCTCTGTGAGATGAATTCACAGAACACTAAGCAGTTTCTCAGAAAGCTTCTTTCCAGATTTCATCTGAGGATATTTCCTTTTTCACGGTAGCACTCTATGGGCATACAAATATCACTTTGCCAGTTCCACATGAACTGTCTTAGCGAAAGGCTTCTTGAGATGAAAGGTGTAACTCTGTGAGATGATTTCACAGAACCCAAAGAAGTTTCTCAGAAAGCTTCTTTCTCTTTGTTATCGGAGGATATTTCCTTTGGCCCTATAGTCTTCAAAGGGATCCGAAATATCTGTTCTCAGATTCCACAGAAATAAGGCTAGCAAAGAGATCTACGAAACACAGATATAACTCTGTGAGATGAATTCACAGAACACTAAGCAGTTTCTCAGAAAGCTTCTTTCCAGATTTCATCTGTGGATATTTCCTTTTTCACCATAGCCCTCTATGGGCTTCCAAATATCACTTTGCCAATTCCACAAGAACTGTCTTAGCGAAAGGCTTCTTGAGGGGAAAGCTGTAACTCTGTCAGATGATTTCACAGAACACAAAGAAGTTTCTCAGAAAGCTTCTTTCTCTTTGTTATCGGAGGATATTTCCTTTGGCCCTATAGTCTTCAAAGGGATCCGAAATATCTGTTCTCAGATTCCACAGAAATAAGGCTAGCAAAGAGATCTACGAAACACAGATGTAACTCTGTGAGAAGAATTCACAGAACACTAAGCAGTTTCTCAGAAAGCTTCTTTCCAGATTTCATCTGAGGATATTTCCTTTTTCACCATAGCCCTCTATGGGCTTCCAAATATCACTTTGCCAATTCCACAGGAACTGTCTTAGCGAAAGGCTTCTTGAGGGCAAAGCTGTAACTCTGTGAGATGATTTCACAGAACAGAAGAAAGTTTCTCAGAAAGCTTCTTTCTCTTTGTTATCGGAGGATATTTCCTTTGGCCCTATAGTCTTCAAAGGGATCCGAAATATCTGTTCTCAGATTCCACAGAAATAAGGCTAGCAAAGAGATCTAGGAAACACAGATGTAACTCTGTGAGATGAATTCACAGAACACTAAGCCGTTTCTCTGAAAGCTTCTGTCCAGATTTCATCTGAGGATATTTCCTTTTTCACCATAGCCCTCTCAGGGCTTCCAAATATCACTTTGCCCATTCCACAAGAACTGTCTTAGCGAAAGGCTTTTTGAGGGGAAAGCTGTAACTCTGTGAGATGATTTCACAGAACACAAAGAAGTTTCTCAGAAAGCTTCTTTCTCTTTGTTATCGGAGGATATTTCCTGTGGCCCTATAGTCTTCAAAGGGATCCGAAATATCTGTTCTCAGATTCCACAGAAATAAGGCTAGCAAAGAGATCTACGAAACACAGATGTAACTCTGTGAGATGAATTCACAGAACACTAAGGAGTTTCTCTGAAAGCTTCTTTCCAGATTTCATCTGTGGATATTTCCTTTTTCAACATAGCCGTCTATGCGCTTCCAAATATCACCTTGCCAATTCCACAAGAACTGTCTTTGCGAAAGTCTTCTTGAGGGGAAAGCTGTAACTCTGTCAGATGATTTCACAGAACACAAAGAAGTTTCTCAGAAAGCTTCTTTCTCTTTGTTATCGGAGGATATTTCCTTTGGCCCTATAGTCTTCAAAGTGATCCGAAATATCTGCTCTCAGATTCCACAGAAAGAAGGCTAGCAAAGACATCCACGAAACAAAGATGTAACTCTGTGAGTGGAAGTCACACATCACAGAGCAGTTTCTCAGAAAGCTTCTTTCCAGATTTGATCTGAGGATATTTGCTTTTTCACCATAGCCCTCTATGGGCTTCCAAATATCACTTTGCCAATTCCACAAGAACTGTCTTAGCGAAAGGCTTCTTAAGGGGAAAGCTCTAACTCTGTAGATGATTTCACAGAACACAAAGAAGTTTCTCAGAAAGCTTCTTTCTCTTTCTTATCGGAGGATATTTCCTTTGGCACTATAGTCTTCAAAGGGATCCGAAATATCTGTTCTCAGATTCCACAGAAAGAAGGCTAGCAAAGAGATCTACGAAACACAGATGTAACTCTGTGAGATGAATTCACAGAACACTAAGCAGTTTCTCAGAAAGCTTCTTTCCAGATTTCATCTGAGGATATTTCCTTTTTCACAATAGCTCTCTATGGGCTTCCAAATATCACTTTGCCAATTCCACAAGAACTGTCTTAGCGAAAGGCTTCTTGAGGGGAAAGCTGTAACTCTGTGTGATGATTTCACAGAACACAAAGAAGTTTCTCAGAAAGCTTCTTTCTCTTTGTTATCGGAGGATATTTCCTTTGGCCCTTTAGACTCCAAAGGGATCTGAAATATCTGTTCTCAGATTCCACAGAAATAAGGCTAGCAAAGAGATCTACGAAACACAGATGTAATTCTGTGAGATGAATTCACAGAACACTAAGCAGTTTCTCAGAAAGCTTCTTTCCAGATTTCATCTGAGGATATTTCTTTTTTCATCATAGCCCTCTATGGGCTTCCAAATATTACTTTGCCAATTCCACAAAAACTGTCTTAGCGAAAGTCTTCTTGAGGGGACAGCTGTAACTCTGTGAGATGATTTCACAGAACACAAAGAAGTTTCTCAGAAAGCTTCTTTCTCTTTGTTATCGGAGGATATTTCCTTTGGCCGTATAGTCTTCAAAGGGATCCGAAATATCTGTTCTCAGATTCCACAGAAAGAAGGCTAGCAAAGAGATCCACGAAATACAGATGTAACTCTGTGAGATGAATGAACAGAACACTAAGCAGTTTCTCAGAAAGCTTCTTTCCAGATTTCATCTGAGGATATTTCCTTTTTCACCCTAGCCCTCTAAGGGCTTCCAAATATCACTTTGCCAATTCCACAAGAACTGTCTTAGCGAAAGGCTTCTTGAGGTGAAAGCTGTAACTCTGTGTGATGATTTCACAGAACACAAAGAAGTTTCTCAGAAAGCTTCTTTCTCTTTGTTATCGGAGGATATTTCCTTTCGCCCTATAGTCTTCAAAGGGATCCGAAATATCTGTTCTCAGATTCCACAGAAATAAGGCTAGCAAAGAGATCTATGAAACACAAATGTATCTCTGTGAGATGAATTCACAGAACACTAAGCAGTTTCTCAGAAAGCTTCTTTCCAGATTTCATCTGAGGATATTTCCTTTTTCACCATAGCCCTCTATGGGTTTCCAAATATCACTTTTCCAATTCCACAAGAACTGTCTTAGCGAAAGGCTTCTTGAGGGGAAAGCTGTACCTCTGTGAGATGATTTCACAGAACACAAAGAAGTTTCTAAGAAAGCTTCTTTCTCTTTATTATCGGAGCATATTTCCCTTGGCCCTATACTCTTCAAAGGGATCAGAAATATCTGTTCTCAGATTCCACAGAAATAAGGCTAGCAAAGAGATCTACGAAACACAGATGTTACTCTGTGAGATGAATTCACAGAACACTAAGCAGTTTCTCAGAAAGCTTCTTTCCAGATTTCATCTGAGGATATTTCCTTTTTCACCATAGCCCTCTATGGGCTTCCAAATATCACTTTGCCAATTCCACAGGAACTGTCTTAGCGAAAGGCTTCTTGGGGGGAAAGCTGTAACTCTGTGAGAAGATTTCACAGAACACAAAGAAGTTTCTCAGAAAGCTTCTTTCTCTTTGTTATCGGAGGATATTTCCTTTGGCCCTATAGTCTTCAAAGGGATCCGAAATATCTGTTCTCAGATTCCACAGAAAGAAGGCTAGCAAAGAGATCTACGAAACACAGATGTAACTCTGTGAGATGAATTCACAGAACACTAAGCAGTTTCTCAGAAAGCTTCTTTCTCTTTGTTATCAGAGGATATTTCCTTTGGCCCTATAGTCTTCAAAGGGATCCGAAATATCTGTTCTCAGATTCCACAGAAATAAGGCTAGCAAAGAGATCCACGAAATACACATGTAACTCTGAGAGTGGAAGTCACACATCACAGAGCAGTTTCTCAGAAAGCTTCTTTCCAGATTTCCTCTGAGGATATTTCCTTTTTCACCATAGCCCTCTATGGGCTTCCAAATATCACTTTGCCAATTCCACAAGAACTGTCTTAGCCTAAGGCTTCTTGAGGGGAAAGCTGTAACTCTGTGAGATGATTTCACAGAACACAAAGAAGTTTCTCAGAAAGCTTCTTTCTCTTTGTTATCGGAGGATATTTCCTTTGGCCCTATAGTCTTCAAAGGGATCCGAAATATCTGCTCTCAGATTCCACAGAAAGAAGGCTAGCAAAGACATCCACGAAACAAAGATGTAACTCTGTGAGTGGAAGTCACACATCACAGAGCAGTTTCTCAGAAAGCTTCTTTCCAGATTTGATCTGAGGATATTTGCTTTTTCACCATAGCCCTCTATGGGCTTCCAAATATCACTTTGCCAATTCCACAAGAACTGTCTTAGCGAAAGGCTTCTTAATGGGAAAGCTCTAACTCTGTAGATGATTTCACAGAACACAAAGAAGTTTCTCAGAAAGCTTCTTTCTCTTTCTTATCGGAGGATATTTCCTTTGGCCCTATAGTCTTCAAAGGGATCCGAAATATCTGTTCTCAGATTCCACAGAAATAAGGCTAGCAAAGAGATCTACGAAACACAGATGTAACTCTGTGAGATGAATTCACAAAACACTAAGCAGTTTCTCAGAAAGCTTCTTTCCAGATTTCATCTGAGGATATTTCCTTTTTCACCATAGCCCTCTATGGGCTTCCAAATATCACTTTGCCCATTCCACAAGAACTGTTTTAGCGAAAGGCTTCTTGAGGGGAAATCTGTAACTCTGTGAGATGATTTCACTGAACACAAAGAAGTTTCTCAGAAAGCTTCTTTCTCTTTGTTATCGGAGGATATTTCCTTTGGCCCTATAGACTCCAAAGGGATCTGAAATATCTGTTCTCAGATTCCACAGAAATAAGGCTAGCAAAGAGATCTAGGAAACACAGATGTAATTCTGTGAGATGAATTCACAGAACACTAAGCAGTTTCTCAGAAAGCTTCTTTCCAGATTTCATCTGAGGATATTTCCTTTTTCACCATAGCCCTCTAGGTGCTTCCAAATATTACATTGCCAATTCCACAAAAACTGTCTTAGCGAAAGTCTTCTTGAGGGGACAGCTGTAACTCTGTGAGATGATTTCACAGAACACAAAGAAGTTTCTCAGAAAGCTTCTTTCTCTTTGTTATCGGAGGATATTTCCTTTGGCCCTATAGTCTTCAAAGGGATCCGAAATATCTGTTCTCAGATTCCACAGAAAGAAGGCTAGCAAAGAGATCTACGAAACACAGATGTAACTCTGCGAGATGAATTCACAGAACACTAAGCAGTTTCTCAGAAAGCTTCTTTCTCTTTGTTATCGGAGGATATTTCCTTTGGCCCTATAGTCTTCAAAGGCATCCGAAATATCTGATCTCAGATTCCACAGAAATAAGGCTAGCAAAGAGATCCACGAAATACAGATGTAACTCTGAGAGTGGAAGTCACACATCACAGAGCAGTTTCTCAGAAAGCTTCTTTCCAGATTTCCTCTGAGGATATTTCCTTTTTCACCATAGCCCTCTATGGGCTTCCAAATATCACTTTGCCAATTCCACAAGAACTGTCTTAGCCTAAGGCTTCTTGAGGGGAAAGCTGTAACTCTGTGAGATGATTTCACAGAACACAAAGAAGTTTCTCAGAAAGCTTCTTTCTCTTTGTTATCGGAGGATATTTCCTTTGGCCCTATAGTCTTCAAAGGGATCCGAAATATCTGCTCTCAGATTCCACAGAAAGAAGGCTAGCAAAGACATCCACGAAACAAAGATGTAACTCTGTGAGTGGAAGTCACACATCACAGAGCAGTTTCTCAGAAAGCTTCTTTCCAGATTTGATCTGAGGATATTTGCTTTTTCACCATAGCCCTCTATGGGCTTCCAAATATCACTTTGCCAATTCCACAAGAACTGTCTTAGCGAAAGGCTTCTTAAGGGGAAAGCTCTAACTCTGTAGATGATTTCACAGAACACAAAGAAGTTTCTCAGAAAGCTTCTTTCTCTTTCTTATCGGAGGATATTTCCTTTGGCACTATAGTCTTCAAAGGGATCCGAAATATCTGTTCTCAGATTCCACAGAAATAAGGCTAGCAAAGAGATCTACGAAACACAGATGTAACTCTGTGAGATGAATTCACAGAACACTAAGCAGTTTCTCAGAAAGCTTCTTTCCAGATTTCATCTGAGGATGTTTCCTTTTTCACAATAGCTCTCTATGGGCTTCCAAATATCACTTTGCCAATTCCACAAGAACTGTCTTAGCGAAAGGCTTCTTGAGGGGAAAGCTGAAACTCTGTGAGATGATTTCACTGAACACAAAGAAGTTTCTCAGAAAGCTTCTTTCTCTTTGTTATCGGAGGATATTTCCTTTGGCCCTATAGACTCCAAAGGGATCTGAAATATCTGTTCTCAGATTCCACAGAAATAAGGCTAGCAAAGAGATCTACGAAACACAGATGTAATTCTGTGAGATGAATTCACAGAACACTAAGCAGTTTCTCAGAAAGCTTCTTTCCAGATTTCATCTGAGGATATTTCTTTTTTCATCATAGCCCTCTATGGGCTTCCAAATATTACTTTGCCAATTCCACAAAAACTGTCTTAGCGAAAGTCTTCTTGAGGGGACAGCTGTAACTCTGTGAGATGATTTCACAGAACACAAAGAAGTTTCTCAGAAAGCTTCTTTCTCTTTGTTATCGGAGGATATTTCCTTTGGCCGTATAGTCTTCAAAGGGATCCGAAATATCTGTTCTCAGATTCCACAGAAAGAAGGCTAGCAAAGAGATCCACGAAATACAGATGTAACTCTGTGAGATGAATGAACAGAACACTAAGCAGTTTCTCAGAAAGCTTCTTTCCAGATTTCATCTGAGGATATTTCCTTTTTCACCCTAGCCCTCTAAGGGCTTCCAAATATCACTTTGCCAATTCCACAAGAACTGTCTTAGCGAAAGGCTTCTTGAGGTGAAAGCTGTAACTCTGTGAGATGATTTCACAGAACACAAAGAAGTTTCTCAGAAAGCTTCTTTCTCTTTGTTATCGGAGGATATTTCCTTTCGCCCTATAGTCTTCAAAGGGATCCGAAATATCTGTTCTCAGATTCCACAGAAATAAGGCTAGCAAAGAGATCTATGAAACACAAATGTATCTCTGTGAGATGAATTCACAGAACACTAAGCAGTTTCTCAGAAAGCTTCTTTCCAGATTTCATCTGAGGATATTTCCTTTTTCACGGTAGCACTCTATGGGCATACAAATATCACTTTGCCAGTTCCACATGAACTGTCTTAGCGAAAGGCTTCTTGAGATGAAAGGTGTAACTCTGTGAGATGATTTCACAGAACCCAAAGAAGTTTCTCAGAAAGCTTCTTTCTCTTTGTTATCGGAGGATATTTCCTTTGGCCCTATAGTCTTCAAAGGGATCCGAAATATCTGTTCTCAGATTCCACAGAAATAAGGCTAGCAAAGAGATCTACGAAACACAGATATAACTCTGTGAGATGAATTCACAGAACACTAAGCAGTTTCTCAGAAAGCTTCTTTCCAGATTTCATCTGTGGATATTTCCTTTTTCACCATAGCCCTCTATGGGCTTCCAAATATCACTTTGCCAATTCCACAAGAACTGTCTTAGCGAAAGGCTTCTTGAGGGGAAAGCTGTAACTCTGTCAGATGATTTCACAGAACACAAAGAAGTTTCTCAGAAAGCTTCTTTCTCTTTGTTATCGGAGGATATTTCCTTTGGCCCTATAGTCTTCAAAGGGATCCGAAATATCTGTTCTCAGATTCCACAGAAATAAGGCTAGCAAAGAGATCTACGAAACACAGATGTAACTCTGTGAGATGAATTCACAGAACACTAAGCAGTTTCTCAGAAAGCTTCTTTCCAGATTTCATCTGAGGATATTTCCTTTTTCACCATAGCCCTCTATGGGCTTCCAAATATCACTTTGCCAATTCCACAGGAACTGTCTTAGCGAAAGGCTTCTTGAGGGCAAAGCTGTAACTCTGTGAGATGATTTCACAGAACAGAAGAAAGTTTCTCAGAAAGCTTCTTTCTCTTTGTTATCGGAGGATATTTCCTTTGGCCCTATAGTCTTCAAAGGGATCCGAAATATCTGTTCTCAGATTCCACAGAAATAAGGCTAGCAAAGAGATCTAGGAAACACAGATGTAACTCTGTGAGATGAATTCACAGAACACTAAGCAGTTTCTCTGAAAGCTTCTGTCCAGATTTCATCTGAGGATATTTCCTTTTTCACCATAGCCCTCTCAGGGCTTCCAAATATCACTTTGCCCATTCCACAAGAACTGTCTTAGCGAAAGGCTTTTAGAGGGGAAAGCTGTAACTCTGTGAGATGATTTCACAGAACACAAAGAAGTTTCTCAGAAAGCTTCTTTCTCTTTGTTATCGGAGGATATTTCCTGTGGCCCTATAGTCTTCAAAGGGATCCGAAATATCTGTTCTCAGATTCCACAGAAATAAGGCTAGCAAAGAGATCTACGAAACACAGATGTAACTCTGTGAGATGAATTCACAGAACACTAAGGAGTTTCTCTGAAAGCTTCTTTCCAGATTTCATCTGTGGATATTTCCTTTTTCAACATAGCCGTCTATGCGCTTCCAAATATCACTTTGCCAATTCCACAAGAACTGTCTTTGCGAAAGTCTTCTTGAGGGGAAAGCTGTAACTCTGTCAGATGATTTCACAGAACACAAAGAAGTTTCTCAGAAAGCTTCTTTCTCTTCGTTATCGGAGGATATTTCCTTTGGCCCTATAGTCTCCAAAGGAATCCGAAATATCTGTTCTCAGATTCCACAGAAATAAGGCTAGCAAAGAGATCTACGAAACACAGATTTAACTCTGTGAGATGAATTCACAGAACACTAAGCAGTTTCTCTGAAAGCTTCTTTCCAGATTTCATCTGAGGATATTTCCTTTTTCACCATAACCCCCTAGGGGCTTCAAAATATCACTTTGCCAATTCCACAAGAACTGTCTTAGCGAAAGGCTTCTTGAGGGGAAAGCTGTAACTCTGTGAGATGATTTCACAGAACACAAAGCAGTTTCTCAGAAAGCTTCTTTCTCTTTGTTATCGGAGGATCTTTCCTTTGGCCCTATAGTCTTCAAAGGGATCCGAAATATCTGTTCTCAGATTCCACAGAAATAAGGCTAGCAAAGAGATCTACGAAACACAGATGTAACTCTGTGAGATGAATTCACAGAACACTAAGCAGTTTCTCAGAAAGCTTCTTTCCAGATTTCCTCTGAGGATATTTCCTTTTTCACCATAGCCCTCTAGGGGCTTCCAAATATCACTTTGCCAATTCCACAAGAACTGTCTTAGCGAAAGGCTTCTTGAGGGGAAAGCTGTAACTCTGTGAGATGATTTCACAGAACCCAAAGAAGTTTCTCAGAAAGCTTCTTTCTCTTTGTTATCGGAGGATATTTCCTTTGGCCCTATAGTCTTCAAAGGGATCCGAAATATCTGTTCTCAGATTCCACAGAAATAAGGCTCGCAAAGAGATCTACGAAACACAGATATAACTCTGTGAGATGAATTCACAGAACACTAAGCAGTTTCTCAGAAAGCTTCTTTCCAGATTTCATCTGAGGATATTTCCTTTTTCACCATAGCCCTCTATGGAATTGCAAATATCACTTTGACAATTCCACAAGAACTGTCTTAGCGAAAGGCTTCTTGAGGGGAAAGCTGTAATTCTGTGAGATGATTTCACAGAACACAAAGAAGTTTCTCAGAAAGTTTCTTTCTCTTTGTTATCGGAGGGTATTTCCTTTGGCCCTATAGTCTTCTAAGGGATCCGAAATATCTGTTCTCAGATTCCAAAGAAATAACGTTAGCAAAGAGATCTACGAAACACAGATGTAACTCTGTGAGATGAATTCACAGAACACTAAGCAGTTTCTCAGAAAGCTTCTATCCAGATTTCATCTGAGGATATTTCTTTTTTCACCATAGCCCTCTATGGGCTTAAAAATATTACGTTGCCAATTCCACAAAAACTGTCTTAGCGAAAGTCTACTTGAGGGGACAGCTGTAACTCTGTGAGATGATTTCACAGAACACAAAGAAGTTTCTCAGAAAGCTTCTTTCTCTTTGTTATCGGAGGATATTTCCTTTGGCCGTATAGTCTTCAAAGGGATCCGAAATATCTGTTCTCAGATTCCACAGAAAGAAGGCTAGCAAAGAGATCCACGAAATACAGATGTAACTCTGTGAGATGAATGAACAGAACACTAAGCAGTTTCTCAGAAAGCTTCTTTCCAGATTTCATCTGAGGCTATTTCCTTTTTCACCCTAGCCCTCTATGGGCTTCCAAATATCACTTTGCCAATTCCACAAGAACTGTCGTAGCGAAAGGCTTCTTGAGGGGAAAGCTGTAACTCTGTGAGATGATTTCACAGAACACAAAGAAGTTTCTCAGAAAGCTTCTTTCTCTTTGTTATCGGAGGATATTTCCTTTCGCCCTATAGTCTTCAAAGGGATCCGAAATATCTGTTCTCAGATTCCACAGAAATAAGGCTAGCAAAGAGATCTACGAAACACAGATGTAACTCTGTGAGATGAATTCACAGAACACTAAGCAGTTTCTCAGAAAGCTTCTTTCCAGATTTCATCTGAGGATATTTCCTTTTCACCATAGCCCTCTAGGGGCTTCCACATATCACTTTGCCAATTCCACAAGAACTGTCTGAGCGAAAGGCTTCTTGAGGGGAAAGCTGTAATTCTGTGAGATGATTTCACAGAACACAAAGAAGTTTCTCAGAAAGTTTCTTTCTCTTTGTTATCGGAGGGTATTTCCTTTGGCCCTATAGTCTTCTAAGGGATCCGAAATATCTGTTCTCAGATTCCACAGAAATAACGTTAGCAAAGAGATCTACGAAACACAGATGTAACTCTGTGAGATGAATTCACAGAACACTAAGCAGTTTCTCAGAAAGCTTCTTTCCAGATTTCATGTGAGGATATTTCTTTTTTCACCATAGCCCTCTATGGGCTTAAAAATATTACGTTGCCAATTCCACAAAAACTGTCTTAGCGAAAGTCTTCTTGAGGGGACAGCTGTAACTCTGTGAGATGATTTCACAGAACACAAAGAAGTTTCTCAGAAAGCTTCTTTCTCTTTGTTATCGGAGGATATTTCCTTTCGCCCTATAGTCTTCAAAGGGATCCGAAATATCTGTTCTCAGATTCCACAGAAATAAGGCTAGCAAAGAGATCTATGAAACACAAATGTATCTCTGTGAGATGAATTCACAGAACACTAAGCAGTTTCTCAGAAAGCTTCTTTCCAGATTTCATCTGAGGATATTTCCTTTTTCACGGTAGCACTCTATGGGCATACAAATATCACTTTGCCAGTTCCACATGAACTGTCTTAGCGAAAGGCTTCTTGAGATGAAAGGTGTAACTCTGTGAGATGATTTCACAGAACCCAAAGAAGTTTCTCAGAAAGCTTCTTTCTCTTTGTTATCGGAGGATATTTCCTTTGGCCCTATAGTCTTCAAAGGGATCCGAAATATCTGTTCTCAGATTCCACAGAAATAAGGCTAGCAAAGAGATCTACGAAACACAGATATAACTCTGTGAGATGAATTCACAGAACACTAAGCAGTTTCTCAGAAAGCTTCTTTCCAGATTTCATCTGTGGATATTTCCTTTTTCACCATAGCCCTCTATGGGCTTCCAAATATCACTTTGCCAATTCCACAAGAACTGTCTTAGCGAAAGGCTTCTTGAGGGGAAAGCTGTAACTCTGTCAGATGATTTCACAGAACACAAAGAAGTTTCTCAGAAAGCTTCTTTCTCTTTGTTATCGGAGGATATTTCCTTTGGCCCTATAGTCTTCAAAGGGATCCGAAATATCTGTTCTCAGATTCCACAGAAATAAGGCTAGCAAAGAGATCTACGAAACACAGATGTAACTCTGTGAGATGAATTCACAGAACACTAAGCAGTTTCTCAGAAAGCTTCTTTCCAGATTTCATCTGAGGATATTTCCTTTTTCACCATAGCCCTCTATGGGCTTCCAAATATCACTTTGCCAATTCCACAGGAACTGTCTTAGCGAAAGGCTTCTTGAGGGCAAAGCTGTAACTCTGTGAGATGATTTCACAGAACAGAAGAAAGTTTCTCAGAAAGCTTCTTTCTCTTTGTTATCGGAGGATATTTCCTTTGGCCCTATAGTCTTCAAAGGGATCCGAAATATCTGTTCTCAGATTCCACAGAAATAAGGCTAGCAAAGAGATCTAGGAAACACAGATGTAACTCTGTGAGATGAATTCACAGAACACTAAGCAGTTTCTCTGAAAGCTTCTGTCCAGATTTCATCTGAGGATATTTCCTTTTTCACCATAGCCCTCTCAGGGCTTCCAAATATCACTTTGCCCATTCCACAAGAACTGTCTTAGCGAAAGGCTTTTTGAGGGGAAAGCTGTAACTCTGTGAGATGATTTCACAGAACACAAAGAAGTTTCTCAGAAAGCTTCTTTCTCTTTGTTATCGGAGGATATTTCCTGTGGCCCTATAGTCTTCAAAGGGATCCGAAATATCTGTTCTCAGATTCCACAGAAATAAGGCTAGCAAAGAGATCTACGAAACACAGATGTAACTCTGTGAGATGAATTCACAGAACACTAAGGAGTTTCTCTGAAAGCTTCTTTCCAGATTTCATCTGTGGATATTTCCTTTTTCAACATAGCCGTCTATGCGCTTCCAAATATCACTTTGCCAATTCCACAAGAACTGTCTTTGCGAAAGTCTTCTTGAGGGGAAAGCTGTAACTCTGTCAGATGATTTCACAGAACACAAAGAAGTTTCTCAGAAAGCTTCTTTCTCTTTGTTATCGGAGGATATTTCCTTTGGCCCTATAGTCTCCAAAGGAATCCGAAATATCTGTTCTCAGATTCCACAGAAATAAGGCTAGCAAAGAGATCTACGAAACACAGATTTAACTCTGTGAGATGAATTCACAGAACACTAAGCAGTTTCTCTGAAAGCTTCTTTCCAGATTTCATCTGAGGATATTTCCTTTTTCACCATAACCCCCTAGGGGCTTCAAAATATCACTTTGCCAATTCCACAAGAACTGTCTTAGCGAAAGGCTTCTTGAGGGGAAAGCTGTAACTCTGTGAGATGATTTCACAGAACACAAAGAAGTTTCTCAGAAAGCTTCTTTCTCTTTGTTATCGGAGGATCTTTCCTTTGGCCCTATAGTCTTCAAAGGGATCCGAAATATCTGTTCTCAGATTCCACAGAAATAAGGCTAGCAAAGAGATCTACGAAACACAGATGTAACTCTGTGAGATGAATTCACAGAACACTAAGCAGTTTCTCAGAAAGCTTCTTTCCAGATTTCCTCTGAGGATATTTCCTTTTTCACCGAGGCGCTCTATGGGCTTCCAAATATCACTTTGCCAGTTCCACAAGAACTGTCTTAGCGAAAGGCTTCTTGAGACGAAAGGTGTAACTCTGTAAGATGATTTCACAGAACACAAAGCAGTTTCTCAGAAAGCTTCTTTCTCTTTGTTATCGGAGGATGTTTCCTTTGGCCCTATAGTCTTCAAAGGGATCCGAAATATCTGTTCTCAGATTCCACAGAAATAAGGCTAGCAAAGAGATCTACGAAACACAGATGTAACTCTGTGAGATGAATTCACAGAACACTAAGCAGTTTCTCAGAAAGCTTCTTTCCAGATTTCATCTGAGGATATTTTCTTTTTCACCATAGCCCTCTAGGGGCTTCCAAATATCACTTTGCCAATTCCATAAGAACTGTCTTAGCGAAAGGCTTCTTGAGGGGAAAGCTGTAACTCTGTGAGATGATTTCACAGAACCCAAAGAAGTTTCTCAGAAAGCTTCTTTCTCTTTGTTATCGGAGGATATTTCCTTTGGCCCTATAGTCTTCAAAGGGATCCGAAATATCTGTTCTCAGATTCCACAGAAATAAGGCTCGCAAAGAGATCTACGAAACACAGATATAACTCTGTGAGATGAATTCACAGAACACTAAGCAGTTTCTCAGAAAGCTTCTTTCCAGATTTCATCTGAGGATATTTCCTTTTTCACCATAGCCCTCTATGGAATTGCAAATATCACTTTGCCAATTCCACAAGAACTGTCTTAGCGAAAGGCTTCTTGAGGGGAAAGCTGTAATTCTGTGAGATGATTTCACAGAACACAAAGAAGTTTCTCAGAAAGTTTCTTTCTCTTTGTTATCGGAGGGTATTTCCTTTGGCCCTATAGTCTTCTAAGGGATCCGAAATATCTGTTCTCAGATTCCAAAGAAATAACGTTAGCAAAGAGATCTACGAAACACAGATGTAACTCTGTGAGATGAATTCACAGAACACTAAGCAGTTTCTCAGAAAGCTTCTTTCCAGATTTCATCTGAGGATATTTCTTTTTTCACCATAGCCCTCTATGGGCTTAAAAATATTACGTTGCCAATTCCACAAAAACTGTCTTAGCGAAAGTCTACTTGAGGGGACAGCTGTAACTCTGTGAGATGATTTCACAGAACACAAAGAAGTTTCTCAGAAAGCTTCTTTCTCTTTGTTATCGGAGGATATTTCCTTTGGCCGTATAGTCTTCAAAGGGATCCGAAATATCTGTTCTCAGATTCCACAGAAAGAAGGCTAGCAAAGAGATCCACGAAATACAGATGTAACTCTGTGAGATGAATGAACAGAACACTAAGCAGTTTCTCAGAAAGCTTCTTTCCAGATTTCATCTGAGGCTATTTCCTTTTTCACCCTAGCCCTCTATGGGCTTCCAAATATCACTTTGCCAATTCCACAAGAACTGTCGTAGCGAAAGGCTTCTTGAGGGGAAAGCTGTAACTCTGTGAGATGATTTCACAGAACACAAAGAAGTTTCTCAGAAAGCTTCTTTCTCTTTGTTATCGGAGGATATTTCCTTTCGCCCTATAGTCTTCAAAGGGATCCGAAATATCTGTTCTCAGATTCCACAGAAATAAGGCTAGCAAAGAGATCTACGAAACACAGATGTAACTCTGTGAGATGAATTCACAGAACACTAAGCAGTTTCTCAGAAAGCTTCTTTCCAGATTTCATCTGAGGATATTTCCTTTTCACCATAGCCCTCTAGGGGCTTCCACATATCACTTTGCCAATTCCACAAGAACTGTCTGAGCGAAAGGCTTCTTGAGGGGAAAGCTGTAACTCTGTGAGATGATTTCACAGAACACAAAGAAGTTTCTCAGAAAGTTTCTTTCTCTTTGTTATCGGAGGGTATTTCCTTTGGCCCTATAGTCTTCTAAGGGATCCGAAATATCTGTTCTCAGATTCCACAGAAATAACGTTAGCAAAGAGATCTACGAAACACAGATGTAACTCTGTGAGATGAATTCACAGAACACTAAGCAGTTTCTCAGAAAGCTTCTTTCCAGATTTCATCTGAGGATATTTCTTTTTTCACCATAGCCCTCTATGGGCTTAAAAATATTACGTTGCCAATTCCACAAAAACTGTCTTAGCGAAAGTCTTCTTGAGGGGACAGCTGTAACTCTGTGAGATGATTTCACAGAACACAAAGAAGTTTCTCAGAAAGCTTCTTTCTCTTTGTTATCGGAGGATATTTCCTTTGGCCGTATAGTCTTCAAAGGGATCCGAAATATCTGTTCTCAGATTCCACAGAAAGAAGGCTAGCAAAGAGATCCACGAAATACAGATGTAACTCTGTGAGATGAATGAACAGAACACTAAGCAGTTTCTCAGAAAGCTTCTTTCCAGATTTCATCTGAGGCTATTTCCTTTTTCACCCTAGCCCTCTATGGGCTTCCAAATATCACTTTGCCAATTCCACAAGAACTGTCGTAGCGAAAGGCTTCTTGAGGGGAAAGCTGTAACTCTGTGAGATGATTTCACAGAACACAAAGAAGTTTCTCAGAAAGCTTCTTTCTCTTTGTTATCGGAGGATATTTCCTATCGCCCTATAGTCTTCAAAGGGATCCGAAATATCTGTTCTCAGATTCCACAGAAATAAGGCTAGCAAAGAGATCTACGAAACACAGATGTAACTCTGTGAGATGAATTCACAGAACTCTAAGCAGTTTCTCAGAAAGCTTATTTCCAGATTTCATCTGAGGATATTTCCTTTTTCACCATTGCCTTCTATGGGCTTCCAAATATCACTTTGCCAATTCCACAAGAACTGTCTTAGCGAAAGGCTTCTTGAGGGGAAAACTGTAACTCTGTGAGATGATTTCACAGAACACAAAGAAGTTTCTCAGAAAGCTTCTTTCTCTTTGTTATCGGACGATATTTCCTTTGGCCGTATAGTCTTCAAAGGGATCCGAAATATCTGTTCTCAGATTCCACAGAAAGAATGCTAGCATAGAGTTCCACGAAATACAGATGTAACTCTGTGAGATGAATTCACAGAACACTAAGCAGTTTCTCAGAAAGCTTCTTTCCAGATTTCATCTGTGGATATTTCCTTTTTCACCATAGCCCTCTATGGGCTTCCAAATATCACTTTGCCAATTCCACAAGAACTGTCTTAGCGAAAGGCTTCTTGAGGGGAAAGCTGTAACTCTGTCAGATGATTTCACAGAACACAAAGAAGTTTCTCAGAAAGCTTCTTTCTCTTTGTTATCGGAGGATATTTCCTTTGGCCCTATAGTCTTCAAAGGGATCCGAAATATCTGTTCTCAGATTCCACAGAAATAAGGATAGCAAAGAGATCTACGAAACACAGATGTAACTCTGTGAGATGAATTCACAGAACACTAAGCAGTTTCTCAGAAAGCTTCTTTCCAGATTTCATTTGAGGATATTTCCTTTTTCACCCTAGCCCTCTATGGGCTTCCAAATATCACTTTGCCAATTCCACAGGAACTGTCTTAGCGAAAGGCTTCTTGAGGGCAAAGCTGTAACTCTGTGAGATGATTTCACAGAACAGAAAAAAGTTTCTCAGAAAGTTTCTTTCTCTTTGTTATCGGAGGATATTTCCTTTGGCCCTATAGTCTTCAAAGGGATCCGAAATATCTGTTCTCAGATTCCACAGAAATAAGGCTAGCAAAGAGATCTACGAAACACAGATGTAACTCTGTGAGATGAATTCACAGAACACTAAGCAGTTTCTCTGAAAGCTTCTTTCCAGATTTCATCTGAGGATATTTCCTTTTTCACCACAGCCCTCTATGGGCTTCCAAATATCACTTTGCCCATTCCACGAGAACTGTCTTAGCGAAAGGCTTTTTGAGGGGAAAGCTGTAACTCTGTGAGATGATTTCACAGAACACAAAGAAGTTTCTCAGAAAGCTTCTTTCTCTTTGTTATCGGAGGATATTTCCTGTGGCCCTATAGTCTTCAAAGGGATCCGAAATATCTGTTCTCAGATTCCACAGAAATAAGGCTAGCAAAGAGATCTACGAAACACAGATGTAACTCTGTGAGATGAATTCACAGAACACTAAGGAGTTTCTCTGAAAGCTTCTTTCCAGATATCATCTGTGGATATTTCCTTTTTCACCATAGCCCTCTATGGGCTTCCAAATATCACTTTGCCAATTCCACAAGAACTGTCTTTGCGAAAGGCTTCTTGAGGGGAAAGCTGTAACTCTGTCAGATGATTTCACAGAACACAAAGAAGTTTCTCAGAAAGCTTCTTTCTCTTTGTTATCGGAGGATATTTCCTTTGGCCCTATAGTCTCCAAAGGAATCCGAAATATCTGTTCTCAGATTCCACAGAAATAAGGCTAGCAAAGAGATCTACGAAACACAGATTTAACTCTGTGAGATGAATTCACAGAACACTAAGCAGTTTCTCTGAAAGCTTCTTTCCAGATTTCATCTGAGGATATTTCCTTTTTCACCATAACCCCCTAGGGGCTTCAAAATATCACTTTGCCAATTCCACAAGAACTGTCTTAGCGAAAGGCTTCTTGAGGGGAAAGCTGTAACTCTGTGAGATGATTTCACAGAACACAAAGAAGTTTCTCAGAAAGCTTCTTTCTCTTTGTTATCGGAGGATATTTCCTTTGGCCCTATAGTCTTCAAAGGGATCCGAAATATCTGTTCTCAGATTCCACAGAAATAAGGCTAGCAAAGAGATCTACGAAACACAGATGTAACTCTGTGAGATGAATTCACAGAACACTAAGCAGTTTCTCTGAAAGCTTCTTTCCAGATTTCATCTGAGGATATTTCCTTTTTCACCATAGCCCTCTACGGGCTTCCAAATATCACTTTGCCCATTCCACAAGAACTGTCTTAGCGAAAGGCTTTTTGAGGGGAAAGCTGTAACTCTGTGAGATGATTTCACAGAACACAAAGAAGTTTCTCAGAAACCTTCTTTCTCTTTGTTATCGGAGGATATTTCCTGTGGCCCTATAGTCTTCAAAGGGATCCGAAATATCTGTTCTCAGATTCCACAGAAATAAGGCTAGCAAAGAGATCTACGAAACACAGATGTAACTCTGTGAGATGAATTCTCAGAACACTAAGGAGTTTCTCTGAAAGCTTCTTTCCAGATATCATCTGTGGATATTTCCTTTTTCAACATAGCCCTCTATGGGCTTCCAAATATCACTTTGCCAATTCCACAAGAACTGTCTTTGCGAAAGGCTTCTTTAGGGGAAAGCTGTAACTCTGTCAGATGATTTCACAGAACACAAAGAAGTTTCTCAGAAAGCTTCTTTCTCTTTGTTATCGGAGGATATTTCCTTTGGCCCTATAGTCTCCAAAGGAATCCGAAATATCTGTTCTCAGATTCCACAGAAATAAGGCTAGCAAAGAGATCTACGAAACACAGATTTAACTCTGTGAGATGAATTCACAGAACACTAAGCAGTTTCTCTGAAAGCTTCTTTCCAGATTTCATCTGAGGATATTTCCTTTTTCACCATAACCCCCTAGGGGCTTCAAAATATCACTTTGCCAATTCCACAAGAACTGTCTTAGCGAAAGGCTTCTTGAGGGGAAAGCTGTAACTCTGTGAGATGATTTCACAGAACACAAAGCAGTTTCTCAGAAAGCTTCTTTCTCTTTGTTATCGGAGGATCTTTCCTTTGGCCCTATAGTCTTCAAAGGGATCCGAAATATCTGTTCTCAGATTCCACAGAAATAAGGCTAGCAAAGAGATCTACGAAACACAGATGTAACTCTGTGAGATGAATTCACAGAACACTAAGCAGTTTCTCAGAAAGCTTCTTTCCAGATTTCCTCTGAGGATATTTCCTTTTTCACCATAGCCCTCTAGGGGCTTCCAAATATCACTTTGCCAATTCCACAAGAACTGTCTTAGCGAAAGGCTTCTTGAGGGGAAAGCTGTAACTCTGTGAGATGATTTCACAGAACCCAAAGAAGTTTCTCAGAAAGCTTCTTTCTCTTTGTTATCGGAGGATATTTCCTTTGGCCCTATAGTCTTCAAAGGGATCCGAAATATCTGTTCTCAGATTCCACAGAAATAAGGCTCGCAAAGAGATCTACGAAACACAGATATAACTCTGTGAGATGAATTCACAGAACACTAAGCAGTTTCTCAGAAAGCTTCTTTCCAGATTTCATCTGAGGATATTTCCTTTTTCACCATAGCCCTCTATGGAATTGCAAATATCACTTTGACAATTCCACAAGAACTGTCTTAGCGAAAGGCTTCTTGAGGGGAAAGCTGTAATTCTGTGAGATGATTTCACAGAACACAAAGAAGTTTCTCAGAAAGTTTCTTTCTCTTTGTTATCGGAGGGTATTTCCTTTGGCCCTATAGTCTTCTAAGGGATCCGAAATATCTGTTCTCAGATTCCAAAGAAATAACGTTAGCAAAGAGATCTACGAAACACAGATGTAACTCTGTGAGATGAATTCACAGAACACTAAGCAGTTTCTCAGAAAGCTTCTATCCAGATTTCATCTGCGGATATTTCTTTTTTCACCATAGCCCTCTATGGGCTTAAAAATATTACGTTGCCAATTCCACAAAAACTGTCTTAGCGAAATTCTACTTGAGGGGACAGCTGTAACTCTGTGAGATGATTTCACAGAACACAAAGAAGTTTCTCAGAAAGCTTCTTTCTCTTTGTTATCGGAGGATATTTCCTTTGGCCGTATAGTCTTCAAAGGGATCCGAAATATCTGTTCTCAGATTCCACAGAAAGAAGGCTAGCAAAGAGATCCACGAAATACAGATGTAACTCTGTGAGATGAATGAACAGAACACTAAGCAGTTTCTCAGAAAGCTTCTTTCCAGATTTCATCTGAGGCTATTTCCTTTTTCACCCTAGCCCTCTATGGGCTTCCAAATATCACTTTGCCAATTCCACAAGAACTGTCGTAGCGAAAGGCTTCTTGAGGGGAAAGCTGTAACTCTGTGAGATGATTTCACAGAACACAAAGAAGTTTCTCAGAAAGCTTCTTTCTCTTTGTTATCGGAGGATATTTCCTTTCGCCCTATAGTCTTCAAAGGGATCCGAAATATCTGTTCTCAGATTCCACAGAAATAAGGCTAGCAAAGAGATCTACGAAACACAGATGTAACTCTGTGAGATGAATTCACAGAACACTAAGCAGTTTCTCAGAAAGCTTCTTTCCAGATTTCATCTGAGGATATTTCCTTTTCACCATAGCCCTCTAGGGGCTTCCACATATCACTTTGCCAATTCCACAAGAACTGTCTGAGCGAAAGGCTTCTTGAGGGGAAAGCTGTAATTCTGTGAGATGATTTCACAGAACACAAAGAAGTTTCTCAGAAAGTTTCTTTCTCTTTGTTATCGGAGGGTATTTCCTTTGGCCCTATAGTCTTCTAAGGGATCCGAAATATCTGTTCTCAGATTCCACAGAAATAACGTTAGCAAAGAGATCTACGAAACACAGATGTAACTCTGTGAGATGAATTCACAGAACACTAAGCAGTTTCTCAGAAAGCTTCTTTCCAGATTTCATCTGAGGATATTTCTTTTTTCACCATAGCCCTCTATGGGCTTAAAAATATTACGTTGCCAATTCCACAAAAACTGTCTTAGCGAAAGTCTTCTTGAGGGGACAGCTGTAACTCTGTGAGATGATTTCACAGAACACAAAGAAGTTTCTCAGAAAGCTTCTTTCTCTTTGTTATCGGAGGATATTTCCTTTCGCCCTATAGTCTTCAAAGGGATCCGAAATATCTGTTCTCAGATTCCACAGAAATAAGGCTAGCAAAGAGATCTATGAAACACAAATGTATCTCTGTGAGATGAATTCACAGAACACTAAGCAGTTTCTCAGAAAGCTTCTTTCCAGATTTCATCTGAGGATATTTCCTTTTTCACGGTAGCACTCTATGGGCATACAAATATCACTTTGCCAGTTCCACATGAACTGTCTTAGCGAAAGGCTTCTTGAGATGAAAGGTGTAACTCTGTGAGATGATTTCACAGAACCCAAAGAAGTTTCTCAGAAAGCTTCTTTCTCTTTGTTATCGGAGGATATTTCCTTTGGCCCTATAGTCTTCAAAGGGATCCGAAATATCTGTTCTCAGATTCCACAGAAATAAGGCTAGCAAAGAGATCTACGAAACACAGATATAACTCTGTGAGATGAATTCACAGAACACTAAGCAGTTTCTCAGAAAGCTTCTTTCCAGATTTCATCTGTGGATATTTCCTTTTTCACCATAGCCCTCTATGGGCTTCCAAATATCACTTTGCCAATTCCACAAGAACTGTCTTAGCGAAAGGCTTCTTGAGGGGAAAGCTGTAACTCTGTCAGATGATTTCACAGAACACAAAGAAGTTTCTCAGAAAGCTTCTTTCTCTTTGTTATCGGAGGATATTTCCTTTGGCCCTATAGTCTTCAAAGGGATCCGAAATATCTGTTCTCAGATTCCACAGAAATAAGGCTAGCAAAGAGATCTACGAAACACAGATGTAACTCTGTGAGATGAATTCACAGAACACTAAGCAGTTTCTCAGAAAGCTTCTTTCCAGATTTCATCTGAGGATATTTCCTTTTTCACCATAGCCCTCTATGGGCTTCCAAATATCACTTTGCCAATTCCACAGGAACTGTCTTAGCGAAAGGCTTCTTGAGGGCAAAGCTGTAACTCTGTGAGATGATTTCACAGAACAGAAGAAAGTTTCTCAGAAAGCTTCTTTCTCTTTGTTATCGGAGGATATTTCCTTTGGCCCTATAGTCTTCAAAGGGATCCGAAATATCTGTTCTCAGATTCCACAGAAATAAGGCTAGCAAAGAGATCTAGGAAACACAGATGTAACTCTGTGAGATGAATTCACAGAACACTAAGCAGTTTCTCTGAAAGCTTCTGTCCAGATTTCATCTGAGGATATTTCCTTTTTCACCATAGCCCTCTCAGGGCTTCCAAATATCACTTTGCCCATTCCACAAGAACTGTCTTAGCGAAAGGCTTTTTGAGGGGAAAGCTGTAACTCTGTGAGATGATTTCACAGAACACAAAGAAGTTTCTCAGAAAGCTTCTTTCTCTTTGTTATCGGAGGATATTTCCTGTGGCCCTATAGTCTTCAAAGGGATCCGAAATATCTGTTCTCAGATTCCACAGAAATAAGGCTAGCAAAGAGATCTACGAAACACAGATGTAACTCTGTGAGATGAATTCACAGAACACTAAGGAGTTTCTCTGAAAGCTTCTTTCCAGATTTCATCTGTGGATATTTCCTTTTTCAACATAGCCGTCTATGCGCTTCCAAATATCACTTTGCCAATTCCACAAGAACTGTCTTTGCGAAAGTCTTATTGAGGGGAAAGCTGTAACTCTGTCAGATGATTTCACAGAACACAAAGAAGTTTCTCAGAAAGCTTCTTTCTCTTTGTTATCGGAGGATATTTCCTTTGGCCCTATAGTCTCCAAAGGAATCCGAAATATCTGTTCTCAGATTCCACAGAAATAAGGCTAGCAAAGAGATCTACGAAACACAGATTTAACTCTGTGAGATGAATTCACAGAACACTAAGCAGTTTCTCTGAAAGCTTCTTTCCAGATTTCATCTGAGGATATTTCCTTTTTCACCATAACCCCCTAGGGGCTTCAAAATATCACTTTGCCAATTCCACAAGAACTGTCTTAGCGAAAGGCTTCTTGAGGGGAAAGCTGTAACTCTGTGAGATGATTTCACAGAACACAAAGAAGTTTCTCAGAAAGCTTCTTTCTCTTTGTTATCGGAGGATCTTTCCTTTGGCCCTATAGTCTTCAAAGGGATCCGAAATATCTGTTCTCAGATTCCACAGAAATAAGGCTAGCAAAGAGATCTACGAAACACAGATGTAACTCTGTGAGATGAATTCACAGAACACTAAGCAGTTTCTCAGAAAGCTTCTTTCCAGATTTCCTCTGAGGATATTTCCTTTTTCACCGAGGCGCTCTATGGGCTTCCAAATATCACTTTGCCAGTTCCACAAGAACTGTCTTAGCGAAAGGCTTCTTGAGACGAAAGGTGTAACTCTGTAAGATGATTTCACAGAACACAAAGCAGTTTCTCAGAAAGCTTCTTTCTCTTTGTTATCGGAGGATGTTTCCTTTGGCCCTATAGTCTTCAAAGGGATCCGAAATATCTGTTCTCAGATTCCACAGAAATAAGGCTAGCAAAGAGATCTACGAAACACAGATGTAACTCTGTGAGATGAATTCACAGAACACTAAGCAGTTTCTCAGAAAGCTTCTTTCCAGATTTCATCTGAGGATATTTCCTTTTTCACCATAGCCCTCTAGGGGCTTCCAAATATCACTTTGCCAATTCCACAAGAACTGTCTTAGCGAAAGGCTTCTTGAGGGGAAAGCTGTAACTCTGTGAGATGATTTCACAGAACCCAAAGAAGTTTCTCAGAAAGCTTCTTTCTCTTTGTTATCGGAGGATATTTCCTTTGGCCCTATAGTCTTCAAAGGGATCCGAAATATCTGTTCTCAGATTCCACAGAAATAAGGCTCGCAAAGAGATCTACGAAACACAGATATAACTCTGTGAGATGAATTCACAGAACACTAAGCAGTTTCTCAGAAAGCTTCTTTCCAGATTTCATCTGAGGATATTTCCTTTTTCACCATAGCCCTCTATGGAATTGCAAATATCACTTTGCCAATTCCACAAGAACTGTCTTAGCGAAAGGCTTCTTGAGGGGAAAGCTGTAATTCTGTGAGATGATTTCACAGAACACAAAGAAGTTTCTCAGAAAGTTTCTTTCTCTTTGTTATCGGAGGGTATTTCCTTTGGCCCTATAGTCTTCTAAGGGATCCGAAATATCTGTTCTCAGATTCCAAAGAAATAACGTTAGCAAAGAGATCTACGAAACACAGATGTAACTCTGTGAGATGAATTCACAGAACACTAAGCAGTTTCTCAGAAAGCTTCTTTCCAGATTTCATCTGAGGATATTTCTTTTTTCACCATAGCCCTCTATGGGCTTAAAAATATTACGTTGCCAATTCCACAAAAACTGTCTTAGCGAAAGTCTACTTGAGGGGACAGCTGTAACTCTGTGAGATGATTTCACAGAACACAAAGAAGTTTCTCAGAAAGCTTCTTTCTCTTTGTTATCGGAGGATATTTCCTTTGGCCGTATAGTCTTCAAAGGGATCCGAAATATCTGTTCTCAGATTCCACAGAAAGAAGGCTAGCAAAGAGATCCACGAAATACAGATGTAACTCTGTGAGATGAATGAACAGAACACTAAGCAGTTTCTCAGAAAGCTTCTTTCCAGATTTCATCTGAGGCTATTTCCTTTTTCACCCTAGCCCTCTATGGGCTTCCAAATATCACTTTGCCAATTCCACAAGAACTGTCGTAGCGAAAGGCTTCTTGAGGGGAAAGCTGTAACTCTGTGAGATGATTTCACAGAACACAAAGAAGTTTCTCAGAAAGCTTCTTTCTCTTTGTTATCGGAGGATATTTCCTTTCGCCCTATAGTCTTCAAAGGGATCCGAAATATCTGTTCTCAGATTCCACAGAAATAAGGCTAGCAAAGAGATCTACGAAACACAGATGTAACTCTGTGAGATGAATTCACAGAACACTAAGCAGTTTCTCAGAAAGCTTCTTTCCAGATTTCATCTGAGGATATTTCCTTTTCACCATAGCCCTCTAGGGGCTTCCACATATCACTTTGCCAATTCCACAAGAACTGTCTGAGCGAAAGGCTTCTTGAGGGGAAAGCTGTAACTCTGTGAGATGATTTCACAGAACACAAAGAAGTTTCTCAGAAAGTTTCTTTCTCTTTGTTATCGGAGGGTATTTCCTTTGGCCCTATAGTCTTCTAAGGGATCCGAAATATCTGTTCTCAGATTCCACAGAAATAACGTTAGCAAAGAGATCTACGAAACACAGATGTAACTCTGTGAGATGAATTCACAGAACACTAAGCAGTTTCTCAGAAAGCTTCTTTCCAGATTTCATCTGAGGATATTTCTTTTTTCACCATAGCCCTCTATGGGCTTAAAAATATTACGTTGCCAATTCCACAAAAACTGTCTTAGCGAAAGTCTTCTTGAGGGGACAGCTGTAACTCTGTGAGATGATTTCACAGAACACAAAGAAGTTTCTCAGAAAGCTTCTTTCTCTTTGTTATCGGAGGATATTTCCTTTGGCCGTATAGTCTTCAAAGGGATCCGAAATATCTGTTCTCAGATTCCACAGAAAGAAGGCTAGCAAAGAGATCCACGAAATACAGATGTAACTCTGTGAGATGAATGAACAGAACACTAAGCAGTTTCTCAGAAAGCTTCTTTCCAGATTTCATCTGAGGCTATTTCCTTTTTCACCCTAGCCCTCTATGGGCTTCCAAATATCACTTTGCCAATTCCACAAGAACTGTCGTAGCGAAAGGCTTCTTGAGGGGAAAGCTGTAACTCTGTGAGATGATTTCACAGAACACAAAGAAGTTTCTCAGAAAGCTTCTTTCTCTTTGTTATCGGAGGATATTTCCTATCGCCCTATAGTCTTCAAAGGGATCCGAAATATCTGTTCTCAGATTCCACAGAAATAAGGCTAGCAAAGAGATCTACGAAACACAGATGTAACTCTGTGAGATGAATTCACAGAACTCTAAGCAGTTTCTCAGAAAGCTTATTTCCAGATTTCATCTGAGGA
This sequence comes from Macaca mulatta, assembly GCF_049350105.2. Taxonomy (NCBI): domain Eukaryota; kingdom Metazoa; phylum Chordata; class Mammalia; order Primates; family Cercopithecidae; genus Macaca; species Macaca mulatta. The sequence goes on along the minus strand of NC_133416.1, from coordinate 39,724,602 downwards.
TATTTCCTTTTTCACCATTGCCTTCTATGGGCTTCCAAATATCACTTTGCCAATTCCACAAGAACTGTCTTAGCGAAAGGCTTCTTGAGGGGAAAACTGTAACTCTGTGAGATGATTTCACAGAACACAAAGAAGTTTCTCAGAAAGCTTCTTTCTCTTTGTTATCGGACGATATTTCCTTTGGCCGTATAGTCTTCAAAGGGATCCGAAATATCTGTTCTCAGATTCCACAGAAAGAATGCTAGCATAGAGTTCCATGAAATACAGATGTAACTCTGTGAGATGAATTCACAGAACACTAAGCAGTTTCTCAGAAAGCTTCTTTCCAGATTTCATCTGTGGATATTTCCTTTTTCACCATAGCCCTCTATGGGCTTCCAAATATCACTTTGCCAATTCCACAAGAACTGTCTTAGCGAAAGGCTTCTTGAGGGGAAAGCTGTAACTCTGTCAGATGATTTCACAGAACACAAAGAAGTTTCTCAGAAAGCTTCTTTCTCTTTGTTATCGGAGGATATTTCCTTTGGCCCTATAGTCTTCAAAGGGATCCGAAATATCTGTTCTCAGATTCCACAGAAATAAGGATAGCAAAGAGATCTACGAAACACAGATGTAACTCTGTGAGATGAATTCACAGAACACTAAGCAGTTTCTCAGAAAGCTTCTTTCCAGATTTCATTTGAGGATATTTCCTTTTTCACCCTAGCCCTCTATGGGCTTCCAAATATCACTTTGCCAATTCCACAGGAACTGTCTTAGCGAAAGGCTTCTTGAGGGCAAAGCTGTAACTCTGTGAGATGATTTCACAGAACAGAAAAAAGTTTCTCAGAAAGCTTCTTTCTCTTTGTTATCGGAGGATATTTCCTTTGGCCCTATAGTCTTCAAAGGGATCCGAAATATCTGTTCTCAGATTCCACAGAAATAAGGCTAGCAAAGAGATCTACGAAACACAGATGTAACTCTGTGAGATGAATTCACAGAACACTAAGCAGTTTCTCTGAAAGCTTCTTTCCAGATTTCATCTGAGGATATTTCCTTTTTCACCACAGCCCTCTATGGGCTTCCAAATATCACTTTGCCCATTCCACGAGAACTGTCTTAGCGAAAGGCTTTTTGAGGGGAAAGCTGTAACTCTGTGAGATGATTTCACAGAACACAAAGAAGTTTCTCAGAAAGCTTCTTTCTCTTTGTTATCGGAGGATATTTCCTGTGGCCCTATAGTCTTCAAAGGGATCCGAAATATCTGTTCTCAGATTCCACAGAAATAAGGCTAGCAAAGAGATCTACGAAACACAGATGTAACTCTGTGAGATGAATTCACAGAACACTAAGGAGTTTCTCTGAAAGCTTCTTTCCAGATATCATCTGTGGATATTTCCTTTTTCACCATAGCCCTCTATGGGCTTCCAAATATCACTTTGCCAATTCCACAAGAACTGTCTTTGCGAAAGGCTTCTTGAGGGGAAAGCTGTAACTCTGTCAGATGATTTCACAGAACACAAAGAAGTTTCTCAGAAAGCTTCTTTCTCTTTGTTATCGGAGGATATTTCCTTTGGCCCTATAGTCTCCAAAGGAATCCGAAATATCTGTTCTCAGATTCCACAGAAATAAGGCTAGCAAAGAGATCTACGAAACACAGATTTAACTCTGTGAGATGAATTCACAGAACACTAAGCAGTTTCTCTGAAAGCTTCTTTCCAGATTTCATCTGAGGATATTTCCTTTTTCACCATAACCCCCTAGGGGCTTCAAAATATCACTTTGCCAATTCCACAAGAACTGTCTTAGCGAAAGGCTTCTTGAGGGGAAAGCTGTAACTCTGTGAGATGATTTCACAGAACACAAAGAAGTTTCTCAGAAAGCTTCTTTCTCTTTGTTATCGGAGGATATTTCCTTTGGCCCTATAGTCTTCAAAGGGATCCGAAATATCTGTTCTCAGATTCCACAGAAATAAGGCTAGCAAAGAGATCTACGAAACACAGATGTAACTCTGTGAGATGAATTCACAGAACACTAAGCAGTTTCTCTGAAAGCTTCTTTCCAGATTTCATCTGAGGATATTTCCTTTTTCACCATAGCCCTCTACGGGCTTCCAAATATCACTTTGCCCATTCCACAAGAACTGTCTTAGCGAAAGGCTTTTTGAGGGGAAAGCTGTAACTCTGTGAGATGATTTCACAGAACACAAAGAAGTTTCTCAGAAACCTTCTTTCTCTTTGTTATCGGAGGATATTTCCTGTGGCCCTATAGTCTTCAAAGGGATCCGAAATATCTGTTCTCAGATTCCACAGAAATAAGGCTAGCAAAGAGATCTACGAAACACAGATGTAACTCTGTGAGATGAATTCTCAGAACACTAAGGAGTTTCTCTGAAAGCTTCTTTCCAGATATCATCTGTGGATATTTCCTTTTTCAACATAGCCCTCTATGGGCTTCCAAATATCACTTTGCCAATTCCACAAGAACTGTCTTTGCGAAAGGCTTCTTTAGGGGAAAGCTGTAACTCTGTCAGATGATTTCACAGAACACAAAGAAGTTTCTCAGAAAGCTTCTTTCTCTTTGTTATCGGAGGATATTTCCTTTGGCCCTATAGTCTCCAAAGGAATCCGAAATATCTGTTCTCAGATTCCACAGAAATAAGGCTAGCAAAGAGATCTACGAAACACAGATTTAACTCTGTGAGATGAATTCACAGAACACTAAGCAGTTTCTCTGAAAGCTTCTTTCCAGATTTCATCTGAGGATATTTCCTTTTTCACCATAACCCCCTAGGGGCTTCAAAATATCACTTAGCCAATTCCACAAGAACTGTCTTAGCGAAAGGATTCTTGAGGGGAAAGCTGTAACTCTGTGAGATGATTTCACAGAACACAAAGAAGTTTCTCAGAAAGCTTCTTTCTCTTTGTTATCGGAGGATCTTTCCTTTGGCCCTATAGTCTTCAAAGGGATCCGAAATATGTGTTCTCAGATTCCACAGAAATAAGGCTTGCAAAGAGATCTACGAAACACAGATGTAACTCTGTGAGATGAATTCACAGAACACTAAGCAGTTTCTCAGAAAGCTTCTTTCCAGATTTCATCTGAGGATATTTCCTTTTTCAACGAGGCGCTCTATGGGCTTCCAAATATCACTTTGCCAGTTCCACAAGAACTGTCTTAGCGAAAGGCTTCTTGAGACGAAAGGTGTAACTCTGTAAGATGATTTCACAGAACACAAAGAAGTTTCTCAGAAAGCTTCTTTCTCTTTGTTATCGGAGGATATTTCCTTTGGCCCTATAGTCTTCAAAGGGATCTGAAATATCTGTTCTCAGATTCCACAGAAATAAGGCTAGCAAAGAGATCTACGAAACACAGATGTAACTCTGTGAGATGAATTCACAGAACACTAAGCAGTTTCTCAGAAAGCTTCTTTCCAGATTTCATCTGAGGATATTTCCTTTTTCACCATTGACCTCTAGGGGCTTCCAAATATCATTTTGCCAATTCCACAAGAACTGTCTTAGCGAAAGGCTTCTTGAGGGGAAAGCTGTAACTCTGTGAGATGATTTCACAGAACACAAAGAAGTTTCTCAGAAAGCTTCTTTCTCTTTGTTATCGGAGGATCTTTCCTTTGGCCCTATAGTCTTCAAAGGGATCCGAAATATCTGTTCTCAGATTCCACAGAAATAAGGCTTGCAAAGAGATCTACGAAACAAAGATGTAACTCTGTGAGAGGAATTCACAGAACACTAAGCAGTTTCTCAGAAAGCTTCTTTCCAGATTTCATCTGAGGATATTTCCTTTTTCACCGAGGCGCTCTATGGGCTTCCAAATATCACTTTGCCAGTTCCACAAGAACTGTCTTAGCGAAAGGCTTCTTGAGACGAAAGGTGTAACTCTGTAAGATGATTTCACAGAACACAAAGAAGTTTCTCAGAAAGCTTCTTTCTCTTTGTTATCGGAGGATATTTCCTTTGGCCCTATAGTCTTCAAAGGGATCCGAAATATCTGTTCTCAGATTCCACAGAAATAAGGCTAGCAAAGAGATCTACGAAACACAGATGTAACTCTGTGACATGAATTCACAGAACACTAAGCAGTTTCTCAGAAAGCTTCTTTCCAGATTTCATCTGAGGATATTTCCTTTTCACCATAGACCTCTAGGGGCTTCCAAATATCACTTTGCCAATTCCACAAGAACTGTCTTCGCCAAAGGCTTCTTGAGGGGAAAGCTGTAACTCTGTGAGATGATTTCACAGAACACAAAGAAGTTTCTCAGAAAGCTTCTTTCTCTTTGTTATCGGAGGATATTTCCTTTGGCCCTATAGTCTTCAAAGGGATCCGAAATATCTGTTCTCAGATTCCACAGAAATAAGGCTCGCAAAGAGATCTACGAAACACAGATGTAACTCTGTGAGATGAATTCACAGAACACTAAGCAGTTTCTCAGAAAGCTTCTTTCCAGATTTCATCTGAGGATATTTCCTTTTTCACCGAGGCGCTCTATGGGCTTCCAAATATCACTTTGCCAGTTCCACAAGAACTGTCTTAGCGAAAGGCTTCTTGAGACGAAAGGTGTAACTCTGTAAGATGATTTCACAGAACCCAAAGAAGTTTCTCAGAAAGCTTCTTTCTCTTTGTTATCGGAGGATATTTCCTTTGGCCCTATAGTCTTCAAAGGGATCCGAAATATCTGCTCTCAGATTCCACAGAAAGAAGGCTAGCAAAAACATCCACGAAACACAGATATAACTCTGTGAGATGAATTCACAGAACACTAAGCAGTTTCTCAGAAAGCTTCTTTCCAGATTTCATCTGAGGATATTTCCTTTTTTACCAAAGCCTTCTATGGGCTTCCAAATATCACTTTGCCAATTCCACAAGAACTGTCTTAGAGAAAGGCTTCTTGAGGGGAAAGCTGTATAACTCTGTGAGATGATTTCACAGAACTCAAAGAAGTTTCTCAGAAAGCTTCTTTCTCTTTGTTATCGAAGCATATTTCCTTTGGACCTATAGTCTTCAAAGGGATCCGAAATATCTGTTCTCAGATTCCACAGAAATAAGGCTAGCAAAGAGATCTACGAAACACAGATGTAACTCTGTGAGATGAATTCACAGAACACTAAGCAGTTTCTCAGAAAGCTTCTTTCCATATTTCATCTGAGGATATTTCCTTTTTCACCCTAGCCCTCTATGGGCTTCCAAATATCACTTTGCCAATTCCACAGGAACTGTCTTAGCGAAAGGCTTCTTGAGGCTAAAGCTGTAACTCTGTGAGATGATTTCACAGAACACAAAGAAGTTTCTCAGAAAGCTTCTTTCTCTTTGTTATCGGAGGATATTTCCTTTGGCCCTATAGTCTTCAAAGGGATCCGAAATATCTGTTCTCAGATTCCACAGAAATAAGGCTAGCAAAGAGATCTATGAAACACAGATGTAACTCTGTGAGATGAATTCACAGAACACTAAGCACTTTCTCTGAAAGCTTGTTTCCAGATTTTATCTGAGGATATTTCCTTTTTCACCATAGCCTTCTATGAGCTTCCAAATATCACTTTGCCAATTCCACAAGAACTGTCTTAGCGAAAGACTTTTTGAGGGGAAAGCTGTAACTCTGTGAGATGATTTCACAGAACACAAAGAAGTTTCTCAGAAAGCATCTTTCTCTTTGTTATCGGAGGATGTTTCCTGTGGCCCTATAGTCTTCAAAGGGATCCGAAATATCTGTTCTCAGATTCCACAGAAATAAGGCTAGCAAAGAGATCTACGAAACACAGATGTAACTCTGTGAGATGATTTCACAGAACACTAAGCAGTTTCTCTGAAAGCTTCTTTCCAGATTTCATCTGTGAATATTTCCTTTTTCACCATAGCCCTCTATGGGCTTCCAAATATCACTTTGCCAATTCCACAAGAACTGTCTTAGCGAAAGGCTTCTTGAGGGGAAAGCTGTAACTCTGTGAGATGATTTCACAGAACACAAAGAAGTTTCTCAGAAAGCTTCTTTCTCTTTGTTATCGGAGGATATTTCCTGTGGCCCTATAGTCTTCAAAGGGATCCGAAATATCTGTTCTCAGATTCCACAGAAATAAGGCTAGCAAAGAGACCTACGAAACACAGATGTAACTCTGTGAGATGAATTCCCAAAACACTAAGCAGTTTCTCTGAAAGCTTCTTTCCAGATTTCATCTCAGGATACTTCCTTTTTCACCATAGCCCTCTATGGGCTTCCAAATATCACTTTGCAATTCCACGAGAAGTGTCTTAGCGAAAAGCTTCTTGAGGGGAAAGCTGTAACTGTGTGGGATGATTTCACAGAACACAAAGAAGTTTCTCAGAAAGCTTCTTTCTCTTTGTTATCGGAGCATATTTCCTTTGGCCCTATAGTCTTCAAAGGGATCAGAAATATCTGTTCTCAGATTCCACAGAAATAAGGCTAGCAAAGAGATCTACGAAACACAGATGTAACTCTGTGAGATGAATTCACAGAACACTAAGCAGTTTCTCAGAAAGCTTCTTTCCAGATTTCATCTGAGGATATTTCCTTTTTCACCATAGCCCTCTATGGGCTTCCAAATATCACTTTGCCAATTCCACAAGAACTGTCTTAGCGAAAGGCTTCTTGAGGGGAAAGCTGTAAGTCTGTGAGATGATTTCACAGAACACAAAGAAGTTTCTCAGAAAGCTTCTTTCTCTTTGTTATCGGAGGATATTTCCTTAGGCCCTATAGTCTTCAAAGGGATCCGAAATATCTGTTCTCAGATTCCACAGAAAGAAGGCTAGCAAAGAGATCTACGAAACACAGATGTAACTCTGTGAGATGAATGCACAGAACACTAAGCATTTTCTCAGTAAGCTTCTTTCTCTTTGTTATCGGAGGATATTTCCTTTGGCCCTATAGTCTTCAAAGGGATCCGAAATATCTGTTCTCAGATTCCACAGAAATAAGGCTAGCAAAGAGATCCACGAAATACAGATGTAACTCTGAGAGTGGAAGTCACACATCACAGAGCAGTTTCTCAGAAAGCTTCTTTCCAGATTTCATCTGAGGTTATTTTCTTTTTCACCATAGCCATCTATGGGCTTCCAAATATCACTTTGCCAATTCCACAAGAACTCTCTTAGCCTAAGGCTTCTTGAGGGGAAAGCTGTAACTCTGTGAGATGATTTCGCAGAACACAAAGAAGTTTCTCAGAAAGCTTCTTTCTCTTTGTTATCGGAGGATATTTCCTTAGGCCCTATAGTCTTCAAAGGGATCCGAAATATCTGTTCTCAGATTGCACAGAAAGAAGGCTAGCAAAGACATCCACGAAACAAAGATGTAACTCTGTGAGTGGAAGTCACACATCACAGAGCAGTTTCTCAGAAAGCTTCTTTCCAGATTTCATCTGAGGATATTTGCTTTTTCACCATATCCCTCTATGGGCTTCCAAATATCACTTTGCCAATTCCACAAAAACTGTCTTAGCGAATGGCTTCTTGAGGGGAAAGCTCTAACTCTGTAGATGATTTCACAGAACACAAAGAAGTTTCTCAGAAAGCTTCTTTCTCTTTGTTATCGGAGGATATTTCCTTTGGCCCTATAGTCTTCAAAGGGATCCGAAATATCTGTTCTCAGATTCCACAGAAATAAGGCTAGCAAAGAGATCCACGAAATACAGATGTAACTCTGAGAGTGGAAGTCACACATCACAGAGCAGTTTCTCAGAAAGCTTCTTTCCAGATTTCTTCTGAGGATATTTCCTTTTTCACCATAGCCCTCTATGGGCTTCTAAAAATCACTTTGCCAATTCCACAAGAACTGTCTTAGCGAAAGGCTTCTTGAGGGGAAAGCTGTAACTCTGTGAGATGGTTTCACCGAACACAAAGAAGTTTCTCAGAAAGCTACTTTCTCTTTGTTATCAGAGGATATTTCCTTTGGCCCTATAGTCTTCAAAGGGATCCGAAATATCTGTTCTCAGATTCCACAGAAATAAGGCTAGCAAAGAGATCTACGAAACACAGATGTAACTCTGTGAGATGAATTCACAGAACACTAAGCAGTTTCTCAGAAAGCTTCTTTCCAGAATTCATCTGAGGATGTTTCCTTTTTCACCATAGCCCTCTATGGGCTTCCAAATATCACTTTGCCAATTCCACAAGAACTGTCTTAGCGAAAGGCTTCTTGAGGGGAATGCTGTAACTCTGTGAGATGATTTCACTGAACACAAAGAAGTTTCTCAGAAAGCTTCTTTCTCTTTGTTATCGGAGGATATTTCCTTTGGCCCTATAGACTCCAAATGGATCCGAAATATCTGTTCTCAGATTCCACAGAAATAAGGCTAGCAAAGAGATCTACGAAACACAGATGTAATTCTGTGAGATGAATTCACAGAACACTAAGCAGTTTCTCAGAAAGCTTCTTTCCAGATTTCATCTGAGTATATTTCCTTTTTCACCATAGCCCTCTAGGGGCTTCCACATATCACTTTGCCAATTCCACAAGAACTGTCTTAGCGAAAGGCTTCTTGAGGGGAAAGCTGTAGTTCTGTGAGATGATTTCACAGAACACAAAGAAGTTTCTCAGAAAGCTTCTTTCTCTTTGTTATCGGAGGATATTTCCTTTGGCCGTATAGTCTTCAAAGGGATCCGAAATATCTGTTCTCAGATTCCACAGAAAGAAGGCTAGCAAAGAGATCTACGAAACACACATGTAACTCTGTGAGATGAATTCACAGAACACTAAGCAGTTTCTCAGAAAGCTTCTTTCCAGATTTCATCTGAGGATATTTCTTTTTTCACCATAGCCCTCTATGGGCTTCCAAATATTACTTTGCCAATTCCACAAGAACTGTCTTAGCGAAAGTCTTCTTGAGGGGACAGCTGTAACTCTGTGAGATGATTTCACAGAACACAAAGAAGTTTCTCAGAAAGCTTCTTTCTCTTTGTTATCGGAGGATATTTCCTTTGGCCGTATAGTCTTCAAAGGGATCTGAAATATCTGTTCTCAGATTCCACAGAAAGAAGGCTAGCAAAGAGATCCACGAAATACAGATGTAACTCTGTGAGATGAATGAACAGAACACTAAGCAGTTTCTCAGAAAGCTTCCTTCCAGATTTCATCTGAGGATATTTCCTTTTTCACCGTAGCCCTATATGGGCTTCCAAATACCACTTTGCCAATTCCACCAGAACTGTCTTCGCGAAAGGCTTCTTGAGGGGAAAGCTGTAACTCTGTGAGATGATTTCACAGAACAAAAAGAAGTTTCTCAGAAAGCTTCTTTCTCTTTGTTATCGGAGGATATTTCCTTTGGCCCTATAGTCTTCAAAGGGATCCGAAATATCTGTTCTCAGATTCCACAGAAATAAGGCTAGCAAAGAGATCTACGAAACACAGATGTAACTCTGTGACATGAATTCACAGAACACTAAGCAGTTTCTCAGAAAGCTTCTTTCCAGATTTCATCTGAGGATATTTCCTTTTTCACGGTAGCACTCTAAGGGCTTCCAAATATCACTTTGCCAGTTCCACAAGAACTGTCTTAGCGAAAGGCTTCTTGAGATGAAAGGTGTAACTCTGTGAGATGATTTCACAGAACACAAAGAAGTTTCTCAGAAAGCTTCTTTCTCTTTCTTATCGGAGGATATTTCCTTTGGCCCTATAGTCTTCAAAGGGATCCGAAATATCTGTTCTCAGATTCCACAGAAATAAGGCTAGCAAAGAGATGTATGAAACACAGATGTAACTCTGTGAGATGAATTCACAGAACACTAAGCAGTTTCTCAGAAAGCTTCTTTCCAGATTTCATCGGTGGGTATTTCCTGTTTCACCAAAGCCTTCTAGGGGCTTCCAAATATCACTTTGCCAATTCCACAAGAACTGTCTTAGAGAAAGGCTTCTTGAGGGGAAAGCTGTATAACTCTGTGAGATGATTTCACAGAACTCAAAGAAGTTTCTCAGAAAGCTTCTTTCTCTTTGTTATCGAAGGATATTTCCTTTGGCCGTATAGTCATCAAAGGGATCCGAAATATCTGTTCGCAGATTCCACAGAAATAAGGCTAGCAAAGAGATCTACGAAACAAAGATGTAACTCTGTGAGATGAATTCACAGAACACTAAGCAGTTTCTCAGAAAGCTTCTTTCCAGATTTCATCTGAGGATATTTCCTTTTTCACCCTAGCCCTCTATGGGCTTCCATATATCACTTTGCCAATTCCACAGGAACTGTCTTAGCGAAAGGCTTCTTGAGGGGAAAGCTGTAACTCTGTGAGATGATTTCACAGAACACAAAGAAGTTTCTCAGAAAGCTTCTTTCTCTTTGTTATCGGAGGATATTTCCTGTGGCCCTATAGTCTTCAAAGGGATCCGAAATATCTGTTCTCAGATTCCACAGAAATAAGGCTAGCAAAGTGATCTACGAAACACAGATGTAACTCTGTGAGATGAATTCACAGAACACTAAGCACTTTCTCTGAAAGCTTCTTTCCAGATTTCATCTGAGGATATTTCCTTTTTCACCATAGCCCTCTATGAGCTTCCAAATATCACTTTGCCAATTCCACAAGAACTGTCTTAGCGAAAGGCTTCTTGAGGGGAAAGCTGTAATTCTGTGAGATGATTTCACAGAAAACAAAGAAGTTTCTCACAAAGCTTCTTTCTCTTTGTTATCGGAGGATATTTCCTTTGGCCCTATAGTCTTCTAAGGGATCCGAAATATCTGTTCTCAGATTCCACAGAAATAACGTTAGCAAAGAGATCTACGAAACACAGATGTAACTCTGTGAGATGAATTCACAGAACACTAAGCAGTTTCTCAGAAAGCTTCTTTCCAGATTTCATCTGAGGATATTTCTTTTTTCACCATAGCCCTCTATGGGCTTCCAAATATTACTTTGCCAATTCCACAAAAACTGTCTTAGCGAAAGTCTTCTTGAGGGAACAGCTGTAACTCTGTGAGATGATTTCACAGAACACAAAGAAGTTTCTCAGAAAGCTTCTTTCTCTTTGTTATCGGAGGATATTTCCTTTGGCCGTATAGTCTTCAAAGGGATCCGAAATATCTGTTCTCAGATTCCACAGGAAGAAGGCTAGCAAAGAGATCCACGAAATACAGATGTAACTCTGTGAGATGAATGAACAGAACACTAAGCAGTTTCTCAGAAAGCTTCTTTCCAGATTTCATCTCAGGATATTTCCTTTTTCACCCTAGCCCTCTATGGGCTTCCAAATATCACTTTGCCAATTCCACAAGAACTGTCTTAGCGAAAGGCTTCTTGAGGGGAAAGCTGTAACTCTGTGAGATGATTTCAGAGAACACAAAGAAGTTTCTCAGAAAGCTTCTTTCTCTTTGTTATCGGAGGATATTTCCTTTGGCCCTATAGTCTTCAAAGGGATCCGAAATATCTGTTCTCAGATTCCACAGAAATAAGGCTAGCAAAGAGATCTACGAAACACAGATGTAACTCTGTGACATGAATTCACAGAACACTAAGCAGTTTCTCAGAAAGCTTCTTTCCAGATTTCATCTGAGGATATTTCCTTTTTCACGGTAGCACTCTTTGGGCTTAAAAATATCACTTTGCCAGTTCCACAAGAACTGTCTTAGCGAAAGGCTTCTTGACGGGAAAGCTGTAACTCTTTCAGATGATTTCACAGAACACAAAGAAGTTTCTCAGAAAGCTTCTTTCTCTTTGTTATCGGAGGATATTTCCTTTGGCCCTATAGTCTTCAAAGGGATCCGAAATATCTGTTCTCAGATTCCACAGAAGTAAGGCTAGCAAAGAGATCTACGAAACACAGATGTAACTCTGTGAGATGAATTCACAGAACACTAAGCAGTTTGTCAGAAAGCTTCTTTCCAGATTTCATCTGAGGATATTTCCTTTTTCACCCTAGCCCTCTATGGGCTTCCAAATATCACTTTGCCAATTCCACAGGAACTGTCTTAGCGAAAGGCTTCTGGAGGGCAAAGCTGTAACTCTGTGAGATGATTTCACAGAACACAAAAAAGTTTCTCAGAAAGCTTCTTTCTCTTTCTTATCGGAGGATATTTCCTTTGGCCCTATAGTCTTCAAAGGGATCCGAAATATCTGTTCGCAGATTCCACAGAAATAAGGCTAGCAAAGAGATCTACGAAACACAGATGTAACTCTGTGAGATGAATTCACAGAACACTAAGAACTTTCTCTGAAAGCTTCTTTCCAGATTTCATCTGAGGATATTTCCTTTTTCACCATAGCCCTCTATGGGCTTCCAAATATCACTTTGCCCATTCCACAAGAACTGTCTTAGCGAAAGGCTTTTTGAGGGGAAAGCTGTAACTCTGTGAGATGATTTCATAGAACACAAAGAAGTTTCTCAGAACGCTTCTTTCTCTTTGTTATCGGAGGATATTTCCTGTGGCCCTATAGTCTTCAAAGGGATCCGAAATATCTGTTCTCAGATTCCACAGAAATAAGGCTAGCAAAGAGATCTACGAAACACAGTTGTAACTCTGTGAGAAGAATTCACAGAACACTAAGGAGTTTCTCTGAAAGCTTCTTTCCAGATTTCATCTGTGGATATTTCCTTTTTCACCATAGCCCTCTATGGGCTTCCAAATATCACTTTGCCAATTCCACAAGAACTGTCTTCGCGAAAGGCTTCTTGAGGGGAAATCTGTAAATCTGTCAGATGATTTCACAGAACACAAAGAAGTTTCTCAGAAAGCTTCTTTCTCTTTGTTATCGGAGGATATTTCCTTTGGCCCTATAGTCTTCAAAGGGATCCGAAATATCTGTTCTCAGATTCCACAGAAATAAGGCTAGCAAAGAGATCTAGGAAACACAGATTTAACTCTGTGAGATGAATTCACAGAACACTAAGCAGTTTCTCAGAAAGCTTCTTTCCAGATTTCATCTGAGGATATTTCCTTTTTCACCCTAGCACCCTAGGGGCTTCAAAATATCACTTTGCCAATTCCACAAGAACTGTCTTAGCGAAAGGCTTCTTGAGGTGAAAGCTGTAACTCTGTGAGATGATTTCACAGAACACAAAGAAGTTTCTCAGAAAGCTTCTTTCTCTTTGTTATCGGAGGATATTTCCTTTGGCCCTATAGTCTTCAAAGGGATCCGAAATATCTGTTCTCAGATTCCACAGAAATAAGGCTAGCAAAGAGATCTACGAAACACAGATGTAACTCTGTGAGATGAATTCACAGAACACTAAACAGTTTCTCAGAAAGCTTCTTTCCAGATTTCATCTGAGGATATTTCCTTTTTCACCGAGGCGCTCTATGGGCTTCCAAATATCACTTTGCCAGTTCCACAAGAACTGTCTTAGCGAAAGGCTTCTTGAGACGAAAGGTGTAACTCTGTGAGATGATTTCGCAGAACCCAAAGAAGTTTCTCAGAAAGCTTCTTTCTCTTTGTTATCGGAGGATATTTCCTTTGGCCCTATAGTCTTCAAAGGGATCCGAAATATCTGTTCTCAGATTCCACAGCAATAAGGCTAGCAAAGAGATCTACGAAACACAGATATAACTCTGTGAGATGAATTCACAGAACACTAAGCAGTTTCTCAGAAAGCTTCTTTCCAGATTTCATCTGAGGATATTTCCTTTTTTACCAAAGCCTTCTATGGGCTTCCAAATATCACTTTGCCAATTCCACAAGAACTGTCTTAGAGAAAGGCTTCTTGAGGGGAAAGCTGTATAACTCTGTGAGATGATTTCACAGAACTCAAAGAAGTTTCTCAGAAAGCTTCTTTCTCTTTGTTATCGAAGCATATTTCCTTTGGCCCTATAGTCTTCAAAGGGATCCGAAATATCTGTTCTCAGATTCCACAGAAATAAGGCTAGCAAAGAGATGTACGAAACACAGATGTAACTCTGTGAGATGAATTCACAGAACACTAAGCAGTTTCTCAGAAAGCTTCTTTCCATATTTCATCTGAGGATATTTCCTTTTTCACCCTAGCCCTCTATGGGCTTCCAAATATCACTTTGCCAATTCCACAGGAACTGTCTTAGCGAAAGGCTTCTTGAGGCTAAAGCTGTAACTCTGTGAGATGATTTCACAGAACACAAAGAAGTTTCTCAGAAAGCTTCTTTCTCTTTGTTATCGGAGGATATTTCCTTTGGCCCTATAGTCTTCAAAGGGATCCGAAATATCTGTTCTCAGATTCCACAGAAATAAGGCTAGCAAAGAGATCTATGAAACACAGATGTAACTCTGTGAGATGAATTCACAGAACACTAAGCACTTTCTCTGAAAGCTTGTTTCCAGATTTCATCTGAGGATATTTCCTTTTTCACCATAGCCTTCTATGAGCTTCCAAATATCACTTTGCCAATTCCACAAGAACTGTCTTAGCGAAAGACTTTTTGAGGGGAAAGCTGTAACTCTGTGAGATGATTTCACAGAACACAAAGAAGTTTCTCAGAAAGCATCTTTCTCTTTGTTATCGGAGGATGTTTCCTGTGGCCCTATAGTCTTCAAAGGGATCCGAAATATCTGTTCTCAGATTCCACAGAAATAAGGCTAGCAAAGAGATCTACGAAACACAGATGTAACTCTGTGAGATGATTTCACAGAACACTAAGCAGTTTCTCTGACAGCTTCTTTCCAGATTTCATCTGTGAATATTTCCTTTTTCACCATAGCCCTCTATGTGCTTCCAAATATCACTTTGCCAATTCCACAAGAACTGTCTTAGCGAAAGGCTTCTTGAGGGGAAAGCTGTAACTCTGTGAGATGATTTCACAGAACACAAAGAAGTTTCTCAGAAAGCTTCTTTCTCTTTGTTATTGGAGGATATTTCCTTTGGCCCTATAGTCTTCAAAGGGATCCGAAATATCTGTTCTCAGATTCCACAGAAATAAGGCTAGCAATGAGCCCACGAAATACACATGTAACTCTGTGAGTGGAAGTCACACATCACAGAGCAGTTTCTCAGAAAGCTTCTTTCCAGATTTCATCTGAGGATATTTCCTTTTTCACCATAGCCCTCTATGGGCTTCCAAATATCACTTTGCCAATTCCACAAGAACTGTCTTAGCGAAAGGCTTCTTGAGGGGAAAGCTGTAACTCTGTGAGATGATTTCACAGAACACAAAGAAGTTTCTCAGAAAGCTTCTTTCTCTTTGTTATCGGAGGATATTTCCTTTGTCCCTATAGTCTTCAAAGGGATCCGAAATATCTGTTCTCAGATTGCACAGTGATAAGGCTAGCAAAGAGATCCACGAAATACAGATGTAACTCTGTGAGATGAATTAACAGAACACTAAGCAGTTTCTCAGAATGCTTCTTTCCATATTTCATCTGAGGATATTTCCTTTTTCAACATAGCCCTGTATGGGCTTCCAAATATCACTTTGCCAATTCCACAAGAACTGTCTTAGCGGAAGGCTTCTTGAGGGGAAACCTGTAACTCTGTGAGATGATTTCACAGAACAGAAAGAAGTTTCTCAGAAAGCTTCTTTCTCTTTGTTATCGGAGGATATTTCCTTTGGCCCTATAGTCTTCAAAGGGATCCGAAATATCTGTTCTCAGATTCCACAGAAAGAAGGCTAGCAAAGAGATCCACGAAATACAGATGTAACTCTGTGAGAAGAATTAACAGAACACTAAGCAGTTTTTCAGAAAGCTTCTTTCAAGATTTCAACTGAGCATATTTGCTTTTTCACCGTAGCCCTCTATAGGCTTCCAAATATCATTTTGCCAATTCCACAAGAACTGTCTTAGCGAAAGGCTTCTTGAGGGGAAAGCTGTAACTCTGTGAGATGATTTCACAGAACACAAAGAAGTTTCTCAGAAAGCTTCTTTGTCTTTGTTATCGGAGGATATTTCCTTTGGCCCTATAGTCTTCAAAGGGATCCGAAATATCTCTTCTCAGATTCCACAGAAAGAAGGCTAGCAAAGAGATCTACGAAACACAGATGTAACTCTGTGAGATGAATTCACAGAACACTAAGCTGTTTCTCAGAAAGCTTCTATCCAGATTTCATCTGAGGATATTACCTTTTTCACCATAGCCCTCTAGGGGCTTCCAAATATCACTTTGCCAATTCCACAAGAACTATCTTAGCGAAAGGCTTCTTGAGGGGAAAGCTGTAACTCGGTGAGATGATTTCACCGAACACAAAGAAGTTTCTCAGAAAGCTTCTTTCTCTTTGTTATCGGAGGATATTTCCTTTGGCCCTATGCTCTTCAAAGGGATCCGAAATATCTGTTCTCAGATTCCACAGAAATAAGGCTAGCAAAGAGATCTACGAAACACAGATGTAACTCTGTGAGATGATTTCACAGAACACAAAGAAGTTTTTCAGAAAGCTTCTTCCTCTTTGTTATCGGAGGATATTTCCTTTGGCCCTATAGTCTTCAACGGGATCCGAAATATCTGTTCTCAGATTCCACAGAAATAATGCTAGCAAGGAGACCTACGAAACACAGATGTAACTCTGTGAGATGAATTCACAGAACACTAAGCAGTTTCTCTGAAAGCTTCTTTCCAGATTTCATCTGAGGATATTTCCTTTATCACCATAGCCCTCTATGAGCTTCCAAATATCACTTTGCCAATTCCACAAGAACTGTCTTAGCGAAAGGCTTCTTGAGGGGAAAGCTGTAACTCTGTTAGATGATCTCACAGAACACAAAGAACTTTCTCAGAAAGCTTCTTTCTCTTTGTAATAGTAGGATATTTCCTTTGGCCCTATAGTCTTCAAAGGGATCCGAAATATCTGTTCTCATATTCCACAGAAAGAAGGCTAGCAAAGAGATCCACGAAATACAGATGTAACTCTGTGAGATGAATTCACAGAACACTAAGCAGTTTCTCAGAAAGCTTCTTTCCAGATTTCATCTGAGGATATTTCCTTTTTCACCATAGCCCTCTATGGGCCTCCAAATATCACTTTGCCAATTCCACAAGAACTGTCTTAGCGAAAGGCTTCTTGAGGGGATAGCTGTAACTCTGTGAGATGGTTTCACAGAACACAAAGAAGTTTCTCAGAAAGCTTCTTTCTCTTTCTTATCGGAGGATATTTCCTTTGGCCCTATATTCTTCAAAAGGATGCGAAATATCTGTTCTCAGATTCCACAGAAATAAGGCAAGCAAAGAGATCTACGACACACAGATGTAACTCTGGGAGATGAATTCACAGAACACTAAGCAGTTTCTCAGAAAGCTTCTTTCCAGATTTCATCTGAGGATATTTCCTTTTTCACCATAGCCCTCTATTGGCTTCCAAATATCACTTTGCCAATTCCACAAGAACTGTCTTAGCGAAAGGCTTCTTGAGGGGAAAGCTGTAACTCTGTGAGATGATTTCACAGAACAGAAAGAAGTTTCTCAGAAAGCTTCTTTCTCTTTGTTATCGGAGGATATTTCCTTTGGCCCTATAGTCTTCAAAGGGATCAGAAATATCTGTTCTCAGATTCCACATAAATAAGGCTAGCAAATAGATCCACGAAACAAAGATGTAACTCTGTGAGTGGAAGTCACACATCACTGAGCAGTTTCTCAAAAAGCTTCTTTCCAGATTTCATCTCAGGATATTTCCTTTTTCACCATAGCCCTCTGTGGGCTTCCAAATAACACTTTGCCAATTCCACAAGAACTATCTTAGCGAAAGGCTTCTTGAGGGGAAAGCTGTAACTCTGTGAGATGATTTCACAGAACACAAAGAAGTTTCTCAGAAAGCTTCTTTCTCTTTGTTATCGGAGGATGTTTCCTTTGGCCCTATAGTCTTCAAAGGGATCCGAAATATCTGTTCTCAGATTCCACAGAAATAAGGCTAGCAAAGAGATCCACGAAATACAGATGTAACTCTGAGAGTGGAAGTCACACATCACATAGCAGTTTCTCAGAAAGCTTCTTTCCAGATTTCATCTGAGGATATTTCCTTTTTCACCAAAGCCCTCTATGGGCTTCCAAATATCACTTTGCTAATTCCAGAAGAACTCTCTTAGCGAAAGGCTTCTTCAGGGGAAAGCTGTAACTCTGTGAGATGATTTCACAGAACACAAAGAAGTTTCTCAGAAAGCTTCTTTCTCTTTGTTATCGGAGGATATTTCCTTTGGCCCTATAGTCTTCAAAGGGATCCGAAATATCTGTTCTCAGATTGCACAGTGATAAGGCTAGCAAAGAGATCCACGAAATACAGATGTAACTCTGTGAGATGAATTAACAGAACACTAAGCAGTTTCTCAGAAAGCTTCTTTCCATATTTCATCTGAGGATATTTCCTTTTTCAACATAGCCCTCTATGGGCTTCCAAATATCACTTTGCCAATTCCACAAGAACTGTCTTAGCGAAAGGCTTCTTGAGTGGAAAGCTGTAACTCTGTGAGATGATTTCACAGAACACAAAGAAGTTTCTCAGAAAGTTTCTTTCTCTTTGTTATCGGAGGATATTTCCTTTGGCCCTATAGTCTTCAAAGGGATCCGAAATATCTGTTCTCAGATTACACAGAAAGAAGGCTAGCAAAGAGATCCACGAAATACAGATGTAACTCTGTGAGATGAATGAACAGAACACTAAGCAGTTTCTCAGAAAGCTTCTTTCAAGATTTCATCTGAGGATATTTGCTTTTTCACCATAGCCCTCTATAGGCTTCCAAATATCACTTTGCCAATTCCACAAGAACTGTCTTAGCGAAAGGCTTCTTGAAGGGAAAGCTGTAACTCTGTCAGATGATTTCACAGAACACAAAGAAGTTTCTCAGAAAGCTTCTTTCTCTTTGTTATCGGAGGATATTTCCTTTGGCCCTATAGTCTTCAAAGGGATCCGAAATATCTGTTCTCAGATTCCACAGAAAGAAGGCTAGCAAAGAGATCTACGAAACACAGATGTAACTCTGTGAGATGAATTCACAGAACACTAAGCAGTTTCTCAGAAAGCTTCTATCCAGATTTCATCTGAGGATATTACCTTTTTCACCATAGCCCTCTAGGGGCTTCCAAATATCACTTTGCCAATTCCACTAGAACTGTCTTAGCGAAAGGCTTCTTGAGGGGAAAGCTGTAACTCGGTGAGATGATTTCACCGAACACAAAGAAGTTTCTCAGAAAGCTTCTTTCTCTTTGTTATCGGAGGATATTTCCTTTGGCCCTATGCTCTTCAAAGGGATCCGAAATATCTGTTCTCAGATTCCACAGAAATAAGGCTAGCAAAGAGATCTACGAAACACAGATGTAACTCTGTGAGATGATTTCACAGAACACAAAGAAGTTTTTCAGAAAGCTTCTTCCTCTTTGTTATCGGAGGATATTTCCTTTGGCCCTATAGTCTTCAACGGGATCCGAAATATCTGTTCTCAGATTCCACAGAAATAATGCTAGCAAGGAGACCTACGAAACACAGATGTAACTCTGTGAGATGAATTCACAGAACACTAAGCAGTTTCTCTGAAAGCTTCTTTCCAGATTTCATCTGAGGATATTTCCTTTATCACCATAGCCCTCTATGGGCTTCCAAATATCACTTTGCCAATTCCACAAGAACTGTCTTAGAGAAAGGCTTCTTGAGGGGAAAGCTGTAACTCTGTGATATGATTTCACAGAACACAAAGAAGTTTCTCAGAAAGCTTCTTTCTCTTTGTTATCGGAGGATATTTCCTTTGGCCCCATAGTCTTCAATGGGATCCGAAATATCTGTTCTCAGATTCCACAGAAATAAGGCTAGCAAAGAGACCTACGAAACACAGATGTAACTCTGTGAGATGAATTCCCAAAACACTAAGCAGTTTCTCTGAAAGCTTCTTTCCAGATTTCATCTGAGGATATTTCCTTTTTCACCATAGCCCTCTATGGGCTTCCAAATATCACTTTTCCAATTCCACAAGAACTGTCTTAGCGAAAGGCTTCTTGAGGGGAAAGCTGTAACTCTGTGAGATGATTTCACAGAACACAAAGAAGTTTCTCAGGAAGCTTCTTTCTCTTTGTTATCGGATGATATTTCCTTTGGCCCTATAGTCTTCAAAGGGATCCGAAATATCTGTTCTCAGATTCCACAGAAATAAGGCTAGCAAAGAGATCCACGAAATACAGATGTAACTCTGAGAGTGGAAGTCACACATCACAGAGCAGTTTCTCAGAAAGCTTCTTTCCAGATTTCATCTGAGGATATTTCCTTTTTCACCAAAGCCCTCTATGGGCTTCCAAATATCACTTTGCTAATTCCAGAAGAACTGTCTTAGCGAAAGGCTTCTTGAGGGGAAAGCTGTAACTCTGTTAGATGATCTCACAGAACACAAAGAACTTTCTCAGAAAGCTTCTTTCTCTTTGTTATAGTAGGATATTTCCTTTGGCCCTATAGTCTTCAAGGTGATCCGAAATATCTGTTCTCAGATTCCACAGAAAGAAGGCTAGCAAAGAGATCCACGAAATACAGATGTAACTCTGTGAGATGAATTCACAGAACACTAAGCAGTTTCTCAGAAAGCTTCTTTCCAGATTTCATCTGAGGATATTTCCTTTTTCACCATAGCCCTCTATGGGCTTCCAAATATCACTTTGCCAATTCCACAAGAACTGTCTTAGCGAAAGGCTTCTTGAGGGGATAGCTGTAACTCTGTGAGATGGTTTCACAGAACACAAAGAAGTTTCTCAGAAAGCTTCTTTCTCTTTCTTATCGGAGGATATTTCCTTTGGCCCTATATTCTTCAAAAGGATGCGAAATATCTGTTCTCAGATTCCACAGAAATAAGGCAAGCAAAGAGATCTACGAAACACAGATGCAACTCTGGGAGATGAATTCACAGAACACTAAGCAGTTTCTCAGAAAGCTTCTTTCCAGATTTCATCTGAGGATATTTCCTTTTTCAACATAGCCCTCTATGGGCTTCCAAATATCACTTTGCCAATTCCACAAGAACTGTCTTAGCGAAAGGTTTCTTGAGGGGAAAGCTGTAACTGTGTGAGATGATTTCACAGAACACAAAGAAGTTTCTCAGAAAGCTTCTTTCTCTTTGTTATCGGAGGATGTTTCCTTTGGCCCTATAGTCTTCAAAGGGATCCGAAATATCTGTTCTTAGATTACACAGAAAGAAGGCTAGCAAAGAGATCCACGAAATACAGATGTAACTGTGTGAGATGAATGAACAGAACACTAAGCAGTTTCTCAGAAAGCTTCTGTCAACATTTCATCTGAGGATATTTGCTTTTTCACCATAGCCCTCTATAGGCTTACAAATATCACTTTGCCAAATCCACAAGAACTGTCTTAGCGAAAGGCTTCCTGAGGGGAAAGCTGTAACTCTGTGAGATGATTTCACAGAACACAAAGAAGTTTCTCAGAAAGCTTCTTTCTCTTTGTTATCGGAGGATATTTCCTTTGGCCCTATAGTCTTCAAAGGGATCCGAAATATCTGTTCTCAGATTCCACAGAAAGAAGGCTAGCAAAGAGATCTACGAAACACAGATGTAACTCTGTGAGATGAATTCACAGAACACTAAGCAGTTTCTCAGAAAGCTTCTATCCAGATTTCATCTGAGGATATTTCCTTTTTCACCATAGCCCTCTAGGGGCTTCCAAATATCACTTTGCCAATTCCACAAGAACTGTCTTAGCGAAAGGCTTCTTGAGGGGAAAGCTGTAACTCTGTGAGATGATTTCACCGAACACAAAGAAGTTTCTCAGAAAGCTTCTTTCTCTTTGTTATCGGAGGATATTTCCTTTGGCCCTATACTCTTCAAAGGGATCCCAAATATCTGTTCTCAGATTCCACAGAAATAAGGCTAGCAAAGAGATCTACGAAACACAGATGTAACTCTGTGAGATGATTTCACAGAACACAAAGAAGTTTTTCAGAAAGCTTCTTCCTCTTTGTTATCGGAGGATATTTCCTTTGGCCCTATAGTCTTCAACGGGATCCGAAACATCTGTTCTAGATTCCACAGAAATAATGCTAGCAAGGAGACCTACGAAACACAGATGTAACTCTGTGAGATGAATTCACAGAACAGTAAGCAGTTTCTCTGAAAGCTTCTTTCCAGATTTCATCTGAGGATATTTCCTTTTTCACCATAGCCCTCTATGGGCTTCCAAATATGACTTTGCCAATTCCACAAGAACTGTCTTAGAGAAAGGCTTCTTGAGGGGAAAGCTGTAACTCTGTGAGATGATTTCACAGAACACAAAGAAGTTTCTCAGAAAGCTTCTTTCTCTTTGTTATCGGAGGATATTTCCTTTGGCCCTATAGTCTTCAATGGGATCCGAAATATCTGTTCTCAGATTCCACAGAAATAAGGCGAGCAAAGAGACCTACGAAACACAGATGTAACTCTGTGAGATGAATTCCCAAAACACTAAGCAGTTTCTCTGAAAGCTTCTTTCCAGATTTCATCTGAGGATATTTCCTTTTTCACCATAGCCCTCTATGGGCTTCCAAATATCGCTTTTCCAATTCCACAAGAACTGTCTTAGCGAAAGGCTTCTTGAGGGGAAAGCTGTAACTCTGTGAGATGATTTCACAGAACACAAAGAAGTTTCTCAGGAAGCTTCTTTCTCTTTTTTATCGGATGATATTTCCTTTGGCCCTATAGTCTTCAAAGGGATCCGAAATATCTGTTCTCAGATTCCACAGAAATAAGGCTAGCAAAGAGATCTACGACACACAGATGTAACTCTGTGAGATGAATTCACAGAACACTAAGCAGTTTCTCAGAAAGCTTATTTCCAGATTTCATCTGAGGATATTTCCTTTTTCACCATAGCCCTCTATGGGCTTCCAAATATCACTTTGCCAATTCCACAAGAACTGTCTTAGCGAAAGGCTTCTTGAGGGGAAAGCTGTAACTCCGTGAGATGATTTCACAGAACACAAAGAAGTTTCTCAGAAAGCTTCTTTCTCTTTGTTATCGGAGGATATTTCCTTTGGCCCTATAGTCTTCAAAGGGATCCGAAATATCTGTTCTCAGATTCCACAGAAAGAAGGCTAGCAGGGAGATCCAAGAAATACAGATGTAACTCTGTGAGATGAATTCACAGAACACTAAGCAGTTTCTCAGAAAGCTTCTTTCCAGATTTCATCTGAGGATATTTCCTATTTCACCATAGCCCGCTATGGGCTTCCAAATATCACTTTGCCAATTCCACAAGAACTGTCTAAGCGAAAGGCTTCTTGAGGGGAAAGCTATAACTCTGTGAGATGATTTCACAGAACACAAAGAAGTTTCTCAGAAAGCTTCTTTCTCTTTGTTATCGGAGGATATTTCCTTTGGCCCTATAGTCTTCAAAGGGATCCGAAATATCCGTTCTCAGATTCCGCAGAAATAAGGCTAGCAAAGAGATCTACGAAACACAGATGTAACTCTGTGAGATGAATTCACAGAACACTAAGCAGTTTCTCAGATAGCTTCTTTCCAGATTTCATCTGAGGATATTTCCTTTTTCACCATAGCCCTCTATGGGCTTCCAAATGTCACTTTGCAAATTCCACAAGAACTGTCTTAGAGAAAGGCGTCTTCAGGGGAAGGCTGTAACTCTGTGAGATGATTTCACAGAACACAAAGAAGTTTCTCAGAAAGCTTCTTTCTCTTTGTTATCGGAGGATATTTCCTTTGGCCCTATAGACTTCAAAGGGATCCGAAATATCTGTTCTCAGATTCCACAGAAATAAGGCTAGCAAAGAGATCTACGAAAGACAGATGTAACTCTGTGAGGTGAATTCACAGAACACTAAGCAGTTTCTCAGAAAGCTTCTTTCCAGATTTCATCTGAGGATATTTCCTTTTTCACCATAGCCCTCTAAGGGCTTCCAAATATCAGTTTTCCAATTCCACAAGAACTGTCTTCGCGAAAGGCTTCTTGAGGGGAAAGCTGTAACTCTGTGAGAGGATTTCACGGAACACAAAGAAGTTTCTGAGAAAGCTTCTTTCTCTTTGTTATCGGAGGATATTTCCTTTGGCCCTATAGTCTTCAAAGGGATACGAAATATCTGTTCTCACATTCCACAGAAAGAAGGCTAGCAAAGAGATCTACGAAACACAGATGTAACTCTGTGAGATGAATTCACAGAACACTAAGCAGTTTCTCAGAAAGCTTCTTTCCAGATTTCATCTGAGGATATTTCCTTTTTCACCATAGCCCTCTATGGGCTTCCAAATATCACTTTGCCAATTCCACAAGATCTGTCTTAGAGAAAGGCTTCTTAAGGGGAAAGATGTATAACTCTTTGAGATGATTTCACAGAACACAAAAAAGTTTCTCCGAAAGCTTCTTTCACTTTGTTATCGGAGGATATTTCCTTTGGCCCTATAGTCTTCAAAGGGATCCGAAATATCTGTTCTCAGATTCCACAGAAATAAGGCTAGCAAAGAGATCCACGAAATACAGAGGTAACTCTGAGAGTGGAAGTCACACATCACAGAGCAGTTTCTCAGAAAGCTTCTTTCCAGATTTCATCTGAGGATATTTCCTTTTTCACCAAAGCAATTCTATGGGCTTCCAAATATCACTTTGCTAATTCCAGAAGAACTGTCTTAGCGAAAGGCTTCTTCAGGGGAAAGCTGTAACTCTGTGAGATGATTTCACAGAACACAAAGAAGTTTCTCAGAAAGCTTCTTTCTCTTTGTTATCGGAGGATATTTCCTTTGGCCCTATAGTCTTCAAAGGGATCCGAAATATCTGTTCTCAGATTGCACAGTGATAAGGCTAGCAAAGAGATCCACGAAATACAGATGTAACTCTGTGAGGTGAATTCACAGAACACTAAGCAGTTTCTCAGAAAGCTTCTTTCCAGATTTCATCTGAGGATATTTCCTTTTTCACCATAGCCCTCTAAGGGCTTCCAAATATCAGTTTGCCAATTCCACAAGAACTGTCTTCGCGAAAGGCTTCTTGAGGGGAAAGCTGTAACTCTCTGAGAGGATTTCACGGAACACAAAGAAGTTTCTGAGAAAGCTTCTTTCTCTTTGTTATCGGAGGATATTTCCTTTGGCCCTATAGTCTTCAAAGGGATCCGAAATATCTGTTCTCAGATTCCACAGAAAGAAGGCTAGCAAAGAGATCTACGAAACACAGATGTAACTCTGTGAGATGAATTCACAGAACACTAAGCAGTTTCTCAGAAAGCTTCTTTCCAGATTTCATCTGAGGATATTTCCTTTTTCACCATAGCCCTCTATGGGCTTCCAAATATCACTTTGCCAATTCCACAAGAACTGTCTTAGAGAAAGGCTTCTTGAGGGGAAAGCTGTATAACTGTGTGAGATGATTTCACAGAACACAAAAAAGTTTCTCAGAAAGCTTCTTTCACTTTGTTATCGGAGGATATTCCCTTTGGCCCTATAGTCTTCAAAGGGATCCGAAATATCTGTTCTCAGATTCCACAGAAATAAGGCTAGCAAAGAGATGCACGAAATACAGATGTAACTCTGAGAGTGGAAGTCACACATCACAGAGCAGTTTCTCAGAAAGCTTCTTTCAGATTTCATCTGAGGATATTTCCTTTTTCACCAAAGCCCTCTATGGGCTTCCAAATATCACTTTGCTAATTCCAGAAGAACTGTCTTAGCGAAATGCTTCTTCAGGGGAAAGCTGTAACTCTGTGAGATGATGTCACAGAACAGAAAGAAGTTTCTCAGAAAGCTTCTTTCTCTTTGTTATCGGAGGATATTTCCTTTGGCCCTATAGTCTTCAATGGGATCCGAAATATCTGTTCTCAGATTGCACAGTGATAAGGCTAGCAAAGAGATCCACGAAATACAGATATAACTCTGTGAGATGAATTAACAGAACACTAAGCTATTTCTCAGAAAGCTTCTTTCCAGATTTCATCTGAGGATATTTCCTTTTTCAACATAGCCCTCTATGGGCTTCCAAATATCACTGTGCCAATTCCACAAGAACTGTCTTAGCGAAAGGCTTCTTGAGGGGAAAGCTGTAACTCTGTGAGATGATTGCACAGAACACAAAGAAGTTTCTCAGAAAGCTTCTTTCTCTTTGTTATCGGAGGATATTTCCTTTGGCCCTATAGTCTTCAAAGGGATCCGAAATATCTGTTCTCAGATTACACAGAAAGAAGGCTAGAAAGAGATCCACGAAATACAGATGTAACTCTGTGAGATGAATTAACAGAACACTAAGCAGTTTCTCAGAAAGCTTCTTTCAAGATTTCATCTGAGGATATTTGCTTTTTCACCATAGCCCTCTATAGGCTTCCAAATATCACTCTGCCAATTCCACAAGAACTGTCTTAGCGAAAGGCTTCTTGAGGGGAAAGCTGTAACTCTGTGAGATGATTTCACAGAACACAAAGAAGTTTCTCAGAAACCTTCTTTCTCTTTGTTATCGGAGGATATTTCCTTTGGCCCTATAGTCTTCAAAGGGATCCGAAATATCTGTTCTCAGATTCCACAGAAATAAGGCTAGCAAAGAGATCTACGACACACAGATGTAACTCTGTGAGGTGAATTCACAGAACACTAAGCAGTTTCTCAGAAAGCTTCTTTCCAGATTTCATCTGAGGATATTTCCTTTTTCACCATAGCCCTCTATGGGCTTCCAAATATCACTTTGCCAATTCCACAAGAACTGTCTTAGCGAAAGGCTTCTTGAGGGGATAGCTGTAACTCTGTGAGCTGGTTTCACAGAACACAAAGAAGTTTCTCAGAAAGCTTCTTTCTCTTTCTTATCGGAGGATATTTCCTTTGGCCCTATATTCTTCCAAAGGATGCGAAATATCTGTTCTCAGATTCCACAGAAATAAGGCAAGCAAAGAGATCTACGAAACACAGATGTAACTCTGGGAGATGAATTCACAGAACACTAAGCAGTTTCTCAGAAAGCTTCTTTCCAGATTTCATCTGAGGATATTTCCTTTTTCACAATAGCCCGCTAGGGGCTTCCAAATATCACTTAGCCAATTCCACAAGAACTGTCTTAGCGAAAGGTTTCTTGAGGGGAAAGCTGTAACTCTGTGAGATGATTTCACAGAACACAAAGAAGTTTCTCAGAAAGCTTCTTTCTCTTTGTTATCGGAGGATATTTCCTTTGGCCCTATAGTCTTCAAAGGGATCCGAAATATCTGTTCTCAGATTCCACATAAATAAGGCTAGCAAATAGATCCACGAAACAAAGATGTAACTCTTTGAGTGGAAGTCACACATCACAGAGCAGTTTCTCAGAAAGCTTCTTTCCAGATTTCATCTGAGGATATTTCCTTTTTCACCATAGCCCTCTGTGGGCTTCCAAATATCACTTTGCCAATTCCACAAGAACTGTCTTAGCGAAAGGCTTCTTGAGGGGAAAGCTGTAACTCTGTGAGATGATTTCACAGAACACAAAGAAGTTTCTCAGAAAGCTTCTTTCTCTTTGTTATCGGAGGATGTTTCCTTTGGCCCTATAGTCTTCAAAGGGATCCGAAATATCTGTTCTCAGATTCCACAGAAATAAGGCTAGCAAAGAGATCCACGAAATACAGATGTAACTCTGAGAGTGGAAGTCACACATCACATAGCAGTTTCTCAGAAAGCTTCTTTCCAGATTTCATCTGAGGATATTTCCTTTTTCAGCAAAGCCCTCTATGGGCTTCCAAATATCACTTTGCTAATTCCAGAAGAACTCTCTTAGCGAAAGGCTTCTTCAGGGGAAAGCTGTAACTCTGTGAGATGATTTCACAGAACACAAAGAAGTTTCTCACAAAGCTTCTTTCTCTTTGTTATCGGAGGATATTTCCTTTGGCCCTATAGTCTTCAAAGGGATCCGAAATATCTGTTCTCAGATTGCACAGTGATAAGGCTAGCAAAGAGATCCACGAAATACAGATGTAACTCTGTGAGATGAATGAACAGAACACTAAGCAGTTTCTCAGAAAGCTTCTTTCAAGATTTCATCTGAGGATATTTGCTTTTTCACCATAGCCCTCTATAGGCTTCCAAATATCACTTTGCCAATTCCACAAGAACTGTCTTAGCGAAAGGCTTCTTGAGGGGAAAGCTGTAGTTCTGTGAGATGATTTCACAGAACACAAAGAAGTTTCTCAGAAAGCTTCTTTCTCTTTGTTATCGGAGGATATTTCCTTTGGCCCTATAGTCTTGAAAGGGATCCGAAATATCTGTTCTCAGATTCCACAGAAAGAAGGCTAGCAAAGAGATCTACGAAACACAGATGTAACTCTGTGAGATGAATTCATAGAACACTAAGCAGTTTCTCAGAAAGCTTCTATCCAGATTTCATCTGAGGATATTACCTTTTTCACCATAGCCCTCTAGGGGCTTCCAAATATCACTTTGCCAATTCCACAAGAACTGTCTTAGCGAAAGGCTTCTTGAGGAGAAAGCTGTAACTCTGTGAGATGATTTCACCGAACACAAAGAAGTTTCTCAGAAAGCTTCTTTCTCTTTGTTATCGGAGGATATTTCCTTTGGCCCTATACTCTTCAAAATGATCCGAAATATCTGTTCTCAGATTCCACAGAAATAAGGCTAGCAAAGAGATCTACGAAACACAGATGTAACTCTGTGAGATGATTTCACAGAACACAAAGAAGTTTTTCAGAAAGCTTCTTCCTCTTTGTTATCGGAGGATATTTCCTTTGGCCCTATAGTCTTCAACGGGATCCGAAATATCTGTTCTCAGATTCCACAGAAATAATGCTAGCAAGGAGACCTACGAAACACAGATGTAACTCTGTGAGATGAATTCACAGAACACTAACCAGTTTCTCTGAAAGCTTCTTTCCATATTTCATCTGAGGATATTTCCTTTATCACCATAGCCCTGTATGGGCTTCCAAATATCACTTTGCCAATTCCACAAGAACTGTCTTAGAGAAAGGCTTCTTGAGGGGAAAGCTGTAACTCTCTGAGATTATTTCACAGAACACAAAGAAGTTTCTCAGAAAGCTTCTTTCTCTTTGTTATCGGAGGATATTTCCTTTGGCCCTATAGTCTTCAATGGGATCCGAAATATCTGTTCTCAGATTCCACAGAAATAAGGCTAGCAAAGAGACCTACGAAACACAGATGTAACTCTGTGAGATGAATTCCCAAAACACTAAGCAGTTTCTCTGAAAGCTTCTTTCCAGATTTCATCTGAGGATATTTCCTTTTTCACCATAGCCCTCTATGGGCTTCCAAATATCACTTTTCCAATTCCACAAGAACTGTCTTAGCGAAAGGCTTCTTGAGGGGAAAGCTGTAACTCTGTGAGATGATTTCACAGAACACAAAGAAGTTTATCAGGAAGCTTCTTTCTCTTTGTTATCGGATGATATTTCCTTTGGCCCTATAGTCTTCAAAGGGATCCGAAATATCTGTTCTCAGATTCCACAGAAATAAGGCTAGCAAAGAGATCTACGACACACAGATGTAACTCTGTGAGATGAATTCACAGAACACTAAGCAGTTTCTCAGAAAGCTTCTTTGCAGATTTCATCTGAGGATATTTCCTTTTTCACCATAGCCCTCTATTGGCTTCCAAATATCACTTTGCCAATTCCACAAGAACTGTCTTAGCGAAAGGCTTCTTGAGGGGAAAGCTGTAACTCCGTGAGATGATTTCACAGAACACAAAGAAGTTTCTCAGAAAGCTTCTTTCTCTTTGTTATCAGAGGATATTTCCTTTGGCCCTATAGTCTTCAAAGGGATCCGAAATATCTGTTCTCAGATTCCACAGAAAGAAGGCTAGCAAGGAGATCTACGAAATACAGATGTAACTCTGTGAGATGATTTCACAGAACACTAAGCAGTTTCTCAGAAAGCTTCTTTCCAGATTTCATCTGAGGATATTTCCTTTTTCACCATAGCCCTCTATGGGCTTCCAAATGTCACTTTGCAAATTCCACAAGAACTGTCTTAGAGAAAGGCGTCTTCAGGGGAAGGCTGTAACTCTGTGAGATGATTTCACAGAACACAAAGAAGTTTCTCAGAAAGCTTCTTTCTCTTTGTTATCGGAGGATATTTCCTTTGGCCCTATAGTCTTCAAAGGGATCCGAAATATCTGTTCTCAGATAACACAGAAATAAGGCTAGCAAAGAGATCTACGAAAGACAGATGTAACTCTGTGAGGTGAATTCACAGAACACTAAGCAGTTTCTCAGAAAGCTTCTTTCCAGATTTCATCTGAGGATATTTCCTTTTTCACCATAGCCCTCTAAGGGCTTCCAAATATCAGTTTGCCAATTCCACAAGAACTGTCTTCGCGAAAGGCTTCTTGAGGGGAAAGCTGTATCTCTGTGAGAGGATTTCACGGAACACAAAGAAGTTTCTGAGAAAGCTTCTTTCTCTTTGTTATCGGAGGATATTTCCTTGGCCCTATAGTCTTCAATGGGATCCGAAATATCTGTTCTCAGATTCCACAGAAAGAAGGCTAGCAAAGAGATCTACGAAACACAGATGTAACTCTGTGAGATGAATTCACAGAACACTAAGCAGTTTCTCAGAAATCTTCTTTCCAGATTTCATCTGAGGATATTTCCTTTTTCACCATAGCCCTCTATGGGATTCCAAATATCACTTTGCCAATTCCACAAGAACTGTCTTAGAGAAAGGCTTCTTGAGGGGAAAGCTGTATAACTGTGTGAGATGATTTCACAGAACACAAAAAAGTTTCTCAGAAAGCTTCTTTCACTTTGTTATCAGAGGATATTTCCTTTGGCCCTATAGTCTTCAAAGGGATCCGAAATATCTGTTCTCAGATTCCACAGAAATAAGGCTAGCAAAGAGATCCACGAAATACAGATGTAACTCTGAGAGTGGAAGTCACACATCACAGAGCAGTTTCTCAGAAAGCTTCTTTCCAGATTTCATCTGAGGTTATTTCCTTTTTCAACATAGCCCTCTATGGGCTTCCAAATATCACTTTGCCAATTCCACAAGAACTGTCTTAGCGAAAGGCTTCTTGACGGGAAAGCTGTAACTCTGTGAGATGATTTCACAGAACACAAAGAAGTTTCTCACAAAGCTTCTTTCTCTTTGTTATCGGAGGATATTTCCTTTGGCCCTATAGTCTTCAAAGGGATCCGAAATATCTGTTCTCAGATTCCACAGAAATAAGGCTAGCAAAGATATCTATGACACACAGATGTAACTCTGTGAGATGAATTCACAGAACACTAAGCAGTTTCTCAGAAAGCTTCTTTCCAGATTTCATCTGAGGATATTTCCTTTTTCACCATAGCCCTCTATGGGCTTCCAAATATCACTTTGCCAATTCCACAAGAACTGTCTTAGCGAAAGGCTTCTTGAGGGGATAGCTGCAACTCTGTGAGATGGTTTCACAGAACACAAAGAAGTTTCTCAGAAAGCTTCTTTCTCTTTCTTATCGGAGGATATTTCCTTTGGCCCTATATTCTTCAAAAGGATGCGAAATACCTGCTCTCAGATTCCACAGAAATAAGGCTAGGAAAGAGATCTACGAAACACAGATGTAACTCTGTGAGATGAATTCACAGAACACTAAGCAGTTTCTCAGAAAGCTTCTATCCAGATTTCATCTGAGGATATTTCCTTTTTCACCATAGCCCTCTAGGGGCTTCCAAATATAACTTTGCCAATTCCACAAGAACTGTCTTAGCGAAAGGCTTCTTGACGGGAAAGCTGTAAGTCTCTGAGATGATTTCACCGAACACAAAGAAGTTTCTCAGAAAGCTTCTTTCTCTTTGTTATCGGAGGATATTTCCTTTGGCCCTATACTCTTCAAAGGGATCCGAAATATCTGTTCTCAGATTCCACAGAAATAAGGCTAGCAAAGAGATCTACGAAACACAGATGTAACTCTGTGAGATGATTTCACAGAACACAAAGAAGTTTTTCAGAAAGCTTCTTCCTCTTTTTTATCGGAGGATATTTCCTTTGGCCCTATAGTCTTCAACGGGATCCGAAATATCTGTTCTCAGATTCCACAGAAATAATGCTAGCAAGGAGACCTACGAAACACCGATGTAACTCTGTGAGATGAATTCACAGAACACTAAGCAGTTTCTCTGAAAGCTTCTTTCCAGATTTCATCTGAGGGTATTTCCTTTTTCACCATAGCCCTCTATGGGCTTCCAAATATCACTTTGCCAATTCCACAAGAACTGTCTTAGCGAAAGGCTTCTTGAGGGGATAGCTGTAACTCTGTGAGATGGTTTCACAGAACACAAAGAAGTTTCTCAGAAAGCTTCTTTCTCTTTCTTATCGGAGGATATTTCCTTTGGCCCTATATTCTTCAAAAGGATGCGAAATATCTGTTCTCAGATTCCACAGAAATAAGGCAAGCAAAGAGATCTACGAAACACAGATGTAACTCTGGGAGATGAATTCACAGAACACTAAGCAGTTTCTCAGAAAGCTTCTTTCCAGATTTCATCTGAGGATATTTCCTTTTTCACAATAGCCCTCTGGCGGCTTCCAAATATCACTTTGCCAATTCCACAAGAACTGTCTTAGCGAAAGGTTTCTTGAGCGGAAAGCTGTAACTCTGTGAGATGATTTCACAGAACACAAAGAAGTTTCTCAGAAAGCTTCTTTCTCTTTGTTATCGGAGGATATTTCATTTGGCCCTATAGTCTTCAAAGGGATCCGAAATATCTGTTCTCAGATTCCACATAAATAAGGCTAGCAAATAGATCCACGAAACAAAGATGTAACTCTGTGAGTGGAAGTCACACATCACTGAGCAGTTTCTCAGAAAGCTTCTTTCCAGATTTCATCTCAGGATATTTCCTTTTTCACCATAGCCCTCTGTGGGCTTCCAAATATCACTTTGCCAATTCCACAAGAACTGTCTTAGCGAAAGGCTTCTTGAGGGGAAAGGGGTAACTCTGTGACATGATTTCACAGAACACAAAGATGTTTCTGAGAAAGCTTCTTTCTCTTTGTTATCGGAGGATGTTTCCTTTGGCCCTATAGTCTTCAAAGGGATCCGAAATATCTGTTCTCAGATTCCACAGAAATAAGGCTAGCAAAGAGATCCACGAAATACAGAAGTAACTCTGAGAGTGGAAGTCACACATCACAGAATAGTTTCTCAGAAAGCTTCTTTCCAGATTTCATCTGAGGATATTTCCTTTTTCACCAAAGCCCTCTATGGGCTTCCAAATATCACTTTGCTAATTCCAGAAGAACTCTCTTAGCGAAAGGCTTCTTGAGGGGAAAGCTGTAACTCTGTGAGATGATTTCACAGAACACAAAGAAGTTTCTCAGAAAGCTTCTTTCTCTTTGTTATCGGAGGATATTTCCTTTGGCCCTATACTCTTCAAAGGGATCCGAAATATCTGTTCTCAGATTCCACAGAAATAAGGCTAGCAAAGAGATCTACGAAACACAGATGTAACTCTGTGAGATGATTTCACAGAACACAAAGAAGTTTTTCAGAAACCTTCTTCCTCTTTGTTATCGGAGGATATTTCCTTTGGCCCTATAGTCTTCAACGGGATCCGAAATATCTGTTGTCAGATTCCACAGAAATAATGCTAGCAAGGAGACCTACGAAACACAGATGTAACTCTGTGAGATGAATTCACAGAACACTAAGCAGTTTCTCTGAAAGCTTCTTTCCAGATTTCATCTGAGGATATTTCCTTTTTCACCATAGCCCTCTATGGGCTTCCAAATATCACTTTGCCAATTCCACAAGAACTGTCTTAGCGAAAGGCTTCTTGAGGGGAAAGCTGTAACTCTGTGAGATGATTTCACAGAACACAAAGAAGTTTCTCAGGAAGCTTCTTTCTCTTTTTTATCGGATGATATTTCCTTTGGCCCTATAGTCTTCAAAGGGATCCGAAATATCTGTTCTCAGATTCCACAGAAATAAGGCTAGCAAAGAGATCTACGACACACAGATGTAACTCTGTGAGATGAATTCACAGAACACTAAGCAGTTTCTCAGAAAGCTTCTTTCCAGATTTCATCTGAGGATATTTCCTTTTTCACCATAGCCCTCTATGGGCTTCCAAATATCACTTTGCCAATTCCACAAGAACTGTCTTAGCGAAAGGCTTCTTGAGGGGAAAGCTGTAACTCCGTGAAATGATTTCACAGAACACAAAGAAGTTTCTCAGAAAGCTTCTTTCTCTTTGTTATCGGAGGATATTTCCTTTGGCCCTATAGTCTTCAAAGGGATCCGAAATATCTGTTCTCAGATTCCACAGAAAGAAGGCTAGCAAGGAGATCCACGAAATACAGATGTAACTCTGTGAGATGAATTCACAGAACACTAAGCAGTTTCTCAGAAAGCTTCTTTCCAGATTTCATCTGAGGATATTTCCTATTTCACCATAGCCCGCTATGGGCTTCCAAATATCACTTTGCAATTCCACAAGAACTGTCTTAGCGAAAGGCTTCTTGAGGGGAAAGCTACAACTCTGTGAGATGATTTCACAGAACACAAAGAAGTTTCTCAGAAAGCTTCTTTCTCTTTGTTATCGGAGGATATTTCCTTTGGCCCTATAGTCTTCAACGGGATCCGAAATATCTGTTCTCAGATTCCACAGAAATAATGCTAGCAAGGAGACCTACGAAACACAGATGTAACTCTGTGAGATGAATTCACAGAACACTAAGCAGTTTCTCTGAAAGCTTCTTTCCAGATTTTATCTGAGGATATTTACTTTTTCACCATAGCCCTCTATGGGCTTCCAAATATCACTTTGCCAATTCCACAAGAACTGTCTTAGAGAAAGGCTTCTTGAGTGGAAAGCTGTAAGTCTGTGAGATGATTTCACAGAACACAAAGAAGTTTCTCAGAAAGCTTCTTTCTCTTTGTTATCGGAGGATATTTCCTTTGGCCCTATAGTCTTCAATGGGATCCGAAATATCTGTTCTCAGATTCCACAGAAATAAGGCTAGCAAAGAGACCTACGAAACACAGATGTAACTCTGTGAGATGAATTCCCAAAACACTAAGCAGTTTCTCTGAAAGCTTCTTTCCAGATTTCATCTGAGGATATTTCCTTTTTCACCATAGCCCTCTACGGGCATCCAAATATCACTTTTCCAATTCCACAAGAACTGTCTTAGCGAAAGGCTTCTTGAGGGGAAAGCTGTAACTCTGTGAGATGATTTCACAGAACACAAAGAAGTTTCTCAGGAAGCTTCTTTCTCTTTTTTATCGGATGATATTTCCTTTGGCCCTATAGTCTTCAAAGGGATCCGAAATATCTGTTCTCAGATTCCACTGAAATAAGGCTAGCAAAGAGATCTACGACACACAGATGTAACTCTGTGAGATGAATTCACAGAACACTAAGCAGTTTCTCAGAAAGCTTCTTTCCAGATTTCATCTGAGGATATTTCCTTTTTCACCATAGCCCTCTATGGGCTTCCAAATATCACTTTGCCAATTCCACAAGAACTGTCTTAGCGAAAGGCTTCTTGAGGGGAAAGCTGTAACTCCGTGAGATGATTTCACAGAACAGAAAGAAGTTTCTCAGAAAGCTTCTTTCTCTTTGTTATCGGAGGATATTTCCTTTGGCCCTATAGTCTTCAAAGGGATCCGAAATATCTGTTCTCAGATTCCACAGAAAGAAGGCTAGCAAGGAGATCCACGAAATACAGATGTAACTCTGTGAGATGAATTCACAGAACACTAAGCAGTTTCTCAGAAAGCTTCTTTCCAGATTTCATCTGAGGATATTTCCTATTTCACCATAGACCGCTATGGGCTTCCAAATATCACTTTGCCAATTCCACAAGAACTGTCTTAGCGAAAGGCTTCTTGCGGGGAAAGCTACAACTCTGTGAGATGATTTCACAGAACACAAAGAAGTTTCTCAGAAAGCTTCTTTCTCTTTGTTATCGGAGGATATTTCCTTTGGCCCTATAGTCTTCAAAGGGATCCGAAATATCTGTTCTCAGATTCCACAGAAATAAGGCTAGCAAAGAGATCTACGAAACACAGATGTAACTCTGTGAGATGAATTTACGGAACACTAAGCAGTTTCTCAGATAGCTTCTTTCCAGATTTCATCTGAGGATATTTCCTTTTCCACCATAGCCCTCTATGGGCTTCCAAATGTCACTTTGCAATTTCCACAAGAACTGTCTTAGAGAAAGGCGTCTTCAGGGGAAGGCTGTAACTCTGTGAGATGATTTCACAGAACACAAAGAAGTTTCTCAGAAAGCTTCTTTCTCTTTGTTATCGGAGGATATTTCCTTTGGCCCTATAGTCTTCAAAGGGATCCGAAATATCTGTTCTCAGATTCCACAGAAATAAGGCTAGCAAAGAGATCTACGAAAGACAGATGTAACTCTGTGAGGTGAATTCACAGAACACTAAGCAGTTTCTCAGAAAGCTTCTTTCCAGATTTCATCTGAGGATATTTCCTTTTTCACCATAGCCCTCTAAGGGCTTCCAAATATCAGTTTTCCAATTCCACAAGAACTGTCTTCGCGAAAGGCTTCTTGAGGGGAAAGCTGTAACTCTGTGAGAGGATTTCACGGAACACAAAGAAGTTTCTGAGAAAGCTTCTTTCTCTTTGTTATCGGAGGATATTTCCTTTGGCCCTATAGTCTTCAAAGGGATCCGAAATATCTGTTCTCAGATTCCACAGAAAGAAGGCTAGCAAAGAGATCTACGAAAAACAGATGTAACTCTGTGAGATGAATTCACAGAACACTAAGCAGTTTCTCAGAAAGCTTCTTTCCAGATTTCATCTGAGGATATTTCCTTTTTCACCATAGCCCTCTATGGGCTTCCAAATATCACTTTGCCAATTCCACAAGAACTGTCTTAGAGAAAGGCTTCTTGAGTGGAAAGCTGTATAACTGTGTGAGATGATTTCACAGAACACAAAAAAGTTTCTCAGAAAGCTTCTTTCCTTTGTTATCGGAGGATATTTCCTTTGGCCCTATAGTCTTCAAAGGGATCCGAAATATCTGTTCTCAGATTCCACAGAAATAAGGCTAGCAAAGAGATCCACGAAATACAGATGTAACTCTGAGAGTGGAAGTCACACATCACAGAGCAGTTTCTCAGAAAGCTTCTTTCCAGATTTCATCTGAGGATATTTCCTTTTTCACCAAAGCCCTCTATGGGCTTCCAAATATCACTTTGCTAATTCCAGAAGAACTGTCTTAGCGAAAGGCTTCTTCAGGGGAAAGCTGTAACTCTGTGAGATGATTTCACAGAACACAAAGAAGTTTCTCAGAAAGCTTCTTTCTCTTTGTTATCGGAGGATATTTCCTTTGGCCCTATAGTCTTCAAAGGGATCCGAAGTATCTGTTCTCAGATTGCACAGTGATAAGGCTAGCAAAGAGATCCACGAAATACAGATATAACTCTGTGAGATGAATTAACAGAACACTAAGCAGTTTCTCAGAAAGCTTCTTTACAGATTTCATCTGAGGATATTTCCTTTTTCAACATAGCCCTCTATGGGCTTCCAAATATCACTTTGCCAATTCCACAAGAACTGTCTTAGCGAAAGGCTTCTTGAGGGGAAAGCTGTAACTCTGTGAGATGATTTCAGAGAACACAAAGAAGTTTCTCAGAAAGCTTCTTTCTCTTTGTTATCGGAGGATATTTCCTTTGGCCCTATAGTCTTCAAAGGGATCCGAAATATCTGTTCTAAGATTACACAGAAAGAAGGCTAGCAAAGAGATCCACGAAATACAGATGTAACTCTGTGAGATGAATTAACAGAACACTAAGCAGTTTCTCAGAAAGCTTCTTTCAAGATTTCATCTGAGGATATTTCCTTTTTCACCATAGCCCTCTATAGGCTTCCAAATATCACTTTGCCAATTCCACAAGAACTGTCTTAGCGAAAGGCTTCTTGACGGGAAAGCTGTAACTCTGTGAGATGATTTCACAGAACACAAAGAAGTTTCTCACAAAGCTTCTTTCTCTTTGTTATCGGAGGATATTTCCTTTGGCCCTATAGTCTTCAAAGGGATCCGAAATATCTGTTCTCAGATTCCACAGAAAGAAGGCTAGCAAAGAGATCTACGAAACACAGATGTAACTCTGTGAGATGAATTCACAGAACACTAAGCAGTTTCTCAGAAAGCTTCTGTCCAGATTTCATCTGAGGATATTTCCTTTTTCACCAAAGCCCTCTAGGGGCTTCCAAATATCACTTTGCCAATTCCAGAAGAACTGTCTTAGCGAAAGGGTTCTTGAGGGGAAAGCTGTAACTCTGTGAGATGATTTCACCGAACACAAAGAAGTTTCTCAGAAAGCTTCTTTCTCTTTGTTACCGGAGGATATTTCCTTTGGCCCTATAGTCTTCAAAGGGATCCGAAATATCTGTTCTCAGATTCCACAGAAATAAGGCTAGCAAAGAGATCTACGAAACACAGATGTAACTGTGTGAGATGAATTCACAGAACACTAAGCAGTTTCTCAGAAAGCTTCTTTCCAGATTTCATCTGAGGATATTTCCTTTCTCACCATAGCCCTCTAGGGGCTTCCAAATATCACTTTGCCAATTCCACAAGAACTGTCTTAGCGAAAGGCTTCTTGAGGGGTAAGCTGTAACTCTGTGAGATGATTTCACAGAACACAAAGAAGTTTCTCAGAAAGCTTCTTCCTCTTTGTTATCGGAGGATATTTCCTTTGGCCCTATAGTCTTCAAAGGGATCCGAAATATCTGTTCTCAGATTCCACAGAAATAAGGCTAGCAAAGAGATCTACGAAACACAGATGTAACTCTGTGAGATGAATTTCCAGAACACTAAGCAGTTTCAGAAACCTTCTTTCCAGATTTCATCTGAGGATATTTCCTTTTTCACCATAGCCCTCTATGGGCTTCCAAATATCACTTAGCCAATTCCACAAGAACTGTCTTAGCGAAAGGCTTCTTTGGGGGAAAGCTGTAACTCTGTGAGATGATTTCAAAGAACACAAAGAAGTTTCTCAGAAAGCTTCTTTCTCTTTGTTATCGGAGGATATTTCCTTTGGCCCTATAGTCTTCAAAGGGATCCGAAATATCTGTTCTCAGATTCCACAGAAATAATGCTAGCAAAGAGACCTACGAAACACAGATGTAACTCTGTGAGAAGAATTCACAGAACACTAAGCAGTTTCTCTGAAAGCTTCTTTCCAGATTTCATCTGAGGATATTTCCTTTTTCACCATAGCCCTCTATGGGCTTCCAAATATCACTTTGCCAATTCCACAAGAACTGTCTTAGCGAAAGGCTTCTTGAGGGGAAAGCTGTAACTCTGTGAGATGATCTCACAGAACACAAAGAAGTTTCTCAGAAAGCTTCTTTCTCTTTGTTATCGGAGGATATTTCCTTTTGCCCTATACTCTCCAAAGGGATCCGAAATATCTGTTCTCAGATTCCACAGAAATAAGGCTAGCAAAGAGATCTACGAAACACAGATGTAACTCTGTGAGATGAATTCACAGAACACTAAGCAGTTTCTCAGAAAGCTTCTTTCCAGATTTCATCTGAGGATATTTCCTTTTTCACCATAGCCCTCTAAGGGCTTCCAAATATCAGTTTTCCAATTCCACAAGAACTGTCTTCGCGAAAGGCTTCTTGAGGGGAAAGCTGTAACTGTGTGAGAGGATTTCACGGAACACAAAGAAGTTTCTGAGAAAGCTTCTTTCTCTTTGTTATCGGAGGATATTTCCTTTGGCCCTATAGTCTTCAAAGGGATCCGTAATATCTGTTCTCAGATTCCACAGAAAGAAGGCTAGCAAAGAGATCTACGAAAAACAGATGTAACTCTGTGAGATGAATTCACAGAACACTAAGCAGTTTCTCAGAAAGCTTCTTTCCAGATTTCATCTGAGGATATTTCCTTTTTCACCATAGCCCTCTATGGGCTTCCAAATATCACTTTGCCAATTCCACAAGAACTGTCTTAGAGAAAGGCTTCTTGAGTGGAAAGCTGTATAACTGTGTGAGATGATTTCACAGAACACAAAAAAGTTTCTCAGAAAGCTTCTTTCCTTTGTTATCGGAGGATATTTCCTTTGGCCCTATAGTCTTCAAAGGGATCCGAAATATCTGTTCTCAGATTCCACAGAAATAAGGCTAGCAAAGAGATCCACGAAATACAGATGTAACTCTGAGAGTGGAAGTCACACATCACAGAGCAGTTTCTCAGAAAGCTTCTTTCCAGATTTCATCTGAGGATATTTCCTTTTT
Organism: Macaca mulatta; assembly: GCF_049350105.2. NCBI lineage: Eukaryota > Metazoa > Chordata > Mammalia > Primates > Cercopithecidae > Macaca > Macaca mulatta. The sequence continues at coordinate 39,684,630 of NC_133416.1, read as the reverse complement.
CACCAAAGCCCTCTATGGGCTTCCAAATATCACTTTGCTAATTCCAGAAGAACTGTCTTAGCGAAAGGCTTCTTCAGGGGAAAGCTGTAACTCTGTGAGATGATTTCACAGAACACAAAGAAGTTTCTCAGAAAGCTTCTTTCTCTTTGTTATCGGAGGATATTTCCTTTGGCCCTATAGTCTTCAAAGGGATCCGAAGTATCTGTTCTCAGATTGCACAGTGATAAGGCTAGCAAAGAGATCCACGAAATACAGATATAACTCTGTGAGATGAATTAACAGAACACTAAGCAGTTTCTCAGAAAGCTTCTTTACAGATTTCATCTGAGGATATTTCCTTTTTCAACATAGCCCTCTATGGGCTTCCAAATATCACTTTGCCAATTCCACAAGAACTGTCTTAGCGAAAGGCTTCTTGAGGGGAAAGCTGTAACTCTGTGAGATGATTGCACAGAACACAAAGAAGTTTCTCAGAAAGCTTCTTTCTCTTTGTTATCGGAGGATATTTCCTTTGGCCCTATAGTCTTCAAAGGGATCCGAAATATCTGTTCTAAGATTACACAGAAAGAAGGCTAGCAAAGAGATCCACGAAATACAGATGTAACTCTGTGAGATGAATTAACAGAACACTAAGCAGTTTCTCAGAAAGCTTCTTTCAAGATTTCATCTGAGGATATTTGCTTTTTCACCATAGCCCTCTATAGGCTTCCAAATATCACTTTGCCAATTCCACAAGAACTGTCTTAGCGAAAGGCTTCTTAACGGGAAAGCTGTAACTCTGTGAGATGATTTCACAGAACACAAAGAAGTTTCTCACAAAGCTTCTTTCTCTTTGTTATCGGAGGATATTTCCTTTGGCCCTATAGTCTTCAAAGGGATCCGAAATATCTGTTCTCAGATTCCACAGAAAGAAGGCTAGCAAAGAGATCTACGAAACACAGATGTAACTCTGTGAGATGAATTCACAGAACACTAAGCAGTTTCTCAGAAAGCTTCTGTCCAGATTTCATCTGAGGATATTTCCTTTTTCACCAAAGCCCTCTAGGGGCTTCCAAATATCACTTTGCCAATTCCAGAAGAACTGTCTTAGCGAAAGGGTTCTTGAGGGGAAAGCTGTAACTCTGTGAGATGATTTCACCGAACACAAAGAAGTTTCTCAGAAAGCTTCTTTCTCTTTGTTACCGGAGGATATTTCCTTTGGCCCTATAGTCTTCAAAGGGATCCGAAATATCTGTTCTCAGATTCCACAGAAATAAGGCTAGCAAAGAGATCTACGAAACACAGATGTATCTGTGTGAGATGAATTCACAGAACACTAAGCAGTTTCTCAGAAAGCTTCTTTCCAGATTTCATCTGAGGATATTTCCTTTCTCACCATAGCCCTCTAGGGGCTTCCAAATATCACTTTGCCAATTTCACAAGAACTGTCTTAGCGAAAGGCTTCTTGAGGGGTAAGCTGTAACTCTGTGAGATGATTTCACAGAACACAAAGAAGTTTCTCAGAAAGCTTCTTCCTCTTTGTTATCGGAGGATATTTCCTTTGGCCCTATAGTCTTCAAAGGGATCCGAAATATCTGTTCTCAGATTCCACAGAAATAAGGCTAGCAAAGAGATCTACGAAACACAGATGTAACTCTGTGAGATGAATTTCCAGAACACTAAGCAGTTTCAGAAACCTTCTTTCCAGATTTCATCTGAGGATATTTCCTTTTTCACCATAGCCCTCTATGGGCTTCCAAATATCACTTAGCCAATTCCACAAGAACTGTCTTAGCGAAAGGCTTCTTTGGGGGAAAGCTGTAACTCTGTGAGATGATTTCAAAGAACACAAAGAAGTTTCTCAGAAAGCTTCTTTCTCTTTGTTATCGGAGGATATTTCCTTTGGCCCTATAGTCTTCAAAGGGATCCGAAATATCTGTTCTCAGATTCCACAGAAATAATGCTAGCAAAGAGACCTACGAAACACAGATGTAACTCTGTGAGAAGAATTCACAGAACACTAAGCAGTTTCTCTGAAAGCTTCTTTCCAGATTTCATCTGAGGATATTTCCTTTTTCACCATAGCCCTCTATGGGCTTCCAAATATCACTTTGCCAATTCCACAAGAACTGTCTTAGCGAAAGGCTTCTTGAGGGGAAAGCTGTAACTCTGTGAGATGATCTCACAGAACACAAAGAAGTTTCTCAGAAAGCTTCTTTCTCTTTGTTATCGGAGGATATTTCCTTTTGCCCTATACTCTCCAAAGGGATCCGAAATATCTGTTCTCAGATTCCACAGAAATAAGGCTAGCAAAGAGATCTACGAAACACAGATGTAACTCTGTGAGATGAATTCACAGAACACTAAGCAGTTTCTCAGAAAGCATCTTTCCAGATTTCATCTGAGGATATTTCCTTTTTCACCATAGCCTTCTATGGGCTTCCAAATATCACTTTGCCAGTTCCACAAGAACCGTCTTAGCGAAAGGCTTCTTGAAGGGAAAGCTATAACTCTGTGAGATGATTTCACAGAACACAAAGAAGTTTCTCAGAAAGCTTCTTTCTCTTTGTTATCGGAGGATATTTCCTTTGGCCCTATAGTCTTCAAAGGGATCCGAAATATCTGTTCTCAGATTCCACAGAAATAAGGCTAGCAAAGAGATCTACGAAACACAGATGTAACTCTGTGAGATGAATTCACAGAACACTAAGCAGTTTCTCAGAAAGCTTCTTTCCAGATTTCATCTGAGGATATTTCCTTTTTCACCATAGCCCTCTATGGGCTTCCAAATATCACTTTGCTAATTCCAGAAGAACTGTCTTAGCGAAAGGCTTCTTGAGGGGAAAGCTGTAACTCTGTGAGATGATCTCACAGAACACAAAGAAGTTTCTCAGAAAGCTTCTTTCTCTTTGTTATCGGAGGATATTTCCTTTAGCCCTATACTCTCCCAAGGGATCCGAAATATCTGTTCTCAGATTCCACAGAAATAAGGCTAGCAAAGAGATCTACGAAACACAGATGTAACTCTGTGAGATGAATTCACAGAACACTAAGCAGTTTCTCAGAAAGCATCTTTCCAGATTTCATCTGAGGATATTTCCTTTTTCACCATAGCCTTCTATGGGCTTCCAAATATCACTTTGCCAGTTCCACAAGAACCATCTTAGCGAAAGGCTTCTAGAGGGGAAAGCTATAACTCTGTGAGATGATTTCACAGAACACAAAGAAGTTTCTCAGAAAGCTTCTTTCTCTTTGTTATCGGAGGATATTTCCTTTGGCCCTATAGTCTTCAAAGGGATCCGAAATATCTGTTCTCAGATTCCACAGAAATAAGGCTAGCAAAGAGATCTACGAAACACAGATGTAACTCTGTGAGATGAATTCACAGAACACTAAGCAATTTCTCAGAAAGCTTCTTTCCAGATTTCATCTGAGGATATTTCCTTTTTCACCATAGCCCTCTATGGGCTTCCAAATATCACTTTGCTAATTCCAGAAGAACTGTCTTAGCGAAAGGATTCTTCAGGGGAAAGCTGAAACTCTGTGAGATGATTTCACAGAACACAAAGAAGTTTCTCAGAAAGCTTCTTTCTCTTTGTTATCGGAGGATATTTCCTTTGGCCCTATAGTCTTCAAAGGGATCCGAAATATCTGTTCTCAGATTGCACAGTGATAAGGCTAGCAAAGAGATCCACGAAATACAGATATAACTCTGTGAGATGAATTAACAGAACACTAAGCAGTTTCTCAGAAAGCTTCTTTCCAGATTTCATCTGAGGATATTTCCTTTTTCAACATAGCCCTCTATGGGCTTCCAAATATCACTTTGCCAATTCCACAAGAACTGTCTTAGCGAAAGGCTTCTTGAGGGGAAAGCTGTAACTCTGTGAGATGATTGCACAGAACACAAAGAAGTTTCTCAGAAAGCTTCTTTCTCTTTGTTATCGGAGGATGTTTCCTTTGGCCCTATAGTCTTCAAAGGGATCCGAAATATCTGTTCTCAGATTACACAGAAAGAAGGCTAGCAAAGAGATCCACGAAATACAGATGTAACTCTGTGAGATGAATTAACAGAACACTAAGCAGTTTCTCAGAAAGCTTCTTTCAAGATTTCATCTGAGGATATTTGCTTTTTCACAGTAGCCCTCTATAGGCTTCCAAATATCACTTTGCCAATTCCACAAGAACTGTCTTAGCGAAAGGCTTCTTGACGGGAAAGCTGTAACTCTGTGAGATGATTTCACCGAACACAAAGAAGTTTCTCAGAAAGCTTCTTTCTCTTTGTTACCGGAGGATATTTCCGTTGGCCCTATAGTCTTCAAAGGGATCCGAAATATCTGTTCTCAGATTCCACAGAAATAAGGCTAGCAAAGAGATCTACGAAACACAGATGTAACTGTGTGAGATGAATTCACAGAACACTAAGCAGTTTCTCAGAAAGCTTCTTTCCAGATTTCATCTGAGGATATTTCCTTTCTCACCATAGCCCTCTAGGGGCTTCCAAATATCACTTTGCCAATTCCACAAGAACTGTCTTAGCGAAAGGCTTCTTGAGGGGAAAGCTGTAACTCTGTGAGATGATTTCACATAACACAAAGAAGTTTCTCAGAAAGCTTCTTCCTCTTTGTTATCGGAGGATATTTCCTTTGGCCCTATAGTCTTCAAAGGGATCCGAAATATCTGTTCTCAGATTCCACAGAAATAAGGCTAGCAAAGAGATCTACGAAACACAGATGTAACTCTGTGAGATGAATTTCCAGAACACTAAGCAGTTTCAGAAAGCTTCTTTCCAGATTTCATCTGAGGATATTTCCTTTTTCACCATAGCCCTCTATGGGCTTCCAAATATCACTTAGCCAATTCCACAAGAACTGTCTTAGCGAAAGGCTTCTTTGGGGGAAAGCTGTAACTCTGTGAGATGATTTCAAAGAACACAAAGAAGTTTCTCAGAAAGCTTCTTTCTCTTTGTTATCGGAGGATATTTCCTTTGGCCCTATAGTCTTCAAAGGGATCCGAAATATCTGTTCTCAGATTCCACAGAAATAATGCTAGCAAAGAGACCTACGAAACACAGATGTAACTCTGTGAGATGAATTCACAGAACACTAAGCAGTTTCTCTGAAAGCTTCTTTCCAGATTTCATCTGAGGATATTTCCTTTTTCACCATAGCCCTCTATGGGCTTCCAAATATCACTTTGCCAATTCCACAAGAACTGTCTTAGCGAAAGGCTTCTTGAGGGGAAAGCTGTAACTCTGTGAGATGATCTCACAGAACACAAAGAAGTTTCTCAGAAAGCTTCTTTCTCTTTGTTATCGGAGGATATTTCCTTTTGCCCTATACTCTCCAAAGGGATCCGAAATATCTGTTCTCAGATTCCACAGAAATAAGGCTAGCAAAGAGATCTACGAAACACAGATGTAACTCTGTGAGATGAATTCACAGAACACTAAGCAGTTTCTCAGAAAGCATCTTTCCAGATTTCATCTGAGGATATTTCCTTTTTCACCATAGCCTTCTATGGGCTTCCAAATATCACTTTGCCAGTTCCACAAGAACCGTCTTAGCGAAAGGCTTCTTGAGGGGAAAGCTATAACTCTGTGAGATGATTTCACAGAACACAAAGAAGTTTCTCAGAAAGCTTCTTTCTCTTTGTTATCGGAGGATATTTCCTTTGGCCCTATAGTCTTCAAAGGGATCCGAAATATCTGTTCTCAGATTCCACAGAAATAAGGCTAGCAAAGAGATCTACGAAACACAGATGTAACTCTGTGAGATGAATTCACAGAACACTAAGCAGTTTCTCAGAAAGCTTCTTTCCAGATTTCATCTGAGGATATTTCCTTTTTCACCATAGCCCTCTATGGGCTTCCAAATATCACTTTGCTAATTCCAGAAGAACTGTCTTAGCGAAAGGCTTCTTGAGGGGAAAGCTGTAACTCTGTGAGATGATCTCACAGAACACAAAGAAGTTTCTCAGAAAGCTTCTTTCTCTTTGTTATCGGAGGATATTTCCTTTTGCCCTATACTCTCCAAAGGGATCCGAAATATCTGTTCTCAGATTCCACAGAAATAAGGCTAGCAAAGAGATCTACGAAACACAGATGTAACTCTGTGAGATGAATTCACAGAACACTAAGCAGTTTCTCAGAAAGCATCTTTCCAGATTTCATCTGAGGATATTTCCTTTTTCACCATAGCCTTCTATGGGCTTCCAAATATCACTTTGCCAGTTCCACAAGAACCGTCTTAGCGAAAGGCTTCTTGAGGGGAAAGCTATAACTCTGTGAGATGATTTCACAGAACACAAAGAAGTTTCTCAGAAAGCTTCTTTCTCTTTGTTATCGGAGGATATTTCCTTTGGCCCTATAGTCTTCAAAGGGATCCGAAATATCTGTTCTCAGATTCCACAGAAATAAGGCTAGCAAAGAGATCTACGAAACACAGATGTAACTCTGTGAGATGAATTCACAGAACACTAAGCAGTTTCTCAGAAAGCTTCTTTCCAGATTTCATCTGAGGATATTTCCTTTTTCACCATAGCCCTCTATGGGCTTCCAAATATCACTTTGCTAATTCCACAAGAACTGTCTTAGCGAAAGGATTCTTCAGGGGAAAGCTGAAACTCTGTGAGATGATTTCACAGAACACAAAGAAGTTTCTCAGAAAGCTTCTTTCTCTTTGTTATCGGAGGATATTTCCTTTGGCCCTATAGTCTTCAAAGGGATCCGAAATATCTGTTCTCAGATTGCACAGTGATAAGGCTAGCAAAGAGATCCACGAAATACAGATATAACTCTGTGAGATGAATTAACAGAACACTAAGCAGTTTCTCAGAAAGCTTCTTTCCAGATTTCATCTGAGGATATTTCCTTTTTCAACATAGCCCTCTATGGGCTTCCAAATATCACTTTGCCAATTCCACAAGAACTGTCTTAGCGAAAGGCTTCTTGAGGGGAAAGCTGTAACTCTGTGAGATGATTGCACAGAACACAAAGAAGTTTCTCAGAAAGCTTCTTTCTCTTTGTTATCGGAGGATGTTTCCTTTGGCCCTATAGTCTTCAAAGGGATCCGAAATATCTGTTCTCAGATTACACAGAAAGAAGGCTAGCAAAGAGATCCACGAAATACAGATGTAACTCTGTGAGATGAATTAACAGAACACTAAGCAGTTTCTCAGAAAGCTTCTTTCAAGATTTCATCTGAGGATATTTGCTTTTTCACCATAGCCCTCTATGGGCTTCCAAATATCACTTTGCCAATTCCACAAGAACTGTCTTAGCGAAAGGCTTCTTGACGGGAAAGCTGTAACTCTGTGAGATGATTTCACCGAACACAAAGAAGTTTCTCAGAAAGCTTCTTTCTCTTTGTTACCGGAGGATATTTCCTTTGGCCCTATAGTCTTCAAAGGGATCCGAAATATCTGTTCTCAGATTCCACAGAAATAAGGCTAGCAAAGAGATCTACGAAACACAGATGTAACTGTGTGAGATGAATTCACAGAACACTAAGCAGTTTCTCAGAAAGCTTCTTTCCAGATTTCATCTGAGGATATTTCCTTTCTCACCATAGCCCTCTAGGGGCTTCCAAATATCACTTTGCCAATTCCACAAGAACTGTCTTAGCGAAAGGCTTCTTGAGGGGAAAGCTGTAACTCTGTGAGATGATTTCACATAACACAAAGAAGTTTCTCAGAAAGCTTCTTTCTCTTTGTTATCGGAGGATATTTCCTTTGGCCCTATAGTCTTCAAAGGGATCCGAAATATCTGTTCTCAGATTCCACAGAAATAAGGCTAGCAAAGAGATCTACGAAACACAGATGTAACTCTGTGAGATGAATTTCCAGAACACTAAGCAGTTTCAGAAAGCTTCTTTCCAGATTTCATCTGAGGATATTTCCTTTTTCACCATAGCCCTCTATGGGCTTCCAAATATCACTTAGCCAATTCCACAAGAACTGTCTTAGCGAAAGGCTTCTTTGGGGGAAAGCTGTAACTCTGTGAGATGATTTCAAAGAACACAAAGAAGTTTCTCAGAAAGCTTCTTTCTCTTTGTTATCGGAGGATATTTCCTTTGGCCCTATAGTCTTCAAAGGGATCCGAAATATCTGTTCTCAGATTCCACAGAAATAATGCTAGCAAAGAGACCTACGAAACACAGATGTAACTCTGTGAGATGAATTCACAGAACACTAAGCAGTTTCTCTGAAAGCTTCTTTCCAGATTTCATCTGAGGATATTTCCTTTTTCACCATAGCCCTCTATGGGCTTCCAAATATCACTTTGCCAATTCCACAAGAACTGTCTTAGCGAAAGGCTTCTTGAGGGGAAAGCTGTAACTCTGTGAGATGATCTCACAGAACACAAAGAAGTTTCTCAGAAAGCTTCTTTCTCTTTGTTATCGGAGGATATTTCCTTTTGCCCTATACTCTCCAAAGGGATCCGAAATATCTGTTCTCAGATTCCACAGAAATAAGGCTAGCAAAGAGATCTACGAAACACAGATGTAACTCTGTGAGATGAATTAACAGAACACTAAGCATTTTCTCAGAAAGCATCTTTCCAGATTTCATCTGAGGATATTTCCTTTTTCACCATAGCCTTCTATGGGCTTCCAAATATCACTTTGCCAGTTCCACAAGAACCGTCTTAGCGAAAGGCTTCTTGAGGGGAAAGCTATAACTCTGTGAGATGATTTCACAGAACACAAAGAAGTTTCTCAGAAAGCTTCTTTCTCTTTGTTATCGGAGGATATTTCCTTTGGCCCTATAGTCTTCAAAGGGATCCGAAATATCTGTTCTCAGATTCCACAGAAATAAGGCTAGCAAAGAGATCTACGAAACACAGATGTAACTCTGTGAGATGAATTCACAGAACACTAAGCAGTTTCTCAGAAAGCTTCTTTCCAGATTTCATCTGAGGATATTTCCTTTTTCACCATAGCCCTCTATGGGCTTCCAAATATCACTTTGCTAATTCCAGAAGAACTGTCTTAGCGAAAGGCTTCTTGAGGGGAAAGCTGTAACTCTGTGAGATGATCTCACAGAACACAAAGAAGTTTCTCAGAAAGCTTCTTTCTCTTTGTTATCGGAGGATATTTCCTTTTGCCCTATACTCTCCAAAGGGATCCGAAATATCTGTTCTCAGATTCCACAGAAATAAGGCTAGCAAAGAGATCTACGAAACACAGATGTAACTCTGTGAGATGAATTCACAGAACACTAAGCAGTTTCTCAGAAAGCATCTTTCCAGATTTCATCTGAGGATATTTCCTTTTTCACCATAGCTTTCTATGGGCTTCCAAATATCACTTTGCCAGTTCCACAAGAACCGTCTTAGCGAAAGGCTTCTTGAGGGGAAAGCTATAACTCTGTGAGATGATTTCACAGAACACAAAGAAGTTTCTCAGAAAGCTTCTTTCTCTTTGTTATCGGAGGATATTTCCTTTGGCCCTATAGTCTTCAAAGGGATCCGAAATAACTGTTCTCAGATTCCACAGAAATAAGGCTATCAAAGAGATCTACGAAACACAGATGTAACTCTGTGAGATGAATTCACAGAACACTAAGCAGTTTCTCAGAAAGCTTCTTTCCATATTTCATCTGAGGATATTTCCTTTTTCACCATAGCCCTCTATGGGCTTCCAAATATCACTTTGCTAATTCCAGAAGAACTGTCTTAGCGAAAGGATTCTTCAGGGGAAAGCTGAAACTCTGTGAGATGATTTCACAGAACACAAAGAAGTTTCTCAGAAAGCTTCTTTCTCTTTGTTATCGGAGGATATTTCCTTTGGCCCTATAGTCTTCAAAGGGATCCGAAATATCTGTTCTCAGATTCCACAGAAATAAGGCTAGCAAAGAGATCTACGAAACACAGATGTAACTGTGTGAGATGAATTCACAGAACACTAAGCAGTTTCTCAGAAAGCTTCTTTCCAGATTTCATCTTAGGATATTTCCTTTCTCACCATAGCCCTCTAGGGGCTTCCAAATATCACTTTGCCAATTCCACAAGAACTGTCTTAGCGAAAGGCTTCTTGAGGGGAAAGCTGAAACTCTGTGAGATGATTTCACATAACACAAAGAAGTTTCTCAGAAAGCTTCTTTCTCTTTGTTATCGGAGGATATTTCCTTTGGCGCTATAGTCTTCAAAGGGACCCGAAATATCTGTTCTCAGATTCCACAGAAATAAGGCTAGCAAAGAGATCTACGAAACACAGATGTAACTGTGTGAGATGAATTTCCAGAACACTAAGCAGTTTCAGAAAGCTTCTTTCCAGATTTCATCTGAGGATATTTCCTTTTTCACCATAGCCCTCTATGGGCTTCCAAATATCACTTAGCCAATTCCACAAGAACTGTCTTAGCGAAAGGCTTCTTTGGGGGAAAGCTGTAACTCTGTGAGATGATTTCAAAGAACACAAAGAAGTTTCTCAGAAAGCTTCTTTCTCTTTGTTATCGGAGGATATTTCCTTTGGCCCTATAGTCTTCAAAGGGATCCGAAATATCTGTTCTCAGATTCCACAGAAATAATGCTAGCAAAGAGACCTACGAAACACAGATGTAACTCTGTGAGATGAATTCACAGAACACTAAGCAGTTTCTCTGAAAGCTTCTTTCCAGATTTCATCTGAGGATATTTCCTTTTTCACCATAGCCCTCTATGGGCTTCCAAATATCACTTTGCCAATTCCACAAGAACTGTCTTAGCGAAAGGCTTCTTGAGGGGAAAGCTGTAACTCTGTGAGATGATCTCACAGAACACAAAGAAGTTTCTCAGAAAGCTTCTTTCTCTTTGTTATCGGAGGATATTTCCTTTTGCCCTATACTCTCCAAAGGGATCCGAAATATCTGTTCTCAGATTCCACAGAAATAAGGCTAGCAAAGAGATCTACGAAACACAGATGTAACTCTGTGAGATGAATTCACAGAACACTAAGCAGTTTCTCAGAAAGCATCTTTCCAGATTTCATCTGAGGATATTTCCTTTTTCACCATAGCCTTCTATGGGCTTCCAAATATCACTTTGCCAGTTCCACAAGAACCGTCTTAGCGAAAGGCTTCTTGAGGGGAAAGCTATAACTCTGTGAGATGATTTCACAGAACACAAAGAAGTTTCTCAGAAAGCTTCTTTCTCTTTGTTATCGGAGGATATTTCCTTTGGCCCTATAGTCTTCAAAGGGATCCGAAATATCTGTTCTCAGATTCCACAGAAATAAGGCTAGCAAAAAGATCTACGAAACACAGATGTAACTCTGTGAGATGAATTCACAGAACACTAAGCAGTTTCTCAGAAAGCTTCTTTCCAGATTTCATCTGAGGATATTTCCTTTTTCACCATAGCCCTCTATGGGCTTCCAAATATCACTTTGCTAATTCCAGAAGAACTGTCTTAGCGAAAGGATTCTTCAGGGGAAAGCTGTAACTCTGTGAGATGATTTCACAGAACACAAAGAAGTTTCTCAGAAAGCTTCTTTCTCTTTGTTATCGGAGGATATTTCCTTTGGCCGAATAGTCTTCAAAGGGATCCGAAATATCTGTTCTCAGATTCCACAGAAAGAAGGCTAGCCAAGAGACCTACGAAACACAGATGTAACTCTGTGAGATGAATTCACAGAACACTAAGCAGTTTCTCTGAAAGCTTCATTCCAGATTTCATCTGAGGATATTTCCTTTTTCACCATAGCCCTCTATGGGCTTCCAAATATCACTTTGCCAATTCCACAAGAACTGTCTTAGCGAAAGGCTTCTTGAGGGGAAAGCTGTAACTCTGTGAGATGATTTCACAGAACACAAAGAAGTTTCTCAGAAAGCTTCTTTCTCTTTGTTATCGGAGGATATTTCCTTTGGCCCTATAGTCTTCAAAGGGATCCGAAATATCTGTTCTCAGATTCCACAGAAATAAGGCTAGCAAAGAGATCCACGAAATACAGATGTAACTCTGTGAGATGAATTAACAGAACACTAAGCAGTTTCTCAGAAAGCTTCTTTCCAGATTTCATCTGAGGATATTTCCTATTTCACCATAGCCCTCTAAGGGCTTCCAAATATCACTTTGCGAATTCCAAAAGAACTGTCTTCGAGAAAGGCTTCTTGAGGGGAAAGCTATAACTCTGTGAGATGATTTCACAGAACACTAAGAAATTTCTCAGAAAGCTTCTTTCTCCTTGTTATCGGAGGATATTTCCTTTGGCCCTATAGTCTTCAAAGGGGTCCGAAATATCTGTTCTCAGATTCCACAGAAATAAGGCTAGCAAAGAGATCTACGAAACACAGATGTAACTCTGTGAGATGAATTCACAGAACACTAAGCAGTTTCTCAGAAAGCTTCCTTCCAGATTTCATCTGAGGATATTTCCTTTTTCACCATAGCCCTCTATGGGCACCCAAATATCACTTTGCCAATTCCACAAGAACTGTCTTAGCGAAAGGCTTCTTCAGGGGAAAGCTGTAACTCTGTGATTTGATTTCACAGAACACAAAGAAGTTTCTCAGAAAGTTTCTTTCTCTTTGTTATCGCAGGATATTTCCTTTGGCCCTATAGTCTTCAAAGGGATCCGAAATATCTGTTCTCAGATTCCACAGAAATAAGGCTAGCAAAGAGATCTACGAAACACAGATGTAATTCTGTGAGATGAATTCACAGAACAGTAAGCAGTTTCTCAGAAAGCTTCTTTCCAGATTTCATCTGAGGATATTTCCTTTTTCACCATAGCCCTCTATGGGCTTCCAAATATCACTTTGCCAATTCCACAAGAACTGTCTTAGCGAAAGGCTTCTTGAGGGGAAAGCTGAAACTCTGTGAGATGATTTCACAGAAAACAAAGAAGTTTCTCAGAAAGCTTCTTTCTCTTTGTTATCGGAGGATATTTCCTTTGGCCCTATAGGCTTCAAAGGGATCCGAAATATCTGTTCTCAGATTTCACAGAAAGAAGGCTAGCAAAGAGATCCACGAAATACAGATGTAACTCTGTGGGGTAAATTAACAGAACAATAAGCAGTTTCTCAGAAAGCTTCTTTTCTGATTTCATCGGATTATATTTCCTTTTTCACCGTAGCCCTCTATGGGCTTCCAAATATCACTTTGCCAATTCCACAAGAACTGTCTTAGCGAAAGGCTTCTTGAGGGGAAAGGTGAAACTCTGTGAGATGATTTCACAGAACACAAAGAAGTTTCTCAGAAAGCTTCTTTCTCTTTGTTAACGGAGGATATTTCCTTTGGCCCTATAGGCTTCAAAGGGATCCGAAATATCTGTTCTCAGATTCCACAGAAAGAAGGCTAGCAAAGAGATCCACGAAATACAGATAAAACTCTGTGGGGTGAATTAACAGAACAATAAGCAGTTTCTGAGAAAGCTTCTTTTCTGATTTCATCTCATTATATTTCCTTTTTCACCATAGCCCTCTATGGGCTTCCAAATATCACTTTGCCAATTCCACAAGAACTGTCTTAGCGACAGGCTTCTTGAGGGGAAAGCTGTAACTCTGTGAGACGATTTCACAGAACACAAAGAAGTTTCTCAGAAATCTTCTTTCTCTTTGTTATCGGGGGATATTTCCTTTGGCCCTATAGTCTTCAAAGGGATCCGAAATATCTGTTCTCAGATTCCACAGAAATAAGGCTAGGAAAGAGATTTACGAAACACAGATGTAACTCTGTGAGATGAATTCACAGAACACTAAGCAGTTTCTCAGAAAGCTTCTTTCCCGATTTCATCTGAGGATATTTCCTTTTTCACCATAGCCCTCTATGGGCTTCCAAATATCACTTTGCCAATTCCACAAGAACTGTCTTAGCGAAAGGGTTCTTGAGGGTAAAGCTGTAACTCTGTGAGATGATTTCACAGAACACAAAGAAGGTTCTCAGAAATCTTCTTTCTCTTTGTTATCGGAGCATATTTCCTTTGGCCCTATAGTCTTCAAAGGGATCCGAAATATCTGTTCTCAGTTTCCACAGAAATAAGGCTAGCAAAGAGATCCACGAAATACAGATGTAACTCTCTGAGATGAATTAACCGAACACTAAGCAGTTTATCAGAAAGCTTCTTTCCGGATTTAATCTGAGGATATTTCCTATTTCACCATAGCCCTCTATGGGCTTCCAAATATCACTTTGCCAATTCCACAAGAACTGTCTTAGCGAAAGGCATCCTGAGGGGAAAGCTGTAACTCTGTGAGATGATTTCACAGAACACAAAGAAGTTTCTCAGAAAGCTTCTTTCTCTTTGTTATCGGAGGATATTTCCTTTTGCCCTATAGTCTTCAAAGGGATCCGAAATATCTGTTCTCAGATTCCACAGAAATAAGGCTAGCAAAGAGATCCACGAAATACAGCTGTAACTCTGTGAGATGAAATCACAGAACACTAATTAGTTTCTCAGAAAGCTTCTTTCCAGATTTCATCTGAGGATATTTCCTTTTTCACCATAGCCCTCTATGGGCTACCAAATATCACTTTGCCAATTCCACAAGAACTGTCTTAGCGAAAGGCTTCTTGAGGGGAAAGCTGTAACTCTGTGAGATGATTTCAGAGAACACAAAGAAGTTTCTCAGAAAGCTTCTTTCTCTTTGTTATCTTAGGATATTTCCTTTGGCCTTATAGGCTTCAAAGGGATCCGAAATATCTGTTCTCAGATTCCACAGAAATAAGGCTAGCAAAGAGATCCACGAAATACAGATGTAACTCTGTGAGATGAATTAACAGAACACTAAGCAGTTTCTCAGAAAGCTTCTTTCAAGATTTCATCTGAAGATATTTGCTTTTTCACCATTGCCCTCTATAGGCTTCCAAATATCACTTTGCCAATTCCACAAGAACTGTCTTAGCGAAAGGCTTCTTGAGGGGAAAGCTGTAACTCTGTGAGATGATTTCACAGAACACAAAGAAGTTTCTCAGAAAGCTTCTTTCTCTTTTTTATCGGAGGATATTTCCTTTGGCCCTATAGTCTTCAAAGGGATCCGAAATATCTGTTCTCATATTCCACAGAAATAAGGCTAGCAAAGAGATCTATGAAACACAGATGTAACTCTGTGAGATGAATGAACAGAACACTAAGCAGTTTCTCAGAAAGCTTCTTTCCAGATTTCATCTGAGGATATTTCCTTTTTCACCATAGCCCTCTATGGGCTTCCAAATATCACTTTGCCAATTCCACAAGAACTGTCTTAGCGAAAGGCTTCTTGAGGGGAAAGCTGTAACTCTGTGAGATGATTTCACAGAACACAAAGAAGTTTCTCAGAAAGCTTCTTTCTCTTTGTTATCGGAGGATATTTCCTTTGGCCCTATAGTCTTCAAAGGGATCCGAAATATCTGTTCTCAGATTCCACAGAAATGAGGCTAGCAAAGAGATCTACGAAACACAGATGTAACTCTGTGAGATGAATGAACAGAACACTAAGCAGTTTCTCAGAAAGCTTCTGTCCAGATTTCATCTGAGGATATTTCCTTTTTCACCATAGCCCTCTAGGGGCTTCCAAATATCACTTTGCCAATTCCACAAGAACTGTCTTAGCGAAAGGGTTTTTGAGGGGAAAGCTGTAACTCTGTGAGATGATTTCACCGAACACAAAGAAGTTTCTCAGAAAGCTTCTTTCTCTTTGTTACCGGAGGATATTTCCTTTGGCCCTATAGTCTTCAAAGGGATCCGAAATATCTGTTCTCAGATTCCACAGAAATAAGGCTAGCAAAGAGATCTACGAAACACAGATGTAACTGTGTGAGATGAATTCACAGAACACTAAGCAGTTTCTCAGAAAGCTTCTTTCCAGATTTCATCTGAGGATATTTCCTTTCTCACCATAGCCCTCTAGGGGCTTCCAAATATCACTTTGCCAATTCCACAAGAACTGTCTTAGCGAAAGGCTTCTTGAGGGGAAAGCTGTAACTCTGTGAGATGATTTCACAGAACACAAAGAAGTTTCTCAATAAGCTTCTTCCTCTTTGTTATCGGAGGATATTTCCTTTGGCCCTATAGTCTTCAAAGGGATCCGAAATATCTGTTCTCAGATTCCACAGAAATAAGGCTAGCAAAGAGATCTACGAAACACAGATGTAACTCTGTGAGATGAATTTCCAGAACACTAAGCAGTTTCAGAAACCTTCTTTCCAGATTTCATCTGAGGATATTTCCTTTTTCACCATAGCCCTCTATGGGCTTCCAAATATCACTTAGCCAATTCCACAAGAACTGTCTTAGCGAAAGGCTTCTTTGGGGGAAAGCTGTAACTCTGTGAGATGATTTCAAAGAACACAAAGAAGTTTCTCAGAAAGCTTCTTTCTCTTTGTTATCGGAGGATATTTCCTTTGGCCCTATAGTCTTCAAAGGGATCCGAAATATCTGTTCTCAGATTCCACAGAAATAATGCTAGCAAAGAGACCTACGAAACACAGATGTAACTCTGTGAGATGAATTCACAGAACACTAAGCAGTTTCTCAGAAAGCTTCTTTCCAGATTTCATCTGAGGATATTTCCTTTTTCACCATAGCCCTCTATGGGCTTCCAAATATCACTTTGCTAATTCCACAAGAACTGTCTTAGCGAAAGGATTCTTCAGGGGAAAGCTGAAACTCTGTGAGATGATTTCACAGAACACAAAGAAGTTTCTCAGTAAGCTTCTTTCTCTTTGTTATCGGAGGATATTTCCTTTGGCCCTATAGTCTTCAAAGGGATCCGAAATATCTGTTCTCAGATTCCACAGAAATGAGGCTAGCAAAGAGATCTACGAAACACAGATGTAACTCTGTGAGATGAATGAACAGAACACTAAGCAGTTTCTCAGAAAGCTTCTGTCCAGATTTCATCTGAGGATATTTCCTTTTTCACCATAGCCCTCTAGGGGCTTCCAAATATCACTTTGCCAATTCCACAAGAACTGTCTTAGCGAAAGGGTTTTTGAGGGGAAAGCTGTAACTCTGTGAGATGATTTCACCGAACACAAAGAAGTTTCTCAGAAAGCTTCTTTCTCTTTGTTACCGGAGGATATTTCCTTTGGCCCTATAGTCTTCAAAGGGATCCGAAATATCTGTTCTCAGATTCCACAGAAATAAGGCTAGCAAAGAGATCTACGAAACACAGATGTAACTGTGTGAGATGAATTCACAGAACACTAAGCAGTTTCTCAGAAAGCTTCTTTCCAGATTTCATCTGAGGATATTTCCTTTCTCACCATAGCCCTCTAGGGGCTTCCAAATATCACTTTGCCAATTCCACAAGAACTGTCTTAGCGAAAGGCTTCTTGAGGGGAAAGCTGTAACTCTGTGAGATGATTTCACAGAACACAAAGAAGTTTCTCAATAAGCTTCTTCCTCTTTGTTATCGGAGGATATTTCCTTTGGCCCTATAGTCTTCAAAGGGATCCGAAATATCTGTTCTCAGATTCCACAGAAATAAGGCTAGCAAAGAGATCTACGAAACACAGATGTAACTCTGTGAGATGAATTTCCAGAACACTAAGCAGTTTCAGAAACCTTCTTTCCAGATTTCATCTGAGGATATTTCCTTTTTCACCATAGCCCTCTATGGGCTTCCAAATATCACTTAGCCAATTCCACAAGAACTGTCTTAGCGAAAGGCTTCTTTGGGGGAAAGCTGTAACTCTGTGAGATGATTTCAAAGAACACAAAGAAGTTTCTCAGAAAGCTTCTTTCTCTTTGTTATCGGAGGATATTTCCTTTGGCCCTATAGTCTTCAAAGGGATCCGAAATATCTGTTCTCAGATTCCACAGAAATAATGCTAGCAAAGAGACCTACGAAACACAGATGTAACTCTGTGAGATGAATTCACAGAACACTAAGCAGTTTCTCAGAAAGCTTCTTTCCAGATTTCATCTGAGGATATTTCCTTTTTCACCATAGCCCTCTATGGGCTTCCAAATATCACTTTGCTAATTCCACAAGAACTGTCTTAGCGAAAGGATTCTTCAGGGGAAAGCTGAAACTCTGTGAGATGATTTCACAGAACACAAAGAAGTTTCTCAGTAAGCTTCTTTCTCTTTGTTATCGGAGGATATTTCCTTTGGCCCTATAGTCTTCAAAGGGATCCGAAATATCTGTTCTCAGATTGCACAGTGATAAGGCTAGCAAAGAGATCCACGAAATACAGATATAACTCTGTGAGATGAATTAACAGAACACTAAGCAGTTTCTCAGAAAGCTTCTTTCCAGATTTCATCTGAGGATATTTCCTTTTTCAACATAGCCCTCTATGGGCTTCCAAATATCACTTTGCCAATTCCACAAGAACTGTCTTAGCGAAAGGCTTCTTGAGGGGAAAGCTGAAACTCTGTGAGATGATTTCACAGAAAACAAAGAAGTTTCTCAGAAAGCTTCTTTCTCTTTGTTATCGGAGGATATTTCCTTTGGCCCTATAGGCTTCAAAGGGATCCGAAATATCTGTTCTCAGATTTCACAGAAAGAAGGCTAGCAAAGAGATGCACGAAACACAGATGTAACTCTGTGGGGTAAATTAACAGAACAATAAGCAGTTTCTCAGAAAGCTTCTTTTCTGATTTCATCGGATTATATTTCCTTTTTCACCGTAGCCCTCTATGGGCTTCCAAATATCACTTTGCCAATTCCACAAGAACTGTCTTAGCGAAAGGCTTCTTGAGGGGAAAGGTGAAACTCTGTGAGATGATTTCACAGAACACAAAGAAGTTTCTCAGAAAGCTTCTTTCTCTTTGTTAACGGAGGATATTTCCTTTGGCCCTATAGGCTTCAAAGGGATCCGAAATATCTGTTCTCAGATTCCACAGAAAGAAGGCTAGCAAAGAGATCCACGAAATACAGATATAACTCTGTGGGGTGAATTAACAGAACAATAAGCAGTTTCTGAGAAAGCTTCTTTTCTGATTTCATCTCATTATATTTCCTTTTTCACCATAGCCCTCTATGGGCTTCCAAATATCACTTTGCCAATTCCACAAGAACTGTCTTAGCGACAGGCTTCTTGAGGGGAAAGCTGTAACTCTGTGAGACGATTTCACAGAACACAAAGAAGTTTCTCAGAAATCTTCTTTCTCTTTGTTATCGGGGGATATTTCTTTTGGCCCTATAGTCTTCAAAGGGATCCGAAATATCTGTTCTCAGATTCCACAGAAATAAGGCTAGCAAAGAGATCTACGAAACACAGATGTAACTCTGTGAGATGAATTCACAGAACACTAAGCAGTTTCTCAGAAAGCTTCTTTCCCGATTTCATCTGAGGATATTTCCTATTTCACCATAGCCCTCTATGGGCTTCCAAATATCACTTTGCCAATTCCACAAGAACTGTCTTAGCGAAAGGGTTCTTGAGGGTAAAGCTGTAACTCTGTGAGATGATTTCACAGAACACAAAGAAGGTTCTCAGAAATCTTCTTTCTCTTTGTTATCGGAGCATATTTCCTTTGGCCCTATAGTCTTCAAAGGGATCCGAAATATCTGTTCTCAGTTTCCACAGAAATAAGGCTAGCAAAGAGATCCACGAAATACAGATGTAACTCTCTGAGATGAATTAACCGAACACTAAGCAGTTTATCAGAAAGCTTCTTTCCGGATTTAATCTGAGGATATTTCCTATTTCACCATAGCCCTCTATGGGCTTCCAAATATCACTTTGCCAATTCCACAAGAACTGTCTTAGCGAAAGGCTTCCTGAGGGGAAAGCTGTAACTCTGTGAGATGATTTCACAGAACACAAAGAAGTTTCTCAGAAAGCTTCTTTCTCTTTGTTATCGGAGGATATTTCCTTTTGCCCTATAGTCTTCAAAGGGATCCGAAATATCTGTTCTCAGATTCCACAGAAATAAGGCTAGCAAAGAGATCCACGAAATACAGCTGTAACTCTGTGAGATGAAATCACAGAACACTAATTAGTTTCTCAGAAAGCTTCTTTCCAGATTTCATCTGAGGATATTTCCTTTTTCACCATAGCCCATTATGGGCTACCAAATATCACTTTGCCAATTCCACAAGAACTGTCTTAGCGAAAGGCTTCTTGAGGGCAAAGCTGTAACTCTGTGAGATGATTTCAGAGAACACAAAGAAGTTTCTCAGAAAGCTTCTTTCTCTTTGTTATCGGAGGATATTTCCTTTGGCCCTATAGGCTTCAAAGGGATCTGAAATATCTGTTCTCAGATTCCACAGAAATAAGGCTAGCAAAGAGATCCACGAAATACAGATGTAACTCTGTGAGATGAATTAACAGAACACTAAGCAGTTTCTCAGAAAGCTTCTTTCAAGATTTCATCTGAAGATATTTGCTTTTTCACCATTGCCCTCTATAGGCTTCCAAATATCACTTTGCCAATTCCACAAGAACTGTCTTAGCGAAAGGCTTCTTGAGGGGAAAGCTGTAACTCCGTGAGATGATTTCACAGAACACAAAGAAGTTTCTCAGAAAGCTTCTTTCTCTTTGTTATCGGAGGATATTTCCTTTGGCCCTATAGTCTTCAAAGGGATCCGAAATATCTGTTCTCAGATTCCACAGAAATGAGGCTAGCAAAGAGATCTACGAAACACAGATGTAACTCTGTGAGATGAATGAACAGAACACTAAGCAGTTTCTCAGAAAGCTTCTGTCCAGATTTCATCTGAGGATATTTCCTTTTTCACCATAGCCCTCTAGGGGCTTCCAAATATCACTTTGCCAATTCCACAAGAACTGTCTTAGCGAAAGGCTTCTTGAGGGGAAAGCTGTAACTCTGTGAGATGATCTCACAGAACACAAAGAAGTTTCTCAGAAAGCTTCTTTCTCTTTGTTATCGGAGGATATTTCCTTTGGCCCTATAGTCTTCAAAGGGATCCGAAATATCTGTTCTCAGATTCCACAGAAATAATGCTAGCAAAGAGACCTACGAAACACAGATGTAACTCTGTGAGATGAATTCACAGAACACTAAGCAGTTTCTCAGAAAGCTTCTTTCCAGATTTCATCTGAGGATATTTCCTTTTTCACCATAGCCCTCTATGGGCTTCCAAATATCACTTTGCTAATTCCACAAGAACTGTCTTAGCGAAAGGATTCTTCAGGGGAAAGCTGAAACTCTGTGAGATGATTTCACAGAACACAAAGAAGTTTCTCAGTAAGCTTCTTTCTCTTTGTTATCGGAGGATATTTCCTTTGGCCCTATAGTCTTCAAAGGGATCCGAAATATCTGTTCTCAGATTGCACAGTGATAAGGCTAGCAAAGAGATCCACGAAATACAGATATAACTCTGTGAGATGAATTAACAGAACACTAAGCAGTTTCTCAGAAAGCTTCTTTCCAGATTTCATCTGAGGATATTTCCTTTTTCAACATAGCCCTCTATGGGCTTCCAAATATCACTTTGCCAATTCCACAAGAACTGTCTTAGCGAAAGGCTTCTTGAGGGGAAAGCTGAAACTCTGTGAGATGATTTCACAGAAAACAAAGAAGTTTCTCAGAAAGCTTCTTTCTCTTTGTTATCGGAGGATATTTCCTTTGGCCCTATAGGCTTCAAAGGGATCCGAAATATCTGTTCTCAGATTTCACAGAAAGAAGGCTAGCAAAGAGATGCACGAAACACAGATGTAACTCTGTGGGGTAAATTAACAGAACAATAAGCAGTTTCTCAGAAAGCTTCTTTTCTGATTTCATCGGATTATATTTCCTTTTTCACCGTAGCACTCTATGGGCTTCCAAATATCACTTTGCCAATTCCACAAGAACTGTCTTAGCGAAAGGCTTCTTGAGGGGAAAGGTGAAACTCTGTGAGATGATTTCACAGAACACAAAGAAGTTTCTCAGAAAGCTTCTTTCTCTTTGTTAACGGAGGATATTTCCTTTGGCCCTATAGGCTTCAAAGGGATCCGAAATATCTGTTCTCAGATTCCACAGAAAGAAGGCTAGCAAAGAGATCCACGAAATACAGATATAACTCTGTGGGGTGAATTAACAGAACAATAAGCAGTTTCTGAGAAAGCTTCTTTTCTGATTTCATCTCATTATATTTCCTTTTTCACCATAGCCCTCTATGGGCTTCCAAATATCACTTTGCCAATTCCACAAGAACTGTCTTAGCGACAGGCTTCTTGAGGGGAAAGCTGTAACTCTGTGAGATGATTTCACAGAACACAAAGAAGTTTCTCAGAAATCTTCTTTCTCTTTGTTATCGGGGGATATTTCCTTTGGCCCTATAGTCTTCAAAGGGATCCGAAATATCTGT
Source organism: Macaca mulatta (assembly GCF_049350105.2). NCBI lineage: Eukaryota > Metazoa > Chordata > Mammalia > Primates > Cercopithecidae > Macaca > Macaca mulatta. The sequence continues at coordinate 39,662,484 of NC_133416.1, read as the reverse complement.
TCTCAGATTCCACAGAAATAAGGCTAGCAAAGAGATCTACGAAACACAGATGTAACTCTGTGAGATGAATTCACAGAACACTAAGCAGTTTCTCAGAAAGCTTCTTTCCCGATTTCATCTGAGGATATTTCCTATTTCACCATAGCCCTCTATGGGCTTCCAAATATCACTTTGCCAATTCCACAAGAACTGTCTTAGCGAAAGGGTTCTTGAGGGTAAAGCTGTAACTCTGTGAGATGATTTCACAGAACACAAAGAAGGTTCTCAGAAATCTTCTTTCTCTTTGTTATCGGAGCATATTTCCTTTGGCCCTATAGTCTTCAAAGGGATCCGAAATATCTGTTCTCAGTTTCCACAGAAATAAGGCTAGCAAAGGGATCCACGAAATACAGATGTAACTCTCTGAGATGAATTAACCGAACACTAAGCAGTTTATCAGAAAGCTTCTTTCCGGATTTAATCTGAGGATATTTCCTATTTCACCATAGCCCTCTATGGGCTTCCAAATATCACTTTGCCAATTCCACAAGAACTGTCTTAGCGAAAGGCTTCCTGAGGGGAAAGCTGTAACTCTGTGAGATGATTTCACAGAACACAAAGAAGTTTCTCAGAAAGCTTCTTTCTCTTTGTTATCGGAGGATATTTCCTTTTGCCCTATAGTCTTCAAAGGGATCCGAAATATCTGTTCTCAGATTCCACAGAAATAAGGCTAGCAAAGAGATCCACGAAATACAGCTGTAACTCTGTGAGATGAAATCACAGAACACTAATTAGTTTCTCAGAAAGCTTCTTTCCAGATTTCATCTGAGGATATTTCCTTTTTCACCATAGCCCTTTATGGGCTACCAAATATCACTTTGCCAATTCCACAAGAACTGTCTTAGCGAAAGGCTTCTTGAGGGCAAAGCTGTAACTCTGTGAGATGATTTCAGAGAACACAAAGAAGTTTCTCAGAAAGCTTCTTTCTCTTTTTATCGGAGGATATTTCCTTTGGCCCTATAGGCTTCAAAGGGATCTGAAATATCTGTTCTCAGATTCCACAGAAATAAGGCTAGCAAAGAGATCCACGAAATACAGATGTAACTCTGTGAGATGAATTAACAGAACACTAAGCAGTTTCTCAGAAAGCTTCTTTCAAGATTTCATCTGAAGATATTTGCTTTTTCACCATTGCCCTCTATAGGCTTCCAAATATCACTTTGCCAATTCCACAAGAACTGTCTTAGCGAAAGGCTTCTTGAGGGGAAAGCTGTAACTCCGTGAGATGATTTCACAGAACACAAAGAAGTTTCTCAGAAAGCTTCTTTCTCTTTGTTATCGGAGGATATTTCCTTTGGCCCTATAGTCTTCAAAGGGATCCGAAATATCTGTTCTCAGATTCCACAGAAATGAGGCTAGCAAAGAGATCTACGAAACACAGATGTAACTCTGTGAGATGAATGAACAGAACACTAAGCAGTTTCTCAGAAAGCTTCTGTCCAGATTTCATCTGAGGATATTTCCTTTTTCACCATAGCCCTCTAGGGGCTTCCAAATATCACTTTGCCAATTCCACAAGAACTGTCTTAGCGAAAGGCTTCTTGAGGGGAAAGCTGTAACTCTGTGAGATGATTTCAACGAACACAAAGAAGTTTCTCAGAAAGCTTCTTTCTCTTTGTTACCGGAGGATATTTCCTTTGGCCCTATAGTCTTCAAAGGGATCCGAAATATCTGTTCTCAGATTCCACAGAAATAAGGCTAGCAAAGAGATCTACGAAACACAGATGTAACTCTGTGAGATGAATTCACAGAACACTAAGCAGTTTCTCAGAAAGCTTCTTTCCAGATTTCATCTGAGGATATTTCCTTTTTCACCATAGCCCTCTATGGGCTTCCAAATATCACTTTGCTAATTCCAGAAGAACTGTCTTAGCGAAAGGCTTCTTGAGGGGAAAGCTGTAACTCTGTGAGATGATCTCACAGAACACAAAGAAGTTTCTCAGAAAGCTTCTTTCTCTTTGTTATCGGAGGATATTTCCTTTTGCCCTATACTCTCCAAAGGGATCCGAAATATCTGTTCTCAGATTCCACAGAAATAAGGCTAGCAAAGAGATCTACGAAACACAGATGTAACTCTGTGAGATGAATTCACAGAACAGTAAGCAGTTTCTCAGAAAGCATCTTTCCAGATTTCATCTGAGGATATTTCCTTTTTCACCATAGCCTTCTATGGGCTTCCAAATATCACTTTGCCAGTTCCACAAGAACCGTCTTAGCGAAAGGCTTCTTGAGGGGAAAGCTATAACTCTGTGAGATGATTTCACAGAACACAAAGAAGTTTCTCAGAAAGCTTCTTTCTCTTTGTTATCGGAGGATATTTCCTTTGGCCCTATAGTCTTCAAAGGGATCCGAAATATCTGTTCTCAGATTCCACAGAAATAAGGCTAGCAAAGAGATCTACGAAACACAGATGTAACTCTGTGAGATGAATTCACAGAACACTAAGCAGTTTCTCAGAAAGCTTCTTTCCAGATTTCATCTGAGGATATTTCCTTTTTCACCATAGCCCTCTATGGGCTTCCAAATATCACTTTGCTAATTCCACAAGAACTGTCTTAGCGAAAGGATTCTTCAGGGGAAAGCTGAAACTCGGTGAGATGATTTCACAGAACACAAAGAAGTTTCTCAGAAAGCTTCTTTCTCTTTGTTATCGGAGGATATTTCCTTTGGCCCTATAGTCTTCAAAGGGATCCGAAATATCTGTTCTCAGATTCCACAGAAATAAGGCTAGCAAAGAGATCTACGAAACACAGATGTAACTCTGTGAGATGAATTTCCAGAACACTAAGCAGTTTCAGAAAGCTTCTTTCCAGATTTCATCTGAGGATATTTCCTTTTTCACCATAGCCCTCTATGGGCTTCCAAATATCACTTAGCCAATTCCACAAGAACTGTCTTAGCGAAAGGCTTCTTTGGGGGAAAGCTGTAACTCTGTGAGATGATTTCAAAGAACACAAAGAAGTTTCTCAGAAAGCTTCTTTCTCTTTGTTATCGGAGGATATTTCCTTTGGCCCTATAGTCTTCAAAGGGATCCGAAATATCTGTTCTCAGATTCCACAGAAATAATGCTAGCAAAGAGACCTACGAAACACAGATGTAACTCTGTGAGATGAATTCACAGAACACTAAGCAGTTTCTCTGAAAGCTTCTTTCCAGATTTCATCTGAGGATATTTCCTTTTTCACCATAGCCCTCTATGGGCTTCCAAATATCACTTTGCCAATTCCACAAGAACTGTCTTAGCGAAAGGCTTCTTGAGGGGAAAGCTGTAACTCTGTGAGATGATCTCACAGAACACAAAGAAGTTTCTCAGAAAGCTTCTTTCTCTTTGTTATCGGAGGATATTTCCTTTTGCCCTATACTCTCCAAAGGGATCCGAAATATCTGTTCTCAGATTCCACAGAAATAAGGCTAGCAAAGAGATCTACGAAACACAGATGTAACTCTGTGAGATGAATTCACAGAACACTAAGCAGTTTCTCAGAAAGCATCTTTCCAGATTTCATCTGAGGATATTTCCTTTTTCACCATAGCCTTCTATGGGCTTCCAAATATCACTTTGCCAGTTCCACAAGAACCGTCTTAGCGAAAGGCTTCTTGAGGGGAAAGCTATAACTCTGTGAGATGATTTCACAGAACACAAAGAAGTTTCTCAGAAAGCTTCTTTCTCTTTGTTATCGGAGGATATTTCCTTTGGCCCTATAGTCTTCAAAGGGATCCGAAATATCTGTTCTCAGATTCCACAGAAAGAAGGCTAGCAAAGAGATCTACGAAACACAGATGTAACTCTGTGAGATGAATTCACAGAACACTAAGCAGTTTCTCAGAAAGCTTCTTTCCAGATTTCATCTGAGGATATTTCCTTTTTCACCATAGCCCTCTATGGGCTTCCAAATATCACTTTGCTAATTCCAGAAGAACTGTCTTAGCGAAAGGCTTCTTGAGGGGAAAGCTGTAACTCTGTGAGATGATCTCACAGAACACAAAGAAGTTTCTCAGAAAGCTTCTTTCTCTTTGTTATCGGAGGATATTTCCTTTTGCCCTATACTCTCCAAAGGGATCCGAAATATCTGTTCTCAGATTCCACAGAAATAAGGCTAGCAAAGACATCTACGAAACACAGATGTAACTCTGTGAGATGAATTCACAGAACAGTAAGCAGTTTCTCAGAAAGCATCTTTCCAGATTTCATCTGAGGATATTTCCTTTTTCACCATAGCCTTCTATGGGCTTCCAAATATCACTTTGCCAGTTCCACAAGAACCGTCTTAGCGAAAGGCTTCTTGAGGGGAAAGCTATAACTCTGTGAGATGATTTCACAGAACACAAAGAAGTTTCTCAGAAAGCTTCTTTCTCTTTGTTATCGGAGGATATTTCCTTTGGCCCTATAGTCTTCAAAGGGATCCGAAATATCTGTTCTCAGATTCCACAGAAATAAGGCTAGCAAAGAGATCTACGAAACACAGATGTAACTCTGTGAGATGAATTCACAGAACACTAAGCAGTTTCTCAGAAAGCTTATTTCCAGATTTCATCTGAGGATATTTCCTTTTTCACCATAGCCCTCTATGGGCTTCCAAATATCACTTTGCTAATTCCAGAAGAACTGTCTTAGCGAAAGGATTCTTCAGGGGAAAGCTGAAACTCTGTGAGATGATTTCACAGAACACAAAGAAGTTTCTCAGAAAGCTTCTTTCTCTTTGTTATCGGAGGATATTTCCTTTGGCCCTATAGTCTTCAAAGGGATCCGAAATATCTGTTCTCAGATTGCACAGTGATAAGGCTAGCAAAGAGATCCACGAAATACAGATATAACTCTGTGAGATGAATTAACAGAACACTAAGCAGTTTCTCAGAAAGCTTCTTTCCAGATTTCATCTGAGGATATTTCCTTTTTCAACATAGCCCTCTATGGGCTTCCAAATATCACTTTGCCAATTCCACAAGAACTGTCTTAGCGAAAGGCTTCTTGAGGGGAAAGCTGTAACTCTGTGAGATGATTGCACAGAACACAAAGAAGTTTCTCAGAAAGCTTCTTTCTCTTTGTTATCGGAGGATGTTTCCTTTGGCCCTATAGTCTTCAAAGGGATCCGAAATATCTGTTCTCAGATTACACAGAAAGAAGGCTAGCAAAGAGATCCACGAAATACAGATGTAACTCTGTGAGATGAATTAACAGAACACTAAGCAGTTTCTCAGAAAGCTTCTTTCAAGATTTCATCTGAGGATATTTGCTTTTTCACAGTAGCCCTCTATAGGCTTCCAAATATCACTTTGCCAATTCCACAACAACTGTCTTAGCGAAAGGCTTCTTGACGGGAAAGCTGTAACTCTGTGAGATGATTTCACCGAACACAAAGAAGTTTCTCAGAAAGCTTCTTTCTCTTTGTTACCGGAGGATATTTCCTTTGGCCCTATAGTCTTCAAAGGGATCCGAAATATCTGTTCTCAGATTCCACAGAAATAAGGCTAGCAAAGAGATCTACGAAACACAGATGTAACTGTGTGAGATGAATTCACAGAACACTAAGCAGTTTCTCAGAAAGCTTCTTTCCAGATTTCATCTGAGGATATTTCCTTTCTCACCATAGCCCTCTAGGGGCTTCCAAATATCACTTTGCCAATTCCACAAGAACTGTCTTAGCGAAAGGCTTCTTGAGGGGAAAGCTGTAACTCTGTGAGATGATTTCACAGAACACAAAGAAGTTTCTCAGAAAGCTTCTTCCTCTTTGTTATCGGAGGATATTTCCTTTGGCCCTATAGTCTTCAAAGGGATCCGAAATATCTGTTCTCAGATTCCACAGAAATAAGGCTAACAAAGAGATCTACGAAACACAGATGTAACTCTGTGAGATGAATTTCCAGAACACTAAGCAGTTTCAGAAAGCTTCTTTCCAGATTTCATCTGAGGATATTTCCTTTTTCACCATAGCCCTCTATGGGCTTCCAAATATCACTTAGCCAATTCCACAAGAACTGTCTTAGCGAAAGGCTTCTTTGGGGGAAAGCTGTAACTCTGTGAGATGATTTCAAAGAACACAAAGAAGTTTCTCAGAAAGCTTCTTTCTCTTTGTTATCGGATGATATTTCCTTTGGCCCTATAGTCTTCAAAGGGATCCGAAATATCTGTTCTCAGATTCCACAGAAATAATGCTAGCAAAGAGACCTACGAAACACAGATGTAACTCTGTGAGATGAATTCACAGAACACTAAGCAGTTTCTCTGAAAGCTTCTTTCCAGATTTCACCTGAGGATATTTTCTTTTTCACCATAGCCATCTATGGGCTTCCAAATATCACTTTGCCAATTCCACAAGAACTGTCTTAGCGAAAGGCTTCTTGAGGGGAAAGCTGTAACTCTGTGAGATGATCTCACAGAACACAAAGAAGTTTCTCAGAAAGCTTCTTTCTCTTTGTTATCGGAGGATATTTCCTTTTGCCCTATACTCTCCAAAGGGATCCGAAATATCTGTTCTCAGATTCCACAGAAATAAGGCGAGCAAAGAGATCTACGAAACACAGATGTAACTCTGTGAGATGAATTCACAGAACACTAAGCAGTTTCTCAGAAAGCATCTTTCCAGATTTCATCTGAGGATATTTCCTTTTTCACCATAGCCTTCTATGGGCTTCCAAATATCACTTTGCCAGTTCCACAAGAACCGTCTTAGCGAAAGGCTTCTTGAGGGGAAAGCTATAACTCTGTGAGATGATTTCACAGAACACAAAGAAGTTTCTCAGAAAGTTTCTTTCTCTTTGTTATCGGAGGATATTTCCTTTGGCCCTATAGTCTTCAAAGGGATCCGAAATATCTGTTCTCAGATTCCACAGAAATAAGGCTAGCAAAGAGATCTACGAAACACAGATGTAACTCTGTGAGATGAATTCACAGAACACTAAGCAGTTTCTCAGAAAGCTTCTTTCCAGATTTCATCTGAGGATATTTCCTTTTTCACCATAGCCCTCTATGGGCTTCCAAATATCACTTTGCTAATTCCAGAACAACTGTCTTAGCGAAAGGATTCTTCAGGGGAAAGCTGTAACTCTGTGAGATGATTTCACAGAACACAAAGAAGTTTCTCAGAAAGCTTCTTTCTCTTTGTTATCGGAGGATATTTCCTTTGGCCGAATAGTCTTCAAAGGGATCCGAAATATCTGTTCTCAGATTCCACAGAAAGAAGGCTAGCCAAGAGACCTACGAAACACAGATGTAACTCTGTGAGATGAATTCACAGAACACTAAGCAGTTTCTCTGAAAGCTTCATTCCAGATTTCATCTGAGGATATTTCCTTTTTCACCATAGCCCTCTATGGGCTTCCAAATATCACTTTGCCAATTCCACAAGAACTGTCTTAGCGAAAGGCTTCTTGAGGGGAAAGCTGTAACTCTGTGAGATGATTTCACAGAACACAAAGAAGTTTCTCAGAAAGCTTCTTTCTCTTTGTTATCGGAGGATATTTCCTTTGGCCCTATAGTCTTCAAAGGGATCGGAAATATCTGTTCTCAGATTCCACAGAAATAAGGCTAGCAAAGAGATCCACGAAATACAGATGTAACACTGTGGGGTAAATTAACAGAACAATAAGCAGTTTCTCAGAAAGCTTCTTTTCTGATTTCATCGGATTATATTTCCTTTTTCACCATAGCCCTCTATGGGCTTCCAAATATCACTTTGCCAATTCCACAAGAACTGTCTTAGCGAAAGGCTTCTTGAGGGGAAAGGTGAAACTCTGTGAGATGATTTCACAGAACACAAAGAAGTTTCTCAGAAAGCTTCTTTCTCTTTGTTAACGGAGGATATTTCCTTTGGCCCTATAGGCTTCAAAGGGATCCGAAATATCTGTTCTCAGATTCCACAGAAAGAAGGCTAGCAAAGAGATTCACTAAATACAGATGTAACTCTGTGAGTGGAAGTCACACATCACAGAGCAGTTTCTCAGAAAGCTTCTTTCAAGATTTCATCTGAGGATATTTCCTTTTTCACCATAGCCCTCTATGGGCTTCCAAATATCACTTTGCCAATTCCACAAGAACTGTCTTAGCGAAAGGGTTCTTGAGGGTAAAGCTGTAACTCTGTGAGATGATTTCACAGAACACAAAGAAGGTTCTCAGAAATCTTCTTTCTCTTTGTTATCGGAGCATATTTCCTTTGGCCCTATAGTCTTCAAAGGGATCCGAAATATCTGTTCTCAGTTTCCACAGAAATAAGGCTAGCAAAGAGATCCACGAAATACAGATTTAACTCTCTGAGATGAATTAACAGAACACTAAGCAGTTTATCAGAAAGCTTCTTTCCGGATTTAATCTGAGGATATTTCCTATTTCACCATAGCCCTCTATGGGCTTCCAAATATCACTTTGCCAATTCCACAAGAACTGTCTTAGCGAAAGGCTTCCGGAGGGGAAAGCTGTAACTCTGTGAGATGATTTCACAGAACACAAAGAAGTTTCTCAGAAAGCTTCTTTCTCTTTGTTATCGGAGGATATTTCCTTTTGCCCTATAGTCTTCAAAGGGATCCGAAATATCGGTTCTCAGATTCCACAGAAATAAGGCTAGCAAAGAGATCCACGAAATACAGCTGTAACTCTGTGAGATGAAATCACAGAACACTAATTAGTTTCTCAGAAACCTTCTTTCCAGATTTCATCTGAGGATATTTCCTTTTTCACCATAGCCCTTTATGGGCTACCAAATATCACTTTGCCAATTCCACAAGAACTGTCTTAGCGAAAGGCTTCTTGAGGGGAAAGCTGTAACTCTGTGAGATGATTTCAGAGAACACAAAGAAGTTTCTCAGAAAGCTTCTTTCTCTTTTTTATCGGAGGATATTTCCTTTGGCCCTATAGTCTTCAAAGGGATCTGAAATATCTGTTCTCAGATTCCACAGAAATAAGGCTAGCAAAGAGATCCACGAAATACAGATGTAACTCTGTGAGATGAATTAACAGAAAACACTAAGCAGTTTCTCAGAAAGCTTCTTTCAAGATTTCATCTGAGGATATTTGCTTTTTCAACATTGCCCTCTATAGGCTTCCAAATATCACTTTGCCAATTCCACAAGAACTGTCTTAGCGAAAGGCTTCTTGAGGGGAAAGCTGTAACTCCGTGAGATGATTTCACAGAACACAAAGAAGTTTCTCAGAAAGCTTCTTTCTCTTTGTTATCGGAGGATATTTCCTTTGGCCCTATAGTCTTCAAAGGGATCCGAAATATCTCTTCTCAGATCCAACAGAAATGAGGCTAGCAAAGAGATCTACGAAACACAGATGTAACTCTGTGAGATGAATTCACAGAACACTAAGCAGTTTCTCAGAAAGCTTCTTTCCAGATTTCATCTGAGGATATTTCCTTTTTCCCCTAGCCCTCTATGGGCTTCCAAATATCACTTTGCCAATTCCACAAGAACTGTCTTAGCGAAAGGCTTCTTGAGGGGAAAGCTGTAACTCTGTGAGATGATTTCACAGAACACAAAGAAGTTTCTCAGACAGCTTCTTTCTCTTTGTTATCGGAGGATATTTCCTTTGGCCCTATACTCTTCAAAGGGATCCGAAATATCTGTTCCCAGATTCCACATAAATAAGGCTAGCAAATAGATCCACGAAACAAAGATGTAACTCTTTGAGTGGAAGTCACACATCACTGAGCAGTTTCTCAGAAAGCTTCTTTCCAGATTTCATCTGAGGATATTTCCTTTTTCACCATAGCCCTCTGTGGGCTTCCAAATATCACTTTGCCAATTCCACAAGAACTGTCTTAGCGAAAGGATTCTTGAGGGGAAAGCTTTAACTCTGTGAGATGATTTCACAGAACACAAAAAAGTTTCTCAGAAAGCTTCTTTCACTTTGTTATCGGAGGATATTTCCTTTGGCCCTATAGTCTTCAAAGGGATCCGAAATATCTGTTCTCAGATTGCACAGTGATAAGGCTAGCAAAGAGATCCACGAAATACAGATGTAACTCTGTGAGATGAATTAACAGAACACTAAGCAGTTTCTCAGAAAGCTTCTTTCCAGATTTCATCTGAGGATATTTCCTTTTTCACCATAGCCCTCTATGGGCTTCCAAATATCACTTTGCCAATTCCACAAGAACTGTCTTAGCGAAAGGCTTCTTGAGGGGAAAGCTGTAACTCTGTGAGATGATCTCACAGAACACAAAGAAGTTTCTCAGAAAGCTTCTTTCTCTTTGTTATCGGAGGATATTTCCTTTTGCCCTATACTCTCCAAAGGGATCCGAAATATCTGTTCTCAGATTCCACAGAAATAAGGCTAGCAAAGAGATCTACGAAACACAGATGTAACTCTGTGAGATGAATTCACAGAACACTAAGCAGTTTCTCAGAAAGCATCTTTCCAGATATAATCTGAGGATATTTCCTTTTTCACCATAGCCATCTATGGGCTTCCAAATATCACTTTGCCAGTTCCACAAGAACCGTCTTAGCGAAAGGCTTCTTGAGGGGAAAGCTATAACTCTGTGAGATGATTTCACAGAACACAAAGAAGTTTCTCAGAAAGCTTCTTTCTCTTTGTTATCGGAGGATATTTCCTTTGGCCCTATAGTCTTCAAAGGGATCCGAAATATCTGTTCTCAGATCCCACAGAAATAAGGCTAGCAAAGAGATCTACGAAACACAGATGTAACTCTGTGAGATGAATTCACAGAACACTAAGCAGTTTCTCAGAAAGCTTCTTTCCAGATTTCATCTGAGGATATTTCCTTTTTCACCATAGCCCTCTATGGGCTTCCAAATATCACTTTGCTAATTCCAGAAGAACTGTCTTAGCGAAAGGCTTCTTGAGGTGAAAGCTGTAACTCTGTGAGATGATTTCACAGAACACAAAGAAGTTTCTCAGAAAGCTTCTTTCTCTTTGTTATCGGAGGATATTTCCTTTGGCACCATAGTCTTCAAAGGGATCCGAAATATCTGTTCTCAGATTCCAGAGACATAAGGCTAGCAAAGAGATCCACGAAATACAGATGTAACTCTGTGAGATGAATTAACAGAACACTAAGGAGTTTCTCAGAAAGCTTCTTTCAAGATTTCATCTGAGGATATTTGCTTTTTCACCATAGCCCTCTATAGGCTTCCAAATATCACTTTGCCAATTTCACAGGAACTGTCTTACCGAAAGGCTTTTGACTGGAAAGCTGTAACTCTGTGAGATGATTTCACAGAACACAAAGAAGTTTCTCAGAAAGCTTCTTTCTCTTTGTTATCGGAGGATATTTCCTTTGGCCCTATAGTCTTCAAAGGGATCCGAAATATCTGTTCTCAGATTCCACAGAAATAAGGCTAGCAAAGAGATCTACGAAACACAGATGTAACTCTGTGAGATGAATTCACAGAACACTAAGCAGTTTCTCAGAAAGCTTCTTTCCAGATTTCATATGAGGATATTTCCTTTTTCACCATAGCCCTCTATGGGCTTCCAAATATCTCTTAGCCAATTCCACAAGAACTGTCTTAGCGAAAGGCTTCTTGAGGTGAAAGCTGTAACTCTGTGAGAGGATTTCACAAAACACAAAGAAGTTTCTCAGAAAGCTTCTTTCTCGTTGTTATCAGAGGATATTTCCTTTGGCCCTATAATCTTCAAAGGGATCCGAAATATCTGTTCTCAGATTCCACTGAAATAAGGCTAGCAAAGAGATCCACGAAATACAGATGTAACTCTGTGAGTGGAAGTCACACATCACAGAGCAGTTTCTCAGAAAGCTTCTTTCCAGATTTCATCTGAGGATATTTGCTTTTTCACCATAGCCCTCTATGGGCTTCCAAATATCACTTTGCCAATTCCACAAGAACTGTCTTAGCGAAAGGCTTCTTGAGGGGAAAGCTGTAACTCTGTGAGATGATTTCACAGAACACAAAGAAGTTTCTCAGAAAGCTTCTTTCTCTTTGTTATCGGAGGATATTTCCTTTGGCCGTATAGTCTTCAAAGGGATCCGAAATATCTGTTCTCAGATTCCACAGAAAGAAGGCTAGCCAAGAGACCTACGAAACACAGATGTAACTCTGTGAGATGAATTCACAGAACACTAAGCAGTTTCTCTGAAAGCTTCATTCCAGATTTCATCTGAGGATATTTCCTTTTTCACCATAGCCCTCTATGGGCTTCCAAATATCACTTTGCCAATTCCACAAGAACTGTCTCAGCGAAAGGCTTCTTGAGGGGAAAGCTGTAACTCTGTGAGATGATTTCACAGAACACAAAGAAGTTTCTCAGAAAGCTTCTTTCTCTTTGTTATCGCAGGATATTTCCTTTGGCCCTATAGTCTTCAAAGGGATCCGAAATATCTGTTCTCAGATTCCACAGAAATAAGGCTAGCAAAGAGATCTACGAAACACAGATGTAACTCTGTGAGATGAATTCACAGAACAGTAAGCAGTTTCTCAGAAAGCTTCTTTCCAGATTTCATCTGAGGATATTTCCTTTTTCACCATAGCCCTTTATGGGCTACCAAATATCACTTTGCCAATTCCACAAGAACTGTCTTAGCGAAAGGCTTCTTGAGGGGAAAGCTGTAACTCTGTGAGATGATTTCAGAGAACACAAAGAAGTTTCTCAGAAAGCTTCTTTCTCTTTGTTATCGGAGGATATTTCCTTTGGCCCTATAGGCTTCAAAGGGATCTGAAATATCTGTTCTCAGATTCCACAGAAATAAGGCTAGCAAAGAGATCCACGAAATACAGATGTAACTCTGTGAGATGAATTAACAGAACACTAAGCAGTTTCTCAGAAAGCTTCTTTCAAGATTTCATCTGAGGATATTTGCTTTTTCACCATTGCCCTCTATAGGCTTCCAAATATCACTTTGCCAATTCCACAAGAACTGTCTTAGCGAAAGGCTTCTTGAGGGGAAAGCTGTAACTCCGTGAGATGATTTCACAGAACACAAAGAAGTTTCTCAGAAAGCTTCTTTCTCTTTGTTATCGGAGGATATTTCCTTTGGCCCTATAGTCTTCAAAGGGATCCGAAATATCTGTTCTCATATTCCACAGAAATGAGGCTAGCAAAGAGATCTACGAAACACAGATGTAACTCTGTGAGATGAATTCACAGAACACTAAGCAGTTTCTCAGAAAGCTTCTTTCCAGATTTCATCTGAGGATATTTCCTTTTTCACCCTAGCCCTCTATGGGCTTCCAAATATCACTTTGCCAATTCCACAAGAACTGTCTTAGCGAAAGGCTTCTTGAGGGGAAAGCTGTAACTCTGTGAGATGATTTCACAGAACACAAAGAAGTTTCTCAGAAAGCTTCTTTCTCTTTGTTATTGGAGGATATTTCCTTTGGCCCTATAGTCTTCAAAGGGATCCGAAATATCTGTTCCCAGATTCCACATAAATAAGGCTAGCAAATAGATCCACGAAACAAAGATGTAACTCTTTGAGTGGAAGTCACACATCACTGAGCAGTTTCTCAGAAAGCTTCTTTCCAGATTTCATCTGAGGATATTTCCTTTTTCACCATAGCCCTCTGTGGGCTTCCAAATATCACTTTGCCAATTCCACAAGAACTGTCTTAGCGAAAGGATTCTTGAGGGGAAAGCTGTAACTCTGTGAGATGATTTCACACAACACAAAAAAGTTTCTCAGAAAGCTTCTTTCACTTTGTTATCAGAGGATATTTCCTTTGGCCCTATAGTCTTCAAAGGGATCCGAAATATCTGTTCTCAGATTCCACAGAAATAAGGCTAGCAAAGAGATCCACGAAATACAGATGTAACTCTGAGAGTGGAAGTCACACATCAGAGAGCAGTTTCTCAGAAAGCTTCTTTCCAGATTTCATCTGAGGATATTTCCTTTTTCATCATAGCCCTCTATGGGCTTCCAAATATCACTTTGCTAATTCCAGAAGAACTGTCTTAGCGAAAGGCTTCTTGAGGGGAAAGCTGTAACTCTGTGAGATGATTTCACAGAACACAAAGAAGTTTCTCAGAAAGCTTCTTTCTCTTTGTTATCGGAGGATATTTCCTTTGGCCCCATAGTCTTCAAAGGGATCCGAAATATCTGTTCTCAGATTCCAGAGACATAAGGCTAGCAAAGAGATCCACGAAATACAGATGTAACTCTGTGAGATGAATTAACAGAACACTAAGGAGTTTCTCAGAAAGCTTCTTTCAAGATTTCATCTGAGGATATTTGCTTTTTCACCATAGCCCTCTATAGGCTTCCAAATATCACTTTGCCAATTTCACAGGAACTGTCTTACCGAAAGGCTTTTGACTGGAAAGCTGTAACTCTGTTAGATGATTTCACAGAACACAAAGAAGTTTCTCAGAAAGCTTCTTTCTCTTTGTTATCGGAGGATATTTCCTTTGGCCCTATAGTCTTCAAAGGGATCCGAAATATCTGTTCTCAGATTCCACAGAAATAAGGCTAGCAAAGAGATCTACGAAACACAGATGTAACTCTGTGAGATGAATTCACAGAACACTAAGCAGTTTCTCAGAAAGCTTCTTTCCAGATTTCATATGAGGATATTTCCTTTTTCACCATAGCCCTCTATGGGCTTCCAAATATCTCTTAGCCAATTCCACAAGAACTGTCTTAGCGAAAGGCTTCTTGAGGGGAAAGCTGTAACTCTGTGAGAGGATTTCACAGAACACAAAGAAGTTTCTCAGAAAGCTTCTTTCTCTTTGTTATCAGAGGATATTTCCTTTGGCCCTATAATCTTCAAAGGGATCCGAAATATCTGTTCTCAGATTCCACTGAAATAAGGCTAGCAAAGAGATCCACGAAATACAGATGTAACTCTGTGAGTGGAAGTCACACATCACAGAGCAGTTTCTCAGAAAGCTTCTTTCCAGATTTCATCTGAGGATATTTCCTTTTTCACCATAGCCCTCTATGGGCTTCCAAATATCACTTTGCCAATTCCACAAGAACTGTCTTAGCGAAAGGCTTCTTGAGGGGAAAGCTGTAACTCTCTGAGATGATTTCACAGAACACAAAGAAGTTTCTCAGAAAGCTTCTTTCTCTTTGTTATCGGAGGATATTTCCTTTGGCCGTATAGTCTTCAAAGGGATCCGAAATATCTGTTCTCAGATTCCACAGAAAGAAGGCTAGCCAAGAGACCTACGAAACACAGATGTAACTCTGTGAGATGAATTCACAGAACACTAAGCAGTTTCTCTGAAAGCTTCATTCCAGATTTCATCTGAGGATATTTCCTTTTTCACCATAGCCCTCTATGGGCTTCCAAATATCACTTTGCCAATTCCACAAGAACTGTCTTAGCGAAAGGCTTCTTGAGGGGAAAGCTGTAACTCTGTGAGATGATTTCACAGAACACAAAGAAGTTTCTCAGAAAGCTTCTTTCTCTTTGTTATCGGAGGATATTTCCTTTGGCCCTATAGTCTTCAAAGGGATCGGAAATATCTGTTCTCAGATTCCACAGAAATAAGGCTAGCAAAGAGATCCACGAAATACAGATGTAACTCTGTGAGATGAATTAACAGAACACTAAGCAGTTTCTCAGAAAGCTTCTTTCCAGATTTCATCTGAGGATATTTCCTATTTCACCATAGCCCTCTAAGGGCTTCCAAATATCACTTTGCGAATTCCAAAAGAACTGTCTTCGAGAAAGGCTTCTTGAGGGGAAAGCTATAACTCTGTGAGATGATTTCACGGAACACAAAGAAATTTCTCAGAAAGCTTGTTTCTCTTTGTTATCGGAGGATATTTCCTTTGGCCCTATAGTCTTCAAAGGGGTCCGAAATATCTGTTCTCAGATTCCACAGAAATAAGGCTAGCAAAGAGATCTACGAAAAACAGATGTAACTCTGTGAGATGAATTAACAGAACACTAAGCAGTTTCTCAGAAAGCTTCCTTCCAGATTTCATCTGAGGATATTTCCTTTTTCACCATAGCCCTCTATGGGCTTCCAAATATCACTTTGCCAATTCCACAAGAACTGTCTTAGCGAAAGGCTTCTTCAGGGGAACGCTGTAACTCTGTGAGTTGATTTCACAGAACACATTAAGTTTCTCAGAAAGTTTCTTTCTCTTTGTTATCGCAGGATATTTCCTTTGGCCCTATAGTCTTCAAAGGGATCCGAAATATCTGTTCTCAGATTCCACAGAAATAAGGCTAGCAAAGAGATCTACGAAACACAGATGTAACTCTGTGAGATGAATTCACAGAACAGTAAGCAGTTTCTCAGAAAGCTTCTTTCCAGATTTCATCTGAGGATATTTCCTTTTTCACCATAGCCCTTTATGGGCTACCAAATATCACTTTGCCAATTCCACAAGAACTGTCTTAGCGAAAGGCTTCTTGAGGGGAAAGCTGTAACTCTGTGAGATGATTTCAGAGAACACAAAGAAGTTTCTCAGAAAGCTTCTTTCTCTTTGTTATCGGAGGATATTTCCTTTGGCCCTATAGGCTTCAAAGGGATCTGAAATATCTGTTCTCAGATTCCACAGAAATAAGGCTAGCAAAGAGATCCACGAAATACAGATGTAACTCTGTGAGATGAATTAACAGAACACTAAGCAGTTTCTCAGAAAGCTTTTTTCAAGATTTCATCTGAGGATATTTGCTTTTTCACCATTGCCCTCTATAGGCTTCCAAATATCACTTTGCCAATTCCACAAGAACTGTCTTAGCGAAAGGCTTCTTGAGGGGAAAGCTGTAACTCTGTGAGATGATTTCACAGAACACAAAGAAGTTTCTCAGAAAGCTTCTTTCTCTTTGTTATCAGAGGATATTTCCTTTGGCCCTATAGTCTTCAAAGGGATCCGAAATATCTGTTCCCAGATTCCACATAAATAAGGCTAGCAAATAGATCCACGAAACAAAGACGTAACTCTTTGAGTGGAAGTCACACATCACTGAGCAGTTTCTCAGAAAGCTTCTTTCCAGATTTCATCTGAGGATATTTCCTTTTTCACCATAGCCCTCTGTGGGCTTCCAAATATCACTTTGCCAATTCCACAAGAACTGTCTTAGCGAAAGGATTCTTGAGGGGAAAGCTGTAACTCTGTGAGATGATTTCACAGAACACAAAAAAGTTTCTCAGAAAGCTTCTTTCACTTTGTTATCAGAGGATATTTCCTTTGGCCCTATAGTCTTCAAAGGGATCAGAAATATCTGTTCTCAGATTCCACAGAAATAAGGCTAGCAAAGAGATCCACGAAATACAGATGTAACTCTGAGAGTGGAAGTCACACATCACAGAGCAGTTTCTCAGAAAGCTTCTTTCCAGATTTCATCTGAGGATATTTCCTTTTTCACAAAAGCCCTCTATGGGCTTCCAAATATCACTTTGCTAATTCCAGAAGAACTGTCTTAGCGAAAGGCTTCTTCAGGGGAAAGCTGTAACTCTGTGAGATGATTTCACAGAACACAAAGAAGTTTCTCAGAAAGCTTCTTTCTCTTTGTTATCGGAGGATATTTCCTTTGGCCCTATAGTCTTCAAAGGGATCCGAAATATCTGTTCTCTGATTGCACAGTGATAAGGCTAGCAAAGAGATCCACGAAATACAGATGTAACTCTGTGAGATGAATTAACAGAACACTAAGCAGTTTCTCAGAAAGCTTCTTTCCAGATTTCATCTGAGGATATTTCCTTTTTCAACATAGCTCTCTATGGGCTTCCAAATATCACTTTGCCAATTCCACAAGAACTGTCTTAGCGAAAGGCTTCTTGAGGGGAAAGCTGTAACTCTGTGAGATGATTTCACAGAACACAAAGAAGTTTCTCAGAAAGCTTCTTTCTCTTTGTTATCGGAGGATATTTCCTTTGGCCCTATAGTCTTCAAAGGGATCTGAAATATCTGTTCTCAGATTCCACAGACATAAGGCTAGCAAAGAGATCCACGAAATACAGATGTAACTCTGTGAGATGAATTCACAGAACACTAATTAGTTTCTCAGAAACCTTCTTTCCAGATTTCATCTGAGGATATTTCCTTTTTCACCATAGCCCTTTATGGGCTACCAAATATCACTTTGCCAATTCCACAAGAACTGTCTTAGTGAAAGGCTTCTTGAGGGGAAAGCTGTAACTCTGTGAGATGATTTCAGAGAACACAAAGAAGTTTTTCAGAAAGCTTCTTTCTCTTTGTTATCGGAGGATATTTCCTTTGGCCCTATAGGCTTCAAAGGGATCCGAAATATCTGTTCTCAGATTCCACAGAAATAAGGCTAGCAAAGAGATCCACGAAATACAGATGTAACTCTGTGAGATGAATTAACAGAACACTAAGCAGTTTCTCAGAAAGCTTCTTTCAAGATTTCATCTGAGGATATTTGCTTTTTCACCATAGCCCTCTATAGGCTTCCAAATATCACTTTGCCAATTCCACAAGAACTGTCTTAGCGAAAGGCTTCTTGAGGGGAAAGCTGTAACTCTGTGAGATGATTTCACAGAACACAAAGAAGTTTCTCAGAAAGCTTCTTTCTCTTTGTTATCGGAGGATATTTCCTTTGGCCCTATAGTCTTCAAAGGGATCCGAAATATCTGTTCTCAGATTCCACAGAAATAAGGCTAGCAAAGAGATCTACGAAACACAGATGTAACTCTGTGAGATGAATTCACAGAACACTAAGCAGTTTCTCAGAAAGCTTCTTTCCAGATTTCATCTGAGGATATTTCCTTTTTCACCATAGCCCTCTATGGGCTTCCAAATATCACTTTGCCAATTCCACAAGAACTGTCTTAGCGAAAGGCTTCTTGAGGGGAAAGCTGTAACTCTGTGAGATGATTTCACAGAACACAAAGAAGTTTCTCAGAAAGCTTCTTTCTCTTTCTTATCGGAGGATATTTCCTTTGGCCCTATAGTCTTCAAAGGGATCGGAAATATCTGTTCTCAGATTCCACAGAAATAAGGCTAGCAAAGAGATCCACGAAATACAGATGTAACTCTGTGAGATGAATTAACAGAACACTAAGCAGTTTCTCAGAAACCTTCTTTCCAGATTTCATCTGAGGATATTTCCTATTTCACCATAGCCCTCTAAGGGCTTCCAAATATCACTTTGCGAATTCCAAAAGAACTGTCTTCGAGAAAGGCTTCTTGAGGGGAAAGCTATAACTCTGTGAGATGATTTCACGGAACACAAAGAAATTTCTCAGAAAGCTTCTTTCTCTTTGTTATCGGAGGATATTTCCTTTGGCCCTATAGTCTTCAAAGGGGTCCGAAATATCTGTTCTCAGATTCCACAGAAATAAGGCTAGCAAAGAGATCTACGAAAAACAGATGTAACTCTGTGAGATGAATTAACAGAACACTAAGCAGTTTCTCAGAAAGCTTCCTTCCAGATTTCATCTGAGGATATTTCCTTTTTCACCGTAGCCCTCTATGGGCTTCCAAATATCACTTTGCCAATTCCACAAGAACTGTCTTAGCGAAAGGCTTCTTCAGGGGAAAGCTGTAACTCTGTGAGTTGATTTCACAGAACACATTAAGTTTCTCAGAAAGTTTCTTTCTCTTTGTTATCGCAGGATATTTCCTATGGCCCTATAGTCTTCAAAGGGATCCGAAATATCTGTTCTCAGATTCCACAGAAATAAGGCTAGCAAAGAGATCTACGAAACACAGATGTAACTCTGTGAGATGAATTCACAGAACAGTAAGCAGTTTCTCAGAAAGCTTCTTTCCAGATTTCATCTGAGGATATTTCCTTTTTCACCGTAGCCCTCTATGGGCTACCAAATATCACTTTGCCAATTCCACAAGAACTGTCTTAGCGAAAGGCTTCTTGAGGGGAAAGCTGTAACTCTGTGAGATGATTTCAGAGAACACAAAGAAGTTTCTCAGAAAGCTTCTTTCTCTTTGTTATCGGAGGATATTTCCTTTGGCCCTATAGGCTTCAAAGGGATCTGAAATATCTGTTCTCAGATTCCACAGAAATAAGGCTAGCAAAGAGATCCACGAAATACAGATGTAACTCTGTGAGATGAATTAACAGAACACTAAGCAGTTTCTCAGAAAGCTTCTTTCAAGATTTCATCTGAGGATATTTGCTTTTTCACCATTGCCCTCTATAGGCTTCCAAATATCACTTTGCCAATTCCACAAGAACTGTCTTAGCGAAAGGCTTCTTGAGGGGAAAGCTGTAACTCCGTGAGATGATTTCACAGAACACAAAGAAGTTTCTCAGAAAGCTTCTTTCTCTTTGTTATCGGAGGATATTTCCTTTGGCCCTATAGTCTTCAAAGGGATCCGAAATATCTGTTCTCAGATTCCACACAAATGAGGCTAGCAAAGAGATCTACGAAACACAGATGTAACTCTGTGAGATGATTTCACAGAACACTAAGCAGTTTCTCAGAAAGCTTCTTTCCAGATTTCATCTGAGGATATTTCCTTTTTCAACCTGGCCCTCTATGGGCTTCCAAATATCACTTTGCCAATTCCACAAGAACTGTCTTAGCGAAAGGCTTCTTGAGGGGAAAGCTGTAACTCTGTGAGATGATTTCACAGAACACAAAGAAGTTTCTCAGAAAGCTTCTTTCTCTTTGTTATCGGAGGATATTTCCTTTGGCCCTATAGTCTTCAAAGGGATCCGAAATATCTGTTCCCAGGTTCCACATGAATAAGGCTAGCAAATAGATCCACGAAACAAAGATGTAACTCTTTGAGTGGAAGTCACACATCACTGAGCAGTTTCTCAGAAAGCTTCTTTCCAGATTTCATCTGAGGATATTTCCTTTTTCACCATAGCCCTCTGTGGGCTTCCAAATATCACTTTGCCAATTCCACAAGAACTGTCTTAGCGAAAGGATTCTTGAGGGGAAAGCTGTAACTCTGTGAGATGATTTCACAGAACACAAAAAAGTTTCTCAGAAAGCTTCTTTCACTTTGTTATCAGAGGATATTTCCTTTGGCCCTATAGTCTTCAAAGGGATCCGAAATATCTGTTCTCAGATTCCACAGAAATAAGGCTAGCAAAGAGATCCACGAAATACAGATGTAACTCTGAGAGTGGAAGTCACACATCACAGAGCAGTTTCTCAGAAAGCTTCTTTCCAGATTTCATCTGAGGATATTTCCTTTTTCACCATAGCCCTCTATGGGCTTCCAAATATCACTTTGCCAATTCCACAAGAACTGTCTTAGCGAAAGGTTTCTTGAGGGGAAAGCTGTAACTCTGTGAGATGATTTCACAGAACACAAAGAAGTTTCTCAGAAAGCTTCTTTCTCTTTGTTATCGGAGGATATTTCCTTTGGCCCTATATTCTTCAAAAGGATCCGAAATATCTGTTCTCAGATTCCACAGAAATAAGGCAAGCAAAGAGATCTACGAAACACAGATGTAACTCTGGGAGATGAATTCACAGAACACTATGCAGTTTCTCAGAAAGCTTATTTCCAGATTTCATCTGAGGATGTTTCCTTTTTCACAATAGCCCTCTAGTGGCTTCCAAATATCACTTTGCCAATTCCACAAGAACTGTCTTAGCGAAAGGTTTCTTGAGGGGAAAGCTGTAACTCTGTGAGATGATTTCACAGAACACAAAGAAGTTTCTCAGAAAGCTTCTTTCTCTTTGTTATCGGAGGATATTTCCTTTGGCCCTATAGTCTTCAAAGGGATCCGAAATATCTGTTCCCAGATTCCACATAAATAAGGCTAGCAAATAGATCCACGAAACAAAGATGTAACTCTTTGAGTGGAAGTCACACATCACTGAGCAGTTTCTCAGAAAACTTCTTTCCAGATTTCATCTGAGGATATTTCCTTTTTCACCGTAGCCCTCTGTGGGCTTCCAAATATCACTTAGCCAATTCCACAAGAACTGTCTTAGCGAAAGGATTCTTGAGGGGAAAGCTGTAACTCTGTGAGATGATTTCACAGAACACAAAAAAGTTTCTCAGAAAGCTTCTTTCACTTTGTTATCGGAGGATATTTCCTTTGGCCCTATAGTCTTCAAAGGGATCCGAAATATCTGTTCTCAGATTCCACAGAAATAAGACTAGCAAAGAGATCCACGAAATACAGATGTAACTCTGAGAGTGGAAGTCACACATCACAGAGCAGTTTCTCAGAAAGCTTCTTTCCAGATTTCATCTGAGGATATTTCCTTTTTCACAAAAGCCCTCTATGGGCTTCCAAATATCACTTTGCTAATTCCAGAAGAACTGCCTTAGCGAAAGGCTTCTTCAGGGGAAAGCTGTAACTCTGTGAGATGATTTCACAGAACACAAAGAAGTTTCTCAGAAAGCTTCTTTCTCTTTGTTATCGGAGGATATTTCCTTTGGTCCTATAGTCTTCAAAGGGATCCGAAATATCTGTTCTCAGATTGCACAGTGATAAGGCTAGCAAATAGATCCACGAAATACAGATGTAACTCTGTGAGATGAATTAACAGAACACTAAGCAGTTTCTCAGAAAGCTTCTTTCCAGATTTCATCTGAGGATATTTCCTTTTTCAACATAGCTCTCTATGGGCTTCCAAATATCACTTTGCCAATTCCACAAGAACTGTCTTAGCGAAAGGCTTCTTGAGGGGAAAGCTGTAACTCTGTGAGATGATTTCACAGAACACAAAGAAGTTTCTCAGAAAGCTTCTTTCTCTTTGTTATCGGAGGATATTTCCTTTGGCCCTATAGTCTTCAAAGGGATCCGAAATATCTGTTCTCAGATTCCACAGAAATAAGGCTAGCAAAGAGATCCAAGAAATACAGATGTAACTCTGTGAGATGAATTCACAGAACACTAATTAGTTTCTCAGAAAGCTTCTTTCCAGATTTCATCTGTGGATATTTCCTTTTTCACCATAGCCCTTTATGGGCTTCCAAATATCACTTTGCCAATTCCACAAGAACTGTCTTAGCGAAAGGCTTCTTGAGGGGAAAGCTGTAACTCTGTGAGATGATTTCACAGAACACAAAGAAGTTTCTCAGAAAGCTTCTTTCTCTTTGTTATCGGAGGATATTTCCTTTGGCCCTATAGGCTTCAAAGGGATCCGAAATATCTGTTCTCAGATTCCACAGAAATAAGGCCAGCAAAGAGATCCACGAAATACAGATGTAACTCTGTGAGATGAATTAACAGAACACTAAGCAGTTTCTCAGAAAGCTTCCTTCAAGATTTCATCTGAGGATATTTGCTTTTTCACCATAGCCCTCTATAGGCTTCCAAATATCACTTTGCCAATTCCACAAGAACTGTCTTAGCGAAAGGCTTCTTGAGGGGAAAGCTGTAACTCTGTGAGATGATCTCACAGAACACAAAGAAGTTTCTCAGAAAGCTTCTTTCTCTTTGTTATCGGAGGATATTTCCTTTGGCCCTATAGGCTTCAAAGGGATCTGAAATATCTGTTCTCAGATTCCACAGAAATAAGGCTAGCAAAGAGATCCACGAAATACAGATGTAACTCTGTGAGATGAATTAACAGAACACTAAGCAGTTTCTCAGAAAGCTTCTTTCAAGATTTCATCTGAGGATATTTGCTTTTTCACCATTGCCCTCTATAGGCTTCCAAATATCACTTTGCCAATTCCACAAGAACTGTCTTAGCGAAAGGCTTCTTGAGGGGAAAGCTGTAACTCCGTGAGATGATTTCACAGAACACAAAGAAGTTTCTCAGAAAGCTTCTTTCTCTTTGTTATCGGAGGATATTTCCTTTGGCCCTATAGTCTTCAAAGGGATCCGAAATATCTGTTCTCAGATTCCACACAAATGAGGCTAGCAAAGAGATCTACGAAACACAGATGTAACTCTGTGAGATGAATTCACAGAACACTAAGCAGTTTCTCAGAAAGCTTCTTTCCAGATTTCATCTGAGGATATTTCCTTTTTCAACCTGGCCCTCTATGGGCTTCCAAATATCACTTTGCCAATTCCACAAGAACTGTCTTAGCGAAAGGCTTCTTGAGGGGAAAGCTGTAACTCTGTGAGATGATTTCACAGAACACAAAGAAGTTTCTCAGAAAGCTTCTTTCTCTTTGTTATCGGAGGATATTTCCTTTGGCCCTATAGTCTTCAAAGGGATCCGAAATATCTGTTCCCAGGTTCCACATGAATAAGGCTAGCAAATAGATCCACGAAACAAAGATGTAACTCTTTGAGTGGAAGTCACACATCACTGAGCAGTTTCTCAGAAAGCTTCTTTCCAGATTTCATCTGAGGATATTTCCTTTTTCACCATAGCCCTCTGTGGGCTTCCAAATATCACTTTGCCAATTCCACAAGAACTGTCTTAGCGAAAGGATTCTTGAGGGGAAAGCTGTAACTCTGTGAGATGATTTCACAGAACACAAAAAAGTTTCTCAGAAAGCTTCTTTCACTTTGTTATCAGAGGATATTTCCTTTGGCCCTATAGTCTTCAAAGGGATCCGAAATATCTGTTCTCAGATTCCACAGAAATAAGGCTAGCAAAGAGATCCACGAAATACAGATGTAACTCTGAGAGTGGAAGTCACACATCACAGAGCAGTTTCTCAGAAAGCTTCTTTCCAGATTTCATCTGAGGATATTTCCTTTTTCACCATAGCCCTCTATGGGCTTCCAAATATCACTTTGCCAATTCCACAAGAACTGTCTTAGCGAAAGGTTTCTTGAGGGGAAAGCTGTAACTCTGTGAGATGATTTCACAGAACACAAAGAAGTTTCTCAGAAAGCTTCTTTCTCTTTGTTATCGGAGGATATTTCCTTTGGCCCTATATTCTTCAAAAGGATCCGAAATATCTGTTCTCAGATTCCACAGAAATAAGGCAAGCAAAGAGATCTACGAAACACAGATGTAACTCTGGGAGATGAATTCACAGAACACTATGCAGTTTCTCAGAAAGCTTATTTCCAGATTTCATCTGAGGATGTTTCCTTTTTCACAATAGCCCTCTAGTGGCTTCCAAATATCACTTTGCCAATTCCACAAGAACTGTCTTAGCGAAAGGTTTCTTGAGGGGAAAGCTGTAACTCTGTGAGATGATTTCACAGAACACAAAGAAGTTTCTCAGAAAGCTTCTTTCTCTTTGTTATCGGAGGATATTTCCTTTGGCCCTATAGTCTTCAAAGGGATCCGAAATATCTGTTCCCAGATTCCACATAAATAAGGCTAGCAAATAGATCCACGAAACAAAGATGTAACTCTTTGAGTGGAAGTCACACATCACTGAGCAGTTTCTCAGAAAACTTCTTTCCAGATTTCATCTGAGGATATTTCCTTTTTCACCGTAGCCCTCTGTGGGCTTCCAAATATCACTTAGCCAATTCCACAAGAACTGTCTTAGCGAAAGGATTCTTGAGGGGAAAGCTGTAACTCTGTGAGATGATTTCACAGAACACAAAAAAGTTTCTCAGAAAGCTTCTTTCACTTTGTTATCGGAGGATATTTCCTTTGGCCCTATAGTCTTCAAAGGGATCCGAAATATCTGTTCTCAGATTCCACAGAAATAAGACTAGCAAAGAGATCCACGAAATACAGATGTAACTCTGAGAGTGGAAGTCACACATCACAGAGCAGTTTCTCAGAAAGCTTCTTTCCAGATTTCATCTGAGGATATTTCCTTTTTCACAAAAGCCCTCTATGGGCTTCCAAATATCACTTTGCTAATTCCAGAAGAACTGCCTTAGCGAAAGGCTTCTTCAGGGGAAAGCTGTAACTCTGTGAGATGATTTCACAGAACACAAAGAAGTTTCTCAGAAAGCTTCTTTCTCTTTGTTATCGGAGGATATTTCCTTTGGTCCTATAGTCTTCAAAGGGATCCGAAATATCTGTTCTCAGATTGCACAGTGATAAGGCTAGCAAATAGATCCACGAAATACAGATGTAACTCTGTGAGATGAATTAACAGAACACTAAGCAGTTTCTCAGAAAGCTTCTTTCCAGATTTCATCTGAGGATATTTCCTTTTTCAACATAGCTCTCTATGGGCTTCCAAATATCACTTTGCCAATTCCACAAGAACTGTCTTAGCGAAAGGCTTCTTGAGGGGAAAGCTGTAACTCTGTGAGATGATTTCACAGAACACAAAGAAGTTTCTCAGAAAGCTTCTTTCTCTTTGTTATCGGAGGATATTTCCTTTGGCCCTATAGTCTTCAAAGGGATCCGAAATATCTGTTCTCAGATTCCACAGAAATAAGGCTAGCAAAGAGATCCAAGAAATACAGATGTAACTCTGTGAGATGAATTCACAGAACACTAATTAGTTTCTCAGAAAGCTTCTTTCCAGATTTCATCTGTGGATATTTCCTTTTTCACCATAGCCCTTTATGGGCTTCCAAATATCACTTTGCCAATTCCACAAGAACTGTCTTAGCGAAAGGCTTCTTGAGGGGAAAGCTGTAACTCTGTGAGATGATTTCACAGAACACAAAGAAGTTTCTCAGAAAGCTTCTTTCTCTTTGTTATCGGAGGATATTTCCTTTGGCCCTATAGGCTTCAAAGGGATCCGAAATATCTGTTCTCAGATTCCACAGAAATAAGGCCAGCAAAGAGATCCACGAAATACAGATGTAACTCTGTGAGATGAATTAACAGAACACTAAGCAGTTTCTCAGAAAGCTTCCTTCAAGATTTCATCTGAGGATATTTGCTTTTTCACCATAGCCCTCTATAGGCTTCCAAATATCACTTTGCCAATTCCACAAGAACTGTCTTAGCGAAAGGCTTCTTGAGGGGAAAGCTGTAACTCTGTGAGATGATTTCACAGAACACAAAGAAGTTTCTCAGAAAACTTCTTTCTCTTTGTTATCGGAGGATATTTCCTTTGGCCCTATAGTCTTCAAAGGGATCCGAAATATCTGTTCTCAGATTCCACAGAAATAAGGCTAGCAAAGAGATCTACGAAACACAGATGTAACTCTGTGAGATGAATTCACAGAACACTAAGCAGTTTCTCAGAAAGCTTCTTTCCAGATTTCATCTGAGGATATTTCCTTTTTCACCATAGCCCTCTATGGGCTTCCAAATATCACTTTACCAATTCCACAAGAACTGTCTTAGCGAAAGGCTTCTTGAGGGGAAAGCTGTAACTCTGTGAGATGATTTCACAGAACACAAAGAAGTTTCTCAGAAAGCTTCTCTCTCTTTCTTATCGGAGGATATTTCCTTTGGCCCTATATTCTTCAAAAGGATCCGAAATATCTGTTCTCAGATTCCACAGAAATAAGGCAAGCAAAGAGATCTACGAAACACAGATGTAACTCTGGGAGATGAATTCACAGAACACTAAGCAGTTTCTCAGAAAGCTTCTTTCCAGATTACATCTGAGGATATTTCCTTTTTCACAATAGCCCTCTAGGGGCTTCCAAATATCACTTTTGCCAATTCCACAAGAACTGTCTTAGCGAAAGGTTTCTAGAGGGGAAAGCTGTAACTCTGTGAGATGATTTCACAGAACACAAAAAAGTTTCTCAGAAAGCTTCTTTCACTTTGTTATCGGAGGATATTTCCTTTGGCCCTATAGTCTTCAAAGGGATCCGAAATATCTGTTCGCAGATTCCACAGAAATAAGGCTAGCAAAGAGATCGACGAAACACAGATGTAACTCTGAGAGTGGAAGTCACACATCACAGAGCAGTTTCTCAGAAAGCTTCTTTCCAGATTTCATCTGAGGATATTTACTTTTTCACCAAAGCCCTCTATGGGCTTCCAAATATCACTTTGCTAATTCCAGAAGAACTGTCTTAGCGAAAGGCTTCTTGAGGGGAAAGCTGTAACTCTGTGAGATGATTTCACAGAACACAAAGAAGTTTCTCAGAAAGCTTCTTTCTCTTTGTTATCGGAGGATATTTCCTTTGGCCCTATAGTCTTCAAAGGGATCCGAAATATCTGTTCTCAGATTCCACAGAAAGAAGGCTAGCAAAGAGATCCACGAAATACAGATGTAACTCTGTGAGATGAATTAACAGAACACTAAGCAGTTTCCCAGAAAGCTTCTTTCAAGATTTCATCTGAGGATAGTTGCTTTTTCACCATAGCCCTCTATAGGCTTCCAAATATCACTTTGCCAATTCCACAAGAACTGTCTTACCGAAAGGCATTTGACTGGAAAGCTGTAACTCTGTGAGATGATTTCACAGAACACAAAGAAGTTTCTCAGAAAGCTTCTTTCTCTTTGTTATCGGAGGATATTTCCTTTGGCCCTATAGTCTTCAAAGGGATCCGAAATATCTGTTCTCAGATTCCACAGAAATAAGGCTAGCAAAGAGATCTACGAAACACAGATGTAACTCTGTGAGATGAATTCACAGAACACTAAGCAGTTTCTCAGAAAGCTTCTTTCCAGATTTCATATGAGGATATTTCCTTTTTCACCATAGCCCTCTATGGGCTTCCAAATATCTCTTTGCCAATTCCACAAGAACTGTCTTAGCGAAAGGCTTCTTTAGGTGAAAGCTGTAACTCTGTGAGAGGATTTCACAGAACACAAAGAAGTTTCTCAGAAAGCTTCTTTCTCTTTGTTATCGGAGGATATTTCCTTTGGCCCTATAATCTTCAAAGGGATCCGAAATATCTGTTCTCAGATTCCACAGAAAGAAGGCTAGCAAAGAGATCCACGAAATACACATGTAACTCTGTGAGTGGAAGTCACACATCCCAGAGCAGTTTCTCAGAAAGCTTCTTTCCAGATTTCATCTGAGGATATTTCCTTTTTCACCATAGCCCTCTATGGGCTTCCAAATATCACTTTGCAAATTCCACAAGAACTGTCTTAGCGAAAGGCTGCTTGACGGGAAAGCTGTAACTCTGTGAGATGATTTCACGGAACACAAAGAAGTTTCTCAGAAAGCTTCTTTCTCTTTGTTATCGGAGGATATTTCCTTTGTCCCTATAGTCTTCAAAGGGATCCGAAATATCTGTTCTCAGATTCCACAGAAATAAGGCTAGCCAAGAGACCTACGAAACACAGATGTAACTCTGTGAGATGAATTCACAGAACACTAAGCAGTTTCTCTGAAAGCTTCTTTCCAGATTTCATCTGAGGATATTTCCTTTTTCACCATAGCCCTCTATGGGTTTCCAAATATCACTTTGCCAATTCCACAAGAACTGTCTTAGCGAAAGGCTTCTGGAGGGGAAAGCTGTAACTCTGTGAGATGATTTCACAGAACACAAAGAAGTTTCTCAGAAAGCTTCTTTCTCTTCGTTATCGGAGGATATTTCCTTTGGCCCTATAGTCTTCAAAGGGATCGGAAATATCTCTTCTCAGATTCCACAGAAATAAGGCTAGCAAAGAGATCCACGAAATACAGATGTAACTCTGTGAGATGAATTAACAGAACACTAAGGAGTTTCTCAGAAAGCTTCTTTCCAGATTTCATCTGATGATATTTCCTATTTCACCATAACCCTCTAAGGGCTTCCAAATATCTCTTTGCCAATTCCAAAAGAACTGTCTTCGAGAAAGGCTTCTTGAGGGGAAAGCTATAACTCTGTGAGATGATTTCACAGAACACAAAGAAATTTCTCAGAAAGCTTCTTTATCTTTGTTATCGGAGGATATTTCCTTTGGCCCTATAGTCTTCAAAGGGATCCGAAATATCTGTTCTCAGATTCCACAGAAATAAGGCTAGAAAAGAGATCCACGAAACCCAGATGTAACTCTGTGAGATGAATTCACAGAACACTAAGCAGTTTCTCAGAAAGCTTCTTTCCAGATTTCATCTGAGGATATTTCCTTTTTCACATTAGCCCTCTAAGGGCTTCCAAATATCACTTTGCCAATTCCACAAGAACTGTCTTAGCCAAAGGCTTCTTGAGGGGAAAGCTGTAACTCTGTGAGATGATTTCACAGAACACAAAGAAGTTTCTCAGAAAGCTTCTTTCTCTTTGTTATCGGAGGATATTTCCTTTGGCCCTACAGTCTTCAAAGGGATCCGAAATATCTGTTCTCAGATTCCACAGAAATAAGGCTAGCAAAGAGATCTACGAAACACAGATGTAACACTGTGAGATGAATTCACAGAACACTAAGCAGTTTCTCAGAAAGCTTCTTTCCCGATTTTATCTGAGGATATTTCCTTTTTCACCATAGCCCTCTATGGGCTTCCAAATATCACTTTGCCAAATCCACAAGAACTGTCTTAGCGAAAGGGTTCTTGAGGGTAAAGCTGTAACTCTGTGAGATGATTTCACAAAACACAAAGAAGTTTCTCAGAAAGCTTCTTTCACTTTGGTATCGGAGGATATTTCCTTTGGCCCTATAGTCTTCAAAGGGATCCGAAATATCTGTTCTCAGATTCCACAGAAAGAAGGCTAGCAAAGAGATCCACGAAATACAGATGTAACTCTGAGAGTGGAAGTCACACATCACAGAGCAGTTTCCCAGAAAGCTTCTTTCCAGATTTCATCTGAGGATATTTCCTTTTTCACCAAAGCCCTCTATGGGCTTCCAAATATCACTTTGCTAATTCCAGAAGAACTGTCTTAGCGAAAGGCTTCTTCAGGGGAAAGCTGTAACTCTGTGAGATGATTTCACAGAACACAAAGAAGTTTCTCAGAAAGCTTCTTTCTCTTTGTTATGGGAGGATATTTCCTTTGGACCTATAGTCTTCAAAGGGATCCGAAATATCTGTTCTCAGATTGCACAGAAATAAGGCTAGCAAAGAGATCCACGAAATACAGATGTAACTCTGTGAGATGAATTAACAGAACACTAAGCAGTTTCTCAGAAAGCTTCTATCCAGATTTCATCTGAGGATATTTCCTTTTTCACCATAGCCCTCTATGGGCTTCCAAATATCACTTTGCCAATTCCACAAGAACTGTCTTAGCGAAAGGCTTCTTGAGGGGAAAGCTGTAACTCTGTGAGATGATTTCACAGAACACAAAGAAGTTTCTCAGAAAGCTTCTTTCTCTTTGTTATCGGACGATATTTCCTTTGGCCCTATAGTCTTCAAAGGGATCCGAAATATCTGTTCTCAGATTCCAGAGACATAAGGCTAGCAAAGAGATCCACGAAATACAGATGTAACTCTGTGAGATGAATTAACAGAACACTAAGCAGTTTCTCAGAAAGCTTCTTTCAAGATTTCATCTGAGGATATTTGCTTTTTCACCATAGCCCTCTATAGGCTTCCAAATATCAATTTGCCAATTCCACAAGAACTGTCTTACCGAAAGGCTTTTGACTGGAAAGCTGTAACTCTGTGAGATGATTTCACAGAACACAAAGAAGTTTCTCAGAAAGCTTCTTTCTCTTTGTTATCGGAGGATATTTCCTTTGGCCCTATAGTCTTCAAAGGGATCAGAAATATCTGTTCTCAGATTCCACAGAAATAAGGCTAGCAAAGAGATCTACGAAACACTGATGTAACTCTGTGAGATGAATTCACAGAACACTAAGCAGTTTCTTAGAAAGCTTCTTTCCAGATTTCATATGAGGATATTTCCTTTTTCACAATGGCCCTCTAGGGGCTTCCAAATATCACTTTGCCAATTCCACAAGAACTGTCTTAGCCAAAGGCTTCTTGAGGTGAAAGCTGTAACTCTGTGAGAGGATTTCACTGAACACAAAGAAGTTTCTCAGAAAGCTTCTTTCTCTTTGTTATCGGAGGATATTTCCTTTGGCCCTATAATCTTCACAGGGATCCGAAATATCTGTTCTCAGATTCCACAGAAATAAGGCTAGCAAAGAGATCCACGAAATACAGATGTAACTCTGTGAGTGGAAGTCACACATCACAGAGCAGTTTCTCAGAAAGCTTCTTTCCAGATTTCATCTGAGGATATTTGCTTTTTCACCATAGCCCTCTATGGACTTCCAAATATCACTTTGCCAATTCCACAAGAACTGTCTTAGCGAAAGGCTTCTTGAGGGGAAAGCTGTAACTCTGTGAGATGATTTCACAGAACACAAAGAAGTTTCTCAGAAAGCTTCTTTCTCTTTGTTATCGGAGGATATTTCCTTCGGCCCTATAGGCTTCAAAGGGATCCGAAATATCTGTTCTCAGATTCCACAGAAAGAAGGCTAGCAAAGAGATCCACGAAATACAGATGTAACTCTGTGGGGTGAATTAACAGAACAATAAGCAGTTTCTCAGAAAGCTTCTTTTCTGATTTCATCTGATTATATTTCCTTTTTCACCATAGCCCTCTATGGGCTTCCAAATATCACTTTGCCAATTCCACAAGAACTGTCTTAGCGACAAGCTTCTTGAGGGGAAAGCTGTAACTCTGTGAGATGATTTCACAGAACACAAAGAAGTTTCTCAGAAAGCTTCTTTCTCTTTGTTATCGGAGGATATTTCCTTTGGCCCTATAGTCTTCAAAGGGATCCGAAATATCTGTTCTCAGATTCCACAGAAAGAAGGCTAGCAAAGAGATCGACGAAACACAGATGTAACTCTGTGAGATGAATTCACAGAACACTAAGCAGTTTCTCAGAAAGCTTCTTTCCCGATTTCATCTGAGGATATTTCCTTTTTCACCGTAGCCCTCTATGGGCTTCCAAATATCACTTTGCCAATTCCACAAGAACTGTCTTAGCGAAAGGCTTCTTGAGGGGAGAGCTCTAACTCTGTGAGATGATTTCACAGAACACAAAGAAGTTTCTCAGAAAGCTTCTTTCTCTTTGTTATCTTAGGATATTTCCTTTGGCCATATAGTCTTCAAAGGGATCCGAAATATCTGTTCTCAGATTCCACAGAAATAAGGCTAGAAAAGAGATCCACGAAATACAGATGTAACTCTGTGAGATGAATTCACAGAACACTAAGCAGTTTCTCAGAAAGCTTCTTTCCAGATTTCATCTGAGGATATTTCCTTTTTCACCATAGCCCTCTATGGGCTTCCAAATATCACTTTGCCAATTCCACAAGAACTGTCTTAGCGAAAGGCTTCTTGAGGGGAAAGCTGTAACTCTGTGAGATGATTTCACAGAACACAAAGAAGTTTCTCAGAAAGCTTCTTTCTCTTTGTTATCGGAGGATATTTCCTTTGGCCCTATAGTCTTCAAAGGGATCCGAAATATCTGTTCTCAGATTCCACAGAAATAAGGCTAGCAAAGAGATTCACGAAATACAGATGTAACTCTGTGAGATGAATTAACAGTACACTAAGCAGTTTCTCAGAAAGCTTCTTTCAAGATTTCATCTGAGGATATTTGCTTTTTCACCATAGCCCTCTATAGGCTTCCAAATATCACTTTGCCAATTCCACAAGAACTGTCTTAGCGAAAGGCTTCTTGAGGGGAAAGCTGAAACTCTGTGAGATGATTTCACAGAACACAAAGAAGTTTCTCAGAAAGCTTCTTTCTCTTTCTTATCGGAGGATATTTCCTTTGGCCTTATAGTCTTCAAAGGGATCCGAAATATCTGTTCTCAGATTCCACAGAAATAAGGCTAGCAAAGAGATCCACGAAATACAGATGTAACTCAGAGAGTGGAAGTCACACATCACAGAGCAGTTTCTCAGAAAGCTTCTTTCCAGATTTCATCTGAGGATATTTCCTTTTTCACCAAAGCCATCTATGGGCTTCCAAATATCACTTTGCTAATTCCAGAAGAACTGTCTTAGCGAAAGGCTTCTTCAGGGGAAAGCTGTAACTCTGTGAGATGATTTCACAGAACACAAAGAAGTTTCTCAGAAAGCTTCTTTCTCTTTGTTATCGGAGGATATTTCCTTTGGCCCTATAGTCTTCAAAGGGATCCGAAATATCTGTTCTCAGAATGCACAGTGATAAGGCTAGCAAAGAGATCCACGAAATACAGATGTAACTCTGTGAGATGAATTAACAGAACACTAAGCAGTTTCTCAGAAAGCTTCTTTCCAGATTTCATCTGAGGATATTTCCTTTTTCAACATAGCCCTCTATGGGCTTCCAAATATCATTTTACCAATTCCACAAGAACTGTCTTAGCGAAAGGCTTCTTGAGGGGAAAGCTGTAACTCTGTGAGATGATTTCACAGAACACAAAGAAGTTTCTCAGAAAGCTTCTTTCTCTTTGTTATCGGAGGATATTTCCTTTGGCCCTATAGTCTTCAAAGGGATCCGAAATATCTGTTCTCAGATTACACAGAAAGAAGGCTAGCAAAGAGATCCACGAAATACAGATGTAACTCTGTGAGATGAATTAACAGAACACTAAGCAGTTTCTCAGAAAGCTTCTTTCAAGATTTCTTCTGAGGATATTTGCTTTTTCACCATAGCCCTCTATAGGCTTCCAAATATCACTTTGCCAATTCCACAAGAACTGTCTTAGCGAAAGGCTTCTTGAGGGGATAGCTGTAACTCTGTGAGATGATTTCACAGAACACAAAGAAGTTTCTCAGAAAGCTTCATTCTCTTTCTTATCGGAGGATATTTCCTTTGGCCCTATATTCTTCCAAAGGATCTGAAATATCTGTTCTCAGATTCCACATAAATAAGGCTAGCAAATAGATCCACGAAACAAAGATGTAACTCTTTGAGTGGAAGTCACACATCACTGAGCAGTTTCTCAGAAAGCTTCTTTCCAGATTTCATCTGAGGATATTTCCTTTTTCACCATAGCCCTCTGTGGGCTTCCAAATATCACTTTGCCAATTCCACAAGAACTGTCTTAGCGAAAGGCTTCTTCAGGGGAAAGCTGTAACTCTGTGAGATGATTTCACAGAACACAAAGAAGTTTCTCAGAAAGCTTCTTTCTCTTTGTTATCGGAGGATGTTTCCTTTGGCCCTATAGTCTTCAAAGGGATCCGAAATATCTGTTCTCAGATTTCACAGAAAGAAGGCTAGGAAAGAGATCTACGAAACACAGATGTAACTCTGTGAGATGAATTAAGAGAACACTAAGCAGTTTCTCAGAAAGCTTCTTTCCAGATTTCATCTGAGGATATTTCCTTTTTCACCATAGCCCTCTAAGGGCTTCCAAATATCAGTTTGCCAATTCCACAAGAACTGTCTTCGCGAAAGGCTTCTTGAGGGGAAAGCTGTAACTCTGTGAGAGGATTTCACGGAGCACAAAGAAGTTTCTGAGAAAGCTTCTTTCTCTTTGTTATCGGAGGATATTTCCTTTGGCACTATAGTCTTCAAAGGGATCCGAAATATCTGTTCTCAGATTCCACAGAAAGAAGGCTAGCAAAGAGATCTACGAAACACAGATGTAACTCTGTGAGATGAATTCACAGAACACTAAGTAGTTTCTGAGAAAGCATCTTTCCAGATTTCATCTGAGGATATTTCCTTTTTCACCATAGCCCTCTATGGGCTTCCAAATATCACTTTGCCAATTGCACAAGAACTGTCTTAGAGAAAGGCTTCTTGAGGGGAAAGCTGTATAACTCTGTGAGATGATTTCACAGAACACAAAAAAGTTTCTCAGAAAGTTTCTCTCACTTTGTTATCGGAGGATATTTCCTTTGGCCCTATAGTCTTCAAAGGGATCCGAAATATCTGTTCTCAGATTCCACAGAAATAAGGCTAGCAAAGAGATCCACGAAATACAGATGTAACTCAGAGAGTGGAAGTCACACATCACAGAGCAGTTTCTCAGAAAGCTTCTTTCCAGATTTCATCTGAGGATATTTCCTTTTTCACCAAAGCCCTCTATGGGCTTCCAAATATCACTTTGCTAATTCCAGAAGAACTGTCTTAGCGAAAGGCTTCTTGAGGGGAAAGCTGTAACTCTGTGAGATGATTTCACAGAACACAAAGAAGTTTCTCAGAAAGCTTCTTTCTCTTTGTTATCGGAGGATATTTCCTTTGGCCCTATAGTCTTCAAAGGGATCCGAAATATCTGTTCTCAGAATGCACAGTGATAAGGCTAGCAAAGAGATCCACGAAATACAGATGTAACTCTGTGAGATGAATTAACAGAACACTAAGCAGTTTCTCAGAAAGCTTCTTTCCAGATTTCATCTGAGGATATTTCCTTTTTCAACATAGCCCTCTATGGGCTTCCAAATATCACTTTACCAATTCCACAAGAACTGTCTTAGCGAAAGGCTTCTTGAGGGGAAAGCTGTAACTCGGTGAGATGATTTCACAGAACACAAAGAAGTTTCTCAGAAAGCTTCTTTCTCTTTGTTATCGGAGGATATTTCCTTTGGCCCTATAGTCTTCAAAGGGATCCGAAATATCTGTTCTCAGATTACACAGAAAGAAGGCTAGCAAAGAGATCCACGAAATACAGATGTAACTCTGTGAGATGAATTAACAGAACACTAAGCAGTTTCTCAGAAAGCTTCTTTCAAGATTTCTTCTGAGGACATTTGCTTTTTCACCATAGCCCTCTATAGGCTTCCAAATATCACTTTGCCAATTCCACAAGAACTGTCTTAGCGAAAGGCTTCTTGAGGGGAAAGGTGTAACTCTGTGAGATGATTTCACAGAACACAAAGAAGTTTCTCAGAAAGCTTCTTTCTCTTTGTTATCAGAGGATATTTCCTTTGGCCCTATAGTCTTCAAAGGGATCAGAAATATCTGTTCTCAGATTCCACAGAAATAAGGCTAGCAAAGAGATCTACGAAACACAGATGTAACTCTGTGAGATGAATTCACAGAACACTAAGCAGTTTCTTAGAAAGCTTCTTTCCAGATTTCATATGAGGATATTTCCTTTTTCACAATGGCCCTCTAGGGGCTTCCAAATATCACTTTGCCAATTCCACAAGAACTGTCTTAGCCAAAGGCTTCTTGAGGTGAAAGCTGTAACTCTGTGAGAGGATTTCACAGAACACAAAGAAGTTTCTCAGAAAGCTTCTTTCTCTTTGTTATCGGAGGATATTTCCTTTGGCCCTATAATCTTCAAAGGGATCCGAAATATCTGTTCTCAGATTCCACAGAAATAAGGCTAGCAAAGAGATCCACGAAATACAGATGTAACTCTGTGAGTGGAAGTCACACATCACAGAGCAGTTTCTCAGAAAGCTTCTTTCCAGATTTCATCTGAGGATATTTGCTTTTTCACCATAGCCCTCTATGGGCTTCCAAATATCACTTTGCCAATTCCACAAGAACTGTCTTAGCGAAAGGCTTCTTGAGGGGAAAGCTGTAACTCTGTGAGATGATTTCACAGAACACAAAGAAGTTTCTCAGAAAGCTTCTTTCTCTTTGTTATCGGAGGATATTTCCTTTGGCCCTATAGGCTTCAAAGGGATCCGAAATATCTGTTCTCAGATTCCACAGAAAGAAGGCTAGCAAAGAGATCCACGAAATACAGATGTAACTCTGTGGGGTGAATTAACAGAACAATAAGCAGTTTCTCAGAAAGCTTCTTT
Source organism: Macaca mulatta (assembly GCF_049350105.2). Lineage (NCBI taxonomy): Eukaryota > Metazoa > Chordata > Mammalia > Primates > Cercopithecidae > Macaca > Macaca mulatta. The sequence goes on along the minus strand of NC_133416.1, from coordinate 39,625,340 downwards.
TCTGATTTCATCTGATTATATTTCCTTTTTCACCATAGCCCTCTATGGGCTTCCAAATATCACTTTGCCAATTCCACAAGAACTGTCTTAGCGACAAGCTTCTTGAGGGGAAAGCTGTAACTCTGTGAGATGATTTCACAGAACACAAAGAAGTTTCTCAGAAAGCTTCTTTCTCTTTGTTATCGGAGGATATTTCCTTTGGCCCTATAGTCTTCAAAGGGATCCGAAATATCTGTTCTCAGATTCCACAGAAATAAGGCTAGCAAAGAGATCGACGAAACACAGATGTAACTCTGTGAGATGAATTCACAGAACACTAAGCAGTTTCTCAGAAAGCTTCTTTCCCGATTTCAACTGAGGATATTTCCTTTTTCACCGTAGCCCTCTATGGGCTTCCAAATATCACTTTGCCAATTCCACAAGAACTGTCTTAGCGAAAGGGTTCTTGAGGGTAACGCTGTAACTCTGTGAGATGATTTCACAGAACACAAAGAAGGTTCTCAGAAATCTTCTTTCTCTTTGTTATCGGAGCATATTTCCTTTGGCCCTATAGTCTTCAAAGGGATCCGAAATATCTGTTCTCAGTTTCCACAGATATAAGGCTAGCAAAGAGATCCACGAAATACAGATTTAACTCTGTGAGATGAATTAACAGAACACTAAGCAGTTTCTCAGAAAGCTTCTTTCCAGATTTAATCTGAGGATATTTCCTATTTCACCATAGCCCTCTATGGGCTTCCAAATATCACTTTGCCAATTCCACAAGAACTGTCTTAGCGAAAGGCTTCTTGAGGGGAGAGCTCTAACTCTGTGAGATGATTTCACAGAACACAAAGAAGTTTCTCAGAAAGCTTCTTTCTCTTTGTTATCTTAGGATATTTCCTTTGGCCCTATAGTCTTCAAAGGGATCCGAAATATCTGTTCTCAGATTCCACAGAAATAAGGCTAGCAAAGAGATCGACGAAACACAGATGTAACTCTGTGAGATGAATTCACAGAACACTAAGCAGTTTCTCAGAAAGCTTCTTTCCCGATTTCAACTGAGGATATTTCCTTTTTCACCGTAGCCCTCTATGGGCTTCCAAATATCACTTTGCCAATTCCACAAGAACTGTCTTAGCGAAAGGGTTCTTGAGGGTAACGCTGTAACTCTGTGAGATGATTTCACAGAACACAAAGAAGGTTCTCAGAAATCTTCATTCTCTTTCTTATCGGAGGATATTTCCTTTGGCCCTATATTCTTCCAAAGGATCTGAAATATCTGTTCTCAGATTCCACATAAATAAGGCTAGCAAATAGATCCTCGAAACAAAGATGTAACTCTTTGAGTGGAAGTCACACATCACTGAGCAGTTTCTCAGAAAGCTTCTTTCCAGATTTCATCTGAGGATATTTCCTTTTTCACCATAGCCCTCTGTGGGCTTCCAAATATCACTTTGCCAATTCCACAAGAACTGTCTTAGCGAAAGGCTTCTTGAGGGGAAAGCTGTAACTCTGTGAGATGATTTCACAGAACACAAAGAAGTTTCTCAGAAAGCTTCTTTCTCTTTGTTATCGGAGGATGTTTCCTTTGGCCCTATAGTCTTCAAAGGGATCCGAAATATCTGTTCTCAGATTTCACAGAAAGAAGGCTAGGAAAGAGATCTACGAAACACAGATGTAACTCTGTGAGATGAATTAAGAGAACACTAAGCAGTTTCTCAGAAAGCTTCTTTCCAGATTTCATCTGAGGATATTTCCTTTTTCACCATAGCCCTCTAAGGGCTTCCAAATATCAGTTTGCCAATTCCACAAGAACTGTCTTCGCGAAAGGCTTCTTGAGGGGAAAGCTGTAACTCTGTGAGAGGATTTCACGGAGCACAAAGAAGTTTCTGAGAAAGCTTCTTTCTCTTTGTTATCGGAGGATATTTCCTTTGGCACTATAGTCTTCAAAGGGATCCGAAATATCTGTTCTCAGATTCCACAGAAAGAAGGCTAGCAAAGAGATCTACGAAACACAGATGTAACTCTGTGAGATGAATTCACAGAACACTAAGTAGTTTCTGAGAAAGCTTCTTTCCAGATTTCATCTGAGGATATTTCCTTTTTCACCATAGCCCTCTATGGGCTTCCAAATATCACTTTGCCAATTGCACAAGAACTGTCTTAGAGAAAGGCTTCTTGAGGGGAAAGCTGTATAACTCTGTGAGATGATTTCACAGAACACAAAAAAGTTTCTCAGAAAGTTTCTCTCACTTTGTTATCGGAGGATATTTCCTTTGGCCCTATAGTCTTCAAAGGGATCCGAAATATCTGTTCTCAGATTCCACAGAAAGAAGGCTAGCAAAGAGATCCACGAAATACAGATGTAACTCAGAGAGTGGAAGTCACACATCACAGAGCAGTTTCTCAGAAAGCTTCTTTCCAGATTTCATCTGAGGATATTTCCTTTTTCACCAAAGCCCTCTATGGGCTTCCAAATATCACTTTGCTAATTCCAGAAGAACTGTCTTAGCGAAAGGCTTCTTGAGGGGAAAGCTGTAACTCTGTGAGATGATTTCACAGAACACAAAGAAGTTTCTCAGAAAGCTTCTTTCTCTTTGTTATCGGAGGATATTTCCTTTGGCCCTATAGTCTTCAAAGGGATCCGAAATATCTGTTCTCAGATTACACAGAAAGAAGGCTAGCAAAGAGATCCACGAAATACAGATGTAACTCTGTGAGATGAATTAACAGAACACTAAGCAGTTTCTCAGAAAGCTTCTTTCAAGATTTCTTCTGAGGACATTTGCTTTTTCACCATAGCCCTCTATAGGCTTCCAAATATCACTTTGCCAATTCCACAAGAACTGTCTTAGCGAAAGGCTTCTTGAGGGGAAAGGTGTAACTCTGTGAGATGATTTCACAGAACACAAAGAAGTTTCTCAGAAAGCTTCTTTCTCTTTGTTATCAGAGGATATTTCCTTTGGCCCTATAGTCTTCAAAGGGATCAGAAATATCTGTTCTCAGATTCCACAGAAATAAGGCTAGCAAAGAGATCTACGAAACACAGATGTAACTCTGTGAGATGAATTCACAGAACACTAAGCAGTTTCTTAGAAAGCTTCTTTCAAGATTTCATATGAGGATATTTCCTTTTTCACAATGGCCCTCTAGGGGCTTCCAAATATCACTTTGCCAATTCCACAAGAACTGTCTTAGCCAAAGGCTTCTTGAGGTGAAAGCTGTAACTCTGTGAGAGGATTTCACAGAACACAAAGAAGTTTCTCAGAAAGCTTCTTTCTCTTTGTTATCGGAGGATATTTCCTTTGGCCCTATAATCTTCAAAGGGATCCGAAATATCTGTTCTCAGATTCCACAGAAATAAGGCTAGCAAAGAGATCCACGAAATACAGATGTAACTCTGTGAGTGGAAGTCACACATCACAGAGCAGTTTCTCAGAAAGCTTCTTTCCAGATTTCATCTGAGGATATTTGCTTTTTCACCATAGCCCTCTATGGGCTTCCAAATATCACTTTGCCAATTCCACAAGAACTGTCTTAGCGAAAGGCTTCTTGAGGGGAAAGCTGTAACTCTGTGAGATGATTTCACAGAACACAAAGAAGTTTCTCAGAAAGCTTCTTTCTCTTTGTTATCGGAGGATATTTCCTTTGGCCCTATAGGCTTCAAAGGGATCCGAAATATCTGTTCTCAGATTCCACAGAAAGAAGGCTAGCAAAGAGATCCACGAAATACAGATGTAACTCTGTGGGGTGAATTAACAGAACAATAAGCAGTTTCTCAGAAAGCTTCTTTTCTGATTTCATCTGATTATATTTCCTTTTTCACCATAGCCCTCTATGGGCTTCCAAATATCACTTTGCCTATTCCACAAGAACTGTCTTAGCGACAAGCTTCTTGAGGGGAAAGCTGTAACTCTGTGAGATGATTTCACAGAACACAAAGAAGTTTCTCAGAAAGCTTCTTTCTCTTTGTTATCGGAGGATATTTCCTTTGGCCCTATAGTCTTCAAAGGGATCCGAAATATCTGTTCTCAGATTCCACAGAAATAAGGCTAGCAAAGAGATCTACGAAACACAGATGTAACTCTGTGAGATGAATTCACAGAACACTAAGCAGTTTCTCAGAAAGCTTCTTTCCCGATTTCATCTGAGGATATTTCCTTTTTCACCGTAGCCCTCTATGGGCTTCCAAATATCACTTTGCCAATTCCACAAGAACTGTCTTAGCGAAAGGGTTCTTGAGGGTAACGCTGTAACTCTGTGAGATGATTTCACAGAACACAAAGAAGGTTCTCAGAAATCTTCTTTCTCTTTGTTATCGGAGCATATTTCCTTTGGCCCTATAGTCTTCAAAGGGATCCGAAATATCTGTTCTCAGATTCCACAGAAATAAGGCTAGCAAAGAGATCCACGAAATACAGATGTAACTCAGAGAGTGGAAGTCACACATCACAGAGCAGTTTCTCAGAAAGCTTCTTTCCAGATTTCATCTGAGGATATTTCCTTTTTCACCAAAGCCATCTATGGGCTTCCAAATATCACTTTGCTAATTCCAGAAGAACTGTCTTAGCGAAAGGCTTCTTCAGGGGAAAGCTGTAACTCTGTGAGATGATTTCACAGAACACAAAGAAGTTTCTCAGAAAGCTTCTTTCTCTTTGTTATCGGAGGATATTTCCTTTGGCCCTATAGTCTTCAAAGGGATCCGAAATATCTGTTCTCAGAATGCACAGTGATAAGGCTAGCAAAGAGATCCACGAAATACAGATGTAACTCTGTGAGATGAATTAACAGAACACTAAGCAGTTTCTCAGAAAGCTTCTTTCCAGATTTCATCTGAGGATATTTCCTTTTTCAACATAGCCCTCTATGGGCTTCCAAATATCACTTTACCAATTCCACAAGAACTGTCTTAGCGAAAGGCTTCTTGAGGGGAAAGCTGTAACTCTGTGAGATGATTTCACAGAACACAAAGAAGTTTCTCAGAAAGCTTCTTTCTCTTTGTTATCGGAGGATATTTCCTTTGGCCCTATAGTCTTCAAAGGGATCCGAAATATCTGTTCTCAGATTACACAGAAAGAAGGCTAGCAAAGAGATCCACGAAATACAGATGTAACTCTGTGAGATGAATTAACAGAACACTAAGCAGTTTCTCAGAAAGCTTCTTTCAAGATTTCTTCTGAGGATATTTGCTTTTTCACCATAGCCCTCTATAGGCTTCCAAATATCACTTTGCCAATTACACAAGAACTGTCTTAGCGAAAGGCTTCTTGAGGGGATAGCTGTAACTCTGTGAGATGATTTCACAGAACACAAAGAAGTTTCTCAGAAAGCTTCATTCTCTTTCTTATCGGAGGATATTTCCTTTGGCCCTATATTCTTCCAAAGGATCTGAAATATCTGTTCTCAGATTCCACATAAATAAGGCTAGCAAATAGATCCACGAAACAAAGATGTAACTCTTTGAGTGGAAGTCACACATCACTGAGCAGTTTCTCAGAAAGCTTCTTTCCAGATTTCATCTGAGGATATTTCCTTTTTCACCATAGCCCTCTGTGGGCTTCCAAATATCACTTTGCCAATTCCACAAGAACTGTCTTAGCGAAAGGCTTCTTGAGGGGAAAGCTGTAACTCTGTGAGATGATTTCACAGAACACAAAGAAGTTTCTCAGAAAGCTTCTTTCTCTTTGTTATCGGAGGATGTTTCCTTTGACCCTATAGTCTTCAAAGGGATCCGAAATATCTGTTCTCAGATTTCACAGAAAGAAGGCTAGCAAAGAGATCTACGAAACACAGATGTAACTCTGTGAGATGAATTAAGAGAACACTAAGCAGTTTCTCAGAAAGCTTCTTTCCAGATTTCATCTGAGGATATTTCCTTTTTCACCATAGCCCTCTAAGGGCTTCCAAATATCAGTTTGCCAATTCCACAAGAACTGTCTTCGCGAAAGACTTCTTGAGGGGAAAGCTGTAACTCTGTGAGAGGATTTCACGGAACACAAAGAAGTTTCTGAGAAAGCTTCTTTCTCTTTGTTATCGGAGGATATTTCCTTTGGCCCTATAGTCTTCAAAGGGATCCGAAATATCTGTTCTCAGATTCCACAGAAAGAAGGCTAGCAAAGAGATCTACGAAACACAGATGTAACTCTGTGAGATGAATTCACAGAACACTAAGCAGTTTCTGAGAAAGCTTCTTTCCAGATTTCATCTGAGGATATTTCCTTTTTCACCATAGCCCTCTATGGGCTTCCAAATATCACTTTGCCAATTCCACAAGAACTGTCTTAGAGAAAGGCTTCTTGAGGGGAAAGCTGTATAACTCTGTGAGATGATTTCACAGAACACAAAAAAGTTTCTCAGAAAGTTTCTCTCACTTTGTTATCGGAGGATATTTCCTTTGGCCCTATAGTCTTCAAAGGGATCCGAAATATCTGTTCTCAGATTCCACAGAAATAAGGCTAGCAAAGAGATCCACGAAATACAGATGTAACTCAGAGAGTGGAAGTCACACATCACAGAGCAGTTTCTCAGAAAGCTTCTTTCCAGATTTCATCTGAGGAAATTTCCTTTTTCACCAAAGCCCTCTATGGGCTTCCAAATATCACTTTGCTAATTCCAGAAGAACTGTCTTAGCGAAAGGCTTCTTCAGGGGAAAGCTGTAACTCTGTGAGATGATTTCACAGAACACAAAGAAGTTTCTCAGAAAGCTTCTTTCTCTTTGTTATCGGAGGATATTTCCTTTGGCCCTATAGTCTTCAAAGGGATCCGAAATATCTGTTCTCAGAATGCACAGTGATAAGGCTAGCAAAGAGATCCACGAAATACAGATGTAACTCTGTGAGATGAATTAACAGAACACTAAGCAGTTTCTCAGAAAGCTTCTTTCCAGATTTCATCTGAGGATATTTCCTTTTTCAACATAGCCCTCTATGGGCTTCCAAATATCACTTTACCAATTCCACAAGAACTGTCTTAGCGAAAGGCTTCTTGAGGGGAAAGCTGTAACTCTGTGAGATGATTTCACAGAACACAAAGAAGTTTCTCAGAAAGCTTCTTTCTCTTTGTTATCGGAGGATATTTCCTTTGGCCCTATAGTCTTCAAAGGGATCCGAAATATCTGTTCTCAGATTACACAGAAAGAAGGCTAGCAAAGAGATCCACGAAATACAGATGTAACTCTGTGAGATGAATTAACAGAACACTAAGCAGTTTCTCAGAAAGCTTCTTTCAAGATTTCTTCTGAGGATATTTGCTTTTTCACCATAGCCCTCTATAGGCTTCCAAATATCACTTTGCCAATTCCACAAGAACTGTCTTAGCGAAAGGCTTCTTGAGGGGAAAGGTGTAACTCTGTGAGATGATTTCACAGAACACAAAGAAGTTTCTCAGAAAGCTTCTTTCTCTTTGTTATCGGAGGATATTTCCTTTGGCCCTATAGTCTTCAAAGGGATCCGAAATATCTGTTCTCAGATTCCACAGAAAGAAGGCTAGCAAAGAGATCTACGAAACACAGATGTAACTCTGTGAGATGAATTCACAGAACAATAAGCAGTTTCTCTGAAAGCTTCTTTCCAGATTTCATCTGAGAATATTTCCTTTTTCACCATAGCCCTCTATGGGCTTCCAAATATCTCTTTGCCCATTCCTCAAGAACTGTCTTAGCGAAAGGCTTTTTGAGGGGAAAGCTGTAACTCTGTGAGATGATTTCACAGAACACAAAGAAGTTTCTCAGAAAGCTTCTTTATCTTTGTTATCGGAGGATATTTCCTGTGGCCCTATAGTCTTCAAAGGGATCCGAAATATCTGTTCTCAGATTCCACAGAAATAAGGCTAGCAAAGAGATCTACGAAACACAGATGTAACTCTGTGAGATGAATTCACAGAACACTAAGGAGTTTCTCTGAAAGCTTCTTTCCAGATTTCATCTGTGGATATTTCCTTTTTCAACATAGCCCTCTATGGGCTTCCTAATATCACTTTGCCAATTCCACAAGAACTGTCTTCGCGAAAGGCTTCTTGAGGGGAAAGCTGTAACTCTGTGAGATGATTTCACAGAACACAAAGAAGTTTCTCAGAAAGCTTCTTTCCAGATTTCATCTGAGGATATTTCCTTTTTCACCATAGCCCTCTGTGGGCTTCCAAATATCACTTTGCCAATTCCACAAGAACTGTCTTCGCGAAAGGCTTATTGAGGGGAAAGCTGTAATTCTGTGAGATGATTTCACAGAACACAAAGAAGTTTTTCAGAAAGCTTCTTTCTCTTTGTTATCGGAGGATATTTCCTTTGGCCCTATAGTCTTCAAAGGGATCCGAAATATCTGTTCTCAGATTCCACAGAAATAAGGCTAGCAAAGAGATCTACGAAACACAGATGTAACTCTGTGAGATGAATTCACAGAACAGTAAGCAGTTTCTCAGAAAGCTTCTTTCCAGATTTCATCTGAGGATATTTCCTTTTTCACCGAGGCGCTCTATGGGCTTCCAAATATCACTTTGCCAGTTCCACAAGAACTGTCTTAGCGAAAGGCTTCTTGAGACGAAAGGTGTAACTCTGTAAGATGATTTCACAGAACACAAAGAAGTTTCTCAGAAAGCTTCTTTCTCTTTGTTATCGGAGGATATTTCCTTTGGCCCTATAGTCTTCAAAGGGATCCGAAATATCTGTTCTCAGATTCCACAGAAATAAGGCTAGCAAAGAGATCTACGAAACACAGATGTAACTCTGTGAGATGAATTCACAGAACACTAAGCAGTTTCTCAGAAAGCTTCTTTCCAGATTTCATCTGAGGATATTTCCTTTTTCACCGAGGCGCTCTATGGGCTTCCAAATATCACTTTGCCAGTTCCACAAGCACTGTCTTAGCGAAAGGCTTCTTTAGACGAAAGGTGTAACTCTGTAAGATGATTTCACAGAACACAAAGAAGTTTCTCAGAAAGCTTCTTTCTCTTTGTTATCGGAGGATATTTCCTTTGGCCCTATAGTCTTCAAAGGGATCCGAAATATCTGTTCTCAGATTCCACAGAAATAAGGACAGCAAAGAGATCTACGAAACACAGATGTAACTCTGTGAGATGAATTCACAGAACACTAAGCAGTTTCTCAGAAAGCTTCTTTCCAGATTTCATCTGAGGATATTTCCTTTTTCACCATAGCCCTCTATGGGCTTCCAAATATCACTTTGCCAATTCCACAAGAACTGTCTTAGCGAAAGGCTTCTTGAGGGGAAAGCTGTAACTCTGTGAGATGATTTCACAGAACACAAAGAAGTTTCTCAGAAAGCTTCTTTCTCTTTGTTATCGGAGGATATTTCCTTTGGCCCTATAGTCTTCAAAGGGATCCGAAATATCTGTTCTCAGATTCCACAGAAAGAAGGCTAGCAAAGAGATCTACGAAACACAGATGGAACTCTGTGAGATGAATTCACAGAACACTAAGCAGTTTCTCAGAAAGCTTCTTTCCAGATTTCATCTGAGGATATTTCCTTTTTCACCATAGCCCTCTAAGGGCTTCCAAATATCACTTTGCCAATTCCACAAGAACTGTCTTCGCGAAAGGCTTCTTGAGGGGAAAGCTGTAACTCTGTGAGATGATTTCACAGAACACAAAGAAGTTTCTCAGAAAGCTTCTTTCTCTTTGTTATCGGAGGATATTTCCTTTGGCCCTATAGTCATCAAAGGGATCCGAAATATCTGTTCTCAGATTCCACAGAAATAAGGCTAGGAAAGAGATCTACGAAACACAGATGTAACTCTGTGAGATGAATTCACAGAACACTAAGCAGTTTCTCAGAAAGCTTCTTTCCAGATTTCATCTGAGGATATTTCCTTTTTCACCGAGGCGCTCTATGGGCTTCCAAATATCACATTGCCAGTTCCACAAGAACTGTCTTAGCGAAAGGCTTCTTGAGACGAAAGGTGTAACTCGGTAAGATGATTTCACAGAACACAAAGAAGATTCTCAGAGAGCTTCTTTCTCTTTGTTATCGGAGCATATTTCCTTTGGCCCTATAGTCTTCAAAGGGATCCGAAATATCTGTTGTCAGATTCCACAGAAATAAGGCAAGCAAAGAGATCTACGAAACACAGATGTAACTCTGTGAGATGAATTCACAGAACACTAAGCAGTTTCTCAGAAAGCTTCTTTCCAGATTTCATCTGAGGATATTTCCTTTTTCACCATAGCCCTCTATGGGCTTCCAAATATCACTTTGCCAATTCCACATGAACTGTCTTAGCGAAAGGCTTCTTGAGGGGAAAGCTGTAACTCTGTGAGATGATTTCACAGAACACAAAGAAATTTCTCAGAAAGCTTCTTTCTCTTTGTTATCGGAGGATATTTCCTTTGGCCCTATAGTCTTCAAAGGGATCCGAAATATCTGTTCTCAGATTCCACAGAAATAAGGCTAGCAAAGAGATCTACGAAACACAGATGCAACTCTGTGAGATGAATTAGCAGAACACTAAGCAGTTTCTCAGAAAGCTTCTTTCCAGATTTCATCTTAGGATATTTCCTTTTTCACCATAGCCCTCTAAGGGCTTCCAAATATCACTTTGCCAATTCCACAAGAACTGTCTTAGCGAAAGGCTTCTTGAGGGGAAAGCTGTAACTCTGTGAGATGATTTCACAGAACACAAAGAAGTTTTTCAGAAAGCTTCTTTCTCTTTGTTATCGGAGGATATTTCCTTTGGCCCTATAGTCTTCAAAGGGATCCGAAATATCTGTTCTCAGATTCCACAGAAATAAGGACAGCAAAGAGATCTACGAAACACAGATGTAACTCTGTGAGATGAATTCACAGAACACTAAGCAGTTTCTCAGAAAGCTTCTTTCCAGATTTCATCTGAGGATATTTCCTTTTTCACCATAGCCCTCTATGGGCTTCCAAATATCACTTTGCCAATTCCACAAGAACTGTCTTAGCGAAAGGCTTCTTGAGGGGAAAGCTGTAACTCTGTGAGATGATTTCACAGAACACAAAGAAGTTTCTCAGAAAGCTTCTTTCTCTTTGTTATCGGAGGATATTTCCTTTGGCCCTATAGTCTTCAAAGAGATCCGAAATATCTGTTTTCAGATTCCACAGAAATAACGTTAGCAAAGAGATCTACGAAACACAGATGTAACTCTGTGAGATGAATGAACAGAACACTAAGCAGTTTCTCAGAAACCTTCTTTCCAGATTTCATCTGAGGATATTTCCTTTTTCACCATAGCCCTCTAAGGGCTTCCAAATATCACTTTGCCAATTCCACAAGAACTGTCTTAGCGAAAGGCTTATTGAGGGGAAAGCTGTAACTCTGTGAGATGATTTCACAGAACACAAAGAAGTTTTTCAGAAAGCTTCTTTCTCTTTGTTATCGGAGGATATTTCCTTTGGCCCTATAGTCTTCAAAGGGATCCGAAATATCTGTTCTCAGATTCCACAGAAATAAGGCTAGCAAAGAGATCTACGAAACACAGATGTAACTCTGTGAGATGAATTCACAGAACACTAAGCAGTTTCTCAGAAAGCTTCTTTCCAGATTTCATCTGAGGATATTTCCTTTTTCACCATAGCCCTCTATGGGCTTCCAAATATCACTTTGCCAATTCCACAAGAACTGTCTTAGCGAAAGGCTTCTTGAGGGGAAAGCTGTAACTCTGTGAGATGATTTCACAGAACACAAAGAAGTTTCTCAGAAAGCTTGTTTCTCTTTGTTATCGGAGGATATTTCCTTTGGCCCTATAGTCTTCAAAGGGATCCGAAATATCTGTTCTCAGATTCCACAGAAATAAGGCTAGCAAAGAGATCTACGAAACACAGATGCAACTCTGTGAGATGAATTAGCAGAACACTAAGCAGTTTCTCAGAAAGCTTCTTTCCAGATTTCATCTTAGGATATTTCCTTTTTCACCATAGCCCTCTAAGGGCTTCCAAATATCACTTTGCCAATTCCACAAGAACTGTCTTAGCGAAAGGCTACTTGAGGGGAAAGCTGTAACTCTGTGAGATGATTTCACAGAACACAAAGAAGTTTCTCAGAAAGCTTCTTTCTCTTTGTTATCGGAGGATATTTCCTTTGGCCCTATAGTCTTCAAAGGGATCCGAAATATCTGTTCTCAGATTCCACAGAAATAAGGCTACCAAAGAGATCTACGAAACACAGATGTAACTCTGTGAGATGAATTCACAGAACACTAATCAGTTTCTCAGAAAGCTTCTTTCCAGATTTCATCTGAGGATATTTCCTTTTTCACCGAGGCGCTCTATGGGCTTCCAAATATCACTTTGCCAGTTCCACAAGAACTGTCTTAGCGAAAGGCTTCTTGAGACGAAAGGTGTAACTCTGTAAGATGATTTCACAGAACACAAAGAAGTTTCTCAGAAAGCTTGTTTCTCTTTGTTATCGGAGGATATTTCCTTTGGCCCTATAGTCTTCAAAGGGATCCGAAATATCTGTTCTCAGATTCCACAGAAATAAGGCTAGCAAAGAGATCTACGAAACACAGATGTAACTCTGTGAGATGAATTCACAGAACACTAAGCAGTTTCTCAGAAAGCTTCTTTCCAGATTTCATCTGAGGATATTTCCTTTTTCACCGAGGCGCTCTATGGGCTTCCAAATATCACTTTGCCAGTTCCACAAGCACTGTCTTAGCGAAAGGCTTCTTTAGACGAAAGGTGTAACTCTGTAAGATGATTTCACAGAACACAAAGAAGTTTCTCAGAAAGCTTCTTTCTCTTTGTTATCGGAGGATATTTCCTTTGGCCCTATAGTCTTCAAAGGGATCCGAAATATCTGTTCTCAGATTCCACAGAAATAAGGACAGCAAAGAGATCTACGAAACACAGATGTAACTCTGTGAGATGAATTCTCAGAACACTAAGCAGTTTCTCAGAAAGCTTCTTTCCAGATTTCATCTGAGGATATTTCCTTTTTCACCATAGCCCTCTATGGGCTTCCAAATATCACTTTGCCAATTCCACAAGAACTGTCTTAGCGAAAGGCTTCTTGAGGGGAAAGCTGTAACTCTGTGAGATGATTTCACAGAACACAAAGAAGTTTCTCAGAAAGCTTCTTTCTCTTTGTTATCGGAGGATATTTCCTTTGGCCCTATAGTCTTCAAAGGGATCCGAAATATCTGTTCTCAGATTCCACAGAAAGAAGGCTAGCAAAGAGATCTACGAAACACAGATGGAACTCTGTGAGATGAATTCACAGAACACTAAGCAGTTTCTCAGAAAGCTTCTTTCCAGATTTCATCTGAGGATATTTCCTTTTTCACCATAGCCCTCTAAGGGCTTCCAAATATCACTTTGCCAATTCCACAAGAACTGTCTTCGCGAAAGGCTTCTTGAGGGGAAAGCTGTAACTCTGTGAGATGATTTCACAGAACACAAAGAAGTTTCTCAGAAAGCTTCTTTCTCTTTGTTATCGGAGGATATTTCCTTTGGCCCTATAGTCTTCAAAGGGATCCGAAATATCTGTTCTCAGATTCCACAGAAATAAGGCTAGGAAAGAGATCTACGAAACACAGATGTAACTCTGTGAGATGAATTCACAGAACACTAAGCAGTTTCTCAGAAAGCTTCTTTCCAGATTTCATCTGAGGATATTTCCTTTTTCACCGAGGCGCTCTATGGGCTTCCAAATATCACTTTGCCAGTTCCACAAGCACTGTCTTAGCGAAAGGCTTCTTGAGACGAAAGGTGTAACTCGGTAAGATGATTTCACAGAAAACAAAGAAGATTCTCAGAAATCTTCTTTCTCTTTGTTATCGGAGCATATTTCCTTTGGCCCTATAGTCTTCAAAGGGATCCGAAATATCTGTTGTCAGATTCCACAGAAATAAGGCAAGCAAAGAGATCTACGAAACACAGATGTAACTCTGTGAGATGAATTCACAGAACACTAAGCAGTTTCTCAGAAAGCTTCTTTCCAGATTTCATCTGAGGATATTTCCTTTTTCACCATAGCCCTCTATGGGCTTCCAAATATCACTTTGCCAATTCCACATGAACTGTCTTAGCGAAAGGCTTCTTGAGGGGAAAGCTGTAACTCTGTGAGATGATTTCACAGAACACAAAGAAGTTTCTCAGAAAGCTTCTTTCTCTTTGTTATCGGAGGATATTTCCTTTGGCCCTATAGTCTTCAAAGGGATCCGAAATATCTGTTCTCAGATTCCACAGAAATAAGGCTAGCAAAGAGATCTACGAAACACAGATGCAACTCTGTGAGATGAATTAGCAGAACACTAAGCAGTTTCTCAGAAAGCTTCTTTCCAGATTTCATCTTAGGATATTTCCTTTTTCACCATAGCCCTCTAAGGGCTTCCAAATATCACTTTGCCAATTCCACAAGAACTGTCTTAGCGAAAGGCTTCTTGAGGGGAAAGCTGTAACTCTGTGAGATGATTTCACAGAACACAAAGAAGTTTATCAGAAAGCTTCTTTCTCTTTGTTATCGGAGGATATTTCCTTTGGCCCTATAGTCTTCAAAGGGATCCGAAATATCTGTTCTCAGATTCCACAGAAATAAGGACAGCAAAGAGATCTACGAAACACAGATGTAACTCTGTGAGATGAATTCACAGAACACTAAGCAGTTTCTCAGAAAGCTTCTTTCCAGATTTCATCTGAGGATATTTCCTTTTTCACCATAGCCCTCTATGGGCTTCCAAATATCACTTTGCCAATTCCACAAGAACTGTCTTAGCGAAAGGCTTCTAGAGGGGAAAGCTGTAACTCTGTGAGATGATTTCACAGAACACAAAGAAGTTTCTCAGAAAGCTTCTTTCTCTTTGTTATCGGAGGATATTTCCTTTGGCCCTATAGTCTTCAAAGAGATCCGAAATATCTGTTTTCAGATTCCACAGAAATAACGTTAGCAAAGAGATCTACGAAACACAGATGTAACTCTGTGAGATGAATGAACAGAACACTAAGCAGTTTCTCAGAAACCTTCTTTCCAGATTTCATCTGAGGATATTTCCTTTTTCACCAAAGCCCTCTAAGGGCTTCCAAATATCACTTTGCCAATTCCACAAGAACTGTCTTAGCGAAAGGCTTATTGAGGGGAAAGCTGTAACTCTGTGAGATGATTTCACAGAACACAAAGAAGTTTTTCAGAAAGCTTCTTTCTCTTTGTTATCGGAGGATATTTCCTTTGGCCCTATAGTCTTCAAAGGGATCCGAAATATCTGTTCTCAGATTCCACAGAAATAAGGCTAGCAAAGAGATCTACGAAACACAGATGTAACTCTGTGAGATGAATTCACAGAACACTAAGCAGTTTCTCAGAAAGCTTCTTTCCAGATTTCATCTGAGGATATTTCCTTTTTCACCATAGCCCTCTATGGGCTTCCAAATATCACTTTGCCAATTCCACAAGAACTGTCTTAGCGAAAGGCTTCTTGAGGGGAAAGCTGTAACTCTGTGAGATGATTTCACAGAACACAAAGAAGTTTCTCAGAAAGCTTGTTTCTCTTTGTTATCGGAGGATATTTCCTTTGGCCCTATAGTCTTCAAAGGGATCCGAAATATCTGTTCTCAGATTCCACAGAAATAAGGCTAGCAGAGAGATCTACGAAACACAGATGCAACTCTGTGAGATGAATTAGCAGAACACTAAGCAGTTTCTCAGAAAGCTTCTTTCCAGATTTCATCTTAGGATATTTCCTTTTTCACCATAGCCCTCTAAGGGCTTCCAAATATCACTTTGCCAATTCCACAAGAACTGTCTTAGCGAAAGGCTACTTGAGGGGAAAGCTGTAACTCTGTGAGATGATTTCACAGAACACAAAGAAGTTTCTCAGGAAGCTTCTTTCTCTTTGTTATCGGAGGATATTTCCTTTGGCCCTATAGTCTTCAAAGGGATCCGAAATATCTGTTCTCAGATTCCACAGTAATAAGGCTACCAAAGAGATCTACGAAACACAGATGTAACTCTGTGAGATGAATTCACAGAACACTAATCAGTTTCTCAGAAAGCTTCTTTCCAGATTTCATCTGAGGATATTTCCTTTTTCACCGAGGCGCTCTATGGGCTTCCAAATATCACTTTGCCAGTTCCACAAGCACTGTCTTAGCGAAAGGCTTCTTGAGGGGAAAGCTGTAACTCTGTGAGATGATTTCACAGAACACAAAGAAGTTTCTCAGAAAGCTTCTTTCTCTTTTTTATCGGAGGATATTTCCTTTGGCCCTATAGTCTTCAAAGGGATCCGAAATATCTGTTCTCAGATTCCACAGAAATAAGGCTAACAAAGAGATCTACGAAACACAGATGTAACTCTGTGAGATGAATTCACAGAACACTAAGCAGTTTCTCAGAAAGCTTCTTTCCAGATTTCATCTGAGGATATTTCCTTTTTCACCATAGCCCTCTATGGGCTTCCAAATATCACTTTGCCAATTCCACAAGAACTGTCTTAGCGAAAGGCTTCTTGAGGGGAAAGCTGTAACTCTGTGAGATGATTTCACAGAACACAAAGAAGTTTCTCAGAAAGCTTCTTTCTCTTTGTTATCGGAGGATATTTCCTTTGGCCCTATAGTCTTCAAAGGGATCCGAAATATCTGTTCTCAGATTCCACAGAAATAAGGCTAGCAAAGAGATCTACGAAACACAGATGCAACTCTGTGAGATGAATTAGCAGAACACTAAGCAGTTTCTCAGAAAGCTTCTTTCCAGATTTCATCTTAGGATATTTCCTTTTTCACCATAGCCCTCTAAGGGCTTCCAAATATCACTTTGCCAATTCCACAAGAACTGTCTTAGCGAAAGGCTACTTGAGGGGAAAGCTGTAACTCTGTGAGATGATTTCACAGAACACAAAGAAGTTTCTCTGAAAGCTTCTTTCTCTTTGTTATCGGAGGATATTTCCTTTGGCCCTATAGTCTTCAAAGGGATCCGAAATATCTGTTCTCAGATTCCACAGAAATAAGGCTACCAAAGAGATCTACGAAACACAGATGTAACTCTGTGAGATGAATTCACAGAACACTAAGCAGTTTCTCAGAAAGCTTCTTTCCAGATTTCATCTGAGGATATTTCCTTTTTCACCGAGGCGCTCTATGGGCTTCCAAATATCACTTTGCCAGTTCCACAAGCACTGTCTTAGCGAAAGGCTTCTTTAGACGAAAGGTGTAACTCTGTAAGATGATTTCACAGAACACAAAGAAGTTTCTCAGAAAGCTTCTTTCTCTTTGTTATCGGAGGATGTTTCCTTTGGCCCTATAGTCTTCAAAGGGATCCGAAATATCTGTTCTCAGATTCCACAGAAATAAGGACAGCAAAGAGATCTACGAAACACAGATGTAACTCTGTGAGATGAATTCACAGAACACTAAGCAGTTTCTCAGAAAGGTTCTTTCCAGATTTCATCTGAGGATATTTCCTTTTTCACCCTAGCCCTCTGTGGGCTTCCAAATATCACTTTGCCAATTCCACAAGAACTGTCTTAGCGAAAGGCTTCTAGAGGGGAAAGCTGTAACTCTGTGAGATGATTTCACAGAACACAAAGAAGTTTCTCAGAAAGCTTCTTTCTCTTTTTTATCGGAGGATATTTCCTTTGGCCCTATAGTCTTCAAAGGGATCCGAAATATCTGTTCTCAGATTCCACAGAAATAAGGCTAGCAAAGAGATCTACGAAACACAGATGTAACTCTGTGAGATGAATTCACAGAACACTAAGCAGTTTCTCAGAAAGCTTCTTTCCAGATTTCATCTGAGGATATTTCCTTTTTCACCATAGCCCTCTATGGGCTTCCAAATATCACTTTGCCAATTCCACAAGAACTGTCTTAGCGACAGGCTTCTTGAGGGGAAAGCTGTAACTCTGTGAGATGATTTCACAGAACACAAAGAAGTTTTTAAGAAAGCTTCTTTCTCTTTGTTATCGGAGGATATTTCCTTTGGCCCTATAGTCTTCAAAGGGATCCGAAATATCTGTTCTCAGATTCCACAGAAATAAGGCTAGCAAAGAGATCTACGAAACACAGATGTAACTCTGTGAGATGAATTCACAGAACACTAAGCAGTTTCTCAGAAAGCTTCTTTCCAGATTTCATCTGAGGATATTTCCTTTTTCACCATAGCCCTCTATGGGCTTCCAAATATCACTTTGCCAATTCCACAAGAACTGTCTTAGCGAAAGGCTTCTTGAGGGGAAAGCTGTAACTCTGTGAGATGATTTCACAGAACACAAAGAAGTTTCTCAGAAAGCTTGTTTCTCTTTGTTATCGGAGGATATTTCCTTTGGCCCTATAGTCTTCAAAGGGATCCGAAATATCTGTTCTCAGATTCCTCAGAAATAAGGCTAGCAAAGAGATCTACGAAACACAGATGCAACTCTGTGAGATGAATTAGCAGAACACTAAGCAGTTTCTCAGAAAGCTTCTTTCCAGATTTCATCTTAGGATATTTCCTTTTTCACCATAGCCCTCTAAGGGCTTCCAAATATCACTTTGCCAATTCCACAAGAACTGTCTTAGCGAAAGGCTACTTGAGGGGAAAGCTGTAACTCTGTGAGATGATTTCACAGAACACAAAGAAGTTTCTCTGAAAGCTTCTTTCTCTTTGTTATCGGAGGATATTTCCTTTGGCCCTATAGTCTTCAAAGGGATCCGAAATATCTGTTCTCAGATTCCACAGAAATAAGGCTACCAAAGAGATCTACGAAACACAGATGTAACTCTGTGAGATGAATTCACAGAACACTAAGCAGTTTCTCAGAAACCTTCTTTCCAGATTTCATCTGAGGATATTTCCTTTTTCACCGAGGCGCTCTATGGGCTTCCAAATATCACTTTGCCAGTTCCACAAGCACTGTCTTAGCGAAAGGCTTCTTTAGACGAAAGGTGTAACTCTGTAAGATGATTTCACAGAACACAAAGAAGTTTCTCAGAAAGCTTCTTTCTCTTTGTTATCGGAGGATGTTTCCTTTGGCCCTATAGTCTTCAAAGGGATCCGAAATATCTGTTCTCAGATTCCACAGAAATAAGGACAGCAAAGAGATCTACGAAACACAGATGTAACTCTGTGAGATGAATTCACAGAACACTAAGCAGTTTCTCAGAAAGGTTCTTTCCAGATTTCATCTTTGGATATTTCCTTTTTCACCCTAGCCCTCTGTGGGCTTCCAAATATCACTTTGCCAATTCCACAAGAACTGTCTTAGCGAAAGGCTTCTAGAGGGGAAAGCTGTAACTCTGTGAGATGATTTCACAGAACACAAAGAAGTTTCTCAGAAAGCTTCTTTCTCTTTTTTATCGGAGGATATTTCCTTTGGCCCTATAGTCTTCAAAGGGATCCGAAATATCTGTTCTCAGATTCCACAGAAATAAGGCTAGCAAAGAGATCTACGAAACACAGATGTAACTCTGTGAGATGAATTCACAGAACACTAAGCAGTTTCTCAGAAAGCTTCTTTCCAGATTTCATCTGAGGATATTTCCTTTTTCACCATAGCCCTCTATGGGCTTCCAAATATCACTTTGCCAATTCCACAAGAACTGTCTTAGCGACAGGCTTCTTGAGGGGAAAGCTGTAACTCTGTGAGATGATTTCACAGAACACAAAGAAGTTTCTCAGAAAGCTTCTTTCTCTTTGTTATCGGAGGATATTTCCTTTGGCCCTATAGTCTTCAAAGGGATCCGAAATATCTGTTCTCAGATTCCACAGAAATAAGGCTAGCAAAGAGATCTACGAAACACAGATGTAACTCTGTGAGATGAATTCACAGAACACTAAGCAGTTTCTCAGAAAGCTTCTTTCCAGATTTCATCTGAGGATATTTCCTTTTTCACCATAGCCCTCTATGGGCTTCCAAATATCACTTTGCCAATTCCACAAGAACTGTCTTAGCGAAAGGCTTCTTGAGGGGAAAGTTGTAACTCTGTGAGATGATTTCACAGAACACAAAGAAGTTTCTCAGAAAGCTTGTTTCTCTTTGTTATCGGAGGATATTTCCTTTGGCCCTATAGTCTTCAAAGGGATCCGAAATATCTGTTCTCAGATTCCACAGAAATAAGGCTAGCAAAGAGATCTACGAAACACAGATGCAACTCTGTGAGATGAATTAGCAGAACACTAAGCAGTTTCTCAGAAAGCTTCTTTCCAGATTTCATCTTAGGATATTTCCTTTTTCACCATAGCCCTCTAAGGGCTTCCAAATATCACTTTGCCAATTCCACAAGAACTGTCTTAGCGAAAGGCTACTTGAGGGGAAAGCTGTAACTCTGTGAGATGATTTCACAGAACACAAAGAAGTTTCTCAGAAAGCTTCTTTCTCTTTGTTATCGGAGGATATTTCCTTTGGCCCTATAGTCTTCAAAGGGATCCGAAATATCTGTTCTCAGATTCCACTGAAATAAGGCTACCAAAGAGATCTACGAAACACAGATGTAACTCTGTGAGATGAATTCACAGAACACTAAGCAGTTTCTCAGAAAGCTTCTTTCCAGATTTCATCTGAGGATATTTCCTTTTTCACCGAAGCGCTCTATGGGCTTCCAAATATCACTTTGCCAGTTCCACAAGCACTGTCTTAGCGAAAGGCTTCTTTAGACGAAAGGTGTAACTCTGTAAGATGATTTCACAGAACACAAAGAAGTTTCTGAGAAAGCTTCTTTCTCTTTGTTATCGGAGGATGTTTCCTTTGGCCCTATAGTCTTCAAAGGGATCCGAAATATCTGTTCTCAGATTCCACAGAAATAAGGACAGCAAAGAGATCTACGAAACACAGATGTAACTCTGTGAGATGAATTCACAGAACACTAAGCAGTTTCTCAGAAAGGTTCTTTCCAGATTTCATCTGAGGATATTTCCTTTTTCACCCTAGCCCTCTGTGGGCTTCCAAATATCACTTTGCCAATTCCTCAAGAACTGTCTTAGCGAAAGGCTTCTTGAGGGGAAAGCTGTAACTCTGTGAGATGATTTCACAGAACACAAAGAAGTTTCTCAGAAAGCTTCTTTCTCTTTTTTATCGGAGGATATTTCCTTTGGCCCTATAGTCTTCAAAGGGATCCGAAATATCTGTTCTCATATTCCACAGAAATAAGGCTAGCAAAGAGATCTATGAAACACAGATGTAACTCTGTGAGATGAATGAACAGAACACTAAGCAGTTTCTCAGAAAGCTTCTTTCCAGATTTCATCTGAGGATATTTCCTTTTTCACCATAGCCCTCTATGGGCTTCCAAATATCACTTTACCAATTCCACAAGAACTGTCTTAGCGAAAGGCTTCTTGAGGGGAAAGCTGTAACTCTGTGAGATGATTTCACAGAACACAAAGAAGTTTCTCAGAAAGCTTCTTTCTCTTTGTTATCGGAGGATATTTCCTTTGGACCTATAGTCTTCAAAGGGATCCGAAATATCTGTTCTCAGATTCCACTGAAATAAGGCTAGCAAAGAGATCTACGAAACACAGATGCAACTCTGTGAGATGAATTAGCAGAACACTAAGCAGTTTCTCAGAAAGCTTCTTTCCAGATTTCATCTGAGGATATTTCCTTTTTCACCGAGGCGCTCTATGGGCTTCCAAATATCACTTTGCCAGTTCCACAAGCACTGTCTTAGCGAAAGGCTTCTTTAGACGAAAGGTGTAACTCTGTAAGATGATTTCACAGAACACAAAGAAGTTTCTCAGAAAGCTTCTTTCTCTTTGTTATCGGAGGATATTTCCTTTGGTCCTATAGTCTTCAAAGGGATCCGAAATATCTGTTCTCAGATTCCACAGAAATAAGGACAGCAAAGAGATCTACGAAACACAGATGTAACTCTGTGAGATGAATTCACAGAACACTAAGCAGTTTCTCAGAAAGCTTCTTTCCAGATTTCATCTGAGGATATTTCCTTTTTCACGAAAGCCCTCTATGGGCTTCCAAATATCACTTTGCCAATTCCACAAGAACTGTCTTAGCGAAAGGCTTCTTGAGGGGAAAGCTGTAACTCTGTGAGATGATTTCACAGAACACAAAGAAGTTTCTCAGAAAGCTTCTTTCTCTTTGTTATCGGAGGATATTTCCTTTGGCCTTATAGTCTTCAAAGAGATCCGAAATATCTGTTTTCAGATTCCACAGAAATAACGTTAGCAAAGAGATCTACGAAACACAGATGTAACTCTGTGAGATGAATGAACAGAACACTAAGCAGTTTCTCAGAAAGCTTCTTTCCAGATTTCATCTGAGGATATTTCCTTTTTCACCATAGCCCTCTAAGGGCTTACAAATATCACTTTGCCAATTCCACAAGAACTGTCTTCGCGAAAGGCTTGTTGAGGGGAAAGCTGTAACTCTGTGAGATGATTTCACAGAACACAAAGAAGTTTTTCAGAAAGCTTCTTTCTCTTTGTTATCGGAGGATATTTCCTTTGGCCCTATAGTCTTCAAAGGGATCCGAAATATCTGTTCTCAGATTCCACAGAAATAAGGCTAGCAAAGAGATCTACGAAACACAGATGTAACTCTGTGAGATGAATTCACAGAACACTAAGCAGTTTCTCAGAAAGCTTCTTTCCAGATTTCATCTGAGGATATTTCCTTTTTTACCATAGCCCTCTATGGGCTTCCAAATATCACTTTGCCAATTCCACAAGAACTGTCTTAGCGAAAGGCTTCTTGAGGGGAAAGCTGTAACTCTGTGAGATGATTTCACAGAACACAAAGAAGTTTCTCAGAAAGCTTGTTTCTCTTTGTTATCGGAGGATATTTCCTTTGGCCCTATAGTCTTCAAAGGGATCCGAAATATCTGTTCTCAGATTCCACAGAAATAATGCTAGCAAAGAGATCTACGAAACACAGATGCAACTCTGTGAGATGAATTAGCAGAACACTAAGCAGTTTCTCAGAAAGCTTCTTTCCAGATTTCATCTTAGGATATTTCCTTTTTCACAATAGCCCTCTAAGGGCTTCCAAATATCACTTTGCCAATTCCACAAGAACTGTCTTAGCGAAAGGCTTCTTGAGGGGAAAGCTGTAACTCTGTGAGATGATTTCACAGAACACAAAGAAGTTTCTCAGAAAGCTTCTTTCTCTTTGTTATCGGAGGATATTTCCTTTGGCCCTATAGTCTTCACAGGGATCCGAAATATCTGTTCTCAGATTCCACAGAAATAAGGCTAGCAAAGAGATCTACGAAACACAGATGTAACTCTGTGAGATGAATTCACAGAACACTAAGCAGTTTCTCAGAAAGCTTCTTTCCAGATTTCATCTGAGGATATTTCCTTTTTCACCGAGGCGCTCTATGGGCTTCCAAATATCACTTTGCCAGTTCCACAAGCACTGTCTTAGCGAAAGGCTTCTTTAGACGAAAGGTGTAACTCTGTAAGATGATTTCACAGAACACAAAGAAGTTTCTCAGAAAGCTTCTTTCTCTTTGTTATCGGATGATATTTCCTTTGGCCCTATAGTCTTCAAAGGGATCCGAAATATCTGTTCTCAGATTCCACAGAAATAAGGACAGCAAAGAGATCTACGAAACACAGATGTAACTCTGAGAGATGAATTCACAGAACACTAAGCAGTTTCTCAGAAAGCTTCTTTCCAGATTTCATCTGAGGATATTTCCTTTTTCACCATAGCCCTCTAGGGGCTTCCAAATATCACTTTGCCAATTCCACAAGAACTGTCTTAGCGAAAGGCTTCTTGAGGGGAAAGCTGCAACTCTGTGAGATGATTTCACAGAACACAAAGAAGTTTCTCAGAAAGCTTCTTTCTCTTTGTTATCGGAGGATATTTCCTTTGGCCCTATAGTCTTCAAAGAGATCCGAAATATCTGTTTTCAGATTCCACAGAAATAACGTTAGCAAAGAGATCTACGAAACACAGATGTAACTCTGTGAGATGAATTCACAGAACTCTAAGCAGTTTCTCAGAAAGCTTCTTTCCAGATTTCATCTGAGGATATTTCCTTTTTCACCATAGCCCTCTAAGGGCTTCCAAATATCACTTTGCCAATTCCACAAGAACTGTCTTCGCGAAAGGCTTCTTGAGGGGAAAGCTGTAACTCTGTGAGATGATTTCACAGAACACAAAGAAGTTTTTCAGAAAGCTTCTTTCTCTTTGTTATCGGAGGATATTTCCTTTGGCCCTAGAGTCTTCAAAGGGATCCGAAATATCTGTTCTCAGATTCCACAGAAATAAGGCTAGCAAAGAGATCTACGAAACACAGATGTAACTCTGTGAGATGAATTCACAGAACACTAAGCAGTTTCTCAGAAAGCTTCTTTCCAGATTTCATCTGAGGATATTTCCTTTTTCACCATAGCCCTCTATGGGCTTCCAAATATCACTTTGCCAATTCCACAAGAACTGTCTTAGCGAAAGGCTTCTTGAGGGGAAAGCTGTAACTCTGTGAGATGATTTCACAGAACACAAAGAAGTTTCTCAGAAAGCTTGTTTCTCTTTGTTATCGGAGGATATTTCCTTTGGCCCTGTAGTCTTCAAAGGGATCCGAAATATCTGTTCTCAGATTCCACAGAAATAAGGCTAGCAAAGAGATCTACGAAACACAGATGCAACTCTGTGAGATGAATTAGCAGAACACTAAGCAGTTTCTCAGAAAGCTTCTTTCCAGATTTCATCTTAGGATATTTCCTTTTTCACCATAGCCCTCTAAGGGCTTCCAAATATCACTTTGCCAATTCCACAAGAACTGTCTTAGCGAAAGGCTACTTGAGGGGAAAGCTGTAACTCTGTGAGATGATTTCACAGAACACAAAGAAGTTTCTCAGAAAGCTTCTTTCTCTTTGTTATCGGAGGATATTTCCTTTGGCCCTATAGTCTTCAAAGGGATCCGAAATATCTGTTCTCAGATTCCACTGAAATAAGGCTACCAAAGAGATCTACGAAACACAGATGTAACTCTGTGAGATGAATTCACAGAACACTAAGCAGTTTCTCAGAAAGCTTCTTTCCAGATTTCATCTGAGGATATTTCCTTTTTCACCGAGGCGCTCTATGGGCTTCCAAATATCACTTTGCCAGTTCCACAAGCACTGTCTTAGCGAAAGGCTTCTTGAGGGGAAAGCTGTAACTCTGTGAGATGATTTCACAGAACACAAAGAAGTTTCTCAGAAAGCTTCTTTCTCTTTTTTATCGGAGGATATTTCCTTTGGCCCTATAGTCTTCAAAGGGATCCGAAATATCTGTTCTCAGATTCCACAGAAATAAGGCTAGCAAAGAGATCTACGAAACACAGATGTAACTCTGTGAGATGAATTCACAGAACACTAAGCAGTTTCTCAGAAAGCTTCTTTCCAGATTTCATCGGAGGATATTTCCTTTTTCACCATAGCCCTCTATGGGCTTCCAAATATCACTTTGCCAATTCCACAAGAACTGTCTTAGCGACAGGCTTCTTGAGGGGAAAGCTGTAACTCTGTGAGATGATTTCACAGAACACAAAGAAGTTTTTCAGAAAGCTTCTTTCTCTTTGTTATCGGAGGATATTTCCTTTGGCCCTATAGTCTTCAAAGGGATCCGAAATATCTGTTCTCAGATTCCACAGAAATAAGGCTAGCAAAGAGATCTACGAAACACAGATGTAACTCTGTGAGATGAATTCACAGAACACTAAGCAGTTTCTCAGAAAGCTTCTTTCCAGATTTCATCTGAGGATATTTCCTTTTTCACCATAGCCCTCTATGGGCTTCCAAATATCACTTTGCCAATTCCACAAGAACTGTCTTAGCGAAAGGCTTCTTGAGGGGAAAGCTGTAACTCTGTGAGATGATTTCACAGAACACAAAGAAGTTTCTCAGAAAGCTTCTTTCTCTTTGTTATCGGAGGATATTTCCTTTGGCCCTATAGTCTTCACAGGGATCCGAAATATCTGTTCTCAGATTCCACAGAAATAAGGCTAGCAAAGAGATCTACGAAACACAGATGTAACTCTGTGAGATGAATTCACAGAACACTAAGCAGTTTCTCAGAAAGCTTCTTTCCAGATTTCATCTGAGGATATTTCCTTTTTCACCGAGGCGCTCTATGGGCTTCCAAATATCACTTTGCCAGTTCCACAAGCACTGTCTTAGCGAAAGGCTTCTTTAGACGAAAGGTGTAACTCTGTAAGATGATTTCACAGAACACAAAGAAGTTTCTCAGAAAGCTTCTTTCTCTTTGTTATCGGATGATATTTCCTTTGGCCCTATAGTCTTCAAAGGGATCCGAAATATCTGTTCTCAGATTCCACAGAAATAAGGACAGCAAAGAGATCTACGAAACACAGATGTAACTCTGAGAGATGAATTCACAGAACACTAAGCAGTTTCTCAGAAAGCTTCTTTCCAGATTTCATCTGAGGATATTTCCTTTTTCACCATAGCCCTCTAGGGGCTTCCAAATATCACTTTGCCAATTCCACAAGAACTGTCTTAGCGAAAGGCTTCTTGAGGGGAAAGCTGCAACTCTGTGAGATGATTTCACAGAACACAAAGAAGTTTCTCAGAAAGCTTCTTTCTCTTTGTTATCGGAGGATATTTCCTTTGGCCCTATAGTCTTCAAAGAGATCCGAAATATCTGTTTTCAGATTCCACAGAAATAACGTTAGCAAAGAGATCTACGAAACACAGATGTAACTCTGTGAGATGAATTCACAGAACTCTAAGCAGTTTCTCAGAAAGCTTCTTTCCAGATTTCATCTGAGGATATTTCCTTTTTCACCATAGCCCTCTAAGGGCTTCCAAATATCACTTTGCCAATTCCACAAGAACTGTCTTCGCGAAAGGCTTCTTGAGGGGAAAGCTGTAACTCTGTGAGATGATTTCACAGAACACAAAGAAG
This sequence comes from Macaca mulatta, assembly GCF_049350105.2. Classification (NCBI taxonomy): domain Eukaryota; kingdom Metazoa; phylum Chordata; class Mammalia; order Primates; family Cercopithecidae; genus Macaca; species Macaca mulatta. The sequence continues at coordinate 39,598,600 of NC_133416.1, read as the reverse complement.
TTTTTCAGAAAGCTTCTTTCTCTTTGTTATCGGAGGATATTTCCTTTGGCCCTATAGTCTTCAAAGGGATCCGAAATATCTGTTCTCAGATTCCACAGAAATAAGGCTAGCAAAGAGATCTACGAAACACAGATGTAACTCTGTGAGATGAATTCACAGAACACTAAGCAGTTTCTCAGAAAGCTTCTTTCCAGATTTCATCTGAGGATATTTCCTTTTTCACCATAGCCCTCTATGGGCTTCCAAATATCACTTTGCCAATTCCACAAGAACTGTCTTAGCGAAAGGCTTCTTGAGGGGAAAGCTGTAACTCTGTGAGATGATTTCACAGAACACAAAGAAGTTTCTCAGAAAGCTTGTTTCTCTTTGTTATCGGAGGATATTTCCTTTGGCCCTGTAGTCTTCAAAGGGATCCGAAATATCTGTTCTCAGATTCCACAGAAATAAGGCTAGCAAAGAGATCTACGAAACACAGATGCAACTCTGTGAGATGAATTAGCAGAACACTAAGCAGTTTCTCAGAAAGCTTCTTTCCAGATTTCATCTTAGGATATTTCCTTTTTCACCATAGCCCTCTAAGGGCTTCCAAATATCACTTTGCCAATTCCACAAGAACTGTCTTAGCGAAAGGCTACTTGAGGGGAAAGCTGTAACTCTGTGAGATGATTTCACAGAACACAAAGAAGTTTCTCAGAAAGCTTCTTTCTCTTTGTTATCGGAGGATATTTCCTTTGGCCCTATAGTCTTCAAAGGGATCCGAAATATCTGTTCTCAGATTCCACAGAAATAAGGCTAGCAAAGAGATCTACGAAACACAGATGTAACTCTGTGAGATGAATTCACAGAACACTAAGCAGTTTCTCAGAAAGCTTCTTTCCAGATTTCATCTGAGGATATTTCCTTTTTCACCGAGGCGCTCTATGGGCTTCCAAATATCACTTTGCCAGTTCCACAAGCACTGTCTTAGCGAAAGGCTTCTTGAGGGGAAAGCTGTAACTCTGTGAGATGATTTCACAGAACACAAAGAAGTTTCTCAGAAAGCTTCTTTCTCTTTTTTATCGGAGGATATTTCCTTTGGCCCTATAGTCTTCAAAGGGATCCGAAATATCTGTTCTCAGATTCCACAGAAATAAGGCTAGCAAAGAGATCTACGAAACACAGATGTAACTCTGTGAGATGAATTCACAGAACACTAAGCAGTTTCTCAGAAAGCTTCTTTCCAGATTTCATCGGAGGATATTTCCTTTTTCACCATAGCCCTCTATGGGCTTCCAAATATCACTTTGCCAATTCCACAAGAACTGTCTTAGCGACAGGCTTCTTGAGGGGAAAGCTGTAACTCTGTGAGATGATTTCACAGAACACAAAGAAGTTTTTCAGAAAGCTTCTTTCTCTTTGTTATCGGAGGATATTTCCTTTGGCCCTATAGTCTTCAAAGGGATCCGAAATATCTGTTCTCAGATTCCACAGAAATAAGGCTAGCAAAGAGATCTACGAAACACAGATGTAACTCTGTGAGATGAATTCACAGAACACTAAGCAGTTTCTCAGAAAGCTTCTTTCCAGATTTCATCTGAGGATATTTCCTTTTTCACCATAGCCCTCTATGGGCTTCCAAATATCACTTTGCCAATTCCACAAGAACTGTCTTAGCGAAAGGCTTCTTGAGGGGAAAGCTGTAACTCTGTGAGATGATTTCACAGAACACAAAGAAGTTTCTCAGAAAGCTTGTTTCTCTTTGTTATCGGAGGATATTTCCTTTGGCCCTATAGTCTTCAAAGGGATCCGAAATATCTGTTCTCAGATTCCACAGAAATAAGGCTAGCAAAGAGATCTACGAAACACAGATGCAACTCTGTGAGATGAATTAGCAGAACACTAAGCAGTTTCTCAGAAAGCTTCTTTCCAGATTTCATCTTAGGATATTTCCTTTTTCACCATAGCCCTCTAAGGGCTTCCAAATATCACTTTGCCAATTCCACAAGAACTGTCTTAGCGAAAGGCTACTTGAGGGGAAAGCTGTAACTCTGTGAGATGATTTCACAGAACACAAAGAAGTTTCTCAGAAAGCTTCTTTCTCTTTGTTATCGGAGGATATTTCCTTTGGCCCTATAGTCTTCAAAGGGATCCGAAATATCTGTTCTCAGATTCCACAGAAATAAGGCTACCAAAGAGATCTACGAAACACAGATGTAACTCTGTGAGATGAATTCACAGAACACTAAGCAGTTTCTCAGAAAGCTTCTTTCCAGATTTCATCTGAGGATATTTCCTTTTTCACCGAGGCGCTCTATGGGCTTCCAAATATCACTTTGCCAGTTCCACAAGCACTGTCTTAGCGAAAGGCTTCTTGAGGGGAAAGCTGTAACTCTGTGAGATGATTTCACAGAACACAAAGAAGTTTCTCAGAAAGCTTCTTTCTCTTTTTTATCGGAGGATATTTCCTTTGGCCCTATAGTCTTCAAAGGGATCCGAAATATCTGTTCTCAGATTCCACAGAAATAAGGCTAGCAAAGAGATCTACGAAACACAGATGTAACTCTGTGAGATGAATTCACAGAACACTAAGCAGTTTCTCAGAAAGCTTCTTTCCAGATTTCATCTGAGGATATTTCCTTTTTCACCATAGCCCTCTATGGGCTTCCAAATATCACTTTGCCAATTCCACAAGAACTGTCTTAGCGACAGGCTTCTTGAGGGGAAAGCTGTAACTCTGTGAGATGATTTCACAGAACACAAAGAAGTTTTTAAGAAAGCTTCTTTCTCTTTGTTATCGGAGGATATTTCCTTTGGCCCTATAGTCTTCAAAGGGATCCGAAATATCTGTTCTCAGATTCCACAGAAATAAGGCTAGCAAAGAGATCTACGAAACACAGATGTAACTCTGTGAGATGAATTCACAGAACACTAAGCAGTTTCTCAGAAAGCTTCTTTCCAGATTTCATCTGAGGATATTTCCTTTTTCACCATAGCCCTCTAAGGGCTTCCAAATATCACTTTGCCAATTCCACAAGAACTGTCTTCGCGAAAGGCTTCTTGAGGGGAAAGCTGTAACTCTGTGAGATGATTTCACAGAACACAAAGAAGTTTCTCAGAAAGCTTGTTTCTCTTTGTTATCGGAGGATATTTCCTTTGGCCCTATAGTCTTCAAAGGGATCCGAAATATCTGTTCTCAGATTCCACAGAAATAAGGCTAGCAAAGAGATCTACGAAACACAGATGCAACTCTGTGAGATGAATTAGCAGAACACTAAGCAGTTTCTCAGAAAGCTTCTTTCCAGATTTCATCTTAGGATATTTCCTTTTTCACCATAGCCCTCTAAGGGCTTCCAAATATCACTTTGCCAATTCCACAAGAACTGTCTTAGCGAAAGGCTACTTGAGGGGAAAGCTGTAACTCTGTGAGATGATTTCACAGAACACAAAGAAGTTTCTCAGAAAGCTTCTTTCTCTTTGTTATCGGAGGATATTTCCTTTGGCCCTATAGTCTTCAAAGGGATCCGAAATATCTGTTCTCAGATTCCACAGAAATAAGGCTACCAAAGAGATCTACGAAACACAGATGTAACTCTGTGAGATGAATTCACAGAACACTAAGCAGTTTCTCAGAAAGCTTCTTTCCAGATTTCATCTGAGGATATTTCCTTTTTCACCGAGGCGCTCTATGGGCTTCCAAATATCACTTTGCCAGTTCCACAAGCACTGTCTTAGCGAAAGGCTTCTTTAGACGAAAGGTGTAACTCTGTAAGATGATTTCAGAGAACACAAAGAAGTTTCTGAGAAAGCTTCTTTCTCTTTGTTATCGGAGGATGTTTCCTTTGGCCCTATAGTCTTCAAAGGGATCCGAAATATCTGTTCTCAGATTCCACAGAAATAAGGACAGCAAAGAGATCTACGAAACACAGATGTAACTCTGTGAGATGAATTCACAGAACACTAAGCAGTTTCTCAGAAAGGTTCTTTCCAGATTTCATCTGAGGATATTTCCTTTTTCACCCTAGCCCTCTGTGGGCTTCAAAATATCACTTTGCCAATTCCACAAGAACTGTCTTAGCGAAAGGCTTCTTGAGGGGAAAGCTGTAACTCTGTGAGATGATTTCACAGAACACAAAGAAGTTTCTCAGAAAGCTTCTTTCTCTTTTTTATCGGAGGATATTTCCTTTGGCCCTATAGTCTTCAAAGGGATCCGAAATATCTGTTCTCAGATTCCACAGAAATAAGGCTAGCAAAGAGATCTACGAAACACAGATGTAACTCTGTGAGATGAATGAACAGAACACTAAGCAGTTTCTCAGAAAGCTTCTTTCCAGATTTCATCTGAGGATATTTCCTTTTTCACCATAGCCCTCTATGGGCTTCCAAATATCACTTTACCAATTCCACAAGAACTGTCTTAGCGACAGGCTTCTTGAGGGGAAAACTGTAACTCTGTGAGATGATTTCACAGAACACAAAGAAGTTTCTCAGAAAGCTTCTTTCTCTTTGTTATCGGAGGATATTTCCTTTGGCCCTATAGTCTTCAAAGGGATCCGAAATATCTGTTCTCAGATTCCACTGAAATAAGGCTAGCAAAGAGATCTACGAAACACAGATGCAACTCTGTGAGATGAATTAGCAGAACACTAAGCAGTTTCTCAGAAAGCTTCTTTCCAGATTTCATCTGAGGATATTTCCTTTTTCACCGAGGCGCTCTATGGGCTTCCAAATATCACTTTGCCAGTTCCACAAGCACTGTCTTAGCGAAAGGCTTCTTTAGACGAAAGGTGTAACTCTGTAAGATGATTTCACAGAACACAAAGAAGTTTCTCAGAAAGCTTCTTTCTCTTTGTTATCGGAGGATATTTCCTTTGGTCCTATAGTCTTCAAAGGGATCCGAAATATCTGTTCTCAGATTCCACAGAAATAAGGACAGCAAAGAGATCTACGAAACACAGATGTAACTCTGTGAGATGAATTCACAGAACACTAAGCAGTTTCTCAGAAAGCTTCTTTCCAGATTTCATCTGAGGATATTTCCTTTTTTACCAAAGCCCTCTATGGGCTTCCAAATATCACTTTGCCAATTCCACAAGAACTGTCTTAGCGAAAGGCTTCTTGAGGGGAAAGCTGTAACTCTGTGAGATGATTTCACAGAACACAAAGAAGTTTCTCAGAAAGCTTCTTTCTATTTGTTATCGGAGGATATTTCCTTTGTCCCTATAGTCTTCAAAGAGATCCGAAATATCTGTTTTCAGATTCCACAGAAATAACGTTAGCAAAGAGATCTACGAAACACAGATGTAACTCTGTGAGATGAATGAACAGAACACTAAGCAGTTTCTCAGAAAGCTTCTTTCTCTTTGTTATCGGAGGATATTTCCTTTGGCCCTATAGTCTTCAAAGAGATCCGAAATATCTGTTTTCAGATTCCACAGAAATAACGTTAGCAAAGAGATCTACGAAACACAGATGTAACTCTGTGAGATGAATTCACAGAACTCTAAGCAGTTTCTCAGAAAGCTTCTTTCCAGATTTCATCTGAGGATATTTCCTTTTTCACCATAGCCCTCTAAGGGCTTCCAAATATCACTTTGCCAATTCCACAAGAACTGTCTTCGCGAAAGGCTTCTTGAGGGGAAAGCTGTAACTCTGTGAGATGATTTCACAGAACACAAAGAAGTTTTTCAGAAAGCTTCTTTCTCTTTGTTATCGGAGGATATTTCCTTTGGCCCTATAGTCTTCAAAGGGATCCGAAATATCTGTTCTCAGATTCCACAGAAATAAGGCTAGGAAAGAGATCTACGAAACACAGATGTAACTCTGTGAGATGAATTCACAGAACAGTAAGCAGTTTCTCAGAAAGCTTCTTTCCAGATTTCATCTGAGGATATTTCCTTTTTCACCGAGGCGCTCTATGGGCTTCCAAATCTCACTTTGCCAGTTCCACAAGAACTGTCTTAGCGAAAGGCTTCTTGAGACGAAAGGTGTAACTCTGTAAGATGATTTCACAGAACACAAAGAAGTTTCTCAGAAAGCTTCTTTCTCTTTGTTATCGGAGGATATTTCCTTTGGCCCTATAGTCTTCAAAGGGATCCGAAATATCTGTTCTCAGATTCCACAGAAATAAGGCAAGCATAGAGATCTACGAAACACAGATGTAACTCTGTGAGATGAATTCACAGAACACTAAGCAGTTTCTCAGAAAGCTTCTTTCCAGATTTCATCTGAGGATATTTGCTTTTTCACCATAGCCCTCTATGGAATTCCAAATATCACTTTGCCAATTCCACAAGAACTGTCTTAGCGAAAGGCTTCTTGAGGGCAAAGCTGTAACTCTGTAGATGATTTCACAGAACACAAAGAAGTTTCTCAGAAAGCTTGTTTCTCTTTGTTATCGGAGCATATTTCCTTTGGCCCTATAGTCTTCAAAGGGATCCGAAATATCTGTTCTCAGATTCAACAGAAATAAGGCTAGCCAAGAGATCTACGAAACACAGATGTAACTCTGTGAGACGAATTAACAGAACACTAAGCAGTTTCTCAGAAAGCTTCTTTCCAGATTTCATCTGACGATATTTCCTTTTTCACCATAGCCCTCTATGGGCTTCCAAATACCACTTTGCCAATTCCACAAGAACTGTCTTCGCGAAAGGCTTCTTGAGGGGAAAGCTGTAACTCTGTGAGATGATTTAACAGAACAAAAAGAAGTTTCTCAGAAAGCTTCTTTCTCTTTGTTATCGGAGCATATTTCCTTTGGCCCTATAGCCTTCAAAGGGATCCAAAATATCTGTTCTCAGATTCCACAGAAATAAGGCTAGCAAAGAGATCTACGAAACACAGATGTAACTCTGTGAGATGAATTCACAGAACACTAAGCAGTTTCTCAGAAAACTTCTTTCCAGATTTCATCTGAGGATATTTCCTTTTTCACCATAGCCCTCTATGGGCTTCCAAATATCACTTTACCAATTCCACAAGAACTGTCTTAGCGACAGGCTTCTTGAGGGGAAAACTGTAACTCTGTGAGATGATTTCACAGAACACAAAGAAGTTTCTCAGAAAGCTTCTTTCTCTTTGTTATCGGAGGATATTTCCTTTGGCCCTATAGTCTTCAAAGGGATCCGAAATATCTGTTCTCAGATTCCACTGAAATAAGGCTAGCAAAGAGATCTACGAAACACAGATGCAACTCTGTGAGATGAATTAGCAGAACACTAAGCAGTTTCTCAGAAAGCTTCTTTCCAGATTTCATCTGAGGATATTTCCTTTTTCACCGAGGCGCTCTATGGGCTTCCAAATATCACTTTGCCAGTTCCACAAGCACTGTCTTAGCGAAAGGCTTCTTTAGACGAAAGGTGTAACTCTGTAAGATGATTTCACAGAACACAAAGAAGTTTCTCAGAAAGCTTCTTTCTCTTTGTTATCGGAGGATATTTCCTTTGGTCCTATAGTCTTCAAAGGGATCCGAAATATCTGTTCTCAGATTCCACAGAAATAAGGACAGCAAAGAGATCTACGAAACACAGATGTAACTCTGTGAGATGATTTCACAGAACACTAAGCAGTTTCTCAGAAAGCTTCTTTCCAGATTTCATCTGAGGATATTTCCTTTTTCACCAAAGCCCTCTATGGGCTTCCAAATATCACTTTGCCAATTCCACAAGAACTGTCTTAGCGAAAGGCTTCTTGAGGGGAAAGCTGTAACTCTGTGAGATGATTTCACAGAACACAAAGAAGTTTCTCAGAAAGCTTCTTTCTATTTGTTATCGGAGGATATTTCCTTTGTCCCTATAGTCTTCAAAGAGATCCGAAATATCTGTTTTCAGATTCCACAGAAATAAAGTTAGCAAAGAGATCTACGAAACACAGATGTAACTCTGTGAGATGAATGAACAGAACACTAAGCAGTTTCTCAGAAAGCTTCTTTCTCTTTGTTATCGGAGGATATTTCCTTTGGCCCTATAGTCTTCAAAGAGATCCGAAATATCTGTTTTCAGATTCCACAGAAATAACGTTAGCAAAGAGATCTACGAAACACAGATGTAACTCTGTGAGATGAATTCACAGAACTCTAAGCAGTTTCTCAGAAAGCTTCTTTCCAGATTTCATCTGAGGATATTTCCTTTTTCACCATAGCCCTCTAAGGGCTTCCAAATATCACTTTGCCAATTCCACAAGAACTGTCTTCGCGAAAGGCTTCTTGAGGGGAAAGCTGTAACTCTGTGAGATGATTTCACAGAACACAAAGAAGTTTTTCAGAAAGCTTCTTTCTCTTTGTTATCGGAGGATATTTCCTTTGGCCCTATAGTCTTCAAAGGGATCCGAAATATCTGTTCTCAGATTCCACAGAAATAAGGCTAGCAAAGAGATCTACGAAACACAGATGTAACTCTGTGAGATGAATTCACAGAACAGTAAGCAGTTTCTCAGAAAGCTTCTTTCCAGATTTCATCTGAGGATATTTCCTTTTTCACCGAGGCGCTCTATGGGCTTCCAAATCTCACTTTGCCAGTTCCACAAGAACTGTCTTAGCGAAAGGCTTCTTGAGACGAAAGGTGTAACTCTGTAAGATGATTTCACAGAACACAAAGAAGTTTCTCAGAAAGCTTCTTTCTCTTTGTTATCGGAGGATATTTCCTTTGGCCCTATAGTCTTCAAAGGGATCCGAAATATCTGTTCTCAGATTCCACAGAAATAAGGCAAGCATAGAGATCTACGAAACACAGATGTAACTCTGTGAGATGAATTCACAGAACACTAAGCAGTTTCTCAGAAAGCTTCTTTCCAGATTTCATCTGAGGATATTTGCTTTTTCACCATAGCCCTCTATGGAATTCCAAATATCACTTTGCCAATTCCACAAGAACTGTCTTAGCGAAAGGCTTCTTGAGGGCAAAGCTGTAACTCTGTAGATGATTTCACAGAACACAAAGAAGTTTCTCAGAAAGCTTCTTTCTCTTTGTTATCGGAGCATATTTCCTTTGGCCCTATAGTCTTCAAAGGGATCCGAAATATCTGTTCTCAGATTCAACAGAAATAAGGCTAGCCAAGAGATCTACGAAACACAGATGTAACTCTGTGAGACGAATTAACAGAACACTAAGCAGTTTCTCAGAAAGCTTCTTTCCAGATTTCATCTGACGATATTTCCTTTTTCACCATAGCCCTCTATGGGCTTCCAAATATCACTTTACCAATTCCACAAGAACTGTCTTAGCGAAAGGCTTCTTGAGGGGAAAGCTGTAACTCTGTGAGATGATTTCACAGAACACAAAGAAGTTTCTCAGAAAGCTTCTTTCTCTTTGTTATCGGAGGATATTTCCTTTGGACCTATAGTCTTCAAAGGGATCCGAAATATCTGTTCTCAGATTCCACTGAAATAAGGCTAGCAAAGAGATCTACGAAACACAGATGCAACTCTGTGAGATGAATTAGCAGAACACTAAGCAGTTTCTCAGAAAGCTTCTTTCCAGATTTCATCTGAGGATATTTCCTTTTTCACCGAGGCGCTCTATGGGCTTCCAAATATCACTTTGCCAGTTCCACAAGCACTGTCTTAGCGAAAGGCTTCTTTAGACGAAAGGTGTAACTCTGTAAGATGATTTCACAGAACACAAAGAAGTTTCTCAGAAAGCTTCTTTCTCTTTGTTATCGGAGGATATTTCCTTTGGTCCTATAGTCTTCAAAGGGATCCGAAATATCTGTTCTCAGATTCCACAGAAATAAGGACAGCAAAGAGATCTACGAAACACAGATGTAACTCTGTGAGATGAATTCACAGAACACTAAGCAGTTTCTCAGAAAGCTTCTTTCCAGATTTCATCTGAGGATATTTCCTTTTTCACGAAAGCCCTCTATGGGCTTCCAAATATCACTTTGCCAATTCCACAAGAACTGTCTTAGCGAAAGGCTTCTTGAGGGGAAAGCTGTAACTCTGTGAGATGATTTCACAGAACACAAAGAAGTTTCTCAGAAAGCTTCTTTCTCTTTGTTATCGGAGGATATTTCCTTTGGCCTTATAGTCTTCAAAGAGATCCGAAATATCTGTTTTCAGATTCCACAGAAATAACGTTAGCAAAGAGATCTACGAAACACAGATGTAACTCTGTGAGATGAATGAACAGAACACTAAGCAGTTTCTCAGAAAGCTTCTTTCCAGATTTCATCTGAGGATATTTCCTTTTTCACCATAGCCCTCTAAGGGCTTACAAATATCACTTTGCCAATTCCACAAGAACTGTCTTCGCGAAAGGCTTGTTGAGGGGAAAGCTGTAACTCTGTGAGATGATTTCACAGAACACAAAGAAGTTTTTCAGAAAGCTTCTTTCTCTTTGTTATCGGAGGATATTTCCTTTGGCCCTATAGTCTTCAAAGGGATCCGAAATATCTGTTCTCAGATTCCACAGAAATAAGGCTAGCAAAGAGATCTACGAAACACAGATGTAACTCTGTGAGATGAATTCACAGAACACTAAGCAGTTTCTCAGAAAGCCTCTTTCCAGATTTCATCTGAGGATATTTCCTTTTTTACCATAGCCCTCTATGGACTTCCAAATATCACTTTGCCAATTCCACAAGAACTGTCTTAGCGAAAGGCTTCTTGAGGGGAAAGCTGTAACTCTGTGAGATGATTTCACAGAACACAAAGAAGTTTCTCAGAAAGCTTGTTTCTCTTTGTTATCGGAGGATATTTCCTTTGGCCCTATAGTCTTCAAAGGGATCCGAAATATCTGTTCTCAGATTCCACAGAAATAAGGCTAGCAAAGAGATCTACGAAATACAGATGCAACTCTGTGAGATGAATTAGCAGAACACTAAGCAGTTTCTCAGAAAGCTTCTTTCCAGATTTCATCTTAGGATATTTCCTTTTTCACAATAGCCCTCTAAGGGCTTCCAAATATCACTTTGCCAATTCCACAAGAACTGTCTTAGCGAAAGGCTTCTTGAGGGGAAAGCTGTAACTCTGTGAGATGATTTCACAGAACACAAAGAAGTTTCTCAGAAAGCTTCTTTCTCTTTGTTATCGGAGGATATTTCCTTTGGCCCTATAGTCTTCACAGGGATCCGAAATATCTGTTCTCAGATTCCACAGAAATAAGGCTAGCAAAGAGATCTACGAAACACAGATGTAACTCTGTGAGATGAATTCACAGAACACTAAGCAGTTTCTCAGAAAGCTTCTTTCCAGATTTCATCTGAGGATATTTCCTTTTTCACCGAGGCGCTCTATGGGCTTCCAAATATCACTTTGCCAGTTCCACAAGCACTGTCTTAGCGAAAGGCTTCTTTAGACGAAAGGTGTAACTCTGTAAGATGATTTCACAGAACACAAAGAAGTTTCTCAGAAAGCTTCTTTCTCTTTGTTATCGGATGATATTTCCTTTGGCCCTATAGTCTTCAAAGGGATCCGAAATATCTGTTCTCAGATTCCACAGAAATAAGGACAGCAAAGAGATCTACGAAACACAGATGTAACTCTGAGAGATGAATTCACAGAACACTAAGCAGTTTCTCAGAAAGCTTCTTTCCAGATTTCATCTGAGGATATTTCCTTTTTCACCATAGCCCTCTAGGGGCTTCCAAATATCACTTTGCCAATTCCACAAGAACTGTCTTAGCGAAAGGCTTCTTGAGGGGAAAGCTGCAACTCTGTGAGATGATTTCACAGAACACAAAGAAGTTTCTCAGAAAGCTTCTTTCTCTTTGTTATCGGAGGATATTTCCTTTGGCCCTATAGTCTTCAAAGAGATCCGAAATATCTGTTTTCAGATTCCACAGAAATAACGTTAGCAAAGAGATCTACGAAACACAGATGTAACTCTGTGAGATGAATTCACAGAACTCTAAGCAGTTTCTCAGAAAGCTTCTTTCCAGATTTCATCTGAGGATATTTCCTTTTTCACCATAGCCCTCTAAGGGCTTCCAAATATCACTTTGCCAATTCCACAAGAACTGTCTTCGCGAAAGGCTTCTTGAGGGGAAAGCTGTAACTCTGTGAGATGATTTCACAGAACACAAAGAAGTTTTTCAGAAAGCTTCTTTCTCTTTGTTATCGGAGGATATTTCCTTTGGCCCTATAGTCTTCAAAGGGATCCGAAATATCTGTTCTCAGATTCCACAGAAATAAGGCTAGCAAAGAGATCTACGAAACACAGATGTAACTCTGTGAGATGAATTCACAGAACACTAAGCAGTTTCTCAGAAAGCTTCTTTCCAGATTTCATCTGAGGATATTTCCTTTTTCACCATAGCCCTCTATGGGCTTCCAAATATCACTTTGCCAATTCCACAAGAACTGTCTTAGCGAAAGGCTTCTTGAGGGGAAAGCTGTAACTCTGTGAGATGATTTCACAGAACACAAAGAAGTTTCTCAGAAAGCTTGTTTCTCTTTGTTATCGGAGGATATTTCCTTTGGCCCTGTAGTCTTCAAAGGGATCCGAAATATCTGTTCTCAGATTCCACAGAAATAAGGCTAGCAAAGAGATCTACGAAACACAGATGCAACTCTGTGAGATGAATTAGCAGAACACTAAGCAGTTTCTCAGAAAGCTTCTTTCCAGATTTCATCTTAGGATATTTCCTTTTTCACCATAGCCCTCTAAGGGCTTCCAAATATCACTTTGCCAATTCCACAAGAACTGTCTTAGCGAAAGGCTACTTGAGGGGAAAGCTGTAACTCTGTGAGATGATTTCACAGAACACAAAGAAGTTTCTCAGAAAGCTTCTTTCTCTTTGTTATCGGAGGATATTTCCTTTGGCCCTATAGTCTTCAAAGGGATCCGAAATATCTGTTCTCAGATTCCACAGAAATAAGGCTAGCAAAGAGATCTACGAAACACAGATGTAACTCTGTGAGATGAATTCACAGAACACTAAGCAGTTTCTCAGAAAGCTTCTTTCCAGATTTCATCTGAGGATATTTCCTTTTTCACCGAGGCGCTCTATGGGCTTCTAAATATCACTTTGCCAGTTCCACAAGCACTGTCTTAGCGAAAGGCTTCTTGAGGGGAAAGCTGTAACTCTGTGAGATGATTTCACAGAACACAAAGAAGTTTCTCAGAAAGCTTCTTTCTCTTTTTTATCGGAGGATATTTCCTTTGGCCCTATAGTCTTCAAAGGGATCCGAAATATCTGTTCTCAGATTCCACAGAAATAAGGCTAGCAAAGAGATCTACGAAACACAGATGTAACTCTGTGAGATGAATTCACAGAACACTAAGCAGTTTCTCAGAAAGCTTCTTTCCAGATTTCATCGGAGGATATTTCCTTTTTCACCATAGCCCTCTATGGGCTTCCAAATATCACTTTGCCAATTCCACAAGAACTGTCTTAGCGACAGGCTTCTTGAGGGGAAAGCTGTAACTCTGTGAGATGATTTCACAGAACACAAAGAAGTTTTTCAGAAAGCTTCTTTCTCTTTGTTATCGGAGGATATTTCCTTTGGCCCTATAGTCTTCAAAGGGATCCGAAATATCTGTTCTCAGATTCCACAGAAATAAGGCTAGCAAAGAGATCTACGAAACACAGATGTAACTCTGTGAGATGAATTCACAGAACACTAAGCAGTTTCTCAGAAAGCTTCTTTCCAGATTTCATCTGAGGATATTTCCTTTTTCACCATAGCCCTCTATGGGCTTCCAAATATCACTTTGCCAATTCCACAAGAACTGTCTTAGCGAAAGGCTTCTTGAGGGGAAAGCTGTAACTCTGTGAGATGATTTCACAGAACACAAAGAAGTTTCTCAGAAAGCTTGTTTCTCTTTGTTATCGGAGGATATTTCCTTTGGCCCTATAGTCTTCAAAGGGATCCGAAATATCTGTTCTCAGATTCCACAGAAATAAGGCTAGCAAAGAGATCTACGAAACACAGATGCAACTCTGTGAGATGAATTAGCAGAACACTAAGCAGTTTCTCAGAAAGCTTCTTTCCAGATTTCATCTTAGGATATTTCCTTTTTCACCATAGCCCTCTAAGGGCTTCCAAATATCACTTTGCCAATTCCACAAGAACTGTCTTAGCGAAAGGCTACTTGAGGGGAAAGCTGTAACTCTGTGAGATGATTTCACAGAACACAAAGAAGTTTCTCAGAAAGCTTCTTTCTCTTTGTTATCGGAGGATATTTCCTTTGGCCCTATAGTCTTCAAAGGGATCCGAAATATCTGTTCTCAGATTCCACAGAAATAAGGCTACCAAAGAGATCTACGAAACACAGATGTAACTCTGTGAGATGAATTCACAGAACACTAAGCAGTTTCTCAGAAAGCTTCTTTCCAGATTTCATCTGAGGATATTTCCTTTTTCACCGAGGCGCTCTATGGGCTTCCAAATATCACTTTGCCAGTTCCACAAGCACTGTCTTAGCGAAAGGCTTCTTGAGGGGAAAGCTGTAACTCTGTGAGATGATTTCACAGAACACAAAGAAGTTTCTCAGAAAGCTTCTTTCTCTTTTTTATCGGAGGATATTTCCTTTGGCCCTATAGTCTTCAAAGGGATCCGAAATATCTGTTCTCAGATTCCACAGAAATAAGGCTAGCAAAGAGATCTACGAAACACAGATGTAACTCTGTGAGATGAATTCACAGAACACTAAGCAGTTTCTCAGAAAGCTTCTTTCCAGATTTCATCTGAGGATATTTCCTTTTTCACCATAGCCCTCTATGGGCTTCCAAATATCACTTTGCCAATTCCACAAGAACTGTCTTAGCGACAGGCTTCTTGAGGGGAAAGCTGTAACTCTGTGAGATGATTTCACAGAACACAAAGAAGTTTTTAAGAAAGCTTCTTTCTCTTTGTTATCGGAGGATATTTCCTTTGGCCCTATAGTCTTCAAAGGGATCCGAAATATCTGTTCTCAGATTCCACAGAAATAAGGCTAGCAAAGAGATCTACGAAACACAGATGTAACTCTGTGAGATGAATTCACAGAACACTAAGCAGTTTCTCAGAAAGCTTCTTTCCAGATTTCATCTGAGGATATTTCCTTTTTCACCATAGCCCTCTAAGGGCTTCCAAATATCACTTTGCCAATTCCACAAGAACTGTCTTCGCGAAAGGCTTCTTGAGGGGAAAGCTGTAACTCTGTGAGATGATTTCACAGAACACAAAGAAGTTTCTCAGAAAGCTTGTTTCTCTTTGTTATCGGAGGATATTTCCTTTGGCCCTATAGTCTTCAAAGGGATCCGAAATATCTGTTCTCAGATTCCACAGAAATAAGGCTAGCAAAGAGATCTACGAAACACAGATGCAACTCTGTGAGATGAATTAGCAGAACACTAAGCAGTTTCTCAGAAAGCTTCTTTCCAGATTTCATCTTAGGATATTTCCTTTTTCACCATAGCCCTCTAAGGGCTTCCAAATATCACTTTGCCAATTCCACAAGAACTGTCTTAGCGAAAGGCTACTTGAGGGGAAAGCTGTAACTCTGTGAGATGATTTCACAGAACACAAAGAAGTTTCTCAGAAAGCTTCTTTCTCTTTGTTATCGGAGGATATTTCCTTTGGCCCTATAGTCTTCAAAGGGATCCGAAATATCTGTTCTCAGATTCCACAGAAATAAGGCTACCAAAGAGATCTACGAAACACAGATGTAACTCTGTGAGATGAATTCACAGAACACTAAGCAGTTTCTCAGAAAGCTTCTTTCCAGATTTCATCTGAGGATATTTCCTTTTTCACCGAGGCGCTCTATGGGCTTCCAAATATCACTTTGCCAGTTCCACAAGCACTGTCTTAGCGAAAGGCTTCTTTAGACGAAAGGTGTAACTCTGTAAGATGATTTCAGAGAACACAAAGAAGTTTCTGAGAAAGCTTCTTTCTCTTTGTTATCGGAGGATGTTTCCTTTGGCCCTATAGTCTTCAAAGGGATCCGAAATATCTGTTCTCAGATTCCACAGAAATAAGGACAGCAAAGAGATCTACGAAACACAGATGTAACTCTGTGAGATGAATTCACAGAACACTAAGCAGTTTCTCAGAAAGGTTCTTTCCAGATTTCATCTGAGGATATTTCCTTTTTCACCCTAGCCCTCTGTGGGCTTCCAAATATCACTTTGCCAATTCCACAAGAACTGTCTTAGCGAAAGGCTTCTTGAGGGGAAAGCTGTAACTCTGTGAGATGATTTCACAGAACACAAAGAAGTTTCTCAGAAAGCTTCTTTCTCTTTTTTATCGGAGGATATTTCCTTTGGCCCTATAGTCTTCAAAGGGATCCGAAATATCTGTTCTCAGATTCCACAGAAATAAGGCTAGCAAAGAGATCTACGAAACACAGATGTAACTCTGTGAGATGAATGAACAGAACACTAAGCAGTTTCTCAGAAAGCTTCTTTCCAGATTTCATCTGAGGATATTTCCTTTTTCACCATAGCCCTCTATGGGCTTCCAAATATCACTTTACCAATTCCACAAGAACTGTCTTAGCGACAGGCTTCTTGAGGGGAAAACTGTAACTCTGTGAGATGATTTCACAGAACACAAAGAAGTTTCTCAGAAAGCTTCTTTCTCTTTGTTATCGGAGGATATTTCCTTTGGCCCTATAGTCTTCAAAGGGATCCGAAATATCTGTTCTCAGATTCCACTGAAATAAGGCTAGCAAAGAGATCTACGAAACACAGATGCAACTCTGTGAGATGAATTAGCAGAACACTAAGCAGTTTCTCAGAAAGCTTCTTTCCAGATTTCATCTGAGGATATTTCCTTTTTCACCGAGGCGCTCTATGGGCTTCCAAATATCACTTTGCCAGTTCCACAAGCACTGTCTTAGCGAAAGGCTTCTTTAGACGAAAGGTGTAACTCTGTAAGATGATTTCACAGAACACAAAGAAGTTTCTCAGAAAGCTTCTTTCTCTTTGTTATCGGAGGATATTTCCTTTGGTCCTATAGTCTTCAAAGGGATCCGAAATATCTGTTCTCAGATTCCACAGAAATAAGGACAGCAAAGAGATCTACGAAACACAGATGTAACTCTGTGAGATGAATTCACAGAACACTAAGCAGTTTCTCAGAAAGCTTCTTTCCAGATTTCATCTGAGGATATTTCCTTTTTTACCAAAGCCCTCTATGGGCTTCCAAATATCACTTTGCCAATTCCACAAGAACTGTCTTAGCGAAAGGCTTCTTGAGGGGAAAGCTGTAACTCTGTGAGATGATTTCACAGAACACAAAGAAGTTTCTCAGAAAGCTTCTTTCTATTTGTTATCGGAGGATATTTCCTTTGTCCCTATAGTCTTCAAAGAGATCCGAAATATCTGTTTTCAGATTCCACAGAAATAACGTTAGCAAAGAGATCTACGAAACACAGATGTAACTCTGTGAGATGAATGAACAGAACACTAAGCAGTTTCTCAGAAAGCTTCTTTCTCTTTGTTATCGGAGGATATTTCCTTTGTCCCTATAGTCTTCAAAGAGATCCGAAATATCTGTTTTCAGATTCCACAGAAATAACGTTAGCAAAGAGATCTACGAAACACAGATGTAACTCTGTGAGATGAATTCACAGAACTCTAAGCAGTTTCTCAGAAAGCTTCTTTCCAGATTTCATCTGAGGATATTTCCTTTTTCACCATAGCCCTCTAAGGGCTTCCAAATATCACTTTGCCAATTCCACAAGAACTGTCTTCGCGAAAGGCTTCTTGAGGGGAAAGCTGTAACTCTGTGAGATGATTTCACAGAACACAAAGAAGTTTTTCAGAAAGCTTCTTTCTCTTTGTTATCGGAGGATATTTCCTTTGGCCCTATAGTCTTCAAAGGGATCCGAAATATCTGTTCTCAGATTCCACAGAAATAAGGCTAGGAAAGAGATCTACGAAACACAGATGTAACTCTGTGAGATGAATTCACAGAACAGTAAGCAGTTTCTCAGAAAGCTTCTTTCCAGATTTCATCTGAGGATATTTCCTTTTTCACCGAGGCGCTCTATGGGCTTCCAAATCTCACTTTGCCAGTTCCACAAGAACTGTCTTAGCGAAAGGCTTCTTGAGACGAAAGGTGTAACTCTGTAAGATGATTTCACAGAACACAAAGAAGTTTCTCAGAAAGCTTCTTTCTCTTTGTTATCGGAGGATATTTCCTTTGGCCCTATAGTCTTCAAAGGGATCCGAAATATCTGTTCTCAGATTCCACAGAAATAAGGCAAGCATAGAGATCTACGAAACACAGATGTAACTCTGTGAGATGAATTCACAGAACACTAAGCAGTTTCTCAGAAAGCTTCTTTCCAGATTTCATCTGAGGATATTTGCTTTTTCACCATAGCCCTCTATGGAATTCCAAATATCACTTTGCCAATTCCACAAGAACTGTCTTAGCGAAAGGCTTCTTGAGGGCAAAGCTGTAACTCTGTAGATGATTTCACAGAACACAAAGAAGTTTCTCAGAAAGCTTCTTTCTCTTTGTTATCGGAGCATATTTCCTTTGGCCCTATAGTCTTCAAAGGGATCCGAAATATCTGTTCTCAGATTCAACAGAAATAAGGCTAGCCAAGAGATCTACGAAACACAGATGTAACTCTGTGAGACGAATTAACAGAACACTAAGCAGTTTCTCAGAAAGCTTCTTTCCAGATTTCATCTGACGATATTTCCTTTTTCACCATAGCCCTCTATGGGCTTCCAAATACCACTTTGCCAATTCCACAAGAACTGTCTTCGCGAAAGGCTTCTTGAGGGGAAAGCTGTAACTCTGTGAGATGATTTAACAGAACAAAAAGAAGTTTCTCAGAAAGCTTCTTTCTCTTTGTTATCGGAGCATATTTCCTTTGGCCCTATAGCCTTCAAAGGGATCCAAAATATCTGTTCTCAGATTCCACAGAAATAAGGCTAGCAAAGAGATCTACGAAACACAGATGTAACTCTGTGAGATGAATTCACAGAACACTAAGCAGTTTCTCAGAAAACTTCTTTCCAGATTTCATCTGAGGATATTTCCTTTTTCACCATAGCCCTCTATGGGCTTCCAAATATCACTTTACCAATTCCACAAGAACTGTCTTAGCGACAGGCTTCTTGAGGGGAAAACTGTAACTCTGTGAGATGATTTCACAGAACACAAAGAAGTTTCTCAGAAAGCTTCTTTCTCTTTGTTATCGGAGGATATTTCCTTTGGCCCTATAGTCTTCAAAGGGATCCGAAATATCTGTTCTCAGATTCCACTGAAATAAGGCTAGCAAAGAGATCTACGAAACACAGATGCAACTCTGTGAGATGAATTAGCAGAACACTAAGCAGTTTCTCAGAAAGCTTCTTTCCAGATTTCATCTGAGGATATTTCCTTTTTCACCGAGGCGCTCTATGGGCTTCCAAATATCACTTTGCCAGTTCCACAAGCACTGTCTTAGCGAAAGGCTTCTTTAGACGAAAGGTGTAACTCTGTAAGATGATTTCACAGAACACAAAGAAGTTTCTCAGAAAGCTTCTTTCTCTTTGTTATCGGAGGATATTTCCTTTGGTCCTATAGTCTTCAAAGGGATCCGAAATATCTGTTCTCAGATTCCACAGAAATAAGGACAGCAAAGAGATCTACGAAACACAGATGTAACTCTGTGAGATGATTTCACAGAACACTAAGCAGTTTCTCAGAAAGCTTCTTTCCAGATTTCATCTGAGGATATTTCCTTTTTCACCAAAGCCCTCTATGGGCTTCCAAATATCACTTTGCCAATTCCACAAGAACTGTCTTAGCGAAAGGCTTCTTGAGGGGAAAGCTGTAACTCTGTGAGATGATTTCACAGAACACAAAGAAGTTTCTCAGAAAGCTTCTTTCTATTTGTTATCGGAGGATATTTCCTTTGTCCCTATAGTCTTCAAAGAGATCCGAAATATCTGTTTTCAGATTCCACAGAAATAACGTTAGCAAAGAGATCTACGAAACACAGATGTAACTCTGTGAGATGAATGAACAGAACACTAAGCAGTTTCTCAGAAAGCTTCTTTCTCTTTGTTATCGGAGGATATTTCCTTTGGCCCTATAGTCTTCAAAGAGATCCGAAATATCTGTTTTCAGATTCCACAGAAATAACGTTAGCAAAGAGATCTACGAAACACAGATGTAACTCTGTGAGATGAATTCACAGAACTCTAAGCAGTTTCTCAGAAAGCTTCTTTCCAGATTTCATCTGAGGATATTTCCTTTTTCACCATAGCCCTCTAAGGGCTTCCAAATATCACTTTGCCAATTCCACAAGAACTGTCTTCGCGAAAGGCTTCTTGAGGGGAAAGCTGTAACTCTGTGAGATGATTTCACAGAACACAAAGAAGTTTTTCAGAAAGCTTCTTTCTCTTTGTTATCGGAGGATATTTCCTTTGGCCCTATAGTCTTCAAAGGGATCCGAAATATCTGTTCTCAGATTCCACAGAAATAAGGCTAGCAAAGAGATCTACGAAACACAGATGTAACTCTGTGAGATGAATTCACAGAACAGTAAGCAGTTTCTCAGAAAGCTTCTTTCCAGATTTCATCTGAGGATATTTCCTTTTTCACCGAGGCGCTCTATGGGCTTCCAAATCTCACTTTGCCAGTTCCACAAGAACTGTCTTAGCGAAAGGCTTCTTGAGACGAAAGGTGTAACTCTGTAAGATGATTTCACAGAACACAAAGAAGTTTCTCAGAAAGCTTCTTTCTCTTTGTTATCGGAGGATATTTCCTTTGGCCCTATAGTCTTCAAAGGGATCCGAAATATCTGTTCTCAGATTCCACAGAAATAAGGCAAGCATAGAGATCTACGAAACACAGATGTAACTCTGTGAGATGAATTCACAGAACACTAAGCAGTTTCTCAGAAAGCTTCTTTCCAGATTTCATCTGAGGATATTTGCTTTTTCACCATAGCCCTCTATGGAATTCCAAATATCACTTTGCCAATTCCACAAGAACTGTCTTAGCGAAAGGCTTCTTGAGGGCAAAGCTGTAACTCTGTAGATGATTTCACAGAACACAAAGAAGTTTCTCAGAAAGCTTCTTTCTCTTTGTTATCGGAGCATATTTCCTTTGGCCCTATAGTCTTCAAAGGGATCCGAAATATCTGTTCTCAGATTCAACAGAAATAAGGCTAGCCAAGAGATCTACGAAACACAGATGTAACTCTGTGAGACGAATTAACAGAACACTAAGCAGTTTCTCAGAAAGCTTCTTTCCAGATTTCATCTGACGATATTTCCTTTTTCACCATAGCCCTCTATGGGCTTCCAAATACCACTTTGCCAATTCCACAAGAACTGTCTTCGCGAAAGGCTTCTTGAGGGGAAAGCTGTAACTCTGTGAGATGATTTAACAGAACAAAAAGAAGTTTCTCAGAAAGCTTCTTTCTCTTTGTTATCGGAGCATATTTCCTTTGGCCCTATAGCCTTCAAAGGGATCCAAAATATCTGTTCTCAGATTCCACAGAAATAAGGCTAGCAAAGAGATCTACGAAACACAGATGTAACTCTGTGAGATGAATTCACAGAACACTAAGCAGTTTCTCAGAAAGCTTCTTTCCAGATTTCATCTGAGGATATTTCCTTTTTCACCATAGCCCTCTATGGGCTTCCAAATATCACTTTGCAAATTCCACAAGAACTGTCTTAGCGAAAGGCTTCTTGAGGGGAAAGCTGTAACTCTGTGAGATGATTTCACAGAACACAAAGAAGTTTCTCAGAAAGCTTCTTTCTCTTTGTTATCGGAGGATATTTCCTTTGGCCCTATAGTCTTCAAAGGGATCCGAAATATCTGTTCTCAGATTCCACAGAAATAAGGCTAGCAAAGAGATCTACGAAACACAGATGTAACTCTGTGAGATGAATTCACAGAACACTAAGCAGTTTCTCAGAAAGCTTCTTTCCAGATTTCATCTGAGGATATTTCCTTTTTCACCATAGCCCTCTTTGGCTTCCAAATATCACTTTGCCAATTCCAAAAGAACTGTCTTAGAGAAAGGCTTCTTGAGGGGAAAGCTGTAAAACTCTGTGAGATGATTTCACAGAACACAAAGAAGTTTCTCAGAAAGCTTCTCTCTCTTTGTTATCGGAGCATATTTCCTTTGGCCCTATAGTCTTCAAAGGGATCCGAAATATCTGTTCTCAGATTCCACAGAAATAAGGCTAGCAAAGAGATCCACGAAATACAGATGTAACTCTGAGAGTGGAAGTCACACATTACAGAGCAGTTTCTCAGAAAGCTTCTTTCCAGATTTCATCTGAGGATATTTGCTTTTTCACCATAGCCCTCTATGGAATTCCAAATATCACTTTGCCAATTCCACAAGAACTGTCTTAGCGAAAGGCTTCTTGAGGGGAAAGCTGTAACTCTGTAGATGATTTCACAGAACACAAAGAAGTTTCTCAGAAAGCTTCTTTCTCTTTGTTATCGGAGGATATTTCCTTTGGCCCTATAGTCTTCAAAGGGATCCGAAATATCTGTTCTCAGATTCCACAGAAATAAGGCTAGCAAAGAGATCCACGAAATACAGATGTAACTCTGTGAGATGAATTCACAGAACACTAAGCAGTTTCTCAGAAAGCTTCTTTCCAGATTTCATCTGAGGATATTTCCTTTTTCACCATAGCCCTCTATGGGCTTCCAAATATCACTTTGCCAATTCCAAAAGAACTGTCTTAGCGAAAGGCTTCTTGAGGGGAAAGCTGTAACTCTGTGATTTGATTTCACAGAACACAAAGAAGTTTCTCAGAAAGCTTCTTTCTCTTTGTTATCGGAGGATATTTCCTTTGGCCCTATAGTCTTCAAAGGGATCCGAAATATCTGTTCTCAGATTCCACAGAAAGAAGGCTAGCAAAGAGATCTACGAAACACAGATGTAACTCTGTGAGATGAATTCACAGAACACTAAGCAGTTTCTCAGAAAGCTTCTTTCCAGATTTCATCTGAGGATATTTCCTTTTTCTCCCTAGCCCTCTATGAGCTTCCAAATATCGCTTTGCCAATTCCACAAGAACTGTCTTAGCGAAAGGCTTCTTGAGGGGAAAGCTGTAATTCTGTGAGATGATTTCACAGAACACAAAGAAGTTTCTCAGAAAGCTTCTTTCTCTTTGTTATCGGAGGATATTTCCTGTGGCCCTAGAGTCTTCAAAGGGATCCGAAATATCTGTTCTCAGATTCCACAGAAATAAGGCTAGCAAAGAGATCTAGGAAACACAGATGTAACTCTGTGAGATGAATTCACACAACACTAAGCAGTTTCTCAGAAAGCTTCTATCCAGATTTCATCTGAGGATATTTCCTTTTTCAAAATAGCCCTCTATGGGCTTCCAAATATCACTTTGCCAATTCCACAAGAACTGTCTTAGCGAAAGGCTTCTTGAGGGAAAGCTGTAACTCTGTGAGATGGTTTCACAGAACAGAAAGAAGTTTCTCAGAAAGCTTCTTTCTCTTTGTTATCGGAGGATATTTCCTTTGGCCCTTTAGTCTTCAAAGGGATCCGAAATATGTGTTCTCAGACTCCACAGAAAGAAGGCTAGCAAAGAGATCCACGAAATACAGATGTAACTCTGTGAGATGAATTCACAGAACACTAAGCAGTTTCTCTGAAAGCTTCTTTCCAGATTTTATCTGAGGATATTTCCTTTTTCACCCTAGCCCTCTATGGGCTTCCAAATATCACTTTGCCAATTCCACAAGAACTGTCTTAGCGAAAGGCTTCTTGAGGGGAAAGCTGTAACTCTGTGAGATGATTTCACAGAACACAAAGAAGTTTCTCAGAAAGCTTCTTTCTCTTTGTTATCGGAGGATATTTCCTTTGGCCCTATTGTCTTCAAAGGGATCCGAAATATCTGTTCTCAGACTCCACAGAAAGAAGGCTAGCAAAGAGATCCACGAAATACAGATGTAACTCTGTGAGATGAATTCACAGAACACTAAGCAGTTTCTCTGAAAGTTTCTTTCCAGATTTCATCTGAGGATATTTCCTTTTTCACCCTAGCCCTCTATGGGCTTCCAAATATCACTTTGCCAATTCCACAAGAACTGTCTTAGCGAAAGGCTTCTTGAGGGGAAAGCTGTAACTCTGTGAGATGATTTCACCGAACACAAAGAAGTTTCTCAGAAAGCTTCTTTCTCTTTGTTATCGGAGGATATTTCCTTTGGCCCTATAGTCTTCAATGGGATCCGAAATATCTGTTCTCAGACGCCACAGAAAGAAGGCTAGCAAAGAGATCCACGAAATACAGATGTATCTCTGTGAGATGAATTCACAGAACACTAAGCAGTTTCTCTGAAAGCTTCTTTCCAGATTTTATCTGAGGATATTTCCTTTTTCACCCTAGCCCTCTATGGGCTTCCAAATATCACTTTGCCAATTCCACAAGAACTGTCTTAGCGAAAGGCTTCTTGAGGGGAAAGCTGTAACTCTGTGAGATGATTTCACAGAACACCAGGAAGTTTCTCAGAAAGCTTCTTTCTCTTTGTTATCAGAGGATATTTCCTTTGGCCCTATAGTCTTCAAAGGGATCCAAAATATCTGTTCTCAGATCCCACAGAAATAAGTCTAGCAAAGAGATCTACGAAACACAGATGTAACTCTGTGAGATGAATTAACAGAACACTAAGCAGTTTCTCTGAAAGCTTCTTTCCAGATTTCATCTGAGGATATTTCCTTTTTCACCATAGCCCTCTATGGGCTTCCAAATATCACTTTGCCAATTCCACAAGAACTGTCTTAGCGAAAGGCTTCTTCAGGGGAAAGCTGTAACTCTGTGAGATGATTTCACAGAACACAAAGAAGTTTCTCAGAAAGCTTCTTTCTCTTTGTTTTCGGAGGATATTTCCTTTGGCCCTATAGTCTTCAAAGGGATCCGAAATATCTGTTCTCAGATTCCACAGAAATAAGGCTAGCAAAGAGATCTACGAAACACAGATGTAACTCTGTGAGATGAATTCACAGAACACTAAGCAGTTTCTCAGAAAGCTTCTATCCAGATTTCATCTGAGGATATTTCCTTTTTCACCATAGCCCTCTATGGGCTTCCAAATATCACTTTGCCAATTCCCAAAAACTGTCTTAGCGAAAGGCTTCTTGAGTGGAAAGCTGTAACTCTGTGAGTTGATTTCACAGAACACAAAGAAGTTTCTCAGAAAGCTTCTTTCTCTTTGTTATCGGAGAATATTTCCTTTGGCCCTATAGTCTTCAAAGGGATCCGAAATATCTGTTCTCAGATTCCACAGAAAGAAGGCTAGCAAAGAGATCTACGAAACACAGATGTAACTCTGTGAGATGAATTCACAGAACACTAAGCAGTTTCTCAGAAAGCTTCTTTCCAGATTTCATCTGAGGATATTTCCTTTTTCACCCTAGCCCTCTATGGGCTTCCAAATATCACTTTGCCAATTCCAAAAGAAGTGTCTTAGCGAAAGGCTTCTTGAGTGGAAAGCTGTAACTCTGTGAGATGATTTCACAGAACACAAAGAAGTTTCTCAGAAAGCTTCTTTCTCTTCGTTATCGGAGGATATTTCCTTTGGCCCTATAGTCTTCAAAGGGATCCGAAATATCTGTTCTCAGACTCCACAGAAAGAAGGCTAGCAAAGAGATCTACGAAACACAGATGTAACTCTGTGAGATGAATTCACAGAACAGTAAGCAGTTTCTCAGAAAGCTTCTTTCCAGATTTCATCTGAGGATATTTCCTTTTTCACCGAGGCGCTCTATGGGCTTCCAAATCTCACTTTGCCAGTTCCACAAGAACTGTCTTAGCGAAAGGCTTCTTGAGACGAAAGGTGTAACTCTGTAAGATGATTTCACAGAACACAAAGAAGTTTCTCAGAAAGCTTCTTTCTCTTTGTTATCGGAGGATATTTCCTTTGGCCCTATAGTCTTCAAAGGGATCCGAAATATCTGTTCTCAGATTCCACAGAAATAAGGCAAGCATAGAGATCTACGAAACACAGATGTAACTCTGTGAGATGAATTCACAGAACACTAAGCAGTTTCTCAGAAAGCTTCTTTCCAGATTTCATCTGAGGATATTTGCTTTTTCACCATAGCCCTCTATGGAATTCCAAATATCACTTTGCCAATTCCACAAGAACTGTCTTAGCGAAAGGCTTCTTGAGGGCAAAGCTGTAACTCTGTAGATGATTTCACAGAACACAAAGAAGTTTCTCAGAAAGCTTCTTTCTCTTTGTTATCGGAGCATATTTCCTTTGGCCCTATAGTCTTCAAAGGGATCCGAAATATCTGTTCTCAGATTCAACAGAAATAAGGCTAGCCAAGAGATCTACGAAACACAGATGTAACTCTGTGAGACGAATTAACAGAACACTAAGCAGTTTCTCAGAAAGCTTCTTTCCAGATTTCATCTGACGATATTTCCTTTTTCACCATAGCCCTCTATGGGCTTCCAAATACCACTTTGCCAATTCCACAAGAACTGTCTTCGCGAAAGGCTTCTTGAGGGGAAAGCTGTAACTCTGTGAGATGATTTAACAGAACAAAAAGAAGTTTCTCAGAAAGCTTCTTTCTCTTTGTTATCGGAGCATATTTCCTTTGGCCCTATAGCCTTCAAAGGGATCCAAAATATCTGTTCTCAGATTCCACAGAAATAAGGCTAGCAAAGAGATCTACGAAACACAGATGTAACTCTGTGAGATGAATTCACAGAACACTAAGCAGTTTCTCAGAAAGCTTCTTTCCAGATTTCATCTGAGGATATTTCCTTTTTCACCATAGCCCTCTATGGGCTTCCAAATATCACTTTGCAAATTCCACAAGAACTGTCTTAGCGAAAGGCTTCTTGAGGGGAAAGCTGTAACTCTGTGAGATGATTTCACAGAACACAAAGAAGTTTCTCAGAAAGCTTCTTTCTCTTTGTTATCGGAGGATATTTCCTTTGGCCCTATAGTCTTCAAAGGGATCCGAAATATCTGTTCTCAGATTCCACAGAAATAAGGCTAGCAAAGAGATCTACGAAACACAGATGTAACTCTGTGAGATGAATTCACAGAACACTAAGCAGTTTCTCAGAAAGCTTCTTTCCAGATTTCATCTGAGGATATTTCCTTTTTCACCATAGCCCTCTTTGGCTTCCAAATATCACTTTGCCAATTCCAAAAGAACTGTCTTAGAGAAAGGCTTCTTGAGGGGAAAGCTGTAAAACTCTGTGAGATGATTTCACAGAACACAAAGAAGTTTCTCAGAAAGCTTCTCTCTCTTTGTTATCGGAGCATATTTCCTTTGGCCCTATAGTCTTCAAAGGGATCCGAAATATCTGTTCTCAGATTCCACAGAAATAAGGCTAGCAAAGAGATCCACGAAATACAGATGTAACTCTGAGAGTGGAAGTCACACATTACAGAGCAGTTTCTCAGAAAGCTTCTTTCCAGATTTCATCTGAGGATATTTGCTTTTTCACCATAGCCCTCTATGGAATTCCAAATATCACTTTGCCAATTCCACAAGAACTGTCTTAGCGAAAGGCTTCTTGAGGGGAAAGCTGTAACTCTGTAGATGATTTCACAGAACACAAAGAAGTTTCTCAGAAAGCTTCTTTCTCTTTGTTATCGGAGGATATTTCCTTTGGCCCTATAGTCTTCAAAGGGATCCGAAATATCTGTTCTCAGATTCCACAGAAATAAGGCTAGCAAAGAGATCCACGAAATACAGATGTAACTCTGTGAGATGAATTCACAGAACACTAAGCAGTTTCTCAGAAAGCTTCTTTCCAGATTTCATCTGAGGATATTTCCTTTTTCACCATAGCCCTCTATGGGCTTCCAAATATCACTTTGCCAATTCCAAAAGAACTGTCTTAGCGAAAGGCTTCTTGAGGGGAAAGCTGTAACTCTGTGATTTGATTTCACAGAACACAAAGAAGTTTCTCAGAAAGCTTCTTTCTCTTTGTTATCGGAGGATATTTCCTTTGGCCCTATAGTCTTCAAAGGGATCCGAAATATCTGTTCTCAGATTCCACAGAAAGAAGGCTAGCAAAGAGATCTACGAAACACAGATGTAACTCTGTGAGATGAATTCACAGAACACTAAGCAGTTTCTCAGAAAGCTTCTTTCCAGATTTCATCTGAGGATATTTCCTTTTTCTCCCTAGCCCTCTATGAGCTTCCAAATATCGCTTTGCCAATTCCACAAGAACTGTCTTAGCGAAAGGCTTCTTGAGGGGAAAGCTGTAATTCTGTGAGATGATTTCACAGAACAC
Organism: Macaca mulatta; assembly: GCF_049350105.2. Classification (NCBI taxonomy): domain Eukaryota; kingdom Metazoa; phylum Chordata; class Mammalia; order Primates; family Cercopithecidae; genus Macaca; species Macaca mulatta. Next base: position 39,570,490 of record NC_133416.1, on the reverse strand, counting down.
AAAGAAGTTTCTCAGAAAGCTTCTTTCTCTTTGTTATCGGAGGATATTTCCTGTGGCCCTAGAGTCTTCAAAGGGATCCGAAATATCTGTTCTCAGATTCCACAGAAATAAGGCTAGCAAAGAGATCTAGGAAACACAGATGTAACTCTGTGAGATGAATTCACACAACACTAAGCAGTTTCTCAGAAAGCTTCTATCCAGATTTCATCTGAGGATATTTCCTTTTTCAAAATAGCCCTCTATGGGCTTCCAAATATCACTTTGCCAATTCCACAAGAACTGTCTTAGCGAAAGGCTTCTTGAGGGAAAGCTGTAACTCTGTGAGATGGTTTCACAGAACAGAAAGAAGTTTCTCAGAAAGCTTCTTTCTCTTTGTTATCGGAGGATATTTCCTTTGGCCCTTTAGTCTTCAAAGGGATCCGAAATATGTGTTCTCAGACTCCACAGAAAGAAGGCTAGCAAAGAGATCCACGAAATACAGATGTAACTCTGTGAGATGAATTCACAGAACACTAAGCAGTTTCTCTGAAAGCTTCTTTCCAGATTTTATCTGAGGATATTTCCTTTTTCACCCTAGCCCTCTATGGGCTTCCAAATATCACTTTGCCAATTCCACAAGAACTGTCTTAGCGAAAGGCTTCTTGAGGGGAAAGCTGTAACTCTGTGAGATGATTTCACAGAACACAAAGAAGTTTCTCAGAAAGCTTCTTTCTCTTTGTTATCGGAGGATATTTCCTTTGGCCCTATTGTCTTCAAAGGGATCCGAAATATCTGTTCTCAGACTCCACAGAAAGAAGGCTAGCAAAGAGATCCACGAAATACAGATGTAACTCTGTGAGATGAATTCACAGAACACTAAGCAGTTTCTCTGAAAGTTTCTTTCCAGATTTCATCTGAGGATATTTCCTTTTTCACCCTAGCCCTCTATGGGCTTCCAAATATCACTTTGCCAATTCCACAAGAACTGTCTTAGCGAAAGGCTTCTTGAGGGGAAAGCTGTAACTCTGTGAGATGATTTCACCGAACACAAAGAAGTTTCTCAGAAAGCTTCTTTCTCTTTGTTATCGGAGGATATTTCCTTTGGCCCTATAGTCTTCAATGGGATCCGAAATATCTGTTCTCAGACGCCACAGAAAGAAGGCTAGCAAAGAGATCCACGAAATACAGATGTATCTCTGTGAGATGAATTCACAGAACACTAAGCAGTTTCTCTGAAAGCTTCTTTCCAGATTTTATCTGAGGATATTTCCTTTTTCACCCTAGCCCTCTATGGGCTTCCAAATATCACTTTGCCAATTCCACAAGAACTGTCTTAGCGAAAGGCTTCTTGAGGGGAAAGCTGTAACTCTGTGAGATGATTTCACAGAACACCAGGAAGTTTCTCAGAAAGCTTCTTTCTCTTTGTTATCAGAGGATATTTCCTTTGGCCCTATAGTCTTCAAAGGGATCCAAAATATCTGTTCTCAGATCCCACAGAAATAAGTCTAGCAAAGAGATCTACGAAACACAGATGTAACTCTGTGAGATGAATTAACAGAACACTAAGCAGTTTCTCTGAAAGCTTCTTTCCAGATTTCATCTGAGGATATTTCCTTTTTCACCATAGCCCTCTATGGGCTTCCAAATATCACTTTGCCAATTCCACAAGAACTGTCTTAGCGAAAGGCTTCTTCAGGGGAAAGCTGTAACTCTGTGAGATGATTTCACAGAACACAAAGAAGTTTCTCAGAAAGCTTCTTTCTCTTTGTTTTCGGAGGATATTTCCTTTGGCCCTATAGTCTTCAAAGGGATCCGAAATATCTGTTCTCAGATTCCACAGAAATAAGGCTAGCAAAGAGATCTACGAAACACAGATGTAACTCTGTGAGATGAATTCACAGAACACTAAGCAGTTTCTCAGAAAGCTTCTATCCAGATTTCATCTGAGGATATTTCCTTTTTCACCATAGCCCTCTATGGGCTTCCAAATATCACTTTGCCAATTCCCAAAAACTGTCTTAGCGAAAGGCTTCTTGAGTGGAAAGCTGTAACTCTGTGAGTTGATTTCACAGAACACAAAGAAGTTTCTCAGAAAGCTTCTTTCTCTTTGTTATCGGAGAATATTTCCTTTGGCCCTATAGTCTTCAAAGGGATCCGAAATATCTGTTCTCAGATTCCACAGAAAGAAGGCTAGCAAAGAGATCTACGAAACACAGATGTAACTCTGTGAGATGAATTCACAGAACACTAAGCAGTTTCTCAGAAAGCTTCTTTCCAGATTTCATCTGAGGATATTTCCTTTTTCACCCTAGCCCTCTATGGGCTTCCAAATATCACTTTGCCAATTCCAAAAGAAGTGTCTTAGCGAAAGGCTTCTTGAGTGGAAAGCTGTAACTCTGTGAGATGATTTCACAGAACACAAAGAAGTTTCTCAGAAAGCTTCTTTCTCTTCGTTATCGGAGGATATTTCCTTTGGCCCTATAGTCTTCAAAGGGATCCGAAATATCTGTTCTCAGACTCCACAGAAAGAAGGCTAGCAAAGAGATACACGAAATACAGATGTAACTCTGTGAGATGAATTCACAGAACACTAAGCAGTTTCTCTGAAAGCTTCTTTCCAGATTTTATCTGAGGATATTTCCTTTTTCACCCTAGCCCTCTATGGGCTTCCAAATATCACTTTGCCAATTCCACAAGAACTGTCTTAGCGAAAGGCTTCTTGAGGGGAAAGCTGTAACTCTGTGAGATGATTTCACAGAACACAAAGAAGTTTCTCAGAAAGCTTCTTTCTCTTTGTTATCAGAGGATATTTCCTTTGGCCCTATAGTCTTCAAAGGGATCCAAAATATCTGTTCTCAGATCCCACAGAAATAAGTCTAGCAAAGAGATCTACGAAACACAGATGTAACTCTGTGAGATGAATTCACAGAACACTAAGCAGTTTCTCTGAAAGCTTCTTTCCAGATTTCATCTGAGGATATTTCCTTTTTCACCATAGCCCTCTTTGGGCTTCCAAATATTACTTTGCCAATTCCACAAGAACTGTCTTAGCGAAAGGCTTCTTGAGGGGAAAGCTGTAACTCTGTGAGATGATTTCACAGAACACAAAGAAGTTTCTCAGAAAGCTTCTTTCTCTTTGTTATCGGAGGATGTTTCCTTTGGCCCTATAGTCTTCAAAGGGATCCGAAATATCTGTTCTCAGATTCCACAGAAATAAGGCTAGCAAAGAGATCTACGAAACACAGATGTAACTCTGTGAGATGAATTCACAGAACACTAAGCAGTTTCTCAGAAAGCTTCTTTCCAGATTTCATCTGAGGATATTTCCTTTTTCACCATAGCCCTCTATGGGCTTCCAAATATCACTTTGCCAATTCCACAAGAACTGTCTTAGCGAAAGGCTTCTTGAGGGGAAAGCTGTAACTCTCTGAGATGATTTCACAGAACACAAAGAAGTTTCTCAGAAAGCTTCTTTCTCTTTGTTATCGGAGGATATTTCCTTTGGCCCTATAGTCTTCAAAGGGATCCGAAATATCTGTTCTCACATTCCACAGAAATAAGGCTAGCAAAGAGATCTACGAAACACAGATGTAACTCTGTGAGATGAATTCACAGAACACTAGGCAGTTTCTCTGAAAGCCTCTTTCCAGATTTCATCTGAGAATATTTCCTTTTTCACCATAGCCCTCTAAGGGCCTCCAAATATCACTTTGCCAATTCCACAAGAACTGTCTTAGCGAAAGGCTTCTTGAGGGGAAAGCTGTAACTCTGTGAGATGATTTCACAGAACACAAAGAAGTTTCTCAGAAAGCTTCTTTCTCTTTGTTATCGGAGGATATTTCCTTTGGCCCTATAGTCTTCAAAGGGATCCGAAATATCTGTTCTCAGATTCCACAGAAATAAGGCTAGCAAAGAGATCTACGAAACACAGATGTAACACTGTGAGATGAATTCACAGAACACTAAGCAGTTTCTCAGAAAGCTTCTTTCCAGATTTCATCTGAGGATATTTCCTTTTTCACCGTAGCCCTCTATGGGCTTCCAAATATCACTTTGCCAATTCCACAAGACCTGTCTTAGCGAAAGGCTTCTTGAGGGGAAAGCTGTAACTCTGTGAGATGATTTCACAGAACACAAAGAAGTTTCTCAGAAAGCTTCTTTCTCTTTGTTATCGGAGGATATTTCCTGTGGCCCTAGAGTCTTCAAAGGGATCCGAAATATCTGCTCTCAGATTCCACAGAAATAAGGCTAGCAAAGAGATCTACGAAACACAGATGTAACTCTGTGAGATGAATTCACAGAACACTAAGCAGTTTCTCAGAAAGTTTCTTTCCAGATTTCATCTGAGGATATTTCCTTTTTCACCATAGCCCTCTATGGGCTTCCAAATATCACTTTGCCAATTCCACAAGAACTGTCTTAGCGAAAGGCTTATTGAGGGGAAAGCTGTAACTCTGTGAGATGATTTCACAGAACACAAAGAAGTTTCTCAGAAAGCGTCTTTCTATTTGTTATCGGAGGATATTTCCTTTGGCCCTATAGTCTCCAAAGGGATCCGAAATATCTGTTCTCAGATTCCACAGAAATAAGGCTAGCAAAGAGATCTACGAAACACAGATGTAATTCTTTGAGATGAATTCACAGAACACTAAGCAGTTTCTCAGAAAGCTTCTATCCAGATTTCATCTGAGGATATTTCCTTTTTCACCATAGCCCTCTATGGGCTTCCAAATATCACTTTGCCAATTCCACAAGAACTGTCTTAGAGAAAGGCTTCTTGAGGGGAAAGCTGTAACTCTGTGAGATGATTTCACAGAACACAAAGAAGTTTCTCAGAAAGCTTCTTTCTCTTTGTCATCGGAGGATATTTCCTTTGGCCCTATAGTCTTCAAAGGGATCCGAAATATCTGTTCTCAGATTCCACAGAAATAAGGCTAGCAAAGAGATCTACGAAACCCAGATGTAACTCTGTGAGATGATTCACAGAACACTAAGCAGTTTCTCTGAAAGCCTCTTTCCAGATTTCATCTGAGGATATTTCCTTTTTCACCATAGCCCTCTATGGGCTTCCAAATATCACTTTGCCAATTCCACAAGAACTGTCTTACGGAAAGGCTTCCTGAGGGGAAAGCTGTAACTCTGTGAGATGATTTCACAGAACACAAAGAAGTTTCTCAGAAAGCTTCTTTCTCTTTGTTATCGGAGGATATTTCCTTTGGCCCTATAGTCTTCAAAGGGATCCGAAATATCTGTTCTCAGATTCCACAGAAATAAGGCTAGCAAAGAGATCTACGAAACACAGATGTAACTCTGTGAGATGAATTCACAGAACACGAAGCAGTTTCTCAGAAAGCTTCTTTCCAGTTTTCATCTGAGGATATTTCCTTTTTCACCCTAGCCCTCTATGGGCTTCCAAATATCACTTTGCCAATAACACAAGAACCGTCTTAGCGAAAGGCTTCTTCAGGGGAAAGCTGTAACTCTGTGAGATGATTTCACAGAACACAAAGAAGTTTCTCAGAAAGCTTCTTTCTCTTTGTTATCAGAGGATATTTCCTTTGGCCCTATAGTCTTCAAAGCGATCCAAAATATCTGTTCTCAGATCCCACAGAAATAAGTCTAGCAAAGAGATCTACGAAACACAGATGTAACCCTGTGAGATGAATTCACAGAACACTAAGCAGTTTCTCTGAAAGCTTCTTTCCAGATTTCATCTTAGGATATTTCCTTTTTCACCATAGCCCTCTATGGGCTTCCAAATATCACTTTGCCAATTCCACAAGAACTGTCTTAGCGAAAGGCTTCTTGAGGGGAAAGCTGTAACTCTGTGAGATGATTTCACAGAACACAAAGAAGTTTCTCAGAAAGCTTCTTTCTATTTGTTATCGGAGGATATTTCCTTTGGCCCTATAGTCTCCAAAGGGATCTGAAATATCTGTTCTCAGATTCCACAGAAATAAGGCTAGCAAAGAGATCTACGAAACACAGATGTAACTCTTTGAGATGAATTCACAGAACACTAAGCAGTTTCTCAGAAAGCTTCTATCCAGATTTCATCTGAGGATATTTCCTTTTTCACCATAGCCCTCTATGGGCTTCCAAATATCACTTTGCCAATTCCACAAGAACTGTCTTAGCGAAAGTCTTCTTGAGGGGAAAGCTGTAACTCTGTGAGATGATTTCACAGAACACAAAGAAGTTTCTCAGAAAGCTTCTTTCTCTTTGTTATCGGAGGATATTTCCTTTGCCCCTATAGTCTTCAAAGGGATCCGAAATATCTGTTCTCAGATTCCACAGAAATAAGGCTAGCAAAGAGATCTACGAAACACAGATGTAACTCTGTGAGATGAATTCACAGAACACTAAGCAGTTTCTCTGAAAGCCTCTTTCCAGATTTCATCTGAGGATATTTCCTTTTTCACCATAGCCCTCTAAGGGCCTCCAAATATCACTTTGCCAATTCCACAAGAACTGTCTTAGCGAAAGGCTTCTTGAGGGGAAAGCTGTAACTCTGTGAGATGATTTCACAGAACACAAAGAGGTTTCTAAGAAAGCTTCTTTCTCTTTGTTATCGGAGGATATTTCCTGAGGCCCTAGAGTCTTCAAAGGGATCCGATATACCTGCTCTCAGATTCCACAGAAATAAGGCTAGCAAAGAGATCTACGAAACACAGATGTAACTCTGTGAGATGAATTCACAGAACACTAAGCAGTTTCTCAGAAAGCTTCTTTCCAGATTTAATCTGAGGATATTTCCTTTTTCACCATAGCCCTCTATGGGCTTCCAAATATCACTTTGCCAATTCCACAAGAACTGTCTTAGCGAAAGGCTTCTTGAGGGGAAAGCTGTAACTCTGTGAGATGATTTCACAGTACACAAAGAAGTTTCTCAGAAAGCTTCTTTCTCTTTGTTATCGGAGGATATTTCCTTTGGCCCTATAGTCTTCAAAGGGATCCGAAATATCTGTTCTCACATTCCACAGAAATAAGGCTAGCAAAGAGATCCACGAATTGCAGATGAAACTCTGTGAGTGGAAGTCACACATCACAGAGCAGTTTATCAGAAGGCTTCTTTCCACATTTCATCTGAGGATATTTGCTTTTTCAACGTAGCCCTCTATGGGCTTGCAAATATCACATTGCCAATTCCATAAGAACTGTCTTAGCGAAAGGCTTCTTGAGGGGAAAGCTGTAACTCTGTGAGATGATTTCACAGAACACAAAGAAGTTTCTACGAAAGCTTCTTTCTCTTTGTTATCGGAGGATATTTCCTGAGGCCCTAGAGTCTTCAAAGGGATCCGAAATACCTGCTCTCAGATTCCACAGAAATAAGGCTAGCAAAGAGATCTACGAAACACAGATGTAACTCGGTGAGATGAATTCACAGAACACTAAGCAGTTTCTCAGAAAGCTTCTTTCCAGATTTCATCTGAGGATATTTCCTTTTTCACCATAGCCCTCTAAGGGCTTCCAAATATCACTTTGCCAATTCCACAAGAACTGTCTTAGCGAAAGGCTTCTTGAGGGGAAAGCTGTAACTCTGTGAGATGATTTCACAGTACACAAAGAAGTTTCTCAGAAAGCTTCTTTCTCTTTGTTATCGGAGGATATTTCCTTTGGCCCTATAGTCTTCAAAGGGATCCGTAATATCTGTTCTCAGATTCCACAGAAATAAGGCTAGCAAAGAGATCCACGAAATACAGATGTAAATCTGTGAGATGAATTCACAGAACACTAAGCAGTTTCTCTGAAAGCCTCTTTCCAGAATTCATCTGAGGATATTTCCTTTTTCACCATAGCCCTCTATGGGCTTCCAAATATCACTTTGCCAATTCCACAAGAACTGTCTTAGCGAAAGGGTTCTTGAGGGGAAAGCTGTAACTCCGTGAGATGGTTTCAGAGAACACAAAGAAGTTTCTCAGAAAGCTTCTTTCTCTTTGTTATCGGAGGATATTTCCTTTGGCCCTATAGTCTTCAAAGGGATCCGAAATATCTGTTCTCAGATTCCACAGAAATAAGGCTAGCAAAGAGATCTACGAAACACAGATGTAACTCTGTGAGATGAATTCACCGAACACTAAGAAGTTTCTCAAAAAGCTTCTTTCCAGATTTCATCTGAGGATATTTCCTTTTTCACCCTAGCCCTCTATGGGCTTCCAAATATCACTTTGCCAATTCCACAAGAACTGTCTTAGCGAAAGGCTTCTTGAGGGGAAAGCTGTAACTCTGTGAGATGGTTTCACAGAACACAAAGAAGTTTCTCAGAAAGCTTCTTTCTCTTTGTTATCGGAGGATATTTCCTTTGGCCCTATAGTCTTCAAAGGGATCCGAAATATCTGTTCTCAGATTCCACAGAAATAAGGCGGGCAAAGAGATCTACGAAACACAGATGTAACTCTGTGAGATGAATTCACAGAACACTAAGCAGTTTCTCTGAAAGCCTCTTTCCAGATTTCATCTGAGGATATTTCCTTTTTCACCATAGCCCTCCAAGGACCTCCAAATATCACTTTGCCAATTCCACAAGAACTGTCTTAGCGAAAGGCTTCTTGAGGGGAAAGCTGTAACTCTGTGAGATGATTTCACAGAACACAGAGAAGTTTCTCAGAAAGCTTCTTTCTCTTTGTTATCGGAGGACATTTCCTTTGGCCCTGTATTCTTCAAAGGGATCCGAAATATCTGTTCTCATATTCCACATAAATAAGGCTAGCAAAGGGATCTACGAAACGCAGATGTAACTCTGTGAGATGAATTCACAGAACACTAAGCAGTTTCTCAGAAAGCTTCTTTCAGATTTCATCTGAGGATATTTCCTTTTTCACCATAGCCCTGTATGGTCTTCCAAATATCACTTTGCCAATTCCACAAGAACTGTCTTAGCGAAAGGCTTCTTGAGGGGAAAGCTGTAACTCTGTGAGGTGGTTTCAAAGAACACAAAGAAGTTTCTCAGAAAGCTTCTTTCTCTTTGTTATTGGAGGATATTTCCTTTGGCCCTATAGTCATCAAAGGGATCCGAAATATCTTTTCTCAGATTCCACAGAAATAAGGTTAGCAAAGAGATCCATGAAATGCTGATGTAACTCTTTGAGTGGATATCACACATCACAGAGCAGTTTATCAGAAAGCTTCTTTCCAGATTTCATCTGAGGATATTTGCTTTTTCACAATAGCCCTCTATGGGCTCCCAAATATCACTTTGCCAATTCCACAAGAACTGTCCAGGCGAAAGGCTTCAAGAGGGGAAAGCTGTAACACTGTGGGATGATTTCACAGAACACAAAGAAGTTTCTCAGAAAGCTTCTTTCTCTTTGTTATCGGAGGATATTTCCTTTGGCACTATAGTCTTCAAAGGGATCCGAAATATCTGTTCTCAGATTCCACAGAAAGAAGGCTAGCAAAGAGATCCACGAAATACAGATGTAACTCTGTGAGATGAATTCACAGAACACTAAGCAGTTTCTCAGAAAGCTTCTTTCCAGATTTCATCTGAGGATATTTCCTTTTTCACCATAGCCCTCTATGGGCTTCCAAATATCACTTTGCCAATTCCACAAGAACTGTCTTAGCGAAAGGCTTCTTGAGGGGAAAGCTGTAACTCTGTGAGATGATTTCACAGAACACAAAGAAGTTTCTCAGAAAGCTTCTTTCTCTTTGTTATCGGAGGATATTTCCTTTGGCCCTATAGTCTTCAAAGGGATCCGAAATATCTGTTCTCAGATTCCACAGAAAGAAGGCTAGCAAAGAGATCTACGAAACACAGATGTAACTCTGTGAGATGAATTCACAGAACACTAAGCAGTTTCTCAGAAAGCTTCTTTCCAGATTTCATCTGAGGATATTTCCTTTTTCACCCTATCCTCTATGGGCTTCCAAATATCGCTTTGCCAATTCCACAAGAACTGTCTTAGCGAAAGGCTTCTTGAGGGGAAAGCTGTAACTCTGTGAGATGATTTCACAGAACACAAAGAAGTTTCTCAGAAAGTTTCTTTCTCTTTGTTATCGGAGGATATTTCCTGTGGCCCTAGAGTCTTCAAAGGGATCCGAAATACCTGCTCTCAGATTCCACAGAAATAAGGCTGTCAATGAGATCTACGAAACACAGATGTAACTCTGTGAGATGAATTCACAGAACACTAAGCAGTTTCTCAGAAAGCTTCTTTCCAGATTTCATCTGAGGATATTTCCTTTTTCACCATAGCCCTCTATGGGGTTCCAAATATCACTTTGCCATATCCACAAGAACTGTCTTAGCGAAAGGCTTCTTGAGGGGAAAGCTGTAACTCTGTGAGATGATTTCACAGAACACAAAGAAGTTTCTGAGAAAGCTTCTTTCTCTTTGTTATCGGAGGATATTTCCTTTGGCACTATAGTCTTCAAAGGGATCCGAAATATCTGTTCTCAGATTCCACAGAAATAAGGCTAGCAAAGAGATCCACGAAATGCAGATGTAACTCTGTGAGTGGAAGTCACACATCACAGAGCAGTTTATCAGAAAGCTTCTTTCCAGATTTCATCTGAGGATATTTGCTTTTTCACCATAGCCCTCTATGGGCTTCCAAATATCACTTTGCCAATTCCACAAGAACTGTCTTAGTGAAAGGCTTCTTGAGGGGAAAGCTGTAACTCTGTGAGATGATTTCACAGAACACAAAGAAGTTTCTCAGAAAGCTTCTTACTCTTTGTTATCGGAGGATATTTCCTTTGGCACTATAGTCTTCAAAGGGATCCGAAATATCTGTTCTCAGATTCCACAGAAAGAAGGCTAGCAAAGAGATCTACGAAACACAGATGTAACTCTGTGAGATGAATTCACAGAACACTAAGCAGTTTCTCAGAAAGCTTCTTTCCAGATTTCATCTGAGGATATTTGCTTTTTCACCATAGACCTCTATGGGCATCCAAATATCACTTTGCCAATTCCACAAGAACTGTCTTAGCGAAAGGCTTCTTGAGGGGAAAGCTGTAACTCTGTGAGATGATTTCACAGAAAACAAAGAAGTTTCTCAGAAAGCTTCTTTCTCTTTGTTATCGGAGGATATTTCCTTTGGCCCTATAGTCTTCAAAGGGATCCGAAATATCTGTTCTCAGATTCCAGAGAAAGAAGGCTAGCAAAGAGATCTACGAAACACAGATGTAACTCTGTGAGATGATTCACAGAACACTAAGCAGTTTCTCTGAAAGCCTCTTTCCAGATTTCATCTGAGGATATTTCCTTTTTCACCGTAGCCCTCTATGGGCTTCCAAATATCCCTTTCCAATTCCACAAGAACTGTCTTAGCGAAAGGCTTCTTGAGGGGAAAGCTGTAACTCTGTGAGATGGTTTCACAGAACACAAAGAAGTTTCTCAGAAAGCTTCTTTCTCTTTGTTATCAGAGGATATTTCCTCTGGCCCTATAGTCTTCAAAGGGATGTGAAATATCTGTTCTCAGATTCCACAGAAAGAAGGCTAGCAAAGAGATCCACGAAATACAGATGTAACTCTGTGAGATGAATTCACAGAACACTAAGCAGTTTCTCAGAAAGCTTCTTTCCAGATTTCATCTGAGGATATTTCCTTTTTCACCATAGCCCTCTTTGGGCTTCCAAATATCACTTTGCCAATTCCACAAGAACTGTCTTAGCGAAAGGCTTCTTGAGGGGAAAGCTGTAACTCTGTGAGATGATTTCACAGAACACAAAGAAGTTTCTCAGAAAGCTTCTTTCTCTTTGTTATCGGAGGATATTTCCTTTGGCCGAATAGTCTTCAAAGGGATCCGAAATATCTGTTCTCAGATTCCACAGAAATAAGGCTAGCAAAGAGATCTACGAAACACAGATGTAACTCTGTGAGATGAATTCACAGAACACTAAGCAGTTTCTCAGAAAGCTTCTTTCCAGATTTCATCTGAGGATATTTCCTTTTTCTCCCTAGCCCTCTATGAGCTTCCAAATATCGCTTTGCCAATTCCACAAGAACTGTCTTAGCGAAAGGCTTCTTCAGAGGAAAGCTGTAACTCTGTGAGATGATTTCACAGAACACAAAGAAGTTTCTCAGAAAGCTTCTTTCTCTTTGTTATCGGAGGATATTTCCTTTGGCACTATAGTCTTCAAAGGGATCCGAAATATCTGTTCTCAGATTCCACATAAATAAGGCTAGCAAAGAGATCTACGAAACACAGATGTAACTCTGTGAGATGAATTCACAGAACACTAAGCAGTTTCTCAGAAAGCTTCTTTCCAGATTTCATCTGAGGATATTTCCTTTTTCACCCTAGCCCTCTATGGGCTTCCAAATATCACTTTGCCAATTCCACAAGAACTGTCTTAGCGAAATGCTTCTCGAGGGGAAAGCTGTACCTCTGTGAGATGATTTCACAGAACACAAAGAAGTTTCTCAGAAAGCTTCTTTCTCTTTGTTATCGGAGGATATTTCCTTTGGCCCTATAGTCTTCAAACGGATCCGAAATATCTGTTCTCAGATTCCACAGAAAGAAGGCTAGCAAAGAGATCTACGAAACACAGATGTAACTCTGTGAGATGAATTAAGAGAACACTAAGCAGTTTCTCAGAAATCTTCTTTCCAGATTTCATCTGAGGATATTTCCTTTTTCACCATAGCCCTCTATGGGCTTCCAAATATCACTTTGCCAATTCCACAAGAACTGTCTTAGCGAAAGTCTTCTTGAGGGGATAGCTGTAACTCTGTGAGATGATTTCACAGAACACAAAGAAGTTTCTCAGAAAGCTTCTTTCTCTTTGTTATCGGAGGATATTTCCTTTGGCCCTATAGTCTTCAAAGGGATCCGAAATATCTGTTCTCAGATTCCACAGAAATAAGGCTAGCAAATAGATCCACGAAATACAGATGTAACTCTGTGAGTGGAAGTCACTTATCACAGAGCAGTTTCTCAGAAAGCTTCTTTCCAGATTTCACCTGAGGATATTTCCTTTTCACCATAGCCCTCTATGGGCTTCCAAATATCACTTTCCCAATTCCACAAGAACTGTCTTAGCGAAAGGCTTCTTGAGTGGAAAGCTGTAACTCTGGAGATGATTTCACAGAACACAAAGAAGTTTCTCAGAAAGCTTCTTTCTCTTTGTTATTGGAGGATATTTCCTTTGGCCCTATAGTCTTCAAAGGGATCCGAAATATCTGTTCTCAGATTCCACAGAAAGAAGGCTAGCAAAGAGATCCACGAAATACAGATGTAACTCGGTGAGATGAATTAACAGAACACTAAGCAGTTTCTCAGAAAGCTTCTTTCCAGATTTTATCTAAGAATATTTCCTTTTTCACCATAGCCCTCTAAGGGCTTCCAAATATCACTTTGCCAATTCCACAAGAACTGTCTTAGCGAAAGGCTTCTTGAGGGGAAAGCTGTAACTCTGTGAGATGATTTCACAGAACACAAAGAAGTTTCTCAGAAAGCTTCTTTCTCTTTGTTATCGGAGGATATTTCCTTTGGCCCTATAGTCTTCAAAGGGATCCGAAATATCTGTTCTCAGATTCCACAGAAATAACGCTAGCAAAGGGTCTACGAAACACAGATGTAACTCTGTGAGATGAATTAACAGAACACTAAGCAGTTTCTCAGAAAGCTTCTTTCCAGATTTCATCTGAGGATATTTCCTTTTTCACCATAGCCCTCTATGGGCTTCCAAATATCACTTTGCCAATTCCACAAGAACTGTCTTAGCAAAAGGCTTCTTGAGGGGAAAGCTGTAACTCTGTGAGATGATTTCACAGAACACAAAGAAGTTTCTCAGAAAGCTTCTTTCTCTTTGTTATCGGAGGATATTTCCTTTGGCCCTATAGTCTTCAAAGGGATCCGAAATATCTGTTCTCAGATTCCACAGAAATAGGCTAGCAAAGAGATCCACGAAATACAGATGTAACTCTGTGAGTGGAAGTCAGACATCACAGAGCAGATTCTCAGAAAGCTTCTTTCCAGATTTCATCTGAGGATATTTCCTTTTTCACCATAGCCCTCTTTGTGCTTCCATATATCACTTTGCCAATTCCACAAGAACAGTCTTAGCGAAAGGCTTCTTGAGAGGAAAGCTGTAACTCTGTGAGATGATTTCACAGAAAACAAAGAAGTTTCTCAGAAAGCTTCTTTCTCTTTGTTATCGGAGGATATTTCCTTTGGCCCTATAGTCTTCAAAGGGATCCGAAATATCTGTTCTCAGATTCCACAGAAAGAAGGCTAGCAAAGAGATCCACGAAATACAGATGCAACTCTGTGAGTGGAAGTCACACATCACAGAGCAGTTTCTCAGAAAGCTTCTTTCCAGATTTTATCTAAGAATATTTCCTTTTTCACCATAGCACTCTAAGGGCTTCCAAATATCACTTTGCCAATTACACAAGAACTGTCTTAGGGAAAGGCTTCTTGAGGGGAAAGCTGTAACTCTGTGAGATGAATTCACAGAACACTAAGCAGTTTCTCAGAAAGCTTCTTTCCAGATTTCATCGGAGGATATTTCCTTTTTCACCCTAGCCCTCTATGGGCTTCCAAATATCGCTTTGCCAATTCCACAAGAACTGTCTTAGCGAAATGCTTCTTGAGGGGAAAGCTGTACCTATGTGAGATGATTTCACAGAACACAAAGAAGTTTCTCAGAAAGCTTCTTTCTCTTTGTTATCGGAGGATATTTCCTTTGGCCCTATAGTCTTCAAAGGGATCCGAAATATCTGTTCTCAGATTCCACAGAAAGAAGGCTAGCAAAGAGATCCACGAAATACAGATGCAACTCTGTGAGTGGAAGTCACACATCACAGAGCAGTTTCTCAGAAAGCTTCTTTCCAGATTTTATCTAAGAATATTTCCTTTTTCACCATAGCACTCTAAGGGCTTCCAAATATCACTTTGCCAATTCCACAAGAACTGTCTTAGGGAAAGGCTTCTTGAGGGTAAAGCTGTAACTCTGTGAGATGATTTCACAGAACTCAAAGAAGTTTCTCAGAAAGCTTCTTTCTCTTTGTTATCGGAGGATATTTCCTTTGGCCCTATAGTCTTCAAAGGGATCAGAAATATCTGTTCTCAGATTCCACAGAAAGAAGGCTAGCAAAGAGATCCACGAAATACAGATGTAACTCTGTGAGATGAATTAACAGAACACTAAGCAGTTTCTCAGAAATCTTCTTTCCAGATTTCATCTAAGAATATTTCCTTTTTCACCATAGCCCTCTATGGGTTTCCAAATATCACTTTGCCAATTCCACAAGAATTGTCTTAGCGAAAGGCTTCTTGAGGGGAAAGCTGTAACTCTGTGAGATGATTTCACAGAACACAAAGAAGTTGCTCAGAAAGCTTCTTTCTCTTTGTTATCGGAGGATATTTCCTTTGGCCCTATAGTCTTCAAAGGGATCCGAAATATCTATTCTCAGATTCCACAGAAAAAAGGCTAGCGAAGAAATCTACGAAACACAGATGTAACTCGGAGAAATGAATTAACAGAACACTAAGCAGTTTCTCTGAAAGCTTCTTTCAAGATTTCATCTGAGGATATTTCCTTTTTCACCATAGCCCTCTATGGGCTTCCAAATATCACTTGCCAATTCCACAAGAACTGTCTTAGCGAAAGGCTTCTTGAGGGGAAAGCTGTAACTCTGTGACATGATTTCACAGAACACAAAGAAGTTCCTCAGAAAGCTTCTTTCTCTCTGTTATCGGAGGATATTTCCTTTGGCCCTATAGTCTTCAAAGGGATCCGAAGTATCTGTTCTCAGATTCCACAGAAATAAGGCTAGCGAAGAGATCTACGAAACACAGATGTAACTCTGTGAGATAAATTAACAGAACACTAAGCAGTTTCTCTGAGCTTCTTTCCCGATTTCATCTGAGGATATTTCATTTTTCACCTTAGCCCTCTATGGGCTTCCAAATATCACTTGGCCAATTCCACAAGAACTGTCTTAGCGAAAGGCTTATTGAGGGGAAAGCTGTAACTCAGTGAGAAGATTTCACAGAACACAAAGAAGTTTCTCAGAAAGCTTCTTTCTCTTTGTTATCGGAGGATATTTCCTTTGGCCCTATAGTCTTCAAAGGGATCTGAAATATCTGTTCTCAGATTCCACAGAAATAAGGCTAGCAAAGAGATCCACGAAATACAGATGAAACTCTGTGAGTGGAAGTCACACATCACAGAGCAGTTTCTCAGAAAGCTTCTTTCCAGATTTCATCTGAGGATATTTCCTTTTCACCATAGCCCTCTAGGGGCTTCCTAATATCACTTTGCGAATTCCACAAGAACTGTCTTAGGGAAAGGCTTCTTGAGGGGAAAGCTGTAACTCTGTGAGATGATTTCACAGAACACAAAGAAGTTTCTCAGAAAGCTTCTTTCTCTTTGTTATCGGAGGATATTTCCTTTGGCTCTATAGTCTTCAAAGGGATCCGAAATATCTGTTCTCAGATTCCACAGAAATAAGGCTAGCAAAGAAATCCACGAAATACAGATGCAACTCTGTGAGTGGAAGTCACACATCACAGAGCAGTTTCTCAGAAAGCTTTTTTCCAGATTTCATCTGAGGATATTTCCTTTTCACCATAGCCCTCTAGGGGCTTCCTAATATCACTTTGCCAATTCCACAAGAACTGTCTTAGGGAAAGGCTTCTTGAGGGGAAAGCTGTAACTCTGTGAGATGATTTCACAGAACACAAAGAAGTTTCTCAGAAAGCTTCTTTCTCTTTGTTATCGGAGGATATTTCCTTTGGCCCTATAGTCTTCAAAGGGATCTGAAATATCTGTTCTCAGATTCCACAGAAAGAAGGCTAGCAAAGAAATCCACGAAATACAGATGTAACTCTGTGAGATGAATTAAAAGAACAGTAAGCAGTTTCTCAGAAATCTTCTTTCCAGATTTCATCTGAGGATATTTTCTTTTTCACCATAGCCCTCTATGGGCTTCCAAATATCACTTTGCCAATTCCACAAGAACTGTCTTAGCGAAAGGCTTCTTGAGGGGAAAGCTGTAACTCTGTGAGATGATTTCACAGAACACAAAGAAGTTTCTCAGAAAGCTTCTTTCTCTTTGTTATCGGAGGATATTTCCTTAGACCCTATAGTCTTCAAAGGGATCCGAAATATCTGTTCTCAGATTCCACAGAAATAAGGCTAGCAAAGAGATCTACGAAACACAGATGTAACTCTGTGAGATGAATTAACAAAACACTAAGCAGTTTCTCAGAAAGCTTCTTTCCAGATTTCATCTGAGGATATTTCCTTTTTCACCATAGCCCTCTATGGTCTTCCAAATATCACTTTGCCAATTCCACAAGAACTGTCTTAGCGAAAGGCTTCTTGAGGGGAAAGCTGTAACTCTGTGAGGTGGTTTCAAAGAACACAAAGAAGTTTCTCAGAAAGCTTCTTTCTCTTTGTTATTGGAGGATATTTCCTTTGGCCCTATAGTCTTCAAAAGGATCCGAAATATCTTTTCTCAGATTCCACAGAAATAAGGCTAGCAAAGAGATCCACGAAATGCTGATGTAACTCTTTGAGTGGAAGTCACACATCACAGAGCAGTTTATCAGAAAGCTTCTTTCCAGATTTCATCTGAGGATATTTGCTTTTTCACCATAGCCCTCTATGGGCTTCCAAATATCACTTTGCCAATTCCACAAGAACTGTCTAGGCGAAAGGCTTCAAGAGGGGAAAGCTGTAACACTGTGGGATGATTTCACAGAACACAAAGAAGTTTCTCAGAAAGCTTCTTTCTCTTTGTTATCGGAGGATATTTCCTTTGGCCTTATAGTCTTCAAAGGGATCCGAAATATCTGTTCTCAGATTCCACAGAAATAAGGCTAGCAAAGAGATCTACGAAACACAGACGTAACTCTGTGAGATGAATTAACAGAACACTAAGCAATTTCTCAGAAAGCTTCTTTCCAGATTTCATCTGAGGATATTTCCTTTTTCACCATAGCACTCTATGGGCTTCCAAATATCACTTTGCCAATTCCACAAGAACTGTCTTAGCGAAAGGCTTCTTGAGGGGAAAGCTGTAACTCTGTGAGATGATTTCACAGAAAACAAAGAAGTTTCTCAGAAAGCTTCTTTCTCTTTGTTATCGGAGGATATTTCCTTTGGCCCTATAGTCTTCAAAGGGATCCGAAATATCTGTTCTCAGATTCCAGAGAAAGAAGGCTAGCAAAGAGATCTACGAAACACAGATGTAACTCTGTGAGATGATTCACAGAACACTAAACAGTTTCTCTGAAAGCCTCTTTCCAGATTTCATCTGAGGATATTTCCTTTTTCACCGTAGCCCTCTATGGGCTTCCAAATATCCCTTTCCAATTCCACAAGAACTGTCTTAGCGAAAGGCTTCTTGAGGGGAAAGCTGTAACTCTGTGAGATGGTTTCACAGAACACAAAGAAGTTTCTCAGAAAGCTTCTTTCTCTTTGTTATCAGAGGATATTCCCTTGGCCCTATAGTCTTCAAAGGGATGCGAAATATCTGTTCTCAGATTCCACAGAAAGAAGGCTAGCAAAGAGATCCACGAAATACAGATGTAACTCTGTGAGATGAATTCACAGAACACTAAGCAGTTTCTCAGAAAGCTTCTTTCCAGATTTCATCTGAGGATATTTCCTTTTTCACCATAGCCCTCTATGGGCTTCCAAATATCACTTTGCCAATTCCACAAGAACTGTCTTAGCGAAAGGCTTCTTGAGGGGAAAGCTGTATCTCTGTGAGATGATTTCACAGAACACAAAGAAGTTTCTCAGAAAGCTTCTTTCTCTTTGTTATCGGAGGATATTTCCTTTGGCACTATAGTCTTCAAAGGGATCCGAAATATCTGTTCTCAGATTCCACATAAATAAGGCTAGCAAAGAGATCTACGAAACACAGATGTAACTCTGTGAGATGAATTCACAGAACACTAAGCAGTTTCTCAGAAAGCTTCTTTCCAGATTTCATCTGAGGATATTTCCTTTTTCACCCTAGCCCTCTATGGGCTTCCAAATATCGCTTTGCCAATTCCACAAGAACTGCCTTAGCGAAATGCTTCTTGAGGGGAAAGCTGTACCTCTGTGAGATGATTTCACAGAACACAAAGAAGTTTCTCAGAAAGCTTCTTTCTCTTTGTTATCGGAGGATATTTCCTTTGGCCCTATAGTCTTCAAATGGATCCGAAATATCTGTTCTCAGATTCCACAGAAAGAAGGCTAGCAAAGAGATCTACGAAACACAGATGTAACTCTGTGAGATGAATTCACAGAACACTAAGCAGTTTCTCAGAAATCTTCTTTCCAGATTTCATCTGAGGATATTTCCTTTTTCACCATAGCCCTCTATGGGCTTCCAAATATCACTTTGCCAATTCCACAAGAACTGTCTTAGCGAAAGTGTTCTTGAGGGGATAGCTGTAACTCTGTGAGATGATTTCACAGAACACAAAGAAGTTTCTCAGAAAGCTTCTTTCTCTTTGTTATCGGAGGATATTTCCTTTGGCCCTATAGTCTTCAAAGGGATCCGAAATATCTGTTCTCAGATTCCACAGAAATAAGGCTAGCAAAGAGATCCACGAAATACAGATGTAACTCTGTGAGTGGAAGTCACATATCACAGAGCAGTTTCTCAGAAAGCTTCTTTCCAGATTTCACCTGAGGATATTTCCTTTTCACCATAGCCCTCTATGGGCTTCCTAATATCACTTTGCCAATTCCACAAGAACTGTCTTAGCGAAAGGCTTCTTGAGTGGAAAGCTGTAACTCTGGAGATGATTTCACAGAACACAAAGAAGTTTCTCAGAAAGCTTCTTTCTCTTTGTTATTGGAGGATATTTCCTTTGGCCCTATAGTCTTCAAAGGGATCCGAAATATCTGTTCTCAGATTCCACAGAAAGAAGGCTAGCAAAGAGATACACGAAATACAGATGTAACTCTGTGAGATGAATTAACAGAACACTAAGCAGTTTCTCAGAAAGCTTCTTACCAGATTTTATCTAAGAATATTTCCTTTTTCACCATAGCCCTCTAAGGGCTTCCAAATATCACTTTGCCAATTCCACAAGAACTGTCTTAGCGAAAGGCTTCTTGAGGGGAAAGCTGTAACTCTGTGAGATGATTTCACAGAACACAAAGAAGTTTCTCAGAAAGCTTCTTTCTCTTTGTTATCGGAGGATATTTCCTTTGGCCCTATAGTCTTCAAAGGGATCCGAAATATCTGTTCTCAGATTCCACAGAAATAAGGCTAGCAAAGGGTCTACGAAACACAGATGTAACTCTGTGAGATGAATTAACAGAACACTAAGCAGTTTCTCAGAAAGCTTCTTTCCAGATTTCATCTGAGGATATTTCCTTTTTCACCATAGCCCTCTATGGGCTTCCAAATATCACTTTGCCAATTCCACAAGAACTGTCTTAGCGAAAGGCTTCTTGAGGGGAAAGCTGTAATTCTGTGAGATGATTTCACAGAACACAAAGAAGTTTCTCAGAAAGCTTCTTTCTCTTTGTTATCGGAGGATATTTCCTGTGGCCCTAGAGTCTTCAAAGGGATCCGAAATATCTGTTCTCAGATTCCACAGAAAGAAGGCTAGCAAAGAGATCCACGAAATACAGATGTAACTCTGTGAGATGAATTAACAGAACACTAAGCAGTTTCTCAGAAATCTTCTTTCCAGATTTCATCTAAGAATATTTCCTTTTTCACCATAGCCCTCTATGGGTTTCCAAATATAACTTTGCAATTCCACAAGAATTGTCTTAGCGAAAGGCTTCTTGAGGGGAAAGCTGTAACTCTGTGAGATGATTTCACAGAACACAAAGAAGTTGCTCAGAAAGCTTCTTTCTCTTTGTTATCGGAGGATATTTCCTTTGGCCCTATAGTCTTCAAAGGGATCCGAAATATCTATTCTCAGATTCCACAGAAAAAAGGCTAGCGAAGAAATCTACGAAACACAGATGTAACTCGGAGAAATGAATTAACAGAACACTAAGCAGTTTCTCTGAAAGCTTCTTTCAAGATTTCATCTGAGGATATTTCCTTTTTCACCATAGCCCTCTATGGGCTTCCAAATATCACTTGCCAATTCCACAAGAACTGTCTTAGCGAAAGGCTTCTTGAGGGGAAAGCTGTAACTCTGTGACATGATTTCACAGAACACAAAGAAGTTCCTCAGAAAGCTTCTTTCTCTCTGTTATCGGAGGATATTTCCTTTGGCCCTATAGTCTTCAAAGGGATCCGAAGTATCTGTTCTCAGATTCCACAGAAATAAGGCTAGCGAAGAGATCTACGAAACACAGATGTAACTCTGTGAGATAAATTAACAGAACACTAAGCAGTTTCTCTGAGCTTCTTTCCCGATTTCATCTGAGGATATTTCATTTTACACCTTAGCCCTCTATGGGCTTCCAAATATCACTTGGCCAATTCCACAAGAACTGTCTTAGCGAAAGGCTTCTTGAGGGGAAAGCTGTAACTCAGTGAGATGATTTCACAGAACACAAAGAAGTTTCTCAGAAAGCTTCTTTCTCTTTGTTATCGGAGGATATTTCCTTTGACCCTATAGTCTTCAAAGGGATCTGAAATATCTGTTCTCAGATTCCACAGAAATAAGGCTAGCAAAGAGATCCACGAAATACAGATGCAACTCTGTGAGTGGAAGTCACACATCACAGAGCAGTTTCTCAGAAAGCTTCTTTCCAGATTTCATCTGAGGATATTTCCTTTTCACCATAGCCCTCTAGGGGCTTCCTAATATCACTTTGCGAATTCCACAAGAACTGTCTTAGGGAAAGGCTTCTTGAGGGGAAAGCTGTAACTCTGTGAGATGATTTCACAGAACACAAAGAAGTTTCTCAGAAAGCTTCTTTCTCTTTGTTATCGGAGGATATTTCTTTGGCTCTATAGTCTTCAAAGGGATCCGAAATATCTGTTCTCAGATTCCACAGAAATAAGGCTAGCAAAGAAATCCACGAAATACAGATGCAACTCTGTGAGTGGAAGTCACACATCACAGAGCAGTTTCTCAGAAAGCTTCTTTCCAGATTTCATCTGAGGATATTTCCTTTTCACCATAGCCCTCTAGGGGCTTCCTAATATCACTTTGCCAATTCCACAAGAACTGTCTTAGCGAAAGGCTTCTTGAGGGGTAAGCTGTAACTCTGTGAGATGATTTCACAGAACACAAAGAAGTTTCTCAGAAAGCTTCTTTCTCTTTGTTATCGGAGGATTTTTCCTTTGGCCCTATAGTCTTCAAAGGGATCCGAAATATCTGTTCTCAGATTCCACAGAAATAAGGCTAGCAAAGAGATCTACGAAACACAGATGTAACTCTGTGAGATGAATTCACAGAACACTAAGCAGTTTCTCAGAAATCTTCTTTCCAGGTTTCATCTAAGAATATTTCCTTTTTCACCATAGCCCTCAATGGGCTTCCAAATATCACTTTGCCAATTCCACAAGAACTGTCTTAGCGAAAGGCTTCTTGAGGGGAAAGCTGTAACTCTGTGAGATGATTTCACAGAACACAAAGAAGTTTCTCAGAAAGCTTCTTTCTCTTTGTTATCGGAGGATATTTCCTTTGTCCCTATAGTCTTCAAAGGGATCCGAAATATCTGTTCTCAGATTCCACAGAAATAAGGCTAGCAAAGAGATCTATGAAACACAGATGTAACTGTGTGAGATGAATTCACAGAACACTAAGCAGTTTTTCAGAAAGTTTCTTTCCAGATTTCATCTGAGGATATTTCCTTTTTCACCATAGCCCTCTAAGGGCATCCAAATATCACTTTGTCAATTCCACAAGAACTGTCTTAGCGAAAGTCTTCTTGAGGGGAAAGCTGTAACTCTGTGAGATGATTTCACAGAACACAAAGAAGTTTCTCAGAAAGCTTCTTTCTCTTTGTTATCGGAGTATATTTCCTTTGACCCTATAGTCTTCAAAGGGATCCGAAATATCTGTTCTCAGATTCCACAGAAATAAGGCTACTGAAGAGATCTACGAAACACAGATGTAACTCTGTGAGATGAATTCACAGAACACTAAGCAGTTTCTCAGAAACCTTCTTTCCAGATTTCATCTGAGGATTTTTCCTTTTTCACCATAGTCCTCTATGGGATTCCAAATATCACTTTGCCAATTCCACAAGAACTTTCTTAGCGAAAGGCTTCTTGAGGGGAAAGCTGTAACTCTGTGAGATGATTTCACAGAACACAAAGAAGTTTCTCAGAAAGCTTCTTTCTCTTTGTTATCGGAGGATATTTCCTTTGGCTCTATAGTCTTCAAAGGGATCCGAAATATCTGTTCTCAGATTCCACAGAAATAAGGCTAGCAAAGAGATCCACGAAATACAGATGTAACTCTGTGAGTGGAAGTCACAAATCACAGAGCAGTTTCTCAGAAAGCTTCTTTCCAGATTTCATCTGAGGATATTTCCTTTTCACCATAGCCCTCTAGGGGCTTCCTAATATCACTTTGCCAATTCCACAAGAACTGTCATAGGGAAAGGCTTCTTGAGGGGAAAGCTGTAACTCTGTGAGATGATTTCACAGAACACAAAGAAGTTTCTCAGAAAGCTTCTTTCTCTTTGTTATCGGAGGATATTTCCTTTGGCTCTATAGTCTTCAAAGGGATCCGAAATATCTGTTCTCAGATTCCACAGAAATAAGGCTAGCAAAGAGATCTACGAAATACAGATGAAACTCTGTGAGTGGAAGTCACACATCACAGAGCAGTTTCTCAGAAAGCTTCTTTCCAGATTTCATCTGAGGATATTTCCTTTTTACCATAGCCCTCTAGGGGCTTCCTAATATCACGTTGCCAATTCCACAAGAACTGTCTTAGGGAAAGGCTTCTTGAGGGGAAAGCTGTAACTCTGTGAGATGATTTCACAGAACACAAAGAAGTTTCTCAGAAAGCTTCTTTCTCTTTGTTATCGGAGGATATTTCCTTTGGCCCTATAGTCTTCAAAGGGATCTGAAATATCTGTTCTCAGAATCCACAGAAAGAAGGCTAGCAAAGAAATCCACGAAATACAGATGTAACTCTGTGAGATGAATTAACAGAACACTAAGCAGTTTCTCAGAAATCTTCTTTCCAGATTTCATCTAAGAATATTTCCTTTTTCACCATAGCCCTCTATGGGCTTCCAAATATCACTTTGCCAATTCCAGAAGAACTGTCTTAGCGAAAGGCTTCTTGAGGGGAAAGCTGTAACTCTCTGAGATGATTTCACAGAACACAAAGAAGTTGCTCAGAAAGCTTCTTTCTCTTTGTTTTCGGAGGATATTTCCTTTGTCCCTATAGTCTTCAAAGGGATCCGAAATATCTGTTCTCAGATTCCACAGAAATAAGGCTAGCAAAGAGATCTATGAAACACAGATGTAACTCTGTGAGATGAATTCACAGAACACTAAGCAGTTTTTCAGAAAGTTTCTTTCCAGATTTCATCTGAGGATATTTCCTTTTTACCATAGCCCTCTAAGGGCTTCCAAATATCACTTTTTCAATTCCACAAGAACTGTCTTAGCGAAAGGCTTCTTGAGGGGAAAGCTGTAACTCTGTGAGATGATTTCACAGAACACAAAGAAGTTTCTCAGAAAGCTTCTTTCTCTTTGTTATCGGAGTATATTTCCTTTGACCCAATAGTCTTCAAAGGGATCCGAAATATCTGTTCTCAGATTCCAGAGAAATAAGGCTAGCGAAGAGATCTACGAAACACAGATGTAACTCTGTGAGATGAATTAACAGAACACTAAGCAGTTTCTCAGAAACCTTCTTTCCAGATTTCATCTGAGGATTTTTCCTTTTTCACCATAGTCCTCTATGGGATTCCAAATATCACTTTGCCAATTCCACAAGAACATTCTTAGCGAAAGGCTTCTTGAGGGGAAAGCTGTAACTCTGTGAGATGATTTCACAGAACACAAAGAAGTTTCTCAGAAAGCTTCTTTCTCTTTGTTATCGGAGGATATTTCCTTTGGCTCTATAGTCTTCAAAGGGATCCGAAATATCTGTTCTCAGATTCCACAGAAATAAGGCTAGCAAAGAGATCCACGAAATACAGATGTAACTCTGTGAGTGGAAGTCACAAATCACAGAGCAGTTTCTCAGAAAGCTTCTTTCCAGATTTCATCTGAGGATATTTCCTTTTCACCATAGCCCTCTAGGGGCTTCCTAATATCACTTTGCCAATTCCACAAGAACTGTCATAGGGAAAGGCTTCTTGAGGGGAAAGCTGTAACTCTGTGAGATGATTTCACAGAACACAAAGAAGTTTCTCAGAAAGCTTCTTTCTCTTTGTTATCGGAGGATATTTCCTTTGGCTCTATAGTCTTCAAAGGGATCCGAAATATCTGTTCTCAGATTCCACAGAAATAAGGCTAGCAAAGAGATCTACGAAATACAGATGAAACTCTGTGAGTGGAAGTCACACATCACAGAGCAGTTTCTCAGAAAGCTTCTTTCCAGATTTCATCTGAGGATATTTCCTTTTTACCATAGCCCTCTAGGGGCTTCCTAATATCACGTTGCCAATTCCACAAGAACTGTCTTAGGGAAAGGCTTCTTGAGGGGAAAGCTGTAACTCTGTGAGATGATTTCACAGAACACAAAGAAGTTTCTCAGAAAGCTTCTTTCTCTTTGTTATCGGAGGATATTTCCTTTGGCCCTATAGTCTTCAAAGGGATCTGAAATATCTGTTCTCAGAATCCACAGAAAGAAGGCTAGCAAAGAAATCCACGAAATACAGATGTAACTCTGTGAGATGAATTAACAGAACACTAAGCAGTTTCTCAGAAATCTTCTTTCCAGATTTCATCTAAGAATATTTCCTTTTTCACCATAGCCCTCTATGGGCTTCCAAATATCACTTTGCCAATTCCAGAAGAACTGTCTTAGCGAAAGGCTTCTTGAGGGGAAAGCTGTAACTCTCTGAGATGATTTCACAGAACACAAAGAAGTTGCTCAGAAAGCTTCTTTCTCTTTGTTTTCGGAGGATATTTCCTTTGTCCCTATAGTCTTCAAAGGGATCCGAAATATCTGTTCTCAGATTCCACAGAAATAAGGCTAGCAAAGAGATCTATGAAACACAGATGTAACTCTGTGAGATGAATTCACAGAACACTAAGCAGTTTTTCAGAAAGTTTCTTTCCAGATTTCATCTGAGGATATTTCCTTTTTACCATAGCCCTCTAAGGGCTTCCAAATATCACTTTTTCAATTCCACAAGAACTGTCTTAGCGAAAGGCTTCTTGAGGGGAAAGCTGTAACTCTGTGAGATGATTTCACAGAACACAAAGAAGTTTCTCAGAAAGCTTCTTTCTCTTTGTTATCGGAGTATATTTCCTTTGACCCAATAGTCTTCAAAGGGATCCGAAATATCTGTTCTCAGATTCCACAGAAATAAGGCTAGCGAAGAGATCTACGAAACACAGATGTAACTCTGTGAGATGAATTAACAGAACACTAAGCAGTTTCTCAGAAACCTTCTTTCCAGATTTCATCTGAGGATTTTTCCTTTTTCACCATAGTCCTCTATGGGATTCCAAATATCACTTTGCCAATTCCACAAGAACATTCTTAGCGAAAGGCTTCTTGAGGGGAAAGCTGTAACTCTGTGAGATGATTTCACAGAACACAAAGAAGTTTCTCAGAAAGCTTCTTTCTCTTTGTTATCGGAGGATATTTCCTTTGGCCCTATAGTCTTCAAAGGGATCCGAAATATCTGTTCTCAGATTCCACAGAAATAACACTAGCAAAGGGATCTACGAAACACAGATGTAACTCTGTGAGATGAATTAACAGAACACAAAGCAGTTTCTCAGAGAGCTTCTTTCCAGATTTCATCTGAGGATATTTCCTTTTTCACCATAGCCCTCTAGGGGCTTCCAAATATCACTTTGCCAATTCCACAAGAACTTTCTTAGCGAAAGGCTTCTTGAGGGGAAAGCTGTAACTCTGTGAGATGATTTCACAGAACACAAAGAAGTTTCTCAGAAAGCTTCTTTCTCTTTGTTATCGGAGGATATTTCCTTTGGCCCTATAGTCTTCAAAGGGATCCGAAATATCTGTTCTCAGATTCCACAGAAATAAGGCTAGCAAAGAGATCCACGAAATACAGATGTAACTCTGTGAGTGGAAGTCACATATCACAGAGCAGTTTCTCAGAAAGCTTCTTTCCAGATTTCATCTGAGGATATTTCCTTTTCACCATAGCCCTCTATGGGCTTCCTAATATCACTTTGCCAATTCCACAAGAACTGTCTTAGCGAAAGGCTTCTTGAGTGGAAAGCTGTAACTCTAGAGATGATTTCACAGAACACAAAGAAGTTTCTCAGAAAGCTTCTTTCTCTTTGTTATTGGAGGATATTTCCTTTGGTCCTATAGTCTTCAAAGGGATCCGAAATATCTGTTCTCAGATTCCACAGAAAGAAGGCTAGCAAAGAGATCCATGAAATACAGATGTAACTCTGTGAGATGAATTAACAGAACACTAAGCAGTTTCTCAGAAAGCTTCTTTCCAGATTTTATCTAAGAATATTTCCTTTTTCACCATAGCCCTCTAAGGGCTTCCAAATATCACTTTGCCAATTCCACAAGAACTGTCTTAGCGAAAGGCTTCTTGAGGGGAAAGCTGTACCTCTGTGAGATGATTTCACAGAACACAAAGAAGTTTCTCAGAAAGCTTCTTTCTCTTTGTTATCGGAGGATATTTCCTTTGGCCCTATAGTCTTCAAAGGGATCCGAAATATCTGTTCTCAGATTCCACAGAAATAAGGCTAGCAAAGAGATCCACGAAATACAGATGTAACTCTGTGAGTGGAAGTCAGACATCACAGAGCAGATTCTCAGAAAGCTTCTTTCCAGATTTCATCTGAGGATATTTCCTTTTTCACCATAGCCCTCTATGGGCTTCCATATATCACCTTGCCAATTCCACAAGAACTGTCTTAGCGAAAGGCTTCTTGAGGGGAAAGCTGTCACTCTGTGATATGATTTCACAGAACACAAAGAAGTTTCTCTGAAAGCTTCTTTCTCTTTTTTATCGGAGGATATTTCCTTTGGCCCTATAGTCTTCAAAGGGATCCGAAATATCTGTTCTCAGATTCCACAGAAAGAAGGCTAGCAAGGAGATCCACGAAATACAGATGCAACTCTGTGAGTGGAAGTCACACATCACAGAGCAGTTTCTCAGAAAGCTTCTTTCCAGATTTTATCTAAGAATATTTAATTTTTCACCATAGCACTCTAAGGGCTTCCAAATATCACTTTGCCAATTCCACAAGAACTGTCTTAGCGAAAGGCTTCTTGAGGGGAAAGCTGTAACTCTGTGAGATGATTTCACAGAACACAAAGAACTTTCTCAGAAAGCTTCTTTCTCTTTGTTATCGGAGGATATTTCCTTTGGCCCTATAGTCTTCAAAGGGATCCGAAATATCTGTTCTCAGATTCCACAAAAATAAGGCTAGCAAAGAGATCTACATAACACAGATGTAACTCTGTGAGATGAATTAACAGAACACTAAGCAGTTTCTCTGAAAGCTTCTTTCAAGATTTCATCTGAGGATATTTCCTTTTTCACCTTAGCCCTCTATGGGCTTCCAAATATCACTTTGCCAATTCCACAAGAACTGTCTTAGCGAAAGGCTTCTTGAGGGGAAAGCTGTAACTCTGTGACATGATTTCACAGAACACAAAGAAGTTTCTCAGAAAGCTTCTTTCTCTCTGTTATCGGAAGATATTTCCTTTGGCCCTATAGTCTTCAAAGGGATCCGAAATATCTGTTCTCAGATTCCACAGAAATAAGGCTAGCGAACAGATCTACGAAACACAGATGTAACTCTGTGAGATGAATAAAGAGAACACTAAGCAGTTTCTCTGAAAGCTTCTTTCCCGATTTCATCTGAGGATATTACCTTGTTCACCTTAGCCCTCTATTGGCTTCCAAATATCACTTGGCCAATTCCACAAGAACTGTCTCAGCGAAAGGCTTCTTGAGGGGAAAGCTGTAACTCAGTGAGAAGATTTCACAGAACACAAAGAAGTTTCTCAGAAAGCTTCTTTCTCTTTGTTATCGGAGGATATTTCCTTTGGCCCTATAGTCTTCAAAGGGATCTGAAATATATGTTCTCAGATTCCACAGAAAGAAGGCTAGCAAAGAGATCCACGAAATACAGATGCAACTCTGTGAGTGGAAGTCACACATCACAGAGCAGTTTCTCAGAAAGCTTCTTTCCAGATTTCATCTGAGGATATTTCCTTTTCACCATAGCCCTCTAGGGGCTTTCTAATATCACTTTGCCAATTCCACAAGAACTGTCTTAGGGAAAGGCTTCTTGAGGGGAAAGCTGTAACTCTGTGAGATGATTTCACAGAACACAAAGAAGTTTCTCAGAAAGCTTCTTTCTCTTTGTTATCGGGGGATATTTCCTTTGGCCCTATAGTCTTCAAAGGGATCCGAAATATCTGTTCTCAGATTCCACAGAAAGAAGGCTAGCAAAGAGATCCACGAAATACAGATGTAACTCTGTGAGATGAATTAACAGAACACTAAGCAGTTTCTCAGAAATCTTCTTTCCAGATTTCATCTAAGAATATTTCCTTTTTCACCATAGACCTCTATGGGCTTCCAAATATCACTTTGCCAATTCCACAAGAACTGTCTTAGCGAAAGGCTTCTTGAGGGGAAAGCTGTAACTCTGTGAGATGATTTCACAGAACACAAAGAAGTTGCACAGAAAGCTTCTTTCTCTTTGTTATCGGAGGATATTTCCTTTGTCCCTATAGTCTTCAAAGGGATCCGAAATATCTGTTCTCAGATTCCACAGAAATAAGGCTAGCAAAGAGATCTACGAAACACAGATGTAACTCTGTGAGATGAATTCACAGAACACTAAGCAGTTTCTCAGAAAGTTTCTTTCCAGATTTCATCTCAGGATATTTCCTTTTTCACCATAGCCCACTAAGGGCTTCCAAATATCACTTTGCCAATTCCACAAGAACTTTCTTAGCGAAAGGCTTCTTGAGGGGAAAGCTGTAACTCTGTGAGATGATTTCACAGAACACAAAGAAGTCTCTCAGAAAGTTTCTTTCTCTTTGTTATCGGAGGATATTTCCTTTGACCCTATAGTCTTCAAAGGGATCTGAAATATCTGTTCTCAGAATCCACAGAAATAAGGCTAGCAAAGAGATCCACGAAATACAGATGTAACTCTGTGAGATGAATTCAAAGAACACTACGTAGTTTCTCAGAAAGCTTCTTTCCAGGTTTCATCTGATTATATTTCCTTTTTCACCATAGCCCTCTATGGGCTTCCATATATCACTTTGCCAATTCCACAAGAACTGTCTTAGCGAAAGGCTTTTTGAGGGGAAAGCTGTAACTGTGTGAGATGATTTCACAGAACACAAAGAAGTTGCTCAGAAAGCTTCTTTCTCTTTGTTATCGGAGGATATTTCCTTTGTCCCTATAGTCTTCAAAGGGATCCGAAATATCTGTTCTCAGATTCCACAGAAAGAAGGCTAGCAAAGAGACGTACGAAACACAGATGTAACTCTGTGAGATGAATTCACAGAATGCTAAGCAGTTTCTCAGAAAGCTTCTTTCTCTTTGTTATCGGAGGATATTTCCTTGGGCCCTATAGTCTTCAAAGGGATCCGAAATATCTGTTCTCAGATTCCACTGAAATAAGGCTAGCAAAGAGATCTACGAAACACAGATGTAACTCTGTGAGATGAATTCACAGAACACTGAGCAGTTTCTCAAAAAGCTTCTTTCCAGATTTCATCTGAGGATATTTCCTTTTCACCATAGCCCTCTATGGGCTTCCAAATATCACTTTGCCAATTCCACAAGAACTGTCTTAGCGAAAGGCTTCTTTAGGCGAAAGCTGTAACTCTGTGAGATGATTTCACAGAACACAAAGAAGTTTCTCAGAAAGCTTCTTTCTCTTTGTTATCGGAGGATATTTCCTTTGGCCCTATAGTCTTCAAAGGGATCCGAAATATCTGTTCTTAGATTCCACAGAAATAAGGCTAGCAAAGAGATCCACGAAATACAGATGTAACTCTGAGAGTGGAAGTCACACATCACAGAGCAGATTCTCAGAAAGCTTCTTTCCAGATTTCATCTGAGGATATTTCCTTTTTCACCATAGCCCTCTATGGGCTTCCAAATATCACTTTGCCAATTCCACAAGAACTGTGTTCGCGAAAGGCTTCTTGAGTGGAAAGCTGTAACTCTGTGAGATGATTTCACAGAACACAAAGAAGTTTCTCAGAAAGCTTCTTTCTCTTTGTTATCGGAGGATATTTCCTTTGGCCCTATAGTCTTCAAAGGGATCCGAAATATCTGTTCTCTGATTCCACAGAAATAATGCTAGCAAAGAGATCCACGAAATACAGATGTAACCCTGTGAGTGGAAGTCACACATCACAGAGCAGAATCTCAGAAAGCTTCTTTCCAGATTTCATCTGAGGATATTTCCTTTTTCACCAGAGCCTTCTATGGGCTTCCAAATATCACTTTGCCAATTCCACAAGAACTGTCTTAGCGAAAGGCTTCTTGAGGGGAAAGCTGTAACTCTGTGAGATGATTTCACAGAATACGAAGAAGTTTCTCAGAAAGCTTCTTTCTCTTTGTTATCGGAGGATATTTCCTTTGGCACTATAGTCTTCAAAGGGATCCGAAATATCTGTTCTCAGATTCCACAGAAATAAGGCTAGCAAAGAGATCTGCGAAAAACAGATGTAACTCTGTGAGATGAATTCACAGAACACTAAGGAGTTTCTCAGAAAGCTTCCTTCCAGATTTCATCTGAGGATATTTCCTTTTCACCATAGCCCTCTATGGGCTTCCAAAATCACTTTGCCAATTCCACAAGAACTGTCTTAGCGAAAGGCTTCTAGAGGGGAAAGCTGTAACTCTGTGAGATGATTTCACAGAGCACAAAGAAGTTTCTCAGAAAGCTTCTTTCTCTTTGTTATCGGAGGATATTTCTTTGGCCCTATAGTCTTCAAAGGGATCCAAAATATCTGTTCTCAGATTTCACAGAAATAAGGCTAGCAAAGAGATCTACGAAACACAGATGTAACTCTGTGAGATGAATTCACAGAACACTAAGCAGTTTCACAGAAAGCTTCTTTTCAGATTTCATCTGAGGATATTTCCTTTTCACCATAGCCCTCTACGGGCTTCCAAATATCACTTTGCCAATTTCACAAGAACTGTCTTAGCGAAAGGCTGCTTGAGGAGAAAGCTGTAACTCTGTGAGATGATTTCACAGAACACAAAGAAGTTTCTCAGAAAGCTTCTTTCTCTTTGTTATCGGAGGATATTTCCTTTGGCCCTATAGTCTTCAAAGGGATCCGAAATATCTGTTCTCAGATTCCACAGAAATAAGGCTGGCAAAGAGATCTACGAAACACAGATGTAACTCTGTGAGATGAATTCACAGAACACTAAGCAGTTTCTCAGAAAGCTTCTTTCCAGATTTCATCTGAGGATATTTCCTTTTTCACGATAGCCCTCTATGGGTTTCCAAATATCACTTTTCCAATTTCAAAAGAACTGTCTTAGCGAAAGGTTTCTTGAGGGGAAAGCTGTAACATTGTGAGATGATTTCACCGAACACGAAGAAGTTTCTCAGAAAGCTTCTTTCTCTTTGTTATCGGAGGATATTTCCTTTTCCCCTATAGTCTTCGAAGGGATCCGAAATATCTGTTCTCAGATTCCACAGATATAAGGCTAACAAAGAGATCTACGAAACACAGATGTAACTCTGTGAGATGAATTCACAGAACACTAAGCAGTTTGTCAGAAAGCTTCTTTCCAGATTTCATCTGAGGATATTTCCTTTGTCACCATAGACCTCTACGGGCTTCCAAATATCACTTTGCCAATTCCACAAAAATTGTCTTAGCGAAAGGCTTCTTGAGGAGAAAGCTGTAACTCTGTGAGATGATTTCACAGAACACAAAGAAGTTTCTCAGAAAGCTTCTTTCTCTTTTTTATCGGAGGATATCTCCTTTGGCCCTATAGTCTTCAAAGGGATCCGAAATATCTGTTCTCAGATTCCACAGAAATAAGGCTAGCAAAGAGATCTACGAAACACAGATGAAACTCTGTGAGAAGAATTCGCGAACAGTAAGAAGTTTCTTAGAAAGCTTCTTTCCAGATTTCATCTGAGGATATTTCCTTTTTCACCATAGCCCTCTATGGGCTTCCAAATATCACTTTGCCAATTCCACAAGAACTGTCTTAGCGAAAGGCTTCTTAAGTGGAAAGCTGTAACTTTGTCAGATGATTTCACAGAACACAAAGAAGTTTCTCAGAAAGCTTCCTTCTCTTTGTTATCGGAGGATATTTCTTTTGGCCCTATCGTCTTCAAAGGGATCCGAAATATCTGTTCTCAGATTTCACAGAAATAAGGCTAGCAAAGAGATCTACGAAACACAGATGTAACTCTTTGAGATGAATTCACAGAACACTAAGCAGTTTCTCAGAAAGCTTCTTTCCAGATTTCAACTGAGGATATTCCCTTTTTCACCATAGCCCTCTGTGGGCTTACAAATATCACTTTGCCAATTCCACAAGAACTGTCTTAGCGAAAGGCTTCTTGAGGAGAAAGCTGTAACTCTGTGAGATGATTTCACAGAGCACAAAGAAGTTTCTCAAAAAGCTTCTTTCTCTTCGTTATCGGAGGATATTTCCTTTGGCCCTATAGTCTTCAAAGGGATCCGAAATATCTGTTCTCAGATTCCACAGAAATAAGGCTAGCAAAGAGGTCCACGAAATAGAGATGTAACTCAGTGAGTGGAAGTCACACATCAGAGAGCAGTTTCTCAGAAAGCTTCTTCCCATATTTCATCTGAGGATATTTCCTTTTTCATCATAGCCCTCAATGGGCTTCCAAATATCACTTTGCCAATTCGACAAGAACTGTCTTAGCGAAAGGCTTCTTGAGGGGAAAGCTGTAACTCTGTGAGATGATTTCACAGAACACAAAGAAGTTTCTCAGAAAGCTTCTTTCTCTTTGTTATCGGAGGATATTTCCTTTGGCCCTGTAGTCTTCAAAGGGATCCGAAATATCTGTTCTCAGATTCCACAGAATTAAGGCTAGCAAAGAGATCCACGAAATACAGATGTAACTCTGTGAGTGGAAGTCACACATCACAGAGCAGTTTCTCAGAAAGCTTCTTTCCAGATTTCATCTGAGGATATTTCCTTTTTCACGATAGCCCTCTATCAGTTTCCAAATATCACTTTTCCAATTTCACAAGAACTGTCTTAGCGAAAGGTTTCTTGAGGGGAAAGCTGTAACTTTGTGAGATGATTTCACAGAACACGAAGAAGTTTCTCAGAAAGCTTCTTTCTCTTTGTTATCGGAGGATATTTCCTTTTCCCCTATAGTCTTCGAAGGGATCCGAAATATCTGTTCTCAAATTCCATAGAAATAAGGCTAGCAAAGAGATATACGAAATACAGATGTAACTCTGTGAGATGAATTCACAGAACACTAAGCAGTTTCTCTGAAAGCTTCTTTCCAGATTTCATCTGAGGATATTTCCTTTTTCACCATAGCCCTCTATGGGCTTCCAAATATCACTTGCCAATTCCACAAGAACTGTCTTAGCGAAAGGCTTCTTGAGGGGAAAGCTGTAACTGTGTGACATGATTTCACAGAACACAAAGAAGTTCCTCAGAAAGCTTCTTTCTCTCTGTTATCGGAGGATATTTCCTTTGGCCCTATAGTCTTCAAAGGGATCCGAAATATCTGTTCTCAGATTCCACAGAAATAAGGCTAGCAAAGAGATCTACGAAACACAGATGTAACTCTGTGAGATGAATTAACAGAACACTAAGCAGTTTCTCTGAGCTTCTTTCCCGATTTCATCTGAGGATATTTCATTTTTCACCTTAGCCCTCTATGGGCTTCCAA
This sequence comes from Macaca mulatta, assembly GCF_049350105.2. Lineage (NCBI taxonomy): Eukaryota > Metazoa > Chordata > Mammalia > Primates > Cercopithecidae > Macaca > Macaca mulatta. The sequence continues at coordinate 39,535,641 of NC_133416.1, read as the reverse complement.
ATATCACTTGGCCAATTCCACAAGAACTGTCTTAGCGAAAGGCTTCTTGAGGGGAAAGCTGTAACTCAGTGAGATGATTTCACAGAACACAAAGAAGTTTCTCAGAAAGCTTCTTTCTCTTTGTTATCGGAGGATATTTCCTTTGGCCCTATAGTCTTCAAAGGGATCTGAAATATCTGTTCTCAGATTCCACAGAAATAAGGCTAGCAAAGAGATCCACGAAATACAGATGCAACTCTGTGAGTGGAAGTCACACATCACAGAGCAGTTTCTCAGAAAGCTTCTTTCCAGATTTCATCTGAGGATATTTCCTTTTCACCATAGCCCTCTAGGGGCTTCCTAATATCACTTTGCGAATTCCACAAGAACTGTCTTAGGGAAAGGCTTCTTTAGGGGAAAGCTGTAACTCTGTGAGATGATTTCACAGAACACAAAGAAGTTTCTCAGAAAGCTTCTTTCTCTTTGTTATCGGAGGATATTTCCTTTGGCTCTATAGTCTTCAAAGGGATCCGAAATATCTGTTCTCAGATTCCACAGAAATAAGGCTAGCAAAGAAATCCACGAAATACAGATGCAACTCTGTGAGTGGAAGTCACACATCACAGAGCAGTTTCTCAGAAAGCTTCTTTCCAGATTTCATCTGAGGATATTTCCTTTTCACCATAGCCCTCTAGGGGCTTCCTAATATCACTTTGCCAATTCCACAAGAACTGTCTTAGGGAAAGGCTTCTTGAGGGGAAAGCTGTAACTCTGTGAGATGATTTCACAGAACACAAAGAAGTTTCTCAGAAAGCTTCTTTCTCTTTGTTATCGGAGGATATTTCCTTTGGCCCTATAGTCTTCAAAGGGATCTGAAATATCTGTTCTCAGATTCCACAGAAAGAAGGCTAGCAAAGAAATCCACGAAATACAGATGTAACTCTGTGAGATGAATTAAAAGAACACTAAGCAGTTTCTCAGAAATCTTCTTTCCAGGTTTCATCTAAGAATATTTCCTTTTTCACCATAGCCCTCAATGGGCTTCCAAATATCACTTTGCCAATTCCACAAGAACTGTCTTAGCGAAAGGCTTCTTGAGGGGAAAGCTGTAACTCTGTGAGATGATTTCACAGAACACAAAGAAGTTTCTCAGAAAGCTTCTTTCTCTTTGTTATCGGAGGATATTTCCTTTGTCCCTATAGTCTTCAAAGGGATCCGAAATATCTGTTCTCAGATTCCACAGAAATAAGGCTAGCAAAGAGATCTATGAAACACAGATGTAACTGTGTGAGATGAATTCACAGAACACTAAGCAGTTTTTCAGAAAGTTTCTTTCCAGATTTCATCTGAGGATATTTCCTTTTTCACCATAGCCCTCTAAGGGCATCCAAATATCACTTTGTCAATTCCACAAGAACTGTCTTAGCGAAAGTCTTCTTGAGGGGAAAGCTGTAACTCTGTGAGATGATTTCACAGAACACAAAGAAGTTTCTCAGAAAGCTTCTTTCTCTTTGTTATCGGAGTATATTTCCTTTGACCCTATAGTCTTCAAAGGGATCCGAAATATCTGTTCTCAGATTCCACAGAAATAAGGCTACTGAAGAGATCTACGAAACACAGATGTAACTCTGTGAGATGAATTCACAGAACACTAAGCAGTTTCTCAGAAACCTTCTTTCCAGATTTCATCTGAGGATTTTTCCTTTTTCACCATAGTCCTCTATGGGATTCCAAATATCACTTTGCCAATTCCACAAGAACTTTCTTAGCGAAAGGCTTCTTGAGGGGAAAGCTGTAACTCTGTGAGATGATTTCACAGAACACAAAGAAGTTTCTCAGAAAGCTTCTTTCTCTTTGTTATCGGAGGATATTTCCTTTGGCTCTATAGTCTTCAAAGGGATCCGAAATATCTGTTCTCAGATTCCACAGAAATAAGGCTAGCAAAGAGATCCACGAAATACAGATGTAACTCTGTGAGTGGAAGTCACAAATCACAGAGCAGTTTCTCAGAAAGCTTCTTTCCAGATTTCATCTGAGGATATTTCCTTTTCACCATAGCCCTCTAGGGGCTTCCTAATATCACTTTGCCAATTCCACAAGAACTGTCATAGGGAAAGGCTTCTTGAGGGGAAAGCTGTAACTCTGTGAGATGATTTCACAGAACACAAAGAAGTTTCTCAGAAAGCTTCTTTCTCTTTGTTATCGGAGGATATTTCCTTTGGCTCTATAGTCTTCAAAGGGATCCGAAATATCTGTTCTCAGATTCCACAGAAATAAGGCTAGCAAAGAGATCTACGAAATACAGATGAAACTCTGTGAGTGGAAGTCACACATCACAGAGCAGTTTCTCAGAAAGCTTCTTTCCAGATTTCATCTGAGGATATTTCCTTTTTACCATAGCCCTCTAGGGGCTTCCTAATATCACGTTGCCAATTCCACAAGAACTGTCTTAGGGAAAGGCTTCTTGAGGGGAAAGCTGTAACTCTGTGAGATGATTTCACAGAACACAAAGAAGTTTCTCAGAAAGCTTCTTTCTCTTTGTTATCGGAGGATATTTCCTTTGGCCCTATAGTCTTCAAAGGGATCTGAAATATCTGTTCTCAGAATCCACAGAAAGAAGGCTAGCAAAGAAATCCACGAAATACAGATGTAACTCTGTGAGATGAATTAACAGAACACTAAGCAGTTTCTCAGAAATCTTCTTTCCAGATTTCATCTAAGAATATTTCCTTTTTCACCATAGCCCTCTATGGGCTTCCAAATATCACTTTGCCAATTCCAGAAGAACTGTCTTAGCGAAAGGCTTCTTGAGGGGAAAGCTGTAACTCTCTGAGATGATTTCACAGAACACAAAGAAGTTGCTCAGAAAGCTTCTTTCTCTTTGTTTTCGGAGGATATTTCCTTTGTCCCTATAGTCTTCAAAGGGATCCGAAATATCTGTTCTCAGATTCCACAGAAATAAGGCTAGCAAAGAGATCTATGAAACACAGATGTAACTCTGTGAGATGAATTCACAGAACACTAAGCAGTTTTTCAGAAAGTTTCTTTCCAGATTTCATCTGAGGATATTTCCTTTTTACCATAGCCCTCTAAGGGCTTCCAAATATCACTTTTTCAATTCCACAAGAACTGTCTTAGCGAAAGGCTTCTTGAGGGGAAAGCTGTAACTCTGTGAGATGATTTCACAGAACACAAAGAAGTTTCTCAGAAAGCTTCTTTCTCTTTGTTATCGGAGTATATTTCCTTTGACCCAATAGTCTTCAAAGGGATCCGAAATATCTGTTCTCAGATTCCACAGAAATAAGGCTAGCGAAGAGATCTACGAAACACAGATGTAACTCTGTGAGATGAATTAACAGAACACTAAGCAGTTTCTCAGAAACCTTCTTTCCAGATTTCATCTGAGGATTTTTCCTTTTTCACCATAGTCCTCTATGGGATTCCAAATATCACTTTGCCAATTCCACAAGAACATTCTTAGCGAAAGGCTTCTTGAGGGGAAAGCTGTAACTCTGTGAGATGATTTCACAGAACACAAAGAAGTTTCTCAGAAAGCTTCTTTCTCTTTGTTATCGGAGGATATTTCCTTTGGCCCTATAGTCTTCAAAGGGATCCGAAATATCTGTTCTCAGATTCCACAGAAATAACACTAGCAAAGGGATCTACGAAACACAGATGTAACTCTGTGAGATGAATTAACAGAACACAAAGCAGTTTCTCAGAGAGCTTCTTTCCAGATTTCATCTGAGGATATTTCCTTTTTCACCATAGCCCTCTAGGGGCTTCCAAATATCACTTTGCCAATTCCACAAGAACTTTCTTAGCGAAAGGCTTCTTGAGGGGAAAGCTGTAACTCTGTGAGATGATTTCACAGAACACAAAGAAGTTTCTCAGAAAGCTTCTTTCTGTTTGTTATCGGAGGATATTTCCTTTGGCCCTATAGTCTTCAAAGGGATCCGAAATATCTGTTCTCAGATTCCACAGAAATAAGGCTAGCAAAGAGATCCACGAAATACAGATGTAACTCTGTGAGTGGAAGTCACATATCACAGAGCAGTTTCTCAGAAAGCTTCTTTCCAGATTTCATCTGAGGATATTTCCTTTTCACCATAGCCCTCTATGGGCTTCCTAATATCACTTTGCCAATTCCACAAGAACTGTCTTAGCGAAAGGCTTCTTGAGTGGAAAGCTGTAACTCTAGAGATGATTTCACAGAACACAAAGAAGTTTCTCAGAAAGCTTCTTTCTCTTTGTTATTGGAGGATATTTCCTTTGGTCCTATAGTCTTCAAAGGGATCCGAAATATCTGTTCTCAGATTCCACAGAAAGAAGGCTAGCAAAGAGATCCATGAAATACAGATGTAACTCTGTGAGTTGAATTAACAGAACACTAAGCAGTTTCTCAGAAAGCTTCTTTCCAGATTTTATCTAAGAATATTTCCTTTTTCACCATAGCCCTCTAAGGGCTTCCAAATATCACTTTGCCAATTCCACAAGAACTGTCTTAGCGAAAGGCTTCTTGAGGGGAAAGCTGTACCTCTGTGAGATGATTTCACAGAACACAAAGAGGTTTCTCAGAAAGCTTCTTTCTCTTTGTTATCGGAGGATATTTCCTTTGGCCCTGTAGTCTTCAAAGGGATCCGAAATATCTGTTCTCAGATTCCACAGAAATAAGGCTAGCAAAGAGATCCACGAAATACAGATGTAACTCTGTGAGTGGAAGTCAGACATCACAGAGCAGATTCTCAGAAAGCTTCTTTCCAGATTTCATCTGAGGATATTTCCTTTTTCACCATAGCCCTCTATGGGCTTCCATATATCACCTTGCCAATTCCACAAGAACTGTCTTAGCGAAAGGCTTCTTGAGGGGAAAGCTGTCACTCTGTGATATGATTTCACAGAACACAAAGAAGTTTCTCTGAAAGCTTCTTTCTCTTTTTTATCGGAGGATATTTCCTTTGGCCCTATAGTCTTCAAAGGGATCCGAAATATCTGTTCTCAGATTCCACAGAAAGAAGGCTAGCAAGGAGATCCACGAAATACAGATGCAACTCTGTGAGTGGAAGTCACACATCACAGAGCAGTTTCTCAGAAAGCTTCTTTCCAGATTTTATCTAAGAATATTTAATTTTTCACCATAGCACTCTAAGGGCTTCCAAATATCACTTTGCCAATTCCACAAGAACTGTCTTAGCGAAAGGCTTCTTGAGGGGAAAGCTGTAACTCTGTGAGATGATTTCACAGAACACAAAGAACTTTCTCAGAAAGCTTCTTTCTCTTTGTTATCGGAGGATATTTCCTTTGGCCCTATAGTCTTCAAAGGGATCCGAAATATCTGTTCTCAGATTCCACAAAAATAAGGCTAGCAAAGAGATCTACAAAACACAGATGTAACTCTGTGAGATGAATTAACAGAACACTAAGCAGTTTCTCTGAAAGCTTCTTTCAAGATTTCATCTGAGGATATTTCCTTTTTCACCTTAGCCCTCTATGGGCTTCCAAATATCACTTTGCCAATTCCACAAGAACTGTCTTAGCGAAAGGCTTCTTGAGGGGAAAGCTGTAACTCTGTGAGATGATTTCACAGAACACAAAGAAGTTTCTCAGAAAGCTTCTTTCTCTTTGTTATCGGAGGATATTTCCTTTGGCCCTATAGTCTTCAAAGGGATCCGAAATATCTGTTCTCAGATTCCACAGAAATAAGGCTAGCGAAGAGATCTACGAAACACAGATGTAACTCTGTGAGATGAATTAAGAGAACACTAAGCAGTTTCTCTGAAAGCTTCTTTCCCGATTTCATCTGAGGATATTACCTTTTTCACCTTAGCACTCTATGGGCTTCCAAATATCACTTTGCCAATTCCACAAGAACTGTCTTAGCGAAAGGCTTCTTGAGGGGAAAGCTGTAACTCAGTGAGATGATTTCACAGAACACAAAGAAGTTTCTCAGAAAGCTTCTTTCTCTTTGTTATCGGAGGATATTTCCTTTGGCCCTATAGTCTTCAAAGGGATCTGAAATATCTGTTCTCAGATTCCACAGAAATAAGGCTAGCAAAGAGATCCACGAAATACAGATGCAACTCTGTGAGTGGAAGTCACACATCACAGAGCAGTTTCTCAGAAAGCTTCTTTCCAGATTTCATCTGAGGATATTTCCTTTTCACCATAACCCTCTAGGGGCTTCCTAATATCACTTTGCCAATTCCACAAGAACTGTCTTACGGAAAGGCTTCTTGAGGGGAAAGCTGTAACTCTGTGAGATGATTTCACAGAACTCAAAGAAGTTTCTCAGAAAGCTTCTTTCTCTTTGTTATCGGAGGATATTTCCTTTGGCCCTATAGTCTTCAAAGGGATCCGAAATATCTGTTCTCAGATTCCACAGAAAGAAGGCTAGCAAAGAGATCCACGAAATACAGATGTAACTCTGTGAGATGAATTAACAGAACACTAAGCAGTTTCTCAGAAATCTTCTTTCCAGATTTCATCTAAGAATATTTCCTTTTTCACCATAGCCCTCTATGGGCTTCCAAATATCACTTTGCCAATTCCACAAGAACTGTCTTAGCGAAAGGCTTTTTGAGGGGAAAGCTGTAACTCTGTGAGATGATTTCACAGAACACAAAGAAGTTGCTCAGAAAGCTTCTTTCTCTTTGTTATCGGAGGATATTTCCTTTGGCCCTATATTCTTCAAAGGGATCCGAAATATCTATTCTCAGATTCCACAGAAATAAGGCTAGCGAAGAAATCTACGAAACACACATGTAACTCGGAGAAATGAATTAACAGAACACTAAGCAGTTTCTCTGAAAGCTTCTTTCAAGATTTCATCTGAGGATATTTCCTTTTTCACCATAGGCCTCTATGGGCTTCCAAATATCACTTGGCCAATTCAACAAGAACTGTCTTAGCGAAAGGCTTCTTGAGGGGAAAGTTGTAACTCTGTGACATGATTTCACAGAACACAAAGAAGTTTCTCAGAAAGCTTCTTTCTCTCTGTTATCGGAAGATATTTCCTTTGGCCCTATAGTCTTCAAAGGGATCCGAAATATCTGTTCTCAGATTCCACAGAAATAAGGCTAGCGAACAGATCTACGAAACACAGATGTAACTCTGTGAGATGAATAAAGAGAACACTAAGCAGTTTCTCTGAAAGCTTCTTTCCCGATTTCATCTGAGGATATTACCTTGTTCACCTTAGCCCTCTATTGGCTTCCAAATATCACTTGGCCAATTCCACAAGAACTGTCTCAGCGAAAGGCTTCTTGAGGGGAAAGCTGTAACTCAGTGAGAAGATTTCACAGAACACAAAGAAGTTTCTCAGAAAGCTTCTTTCTCTTTGTTATCGGAGGATATTTCCTTTGGCCCTATAGTCTTCAAAGGGATCTGAAATATCTGTTCTCAGATTCCACAGAAAGAAGGCTAGCAAAGAGATCCACGAAATACAGATGCAACTCTGTGAGTGGAAGTCACACATCACAGAGCAGTTTCTCAGAAAGCTTCTTTCCAGATTTCATCTGAGGATATTTCCTTTTCACCATAGCCCTCTAGGGGCTTTCTAATATCACTTTGCCAATTCCACAAGAACTGTCTTAGGGAAAGGCTTCTTGAGGGGAAAGCTGTAACTCTGTGAGATGATTTCACAGAACACAAAGAAGTTTCTCAGAAAGCTTCTTTCTCTTTGTTATCGGAGGATATTTCCTTTGGCCCTATAGTCTTCAAAGGGATCCGAAATATCTGTTCTCAGATTCCACAGAAAGAAGGCTAGCAAAGAGATCCACGAAATACAGATGTAACTCTGTGAGATGAATTAACAGAACACTAAGCAGTTTCTCAGAAATCTTCTTTCCAGATTTCATCTAAGAATATTTCCTTTTTCACCATAGACCTCTATGGGCTTCCAAATATCACTTTGCCAATTCCACAAGAACTGTCTTAGCGAAAGGCTTCTTGAGGGGAAAGCTGTAACTCTGTGAGATGATTTCACAGAACACAAAGAAGTTGCACAGAAAGCTTCTTTCTCTTTGTTATCGGAGGATATTTCCTTTGTCCCTATAGTCTTCAAAGGGATCCGAAATATCTGTTCTCAGATTCCACAGAAATAAGGCTAGCAAAGAGATCTACGAAACACAGATGTAACTCTGTGAGATGAATTCACAGAACACTAAGCAGTTTCTCAGAAAGTTTCTTTCCAGATTTCATCTCAGGATATTTCCTTTTTCACCATAGCCCACTAAGGGCTTCCAAATATCACTTTGCCAATTCCACAAGAACTTTCTTAGCGAAAGGCTTCTTGAGGGGAAAGCTGTAACTCTGTGAGATGATTTCACAGAACACAAAGAAGTCTCTCAGAAAGTTTCTTTCTCTTTGTTATCGGAGGATATTTCCTTTGACCCTATAGTCTTCAAAGGGATCTGAAATATCTGTTCTCAGAATCCACAGAAATAAGGCTAGCAAAGAGATCCACGAAATACAGATGTAACTCTGTGAGATGAATTCAAAGAACACTACGTAGTTTCTCAGAAAGCTTCTTTCCAGGTTTCATCTGATTATATTTCCTTTTTCACCATAGCCCTCTATGGGCTTCCATATATCACTTTGCCAATTCCACAAGAACTGTCTTAGCGAAAGGCTTTTTGAGGGGAAAGCTGTAACTGTGTGAGATGATTTCACAGAACACAAAGAAGTTGCTCAGAAAGCTTCTTTCTCTTTGTTATCGGAGGATATTTCCTTTGTCCCTATAGTCTTCAAAGGGATCCGAAATATCTGTTCTCAGATTCCACAGAAAGAAGGCTAGCAAAGAGACGTACGAAACACAGATGTAACTCTGTGAGATGAATTCACAGAATACTAAGCGGTTTCTCAGAAAGCTTCTTTCTCTTTGTTATCGGAGGATATTTCCTTGGGCCCTATAGTCTTCAAAGGGATCCGAAATATCTGTTCTCAGATTCCACTGAAATAAGGCTAGCAAAGAGATCTACGAAACACAGATGTAACTCTGTGAGATGAATTCACAGAACACTGAGCAGTTTCTCAAAAAGCTTCTTTCCAGATTTCATCTGAGGATATTTCCTTTTCACCATAGCCCTCTATGGGCTTCCAAATATCACTTTGCCAATTCCACAAGAACTGTCTTAGCGAAAGGCTTCTTTAGGCGAAAGCTGTAACTCTGTGAGATGATTTCACAGAACACAAAGAAGTTTCTCAGAAAGCTTCTTTCTCTTTGTTATCGGAGGATATTTCCTTTGGCCCTATAGTCTTCAAAGGGATCCGAAATATCTGTTCTTAGATTCCACAGAAATAAGGCTAGCAAAGAGATCCACGAAATACAGATGTAACTCTGAGAGTGGAAGTCACACATCACAGAGCAGATTCTCAGAAAGCTTCTTTCCAGATTTCATCTGAGGATATTTCCTTTTTCACCATAGCCCTCTATGGGCTTCCAAATATCACTTTGCCAATTCCACAAGAACTGTGTTCGCGAAAGGCTTCTTGAGTGGAAAGCTGTAACTCTGTGAGATGATTTCACAGAACACAAAGAAGTTTCTCAGAAAGCTTCTTTCTCTTTGTTATCGGAGGATATTTCCTTTGGCCCTATAGTCTTCAAAGGGATCCGAAATATCTGTTCTCTGATTCCACAGAAATAATGCTAGCAAAGAGATCCACGAAATACAGATGTAACCCTGTGAGTGGAAGTCACACATCACAGAGCAGAATCTCAGAAAGCTTCTTTCCAGATTTCATCTGAGGATATTTCCTTTTTCACCAGAGCCTTCTATGGGCTTCCAAATATCACTTTGCCAATTCCACAAGAACTGTCTTAGCGAAAGGCTTCTTGAGGGGAAAGCTGTAACTCTGTGAGATGATTTCACAGAATACGAAGAAGTTTCTCAGAAAGCTTCTTTCTCTTTGTTATCGGAGGATATTTCCTTTGGCACTATAGTCTTCAAAGGGATCCGAAATATCTGTTCTCAGATTCCACAGAAATAAGGCTAGCAAAGAGATCTGCGAAAAACAGATGTAACTCTGTGAGATGAATTCACAGAACACTAAGGAGTTTCTCAGAAAGCTTCCTTCCAGATTTCATCTGAGGATATTTCCTTTTCACCATAGCCCTCTATGGGCTTCCAAATATCACTTTGCCAATTCCACAAGAACTGTCTTAGCGAAAGGCTTCTAGAGGGGAAAGCTGTAACTCTGTGAGATGATTTCACAGAGCACAAAGAAGTTTCTCAGAAAGCTTCTTTCTCTTTGTTATCGGAGGATATTTCTTTGGCCCTATAGTCTTCAAAGGGATCCAAAATATCTGTTCTCAGATTTCACAGAAATAAGGCTAGCAAAGAGATCTACGAAACACAGATGTAACTCTGTGAGATGAATTCACAGAACACTAAGCAGTTTCACAGAAAGCTTCTTTTCAGATTTCATCTGAGGATATTTCCTTTTCACCATAGCCCTCTACGGGCTTCCAAATATCACTTTGCCAATTTCACAAGAACTGTCTTAGCGAAAGGCTGCTTGAGGAGAAAGCTGTAACTCTGTGAGATGATTTCACAGAACACAAAGAAGTTTCTCAGAAAGCTTCTTTCTCTTTGTTATCGGAGGATATTTCCTTTGGCCCTATAGTCTTCAAAGGGATCCGAAATATCTGTTCTCAGATTCCACAGAAATAAGGCTGGCAAAGAGATCTACGAAACACAGATGTAACTCTGTGAGATGAATTCACAGAACACTAAGCAGTTTCTCAGAAAGCTTCTTTCCAGATTTCATCTGAGGATATTTCCTTTTTCACGATAGCCCTCTATGGGTTTCCAAATATCACTTTTCCAATTTCAAAAGAACTGTCTTAGCGAAAGGTTTCTTGAGGGGAAAGCTGTAACTTTGTGAGATGATTTCACCGAACACGAAGAAGTTTCTCAGAAAGCTTCTTTCTCTTTGTTATCGGAGGATATTTCCTTTTCCCCTATAGTCTTCGAAGGGATCCGAAATATCTGTTCTCAGATTCCACAGATATAAGGCTAACAAAGAGATCTACGAAACACAGATGTAACTCTGTGAGATGAATTCACAGAACACTAAGCAGTTTGTCAGAAAGCTTCTTTCCAGATTTCATCTGAGGATATTTCCTTTGTCACCATAGACCTCTACGGGCTTCCAAATATCACTTTGCCAATTCCACAAAAATTGTCTTAGCGAAAGGCTTCTTGAGGAGAAAGCTGTAACTCTGTGAGATGATTTCACAGAACACAAAGAAGTTTCTCAGAAAGCTTCTTTCTCTTTTTTATCGGAGGATATCTCCTTTGGCCCTATAGTCTTCAAAGGGATCCGAAATATCTGTTCTCAGATTCCACAGAAATAAGGCTAGCAAAGAGATCTACGAAACACAGATGAAACTCTGTGAGAAGAATTCGCGAACAGTAAGAAGTTTCTTAGAAAGCTTCTTTCCAGATTTCATCTGAGGATATTTCCTTTTTCACCATAGCCCTCTATGGGCTTCCAAATATCACTTTGCCAATTCCACAAGAACTGTCTTAGCGAAAGGCTTCTTAAGTGGAAAGCTGTAACTTTGTCAGATGATTTCACAGAACACAAAGAAGTTTCTCAGAAAGCTTCCTTCTCTTTGTTATCGGAGGATATTTCTTTTGGCCCTATAGTCTTCAAAGGGATCCGAAATATCTGTTCTCAGATTTCACAGAAATAAGGCTAGCAAAGAGATCTACGAAACACAGATGTAACTCTTTGAGATGAATTCACAGAACACTAAGCAGTTTCTCAGAAAGCTTCTTTCCAGATTTCAACTGAGGATATTCCCTTTTTCACCATAGCCCTCTGTGGGCTTACAAATATCACTTTGCCAATTCCACAAGAACTGTCTTAGCGAAAGGCTTCTTGAGGAGAAAGCTGTAACTCTGTGAGATGATTTCACAGAGCACAAAGAAGTTTCTCAAAAAGCTTCTTTCTCTTCGTTATCGGAGGATATTTCCTTTGGCCCTATAGTCTTCAAAGGGATCCGAAATATCTGTTCTCAGATTCCACAGAAATAAGGCTAGCAAAGAGGTCCACGAAATAGAGATGTAACTCAGTGAGTGGAAGTCACACATCAGAGAGCAGTTTCTCAGAAAGCTTCTTCCCATATTTCATCTGAGGATATTTCCTTTTTCATCATAGCCCTCAATGGGCTTCCAAATATCACTTTGCCAATTCGACAAGAACTGTCTTAGCGAAAGGCTTCTTGAGGGGAAAGCTGTAACTCTGTGAGATGATTTCACAGAACACAAAGAAGTTTCTCAGAAAGCTTCTTTCTCTTTGTTATCGGAGGATATTTCCTTTGGCCCTGTAGTCTTCAAAGGGATCCGAAATATCTGTTCTCAGATTCCACAGAATTAAGGCTAGCAAAGAGATCCACGAAATACAGATGTAACTCTGTGAGTGGAAGTCACACATCACAGAGCAGTTTCTCAGAAAGCTTCTTTCCAGATTTCATCTGAGGATATTTCCTTTTTCACGATAGCCCTCTATCAGTTTCCAAATATCACTTTTCCAATTTCACAAGAACTGTCTTAGCGAAAGGTTTCTTGAGGGGAAAGCTGTAACTTTGTGAGATGATTTCACAGAACACGAAGAAGTTTCTCAGAAAGCTTCTTTCTCTTTGTTATCGGAGGATATTTCCTTTTCCCCTATAGTCTTCGAAGGGATCCGAAATATCTGTTCTCAAATTCCATAGAAATAAGGCTAGCAAAGAGATATACGAAATACAGATGTAACTCTGTGAGATGAATTCACAGAACACTAAGCAGTTTCTCTGAAAGCTTCTTTCCAGATTTCATCTGAGGATATTTAATTTTTCACCATAGCCCTCTATGGTCTTCCAAATATCACTTTGCCAATTCCACAATAACGGTCTTAGCGAAAGGCTTCTTGAGGGGAAAGCTGTAACTCTGTGAGATGATTTCACAGAACACAAAGAAATTTCTCAGAAAGCTTCTTTCTCTTTGTTATCGGAGGATATTTCCTTTGGCACTATAGTCTTCAAAGGGATCCGAAATATCTGTTCACAGATTCCACAGAAAGAAGGCTAGCAAAGAGATCTGCGAAACACAGATGTAACTCTGTGAGATGAATTAACAGAATACTAAGCAGTTTCTCAGAAATCTTCTTTCCAGATTTCATCTGAGGATATTTCCTTTTTCACCATAACCCTCTAAGTGCTTCCAAATATTACTTTGCCAATTCCACAAGAACTGTCTTAGCGAAAGGCTTCTTGAGGGCAAAGCTATAACTCTGTGAGATGATTTCACAGAACACAAAGAAGTTTCTCAGAAAACTTCTTTCTCTTTGTTATCGGAGGATATTTCCTTTGGCCCTATAGTCTTCAAAGGGATCCGAAATAGCTGTTCTCAGATTCCACAGAAATAAGGTTAGCAAAGAGATCCACGAAATACAGATGTAAGTCTGTGAGTGGAAGTCACACATCACAGAGCAGTTTCTCAGAAAGCTTCTTTCCAGATTTCATCTGAGGATATTTCCTTTTTCACCATAGCCCTCTATGGGCTTCCAAATATCACTTTGCCAGTTCTCCAAGAACTGTCTTAGCGAAAGGCTTCTAGAGGAGAAAGCTGTAACTCTGTGAGATGATTTCACAGAACACAAAGAAGTTTCTCAGAAAGCTTCTTTCTCTTTGTTATCGGAGGATATTTCCTTTAGCCCTGTAGTCTTCAAAGGGATCCGAAATATCTGTTCTCAGATTCCACCGAAATAAGGTTAGCAAAGAGATCTACGAAACACAGATGTAACTCTGTGAGATGAATTCACAGAACACTAAGCAGTTTCTCAGAAAGCTTCCTTCCAGATTTCATCTGAGGATATTTCCTTTTTCACCATAGCCCTCTATAGGCTTCCAAATATCACTTTGCCAATTCCACAAGAACTGTGTTAGCGAAAGGCTTCTTGAGGGGAAAGCTGTAACTCTGTGAGATGATTTCACAGAACACAAAGAAGTTTCTCAGAAAGCTTCTTTCTCTTTGTTATCGGAGGATATTTCCTTTGGCCCTATAGTCTTCAAAGGGATCCGAAATATCTGTTCTCAGTTTCCACAGAAGAAGGCTAGCAAAGAGATCCACGAAACACAGATGTAACTCTGTGAGATGAATTAACAGAACACTAAGCAGTTTCTCAGAAAGCTTCTTTCCAGATTTCATCTGAGGATATTTCCTTTTCACAATAGCCCTCTATGGGCTTCCAAATATCACTTTGCCAATTCCACAAGAACTGTCTTAGCGATAGGCTTCTTGATGGGAAAGCTGTAACTCTGTGAGATGATTTCACAGAGCACAAAGAAGTTTCTCAGAAAGCTTCTTTCTCTTTGTTATCGGAGGATATTTCCTTTGGCCCTATAGTCTTCAAAGGGATCCGAAATATCTGTTCTCAGATTCCACAGAAAGAAGGCTAGCAAAGATATCCATGAAACACACATGTAACTCTGTGAGTGGAAGTCACACATCACAGAGCAGTTTCTCAGAAAGCTTCTTTCCAGGTTTCATCTGAGGATATTTCCTTTTTCACCATAGCCCTCTATGGGCTTCCAAATATCACTTTGCCAATTCCACAAAAACTGTCTTAGCGAAAGGCTTCTTGAGGGGAAAGCTGTAACTCTGTGAGATGATTTCACAGAACACAAAGAAGTTTCTCAGAAAGCTTCTTTCTCTTTGTTATCGGAGGATATTTCCTTGGGGCCTATAGTCTTCAAAGGGATCCGAAATATCTGTTCTCAGATTCCACAGAAATAAGGCTAGCAAAGAGATCTACGAAACACAAATGTAACTCTGTGAGATGAATTCACAGAACACTGAGCAGTTTCTCAATAAGCTTCTTTCCAGATTTCATCTGAGGATATTTCCCTTTCACCATAGCCCTCTATGGGCTTCCAAATATCACTTTGCCAATTCCACAAGAACTGTCTTAGCGAAAGGCTTCTTTAGGGGAAAGCTGAAACTCTGTGAGATGATTTCACGGACACAAAGAAGTTTCTCAGAAAGCTTCTTTCTCTTCGTTATCGGAGGATATTTCCTTTGGCCCTATAGTCTTCAAAGGGATCCGAAATATCTGTTCTCAGATTCCACAGAAATAAGGCTAGCAAAGAGATCCACGAAATACAGATGTAACTCTGTGAGTGGAAGTCACACATCACAGAGCAGATTCTCAGAAAGCTTCATTCCAGATTTCATCTGAGGATATTTCCTTTTTCACCATAGCCCTCAACAGGCTTCCAAATATCACTTTGCCAATTCCACAAGAACTGTGTTAGCGAAAGGCTTCTTGAGTGGAAAGCTGTAACTCTGTGAGATGATTTCACAGAACACAAAGAAGTTTCTCAGAAAGCTTCTTTCTCTTTGTTATCGGAGGATGTTTCCTTTGGCCCCATAGTCTTCAAAGGGATCCGAAATATCTGTTCTCAGATTCCACAGAAATAAGGCTAGCAAAGAGATCCACGAAATCTTTGTTATCGGAGGATATTTCCTTTGGCACTACAGTCTTCAAAGGGATCCGAAATATCTGTTCTCAGATTCCACAAAAAGAAGGCTAGCAAAGAAATCCACGAAATACAGATATAACTCTGTGAGATGAATTAACAGAACACTAAGCAGTTTCTCAGAAAACTTCTTTCCAGATTTCATCTGAGGATATTTCCTTTGTCACCATAGCCCTCTATGGGCTTCCAAATATCACTTTGCCAATTCCACAAGAACTGTCTTAGCGAAAGGCTTCTTGAGGGGAAAGCAGTAACTCTGTGAGATGATTTCACAGAACACAAAGAAGTTTCTCAGAAAGGTTCTTTCTCGTTGTTATCGGAGGATATTTCTTTTGGCCCTATAGTCTTCAAAGGGATCCGAATTAGCTGTTCTCAGATTCCACAGAAATAAGGTTAGCAAAGAGATCCACGAAATACAGATGTAAGTCTGTGAGTGGAAGTCACACATCACAGAGCAGTTTCTCAGAAAGCTTCTTTCCAGATTTCATCTGAGGATATTTCGTTTTTCACCATAGCCCTCTATGGGCTTCCAAATATCACTTTGCCAGTTCCCCAAGAACTGTCTTAGCGAAAGGCTTCTAGAGGAGAAAGCTGTAACTCTGTGAGATGATTTCACAGAACACAAAGAAGTTTCTCAGAAAGCTTCTTTCTCTTTGTTATCGGAGGATATTTCCTTTAGCCCTGTAGTCTTCAAAGGGATCCGAAATATCTGTTCTCAGATTCCACCGAAATAAGGTTAGCAAAGAGATCTACGAAACACAGATGTAACTCTGGGAGATGAATTCACAGAACACTAAGCAGTTTCTCAGAAAGCTTCTTTCAAGATTTCATCTGAGGATATTTCCTTTTTCACCATAGCCCTCTATGGGCTTCCAAATATCACTTTGCCAATTCCACAAGAACTGTCTTAGCGAAAGGCTTCTTGAGGGGAAAGCTGTAACTCTGTGACATGATTTCACAGAACACAAAGAAGTTTCTCAGAAAGCTTGTTTCTCTTTGTTATCGGAGGATATTTCCTTTGGCCCTATAGTCTTCAAAGGGATCCGAAATATCTGTTCTCAGATTCCACAGAAAGAAGGCTAGCAAAGAGATCCACGAAATACAGATGTAACTCAGTGAGATGAATTAACAGAACACTAAGCAGTTTCTCAGAAAGCTTCTTTCAAGATTTCATCGGAGGATATTTCCTTTTTCACCATAGCCACCTTTGGGCTTCCAAATATCACTTTGCCTGTTCCAGAAGAACTGTCTTAGCGAAAGGCTTCTTGAGGGGAAAGCTGTAACTCTGTGAGATGATTTCACAGAACACAAAGAAGTTTCTCAGAAAGCTTCTTTCTCTTTGTTATTGGAGGATATTTCCTTTGGCCCTATAGTCCTCAAAGGGATCCGAAATATATGTTCTCAGATTCCACAGAAATAAGGCTAGCAAAGAGATCTACGAAACACAGATGTAACCCTGTGAGATGAGTTCACAGAACACTAAGCAGTTTCTCAGAAAGCTTCTTTCCAGATTTCATCTGAGGATATTTCCTTTTTCACCCTAGCCCTCTATGGGCTTCCAAATATCACTTTTCCAAAGCCACAAGAACTGTCTTAGTGAAAGGCTTGTAGAGGGGAAAGCTGTAACTCTGTGAGATGATTTCACAGAACACAAAGAAGTTTCTCAGAAAGTTTCTTTCTCTTTCTTATGGGAGGATATTTCCTTTGGCCCTATAGTCTTCAAAGGGATCCGAAATATCTGTTTTCAGATTCCACATAAATAAGGCTAGCAAAGAGATCTACGAAACACAGATTTAACTCTGTGAGATGAATTAACAGAACACTAAGCAGTTTCTCAGAAAGCTTCTTTCCAGATTTCATCTGAGGATATTTCCCTTTTCACCATAGCCCTCTATGGGCCTCCAATATATCACTTTGCGAATTCCACAAGAACTGTCTTAGCGAAAGGCTTCTTGAGGGGAAAGCTGTAACTCTGTGAGATGATTTCACAGAACACAAAGAAGTTTCTCAGAAAGCTTCTTTCTCTTCGTTATCGGAGGATATTTCCTTTGGCCCTATAGTCTTCAAAGGGATCAGAAATATCTATTCTCAGATTCCACAGAAATAAGGCTAGCGAAGAGATCTACGAAACACATATGTAACTCTGAGAGATGAATTAACAGAACACTAAGCAGTTTCTCTGAAAGCTTCTTTCCAGATTTCATGTGAGGATATTTCCTTTTTCACCATAGCCCTCTAGGGGCTTCCAAATATCACTTTGCCAATTCCACAAGAACTGTCTTAGCCTAAGGCTTCTTGAGGGGATAGCTGTAATCTGTGAGATGATTTCACAGAACACAAAGAAGTTTCTCAGAAATCTTCTTTCTCTTTGTTATCGGAGGATGTTTCCTTTGGCCCCATAGTCTTCAAAGGGATCCGAAATATCTGTTCTCAGATTCCACAGAAATAAGGCTAGCAAAGAGATCCACGAAATCTTTGTTATCGGAGGATATTTCCTTTGGCCCTACAGTCTTCAAAGGGATCCGAAATATCTGTTCTCAGATTCCACAAAAAGAAGGCTAGCAAAGAAATCCACGAAATACAGATATAACTCTGTGAGATGAATTAACAGAACACTAAGCAGTTTCTCAGAAAACTTCTTTCCAGATTTCATCTGAGGATATTTCCTTTGTCACCATAGCCCTCTATGGGCTTCCAAATATCACTTTGCCAATTCCACAAGAACTGTCTTAGCGAAAGGCTTCTTGAGGGGAAAGCAGTAACTCTGTGAGATGATTTCACAGAACACAAAGAAGTTTCTCAGAAAGCTTCTTTCTCTTTGTTATCGGAGGATATTTCTTTTGGCCCTATAGTCTTCAAAGGGATCCGAATTAGCTGTTCTCAGATTCCACAGAAATAAGGTTAGCAAAGAGATCCACGAAATACAGATGTAAGTCTGTGAGTGGAAGTCACACATCACAGAGCAGTTTCTCAGAAAGCTTCTTTCCAGATTTCATCTGAGGATATTTCGTTTTTCACCATAGCCCTCTATGGGCTTCCAAATATCACTTTGCCAGTTCCCCAAGAACTGTCTTAGCGAAAGGCTTCTAGAGGAGAAAGCTGTAACTCTGTGAGATGATTTCACAGAACACAAAGAAGTTTCTCAGAAAGCTTCTTTCTCTTTGTTATCGGAGGATATTTCCTTTAGCCCTGTAGTCTTCAAAGGGATCCGAAATATCTGTTCTCAGATTCCACCGAAATAAGGTTAGCAAAGAGATCTACGAAACACAGATGTAACTCTGGGAGATGAATTCACAGAACACTAAGCAGTTTCTCAGAAAGCTTCTTTCAAGATTTCATCTGAGGATATTTCCTTTTTCACCATAGCCCTCTATGGGCTTCCAAATATCACTTTGCCAATTCCACAAGAACTGTCTTAGCGAAAGGCTTCTTGAGGGGAAAGCTGTAACTCTGTGACCTGATTTCACAGAACACAAAGAAGTTTCTCAGAAAGCTTGTTTCTCTTTGTTATCGGAGGATATTTCCTTTGGCCCTATAGTCTTCAAAGGGATCCGAAATATCTGTTCTCAGATTCCACAGAAAGAAGGCTAGCAAAGAGATCCACGAAATACAGATGTAACTCTGTGAGATGAATTAACAGAACACTAAGCAGTTTGTCAGAAAGCTTCTTTCCAGATTTCATCTGAGGATATTTCCTTTTTCATCATAGCCCTCTATGGGCTTCCAAATATCACTTTGCCAAATCCACAAGAACTGTCTTAGTGAAAGGCTTCTTGAGGGGTAAGCTGTAACTCTGTGAGATGATTTCACAGAACACAAAGAAGTTTCTCAGAAAGCTTCTTTCTCTTTGTTATCGGAGGATATTTCCTTTGGCCCTATAGTCTTCAAAGGGATCCGAAATATCTGTTCTCAGATTTCACAGAAATAAGGCTAGCAAAGAGATCTACGAAACACAGATGTAACTCAGTGAGATGAATTAACAGAACACTAAGCAGTTTCTCAGAAAGCTTCTTTCAAGATTTCATCGGAGGATATTTCCTTTTTCACCATAGCCACCTTTGGGCTTCCAAATATCACTTTGCCTGTTCCAGAAGAACTGTCTTAGCGAAAGGCTTCTTGAGGGGAAAGCTGTAACTCTGTGAGATGATTTCACAGAACACAAAGAAGTTTCTCAGAAAGCTTCTTTCTCTTTGTTATTGGAGGATATTTCCTTTGGCCCTATAGTCCTCAAAGGGATCCGAAATATATGTTCTCAGATTCCACAGAAATAAGGCTAGCAAAGAGATCTACGAAACACAGATGTAACCCTGTGAGATGAGTTCACAGAACACTAAGCAGTTTCTCAGAAAGCTTCTTTCCAGATTTCATCTGAGGATATTTCCTTTTTCACCCTAGCCCTCTATGGGCTTCCAAATATCACTTTTCCAAATCCACAAGAACTGTCTTAGTGAAAGGCTTGTAGAGGGGAAAGCTGTAACTCTGTGAGATGATTTCACAGAACACAAAGAAGTTTCTCAGAAAGCTTCTTTCTCTTTCTTATGGGAGGATATTTCCTTTGGCCCTATAGTCTTCAAAGGGATCCGAAATATCTGTTTTCAGATTCCACATAAATAAGGCTAGCAAAGAGATCTACGAAACACAGATTTAACTCTGTGAGATGAATTAACAGAACACTAAGCAGTTTCTCAGAAAGCTTCTTTCCAGATTTCATCTGAGGATATTTCCCTTTTCACCATAGCCCTCTATGGGCCTCCAATATATCACTTTGCGAATTCCACAAGAACTGTCTTAGCGAAAGGCTTCTTGAGGGGAAAGCTGTAACTCTGTGAGATGATTTCACAGAACACAAAGAAGTTTCTCAGAAAGCTTCTTTCTCTTTGTTATCGGAGGATATTTCCTTTGGCCCTATAGTCTTCAAAGGGATCAGAAATATCTATTCTCAGATTCCACAGAAATAAGGCTAGCGAAGAGATCTACGAAACACATATGTAACTCTGAGAGATGAATTAACAGAACACTAAGCAGTTTCTCTGAAAGCTTCTTTCCAGATTTCATGTGAGGATATTTCCTTTTTCACCATAGCCCTCTAGGGGCTTCCAAATATCACTTTGCCAATTCCACAAGAACTGTCTTAGCCTAAGGCTTCTTGAGGGGATAGCTGTAATCTGTGAGATGATTTCACAGAACACAAAGAAGTTTCTCAGAAATCTTCTTTCTCTTTGTTATCGGAGGATACTTCCTTTGGCCCTATAGTCTTCAAAAGGATCCGAAATATCTGTTCTCAGATTACACAGAAATAAGGCTAGCAAAGAGATCTACGAAACACAGATGTAACTCTGTGAGATGAATTAACAGAACACTAAGCAGTTTCTCAGAAAGCTTCTTTAAAGATTTCATCGGAGGATATTTCCTTTTTCACCATTGCCCTCTTTGGGCTTCCAAATATCACTTTGCCTATTCCACAAGAACTGTCTTAGCGAAAGGCTTCTTGAGGGGAAAGCTGTAACTCTGTGACATGATTTCACAGAACACAAAGAAGTTTCTCAGAAAGCTTCTTTCTATTTGTTATCGGAGGATATTTCCTTTGGCCCTATAGTCTTCAAAGGGATCCGAAATATCTGTTCTCAGATTCCACAGAAATAAGGCTAGCAAAGAGATCCACGAAACACAGATGTAACTCTGTGAGATGGATTCACAGAACACTAAGCAGTTTCTCAGAAAGCTTCTTTCCAGATTTCATCTGAGGATATTTCCTTTTTCACCCTAGCCCTCTACGGGCTTCCAAATATCACTTTGCCAAATCCACAAGAACTGTCTTAGTGAAAGGCTTCTTGAGGGGAAAGCTGTAACTCTGTGAGATGATTTCACAGAACACAAAGAAGTTTGTCAGAAAGCTTCTTTCTCTTTGTTATCGGAGGATATTTCCTTTGGCCCTATAGTCTTCAAAGGGATCCGAAATATCTGTTCTCAGATTCCACAGAAATAAGGCTATCAAACAGATGCACGTAATACAGATGTAACTCTGTGAGTGGAAGTCACACATCACAGAGCAGTTTCTCAGAAAGCTTCTTTCCAGATTTCATGTGAGGATATTTCCTTTTTCACCATAGCCCTCTATGGGCTTCCAAATATCACTTTGCCAATTCCACAAGAACTGTCTTAGCGATAGGCTTCTTGAGGGGATAGCTGTAAATCTGTGAGATGATTTCACAGAACACAAAGAAGTTTCTCAGAAATCTTCTTTCTCTTTGTTATCGGAGGATATTTCCTTTGGCCCTATAGTCTTCAAAAGGATCCGAAATATCTGTTCTCAGATTACACAGAAATAAGGCTAGCAAAGAGATCTAAGAAACACAGATGTAACTCTGTGAGATGAATTAACAGAACACTAAGCAGTTTCTCAGAAAGCTTCTTTCAAGATTTCATCGGAGGATATTTCCTTTTTCACCATAGCCCTCTTTGGGCTTCCAAATATCACTTTGCCTATTCCACAAGAACTGTCTTAGCGAAAGGCTTCTTGGGGGGAAAGCTGTAACTCTGTGACATGATTTCACAGAACACAAAGAAGTTTCTCAGAAAGCTTCTTTCTCTTTGTTATCGCAGGATATTTCCTTTGGCCCTATAGTCTTCAAAGGGATCCGAAATATCTGTTCTCAGATTCCACAGAAATAAGGCTAGCAAAGAGATCTACGAAACACAGATGTAACTCTGTGAGATGGATTCACAGAACACTAAGCAGTTTCTCAGAAAGCTTCTTTCCAGATTTCATCTGAGGATATTTCCTTTTTCACCCTAGCCCTCTATGGGCTTCCAAATATCACTTTGCCAATTCCACAAGAACTGTCTTAGTGAAAGGCTTCTGGAGGGGTAAGCTGTAACTCTGTGAGATGATTTCACAGAACACAAAGAAGTTTCTCAGAAAGCTTCTTTCTCTTTGTTATCGGAGGATATTTCCTTTGGCCCTATAGTCTTCAAAGGGATCCGAATTATCTGTTCTCAGATTCCACAGAAATAAGGCTAGCAAAGAGATCCACGAAATACAGATGTAACTCTGTGAGTGGAAGTCACACATCACTGAGCAGTTTCTCAGAAAGCTTCTTTCCAGATTTCATGAGAGGATATTTCCTTTTTCAACATAGCCCTCTATGGGCTTCCAAATATCACTTTGCCAATTCCACAAGAAATGTCTTAGCGAAAGGCTTCTTGAGGGGAAAGCTGTAACTCTGTGAGATGACTTCAGAGAACACAAAGAAGTTTCTCAAAAAGCTTCTTTCTCTTTGTTATCGGAGGATATTTCCTTTGGCCCTATAGTCTTCAAAGGGATCCGAAATATCTGTTCTCAGATTCCACAGAAAGAAGGCTAGCAAAGAGATCCAAGAAACACAGATGTAACTCTGTGAGATGAATTCACAGAACACTAAGCAGTTTCTCAGAAAGCTTCTTTCCAGATTTCATCTGAGGATATTTCCTTTTTCACCATAGTCCTCTATGGGCTTCCAAATATCACTTTTCCAAATCCACAAGAACTGTCTTAGTGAAAGGCTTCTTGAGGGGAAAGCTGTAACTCTGTGAGATGATTTCAAAGAACACAAAGAAGTTTCTCAGAAAGCTTCTTTCTCTTTGTTATCGGAGGATATTTCCTTTGGCCCTATAGTCTTCAAAGGGATCCGAATTATCTGTTCTCAGATTCCACAGAAATAAGGCTAGCAAAGAGATCCACGAAATACAGATGTAACTCTGTGAGTGGAAGTTACACATCACAGAGCAGTTTCTCAGAGAGCTTCTTTCCAGATTTCATGTGAGCATATTTCCTTTTTCACCATAGCCCTCTATGGGCTTCCAAATATCACTTTGCCAATTCCACAAGAAATGTCTTACCGATAGGCTTCTTGAGGGGATAGCTGTAACTCTGTGAGATGATTTCACAGAACAAAAAGAAGTTTCTCAGAAAGCTTCTTTCTCTTTGTTATCGGAGGATATTTCCTTTGGCCCTATAGTCTTCTAAGGCATCCGAAATAGCTGTTCTCAGATTCCACAGAAATAAAATTAGCAAAGAGATCCACGAAATACAGATGTAACTCCGTGAGTGGAAGTCACACATCACAGAGCAGTTTCTCAGAAAACTTCTTTCCAGATTTCATCTGAGGATATTTCCTTTTTCACCATAGCCCTCTATGGGCTTCCAAATATCACATTGCCTGTTACCCAAGAACTGTCTTAGCGAAAGGCTTCTAGAGGGAAAAGCTGTAACTCTGGGAGATGATTTCACAGAACACAAAGAAGTTTCTCACAAAGCTTCTTTCTCTTTGCTATCGGAGGATATTTCCTTTGGCCCTATAGTCTTCAAAGGGATCCGAAATATCTGTTCTCAGATTCCACAGAAATAAGGCTAGCAAAGAGATCTACGAAACACAGATGTAACTCTGTGAGATGGATTCACAGAACACTAAGCAGTTTCTCAGAAAGCTTCTTTCCAGATTTCATCTGAGGATATTTCCTTTTTCATCATAGCCCTCTATGGGCTTCCAAATATCACTTTGCCAAATCCACAAGAACTGTCTTAGTGAAAGGCTTCTTGAGGGGTAAGCTGTAACTCTGTGAGATGATTTCACAGAACACAAAGAAGTTTCTCAGAAAGCTTCTTTCTCTTTGTTATCGGAGGATATTTCCTTTGGCCCTATAGTCTTCAAAGGGATCCGAAATATCTGTTCTCAGATTTCACAGAAATAAGGCTAGCAAAGAGATCTACGAAACACAGATGTAACTCAGTGAGATGAATTAACAGAACACTAAGCAGTTTCTCAGAAAGCTTCTTTCAAGATTTCATCGGAGGATATTTCCTTTTTCACCATAGCCACCTTTGGGCTTCCAAATATCACTTTGCCTGTTCCAGAAGAACTGTCTTAGCGAAAGGCTTCTTGAGGGGAAAGCTGTAACTCTGTGAGATGATTTCACAGAACACAAAGAAGTTTCTCAGAAAGCTTCTTTCTCTTTGTTATTGGAGGATATTTCCTTTGGCCCTATAGTCCTCAAAGGGATCCGAAATATATGTTCTCAGATTCCACAGAAATAAGGCTAGCAAAGAGATCTACGAAACACAGATGTAACCCTGTGAGATGAGTTCACAGAACACTAAGCAGTTTCTCAGAAAGCTTCTTTCCAGATTTCATCTGAGGATATTTCCTTTTTCACCCTAGCCCTCTATGGGCTTCCAAATATCACTTTTCCAAATCCACAAGAACTGTCTTAGTGAAAGGCTTGTAGAGGGGAAAGCTGTAACTCTGTGAGATGATTTCACAGAACACAAAGAAGTTTCTCAGAAAGCTTCTTTCTCTTTCTTATGGGAGGATATTTCCTTTGGCCCTATAGTCTTCAAAGGGATCCGAAATATCTGTTTTCAGATTCCACATAAATAAGGCTAGCAAAGAGATCTACGAAACACAGATTTAACTCTGTGAGATGAATTAACAGAACACTAAGCAGTTTCTCAGAAAGCTTCTTTCCAGATTTCATCTGAGGATATTTCCCTTTTCACCATAGCCCTCTATGGGCCTCCAATATATCACTTTGCGAATTCCACAAGAACTGTCTTAGCGAAAGGCTTCTTGAGGGGAAAGCTGTAACTCTGTGAGATGATTTCACAGAACACAAAGAAGTTTCTCAGAAAGCTTCTTTCTCTTTGTTATCGGAGGATATTTCCTTTGGCCCTATAGTCTTCAAAGGGATCAGAAATATCTATTCTCAGATTCCACAGAAATAAGGCTAGCGAAGAGATCTACGAAACACATATGTAACTCTGAGAGATGAATTAACAGAACACTAAGCAGTTTCTCTGAAAGCTTCTTTCCAGATTTCATGTGAGGATATTTCCTTTTTCACCATAGCCCTCTAGGGGCTTCCAAATATCACTTTGCCAATTCCACAAGAACTGTCTTAGCCTAAGGCCTCTTGAGGGGATAGCTGTAATCTGTGAGATGATTTCACAGAACACAAAGAAGTTTCTCAGAAATCTTCTTTCTCTTTGTTATCGGAGGATACTTCCTTTGGCCCTATAGTCTTCAAAAGTTTCCGAAATATCTGTTCTCAGATTACACAGAAATAAGGCTAGCAAAGAGATCTACGAAACACAGATGTAACTCTGTGAGATGAATTAACAGAACACTAAGCAGTTTCTCAGAAAGCTTCTTTAAAGATTTCATCGGAGGATATTTCCTTTTTCACCATTGCCCTCTTTGGGCTTCCAAATATCACTTTGCCTATTCCACAAGAACTGTCTTAGCGAAAGGCTTCTTGGGGGGAAAGCTGTAACTCTGTGACATGATTTCACAGAACACAAAGAAGTTTCTCAGAAAGCTTCTTTTTCTTTGTTATCGCAGGATATTTCCTTTGGCCCTATAGTCTTCAAAGGGATCCGAAATATCTGTTCTCAGATTCCACAGAAATAAGGCTAGCAAAGAGATCTACGAAACACAGATGTAACTCTTTGAGATGGATTCACAGAACACTAAGCAGTTTCTCAGAAAGCTTCTTTCCAGATTTCATCTGAGGATATTTCCTTTTTCACCCTAGCCCTCTATGGGCTTCCAAATATCACTTTGCCAATTCCACAAGAACTGTCTTAGTGAAAGGCTTCTGGAGGGGTAAGCTGTAACTCTGTGAGATGATTTCACAGAACACAAAGAAGTTTCTCAGAAAGCTTCTTTCTCTTTGTTATCGGAGGATATTTCCTTAGGCCCTATAGTCTTCAAAGGGATCCGAATTATCTGTTCTCAGATTCCACAGAAATAAGGCTAGCAAAGAGATCCACGAAATACAGATGTAACTCTGTGAGTGGAAGTCACACATCACTGAGCAGTTTCTCAGAAAGCTTCTTTCCAGATTTCATGAGAGGATATTTCCTTTTTCAACATAGCCCTCTATGGGCTTCCAAATATCACTTTGCCAATTCCACAAGAAATGTCTTAGCGAAAGGCTTCTTGAGGGGAAAGCTGTAACTCTGTGAGATGACTTCAGAGAACACAAAGAAGTTTCTCAAAAAGCTTCTTTCTCTTTGTTATCGGAGGATATTTCCTTTGGCCCTATAGTCTTCAAAGGGATCCGAAATATCTGTTCTCAGATTCCACAGAAAGAAGGCTAGCAAAGAGATCCAAGAAACACAGATGTAACTCTGTGAGATGAATTCACAGAACACTAAGCAGTTTCTCAGAATGCTTCTTTCCAGATTTCATCTGAGGATATTTCCTTTTTCACCATAGTCCTCTATGGGCTTCCAAATATCACTTTTCCAAATCCACAAGAACTGTCTTAGTGAAAGGCTTCTTGAGGGGAAAGCTGTAACTCTGTGAGATGATTTCAAAGAACACAAAGAAGTTTCTCAGAAAGCTTCTTTCTCTTTGTTATCGGAGGATATTTCCTTTGGCCCTATAGTCTTCAAAGGGATCCGAATTATCTGTTCTCAGATTCCACAGAAATAAGGCTAGCAAAGAGATCCACGAAATACAGATGTAACTCTGTGAGTGGAAGTTACACATCACAGAGCAGTTTCTCAGAGAGCTTCTTTCCAGATTTCATGTGAGCATATTTCCTTTTTCACCATAGCCCTCTATGGGCTTCCAAATATCACTTTGCCAATTCCACAAGAAATGTCTTACCGATAGGCTTCTTGAGGGGATAGCTGTAACTCTGTGAGATGATTTCACAGAACAAAAAGAAGTTTCTCAGAAAGCTTCTTTCTCTTTGTTATCGGAGGATATTTCCTTTGGCCCTATAGTCTTCTAAGGCATCCGAAATAGCTGTTCTCAGATTCCACAGAAATAAAATTAGCAAAGAGATCCACGAAATACAGATGTAACTCCGTGAGTGGAAGTCACACATCACAGAGCAGTTTCTCAGAAAACTTCTTTCCAGATTTCATCTGAGGATATTTCCTTTTTCACCATAGCCCTCTATGGGCTTCCAAATATCACATTGCCTGTTCCCCAAGAACTGTCTTAGCGAAAGGCTTCTAGAGGGGAAAGCTGTAACTCTGGGAGATGATTTCACAGAACACAAAGAAGTTTCTCACAAAGCTTCTTTCTCTTTGTTATCGGAGGATATTTCCTTTGGCCGTGTAGACTTCAAAGGGATCCGAAATATCTGTTCTCAGATTCCACAGAAATAAGGCTAGCAAAGAGATCTACGAAACACAGATGTAACTCTGTGAGATGAATTAACAGAACACTAAGCAATTTCTCAGAAGGCTTCTTTCCAGATTTCATCTGAGGATATTTCCTTTTTCACCATAGCCCTCTATGGCCTTCCAAATATCACTTTGCCAATTCCACAAGAACTGTCTTAGCGAAAGGCTTCTTGAGGGTAAAGCTGTAACTCTGTGAGATGATTTCACAGAACACAAAGAAGTTTCTCAGAAAGCTTCTTTCTCTTTGTTATCGGAGGGTATTTCCTTTGGCCCTATAGTCTTCAAAGGGATCCGAAATATATGTTCTCAGATTCCACAGATATAAGGCTAGCAAAGAGATCTACGAAACACAGATGTAACTCTGTGAGATGAATTCACAGAACACTAAGCAGTTTCTCAGAAAGCTTCTTTCCAGATTTCATCTGAGGATATTTCCTTTTTCACCCTAGCCCGCTATGGGCTTCCAAATATCACTTTGCCAAATCCGCAAGAACTGTCTTAGTGAAAGGTTTCTTGAGGGGTAAGCTGTAACTCTGTGAGATAATTTCACAGAACACAAAGAAGTTTCTCAGAAAGCTTCTTTCTCTTTGTTATCGGAGGATATTTCCTTTGGCCCTATAGTCTTCAAAGGGATCCGAATTATCTGTTCTCAGATTCCACAGAAATAAGGCTAGCAAAGAGATGCACGAAATACAGATGTAACTCTGTGAGTGGAAGTCACGCATCACAGAGCAGTTTATCAGAAAGCTTCTTTCCAGATTTCATGTGAGGATATTTCCTTTTTCACCATAGCCCTCTAAGGGCTTCCAAATATCACTTTGCCAATTCCACAAGAAATGTCTTAGCGATAGGCTTCTTGAGGGGATAGTTGTATCTCTGTGAGATGATTTCACAGAACACAAAGAAGTTTCTCAGAAAGCTTCTTTCTCTTTGTTATCGGAGGATGTTTCCTTTGGCCCTATAGTCTTCAAAGGGATCCGAAATAGCTGTTCTCAGATTCCACAGAAATAAGGTTAGCAAAGAGATCTACGAAACAGAGATGTAACTCTGTGAGATGAATTCACAGAACACTAAGCAGTTTCTCAGAAAGCTTCTTTCCAGATTTCATCTGAGGATATTTCCTTTTTCACCATAGCCCTCTATGGGCTTCCAAATATCACTTTGCCAATTCCACAAGAACTGTCTTAGCGAAAGGCTTCTTGAGCGTAAAGCTGTAACTCTGTGAGATGATTTCACTGAACACAAAGAAGTTTCTCAGAAAGGTTCTTTCTCTTTGTTATCGGAGGATATTTCCTTTGGCCCTATAGTCTTCAAAGGGATCAGAAATATCTATTCTCAGATTCCACAGAAATAAGGCTAGCGAAGAGATCTACGAAACACAGATGTAACTCTGAGAGATGAATTAACAGAACACTAAGCAGTTTCTCTGAAAGCTTCTTTCCAGATTTCATCTGAGGATATTTCCTTTTTCACCTTAGCCCTCTAAGGGCTTCCAAATATCACTTTGCCAATTCCACAAGAACTGTCGTAGCGAAAGGCTTCTTGAGGGGAAAGCTGTAACTCTGTGAGATGATTTCAGAGAACACAAAGAAGTCTCTCAGAAAGCTTCTTTCTCTTTTTTATCGGAGGATATTTCCTTTGGCCCTATAGTCTTCAAAGGGATACGAAATATCTGTTCTCAGATTCCACTGAAAGAAGGCTAGCAAAGAGATCCACGAATTACAGATGTAACTCTGTGAGATGAATTAACAGAACACTAAGCAGTTTCTCAGAAAGCTTCTTTCCCGATTTCATCTAAGGATATTTCCTTTTTCACCATAGCACTCTATGGGCTTCCAAATATCACTTTGCCAATTCCAGAAGAACTGTCTTAGCGAAAGGCTTCTTGAGGGGAAAGCTGTAACTCTGTGAGATGATTTCACAGAACACAAAGAAGTTTCTTAGAAAGCTTCTTTCTCTTTGTTATCGGAGGATATTTCCTTTGGCCCTATAGTCTTCAAAGGGATCTTAAATATCTGTTCTCAGATTCCACAGAAATAAGGCTAGCAAAGAGATCTACGAAACACAGATGTAACTCTGTGAGATGAATTAACAGAACACTAAGCAGTTTCTCAGAAAGCTTCTTTCCAGATTTCATCTGAGGATATTTCCTTTTTCACCATAGCCCTCTATGGGCTTCTAAATATCACTTTGCCAATTCCACAAGAACTGTCTTAGCGAAAGGCTTTTGAGGGGAAAGCTGTAACTCTGTGAGATGATTTCACTGAACACAAGGAAGTTTCTCAGAAAGGTTCTTTCTCTTTGTTATCGGAGGATATTTCCTTTGGCCCTATAGTCTTCAAAGGGATCAGAAATATCTGTTCTCAGATTCCACTGAAAGAAGGCTAGCAAAGAGATCCACGAATTACAGATGTAACTCCGTGAGATGAATTAAGAGAACACTAAGCAGTTTCTCAGAAAGCTTCTTTCCCGATTTCATCTAAGGATATTTCCTTTTTCACCATAGCACTCTATGGGCTTCCAAATATCACTTTGCCAATTCCACAAGAACTGTCTTAGCGAAAGGCTTCTTGAGGGGAAAGCTGTAACTCTGTGAGATGATTTCACAGAACACAAAGAAGTTTCTCAGAAAGCTTCTTTCTCTTTGTTGTCGGAGGATATTTCCTTTGGCCCTATAGTCTTCAAAGGGTCCGAAATATCTCTTCTCAATTCCACAGAAAGAAGGCTAGCAAAGCGATCCACGAAACACAGATGTAACTCTGTGAGTGGAAGTCAGACATCACAGAGCAGATTCTCATAAAGCTTCTTTCCAGAATTCATCTGAGGATATTTCCTTATTCACCATAGCCCTCTATGGGCTTCCATATATCACTTTGCCAATTCCACAAGTACTGTCTTAGCGAAAGGCTTCTTGAGGGGAAAGCTGTAACTCTGTGAGATGATTTCACAGAAAACAAAGAAGTTTCTCAGAAAGCTTCTTTCTCTTTCTTATCGGAGGATATTTCCTTTGGCCCTATAGTCTTCAAAGGGATCCGAAATATCTGTTCTCAATTCCAAAGAAAGAAGGCTAGCAAAGCGATCCACGAAATACAGATGTAACTCTGTGAGATGAATTAACAGAACACTAAGCAGTTTCTCAGAAAGCTTCTTTCCAGATTTCATCTAAGAATATTTCCTTTTTCACCATAGCCCTCTATGGACTTCCAAATATCACTTTGCCAATTCCACAAGAACTGTCTTAGCGAAAGGCTTCTTGAGGGGAAAGCTGTAACTCTGTGAGATGATTTCACAGAACACAAAGAAGTTTCTCAGAAATCTTCTTTCTCTTTGTTATCGGAGGATATTTCCTTTGGCCCTATAGTCTTCAAAGGGATCCGAAATATCTGTTCTCAGATTCCGCAGAAATAAGGCTAGCAAAGAGATCCACGAAATACAAATGTAACTCTGTGAGATGAATTAAGAGAACACTAAGCAGTTTCTCAGAAAGCTTCTTTCCCGATTTCATCTAAGGATATTTCCTTTTTCACCATAGCACTCTATGGGCTTCCAAATATCACTTTGCCAATTCCACAAGAACTGTCTTAGCGAAAGGCTTCTTGAGGGGAAAGCTGTAACTCTGTGAGATGATTTCACAGAACACAAAGAAGTTTCTCAGAAAGCTTCTTTCTCTTTCTTATCGGAGGATATTTCCTTTGGCCCTATAGTCTTCAAAGGGATCCGAAATATCTGTTCTCAGATTCCGCAGAAATAAGGCTAGCAAAGAGATCCACGAAATACAGATGTAACTCTATGAGTGGAAGTCACACATCACAGAGCAGATTCTCAGAAAGCTTCCTTCCAGACTTCATCTGAGGATATTTCCTTTTTCACCATAGCCCTGTATGGGCTTCCATATATCACTTTGCCAATTCCACAAGAACTGTCTTAGCGAAAGGCTTCTTCAGGGGAAAGCTGTAACTCTGTGAGATGATTTCACAGAACACAAAGCAGTTTCTCAGAAAGCTTCTTTCTCTTTGTTATCGGAGGATATTTCCTTTGGCCCTATAGTCTTCAAATGGATCAGAAATATCTATTCTAAGATTCCACAGAAATAAGGCTAGTGAAGAGATCTACGAAACACAGATGTAACTCTGTGAGATGAATTAACAGAGCACTAACCAGTTTCTCTGAAAGCTTCTTTCCAGATTTCATCTGAGGATATTTTCTTTTTCACCATAGCCCTGTATGGGCTTCCATATATCACTTTGCCAATTCCACAAGAACTGTCTTAGCGAAAGGCTTCTTGAGGGGAAAGCTGTAACTCTGTGAGATGATTTCACAGAACACAAAGCAGTTTCTCAGAAAGCTTCTTTCTCTTTGTTATCGGAGGATATTTCCTTTGGCCCTATAGTCTTCAAATGGATCAGAAATATCTATTCTAAGATTCCACAGAAATAAGGCTAGCGAAGAGATCTACGAAACACAGATGTCACTCTGTGAGATGAATTAACCGAACACTAAGCAGTTTCTCTGAAAGCTTCTTTCCAGATTTCATCTGAGGATATTTTCTTTTTCACCTTAGCCCTGTATGGGCTTCCAAATATCACTTTGCCAATTCCACAAGAACTGTCTTAGCGAAAGGCTTCTTGAGGGGAGAGCTGTATCTCTGTGAGATGATTTCACAGAACACAAAGAAGTTTCTCAGAAAGCTTCTTTCTCTTTTTTATCGGAGGATATTTCCTTTGGCCCTATAGTCTTCAAAGGGATCCGAAATATATGTTCAGAGATTCCACAAAAATAAGGATAGCAAAGAGATCTACGAAACACGGATGTAACTCTGTGAGATGAATTCACAGAACACTAAGAAGTTTCTCAGAAAACTTCTTTCCAGATTTCATCTGAGGATATTTCCTTTTTCACCATAGCCCTCTATGGGCTTCCAATTATCCCTTTGCAAATTCCACAAGAACTGTCTTAGCGAAAGGCTTCTTGAGGGGAAAGCTGTAACTCTGTGACATGATTTCACTGAACACAAAGAAGTTTCTCAGAAAGCTTCTTTCTCTTTCTTATCGGAGGATATTTCCTTTGGCCCTATAGTCTTCAAAGGGATCTGAAATATCTGTTCTCAGATTCCACAGAAATAAGGCTAGCAAAGAGATCTACGAAACACATATGTAACTCTGTGAGATGAATTCACAAAACACTAAGCAGTTTCTCAGAAAGCTTCTTTCCAGATTTCATCTGAGGATATTTCCTTTTTCACCATAGCCCTCTCTGGGATTCCAAATATCACTTTGCCAATTCCACAAGAACTGTCTTAGCGATAGGCTTCTTGAGGGGAAAGCTGTAACTCTGTGAGATGATTTCACTGAACACAAAGAAGTTTCTCAGAAAGCTTCTTTCTCTTTGTTGTCGGAGGATATTTCCTTTGTCCCTATAGTCTTCAAAGGGTCCGAAATATCTGTTCTCAATTTCACAGAAAGAAGGCTAGCAAAGCGATCCACGAAACACAGATGTAACTCTGTGAGATGAATTAACAGAACACTAAGCAGATTCTCAGAAATCTTCTTTCCAGATTTCATCTAAGAATATTTCCTTTTTCACCATAGCCCTCTATGGGCT
The DNA here is from genome assembly GCF_049350105.2 of Macaca mulatta. NCBI lineage: Eukaryota > Metazoa > Chordata > Mammalia > Primates > Cercopithecidae > Macaca > Macaca mulatta. Next base: position 39,502,357 of record NC_133416.1, on the reverse strand, counting down.
TCCAAATATCTCTTTGCCAATTCCACAAGAACTGTCTTAGCGAAAGGCTTCTTGAGGGGAAAGCTGTAACTCTGTGAGATGATTTCACAGAACACAAAGTAGTTTCTCAGAAAGCTTCTTTCTCTTTGTTATCGGAGGATATTTCCTTTGGCCCTATAGTCTTCAAAGGGATCCGAAATATCTGTTCTCAGATTCCACAGAAATAAGGCTAGCAAAGAGATCCACGAAATACAGATGTAACTCTGTGACTGGAAGTCAGACATCACAGAGCAGATTCTCATAAAGCTTCTTTCCAGATTTCATCTGAGGATATTTCCTTATTCACCATAGCCCTCTATGGTCTTTCATATATCACTTTGCCAATTCCACAAGTACTGTCTTAGCGAAAGGCTTCTTGAGGGGAAAGTTGTAACTCTGTGAGATGATTTCACAGAACACAAAGAAGTTTCTCAGAAAGCTTCTTTCTCTTTGTTATCGTAGGATATTTCCTTTGGCCCTATAGTCTTCAAAGGGATCCGAAATATCAGTTTTCAGATTCCACAGAAATAAGGCTAGCAAAGAGATCTACGAAACACAGATGTAACTCTGTGAGATGAATTAACAGAACACTAAGCAGTTTATCAGAAAGGTTCTTTCCAGATTTCATCTGAGGATATTTGCTTTTTCACCATAGCCCTCTGTGGGCTTCCAAATATCACTTTGCCAATTCCACAAGAACTGTCTTAGCGAAAGGCTTCTTGAGGGGAAAGCTGTAACTCTGTGAGATGATTTCACAGAACACAAAGAAGTTTCTCAGAAAGCTTCTTTCTCTTTGTTATCGGAGGATATTTCCTTTGGCCCTATAGTCTTCAAAGGGATCCGAAATATCTGTTCTCAGATTCCACAGAAATAAGGCTAGCAAAGAGATCTACGAAACACATATGTAACTCTGTGAGATGAATTCACAGAAAACTAAGCAGTTTCTCAGAAAGCTTCTTTCCAGATTTCATCTGAGGATATTTCCTTTTTCGCCATAGCCCTCTATGGGCTTCCAAATATCACTTCGCCAATTCCACAAGAACTGTCTTTGCGAAAGGCTTATTTAGGGGAAAGCTGAAACTCTGTGAGACGATTTCACAGAACACAAAGAAGTTTCTCAGAAAGATTCTTTCTCTTTGTTATCGGAGGATATTTCCTTTGGCACTATAGTCTTCAAAGGGATCCGAAATATATGTTCTCAGATTCCACGGAAATAAGGCTAGCAAAGAGATCTACGAAACACAGATGTAACTCTGTGAGATGAATTCACAGAACACTAAGCAGTTACTCAGAAAGCTTCTTTCCAGATTTCATCTGAGGATATTTCCTTTTTCACCATAGCCCTCTATGGGCTTCCAAATATCACTTTGCCAATTCCACAAGAACTGTCTTAGCGAAAGGCTTCTTGAGAGGAAAGCTGTAACTCTGTGAGATGATTTCACAGAACACAAAGAAGTTTCTCAGAAAGCTTCTTTCTCTTTGTTGTCGGAGGATATTTCCTTTGGCCCTATAGTCTTCAAAGGGTCCAAAATATCTGTTCTCAATTCCACAGAAAGAAGGCTAGCAAAGCGATCCACGAAACACAGATGTAACTCTGTGAGATGAATTAACAGAACACTAAGCAGTTTCTCAGAAAGCTTCTTTAGAGATTTCATCTAAGAATATTTCCTTTTTCACCATAGCCCTCTATGGGCTTCCAAATATCACTTTGCCAATTCCACAAGAACTGTCTTAGCGAAAGGCTTCTTGAGGGGAAAGCTGTAACTCTGTGAGATGATTTCAGAGAACACAAAGTAGTTTCTCAGAAAGCTTCTTTCTCTTTGTTATCGGAGGATATTTCCTTTGGCCCTATAGTATTCAAAGGGATCCGAAATATCTGTTCTCAGATTCCGCAGAAATAAGGCTAGCAAAGAGATCCACGAAATACAGATGTAACTCTGTGAGTGAAACTCACACATCACAGAGCAGATTCTCAGAAAGCTTCTTTCCACACTTCATCTGAGAATATTTCCTTTTTCACCATAGCCCTCTAAGGGCTTCCAAATATCACTTTTGCAATTCCACAAGAACTGTCTTAGCGAAAGGCTTCTTGAGGGGAAAGCTGTAACTCTGTGAGATGATTTCACAGAACACAAAGAAGTTTCTCAGAAAGCTTCTTTCTCTTTGTTATCGGAGGATATTTCCTTTGGCCCTATAGTCTTCAAAGGGATCCGAAATATATGTTCTCAGATTCCACAGAAATAATGATAGCAAAGAGATCTGCGAAACACAGATGTAACTCTGTGAGATGAATTCACAGAACACTAAGCAGTTTCTCAGAAAGCTTCTTTCCAGATTTCATCTGAGGATATTTCCTTTTTCACCCTAGCCCTCTAAGGGCTTCCAAATATCACTTTGCCAAATCCGCAAGAACTGTCTTAGTGAAAGGCTTCTTGAGGGGTAAGCTGTAACTCTGTGAGATGATTTCACAGAACACAAAGAAGTGTCTCACAAAGCTTCTTTCTCTTTGTTATCGGAGGATATTTCCTTTGGCCCTATAGTCTTCAAAGGGATACGAATTATCTGTTCTCAGATTCCACAGAAATAAGGCTAGCAAAGAGATGCACGAAATACAGATGTACCTCTGTGAGTGGAAGTCACACATCACAGAGCAGTTTATCAGAAAGCTTCTTTCCAGATTTCATGTGAGGATATTTCCTTTTTCACCATAGCCCTCTATTGGCTTCCAAATATCACTTTGCCAATTCCACAAGAAATGTCTTAGCGATAGGCTTCTTGAGGGGATAGCTGTATCTCTGTGAGATGATTTCACAGAACACAAAGAAGTTTCTCAGAAAGCTTCTTTCTCTTTGTTATCGGAGGATGTTTCCTTTGGCCCTATAGTCTTCAAAGGGATCCGAAATAGCTGTTCTCAGATTCCACAGAAATAAGGTTAGCAAAGAGATCCACGAAATACAGATGTAACTCTGTGAGTGGAAGTCACACATCACAGAGCAGTTTCTCAGAAAACTTCTTTCCAGATTTCATCTGAGGATATTTCCTTTTTCACCATAGCCCTCTAGGGTCTTCCAAATATCACTTTGCCAGTTCCCCAAGAACGGTCTTAGCGAAAGGCTTCTAGAGGGGAAAGGTGTAACTCTGTGAGATGATTTCACAGAACACAAAGAAGTTTCTCAGAAAGCTTCTTTCTCTTTGTTATCGGAGGATATTTCCTTTGACCCTATAGTCTTCAATGGGATCCGAAATATCTGTTCTCAAATTCCACAGAAATAAGGCTAGCAAAGAGATCTACGAAACAGAGATGTAACTCTGTGAGATGAATTCACAGAACACTAAGCAGTTTCTCAGAAAGCTTCTTTCCAGATTTCATCTGAGGATATTTCCTTTTTCACCATAGCCCTCTATGGGCTTCCAAATATCACTTTGCCAATTCCACAAGAACTGTCTTAGCGAAAGGCTTCTTGAGCGTAAAGCTGTAACTCTGTGAGAAGATTTCACTGAACACAAAGAAGTTTCTCAGAAAGGTTCTTTCTCTTTGTTATCGGAGGATATTTCCTTTGGCCCTATAGTCTTCAAAGGGATCAGAAATATCTATTCTCAGATTCCACAGAAATAAGGCTAGCGAAGAGATCTACGAAACACAGATGTAACTCTGAGAGATGAATTAACAGAACACTAAGCAGTTTCTCTGAAAGCTTCTTTCCAGATTTCATCTGAGGATATTTCCTTTTTCACCTTAGCCCTCTATGGGCTTCCAAATATCACTTTGCCAATTCCACAAGAACTGTCGTAGCGAAAGGCTTCTTGAGGGGAAAGCTGTAACTCTGTGAGATGATTTCACAGAACACAAAGAAGTCTCTCAGAAAGCTTCTTTCTCTTTGTTATCGGAGGATATTTCCTTTGGCCCTATAGTCTTCAAAGGGATCCGAAATATCTGTTCTCAGTTTCCACTGAAAGAAGGCTAGCAAAGAGATCCACGAATTACAGATGTAACTCTGTGAGATGAATTAACAGAACACTAAGCAGTTTCTCAGAAAGCTTCTTTCAAGATTTCATCTGAGGATATTTCCTTTTTCACCATAGCCCTCTATGGGCTTCCAAATATCACTTCGCCAATTCCACAAGAACTGTCTTTGCGAATGGCTTCTTGAGGGGAAAGCTGTAACTCTGTGAGATGATTTCACAGAACACAAAGAAGTTTCTCAGAAAGCTTCTTTCTCTTTGTTATCGGAGGATATTTCCTTTGGCCCTATAGTCTTCAAAGGGATCCGAAATATATGTTGTCAGATTCCACAGAAATAAGGCTAGCAAAGAGATCTACGAAACACAGATGTAACTCTGTGAGATGAATTCAAAGAACACTAAGCAGTTTCTCAGAAACCTTCTTTCCAGATTTCATCTGAGGATATTTCCTTTTTCACCATAGCCCTCTATGGGCTTCCAATTATCACTTTGCCAATTCCACAAGAACTGTCTTAGCGAAAGGCTTCCTGAGGGGAAAGCTGTAACTCTGTGACATGATTTCACTGAACACAAAGAAGTCTCTCAGAAAGCTTCTTTCTCTTTGTTATCGGAGGATATTTCCTTTGGCCCTATAGTCTTCAAAGGGATCCGAAATATATGTTCTCAGATTCCACAGAAATAAGGCTAGCAAAGAGATCTACGAAACACAGATGTAACTCTGTGAGATGAATTAACAGAACACTAAGCAGTTTCTCAGAAAGCTTCATTCCAGACTTCATGTGAGGATATTTCCTTTTTCACCATCGCACTCTGTGGGCTTCCATATATCACTTTGCCAATTCCACAAGAACTGTCTTAGCGAAAGGCTTCTTGAGGGAAAGCTGTAACTCTGTGAGATGATTTCACAGAACACAAAGAAGTTTCTCAGAAAGCTTCTTTCTCTTTGTTATCGGAGGATATTTCCTTTGGCCCTATAGTCTTCAAATGGATCAGAAATATCTATTCTAAGATTCCACAGAAATAAGGCTAGCGAAGAGATCTACGAAACACTGATGTAACTCTGTGAGATGAATTAACAGAACACTAAGCAGTTTCTCAGAAAGCTTCTTTCCAGATTTCATCTGAGTATATTTCCTTTTTCACCTTAGCCCTCTATGGGCTTCCAAATATCACTTTGCCAATTCCACAAGAACTGTCTTAGCGAAAGGCTTCTTGAGGGGAAAGCTGTAACTCTGTGAGATGATTTCACAGAACACAAAGAAGTTTCTCAGAAAGCTTCTTTCTCTTTGTTATCGGAGGATATTTCCTTTGGCCCTATAGTCTTCAAAGGGATCCGAAATATCTGTTCACAAATTCCACAGAAATAAGGCTAGCAAAGAGATCTACGAAACAGAGATGTAACTGGGTGAGATGAATTCACAGAACACTAATCAGTTTCTCAGAAAGCTTCTTTCCAGATTTCATCTGAGGATATTTCCTTTTTCACCATAGCCCTCTATGGGCTTCCAAATATCACTTTGCCAATTCCACAAGAACTGTCTTAGCGAAAGGCTTCTTGAGGGGAAAGCTGAAACTCTGTGAGATGATTTCACTGAACACAAAGAAGTTTCTCACAAAGGTTCTTTCTCTTTGTTATCGGAGGATATTTCCTTTGGCCCTATAGTCTTCAAAGGGATCCGAAATATCTGTTCTCAATTCCAAAGAAAGAAGGCTAGAAAAGCGATCCACGAAACACAGATGTAACTCTGTGAGATGAATTAACAGAACACTAAGCAGTTTCTCAGAAAGCTTCTTTCCAGACTTCATGTGAGGATATTTCCTTTTTCACCATAGCACTCTTTGGGCTTCCATATATCACTTTGCCAATTCCACAAGAACTGTCTTAGCGAAAGGCTTCTTGAGGGAAAGCTGTGACTCTGTGAGATGATTTCACAGAACACAAAGAAGTTTCTCAGAAAGCTTCTTTCTCTTTGTTATCGGAGGATATTTCCTTTGGCCCTATAGTCTTCAAATGGATCAGAAATATCTATTCTAAGATTCCACAGAAATAAGGCTAGCGAAGAGATCTACGAAACACAGATGTAACTCTGTGAGATGAATTAACAGAACACTAAGCAGTTTCTCAGAAAGCTTCTTTCCAGATTTCATCTGAGTATATTTCCTTTTTCACCTTAGCCCTCTATGGGCTTCCAAATATCACTTTGCCAATTCCACAAGAACTGTCGTAGCGAAAGGCTTCTTGAGGGGAAAGCTGTAACAATGTGAGATGATTTCTCAGAACATAAAGTAGTCTCTCAGAAAGCTTCTTTCTCTTTGTTATCGCAGGATATTTCCTTTGGCCCTATAGTCTTCAAAGGGATCCGAAATATCTGTTCTCAGATTCCACTGAAAGAAGGCTAGCAAAGAGATCCACGAATTACAGATGTAACTCTGTGAGATGAATTAAGAGAACACTAAGCAGTTTCTCAGAAAGCTTCTTTCCCGATTTCATCTAAGGATATTTCCTTTTTCACCGTAGCACTCTATGGGCTTCCAAATATCACTTTGCCAATTCCACAAGAACTGTCTTTGAGAAAGGCTTCTTGAGGGGAAAGCTGAAACTCTGTGAGATGATTTCACAGAACACAAAGAAGTTTCTCAGAAAGCTTCTTTCTCTTTGTTATCGGAGGATATTTCCTTTGGCCCTATAGTCTTCAAAGGGATCCGAAATATCTGTTATCAGATTCCGCAGAAATAAGGCTAGCAAAGAGATCCACGAAATACAGATGTAACTCTGTGAGTGGAAGTCACACATCACAGAGCAGATTCTCAGAAAGCTTCCTTCCAGACTTCATCTGAGGATATTTCCTTTTTCACCATAGCCCTGTATGGGCTTCCATATATCACTTTGCCAATTCCACAAGAACTGTCTTAGCGAAAGGCTTCTTGAGGGGAAAGCTGTAACTCTGTGAGATGATTTCACAGAACACAAAGAAGTTTCTCAGAAAGCTTCTTTCTCTTTGTTATCGGAGGATATTTCCTTTGGCCCTATAGTCTTCAAATGGATCAGAAATATCTATTCTAAGATTCCACAGAAATAAGGCTAGCGAAGAGATCTACGAAACACAGATGTAACTCTGTGAGATGAATTAACAGAACACTAAGCAGTTTCTCTGAAAGCTTCTTTCCAGATTTCATCTGAGGATATTTTCTTTTTCACCTTCGCCCTGTATGGGCTTCCAAATATCACTTTGCCAATTCCACAAGAACTGTCGTAGCGAAAGGCTTCTTGAGGGGAAAGCTGTAACAATGTGAGATGATTTCACAGAACACAAAGAAGTCTCTCAGAAAGCTTCTTTCTCTTTGTTATCGCAGGATATTTCCTTTGGCCCTATAGTCTTCAAAGGGATCCGAAATATCTGTTCTCAGATTCCACTGAAAGAAGGCTAGCAAAGAGATCCACGAATTACAGATGTAACTCTGTGAGATGAATTAAGAGAACACTAAGCAGTTTCTCAGAAAGCTTCTTTCCCGATTTCATCTAAGGATATTTCCTTTTTCACCGTAGCACTCTATGGGCTTCCAAATATCACTTTGCCAATTCCACAAGAACTGTCTTTGAGAAAGGCTTCTTGAGGGGAAAGCTGAAACTCTGTGAGATGATTTCACAGAACACAAAGAAGTTTCTCAGAAAGCTTCTTTCTCTTTGTTATCGGAGGATATTTCCTTTGGCCCTATAGTCTTCAAAGGGATCCGAAATATCTGTTATCAGATTCCGCAGAAATAAGGCTAGCAAAGAGATCCACGAAATACAGATGTAACTCTGTGAGTGGAAGTCACACATCACAGAGCAGATTCTCAGAAAGCTTCCTTCCAGACTTCATCTGAGGATATTTCCTTTTTCACCATAGCCCTGTATGGGCTTCCATATATCACTTTGCCAATTCCACAAGAACTGTCTTAGCGAAAGGCTTCTTGAGGGGAAAGCTGTAACTCTGTGAGATGATTTCACAGAACACAAAGAAGTTTCTCAGAAAGCTTCTTTCTCTTTGTTATCGGAGGATATTTCCTTTGGCCCTATAGTCTTCAAATGGATCAGAAATATCTATTCTAAGATTCCACAGAAATAAGGCTAGCGAAGAGATCTACGAAACACAGATGTAACTCTGTGAGATGAATTAACAGAACACTAAGCAGTTTCTCTGAAAGCTTCTTTCCAGATTTCATCTGAGGATATTTTCTTTTTCACCTTCGCCCTGTATGGGCTTCCAAATATCACTTTGCCAATTCCACAAGAACTGTCGTAGCGAAAGGCTTCTTGAGGGGAAAGCTGTAACAATGTGAGATGATTTCACAGAACACAAAGAAGTCTCTCAGAAAGCTTCTTTCTCTTTGTTATCGGAGGATATTTCCTTTGGCCCTATAGTCTTCAAAGGGATCCGAAATATCTGTTCTCAGATTCCACTGAAAGAAGGCTAGCAAGGAGATCCACGAATTACAGATGTAACTCTGTGAGATGAATTAACAGAACACTAAGCAGTTTCTCAGAAAGCTTCTCTCCCGATTTCATCTAAGGATATTTCCTTTTCCACCTTAGCACTCTATGGGCTTCCAAATATCACTTTGCCAATTCCACAAGAACTGTCTTAGCGAAAGGCTTCTTGAAAGGAAAGCTGTAACTCTGTGAGATGATTTCACAGAACACAAAGAAGTTTCTCAGAAACCTTCTTTCTCTTTGTTATCGGAGGATATTTACTTTGGCCCTATAGTCTTCATAAGGATCCAAAATATCTGTTCTCAGATTCCACAGAAATAAGGCTAGCAAAGAGATCCACGAAACACAGATGTAACTCTGTGAGATGAATTAACAGAACACTAAGCAGTTTCTCAGAAAGCTTCTTTCCAGATTTCATCTGAGGATATTTCCTTTTTCACCATAGCCCTCTATGGGCTTCCAAATATCACTTTGCCAATTCCACAAGAACTGTCTTAGCGAAAGGCTTCTTGAGGGGAAAGCTGTAACTCTGTGAGATGATTTCACAGAACACAAAGAAGTTTCTCAGAAAGCTTCTTTCTCTTTGTTATCGGAGGATATTTCCTTTGGCCCTATAGTCTTCAAAGGGATCCGAAATATATGTTCTCAGATTCCACAGAAATAAGGATAGCAAAGAGATCTACGAAACACAGATGTAACTCTGTGAGATGAATTCACAGAACACTAAGCAGTTTCTCAGAAAACTTCTTTCCAGATTTCATCTGAGGATATTTCCTTTTTCACCATAGCCCTCTATGGGCTTCCAATTATCCCTTTGCCAATTCCACAAGAACTGTCTTAGCGAAAGGCTTCTTGAGGAGAAAGCTGTAACTCTGTGAGATGATTTCACTGAACACAAAGAAGTTTCTCAGAAAGCTTCTTTCTCTTTGTTATCGGAGGATATTTCCTTTGGCCCTATAGTCTTCAAAGGGATCCGAAATATCTGTTCTGAGATTCCGCAGAAATAAGGCTAGCAAAGAGATCCACGAAATACAGATGTAACTCTGTGAGTGGAAGTCACACATCACAGAGCAGATTCTCAGAAAGCTTCCTTCCAGACTTCATCTGAGGATATTTCCTTTTTCACCATAGCCCTGTATGGGCTTCCATATATCACCTTGCCAATTCCACAAGAACTGTCTTAGCGAAAGGCTTCTTGAGGGGAAAGCTGTAACTCTGTGAGATGATTTCACAGAACACAAAGAAGTTTCTCAGAAAGCTTCTTTCTCTTTGTTATCGGAGGATATTTCCTTTGGCCCTATAGTCTTCAAATGGATCAGAAATATCTATTCTAAGATTCCACAGAAATAAGGCTAGCGAAGAGATCTACGAAACACAGATGTCACTCTGTGACATGAATTAACCGAACACTAAGCAGTTTCTCTGAAAGCTTCTTTCCAGATTTCATCTGAGGATATTTTCTTTTTCACCTTAGCCCTGTATGGGCTTCCAAATATCACTTTGCCAATTACACAAGAACTGTCGTAGCGAAAGGCTTCTTGAGGGGAAAGCTGTAACAATGTGAGATGATTTCACAGAACACAAAGAAGTCTCTCAGAAAGCTTCTTTCTCTTTGTTATCGGAGGATATTTCCTTTGGCCCTATAGTCTTCAAAGGGATCCGAAATATCTGTTCTCAGATTCCACTGAAAGAAGGCTAGCAAAGAGATCCACGAATTACAGATGTAACTCTGTGAGATGAATTAACAGAACACTAAGCAGTTTCTCAGAAAGCTTCTCTCCCTATTTCATCTAAGGATATTTCCTTTTTCACCATATCACTCTATGGGCTTCCAAATATCACTTTGCCAATTCCACAAGAACTGTCTTAGCGAAAGGCTTCTTGAGGGGAAAGCTGTAACTCTGTGAGATGATTTCACAGAACACAAAGAAGTTTCTCAGAAACCTTCTTTCTCTTTGTTATCGGAGGATATTTACTTTGGCCCTATAGTCTTCATAAGGATCCAAAATATCTGTTCTCAGATTCCACAGAAATAAGGCTAGCAAAGAGATCCACGAAACACAGATGTAACTCTGTGAGATGAATTAACAGAACACTAAGCAGTTTCTCAGAAAGCTTCTGTCCAGATTTCATCTGAGGATATTTCCTTTTTCACCATAGCCCTCTATGGGCTTCCAATTATCCCTTTGCCAATTCCACAAGAACTGTCTTAGCGAAAGTCTTCTTGAGGGGAAAGCTGAAACTCTGTGACATGGTTTCACTGAACACAAAGAATTTTCTCAGAAAGCTTCTTTCTCTTTGTTATCGGAGGATATTTCCTTTGGCCCTATAGTCTTCAAAGGGATCTGAAATATCTCTTCTCAGATTCCACAGAAATAAGGCTAGAAAAGAGATCTACGAAACACATATGTAACTCTGTGAGATGAATTCACAAAACACTAAGCAGTTTCTCAGAAAGCTTCTTTCCAGATTTCATCTGAGGATATTTCCTTTTTCACCATAGCCCTCTCTGGGATTCCAAATATCACTTTGCCAATTCCACAAGAACTGTCTTAGTGATAGGCTTCTTGAGGGGAAAGCTGTAACTCTGTGAGATGATTTCACAGAACACAAAGTAGTTTCTCAGAAAGCTTCTTTCTCTTTGTTATCGGAGGATATTTCCTTTGGCCCTATAGTCTTCAAAGGGATCCGAAATATCTGTTCTCAGATTCCACAGAAATAAGGCTAGCAAAGAGATCCACGAAATACAGATGTAACTCTGTGAGTGGAAGTCAGACATCACAGAGCAGATTCTCATAAAGCTTCTTTCCAGATTTCATCTGAGGATATTTCCTTATTCACCATAGCCCTCTATGGTCTTCCATATATCACTTTGCCAATTCCACAAGTACTGTCTTAGCGAAAGGCTTCTTGAGGGGAAAGCTGTAACTCTGTGAGATGATTTCACAGAACACAAAGAAGTTTCTCAGAAAGCTTCTTTCTCTTTGTTATCGGAGGATATTTCCTTTGGCCCTATAGTCTTCAAAGGGATCCGAAATATCAGTTTTCAGATTCCACAGAAATAAGGCTAGCAAAGAGATCTACGAAACACAGATGTAACTCTGTGAGATGAATTAACAGAACACTAAGCAGTTTATCAGAAAGGTTCTTTCCAGATTTCATCTGAGGATATTTGCTTTTTCACCATAGCCCTCTATGGGCTTCCATATATCACTTTGCCAATTCCACAAGTACTGTCTTAGCGAAAGGCTTCTTGAGGGGAAAGCTGTAACTCTGTGAGATGATTTCACAGAACACAAAGAAGTTTCTCAGAAAGCTTCTTTCTCTTTGTTATCGGAGGATATTTCCTTTGGCCCTATACTCTTCAAAGGGATCCGAAATATCTGTTCTCAGATTCCACAGAAAGAAGGCTAGCAAAAACATCCACGAAATACAGATGTAACTCTGTGAGATGAATTAACAGAACACTAAGCAGGTTCTCAGAAAGCTTCTTTCCAGATTTCATTTAAGGATATTTCCTTTTTCACCATAGCACTCTATGGGCTTTCAAATATCACTTTGCCAATTCCACAAGAACTGTCTTAGCGAAAGGCTTCTTGAGGGGAAAGCTGTAACTCTGTGAGATGATTTCACTGAACACAAAGAAGTTTCTCAGAAAGCTTCTTTCTCTTTGTTATCGGAGGATATTTCCTTTGGCCCTATAGTCTTCAAAGGGATCCGAAATATCTGTTCTCAGATTCCACAGAAAGAAGGCTAGCAAAGAGATCTACGAAACAGAGATGTAACACTGTGAGATGAAATCACAGAACACTAAGCAGTTTCTCAGAAAGCTTCTTTCCAGATTTCATCTGAGGATATTTCCTTTTTCACCATAGCCCTCTATGGGCTTCCAAATATCACTTTGCCAATTCCACAAGAACTGTCGTAGCGATAGGCTTCTTGAGGGGAAAGCTGTATCTCTGCGAGATGATTTCACAGAACACAAAGAAGTTTCTCAGAAAGATTCTTTCTCTTTGTTATCGGAGGATATTTCCTTTGGCCCTATAGTCTTCAAAGGGATCCGAAATATCTGTTATCAGATTCCACAGAAATAAGGCTAGCAAAGAGATCTACGAAACACAGATGTAACTCTGTGAGATGAATTCACAGAACACTAAGCAGTTTCTCAGAAAGCTTCTTTCCAGATTTCATCTGAGGATATTTCCTTTTTCACCATAGCACTCTATGGGCTTCCAATTCTCACTTTGCCAATTCCACAAGAACTGTCTTAGCGAAAGGCTTCCTGAGGGGAAAGCTGTAACTCTGTGAGATGATTTCACTGATCACAAAGAAGTTTCTCAGAAAGATTCTTTCTCTTTGTTATCAGAGGATATTTCCTTTGGCCCTATAGTCTTCAAAGGGATCTTAAATATCTGTTCTCAGATTCCACAGAAATAAGGCTAGCAAAGAGATCTACGAAACACAGATGTAACTCTGTGAGATGAATTCACAGAACACTAAGCAGTTTCTCAGAAAGCTTCTTTACAGATTTCATCTGAGGATATTTCCTTTTTCACCATAGCCCTCTATGGGCTTCCAAATATCACTTTGCCAATTCCACAAGAACTGTCTTAGCGAAAGGCTTCTTGAGGGGAAAGCTGTAACTCCGTGAGATGATTTCACAGAACACAAAGAAGTTTCTCTGATAGCTTCTTTCTCTTTGTTATCGGAGGATATTTCCTTTGGCCCTGTAGTCTTCAAAGGGATCCGAAATATCTGTTCTCAGATTCCGCAGAAATAAGGCTAGCAAAGAGATCCACGAAATACAGACGTAACTCTGTGAGTGGAAGTCACACATCACAGAGCAGATTCTCAGAAAGCTTCTTTCCAGACTTCATCTGAGGATAGCTCCTTTTTCACCGTAGCCCTGTATGGGCTTCCGTATATCACTTTGCCAATTCCACAAGAACTGTCTTAGCGAAAGGCTTCTTCAGGGGAAAGCTGTAACTCTGTGAGATGATTTCACAGAACACAAAGAAATTTCTCAGAAAGCTTCTTTCTCTTTGTTATAGGAGGATATTTCCTTTGGACCTATAGTCTTCAAAGGGATCCGAAATATCGGTTCTCAGATTCCACAGAAATAAGGCTAGCAAAGAGATCTACGAAACAGAGATGTAACTCTGTGAGATGAATTCACAGAACACTAAGCAGTTTCTCAGAAAGCTTCTTTCCAGATTTCATCTGAGGATATTTCCTTTTTCACCATAGCCCTCAATGGGCTTTCAAATATCACTTTGCCAATTCCACAAGAACTGTCTTAGCGAAAGACTTCTTGAGGGGAAAGCTGTAACTCTGTGAGATGATTTCACAGAACACAAAGAAGTTTCTCAGAAAGCTTCTTTCTCTTTGTCACCGGAGGATATTTTCTTTGGCCCTATAGTCTTCAAAGGGATCCAAAATATCTGTTCTCAGATTCCACAGAAATAAGGCTAGCAAAGAGATCTACGAAACACAGATATAACTCTGTGAGATGAATTAACAGAACACTAAGCAGTTTCTCAGAAAGCTTCTTTCCAGATTTCATCTGAGGATATTTCCTTTTTCACCATAGCCCTCTATGGGCTTCCAAATATCACTTTGCCAATTCCACAAGAACTGTCTTAGGGAAAGGCTTCTTGAGGGGAAAGCTTTAACTCTGTGAGATGATTTCACAGAACACAAAGAAGTTTCTCAGACAGCTTCTTTCTCTTTGTTATCGGAGGATATTTCCTTTGGCCCTATAGTCTTCAAAGGGATACGAAATATCTGTTCTAAATTCCACAGAAAGAAGGCTAGCAAAGCGATCCACGAAACACAGATGTAACTCTGTGAGATGAATTAACAGAACACTAAGCAGTTTCTCAGAAAGCTTCTTTCCAGATTTCATCTAAGAATATTTCCTTTTTCACCATAGCCCTTTATGGGCTTCCGAATATCACTTTGCCAATTCCACAAGAACTGTCTTAGCGAAAGGCTTCTTGAGGGGAAAGCTGTAACTCCGTGAGATGATTTCACAGAACACAAAGAAGTTTCTCAGATACCTTCTTTCTCTTTGTTATCGGAGGATATTTCCTTTGGCCCTATAGTCTTCAAAGGGATCCGAAATATCTGTTCTCAGATTCCACAGAAATAAGGCTAGCAAAGAGATCCACGAAATACAGATGTAACTCTGTGAGTGGAAGTCACACATCACAGAGCAGATTCTCAGAAAGCTTCTTTCCAGACTTCATCTGAGGATAGTTCCTTTTTCACCATAGCCCTCTATGGGCTTCCATATATCACTTTGCCAATTCCACAAGAACTGTCTTAGCGAAAGGCTTCTTCAGGAGAAAGCTGTAACTCTGTGAGATGATTTCACAGAACACAAAGAAATTTCTCAGAAAGCTTCCTTCTCTTTGTTATCGGAGGATATTTCCTTTGGCCCTATAGTCTTCAAAGGGATCCGAAATATCTGTTCTCAGATTCCACAGAAATAAGGCTAGAAAGAGATCTACGAAACACATATGTAACTCTGTGAGATGAATTCACAGAACTCTAAGCAGTTTCTCAGAAAGTTTCTTTCCAGATTTCATCTGAGGATATTTCCTTTTTCACCATAGCCCTGTATGGGCTTCCTAATATCACTTTTCCAATTCCACAAGAACTGTCTTAGCGAAAGGCTTCTTGAGGGGAAAGCT
Source organism: Macaca mulatta (assembly GCF_049350105.2). Lineage (NCBI taxonomy): Eukaryota > Metazoa > Chordata > Mammalia > Primates > Cercopithecidae > Macaca > Macaca mulatta. The sequence goes on along the minus strand of NC_133416.1, from coordinate 39,487,207 downwards.
GTAACTCTGTGAGATGATTTCACAGAACACAAAGAAGTTTCTCAGAAAGTTTCTTTCTCTTTGTTATCGGAGGATATTTCCTTTGGCCCTATAGTCTTCAAATGGATCAGAAATATCTATTCTAAGATTCCACAGAAATAAGGCTAGCGAAGAGATCTACGAAACACAGATGTCACTCTGTGAGATGAATTAACCGAACACTAAGCAGTTTCTCTGAAAGCTTCTTTCCAGATTTCATCTGAGGATATTTTCTTTTTCACCTTAGCCCTGTATGGGCTTCCAAATATCACTTTGCCAATTCCACAGGAACTGTCGTAGCGAAAGGCTTCTTGAGGGGAAAGCTGTAACAATGTGAGTTGATTTCACAGAACACAAAGAAGTCTCTCAGAAAGCTTCTTTCTCTTTGTTATCGGAGGATATTTCCTTTGGCCCTATAGTCTTCAAAGGGATCCGAAATATCTGTTCTCAGATTCCACAGAAATAAGGCTAGCAAAGAGATCCACGAAATACAGATGTAACTCTGTGAGTGGAAGTCACACATCACAGAGCAGATTCTCAGAAAGCTTCTTTCCAGACTTCATCTGAGGATATTTCCTTTTTCACCAAAGCCCTGTATGGGCTTCCATATATCACTTTGTCAATTCCACAAGAACTGTCTTAGCGAAAGGCTTCTTGAAGGGAAAGCTGTAACTCTGTGAGATGATTTCACAGAACACAAAGAAGTTTCTCAGAGGGGGGGCGGAGCAAGATGGCCGAATAGGAGCAGCTCCAGTCTCCAACTCCCAGCGCCAGCGACACAGAAGACCGGTGATTTCTGCATTTTCAACTGAGGTACTGGGTTCATCTCACTGGGGAGTGCCGGACGATCGGAGCTGGTCAGCTGCTGCAGCCCGACCAGCGAGAGCTGAAGCAGGGCGAGGCATTGCCTCACCTGGGAAGCGCAAGGGGGAAGGGAGTCCCTTTTCCTAGCCAGGGGAACTGAGACACACAGCACCTGGAAAATCGGGTAACTCCCACCCCAATACTGCGCTTTAGGAAACAGGCACACCAGGAGATCATATCCCACACCTGGCCGGGAGGGTCCCACACCCACGGAGCCTCCCTCGTTGCTAGCGCAGCAGTCTGTGATCTACCGGCAAGGCAGCAGCGAGGCTGGGGGAGGGGCGCCCGCCATTGCTGAGGCTTAAGTAGGTAAACAAAGCTGCTGGGAAGCTCGAACTGGGTGGAGCTCACAGCAGCTCAAGGAAACCTGCCTGTCTCTGTAGACTCCACCTCTGGGGACAGGGCACAGTAAACTAAGACACACAGACACCTCTGCACAGACGCAAACGACTCTGTCTGACAGCTTTGAAGAGAGCAGTGGATCTCCCAACACGGAGGTTGAGATCTGAGAAGGGACAGACTCCCTGCTCAAGCGGGTCCCTGACCCCTGAGTAGCCTAACTGGGAGACATCCCCCACTAGGGGCAGTCTGACACCCCACACCTCACAGGGAGGAGTACACCCCTGAGAGGAAGCTTCCAAAGCAAGAATCAGACAGGTACACTCGCTGTTCAGAAATATTCTATCTTCTGCAGCCTCTGCTGCTGATACCCAGGCAAACAGGGTCTGGAGTGGACCTCAAGCAATCTCCAACAGACCTACAGCTGAGGGTCCTGACTGTTAGAAGGAAAACTATCAAACAGGAAGGACACCTACACCAAAACCCCATCAGTACATCACCATCATCAAAGACCAGAGGCAGATAAAACCACAAAGATGGGGAAAAAGCAGGGCAGAAAAGCTGGAAATTCAAAAAATAAGAGCGCATCTCCCCCGGCAAAGGAGCGCAGCTCATCGCCAGCAACGGATCAAAGCTGGACGGAGAATGACTTTGACGAGATGAGAGAAGAAGGCTTCAGTCCATCAAATTTCTCAGAGCTAAAGGAGGAGTTACGTACCCAGCGCAAAGAAACTAAAAATCTTGAAAAAAAAGTGGAAGAATTGATGGCTAGAGTAATTAATGCAGAGAAGGTCCTAAACGAAATGAAAGAGATGAAAACCATGACACGAGAAATACGTGACAAATGCACAAGCTTCAGTAACCGACTCGATCAACTGGAAGAAAGAGTATCAGCGATTGAGGATCAAATGAATGAAATGAAGCGAGAAGAGAAACCAAAAGAAAAAAGAAGAAAAAGAAACGAACAAAGCCTGCAAGAAGTATGGGATTATGTAAAAAGACCAAATCTACGTCTGATTGGGGTGCCTGAAAGTGAGGGGGAAAATGGAACCAAGTTGGAAAACACTCTTCAGGATATCATCCAGGAGAACTTCCCCAACCTAGTAGGGCAGGCCAACATTCAAATCCAGGAAATACAGAGAACGCCACAAAGATACTCCTCGAGAAGAGCAACTCCAAGACACATAATTGCCAGATTCACCAAAGTTGAAATGAAGGAAAAAATCTTAAGGGCAGCCAGAGAGAAAGGTCGGGTTACCCACAAAGGGAAGCCCATCAGACTAACAGCAGATCTCTCGGCAGAAACTCTCCAAGCCAGAAGAGAGTGGGGGCCAATATTCAACATTCTTAAAGAAAAGAATTTTAAACCCAGAATTTCATATCCAGCCAAACTAAGTTTCATAAGTGAAGGAGAAATAAAATCCTTTACAGATAAGCAAATGCTTAGAGATTTTGTCACCACTAGGCCTGCCTTACAAGAGATCCTGAAGGAAGCACTAAACATGGAAAGGAACAACCGGTACCAGCCATTGCAAAAACATGCCAAAATGTAAAGACCATTGAGGCTAGGAAGAAACTGCATCAACTAATGAGCAAAATAACCAGTTAATATCATAATGGCAGGATCAAGTTCACACATAACAATCTTAACCTTAAATGTAAATGGACTAAATGCTCCAATTAAAAGACACAGACTGGCAAACTGGATAAAGAGTCAAGACCCATCAGTCTGCTGTATTCAGGAGACCCATCTCACACGCAGAGACATACATAGGCTCAAAATAAAGGGATGGAGGAAGATTTACCAAGCAAATGGAGAACAAAAAAAAGCAGGGGTTGCAATACTAGTCTCTGATAAAACAGACTTTAAACCATCAAAGATCAAAAGAGACAAAGAAGGCCATTACATAATGGTAAAGGGATCAATTCAACAGGAAGAGCTAACTATCCTAAATATATATGCACCCAATACAGGAGCACCCAGATTCATAAAACAAGTCCTTAGAGACTTACAAAGAGACTTAGACTCCCATACAATAATAATGGGAGACTTCAACACTCCACTGTCAACATTAGACAGATCAACGAGACAGAAAGTTAACAAGGATATCCAGGAATTGAACTCATCTCTGCAGCAAGCAGACCTAATAGACATCTATAGAACTCTCCACCCCAAATCAACAGAATATACATTCTTCTCAGCACCACATCATACTTACTCCAAAATTGACCACGTAATTGGAAGTAAAGCACTCCTCAGCAAATGTACAAGAACAGAAATTATAACAAACTGTCTCTCAGACCACAGTGCAATCAAACTAGAACTCAGGACTAAGAAACTCAATCAAAACCGCTCAACTACATGGAAACTGAACAACCTGCTCCTGAATGACTACTGGGTACATAACGAAATGAAGGCAGAAATAAAGATGTTCTTTGAAACCAATGAGAACAAAGATACAACATACCAGAATCTCTGGGACACATTTAAAGCAGTGTGTAGAGGGAAATTTATAGCACTAAATGCCCACAAGAGAAAGCAGGAAAGATGTAAAATTGACACTCTAACATCGCAATTAAAAGAACTAGAGAAGCAAGAGCAAACACATTCGAAAGCTAGCAGAAGGCAAGAAATAACTAAGATCAGAGCAGAACTGAAGGAGATAGAAACACAAAAAACCCTCCAAAAAATCAATGAATCCAGGAGTTGGTTTTTTGAAAAGATCAACAAAATTGACAGACCACTAGCCAGACTAATAAAGAAGAAAAGAGAGAAGAATCAAATCGACGCAATTAAAAATGATCAAGGGGATATCACCACCGACCCCACAGAAATACAAACTACCATCAGAGAATACTATAAACACCTCTACGCAAATAAACTGGAAAATCTAGAAGAAATGGATAATTTCCTGGACACTTACACTCTTCCAAGACTAAACCAGGAAGAAGTTGAATCCCTGAATAGACCAATAGCAGGCTCTGAAATTGAGGCAACAATTAATAGCCTACCAACCAAAAAAAGTCCAGGACCAGATGGATTCACAGCTGAATTCTACCAGAGGTACAAAGAGGAGTTGGTACCATTCCTTCTGAAACTATTCCAATCAATAGAAAAAGAGGGAATCCTCCCTAACTCATTTTATGAGGCCAACATCATCCTGATACCAAAGCCTGGCAGAGACACAACAAAAAAAGAGAATTTTAGACCAATATCCCTGATGAACATCGATGCAAAAATCCTCAATAAAATACTGGCAAACCGGATTCAGCAACACATCAAAAAGCTTATCCACCATGATCAAGTGGGCTTCATCCCTGGGATGCAAGGCTGGTTCAACATTCGCAAATCAATAAACATAATCCAGCATATAAACAGAACCAAAGACAAGAACCACATGATTATCTCAATTGATGCAGAAAAGGCTTTTGACAAAATTCAACAGCCCTTCATGCTAAAAACGCTCAATAAATTCGGTATTGATGGAACGTACCTCAAAATAATAAGAGCTATTTATGACAAACCCACAGCCAATATCATACTGAACGGGCAAAAACTGGAAAAATTCCCTTTGAAAACTGGCACAAGACAGGGATGCCCTCTCTCACCACTCCTATTCAACATAGTGTTGGAAGTTCTGGCTAGGGCAATCAGGCAAGAGAAAGAAATCAAGGGTATTCAGTTAGGAAAAGAAGAAGTCAAATTGTCCCTCTTTGCAGATGACATGATTGTATATTTAGAAAACCCCATTGTCTCAGCCCAAAATCTCCTTAAGCTGATAAGCAACTTCAGCAAAGTCTCAGGATACAAAATTAATGTGCAAAAATCACAAGCATTCTTATACACCAGTAACAGACAAACAGAGAGCCAAATCAGGAATGAACTTCCATTCACAATTGCTTCAAAGAGAATCAAATACCTAGGAATCCAACTTACAAGGGATGTAAAGGATCTCTTCAAGGAGAACTACAAACCACTGCTCAGTGAAATCAAAGAGGACACAAACAAATGGAAGAACATACCATGCTCATGGATAGGAAGAATCAATATTGTGAAAATGGCCATACTGCCCAAGGTAATTTATAGATTCAATGCCATCCCCATCAAGCTACCAATGAGTTTCTTCACAGAATTGGAAAAAACTGCTTTAAAGTTCATATGGAACCAAAAAAGAGCCCGCATCTCCAAGACAATCCTAAGCCAAAAGAACAAAGCTGGAGGCATCACGCTACCTGACTTCAAACTATACTACAAGGCTACAGTAACCAAAACAGCATGGTACTGGTACCAAAACAGAGATATAGACCAATGGAACAGAACAGAGTCCTCAGAAATAATACCACACATCTACAGCCATTTGATCTTTGACAAACCTGAGAGAAACAAGAAATGGGGAAAGGATTCCCTATTTAATAAATGGTGCTGGGAAAATTGGCTAGCCATAAGTAGAAAGCTGAAACTGGATCCTTTCCTTACTCCTTATACGAAAATTAATTCAAGATGGATTAGAGACTTAAATGTTAGACCTAATACCATAAAAATCCTAGAGGAAAACCTAGGTAGTACCATTCAGGACATAGGCATGGGCAAAGATTTCATGTCTAAAACACCAAAAGCAACGGCAGCAAAAGCCAAAATTGACAAATGGGATCTCATTAAACTAAAGAGCTTCTGCACAGCAAAAGACACTACCATCAGAGTGAACAGGCAACCTACAGAATGGGAGAAAATTTTTGCAATCTACTCATCTGACAAAGGGCTAATATCCAGAACCTACAAAGAACTCAAACAAATTTACAAGAAAAAAACAAACAACCCCATCAAAAAGTGGGCAAAGGACATGAACAGACATTTCTCAAAAGAAGACATTCATACAGCCAACAGACACATGAAAAAATGCTCATCATCACTGGCCATCAGAGAAATGCAAATCAAAACCACCATGAGATACCATCTCACACCAGTTAGAATGGCAATCATTAAAAAGTCAGGAAACAACAGGTGCTGGAGAGGATGTGGAGAAATAGGAACACTTTTACACTGTTGGTGGGATTGTAAACTAGTTCAACCATTATGGAAAACAGTATGGCGATTCCTCAAGGATCTAGAACTAGATGTACCATATGACCCAGCCATCCCATTACTGGGTATATACCCAAAGGATTACAAATTATGCTGCTATAAAGACACATGCACACGTATGTTTATTGCAGCACTATTCACAATAGCAAAGACTTGGAATCAACCCAAATGTCCATCAGTGACAGATTGGATTAAGAAAATGTGGCACATATACACCATGGAATACTATGCAGCCATAAAAAAGGATGAGTTTGAGTCCTTTGTAGGGACTTGGATGCAGCTGGAATCCATCATTCTTAGCAAACTATCACAAGAACAGAAAACCAAACACCGCATGTTCTCACTCATAGGTGGGAACTGAACAATGAGATCACTCGGACTCAGGAAGGGGAACATCACACACCGGGGCCTATCATGGGGAGGGGGGAGGGGGGAGGGATTGCACTGGGAGTTATACCTGATGTAAATGACGAGTTGATGGGTGCAGCACAGCAACATGGCACAAGTATACATATGTAACAAACCTGCACGTTATGCACATGTACCCTACAACTTAAAGTATAATAATAATAAATAAATTTAAAAAAAAAAAAAAAAAAAAAAAAAGAAGTTTCTCAGAAAGCTTCTTTCTCTTTGTTATCGGAGGATATTTCCTTTGGCCCTATAGTCTTCAAAGGGATCGGAAATATCTATTCTACGATTCCACAGAAATAAGGCTAGCGAAGAGATCTACGAAACACAGATGTAACTCTGTGAGATGAATTAACAGATCACTAAGCAGTTTCTCTGAAAGCTTCTTTCCAGATTTCATCTGAGGATATTTCCTTTTTCACCTTAGCCCTCTATGGGCTTCCAAATATCACTTTGCCAATTCCACAAGATCTGTCTTAGCGAAAGGCTTCTTGAGGGGAAATCTGTAACTCTGTGAGATGATTTCACAAAACACAAAGAAGTCTCTCAGAAAGCTTCTTTCTCTTTGTTATCGGAGGATATTTCCTTTGGCCCTATAGTCTTCAAAGGGATCCGAAATATCTGTTCTCAGATTCCACTGAAAGAAGGCTAGCAAAGAGATCCACGAATTACAGATGTAAATCTGTGAGATGAATTAGCAGAACACTAAGCAGTTTCTCAGAAAGCTTCTTTCCCGATTTCATCTAAGGATATTTCCTTTTTCAACATAGCACTCTATGGGCTTCCAAATATCACTTTGCCAATTCCACAAGAACTGTCTTAGCGAAAGGCTACTTGAGGGGAAAGCTGTAACTCTGTGAGATGATTTCACAGAACACAAAGAAGTTTCTCAGAAAGCTTCTTTCTCTTTGTTATCGGAGGATATTTCCTTTGGCCCTATAGTCTTCAAATGGATCAGAAATATCTATTCTAAGATTCCACAGAAATAAGGCTAGCGAAGAGATCTACGAAACACAGATGTAACTCTGTGAGATGAATTAACAGAACACTAAGCAGTTTCTCAGAATGCTTCTTTCCAGATTTCATCTGAGTATATTTCCTTTTTCACCGTAGCCCTCTATGGACTTCCAAATATCACTTTGCCAATTCCACAAGAACTGTCGTAGCGAAAGGCTTCTTGAGGGGAAAGCTGTAACAATGTGAGATGATTTCTCAGAACATAAAGTAGTCTCTCAGAAAGCTTCTTTCTCTTTGTTATCGCAGGATATTTCCTTTGGCCCTATAGTCTTCAAAGGGATCCGAAATATCTGTTCTCAGATTCCACTGAAAGAAGGCTAGCAAAGAGATCCACGAATTACAGAAGTAACTCTGTGAGATGAATTAAGAGAACACTAAGCAGTTTCTCAGAAAGCTTCTTTCCCGATTTCATCTAAGGATATTTCCTTTTTCACCATAGCACTCTATGGGCTTCCAAATATCACTTTGCCAATTCCACAAGAACTGTCTTAGCGAAAGACTTCTTGAGGGGAAAGCTGTAACTCTGTGAGATGATTTCACAGAACACAAAGAAGTTTCTCAGAAAGCTTCTTTCTCTTTGTTATCGGAGGATATTTCCTTTGGCCCTATAGTCTTCAAAGGGATCCGAAATATCTGTTCTCAGATTCCGCAGAAATAAGGCTAGCAAAGAGATCCACGAAATACAGATGTAACTCTGTGAGTGGAAGTCACACATCACAGAGCAGATTCTCAGAAAGCTTCCTTCCAGACTTCATCTGAGGATATTTCCTTTTTCACCATAGCCCTGTATGGGCTTCCATATATCACTTTGGCAATTCCACAAGAACTGTCTTAGCGAAAGGCTTCTTGAGGGGAAAGCTGTAACTCTGTGAGATGATTTCACAGAACACAAAGAAGTTTCTCAGAAAGCTTCTTTCTCTTTGTTATCGGAGGATATTTCCTTTGGCCCTATAGTCTTCAAATGGATCAGAAATATCTATTCTAAGATTCCACAGAAATAAGGCTAGCGAAGAGATCTACGAAACACAGATGTAACTCTGTGAGATGAATTAACAGAACACTAAGCAGTTTCTCTGAAAGCTTCTTTCCAGATTTCATCTGAGGATAATTTCTTTTTCACCTTAGCCCTGTATGGGCTTCCAAATATCACTTTGCCAATTCCACAAGAACTGTCGTAGCGAAAGGCTTCTTGAGGGGAAAGCTGTAACAATGTGAGATGATTTCACAGAACACAAAGAAGTCTCTCAGAAAGCTTCTTTCTCTTTGTTATCGGAGGATATTTCCTTTGGCCCTATAGTCTTCAAAGGGATCCGAAATATCTGTTCTCAGATTCCACTGAAAGAAGGCTAGGAAAGAGATCCACGAATTACAGATGTAACTCTGTGAGATGAATTAACAGAACACTAAGCAGTTTCTCAGAAAGCTTCTCTTCCGATTTCATCTAAGGATATTTCCTTTTTCAACATAGCACTCTATGGGCTTCCATATATCACTTTGCCAATTCCACAAGAACTGTCTTAGCGAAGGGCTTCTTGAGCGGAAAGCTGTAACTCTGTGAGATGATTTCACAGAACACAAAGAAGTTTCTCAGAAAGCTTCTTTCTCTTTGTTATCGGAGGATATTTCCTTTGGCCCTATAGTCTTCAAAGGGATCCGAAATATATGTTCTCAGATTCCACAGAAATAAGGATAGCAAAGAGATCTACGAAACACAGATGTAACTCTGTGAGATGAATTCACAGAACACTAAGCAGTTTCTCAGAAAACTTCTTTCCAGATTTCATCTGAGGATATTTCCTTTTTCACCATAGCCCTCTATGGGCTTCCAATTATCCCTTTGCCAATTCCACAAGAACTGTCTTAGCGAAAGGCTTCTTGAGGGGAAAGCTGTAACTCTGTGAGATGATTTCACAGAACACAAAGAAGTTTCTCAGAAAGCTTCTTTCTCTTTGTTATCGGAGGATATTTCCTTTGGCCCTATAGTCTTCAAAGGGATCCGAAATATCTGTTCTCAGATTCCGCAGAAATAAGGCTAGCAAAGAGATCCACGAAATACAGATGTAACTCTGTGAGTGAAAGTCACACATCACAGAGCAGATTCTCAGAAAGCTTCTTTCCAGACTTCATCTGAGGATATTTCCTTTTTCACCATAGCCCTGTATGGCCTTCCATATATCACTTTGCCAATTCCACAAGAACTGTCTTAGCGAAAGGCTTCTTGAGGGGAAAGCTGTAACTCTGTGAGATGATTTCACAGAACACAAAGAAATTTCTCAGAAAGCATCTTTCTCTTTGTTATCGGAGGATATTTCCTTTGGCTCTATAGTCTTCAAAGGGATCTGAATTATCAGTTCTCAGATTCCACAGAAATAAGCCTAGCAAAGAGATCTACGAAACACAGATGTAACTCTGTGAGATGAATTCACAGAACACTAAGCAGTTTCTCAGAAAGCTTCCTTCCAGATTTCATCTGAGGATATTTCCTTTTTCACCATAGCCCTCTATGGGCTTCCAAATATCACTTTGCCAATTCCACAAGAACTGTCTTAGAGAAAGGCTTCCTGAGGGGAAAGCTGTAACTCTGTGAGGTGATTTCACAGAACACAAAGACGTTTCTCAGAAAGGTTCTTTCTCTTTGTTATCGGAGGATATTTCCTTGGCCCTATAGTCTTCAAAGGGATCCGAAATATCTGTTCTCAGATTCCACAGAAATAAGGCTAGCAAAGAGATCTACGAAACACAGATGTAACTCTGTGAGATGAATTAACAGAACAGTAAGGAATTTCTCATAAAGCTTCTTTCCAGATTTCATCTGAGGATATTTCCTTTTTCACCTCAGCCCTCTATTGGCTTCCAAATATCACTTTGCCAATTCCACAAGAACTGTCGTAGCGAAAGTCTTCTTGAGGGGAAAGCTGTAACTCTGTGAGATGATTTCACAGAACACATAGAAGTCTCTCAGAAAGCTTCTTTCTCTTTGTTATCGGAGGATATTTCCTTTGGCCCTATAGTCTTCAAAGTGATCCGAAATATCTGTTCTCAGATTCCACTGAAAGAAGGCTAGCAAAGAGATACACGAATGACAGATGTAACTCTGTGAGATGAATTAATAGAACACTAAGCAGTTTCTCAGAAAGCTTCTTTCCCATTTTCATCTAAGGATATTTAATTTTTCAGCATAGCACTCTATGGGCTTCCAAATATCACTTTGCGAATTCCACAAGAACTGTCTTAGCGAAACGCTACTTGAGGGGAAAGCCTTAACTCTGTGAGATGATTTCACAGAACACAAAGAAGTTTCTCAGAAAGCTTCTTTCTCTTTGTTATCGGAGGATATTTAATTTGGCTCTATAGTCTTCAAAGGGATCCAAAATATCTGTTCTCAGATTCCACAGAAATAAGGCTAGCAAAGAGATCCACGAAACACAGATGGAACTCTGTGAGTTGAATTAACAGAACACTAAGCAGTTTCTCAGAAAGCTTCTTTCCAGATTTCATCTGAGGATATTTCCTTTTTCACCATAGCCCTCTATGGGCTTCCAAATATCACTTTGCCAATTCCACAAGAACTCTCTTAGCGAAAGGATTCTTGAGGGGAAAGCTGTAACTCTGTGAGATGATTCCACAGAACACAAAGAAGTTTCTCAGAAAGCTTCTTTCTCTTTGTTATCGGAGAATATTTCCTTTGGCCCTATAGTCTTCAAAGGGATCCGAAATATCTGTTCTCAGATTCCACAGAAATAAGGCTAGCAAAGAGATCTATGAAACACAGATGTAACTCTGTGAGATGAATTAACAGAACACTAAGCAATTTCTCAGAAAGCTTCTTTCCAGATTTCATCTGAGGATATTTCCTTTTTCAACATAGCCCTATATGGGCTTCCAAATATCACTTTTCCAATTCCACAAGAACTGTCTTAGCGAAAGGCTTCTTGAGGGAAAACCTGTAACTCTGTGAGGTGATTTCACAGAACACAAAGAAGTTTCTCAGAAAGCTTCTTTCTCTTTGTTATCAGAGGATATTTCCTTTGGCCCTATAGTCTTCAAAGGGATCCGAAATATCTATTCTCAGATTCCAGAGAAATAAGGCTAGCGAAGAGATCTACGAAACACAGATGTAACTCTGTGAGATGAATTAACAGAACACTAAGCAGTTTCTCTGAAAGCTTCTTTCCAGATTTCATCTGAGTATATTTCCTTTTTCACCTTAGCCCTCTATGGGCTTCCAAATATCACTTTGCCAATTCCACTAGAACTGTAGTAGCGAAAGGCTTCTTGAGGGGAAAGCTGTAACTCTGTGAGATGATTTCACTGAACACAAAGAAGTTTCTCAGAAAGCTTCTTTCTCTTTTTTTCGGAGGATATTTCGTTTGGCCCTATAGTCTTCAAAGGGATCCGAAACATCTTTTCTAAATTCCACAGAAAGAAGGCTACCAAAGCGATCCACGAAACACAGATGTAACTCTGTGAGATGAATTAAGGGAACACTAAGCAGTTTCTCAGAAAGCTTCTTTCCAGATTTCATCTAAGAATATTTCCTTTTTCACCATAGCCCTCTATGGGCTTCCAAATATCACTTTGCCAATTCCACAAGAACTGTCTTAGAGAAAAGCTTCTTGAGGGGAAAGCTGTAACTCTGTGAGATGATTTCACAGAACACAAAGAAGTTTCTCAGAAAGCTTCTTTCTCTTTGTTATCGGAGGATATTTCCTTTGGCCCTATAGTCTTCAAAGGGATCCGAAATATCTGTTCTCAGATTCCGCAGAAATAAGGCTAGCAAAGAGATCCACGAAATACAGATGTAACTCTGTTAGTGGAAGTCACACATCACAGAGCAGATTCTCAGAAAGCTTCTTTCCAGACTTAATCTGAGGATATTTCCTTTTTCACCATAGCCCTGTATGGGCTTCCATATATCACTTTGCCAATTCCACAAGAACTGTCTTAGCGAAAGGATTCTTGAGGGGAAAGCTGTAACTCTGTGAGATGATTTCACTGAACACAAAGAAGTTTCTCAGAAAGCTTCTTTCTCTTTTTTATCGGAGGATATTTCCTTTGGCCCTATAGTTTTCAAAGGGATCCGAAATATCTGTTCTCAGATTCCACTGAAAGAAGGCTAGCAAAGAGATCCACGAATTACAGATGTAAATCTGTGAGATGAATTAGCAGAACACTAAGCAGTTTCTCAGAAAGCTTCTTTCCCGATTTCATCTAAGGATATTTCATTTTTCAACATAGCACTCTATGGGCTTCCAAATATCACTTTGCCAATTCCACAAGAACTGTCTTAGCGAAAGGCTACTTGAGAGGAAAGCTGTAACTCTGTGAGATGATTTCACAGAACACAAAGAAGTTTCTCAGAAAGCTTCTTTCTCTTTGTTATCGGAGGATATTTCCTTTGGCCCTATAGTCTTCAAAGGGATCCGAAATATCTGTTCTCAGATTCCACAGAAATAAGGCTAGCAAAGACATCCACGAAATACAGATGTAACTCGGTGAGATAAGTTAACAGAACACTAAGCAGTTTCTCAGAAAGCTTCTTTCCAGATTTCATCTAAGGATATTTCCTTTTTCACCATAGCACTCTATGGGCTTTCAAATATCACTTTGCCAATTCCACAAGAACTGTCTTAGCGAAAGGCTTCTTGAGGGGAAAGCTGTAACTCTGTGAGATGATTTCACAGAACACAAAGAAGTTTCTCAGAAAGCTTCTTTCTCTTTGTTATCGGAGGATATTTCCTTTGGCCCTATAGTCTTCAAAGGGATCCGAAATATCTGTTCACAGATTCCACAGAAATAAGGCTAGCAAAGAGATCTACGAAACAGAGATATAACTGTGTGAGATGAATTCACAGAACACTAAGCAGTTTCTCAGAAAGCTTCTTTCCAGATTTCATGTGAGGATATTTCCTTTTTCACCATAGCCCTCTATGGGCTTCCAAATATCACTTTGCCAATTCCACAAGAACTGTCTTAGCGAAAGGCTTCTTGAGGGGAAAGCTGAAACTCTGTGAGATGATTTCACTGAACACAAAGAAGTTTCTCACAAAGGTTCTTTCTCTTTGTTATCGGAGGATATTTCCTTTGGCCCTATAATCTTCAAAGGGATCCGAAATATCTGTTCTCAATTGCAAAGAAAGAAGGCTAGAAAAGCGATCCAGGAAACACAGATGTAACTCTGTGAGATGAATTAACAGAACACTAAGCAGTTTCTCAGAAAGCTTCTTTCCAGACTTCATGTGAGGATACTTCCTTTTTCACCATAGCACTCTATGGGCTTCCATATATCACTTTGCCAATTCCACAAGAACTGTCTTAGCGAAAGGCTTCTTGAGGGGAAAGCTGTAACTCTGTGAGATGATTTCACAGAACACAAAGAAGTTTCTCAGAAAGCTTCTTTCTCTTTGTTATCGGAGGATATTTCCTTTGGCCCTAAAGTCTTCAAATGGATCAGAAATATCTATTCTAAGATTCCACAGAAATAAGGCTAGCGAAGAGATCTACGAAACACAGATGTAACTCTGTGAGATGAATTAACAGAACACTAAGCAGTTTCTCAGAAAGCTTCTTTCCAGATTTCATCTGAGTATATTTCCTTTTTCACCATAGCCCTCTATGGGCTTCCAAATATCACTTTTCCAATTCCACAAGAACTGTCGTAGCGAAAGGCTTCTTGAGGGGAAAGCTGTAACAATGTGAGATGATTTCTCAGAACATAAAGTAGTCTCTCAGAACGCTTCTTTCTCTTTGTTATCGCAGGATATTTCCTTTGGCCCTATAGTCTTCAAAGGGATCCGAAATATCTGTTCTCAGATTCCACTGAAAGAGGGCTAGCAAAGAGATCCACGAATTACAGATGTAACTCTGTGAGATGAATTAAGAGAACACTAAGCCGTTTCTCAGAAAGCTTCTTTCCCGATATCATCTAAGGATATTTCCATTTTCACCATAGCACTCTATGGGCTTCCAAATATCACTTTGCCAATTCCACAAGAACTGTCTTAGCGAAAGGCTTCTTGAGGGGAAAGCTGTAACTCTGTGAGATGATTTCACAGAACATAAAGAAGTTTATCAGAAAGCTTCTTTCTCTTTGTTATCGGAGGATATTTCCTTTGGCCCTATAGTCTTCAAAGGGATCCGAAATATCTGTTCTCAGATTCCGCAGAAATAAGTCTAGCAAAGAGATCCACGAAATACAGATATAACTCTGTGAGTGGAAGTCACACATCACAGAGCAGATTCTCAGAAAGCTTCCTTCCAGACTTCATCTGAGGATATTTCCTTTTTCACCATAGCCCTGTATGGGCTTCCATATATCACTTTGCCAATTCCACAAGAACTGTCTTAGCGAAAGGCTTCTTGAGGGGAAAGCTGTAACTCTGTGAGATGATTTCACAGAACACAAAGAAGTTTCTCAGAAAGCTTCTTTCTCTTTGTTATCGGAGTATATTTCCTTTGGCCCTATAGTCTTCAAATGGATCAGAAATATCTATTCTAAGATTCCACAGAAATAAGGCTAGCGAAGAGATCTACGAAACACAGATGTAACTCTGTGAGATGAATTCACAGAACACTAAGCAGTTTCTCTGAAAGCTTCTTTCCAGATTTATCTGAGGATATTTTCTTTTTCACCTTAGCCCTGTATGGGCTTCCAAATATCACTTTGCCAATTCCACAAGAACTGTCGTAGCGAAAGGCTTCTTCAGGGGAAAGCTGTAACAATGTGAGATGATTTCACAGAACACAAAGAAGTCTCTCATAAAGCTTCTTTCTCTTTGTTATCGGAGGATATTTCCTTTGGCCCTATAGTCTTCAAGGGATCCGAAATATCTGTTCTCAGATTCCACTGAAAGAAGGCTAGCAAAGAGATACACGAATTACAGATGTAACTCTGTGAGATGAATTAATAGAACACTAAGCAGTTTCTCAGAAAGCTTCTTTCCCATTTTCATCTAAGGATATTTAATTTTTCAGCATAGCACTCTATGGGCTTCCAAATATCACTTTGCGAATTCCACAAGAACTGTCTTAGCGAAAGGCTACTTGAGGGGAAAGCCTTAACTCTGTGAGATGATTTCACAGAACACAAAGAAGTTTCTCAGAAAGCTTCTTTCTCTTTGTTATCGGAGGATATTTAATTTGGCTCTATAGTCTTCAAAGGGATCCAAAATATCTGTTCTCAGATTCCACAGAAATAAGGCTAGCAAAGAGATCCACGAAACACAGATGTAACTCTGTGAGTTGAATTAACAGAACACTAAGCAGTTTCTCAGAAAGCTTCTTTCCAGATTTCATCTGAGGATATTTCCTTTTTCACCATAGCCCTCTATGGGCTTCCAAATATCACTTTGCCAATTCCACAAGAACTCTCTTAGCGAAAGGATTCTTGAGGGGAAAGCTGTAACTCTGTGAGATGATTCCACAGAACACAAAGAAGTTTCTCAGAAAGCTTCTTTCTCTTTGTTATCGGAGAATATTTCCTTTGGCCCTATAGTCTTCAAAGGGATCCGAAATATCTGTTCTCAGATTCCACAGAAATAAGGCTAGCAAAGAGATCTACGAAACACAGATGTAACTCTGTGAGATGAATTAACAGAACACTAAGCAATTTCTCAGAAAGCTTCTTTCCAGATTTCATCTGAGGATATTTCCTTTTTCAACATAGCCCTCTAAGGGCTTCCAAATATCACTTTTCCAATTCCACAAGAACTGTCTTAGCGAAAGGCTTCTTGAGGGAAAACCTGTAACTCTGTGAGGTGATTTCACAGAACACAAAGAAGTTTCTCAGAAAGCTTCTTTCTCTTTGTTATCAGAGGATATTTCCTTTGGCCCTATAGTCTTCAAAGGGATCCGAAATATCTATTCTCAGATTCCACAGAAATAAGGCTAGCGAAGAGATCTACGAAACACAGATGTAACTCTGTGAGATGAATTAACAGAACACTAAGCAGTTTCTCTGAAAGCTTCTTTCCAGATTTCATCTGAGTATATTTCCTTTTTCACCTTAGCCCTCTATGGGCTTCCAAATATCACTTTGCCAATTCCACTAGAACTGTCGTAGCGAAAGGCTTCTTGAGGGGAAAGCTGTAACTCTGTGAGATGATTTCACTGAACACAAAGAAGTTTCTCAGAAAGCTTCTTTCTCTTTTTTTCGGAGGATATTTCGTTTGGCCCTATAGTCTTCAAAGGGATCCGAAACATCTTTTCTAAATTCCACAGAAAGAAGGCTACCAAAGCGATCCACGAAACACAGATGTAACTCTGTGAGATGAATTAAGGGAACACTAAGCAGTTTCTCAGAAAGCTTCTTTCCAGATTTCATCTAAGAATATTTCCTTTTTCACCATAGCCCTCTATGGGCTTCCAAATATCACTTTGCCAATTCCACAAGAACTGTCTTAGAGAAAAGCTTCTTGAGGGGAAAGCTGTAACTCTGTGAGATGATTTCACAGAACACAAAGAAGTTTCTCAGAAAGCTTCTTTCTCTTTGTTATCGGAGGATATTTCCTTTGGCCCTATAGTCTTCAAAGGGATCCGAAATATCTGTTCTCAGATTCCGCAGAAATAAGGCTAGCAAAGAGATCCACGAAATACAGATGTAACTCTGTTAGTGGAAGTCACACATCACAGAGCAGATTCTCAGAAAGCTTCTTTCCAGACATCATCTGAGGATATTTCCTTTTTCACCATAGCCCTGTATGGGCTTCCATATATCACTTTGCCAATTCCACAAGAACTGTCTTAGCGAAAGGCTTCTTGAGGGGAAAGCTGTAACTCTGTGAGATGATTTCACTGAACACAAAGAAGTTTCTCAGTAAGCTTCTTTCTCTTTTTTATCGGAGGATATTTCCTTTGGCCCTATAGTCTTCAAAGGGATCCGAAATATCTGTTCTCAGATTCCACAGAAATAAGGCTAGCAAAGAGATCTACGAAACAGAGATGTAACACTGTGAGATGAATTCACAGAACACTAAGGAGTTTCTCAGAAAGCTTCTTTCCAGATTTCATCTGAGGATATTTCCTTTTTCACCATAGCCCTCTATGGGCTTCCAAATATCACTTTGCCAATTCCACAAGAACTGTCGTAGCGATTGGCTTCTTGAGGGGAAAGCTGTAACTCTGTGAGATGATTTCACTGAACACAAAGAAGTTTCTCAGAAAGCTTCTTTCTCTTTGTTATCGGAGGATATTTCCTTTGGCCCTATAGTCTTCAAAGGGATCCGAAATATCTGTTCTCAATTCCAAAGAGAGAAGGCTATCAAAGCGATCCACGAAACACTGATGTAACTCTGTGAGATGAATTAACAGAACACTATGCAGTTTCTCATAAAGCTTCTTTCCAGATTTCATCTAAGAATATTTCCTTTTTCACCATAGCCCTCTATGGACTTCCAAATATCACTTTGCCAATTCCACAAGAACTGTCTTAGCGAAAAGCTTCTTGAGGGGAGAGCTGTAACTCTGTGAGATGATTTCACAGAACACAAAGAAGTTTCTCAGAAAGCTTCTTTCTCTTTGTTATCGGAGCATAATTCCTTTGGCCCTATAGTCTTCAAAGGGATCCGAAATATCTGTTCTCATATTCCACTGAAAGAAGGCTAGCAAAGCGATCCACGAAACACAGATGTAGCTCTGTGAGATGAATTAAGAGAACACTAAGCAGTTTCTCAGAAAGCTTCTTTCCCGATTTCATCTAAGGATATATCCTTTTTCACCAAAGCACTCTATGGGCTTCCAAATATCACTTTGCCAATTCCACAAGAACTGTCTTAGCGAAAGGCTTCTTGAGGGGAAAGCTGTAACTCTGTGGGATGATTTCACAGAACACAAAGAAGTTTCTCAGAAAGCTTCTTTCTCTTTGTTATCGGAGGATGTTTCCTTTGGCCCTATAGTCTTCAAAGGGATCCGAAATAGCTGTTCTCAGATTCCACAGAAATAAGGTTAGCAAAGAGATCCACGAAATACAGATGTAACTCTGTGAGTGGAAGTCACACATCACAGAGCAGTTTCTCAGAAAACTTCTTTCCAGATTTCATCTGAGGATATTTCCTTTTTCACCATAGCCCTCTAGGGGCTTCCAAATATCACTTTGCCAATTCCACAAGAACTGTCTTAGCGAAAGGCTTCTTCAGGGGAAAGCTGTAACTCTGTGAGATGATTTCACAGAACACAAAGAAATTTATCAGAAAGCTTCTTTCTCTTTGTTATAGGAGGATATTTCCTTTGGCCCTATAGTTTTCAAAGGGATCCGAAATATCTGTTCTCAAATTCCACAGAAATAAGGCTAGCAAAGAGATCTACGAAACAGAGATGTAACTCTGTGAGATGAATTCACAGAACACTAAGCAGTTTCTCAGAAACCTTCTTTCCAGATTTCATCTGAGGATATTTCCTTTTTCACCATAGCCCTCTAGGGGTTCCAAATATCTCTTTGCCAATTACACAAGAACTGTCTTAGCGAAAGGCTTCTTGAGGGGAAAGCTGTAACTCTGTGAGATGATTTCACAGAACACAAAGTAGTTTCTCAGAAAGCTTCTTCTCTTTGTTATCGGAGGATATTTCCTTTGGCCCTATAGTCTTCAAAGGGATCCGAAATATCTGTTTTCAGATTCCACAGAAATAAGGCTAGCAAAGAGATCTACGAAACAGAGATTTAACTCTGTGAGATGAATTCACAGAACACTAAGCAGTTTCTCAGAAAGCTTCTTTCCAGATTTCATCTGAGGATATTTCCCTTTTCACCATAGCCCTCTACGGGCTTCCAAATATCACTTTGCCAATTCCACAAGAACTGTCTTAGTGAAAGGCTTCTTGAGGGGAAAGCTGTAACTCTGTGAGATGATTTCACAGAACACAAAGAAGTTTCTCAGAAAGCTTCTTTCTCTTTGTTATCGGAGGATATTTCCTTTGGCCATATAGTCTTCAAAGGGATCCGAAATATCTGTTCTCAGATTCCACAGAAATAAGGATAGCAAAGAGATCTACGAAACACATATGTAACTCTGTGAGATGAATTCACAGAAAACTAAGCAGTTTCTCAGAAAGCTTCTTTCAAGATTTCATCTGAGGATATTTCCTTTTTCGCCATAGCCCTCTATGGGCTTCCAAATATCACTTCGCCAATTCCACAAGAACTGTCTTTGCGAAAGGCTTCTTTAGGGGAATGCTGTAACTCTGTGAGATGATTTCACAGAACACAAAGAAGTTTCTCAGAAAGATTCTTTCTCTTTGTTATCAGAGGATATTTCGTTTGGCCCTATAGTCTTCAAAGGGATCCGAAATATATGTTCTCAGATTCCACGCAAATAAGGCTAGCAAAGAGATCTACGAAACACAGATGTAACTCTGTGAGATGAATTCACAGAACACTAAGCAGTTTCTCAGAAAGCTTCTTTCCAGATTTCATCTGAGGATATTTCCTTTTTCACCATAGCCCTCTATGGGCTTCCAAATATCACTTTGCCAATTCCACAAGAACTGTCTTAGCGAAAGGCTTCTTGAGAGGAAAGCTGTAACTCTGTGAGATGATTTCACTGAACACAAAGAAGTTTCTCAGAAAGCTTCTTTCTCTTTGTTGTCGGAGGATATTTCCTTTGGCCCTATAGTCTTCAAAGGGTCCAAAATATCTGTTCTCAATTCCACAGAAAGAAGGCTAGCAAAGCGATCCACGAAACACAGATGTAACTCTGTGAGATGAATTAACAGAACACTAAGCAGTTTCTCAGAAAGCTTCTTTAGAGATTTCATCTAAGAATATTTCCTTTTTCACCATAGCCCTCTATGGGCTTCCAAATATCACTTTGCCAATTCCACAAGAACTGTCTTAGCGAAAGGCTTCTTGAGGGGAAAGCTGTAACTCTGTGAGATGATTTCAGAGAACACAAAGTAGTTTCTCAGAAAGCTTCTTTCTCTTTGTTATCGGAGGATATTTCCTTTGGCCCTATAGTATTCAAAGGGATCCGAAATATCTGTTCTCAGATTCCGCAGAAATAAGGCTAGCAAAGAGATCCACGAAATACAGATGTAACTCTGTGAGTGAAAGTCACACATCACAGAGCAGATTCTCAGAAAGCTTCATTCCACACTTCATCTGAGGATAATTCCTTTTTCACCATAGCCCTCTATGGGCTTCCAAATATCACATTGCCTGTTCCCCAAGAACAGTCTTAGCGAAAGGCTTCTAGAGGGGAAAGCTGTAACTCTGGGAGATGATTTCACAGAACACAAAGAAGTTTCTCAGAAAGCTTCTTTCTCTTTGTTATCGGAGGATATTTCCTTTGGCCCTGTAGTCTTCAAAGGGATCCGAAGTATCTGTTCTCAGATTACACAGAAATAAGGCTAGCAAAGGGATCTACGAAACACAGATGTAACTCTGTGAGATGAATTCACAGAACACTAAGCAGTTTCTCAGAAAGCTTCTTTCCAGATTTCATCTGAGGATATTTCCTTTTTCACCATAGCTCTCTATGAGCTTCCACATATCACTTTGCCAATTCCACAAGAACTGTCTTAGCGAAAGGCTTCTTGAGGGGAAAGCTGTAACTCTGTGAGATGATTTCACAGAACACAAAGAAGTTTCTCAGAAAGCTTCTTTCTCTTTGTTATCGGAGGATATTTCCTTTGGCCCTATAGTCTTCAAAGGGATCCGAAATATATGTTCTCAGATTCCACAGAAATAATGATAGCAAAGAGATCTACGAAACACAGATGTAACTCTGTGAGATGAATTCACAGAACACTAAGCAGTTTCTCAGAAAGCTTCTTTCCAGATTTCATCTGAGGATATTTCCTTTTTCACCCTAGCCCTCTAAGGGCTTCCAAATATCACTTTGCCAAATCCGCAAGAACTGTCTTAGTGAAAGGCTTCTTGAGGGGTAAACTGTAACTCTGAGGGATGATTTCACAGAACACAAAGAAGTTTCTCAGAAAGCTTCTTTCTCTTTGTTATCGGAGGATATTTCCTTTGGCCCTATAGTCTTCAAAGGGATCCGAATTATCTGTTCTCAGATTCCACAGAAATAAGGCTAGCAAAGAGATGCACGAAATACAGATGTAACTCTGTGAGTGGAAGTCACACATCACAGAGCAGTTTATCAGAAAGCTTCTTTCCAGTTTTCATGTGAGGATATTTCCTTTTTCACCATAGCCCTCTATGGGCTTCCAAATATCACTTTGCCAATTCCACAACAAAATGTCTTAGCGATAGGCTTCTTGAGGGGATAGCTGTATCTCTGTGAGATGATTTCACAAAACACAAAGAAGTTTCTCAGAAAGCTTCTTTCTCTTTGTTATCGGAGGATGTTTCCTTTGGCCCTATAGTCTTCAAAGGGATCCGAAATAGCTGCTCTCAGATTCCACAGAAATAAGGTTAGCAAAGAGATCCACGAAATACAGATGTAACTCTGTGAGTGGAAGTCACACATCACAGAGCAGTTTCTCAGAAAACTACTTTCCAGATTTCATCTGAGGATATTTCCTTTTTCACCATAGCCCTCTAGGGGCTTCCAAATATCACTTTGCCAATTCCACAAGAACTGTCTTAGCGAAAGGCTTCTTCAGGGGAAAGCTGTAACTCTGTGAGATGATTTCACAGAACACAAAGAAATTTATCAGAAAGCTTCTTTCTCTTTGTTATAGGAGGATATTTCCTTTGGCCCTATAGTCTTCAAAGGGATCCGAAATATCTGTTCTCAGATTCCACAGAAATAAGGCTAGCAAAGAGATCTACGAAACAGAGATGTAACTCTGTGAGATGAATTCACAGAACACTAAGCAGTTTCTCAGAAACCTTCTTTCCAGATTTCATCTGAGGATATTTCCTTTTTCACCATAGCCCTCTAGGGGTTCCAAATATCTCTTTGCCAATTACACAAGAACTGTCTTAGCGAAAGGCTTCTTGAGGGGAAAGCTGTAACTCTGTGAGATGATTTCACAGAACACAAAGTAGTTTCTCAGAAAGCTTCTTCTCTTTGTTATCGGAGGATATATCCTTTGGCCCTATAGTCTTCAAAGGGATCCCAAATATCTGTTTTCAGATTCCACAGAAATAAGGCTAGCAAAGAGATCTACGAAACAGAGATTTAACTCTGTGAGATGAATTCACAGAACACTAAGCAGTTTCTCAGAAACCTTCTTTCCAGATTTCATCTGAGGATATTTCCTTTTTCACCATAGCCCTCTATGGGCTTCCAAATATCACTTTGCCAATTCCACAAGAACTGTCTTAGCGAAAGGCTTCTAGAGGGGAAAGCTGTAACTCTGTGAGATGATTTCACTGAACACAAAGAAGTTTCCCAGAAAGGTTCTTTCTCTTGGTTATCGGAGGATATTTCCTTTGGCCCTATAGTCTTCAAAGGGATCTGAAATATCTGTTCTCAATTCCAAAGAAAGAAGGCTAGCAAAGCGATCCACGAAACACAGATGTAACTCTGTGAGATGAATTAACAGAACACTAAGCAGTTTCTCAGAAAGCTTCTTTCCAGATTTCATCTAAAAATATTTCCTTTTTCACCATAGCGCTCTATGGACTTCCAAATATCACTTTGCCAATTCCACAAGATCTGTCTTAGCGAAAGGCTTCTTGAGGGGAAAGCTGTAACTCTGTCAGATGATTTCTCAGAACACAAAGTAGTTTCTCACAAAGCTTCTTTCTCTTTGTTATCGGAGGATATTTCCTTTGGACCTATACTCTTCAAAGGGATCCGAAATATCTGTTCTCAGATTCCGCAGAAATAAGGCTAGCAAAGAGATCCACGAAATACAGATGTAACTCTTTGAGTGAAAGTCACACATCACACAGCAGATTCTCAGCAAGCTTCTTTCCAGACTTCATCTGAGGATATTTCCTTTTTCACCATAGCCCAGTAAGGGCTTCCATATATCACTTTGCCAATTCCACAAGAACTGTCGTAGCAAAAGGCTTCTTCAGGGGAAAGCTGTAACAATGTGAGATGATTTCACAGAACACAAAGAAGTCTCTCAGAAAGCTTCTTTCTCTTTGTTATCGGATTATATTTCCTTTGGCCCTATAGTCTTCAAAGGGATCGGAAATATCTGTTCTCAGATTCCACTGAAAGAAGGCTAGCAAAGAGATCCACGAATTACAGATGTAACACTGTGAGATGAATTAACAGAACACTAAGCAGTTTCTCAGAAAGCTTCTCTCCCGATTTCATCTAAGGATATTTCCTTTTTCACCATAGCACTCTATGGGCTTCCAAATATCACTTTGCCAATTCCACAAGAACTGTCTTAGCGAAAGGCTTCTTGAGGGGAAAGCTGTAACTCTGTGAGATGATTTCACAGAACACAAAGAAGTTTCTCAGAAAGCTTCTTTCTCTTTGTTATCTGAGGATATTTCCTTTGTCCCTATAGTCTTCAAAGGGATCTGAAATATCTGTTCTCAGATTCCACAGAAATAAGGCTAGCAAAGAGATCTACGAAACACAGATGTAACTCTGTGAGATGAATTCACAAAACACTATGCAGTTTCTCAGAAAGCTTCTTTCCAGATTTCATCTGAGGATATTTCCTTTTTCACCATAGCCCTCTATGGGATTCCAAATATCACTTTGCCAATTCCAAAAGAACTGTCTTAGCGAAAGGCTTCTTGAGGGGAAAGCTGTAACTCTGTGAGATGATTTCACTGAACACAAAGAAGTTTCTCAGAAAGCTTCTTTCTCTTTGATGTCGGAGGATATTTCCTTTGGCCCTATAGTCTTCAAAGGGTCGGAAATATCTGTTCTCAATTCCACAGAAAGAAGGCTAGCAAAGCGATCCACGAAACACAGATGTAACTCTGTGAGATGAATTAACAGAACACTAAGCAGTTTCTCAGAAACTTCTTTCCAGATTTCATCTAAGAATATTTCCTTTTTCACCATAGCCCTCTATGGGCTTCCAAATATCTCTTTGCCAATTCCACAAGAACTGTCTTAGCGAAAGGCTTCTTGAGGGGAAAGCTGTAACTCTGTGAGATGATTTCACAGAACACAAAGTAGTTTCTCAGAAAGCTTCTTTCTCTTTGTTATCACAGGATATTTCCTTTGGCCCTATTGTCTTCAAAGGGATCCGAAATATCTGTTCTCAGATACCACAGAAATAAGGCTAGCAAAGAGATCCACGAAATACAGATGTAACTCTGGGAGTGGAAGTCAGATATTACAGAGCAGATTCTCATAAAGGTTCTTTCCAGATTTCATCTGAGGATATTTCCTTATTCACCATAGCCCTCTATGGGCTTCCATATATCACTTTGCCAATTCCACAAGTACTGTCTTAGCGAAAGGCTTCTGGAGGGGAAAGCTGTAACTCTGTGAGATGATTTCACAGAACACAAAGAAGTTTCTCAGAAAGCTTCTTTCTCTTTGTTATCGGAGGATATTTCCTTTGGCCCTATAGTCTTCAAAGGGATCGGAAATATCTATTCTACGATTCCACAGAAATAAGGCTAGCGAAGAGTTCTACGAAACACAGATGTAACTCTGTGAGATGAATTAACAGATCACTAAGCAGTTTCTCTGAAAGCTTCTTTCCAGATTTCATCTGAGGATATTTCCTTTTTCACCTTAGCCCTCTATAGGCTTCCAAATATCACTTTGCCAATTCCACAAGAACTGTCTTATCGAAAGGCTTCTTGAGGGGAAATCTGTAACTCTGTGAGATGATTTCACAAAACACAAAGAAGTCTCTCAGAAAGCTTCTTTCTCTTTGTTATCGGAGGATATTTCCTTTGGCCCTATAGTCTTCAAAGGGATCCGAAATATCTGTTCTCAGATTCCACTGAAACAAGGCTAGCAAAGAGATCTACGAATTACAGATGTAAATCTGTGAGATGAATTAGCAGAACACTAAGCAGTTTCTCAGAAAGCTTCTTTCCCGATTTCTTCTAAGGATATTTCCTTTTTCAACATAGCACTCTATGGGCTTCCAAATATCACTTTGCCAATTCCACAAGAACTGTGTTAGCGAAAGGCTACTTGAGGGGAAAGCTGTAACTCTGTGAGATGATTTCACAGAACACAAAGAAGTTTCTCAGAAAGCTTCTTTCTCTTTGTTATCGGAGGATATTTCCTTTGGCCCTATAGTCTTCAAAGGGATCCGAAATATCTGTGCTCAGATTCCACAGAAATAAGGCTAGCAAAGAGATCCACGAAATACAGATGTACCTCGGTGAGATGAATTCACAGAACACTAAGCAGTTTCTCAGAAAGCTTCTTTCCAGATTTCATCTAAGGATATTTCCTTTTTCACCATAGCAATCTATGGGCTTTCAAATATCACTTTGCCAATTCCACAAGAACTGTCTTAGCGAAAGGCTTCTTGAGTGGAAAGCTGTAACTCTGTGAGATGATTTCACAGAACACAAAGAAGTTTCTCAGAAAGCTTCTTTCTCTTTGTTATCGGAGGATATTTCCTTTGGCCCTATAGTCTTCAAAGGGATCCGAAATATCTGTTCACAGATTCCACAGAAATAAGGCTAGCAAAGAGATATACGAAACAGAGATGTAACTGGGTGAGATGAATTCACAGAACACTAAGCAGTTTCTCAGAAAGCTTCTTTCCAGATTTCATCTGAGGATATTTCCTTTTTCACCATAGCCCTCTATGGGCTTCCAAATATCACTTTGCCAATTCCACAAGAACTGTCTTAGCGAAAGGCTTCTTGAGGGGAAAGCTGAAACTCTGTGAGATGATTTCACTGAACACAAAGAAGTTTCTCACAAAGGTTCTTTCTCTTTGTTATCGGAGGATATTTCCTTTGGCCCTATAGTCTTCAAAGGGATCGGAAATATCTGTTCTCAGATTCCGCAGAAATAAGGCTAGCAAATAGATCCACGAAATACAGATGTAACTCTGTGAGTGGAAGTCACACATCACAGAGCAGATTCTCAGAAAGCTTCCTTCCAGACTTCATCTGAGGATATTTCCTATTTCACCATAGCCCTGTATGGGCTTCCATATATCACTTTGCCAATTCCACAAGAACTGTCTTAGCGAAAGGCTTCTTGAGGGGAAAGCTGTAACTCTGTGAGATGATTTCACAGAACACAAAGAAGTTTCTCAGAAAGCTTCTTTCTCTTTGTTATCGGAGGATATTTAATTTGGCCCTTTAGTCTTCAAATAGATCAGAAATATCTATTCTAAGATTCCACAGAAATAAGGCTAGCGAAGAGATCTACGAAACACAGATGTAACTCTGTGACATGAATTAACAGAACACTAAGCAGTTTCTCTGAAAGCTTCTTTCCAGATTTCATCTGAGGATATTTCCTTTTTCACCTTAGCCCTCTATGGGCTTCCAAATATCACTTTGCCAATTCCACAAGAACTGTCGTAGCGAAAGGCTTCTTGAGCGGAAAGCTGTAACAATGTGAGATGATTTCACAGAACACAAAGAAGTCTCTCAGAAAGCTTCTTTCTCTTTGTTATCGGAGGATATTTCCTTTGGCCCTATAGTCTTCAAAGGGATCCGAAATATCTGTTCTCAGATTCCACTGAAAGAAGGCTAGCAAAGAGATCCACTAATTACAGATGTAACGCTGTGAGATGAATTAACAGAACACTAAGCAGTTTCTCAGAAAGCTTCTTTCCCGATTTCATCTAAGGATATTTCCTTTTTCACCACAGCACTCTATGGGCTTCCAAATATCACTTTGCCAATTCCACAAGAACTGTCTTAGCGAAAGGCTTCTTGAGGGGAAAGCTGTAACTCTGTGAGATGATTTCACAGAACACAAAGAAGTTTCTCAGAAAGCTTCTTTCTCTTTGTTATCGGAGGATATTTCCTTTGGCCCTATAGTCTTCAAAGGGATCCGAAATATCTGTTCTCAGATTCCGCAGAAATATGGCTAGCAAAGAGATCCACGAAATACAGATGTAACTCTGTGAGTGAAAGTCACACATCACAGAGCAGATTCTCAGAAAGCTTCTTTCCAGACTTCATCTGAGGATATTTCCTTTTTCACCATAGCCCTGTATGGCCTTCCATATATCACTTTGCCAATTCCACAAGAACTGTCTTAGCGAAAGGCTTCTTGAGGGCAAAGCTGTAACTCTGTGAGATGATTTCACAGAATACAAAGAAGTTTCTCAGAAAGCATCTTTCTCTTTGTTATCGGAGGATATTTCCTTTGGCTCTATAGTCTTCAAAGGGATCTGAAATATCAGTTCTCAGATTCCACAGAAATAAGCCTAGCAAAGAGATCTACGAAACACAGATGTAACTCTGTGAGATGAATTCACAGAACACTAAGCAGTTTCTCAGAAAGCTTCCTTCCAGATTTCATCTGAGGATATTTCCTTTTTCACCATAGCCCTCTATGGGCTTCCAAATATCACTTTGCCAATTCCACAAGAACTGTCTTAGCGAAAGGCTTCCTGAGGGGAAAGCTGTAACTCTGTGAGATGATTTCACAGAACACAAAGAAGTTTCTCAGAAAGCTTCTTTCTCTTTGTTATCGGAGGATATTTCCTTGGCCCTATAGTCTTCAAAGGGATCCGAAATATCTGTTCTCAGATTCCACAGAAATAAGGCTAGCAAAGAGATCTACGAAACACAGATGTAACTCTGTGAGATGAATTAACAGAACACTAAGAAATTTCTCAGAAAGCTTCTTTCCAGATTTCATCTGAGGATATTTCCTTTTTCACCTTAGCCCTCTATTGGCTTCCAAATATCACTTTGCCAATTCCACAAGAACTGTCGTAGCGAAAGTCTTCTTGAGGGGAAAGCTGTAACTCTGTGAGGTGATTTCACAGAACACAAAGAAGTCTCTCAGAAAGCTTCTTTCTCTTTGTTATCGGAGGATATTTCCTTTGGCCCTATAGTCTTCAAAGTGATCCGAAATATCTGTTCTCAGATTCCACTGAAAGAAGGCTAGCAAAGACATACACGAATTACAGATGTAACTCTGTGAGATGAATTAATAGAACACTAAGCAGTTTCTCAGAAAGCTTCTTTCCCATTTTCATCTAAGGATATTTAATTTTTCAGCATAGCACTCTATGGGCTTCCAAATATCACTTTGCCAATTCCACAAGAACTGTCTTAGCGAAAGGCTACTTGAGGGGAAAGCCTTAACTCTGTGAGATGATTTCACAGAACACAAAGAAGTTTCTCAGAAAGCTTCTTTCTCTTTGTTATCGGAGGATATTTAATTTGGCTCTATAGTCTTCAAAGGGATCCAAAATATCTGTTCTCAGATTCCACAGAAATAAGGCTAGCAAAGAGATCCACGAAACACAGATGTAACTCTGTGAGTTGAATTAACAGAACACTAAGCAGTTTCTCAGAAAGCTTCTTTCCAGATTTCATCTGAGGATATTTCCTTTTTCACCATAGCCCTCTATGGGCTTCCAAATATCACTTTGCCAATTCCACAAGAACTGTCTTAGTGAAAGGATTCTTGAGGGGAAAGCTGTAACTCTGTGAGATGATTCCACAGAACACAAAGAAGTTTCTCAGAAAGCTTCTTTCTCTTTGTTATCGGAGAATATTTCCTTTGGCCCTATAGTCCTCAAAGGGATCCGAAATATCTGTTCTCAGATTCCACAGAAATAAGGCTAGCAAAGAGATCTACGAAACACAGATGTAACTCTGTGAGATGAATTAACGGAACACTAAGCAATATCTCAGAAAGCTTCTTTCCAGATTTCATCTGAGTATATTTCCTTTTTCACCTTAGACCTCTAGGGGCTTCCAAATATCACTTTGCCAATTCCACTAGAACTGTCGTAGCGAAAGGCTTCTTGAGGGGAAAGCTGTAACTCTGTGAGATGATTTCACTGAACACAAAGAAGTTTCTCAGAAAGCTTCTTTCTCTTTTTTTAGGAGGATATTTCATTTGGCCCTATAGTCTTCAAGGGGATCCGAAACATCTGTTCTAAATTCCACAGAAAGAAGGCTACCAAAGCGATCCACGAAACACAGATGTAACTCTGTGAGATGAATTAAGGGAACACTAAGCAGTTTCTCAGAAAGCTTCTTTCCAGATTTCATCTAAGAATATTTCCTTTTTCACCATAGCCCTCTATGGGCTTCCAAATATCACTTTGCCAATTCCACAAAAACTGTCTTAGCGAAAGGCTTCGTGAGGGGAAAGCTGTAACTCTGTGAGATGATTTCACAGGACACAAAGACGTTTCTCTGAAAGCTTCTTTCTCTTTGTTATCGGAGGATATTTCCTTTGGCCCTATAGTCTTCCAAGGGATCCGAAATATCTGTTCTCAGATTACACAGAAATAAGGCTAGCAAAGAGATCCACGAAATACAGATGTAACTCTGTGAGTGGAAGTCAGACATCACAGAGCAGATTCTCAGGAATCTTCTTTCCAGATTTCATCTGAGGATATTTCCTTTTTCACCATGGCCCTCTATGGGCTTCCGTATATCACTTTGCCAATTCCACAAGTACCGTCTTAGCGAAAGGCTTCCTGAGGGGAAAGCTGTAACTCTGTGAGATAATTTCACAGAACACAAAGAAGTTTCTCTGAAAGCTTCTTTCTCTTTGTTATCGGAGGATATTTCCTTTGGCCCTATAGTCTTCAAAGGGATCCGAAATATCTGTTTTCAGATTCCACAGAAATAAGGCTAGCAAAGAGATCTACGAAACACAGATGTAACTCTGTGAGATGAATTAACAGAACACTAAGCAGTTTATCAGAAAGCTTCTTTCCAGATTTCATCTGAGGATATTTCCTTTTTCACTGTAGCCCTCTGTGGGCTTCCAAATATCACTTTGCCAATTCCACAAGAACTGTCTTAGCGAAAGGCTTCTTGAGGGGAAAGCTGTAACTCTGTGAGATGATTTCACAGAACACAAAGAAGTTTCTCAGAAGGCTTCTTTCTCTTTGTTATCGGAGGATATTTCCTTTGGCCCTATAGTCTTCAAAGGGATCCGAAATATCTGTTCTCAGATTCCACAGAAATAAGGCTAGCAAAGACATCTACTAAGCACAGATGTAACTCTGTGAGATGAATTAACAGAACACTAAGCAGTTTCTCTGAAAGCTTCTTTCCAGATTTCATCTGAGGATATTTACTTTTTCACCATAGCCCTCTATGGGCTTCCAAATATCACTTTGCCAATTCCACAAGAACTGTCTTAGCGAAAGGCTTCTTGAGGGGAAAGCAGTAACTCTGTGAGATGATTTCACAGAACACAAAGAAGTTTCTCAGAAAGCTTCTTTCTCTTTGTTATCGGAGGATATTTCCTTTGGCCCTATAGACTTCAAAGGGATCCGAAATATCTATTCTGAGATTCCACAGAATTAAGGCTAGCGACGAGATCTACGAAACACAGATGTAACTCTGTGAGATGAATTAACAGAACACTAAGCAGTTTCTCTGAAAGCTTCTTTCCAGATTTAATCTGAGGATATTTCCTTTTTCACTTTAGCCCTCCATGGGCTTCCAAATATCACTTTGCCAATTCCACAAGAACTGTCTTAGCGAAAGGCTTCTTGAGGGGAAAGCTGTAACTCTGTGAGATGATTTCACAGAACACAAAGAAGTTTCTCAGAAAGCTTCTTTCTCTTTGTTATCGGAGGATATTTCCTTTGGCCCTATAGTCTTCAAAGGGATCCGAAATATCTGTTCTAAATTCCACAGAAAGAAGGCTAGCAAAGCGATCCACGAAACACAGAAGTAACTCTGTGAGATGAATTTACAGAACACTAAGCAGTTTCTCAGAAAGCTTCTTTCCAGATTTCATCTAAGAATATTTCCTTTTTCACCATAGCCCTCTATGGGCTTCCAAATATCACTTTGCCAATTCCACAAGAACTGTCTAGCGAAAGGCTTCTTGAGGGGAAAGCTGTAACTCTGTGAGATGATTTCACAGAACACAAAGAAGTTTCTCAGAAAGCTTCTTTCTCTTTGTTATCGGAGGATATTTCCTTTGGCCCTATAGTCTTCAAAGGGATCCGAAATATCTGTTCTCAGATTCCACAGAAATAAGGCGAGCAAAGAGATCTACGAAACACAGCTGTAACTCTGTGAGATGAATTCACAGAACACAAAGCAGTTTCTCAGAAAGCTTCTTTCCAGATTTCATCTGAGGATATTTCCTTTTTCACCATACCCCTCTATGTGCTTTCAAATATCACTTTGCCAATTCCACAAGAACTGCCTTAGCGTAAGGCTTCTTGAGGGGAAAGCTGTAACTCTCTGAGATGATTTCACAGAACACAAAGAAGTTTCTCAGAAAGCTTCTTTCTCTTTGTTATCGGAGGATATTTCCTTTGGCCCTATAGACTTCAAAGGGATCCGAAATATCTGTTCTCAGATTCCACAGAAATAAGGCTAGCAAAGAGATCTACGAAACACAGATATAACTCTGTGAGATGAATTAACAGAACACTAAGCAGTTTCTCAGAAAGCTTCTTTCCAGATTTCATCTGAGGATATTTCCTTTTTCATCATAGCCCTCTATGGGCTTCCAAATATCACTTTGCCAATTCCACAAGAGCTGTCTTAGCGAAAGGCTTCTTGAGGGGAAAGCTGTAACTCTGTGAGATGATTTCACAGAACACAAAGAAGTTTCTCAGAAAGCTTCTTTCTCTTTGTTATCGGACGATATTTCCTTTGGCCCTATAGTCTTCAAAGGGATCCGAAATATCTGTTCTCAGATTACACAGAAATAAGGCTAGCAAAGAGATCCACGAAATACAGATGTAACTCTGTGAGTGGAAGTCACACATCACAGAGCAGTTTATCAGAAAGCTTCTTTCCAGATTTCATCTGAGGATATTTCCTTTTCACCATAGCCCTCTATGGGCTTCCTAATATCACTTTGCCAATTCCACAAGAACTGTCTTAGCGAAAGGCTTCTTGAGGGGAAAACTGTAACTCTGTGAGATGATTTCACAGAACACAAAGAAGTTTCTCAGAAAGCTTCTTTCTCTTTGTTATCGGAGGATATTTCCTTTGGCCCTATAGTCTTCAAAGGTATCCGAAATATCTGTTCTCAGATTCCACAAAAAGAAGGCTAGGAAAGACATCCACGAAACACAGATGTAACTCTGTGAGATGAATTAACAGAACACTAAGCAGTTTCTCAGAAAGCTTCTTTCCAGATTTCATCTGAGGATATTTCCTTTTTCACCACAGCCCTCTATGGGCTTCCATATATCACTTTGCCAATTCCACAAGTACTGTCTTAGCGAAAGGCTTCTTGAGGGGAAAGCTGTAACTCTGTGAGATGATTTCACAGAACACAAAGAAGTTTCTCAGAAAGATTCTTTCTCTTTGTTATCGGAGGATATTTCCTTTGGCCCTATAGTCTTCAAAGGGATCCGAAATATCTGTTCTCAGATTCCACAGAAATAAGGCTAGCAAAGACATCTATGAAGCACAGATGTAACTCTGTGAGATGAATTAACAGAACACTAAGCAGTTTCTCTGAAGGCTTGTTTCCAGATTTCATCTGAGGATATTACCTTTTTCACCATAGCCCTCTATTGGCTTCCAAATATCACTTTGCCAATTCCACAAGAACTGTCTTAGTGAAAGGCTTCTTGAGGGGAAAGCTGTAACTCTGTGAGTTGATTTCACAGAACACAAAGAAGTTTCTCAGAAAGCTTCTTTCTCTTTGTTATCGGAGAATATTTCCTTTGACCCTATAGTCTTCTAAGAGATCCGAAATATCTGTTCTCAGATTCCACAGAAATAAGGCTAGCGAAGAGATCTACGAAACACAGATGTAACTCTGTGAGATGAATTAACAGAACACTAAGCAGTTTCTCAGAAAGCTTCTTTCCAGATTTCATCTGAGGATATTTCTTTTTTCACCATAGTCCTCTATGGGATTCCAAATATCACTTTGCCAATTCCTCAAGAACTGTCTTAGCGAAAGGCTTCGTGAGGGGAAAGCTGTAACTCTGTGAGATGATTTCACAGAACACAAAGACGTTTCTCTGAAAGCTTCTTTCTCTTTGTTATCGGAGGATATTTCCTTTGGCCCTATAGTCTTCCAAGGGATCCGAAATATCTGTTCTCAGATTACACAGAAATAAGGCTAGCAAAGAGATCCACGAAATACAGATGTAACTCTGTGAGTGGAAGTCAGACATCACAGAGCAGATTCTCAGGAATCTTCTTTCCAGATTTCATCTGAGGATATTTCCTTTTTCACCATGGCCCTCTATGGGCTTCCGTATATCACTTTGCCAATTCCACAAGTACTGTCTTAGCGAAAGGCTTCTTGAGGGGAAAGCTGTAACTCTGTGAGATGATTTCACAGAACACAAAGAAGTTTCTCTGAAAGCTTCTTTCTCTTTGTTATCGGAGGATATTTCCTTTGGCCCTATAGTCTTCAAA
The DNA here is from genome assembly GCF_049350105.2 of Macaca mulatta. Taxonomy (NCBI): domain Eukaryota; kingdom Metazoa; phylum Chordata; class Mammalia; order Primates; family Cercopithecidae; genus Macaca; species Macaca mulatta. The sequence goes on along the minus strand of NC_133416.1, from coordinate 39,453,155 downwards.
GGGATCTGAAATATCTGTTCTCAGATTCCACAAAAAGAAGGCTAGCAAAGAGATCTACGAAACACAGATGTAACTCTGTGAGATGAATTAACAGAACACTAAGCAGTTTCTCAGAAAGCTTCTTTCCAGATTTCATCTGAGGATATTTCCTTTTTCACCATAGCCCTCTATGGGCTTCCAAATATCACTTTGCCAATTCCACAAGAACTGTCTTAGCGAAAGGCTTCTTGAGAGGAAAGCTGTAACTCTGTGAGATAATTTCACAGAACACAAAGAAATTTCTCAGAAAGCTTCTTTCTCTTTGTTATCAGAGGATATTTCCTTTGACCCTACAGTCTTCAAAGGGATCCGAAATATCTGTTCTCAGATTCCACAGAAATAAGGCTAGCAAAGAGATCCACTAAATACAGATGTAACTCTGTGAGTGGAAGTCACACATCACAGAGCAGTTTCTCAGAAAGCTTCTTTCCAGATTTCATCTGAGGATATTTCCTTTTCACCATAGCCCTCTATGGGCTTCCTAATATCACTTTGCCAATTCCACAAGAACTGTCTTAGCGAAAGGCTTCTTGAGGGGAAAGCTGTAACTCTGGAGATGATTTCACAGAACACAAAGCAGTTTCTCAGAAAGCTTCTTTCTCTTTGTTACCGGAGGATATTTCCTTTGGCCCTATAGTCTTCAAAGGTATCCGAAATTTCTGTTCTCAGATTCCACAGAAAGAAGGCTAGCAAAGAGATCCACGAAATACAGATGTAACTCTGTGAGATGAATTAAAAGAACACTAAGCAGTTTCACAGAAAGCTTCTTTCCAGATTTTATCTAAGAATATTTCCTTTTTCACCATAGCCCTCTAAGGGCTTCCAAATATCACTTTGCCAATTCCACAAGAACTGTCTTAGCGAAAGGCTTCTTGAGGTGAAAGCTGTAACTCTGTGAGATGATTTCACAGAACACAAAGAAGTTTCTCAGAAAGCTTCTTTCTCTTTGTTATCAGAGGATATTTCCTTTGGCCCTATAGTCTTCAAAGGGATCCGAAATATCTGTTCTCAGATTCCACAGAAATAAGGCTAGCAAAGACATCTACGAAACACAGATGTAACTCTGTGAGATGAATTAAGAGAACACTAAGCAGTTTCTCAGAAAGCTTCTTTCCAGATTTCATCTGAGGATATTTCCTTTTTCACCATAGCCCTCTATGGGCTTCCAAATATCACTTTGCCAATTCCACAAGAACTTTCTTAGTGAAAGGCTTCTTGAGGGGATAGCTGTAACTCTGTGAGATGATTTCACAGAATACAAAGAAGTTTCTCAGAAAGCTTCTTTCTCTTTGTTATCGGAGGATATTTCCTTTGGCCCTATAGTATTCAAAGGGATCCGAAATATCTGTTCTCAGATTCCACAGAAATAAGGCTAGCAAAGAGATCCACGAAATACAGATGTAACTCTGTGAGTGGAAGTCAGACATCACAAAGCAGATTCTCAGAAAGCTTCTTTCCAGATTTCATCTGAGGATATTGCCTTTTTCACCATAGCCCTCTATGGGCTTCCATATATCACTTTGCCAATTCCACAAGAACTGTCTCAGCGAAAGTCTTCTTGAGGGGAAAGCTGTAACTCTGTGAGATGATTTCACAGAACACAAAGAAGTTTCTCAGAAATCTGCTTTCTCTTTGTTATCGGAGGATATTTCCTTTGGCTCTATAGTCTTCAAAGGGATCCGAAATATCTGTTTTCAGATTCCACAGAAATAAGGCTATCAAAGAGATCTACGAAACACAGATGGAACCCTGTGAGATGAATTCAGAGAACACTAAGCAGTTTATCAGAAAGCTTCTTTCCAGATTTCATCAGAGGATATTTAATTTTTCACCTTAGCCCTCTATGGGCTTCCAAATATCACTTTGGGAATTCCACAAGACCAGTCTTAGCGAAAGGCTTCTTGAGGGGAAAGCTGTAAATCTGTGAGATGATTTCACAGAACACAAAGAAGTTTCTCAGAAAGCTTCTTTCTCTTTGTTATTGGAGGATATTTCCTTTGGCCCTATAGTCTTCAAAGGGATCCGAAATATCTGTTCTCAGATTCCACAGAAATAAGGCTAGCAAAGAGATCCACGAAATACAGATGTAACTCTGTGAGTGGAAGTCACACATCACAGAGCAGTTTCTCAGAAAGCTTCTTTCCACATTTCATCTGAGGATATTTCCTTTTCACCTTAGCCCTCTATGGGCTTCCTAATATCACTTTGCCAATTCCACAAGAACTGCCTTAGCGAAAGGCTTCTTGAGGGGAAAGCTGTAACTCTGTGAGATGATTTCACAGAACACAAAGAAGTTTCTCAGAAAGCTTCTTTCTCTTTGTTATCGGAGGATATTTCCTTTGGCCCTATAGTCCTCAAAGGGATCCGAAATATCTGTTCTCAGATTGCACAGTGATAAGGCTAGCAAAGAGATGCACGAAATACAGATGTAACTCTGTGAGATGAATTAACAGAACACTAAGCAGTTTCTCAGAAAGCTTCTTTCCAGATTTCAACTGAGGATATTTCCTTTTTCACCATAGTCCTCTATGTGATTCCAAATATCCCTTTGCCAATTCCACAAGAACTGTCTTAGCGAAAGGCTTCTTGAGGGGAAAGCTGTAACTCTGTGAGATAATTTCACAGAACACAAAGAAATTTCTCAGAAAGCTTCTTTCTCTTTGTTATCGGAGGATATTTCCTTTGGCCCTGTTGTCTTCAAAGGGATCCGAAATATCTGTTCTCAGATTCCACAGAAATAAGGCTAGCAAAGAGATCCACGAAATACAGATGTAACTCTGTGAGTGGAAGTCACACATCACAGAGCAGTTTCTCAGAAAGCTTCTTTCCAGATTTCATCTTAGGATATTTCCTTTTTCACCATAGACCTCTATGGGCTTCCATATATCACTTTGCCAATTCCACATGAACTGTCTTAGCGAAAGGCTTCTTCAGGGGAAAGCTGTAACTCTGTGAGATGATTTCACAGAACACAAAGAAGTTTCTCAGAAAGCTTCTTTCTCTTTGTTATCGGAGGATATTTCCTTTGGCCCTATAGTCTTCAAAGGGATCCAAAATATCTGTTCTCAGATTCCACAGAAATAAGGCTAGCAAAGAGATCTACGAAACAGAGATGTAACTCTGTGAGATGAATTCACAGAACACTAACCAGTTTCTCAGAAAGCTTCTTTCCAGTTTTCATCTGAGGATATTTCCTTTTTCACCATAGCCCTCTATGGGCTTCCAAATATCACTTTGCCAATTCCACAAGAACTGTCTTAGCGAAAGGCTTCTTGAGGGGAAAGCTGTAACTCTGTGAGATGATTTCACAGAACACAAAGAAGTTTCTCAGAAAGCTTCTTTCTCTTTGTTATCGGAGGATATTTCCTTTGACCCTATAGTCTTCAAAGGGATCCGAAATATCTGTTCTCAGATTCCACAGAAATAAGGCTAGCGAAGAGATCTAAGAAACACAGATGTAACTCTGTGAGATGAATTAACAGAACACTAAGCAGTTTCTCAGAAAGCTTCTTTCCAGATTTCATCTGAGGATATTTCCTTTTTCACCATAGTCCTCTATGGGATACCAAATATCACTTTGCCAATTCCACAAGAACTGTCTTAGCGAAAGGCTTCTTGAGGGGAAAGCTGTAACTCTGTGAGATAATTTCACAGAACACAAAGAAATTTCTCAGAAAGCTTCTTTCTCTTTGTTATCGGAGGATATTTCCTTTGGCCCTGTAGTCTTCAAAGGGATCCGAAATATCTGTTCTCAGATTCCACAGAAATAAGGCTAGCAAAGAGATCCACGAAATACAGATGTAACTCTGTGAGTGGAAGTCACACATTACAGAGCAGTTTCTCAGAAAGCTTCTTTCCAGGTTTCATCTGAGGATATTTCCTTTATCACCATAGCCCTCTATGGGCTTCCATATATCACTTTGCCAATTCCACAAGAACTGTCTTAGCGAAAGGCTTCTTGAGGGGAAAGCTGTAACTCTGTGAGATGATTTCACAGAACACAAAGAAGTTTCTCAGAAAGCTTCTTTCTCTTTGTTATCGGAGGTTATTTCCTTTGGCCCTATAGTCTTCAAAGGGATCCGAAATATCTGTTCTCAGATTCCACAGAAATAAGGCTAGCAAAGAGATCTACGAAACAGAGATGTAACTCTGTGAGATGAATTCACAGAACACTAACCAGTTTCTCAGAAAGCTTCTTTCCAGATTTCATCTGAGGATATTTCCTTTTTCACCGTAGCCCTCTATGGGCTTCCAAATATCACTTTGCCAATTCCACAAGAACTGTCTTAGCGAAAGGCTTCTTGGGGGGAAAGCTGTAACTCTGTGAGATGATTTCACAGAACACAAAGAAGTTTCTCAGAAAGCTTCTTTCTCTTTGTTATCGGAGGATATTTCCTTTGGCCCTATAGTCTTCAAAGGGATCCGAAATATCTGTTCTCAGATTCCACAGAAATAAGGCTATCAAAGAGATCTACGAAACACAGATGGAACCCTGTGAGATGAATTCAGAGAACACTAAGCAGTTTATCAGAAAGCTTCTTTCCAGATTTCATCAGAGGATATTTCCTTTTTCACCTTAGCCCTCTATGGGCTTCCAAATATCACTTTGGGAATTCCACAAGACCTGTCTTAGCGAAAGGCTTCTTGAGGGGAAAGCTGTAACTCTGTGAGATGATTTCACAGAACACAAAGAAGTTTCTCAGAAAGCTTCTTTCTCTTTGTTATCGGAGGATATTTCCTTTGGCCCTATAGTCTTCATAGGGATCCGAAATATCTGTTCTCAGATTCCACAGAAATAAGGCTAGCGAAGAGATCTACGAAACACAGATGTAACTCTGTGAGATTAATTAACGGAACACTAAGCAGTTTCTCTGAAAGCTTCTTTCCAGATTTCATCTGAGGATATTTCCTTTTTCACCTTAGCCCTCTATGGGCTTCCAATATATCACTTTGCGATTTCATCAAGAACTCTCTTAGCGAAAGTCTTCTTGAGGGGAAAGCTGTAACTCTGTGAGATGATTTCACAGAACACAAAGAAGTTTCTCAGAAATCTTCTTTCTCTTTGTTATCGGAGAATATTTCCATTGGCCCTATAGTCTTCAAAGGGATCCGAAATATCTGTTCTCAGATTCCACAGAAATAAGGCTAGCAAAGAGATCCACGAAATACAGATGTAACTCTGTGAGTGGAAGTCACACATCACAGAGCAGTTTCTCAGAAAGCTTCTTTCCACATTTCATCTGAGGATATTTCCTTTTCACCTTAGCCCTCTAGGGGCTTCCTAATATCACTTTGCCAATTCCACAAGAACTGTCTTAGCGAAAGGCTTCTTGAGAAGAAAGCTGTAACTCTGTGAGATGATTTCACAGAACACAAAGAAGTTTCTCAGAAAGCTTCTTTCTCTTTGTTATCGGAGGATATTTCCTTTGGCCCTATAGTCTTCAAAGGGATCCGAAATATCTGTTCTCATATTCCACAAAATGAGGCTAGCAAAGAGATCTACGAAACACAGATGTAACTCTGTGAGATGAATTAACAGAACACTAAGCAGTTTCTCAGAAAGCTTCTTTCCAGATTTCATCTGAGGATATTTCCTTTTTCACCATAGCCCTCTATGGGCTTCCAAATATCACTTTGCCATTTCCACAAGGACTGTGTTAGCGAAAGGCTTCTTGAGGGGAAAGCTGTAACTCTGTGAGATGATTTAACTGAACACAAAGAAGTTTCTCAGAAAGCTTCTTTCTCTTTGTTATCGGAGGATATTTCCTTTGGCCCTATAGTCTTCAAAGGGATCCGAAATATCTGTTCTCAGATTCCACAGAAATAAGGCTAGCAAAGAGATCCACGAAATGCAGATCTATCTCTGTGAGATGAATTAACAGAACACTAAGCAGTTTCTCAGAAAGCTTCTTTCCAGATTTCTTCTAAGAATATTTCCTTTTTCCCCATAGCCCTCTATGGGCTTCCAAATATCAGTTTGCCAATTCCACAAGAACTGTCTTAGCGAAAGGCTTCTTGAGGGGAAAGCTGTAACTCTGAGAGATGATTTCACAGAACACAAAGAAGTTTCTCAGAAAGCTTCTTTCTCTTTGTTATCGGAGGATATTTCCTTTGGCCCTATAGTCTTCAAAGGGATCCGAAATACCTGTTCTCAGATTCCACAGAAATAAGGCTAGCAAAGAGATCTACGAAACACAGATGTAACTCTGTGAGATGAATTCACAGAACACTAAGCAGTTTCTCAGAAAGCTTCTTTCCAGATTTCATCTGAGGATATTTCCTTTTGCACCATAGCCCTCTATGGACTTTGATACACCACTTTGCCAATTCCACAAGAACTGTCTTATCGAAAGGCTTCATCAGGGGAAAGCTGTAACTCTGTGAGATGATTTCACAGAACACAAAGAAGTTTCTCAGAAAGCTTCTTTCTCTTTGTTATCGGAGGATATTTCCTTTGGCCCTATAGTCTTCAAAGGGATCCGAAATATCTGTTCTCAGATTCCGCAGAAATAAGGCTAGCAAAGGGTTCCATGAAATACAGATGTAACTCTGTGAGTGGAAGTCACACATCACAGAGCACATTCTCAGAAATCTTCTTTCCAGATTTCATCGGAGGATATTTCCTTTTTCACCATAGTCCTCTATGGGATTCCAAATATCACTTTGCCAATTCCACAAGAACTGTCTTAGCGAAAGGCTTCTTGAGGGGAAAGCTGTAACTCTGTGAAATAATTTCACAGAACACAAAGAAATTTCTCAGAAAGCTTCTTTCTCTTTGTTATCGGAGGATATTTCCTTTGGCCCTGTAGTCTTCAAAGTGATCCGAAATATCTGTTCTCAGATTCCACAGAAATAAGGCTAGCAAAGAGATCCACGAAATACAGATGTAACTCTGTGAGTGGGTGTCACACATCACAGAGCAGTTTCTCAGAAAGCTTCTTTCCAGATTTCATCTGAGGATATTTCCTTTTTCACCATAGCCCTCTATGGGCTTCCATATATCACTTTGCCAATTCCACAAGAACTGTCTTAGCGAAAGGCTTCTTGAGAAGAAAGCTGTAACTCTGTGAGATGATTTCACAGAACACAAAGAAGTTTCTCAGAAAGCTTCTTTCTCTTTGTTATCGGAGGATATTTCCTTTGGCCCTATAGTCTTCAAAGGGATCCGAAATATCTGTTCTCATATTCCACAAAATGAGGCTAGCAAAGAGATCTACGAAACACAGATGTAACTCTGTGAGATGAATTCACAGAACACTAAGCAGTTTCTCAGAAAGCTTCTTTCCAGATTTCATCTGAGGATATTTCCTTTTTCACCATAGCCCTCTATGGGCTTCCAAATATCACTTTGCCATTTCCACAAGGACTGTGTTAGCGAAAGGCTTCTTGAGGGGAAAGCTGTAACTCTGTGAGATGATTTAACTGAACACAAAGAAGTTTCTCAGAAAGCTTCTTTCTCCTTGTTATCGGAGGATATTTCCTTTGGCCCTATAGTCTTCAAAGGGATCCGAAATATCTGTTCTCAGATTCCACAGAAATAAGGCTAGCAAAGAGATCCACGAAATGCAGATCTATCTCTGTGAGATGAATTAACAGAACACTAAGCAGTTTCTCAGAAAGCTTCTTTCCAGATTTCTTCTAAGAATATTTCCTTTTTCCCCATAGCCCTCTATGGGCTTCCAAATATCAGTTTGCCAATTCCACAAGAACTGTCTTAGCGAAAGGCTTCTTGAGGGGAAAGCTGTAACTCTGAGAGATGATTTCACAGAACACAAAGAAGTTTCTCAGAAAGCTTCTTTCTCTTTGTTATCGGAGGATATTTCCTTTGGCCCTATAGTCTTCAAAGGGATCCGAAATACCTGTTCTCAGATTCCACAGAAATAAGGCTAGCAAAGAGATCTACGAAACACAGATGTAACTCTGTGAGATGAATTCTCAGAACACTAAGCAGTTTCTCAGAAAGCTTCTTTCCAGATTTCATCTGAGGATATTTCCTTTTGCACCATAGCCCTCTATGGACTTTGATACACCACTTTGCCAATTCCACAAGAACTGTCTTATCGAAAGGCTTCATCAGGGGAAAGCTGTAACTCTGTGAGATGATTTCACAGAACACAAAGAAGTTTCTCAGAAAGCTTCTTTCTCTTTGTTATCGGAGGATATTTCCTTTGGCCCTATAGTCTTCAAAGGGATCCGAAATATCTGTTCTCAGATTCCGCAGAAATAAGGCTAGCAAAGGGTTCCATGAAATACAGATGTAACTCTGTGAGTGGAAGTCACACATCACAGAGCACATTCTCAGAAATCTTCTTTCCAGATTTCATCGGAGGATATTTCCTTTTTCACCATAGTCCTCTATGGGATTCCAAATATCACTTTGCCAATTCCACAAGAACTGTCTTAGCGAAAGGCTTCTTGAGGGGAAAGCTGTAACTCTGTGAAATAATTTCACAGAACACAAAGAAATTTCTCAGAAAGCTTCTTTCTCTTTGTTATCGGAGGATATTTCCTTTGGCCCTGTAGTCTTCAAAGTGATCCGAAATATCTGTTCTCAGATTCCACAGAAATAAGGCTAGCAAAGAGATCCACGAAATACAGATGTAACTCTGTGAGTGGGTGTCACACATCACAGAGCAGTTTCTCAGAAAGCTTCTTTCCAGATTTCATCTGAGGATATTTCCTTTTTCACCATAGCCCTCTATGGGCTTCCATATATCACTTTGCCAATTCCACAAGAACTGTCTTAGCGAAAGGCTTCTTCAGGGGAAAGCTGTAACTCTGTGAGATGATTTCACAGAACACAAAGAAGCTTCGCAGAAAGCTTCTTTCTCTTTGTTATCGGAGGATATTTCCTTTGACCCTGTAGTCTTCAAAGGGATCCGAAATATCTGTTCTCAGATTCCACAGAAATAAGGCTAGCGAAGAGATCTACGAAACACAGATGTAACTCTGTGAGATGAATTAACAGAACACTAAGCAGTTTCTCAGAAAGCTTCTTTCCAGATTTCATCTGAGGATATTTCCTTTTCACCTTAGCCCTCTATGGGCTTCCTAATATCACTTTGCCAATTCCACAAGAACTGTCTTAGCGAAAGGCTTCTTGAGGGGAAAGCTGTAACTCTGTGAGATGATTTCACAGAACACAAAGAAGTTTCTCAGAAAGCTTCTTTCTCTTTGTTATCGGAGGATATTTCCTTTGGCCCTATAGTCTTCAAAGGGATCGGAAATATCTGTTCTCATATTCCACAGAAATGAGGCTAGCAAAGAGATCCACGAAATACAGATGTACCTCTGCGAGTGGAAGCCACGCATCACAGAGCAGTTTCTCAGAAAGGTTCTTTGCAGATTTCATCTGAGGATATTTCCTTTTGCACCATAGCCCTCTATGGGCTTCCAAATATCACTTTGCCAAATCCACAAGAACTGTCTAGCGAAAGGCTTCTTTAGAGGAAAGCTATAACTCTGTGAGATGATTTCACAGAACACAAAGAAGTTTCTCAGAAAGCTTCTTTCTCTTTGTTATCGGAGGATATTTCCTTTGGCCCTATAGTCTTCACAGGGATCCGAAACATCTGTTCTCAGATTCCACAGAAATAAGGCTAGCAAAGAGATCCACGAAATACAGATGTAACTCTGTGAGTGGAAGTTACACATCACAGAGCAGTTTCTCAGAGAGCTTCTTTCCAGATTTCATCTGAGGATATTTCCTTTTTTACCATAGCCCTCTATGGGCTTCCTAATATCACTTTGCCAATTCCACAAGAACTGTCTTAGCGAAAGGCTTCTTGGGGGAAAACTGTAACTCTGTGAGATGATTTCACTGAACACAAAGAAGTTTCTCAGAAAGCTTCTTTCTCTTTGTTATCGGAGGATATTTCCTTTGGCCCTATAGTCTTCAAAGGGATCCGAAATATCTGTTTTCAGATTCCACAGAAATAAGGCTAGCAAAGAGATCCACGAAATACAGATGTATCTCTGTGAGATGAATTAACAGAACACTAAGCAGTTTTTCAGAAAGCTTCTTTCCAGATTTCTTCTAAGAATATTTCCTTTTTCCCCATAGCCATCTATGGGCTTCCAAATATCACTTTGCCAATTGCACAAGAACTGTCTTAGCGAAAGGCTTCTGGAGGGGAAAGCTGTAACTCTGTGAGATGATTTCACAGAACACAAAGAAGTTTCTCAGAAAGCTTCTTTCTCTTTGTTATCGGAGGATATTTCCTTTGGCCCTATAGTCTTCAAAGGGATCCGAAATACCTGTTCTCAGATTCCACAGAAATAAGGCTAGCAAAGAGATCTACGAACCACAGATGTAATCTGTGAGATGAATTCACAGAACACTAAGCAGTTTCTCAGAAAGCTTCTTTCCAGATTTCATCTGAGGATATTTCCGTTTTCACCATAGCCCTCTATGGGCTTCCAAATACCACTTTGCCAATTCCACAAGAACTGTGTTAGCGAAAGTCTTCTTGAAGGGAGAGCTGTAACTCTGTGAGATGATTTCACAGAACACAAAGAAGTTTCTCATAAATCTTCTTTCTCTTTGTTATCGGAGGATATTTCCTTTGGCCCTATAGTCTTCAAAGGGATCCGAAATATCTGTTCTCAGATTCCGCCGAAATAAGGCTAGCAAAGAGATCCACGAAATAGAGATGTACCTCTGTGAGTGGAAATCTCACATCACAAAGCAGATTCTCAGAAAGCTTCTTTCCAGATTTCATCTGAAGATATTTCCTTTTTCACCATAACCCTCTATGGGCTTCCAAATATTACTTTGCCATTTCCACAAGAACTTTCTTGGCGAAAGGCTTCTTGAGGGGAAAGCTGTAACTCTGTGAGATGATTTCACAGAACACAAAGAAGTTTCTCAGAAAGCTTCTTTCTCTTTGTTATCGGAGGATATTTCCTTTGGCCCTATAGTCCTCAAAGGGATCCGAAATATCTGTTCTCAGATTCCACAGAAATAAGGCTAGCAAAGAGATCTACGAAACACAGATGTAACTATGTGAGATGAATTAACAGAACACTAAGCAGTTTCTCAGAAAGCTTCTTTCCAGATTTCATCTGAGGATATTTCCTTTTTCACCGTAGCCCCCTATGGGCTTCCAAATATCACTTTGCCAATTCCACAAGAACTGTCTTAGCGAAAGGCTTCTTGAGGGGAAAGCTGTAACTCTGTGAGATGATTTCACTGAACACAAAGAAGTTTCTCAGAAAGCTTGTTTCTCTTTGTTATCGGAGGATATTTCCTTTGGCCCTATAGTCTTCAAAGGGATCCGAAATATGTGTTCTCAGATTCCACAGAAAGAAGGCTAGCAAAGAGATCCACGAAACACAGATGTAACTCTGTGAGATGAATTCACAGAACACTAAGCAGTTTCTCTGAAAGCTTCTTTCCAGATTTCATCTAAGAATATTTCCTTTTCAAAATAGCCCTCTATGGGCTTCCAAATATCACTTTGCCAATTCCACAAGAACTGTCTTAGCGAAAGGCTTCTTGAGGGGAAAGCTGTAACTCTGTGGGATGATTTCACAGACACAAAGAAGTTTCTCAGAAAGCTTCTTTCTCTTTGTTATCGGAGGATATTTCCTTTGGCCCTATAGTCTTCAAAGGGATCCGAAATACATGTTCTGAGATTCCACAGAAATAAGGCTAGCAAAGAGATCTACGAAACACAGATGTAACTCTGTGAGATGAATTAACAGTACACTAAGCAGTTTCTCAGAAAGCTTCTTTCCAGATTTCATCTGAGGATATTTACTTTTTCACCGTAGCCCTCTATGGGCTTCCAAATATCACTTTGTCAATTCCACAAGAACTGTCTTAGCGAAAGGCTTCCTGAGGGGAAAGCTGTAACTCTGTGAGATGATTTCACTGAACACAAAGAAGTTTCTCAGAAAGCTTCTTTCTCTTTGTTATCGGAGGATATTTCCTTTGGCTCTATAGTCTTCAAAGGGATCCGAAATATCTGTTCTCAGATTCCACAGAAATAAGGCTAGCAAAGAGATCTACGAAACGCAGATGTAACTCTGTGAGATGAATTAACAGAACACTAAGCAGTTTCTCAGAAAGCTTCTTTCCAGATTTCATCTGAGGATATTTCCTTTTGCACCATTACCCTCTATCGGCTTCCAAATACCACTTTGCCAATTCCACAAGAACTGTCTTAGCGAAAGTCTTCTCGAAGGGAAAGCTGTAACTCTGTGAGATGATTTCACAGAACACAAAGAAGTTTCTCAGAAAGCTTCTTTCTCTTTGTTATCGGAGGATATTTCCTTTGGCCCTATAATCTTCGAAGGGATCCGAAATATCTGTTCTCAGATTCCACAGAAAGAAGGCTAGCAAAGAGATCCACGAAATACAGACGGAACTCTGTGAGTGGAAGTCACACATCACAGAGCAGTTTCTCAGAAAGCTTCTTTCCAGATTTCATCTGAGGATATTTCATTTTTCAACACAGCCCTCTATGGGCTTCCAAATATCACTTTGCCAATTCCACACGAACTGTCTTAGTGAAAGGCTTCTTGAGGGGAAAGCTGTAACTCTCTGAGATGATTTCACAGAACATAAAGAAGTTTCTCAGAAAGCTTCTTTCTCTTTGTTATCGGAGGATATTTCCTTTGGCCCTATAGTCTTCACAGGGATCCGAAACATCTGTTCTCAGATTCCACAGAAAGAAGGCTAGCAAAGAGATCTACGAAACACAGATGTAACTCTCTGAGATGAATTCACAGAACACTAAGCAGTTTCTCTGAAAGCTTCTTTCCAGATTTCATCGGAGGATATTTCCTTTTTCACCATAGCCCTCTATGGGCTTCCAAATATCACTTTGCCAATTCCACAAGAACTGTCTTAGCGAAAGGCTTCTTGAGGGGAAAGCTGTAACTCTGTGAGATGATTTCACTGAACACAAAGAAGTTTCTCAGAAAGCTTCTTTCTCTGTGTTATCGGAGGATATTTCCTTTGGCCCTATAGTCTTCAAAGGGATCCGAAATATCTGTTCTCAGATTCCACAGAAATAAGGCTAGCAAAGAGATCCAAGAAATACAGATGTAACTCTGTGAGTGGAAGTCACACATCACAGAGCAGTTTCTCAGAAAGCTTCTTTCCAGATTTCATCTGAGGATATTTCCTTTTCAAAATAGCCGTCTATGGGCTTCCAAATATCACTTTGCCAATTCCACAAGAACTGTCTTAGCGAAAGGCTTCTTGAGGGGAAAGCTGTAACTCTGTGGGATGATTTCACAGACACAAAGAAGTTTCTCAGAAAGCTTCTTTCTCTTTGTTATCGGAGGATATTTCCTTTGGCCCTATAGTCTTCAAAGGGATCCGAAATACCTGTTCTGAGATTCCACAGAAATAAGGCTAGCAAAGAGATCTACGAAACACAGATGTAACTCTGTGAGATGAATTAACAGTACACTAAGGAGTTTCTCAGAAAGCTTCCTTCCAGATTTCATCTGAGGATATTTACTTTTTCACCGTAGCCCTCTATGGGCTTCCAAATATCACTTTGCCAATTCCACAAGAACTGTCTTAGCGAAAGGCTTCTTGAGGGGAAAGCTGTAACTGTGTGAGATGATTTCACAGAACACAAAGAAGTTTCTCAGAAAGCTTCTTTCTCTTTGTTATCGGAGGATATTTCCTTTGGCCCTATAGTCTTCAAAGGGAACCGAAATATCTGTTCTCAGATTCCGCAGATATAAGGCTAGCAAAGAGATTCACGAAATACAGATGTAACTCTGTGAGTGGAAGTCACACGTCACAGAGCAGATTCTCAGAAAGCTTCTTTCCAGATTTCATCTGAGTATATTTCCTTTTTCACCATAGCCCTCTAGGGGCTTCCATATATCACTTTGCCAATTCCACAAAAACTGTCTTAGCGAAAGGCTTCTTGAGGGGAAAGCTGTAACTCTGTGAGATGATTTCACAGAACACAAAGACGTTTCTCAGAAAGCTTCTTTCTCTTTGTTATCGGAGGATATTTCCTTTGGCCCTATAGTCTTCAAAGGGATTCGAAATACCTGTTGTCAGGTTCCACAGAAATAAGGCTAGCAAAGAGATCTACGAAACACAGATGTAACTCTGTGAGATGAATTCACAGAACCCTGAGCAGTTTCTCAGAAAACGTCTTTCCGGATTTCATCTGAGGATATTTCCTTTTTCACCATAGCCCTCTATGGGCTTCCAAATATCACTTTGCCAATTCCACAAGAACTGTGTTAGCGAAAGGCTTCTTGAGGGGAAAGCTGTAACTCTGTGAGATGATTTCACAGAACACGAAGAAGTTTCTCAGAAAGCTTCTTTCTCTTTGTTATCGGAGGATATTTCCTTTGGCCCTATAGTCTTCAAAGGGATCCGAAATACCTGTTCTCAGACTCCACAGAAATAAGGCTAGCAAAGAGATCTACGAAACACAGATGTAACTCTGTGAGATGAATTAACAGAACACTAAGCAGTTTCTCAGAAAGCTTCTTTCCAGATTTCATCTGAGGATATTTCCTTTTGCACCATAGCCCTCTATGGGCTTCCAAATACCACTTTGCCAATTCCACAAGAACTGTGTTAGCGAAAGTCTTCTTGAAGGGAAAGCTGTAACTCTGTGAGATGATTTCACAGAACACAAAGAAGCTTCTCAGAAAGCTTCTTTCTCTTTGTTATCGGAGGATATTTCCTTTGGCCCTATAGTCTTCAAAGGAATCCGAAATATCTTTTCTCAGATTCCACAGAAATAAGGATAGCAAAGAGATTTACGAAACACAGATATAACTCTTTGAGATGAATTCACAGAACACTAAGCAGTTTCTCAGAAAGTTTCTGTCCAGATTTCATCGGAGGATATTTCCTCTTTCACCATAGCCCTCTATGGGCTTCCAAATATCACTTTGCCAATTCCACAAGAACTGTCTTAGCGAAAGGCTTCTTGAGGGGAAAGCTGTAACTCTGTGAGATGATTTCACTGAACACAAAGAAGTTTCTCAGAAAGCTTCTTTCTCTGTGTTATCGGAGGATATTTCCTTTGGCCCTATAGTCTTCAAAGGGATCCGAAATATCTGTTCTCAGATTCCACAGAAATAAGGCTAGCAAAGAGATCCACGAAATACAGATGTAACTCTGTGAGTGGAAGTCACACATCACAGAGCAGTTTCTCAGAGAGCTTCTTACCAGATTTCATCTGAGGATATTTCCTTTTCAAAATAGCCCTCTATGGGCTTCCAAATATCACTTTGCCAATTCCACAAGAACTGTCTTAGCGAAAGGCTTCTTGAGGGGAAAGCTGTAACTCTGTGGGAAGATTTCACAGACACAAAGAAGTTTCTCAGAAAGCTTCTTTCTCTTTGTTATCGGAGGATATTTCCTTTGGCCCTATAGTCTTCAAAGGGATCCGAAATATCTGTTCTCAGACTCCGCCGAAATAAGGCTAGCAAAGAGATCCACGAAATAGAGATGTAACTCTGTGAGTGGAAATCTCACGTCACAAAGCAGATTCTCAGAAAGCTTCTTTCCAGATTTCATCTGAAGATATTTCCTTTTACACCATAACCCTCTATGGGCTTCCAAATATTACTTTGGCATTTCCACAAGAACTGTCTTGGCGAAAGGCTTCTTGAGGGGAAAGCTGTAACTCTGTGAGATGATTTCACAGAACACAAAGAAGTTTCTCAGAAAGCTTCTTTCTCTTTGTTATCGGAGGATATTTCCTTTGGCCCTATAGTCTTCAAAGGGATCCGAAATACCTGTTCTCAGATTCCACAGAAATAAGGCTAGCAAAGAGATGTACGAACCACAGATGTAACTCTGAGAGATGAATTCACCGAACACTAAGCAGTTTCTCAGAAAGCTTCTTTCCAGGTTTCATCTGAGGATATTTCCTTTTGCACCATAGCCCTCTATGGGCTTCCACATACCACTTTGCCAATTCCACAAGAACTGTTTTAGCGAAAGTCTTCTCGAAGGGAAAGCTGTAACTCTGTGAGATGATTTCACAGAACACAAAGAAGTTTCTCAGAAAGCTTCTTTCTCTTTGTTATCGGAGGATATTTCCTTTGGCCCTATAGTCTTCAAAGGGATCCGAAATATCTGTTCTCAGATTCCACCGAAATAAGGCTAGCAAAGAGATCCACGAAATAGAGATGTAACTCTGTGAGTGGAAATCTCACATCACAAAGCAGATTCTCAGAAAGCTTCTTTCCAGATTTCATCTGAAGATATTTCCTTTTTCACCATAACCCTCTATGGGCTTCCAAATATTACTTTGCCATTTCCACAAGAACAGTCTTAGCGAAAGGCTTCTTGAGGGGAAAGCTGTAACTCTGTGAGATGATTTCACAGAACACAAAGAAGTTTCTCAGAAAGCTTCTTTCTCTTTGTTATCGGAGGATATTTCCTTTGGCCCTATAGTCTTCAAAGGGATCCGAAATATCTGTTCTCAGATTCCACAGAAAGAAGGCTAGCAAAGAGATCTACGAAACACAGATGTAACTCTGTGAGATGAATTCACAGAACACTAAGCAGTTTCTCAGAAAGCTTCTGTCCAGATTTCATCGGAGGATATTTCCTTTTTCACCATAGCCCTCTATGGGCTTCCAAATATCACTTTGCCAATTCCACAAGAACTGTCTTAGCGAAAGGCTTCTTGAGGGGAAAGCTGTAACTCTGTGAGATGATTTCACTGAACACAAAGAAGTTTCTCAGAAAGCTTCTTTCTCTGTGTTATCGGAGGATATTTCCTTTGGCCCTATGGTCTTCAAAGGGATCCGAAATATCTGTTCTCAGATTCCACAGAAATAAGGCTAGCAAAGAGATCCACGAAATACAGATGTAACTCTGTGAGTGGAAGTCACACATCACAGAGCAGTTTCTCAGAGAGCTTCTTACCAGATTTCATCTGAGGATATTTCCTTTTCAAAATAGCCCTCTATGGGCTGCCAAATATCACTTTGCCAATTCCACAAGAACTGTCTTAGCGAAAGGCTTCTTGAGGGGAAAGCTGTAACTCTGTGGGGTGATTTCACAGACACAAAGAAGTTTCTCAGAAAGCTTCTTTCTCTTTGTTATCGGAGGATATTTCCTTTGGCCCTATAGTCTTCAAAGGGATCCGAAATATCTGTTCTCAGACTCCGCCGAAATAAGGCTAGCAAAGAGATCCACGAAATAGAGATGTAACTCTGTGAGTGGAAATCTCACGTCACAAAGCAGATTCTCAGAAAGCTTCTTTCCAGATTTCATCTGAAGATATTTCCTTTTTCACCCTAACCCTCTATGGGCTTCCAAATACTACTTTGGCATTTCCACAAGAACTGTCTTGGCGAAAGGCTTCTTGAGGGGAAAGCTGTAACTCTGTGAGATGATTTCACAGAACACAAAGAAGTTTCTCAGAAAGCTTCTTTCTCTTTGTTATCGGAGGATATTTCCTTTGGCCCTATAGTCTTCAAAGGGATCCGAAATACCTGTTCTCAGATTCCACAGAAATAAGGCTAGCAAAGAGATGTACGAACCACAGATGTAACTCTGAGAGATGAATTCACAGAACACTAAGCAGTTTCTCAGAAAGCTTCTTTCCAGGTTTCATCTGAGGATATTTCCTTTTGCACCATAGCCCTCTATGGGCTTCCAAATACCACTTTGCCAATTCCACAAGAACTGTTTTAGCGAAACTCTTCTCGAAGGGAAAGCTGTAACTCTGTGAGATGATTTCACAGAACACAAAGAAGTTTCTCAGAAAGCTTCTTTCTCTTTGTTATCGGAGGATAATTCCTTTGGCCCTATAGTCTTCAAAGGGATCCGAAATATCTGTTCTCAGATTCCGCCGAAATAAGGCTAGCAAAGAGATCCACGAAATAGAGATGTAACTCTGTGAGTGGAAATCTCACATCATAAAGCAGATTCTCAGAAAGCTTCTTTCCAGATTTCATCTGAAGATATTTCCTTTTTCACCATAACCCTCTATGGGCTTCCAAATATTACTTTGCCATTTCCACAAGAACAGTCTTTGCGAAAGGCTTCTTGAGGGGAAAGCTGTAACTCTGTGAGATGATTTCACAGAACACAAAGAAGTTTCTCAGAAAGCTTCTTTCTCTTTGTTATCGGAGGATATTTCCTTTGGCCCTATAGTCTTCAAAGGGATCCGAAATATCTGTTCTCAGATTCCACAGAAAGAAGGCTAGCAAAGAGATCTACGAAACACAGATGTAACTCTGTGAGATGAATTCACAGAACACTAAGCAGTTTCTCAGGAAGCTTCTTTCCAGATTTCATCTGAGGATATTTCCTTTTGCACCATAGCCCTCTATGGGCTTCCAAATGCCACTTTGCCAATTCCACAAGAACTGTGTTAGCGAAAGTCTTCTTGAAGGGAAAGCTGTAACTCTGTGAGATGATTTCACAGAACACAAAGAAGCTTCTCAGAAAGCTTCTTTCTCTTTGTTATCAGAGGATATTTCCTTTGGCCCTATAGTCTTCAAAGGGATCCGAAATATGTGTTCTCAGATTCCACAGAAAGAAGGCTAGCAAAGAGATCTACGAAACACAGATGTAACTCTGTGAGATGAATTCACAGAACACTAAGCAGTTTCTCAGAAAGCTTCTTTCCAGATTTCATCTGAGGATATTTCCATTTGCACCATAGCCCTCTATGGGCTTCCAAATACCACTTTGCCAATTCCACAAGAACTGTGGTAGCGAAAGTCTTCTTGAAGGGAAAGCTGTAACTCTGTGAGATGATTTCACAGAACACAAAGAAGCTTCTCACAAAGCCTCTTTCTCTTTGTTATCGGAGGATATTTCCTTTGGCCCTACAGTCTTCAAAGGAATCCGAAATATCTGTTCTCAGATTCCACAGAAATAAGGCTAGCAAAGAGATTTACGAAACACAGATGTAACTCTGTGAGATGAATTCACAGAACACTAAGCAGTTTCTCAGAAAGCTTCTGTCCAGATTTCATCTGAGAATATTTCCTTTTTCACCATAGCCCTCTATGGGCTTCCAATATCACTTTGCCAATTCCACAGGAACTGTCCTAGCGAAAGGCTTCTTGAGGGGAAAGCTGTAACTCTGTGAGATGATTTCACAGAACACAAAGAAGTTTCTCAGAAAGCTTCTTTCTCTTTGTTATCGGAGGATATTTCCTTTGGCCCTATAATCCTCGAAGGGATCCGAAATATCTGTTCTCAGATTCCACAGAAATAAGGCTAGCAAAGAGATCCACGAAATACAGACGTAACTCTGTGAGTGGAAGTCACACATCACAGAGCAGTTTCTCAGAAAGCTTCTTTCCAGATTTCATCTGAGGATATTTCATTTTTCACCACAGCCCTCTATGGGCTTCCAAATATCACTTTGCCAATTCCACACGAACTGTCTTAGTGAAAGGCTTCTTGAGGGGAAAGCTGTAACTCTCTGAGATGATTTCACAGAACATAAAGAAGTTTCTCAGAAAGCTTCTTTCTCTTTGTTATCGGAGGATATTTCCTTTGGCCCTATAGTCTTCACAGGGATCCGAAACATCTGTTCTCAGATTCCACAGAAAGAAGGCTAGCAAAGAGATCTACGATACACAGATGTAACTCTCTGAGATGAATTCACAGAACACTAAGCAGTTTCTCTGAAAGCTTCTTTCCAGATTTCATCGGAGGATATTTCCTTTTTCACCATAGCCCTCTATGGGCTTCCAAATATCACTTTGCCAATTCCACAAGAACTGTCTTAGCGAAAGGCTTCTGGAGGGGAAAGCTGTAACTCTGTGAGATGATTTCACTGAACACAAAGAAGTTTCTCAGAAAGCTTCTTTCTCTGTGTTATCGGAGGATATTTCCTTTGGCCCTATAGTCTTCAAAGGGATCCGAAATATCTGTTCTCAGATTCCACAGAAATAAGGCTAGCAAAGAGATCCACGAAATACAGATGTAACTCTGTCAGTGGAAGTCACACATCACAGAGCAGTTTCTCAGAAAGCTTCTTTCCAGATTTCATCTGAGGATATTTCCTTTTCAAAATAGCCCTCTATGGGCTTCCAAATATCACTTTGCCAATTCCACAAGAACTGTCTTAGCGAAAGGCTTCCTGAGGGGAAAGCTGTAACTCTGTAGGATGATTTCACAGACACAAAGAAGTTTCTCAGAAAGCTTCTTTCTCTTTGTTATCGGAGGATATTTCCTTTGGCCCTATAGTCTTCAAAGGGATCCGAAATACCTGTTCTCAGATTCCACAGAAATAAGGCTAGCAAAGACATCTACGAAACACAGATGTAACTCTGTGAGATGAATTAACAGTACACTAAGCAGTTTCTCAGAAAGCTTCTTTCCAGATTTCATCTGAGGATATTTACTTTTTCACCGTAGCCCTCTATGGGCTTCCAAATATCACTTTGCCAATTCCACAAGAACTGTCTTAGCGAAAGGCTTCTTGAGGGGAAAGCTGTAACTCTGTGAGATGATTTCACAGAACACAAAGAAGTTTCTCAGAAAGCTTCTTTCTCTTTGTTATCGGAGTTTATTTCCTTTGGCCCTATAGTCTTCAAAGGGATCCGAAATATCTGTTCTCAGATTCCGCCGAAATAAGGCTAGCAAAGAGATCCACGAAATAGAGATGTAACTCTGTGAGTGGAAATCTCACATCACAAAGCAGATTCTCAGAAAGCTTCTTTCCAGATTTCATCTGAAGATATTTCCTTTTTCACCATAACCCTCTATGGGCTTCCAAATATTACTTTGCCATTTCCACAAGAACAGTCTTTGCGAAAGGCTTCTTGAGGGGAAAGCTGTAACTCTGTGAGATGATTTCACAGAACACAAAGAAGTTTCTCAGAAAGCTTCTTTCTCTTTGTTATCGGAGGATATTTCCTTTGGCCCTATAGTCTTCAAAGGGATCCGAAATATCTGTTCTCAGATTCCACAGAAGGAAGGCTAGCAAAGAGATCTACGAAACACAGATGTAACTCTGTGAGATGAATTCACAGAACACTAAGCAGTTTCTCAGAAAGCTTCTTTCCAGATTTCATCTGAGGATATTTCCTTTTGCACCATAGCCCTCTATGGGCTTCCAAATACCACTTTGCCAATTCCACAAGAACTGTGTTAGCGAAAGTCTTCTTGAAGGGAAAGCTGTAACTCTGTGAGATGATTTCACAGAACACAAAGAAGCTTCTCAGAAAGCTTCTTTCTCTTTGTTATCGGAGGATATTTCCTTTGGCCCTATAGTCTTCAAAGGGATCCGAAATATGTGTTCTCAGATTCCACAGAAAGAAGGCTAGCAAAGAGATCTACGAAACACAGATGTAATTCTGTGAGATGAATTCACAGAACACTAAGCAGTTTCTCAGAAAGCTTCTGTCCAGATTTCATCTGAGAATATTTCCTTTTTCACCGTAGCCCTCAATGGGCTTCCAAATATCACTTTGCCAATTCCACAAGAACTGTCTTAGCGAAAGGCTTCTTGAGGGGAAAGCTGTAACTCTGTGAGATGATTTCAAAGAACACAAAGAAGTTTCTCAGAAAACTTCTTTCTCTTTGTTATCGGAGGATATTTCCTTTGGCCCTATAGTCTTCTAAGGGATCCGAAATATCTGCTCTCAGATTCCACAGAAATAAGGCTAGCAAAGAGATCTACGAAACACAGATGTAACCCTGTGAGTTGAATTAACAGAACACTAAGCAGTTTCTCTGAAAGCTTCCTTCCAGATTTCATGTGAGGATATTTCCTTTTTCACCATACCCCTCTATGGGCTTCCAATATCACTTTGCCAATTCCACAAGAACTGTCCTAGCGAAAGGCTTCTTGAGGGGAAAGCTGTAACTCTGTGAGATGATTTCACAGAACACAAAGAAGTTTCTCAGAAAGCTTCTTTCTCTTTGTTATCGGAGGATATTTCCTTTGGCCCTATAACCTTCGAAGGGATCCGAAATATCTGTTCTCAGATTCCACAGAAATAAGGCTAGCAAAGAGATCCACGAAATACAGACGTAACTCTGTGAGTGGAAGTCACACATCACAGAGCAGTTTCTCAGAAAGCTTCTTTACAGATTTCATCTGAGGATATTTCATTTTTCACCACAGCCCTCTATGGGCTTCCAAATATCACTTTGCCAATTCCACACGAACTGTCTTAGTGAAAGGCTTCTTGAGGGGAAAGCTGTAACTCTCTGAGATGATTTCACAGAACATAAAGAAGTTTCTCAGAAAGCTTCTTTCTCTTTGTTATCGGAGGATATTTCCTTTGGCCCTATAGTCTTCACAGGGATCCGAAACATCTGTTCTCAGATTCCACAGAAAGAAGGCTAGCAAAGAGATCTACGATACACAGATGTAACTCTCTGAGATGAATTCACAGAACACTAAGCAGTTTCTCTGAAAGCTTCTTTCCAGATTTCATCTGAGGATATTTCATTTTTCACCATAGCCCTCTATGGGCTTCCAAATATCACTTTGCCAATTCCACAAGAACTGTCTTAGCGAAAGGCTTCTTGAGGGGAAAGCTGTAACTCTGTGAGATGATTTCACTGAACACAAAGAAGTTTCTCAGAAAGCTTCTTTCTCTGTGTTATCGGAGGATATTTCCTTTGGCCCTGTAGTCTTCAAAGGGATCCGAAATATCTGTTCTCAGATTCCACAGAAATAAGGCTAGCAAAGAGATCCATGAAATACAGATGTAATTCTGTGAGATGAATTAACAGGACACTAAGTAGTTTCTCAGAAAACTTCTTTCCAGATTTCATCTGAGGATATTTCCTTTTGCATCATAGCCCTCTATGGGCTTCCAAGTATCACTTTGCGAATTCCACAAGAACTGTCTTAGTGAAAGGCTTCTTGAGGGGAAAGCTGTAACTCTGTGAGATGCTTTCACAGAACACAAAGCAGTTTCTCAGAAAGCTTCTTTCTCTTTCTTATCGGAGGATATTTCCTTTGGCCCTATAGTCTTCAACGGGATCCGAAATATCTGTTCTCAGATTCCACAGCAATAAGGCTAGCAAAGACATCTACGAAACACAGATGTAACTGTGTGAGATGAATTAACAGAACACTAAGCAGTTTCTCAGAAAGCTTCTTTCCAGATTTCATCTGAGGATATTTCCTTTTTTACCATAGCCCTCTCTGGGCTTCCTAATATCACTTTGCCAATTCCACAAGAACTGTGTTTGCGAATGTCTTCTTGAAGGGAGAGCTGTAACTCTGTGAGATGATTTCACAGAACACAAAGAAGTTTCTCATAAATCTTCTTTCTCTTTGTTATCGGAGGATATTTCCTTTGGCCCTATAGTCTTCAAAGGGATCCGAAATATCTGTTCTCAGATTCCGCCGAAATAAGGCTAGCAAAGAGATCCACGAAATAGAGATGTAACTCTGTGAGTGGAAATCTCACATCACAAAGCAGATTCTCAGAAAGCTTCTTTCCAGATTTCATCTGAAGATATTTCCTTTTTCACCATAACCCTCTATGGGCTTCCAAATATTACTTTGCCATTTCCACAAGAACTGTCTTGGCGAAAGGCTTCATGAGGGGAAAGCTGTAACTCTGTGAGATGATTTCACAGAACACAAAGAAGTTTCTCAGAAAGCTTCTTTCTCTTTGTTATCGGAGGATATTTCCTTTGGCCCTATAGTCTTCAAAGGGATCCGAAATATCTGTTCTCAGATTCCACAGAAATAAGGCTAGCAAAGAGATCTACGAAACACAGATGTAACTATGTGAGATGAATTAACAGAACACTAAGCAGTTTCTCAGAAAGCTTCTTTCCAGATTTCATCTGAGGATATTTCCTTTTTCACCGTAGCCCCCTATGGGCTTCCAAATATCACTTTGCCAATTCCACAAGAACTGTCTTAGCGAAAGGCTTCTTGAGGGGAAAGCTGTAACTCTGTGAGATGATTTCACTGAACACAAAGAAGTTTCTCAGAAAGCTTCTTTCTCTTTGTTATCGGAGGATATTTTCTTTGGCCCTATAGTCTTAAAAGGGATCCGAAATATGTGTTCTCAGATTCCACAGAAAGAAGGCTAGCAAAGAGATCCACGAAACACAGATGTAACTCTGTGAGATGAATTCACAGAACACTAAGCAGTTCCTCTGAAAGCTTCTTTCCAGATTTCATCTAAGAATATTTCCTTTTTCACCATAGCCCTCTATGGGCTTTCAAATATCACTTTGCCAATTCCACAAAAACTGTCTTAGCGAAAGGCTTCTTCAGGGGAAAGCTGTAACTCTGTGAGGTGATTTCACAGAACACAAAGAAGTTTCTCAGAAAGCTTCTTTCTCTTTGTTATCTTAGGATATTTCCTTTGGCCCTATAGTCTTCAAAGGGATCCGAAATACCTGTTCTCAGATTCCACAGAAATAAGGCTAGCAAAGAGATCTACGAAACACAGATGTAACTCTGTGAGATGAATTCACAGAACACTAAGCAGTTTCTCAGAAAACTTCTTTCTAGATTTCATCTGAGGATATTTCCTTTTTCACCATAGCCCTCAATGGGCTTCCAAATATCACTTTGACAATTCCACAAGAACTGTCTTAGCGAAAGTCTTCTTGAGGGGAAAGCTGTAACTCTGTGAGATGATTTCAAAGAACACAAAGAAGTTTCTCAGAAAGCTTCTTTCTCATTGTTATCGGAGGATATTTCCTTTGGCCCTATAGTTTTCAAAGGGATCCGAAATATCTGCTCTCAGATTCCACAGAAATAAGGCTAGCAAAGAGATCTACGAAACACAGATGTAACCCGGTGAGATGAATTAACAGAACACTAAGCAGTTTCTCTGAAAGCTTCCTTCCAGATTTCATGTGAGGATATTTCCTTTTTCACCATAGCACTCTATGGGCTTCCAAATATCACTTTGCCAATTCCACAAGAACTGTCTTAGCGAAAGGCTTCTTGAGGGGAGAGCTGTAACTCTGTGAGATGATTTCACAGAACACAAAGAAGTTTCTCAGAAAGCTTCTTTCTCTTTGTTATCGGAGGATATTTCCTTTCGCCCTATAATCTTCGAAGGGATCCGAAATATCTGTTCTCAGATTCCACAGAAAGAAGGCTAGCAAAGAGATCCACGAAATACAGACGGAACTCTGTGAGTGGAAGTCACACATCACAGAGCAGTTTCTCAGAAAGCTTCTTTCCAGATTTCATCTGAGGATATTTCATTTTTCAACACAGCCCTCTATGGGCTTCCAAATATCACTTTGCCAATTCCACACGAACTGTCTTAGTGAAAGGCTTCTTGAGGGGAAAGCTGTAACTCTCTGAGATGATTTCACAGAACATAAAGAAGTTTCTCAGAAAGCTTCTTTCTCTTTGTTATCGGAGGATATTTCCTTTGGTCCTATAGTCTTCACAGGGATCCGAAACATCTGTTCTCAGATTCCACAGAAAGAAGGCTAGCAAAGAGATCTACGAAACACAGATGTAACTCTCTGAGATGAATTCACAGAACACTAAGCAGTTTCTCTGAAAGCTTCTTTCCAGATTTCATCGGAGGATATTTCCTTTTTCACCATAGCCCTCTATGGGCTTCCAAATATCACTTTGCCAATTCCACAAGAACTGTCTTAGCGAAAGGCTTCTTGAGGGGAAAGCTGTAACTCTGTGAGATGATTTCACTGAACACAAAGAAGTTTCTCAGAAAGCTTCTTTCTCTGTGTTATCGGAGGATATTTCCTTTGGCCCTATAGTCTTCAAAGGGATCCGAAATATCTGTTCTCAGATTCCACAGAAATAAGGCTAGCAAAGAGATCCACGAAATACAGATGTAACTCTGTGAGTGGAAGTCACACGTCACAGAGCAGATTCTCAGAAAGCTTCTTTCCAGATTTCATCTGAGGATATTTCCTTTTCAAAATAGCCCTCTAGGGGCTTCCATATATCACTTTGCCAATTCCACAAGGACTGTCTTAGCGAAAGGCTTCTTGAGGGGAAAGCTGTAACTCTGTGAGATGATTTCACAGAACACAAAGACGTTTCTCAGAAAGCTTCTTTCTCTTTGTTATCGGAGGATATTTCCTTTGGCCCTATAGTCTTCAAAGGGATTCGAAATACCTGTTGTCAGATTCCACAGAAATAAGGCTAGCAAAGAGATCTACGAAACACAGATGTAACTCTGTGAGATGAATTCACAGAACCCTGAGCAGTTTCTCAGAAAACGTCTTTCCAGATTTCATCTGAGGATATTTCCTTTTTCACCATAGCCCTCTATGGGCTTCCAAATATCAGTTTGCCAATTCCACAAGAACTGTCTTAGTGAAAGGCTTCTTGACGGGAAAGCTGTAACTCTGTGAGATGATTTCACAGAACACAAAGAAGTTTCTCAGAAAGCTTCTTTCTCTTTGTTATTGGAGGATATTTCCTTTGGCCCGATAGTCTTCAAAGGGATCCGAAATACCTGTTCTCAGATTCCACAGAAATAAGGCTAGCAAAGAGATATTCGAAACACAGATGTAACCCTGTGAGATGAATTAACAGTACACTAAGCAGTTTCTCAGAAGGCTTCTTTCCAGATTTCATCTGAGGATATTTCCTTTTTCACCATAGCCCTCTATGGGCTTCCAAATATCACTTTGCCAATTCCACAAGAACTGTCTTAGCGAAAGGCTTCTTGAGGGGAAAGCTGTAACTCTGTGAGATGATTTCACAGAACACGAAGAAGTTTCTCAGAAAGCTTCTTTCTCTTTGTTATCGGAGGATATTTCCTTTGGCCCTATAGTCTTCAAAGGGATCCGAAATATCTGTTCTCAGATTCCACAGAAATAAGGCTAGCAAAGAGATCTACGAAACACAGATGTAACTATGTGAGATGAATTAACAGAACACTAAGCAGTTTCTCAGAAAGCTTCTTTCCAGATTTCATCTGAGGATATTTCCTTTTTCACCGTAGCCCCCTATGGGCTTCCAAATATCACTTTGCCAATTCCACAAGAACTGTCTTAGCGAAAGGCTTCTTGAGGGGAAAGCTGTAACTCTGTGAGATGATTTCACTGAACACAAAGAAGTTTCTCAGAAAGCTTCTTTCTCTTTGTTATCGGAGGATATTTCCTTTGGCCCTATAGTCTTCAAAGGGATCCGAAATATGTGTTCTCAGATTCCACAGAAAGAAGGCTAGCAAAGAGATCTACGAAACACAGATGTAACTCTGTGAGATGAATTCACAGAACACTAAGCAGTTTCTCAGAAAGCTTCTTTCCAGATTTCATCTGAGGATATTTCCTTTTGCACCATAGCCCTCTATGGGCTTCCAAATACCACTTTGCCAATTCCACAAGAACTGTGTTAGCGAAAGTCTTCTTGAAGGGAAAGCTGTAACTCTGTGAGATGATTTCACAGAACACAAAGAAGCTTCTCAGAAAGCTTCTTTCTCTTTGTTATCGGAGGATATTTCCTTTGGCCCTACAGTCTTCAAAGGAATCCGAAATATCTGTTCTCAGATTCCACAGAAATAAGGCTAGCAAAGAGATCTACGAAACACATATGTAACTCTGTGAGATGAATTCACAGAACACTAAGCAGTTTCTCAGAAAACGTCTTTCCAGATTTCATCTGAGGATATTTCCTTTTTCACCATAGCCCTCTATGGGCTTCCAAATATCACTTTGCCAATTCCACAAGAACTGTCTTGGTGAAACGCTTCTTGAGGGGAAAGCTGTAACTCTGTGAGATGATTTCACAGAACACAAAGAAGTTTCTCAGAAAGCTTCTTTCTCTTTGTTATCGAGGATATTTCCTTTGGCCCGATAGTCTTCAAAGGGATCGGAAATATCTGTTCTCAGATTCCACGGATATAAGGCTAGCAAAGAGATCTACGAAACACAGATGTAACTCTGTGAGATGAATTAACAGAACACTAAGCAGTTTCTCAGAAAGCTTCTTTCCAGATTTCATCTCAGGATATTTCCTTTTTCACCTTAGCCCTCTATGGGCTTCCAAATATCACTTTGCCAATTCCACAAGAACTGTCTTAGCGAAAGGCTTCTTGAAGGGAAAGCTGTAACTCTGTGAGATGATTTCACAGAACACAAAGAAGTTTCTCAGAAAGCTTCTTTCTCTTTGTTATTGGAGGATATTTCCTTTGGCCCTATAGTCTTCAAAGGGATCCGAAATCCCTGTTCTCAGATTCCACAGAAATAAGGCTAGCAAAGAGATATGCGAAACACAGATGTAACCCTGTGAGATGAATTAACAGTACACTAAGCATTTTCTCAGAAGGCTTCTTTCCAGATTTCATCTGAGGATATTTCCTATTTCACCATAGCCCTCTATGGGCTTCCAAATATCATTTTGCCAATTCCACAAGAACTGTCTTAGCGAAAGGCTTCTTGAGGGGAAAGCTGTAACTCTGTGAGATGATTTCACAGAACACGAAGAAGTTTCTCAGAAAGCTTCTTTCTCTTTGTTATCGGAGGATATTTCCTTTGGCCCTATAGTCTTCAAAGAGATCCGAAATACCTGTTCTCAGACTCCACAGAAATAAGGCTATCAAAGAGATCTACGAAACACAGATGTAACTCTGTGAGATGAATTCACAGAACACTAAGCAGTTTCTCAGAAAGATTCTTTCCAGCTTTCATCTGAGGATATTTCCTTTTTCACCATAGCCCTCTATGGGCTTCCATATATCACTTTGCCAATTCCACAAGAACTGTCTTAGCGAAAGGCGTCTTGAGGGGAAAGCTGTAACTCTGTGAGATGATTTCACTGAACACAAAGAAGTTTCTCAGAAAGCTTCTTTCTCTTTGTTATCGGAGGATATTTCCATTGGCTCTATAGTCTTCAAAGGGATCCGAAATATCTGTTCTCAGATTCCACAGAAATAATGCTAGCAAAGAGATCTACGAAACGCAGATGTAACTCTGTGAGATGAATTAACAGAACACTAAGCAGTTTCTCAGAAAGCTTCTTTCCAGATTTCATCTGAGGATATTTCCTTTTGCACCATAGCCCTCTATCGGCTTCCAAATACCACTTTGCCAATTCCACAAGAACTGTTTTAGCGAAAGTCTTCTCGAAGGGAAAGCTGTAACTCTGTGAGATGATTTCACAGAACACAAAGAAGTTTCTCAGAAAGCTTCTTTCTCTTTGTTATCGGAGGATATTTCCTTTGGCCCTATAGTCTTCAAAGGGATCCGAAATATCTGTTCTCAGCTTCCACCGAAATAAGGTTAGCAAAGAGATCCACGAAATAGAGATGTAACTCTGTGAGTGGAAATCTCACATCACAAAGCAGATTCTCAGAAAGCTTCTTTCCAGATTTCATCTGAAGATATTTCCTTTTTCACCATAACTCTCTATGGGCTTCCAAATATTACTTTGCCATTTCCAGAAGAACAGTCTTTGCGAAAGGCTTCTTGAGGGGAAAGCTGTAACTCTGTGAGATGATTTCACAGAACACAAAGAAGTTTCTCAGAAAGCTTCTTTCTCTTTGTTATCGGAGGATATTTCCTTTGGCCCTATAGTCTTCAAAGGGATCCGAAATATCTGTTCTCAGATTCCACAGAAATAAGGCTAGCAAAGAGATCTACGAAACACAGATGTAACTATGTGAGATGAATTAACAGAACACTAAGCAGTTTCTCAGAAAGCTTCTTTCCAGATTTCATCTGAGGATATTTCCTTTTTCACCGTAGCCCCCTATGGGCTTCAAAATATCACTTTGCCAATTCCACAAGAACTGTCTTAGCGAAAGGCTTCTTGAGGGGAAAGCTGTAACTCTGTGAGATGATTTCACTGAACACAAAGAAGTTTCTCAGAAAGCTTCTTTCTCTTTGTTATCGGAGGATATTTCCTTTGGCCCTATAGTCTTCAAAGGGATCCGAAATATGTGTTCTCAGATTCCACTGAAAAAAGGCTAGCAAAGAGATCTACGAAACACAGATGTAACTCTGTGAGATGAATTCACAGAACACTAAGCAGTTTCTCAGAGAGCTTCTTTCCAGATTTCATCTGAGGATATTTCCTTTTGCACCACAGCCCTCTATGGGCTTCCAAATACCACTTTGCCAATTCCACAAGAACTGTGTTAGCGAAAGTCTTCTTGAAGGGAAAGCTGTAACTCTGTGAGATGATTTCACAGAACACAAAGAAGCTTCTCACAAAGCTTCTTTCTCTTTGTTATCGGAGGATATTTCCTTTGGCCCTACAGTCTTCAAAGGAATCCGAAATATCTGTTCTCAGATTCCACAGAAATAAGGCTAGCAAAGAGATCTACGAAACACAGATGTAACTCTGTGAGATGAATTCACAGAACACTAAGCAGTTTCTCAGAAAGCTTCTGTCCAGATTTCAAACGAGAATATTTCCTTTTTCACCATAGCCCTCAATGGGCTTCCAAATATCACTTTGCCAATTCCACAAGAACTGTCTTAGCGAAAGGCTTCTTGAGGGGAAAGCTGTAACTCTGTGAGATGATTTTACAGAACGCAAAGAAGTTTCTCAGAAAGCTTCTTTCTCTTTGTTATCGGAGGGTATTTCCTTTGGCCCTATAGTCTTCAAAGGGATCCGAAATATCTGCTCTCAGATTCCACAGAAATAAGGCTAGCAAAGAGATCTACGAAACACAGATGTAACCCTGTGAGTTGAATTAACAGAACACTAAGCAGTTTCTCTGAAAGCTTCCTTCCAGATTTCATGTGAGGATATTTCCTTTTTCACCATAGCCCTCTATGGGCTTCCAAATATCACTTTGCCAATTGCACAAGAACTGGCCTAGCGAAAGGCTTCTTGAGGGGAAAGCTGTAACTCTGTGAGATGATTTCACAGAACACAAAGAAGTTTCTCAGAAAGATTCTTTCTCTTTGTTATCGGAGGATAATTCCTTTGGCCCTATAATCTTCGAAGGGATCCGAAATATCTGTTCTCAGATTCCACAGAAATAAGGCTAGCAAAGAGATCCACGAAATACAGACGTAACTCTGTGAGTGGAAGTCACACATCACAGAGCAGTTTCTCAGAAAGCTTCTTTCCAGATTTCATCTGAGGATATTTCATTTTTCACCACAGCCCTCTATGGGCTTCCAAATATCACTTTGCCAATTCCACACGAACTGTCTTAGTGAAAGGCTTCTTGAGGGGAAAGCTGTAACTCTCTGAGATGATTTCACAGAACATAAAGAAGTTTCTCAGAAAGCTTCTTTCTCTTTGTTATCGGAGGATATTTCCTTTGGTCCTATAGTCTTCACAGGGATCCGAAACATCTGTTCTCAGATTCCACAGAAAGAAGGCTAGCAAAGAGATCTACGAAACACAGATGTAACTCTCTGAGATGAATTCACAGAACACTAAGCAGTTTCTCTGAAAGCTTCTTTCCAGATTTCATCGGAGGATATTTCCTTTTTCACCATAGCCCTCTATGGGCTTCCAAATATCACTTTGCCAATTCCACAAGAACTGTCTTAGCGAAAGGCTTCTTGAGGGGAAAGCTGTAACTCTGTGAGATGATTTCACTGAACACAAAGAAGTTTCTCAGAAAGCTTCTTTCTCTGTGTTATCGGAGGATATTTCCTTTGGCCCTATAGTCTTCAAAGGGATCCGAAATATCTGTTCTCAGATTCCACAGAAATAAGGCTAGCAAAGAGATCCAAGAAATACAGATGTAACTCTGTGAGTGGAAGTCACACATCACAGAGCAGTTTCTCAGAAAGCTTCTTTCCAGATTTCATCTGAGGATATTTCCTTTTCAAAATAGCCGTCTATGGGCTTCCAAATATCACTTTGCCAATTCCACAAGAACTGTCTTAGCGAAAGGCTTCTTGAGGGGAAAGCTGTAACTCTGTGGGATGATTTCACAGACACAAAGAAGTTTCTCAGAAAGCTTCTTTCTCTTTGTTATCGGAGGATATTTCCTTTGGCCCTATATTCTTCAAAGGGATCCGAAATACCTGTTCTGAGATTCCACAGAAATAAGGCTAGCAAAGATATCTACGAAACACAGATGTGACTCTGTGAGATGAATTAACAGTACACTAAGCAGTTTCTCAGAAAGCTTCTTTCCAGATTTCATCTGAGGATATTTACTTTTTCACCGTAGCCCTCTATGGGCTTCCAAAAATCACTTTGCCAATTCCACAAGAACTGTCTTAGCGAAAGGCTTCTTGAGGGGAAAGCTGTAACTCTGTGAGATGATTTCACAGAACACAAAGAAGTTTCTCAGAAAGCTTCTTTCTCTTTGTTATCGGAGGATATTTCCTTTGGCCCTATAGTCTTCAAAGGGAACCGAAATATCTGTTCTCAGATTCCGCAGATATAAGGCTAGCAAAGAGATTCACGAAATACAGATGTAACTCTGTGAGTGGAAGTCACACGTCACAGAGCAGATTCTCAGAAAGCTTCTTTCCAGATTTCATCTGAGGATATTTCCTTTTTCACCATAGCCCTCTAGGGGCTTCCATATATCACTTTGCCAATTCCACAAGGACTGTCTTAGCGAAAGGCTTCTTGAGGGGAAAGCTGTAACTCTGTGAGATGATTTCACAGAACACAAAGACGTTTCTCAGAAAGCTTCTTTCTCTTTGTTATCGGAGGATATTTCCTTTGGCCCTATAGTCTTCAAAGGGATTCGAAATACCTGTTGTCAGATTCCACAGAAATAAGGCTAGCAAAGAGATCTACGAAACACAGATGTAACTCTGTGAGATGAATTCACAGAACCCTGAGCAGTTTCTCAGAAAACGTCTTTCCAGATTTCATCTGAGGATATTTCCTTTTTCACCATAGCCCTCTATGGGCTTCCAAATATCACTTTGCCAATTCCACAAGAACTGTCTTAGTGAAAGGCTTCTTGACGGGAAAGCTGTAACTCTGTGAGATGATTTCACAGAACACAAAGAAGTTTCTCAGAAAGCTTCTTTCTCTTTGTTATTGGAGGATATTTCCTTTTGCCCGATAGTCTTCAAAGGGATCCGAAATACCTGTTCTCAGATTCCACAGAAATAAGGCTAGCAAAGAGATATTCGAAACACAGATGTAACCCTGTGAGACGAATTAACAGTACACTAAGCAGTTTCTCAGAAGGCTTCTTTCCAGATTTCATCTGAGGATATTTCCTTTTTCACCATAGCCCTCTATGGGCTTCCAAATATCACTTTGCCAATTCCACAAGAACTGTCTTAGCGAAAGGCTTCTTGAGGGGAAAGCTGTAACTCTGTGAGATGATTTCACAGAACACGAAGAAGTTTCTCAGAAAGCTTCTTTCTCTTTGTTATCGGAGGATATTTTCTTTGGCCCTATAGTCTTCAAAGGGATCCGAAATATCTGTTCTCAGATTCCACAGAAATAAGGCTAGCAAAGAGATCTACGAAACACAGATGTAACTATGTGAGATGAATTAACAGAACACTAAGCAGTTTCTCAGAAAGCTTCTTTCCAGATTTCATCTGAGGATATTTCCTTTTTCACCGTAGCCCCCTATGGGCTTCCAAATATCACTTTGCCAATTCCACAAGAACTGTCTTAGCAAAAGGCTTCTTGAGGGGAAAGCTGTAACTCTGTGAGATGATTTCACTGAACACAAAGAAGTTTCTCAGAAAGCTTCTTTCTCTTTGTTATCGGAGGATATTTCCTTTGGCCCTATAGTCTTCAAAGGGATCCGAAATATGTGTTCTCAGATTCCACAGAAAGAAGGCTAGCAAAGAGATCTACGAAACACAGATGTAACTCTGTGAGATGAATTCACAGAACACTAAGCAGTTTCTCAGAAAGCTTCTTTCCAGATTTCATCTGAGGATATTTCCTTTTGCACCATAGCCCTCTATGGGCTTCCAAATACCACTTTGCCAATTCCACAAGAACTGTGTTAGCGAAAGTCTTCTTGAAGGGAAAGCTGTAACTCTGTGAGATGATTTCACAGAACACAAAGAAGCTTCTCAGAAAGCTTCTTTCTCTTTGTTATCGGAGGATATTTCCTTTGGCCCTACAGTCTTCAAAGGAATCCGAAATATCTGTTCTCAGATTCCACAGAAATAAGGCTAGCAAAGAGATCTACGAAACACATATGTAACTCTGTGAGATGAATTCACAGAACACTAAGCAGTTTCTCAGAAAACGTCTTTCCAGATTTCATCTGAGGATATTTCCTTTTTCACCATAGCCCTCTATGGGCTTCCAAATATCACTTTGCCAATTCCAAAAGAACTGTCTTGGTGAAACGCTTCTTGAGGGGAAAGCTGTAACTCTGTGAGATGATTTCACAGAACACAAAGAAGTTTCTCAGAAAGCTTCTTTCTCTTTGTTATCGGAGGATATTTCCTTTGGCCCGATAGTCTTCAAAGGGATCGGAAATATCTGTTCTCAGATTCCACGGATATAAGGCTAGCAAAGAGATCTACGAAACACAGATGTAACTCTGTGAGATGAATTAACAGAACACTAAGCAGTTTCTCAGAAAGCTTCTTTCCAGATTTCATCTGAGGATATTTCCTTTTTCACCTTAGCCCTCTATGGGCTTCCAAATATCACTTTGCCAATTCCACAAGAACTGTCTTAGCGAAAGGCTTCTTGAAGGGAAAGCTGTAACTCTGTGAGATGATTTCACAGAACACAAAGAAGTTTCTCAGAAAGCTTCTTTCCCTTTGTTATTGGAGGATATTTCCTTTGGCCCTATAGTCTTCAAAGGGATCCGAAATACCTGTTCTCAGATTCCACAGAAATAAGGCTAGCAAAGAGATATGCGAAACACAGATGTAACCCTGTGAGATGAATTAACAGTACACTAAGCATTTTCTCAGAAGGCTTCTTTCCAGATTTCATCTGAGGATATTTCCTATTTCACCATAGCCCTCTATGGGCTTCCAAATATCATTTTGCCAATTCCACAAGAACTGTCTTAGCGAAAGGCCTCTTGAGGGGAAAGCTGTAACTCTGTGAGATGATTTCACAGAACACGAAGAAGTTTCTCAGAAAGCTTCTTTCTCTTTGTTATCGGAGGATATTTCCTTTGGCCCTATAGTCTTCAAAGAGATCCGAAATACCTGTTCTCAGACTCCACAGAAATAAGGCTAGCAAAGAGATCTACGAAACACAGATGTAACTCTGTGAGATGAATTCACAGAACACTAAGCAGTTTCTCAGAAAGATTCTTTCCAGGTTTCATCTGAGGATATTTCCTTTTTCACCATAGCCCTCTATGGGCTTCCAAATATCACTTTGCCAATTCCACAAGAACTGTCTTAGCGAAAGGCTTCTGGAGGGGAAAGCTGTAACTCTGTGAGATGATTTCACTGAACACAAAGAAGTTTCTCAGAAAGCTTCTTTCTCTTTGTTATCGGAGGATATTTCCTTTGGCTCTATAGTCTTCAAAGGGATCCGAAATATCTGTTCTCAGATTCCACAGAAATAATGCTACCAAAGAGATCTACGAAACGCAGATGTAACTCTGTGAGATGAATTAACAGAACACTAAGCAGTTTCTCAGAAAGCTTCTTTCCAGATTTCATCTGAGGATATTTCCTTTTGCACCATAGCCCTCTATCGGCTTCCAAATACCACTTTGCCAATTCCACAAGAACTGTTTTAGCGAAAGTCTTCTCGAAGGGAAAGCTGTAACTCTGTGAGATGATTTCACAGAACACAAAGAAGTTTCTCAGAAAGCTTCTTTCTCTTTGTTATCGGAGGATATTTCCTTTGGCCCTATAGTCTTCAAAGGGATCCGAAATATCTGTTCTCAGATTCCACCGAAATAAGGTTAGCAAAGAGATCCACGAAACAGAGATGTAACTCTGTGAGTGGAAATCTCACATCACAAAGCAGATTCTCAGAAAGCTTCTTTCCAGATTTCATCTGAAGATATTTCCTTTTTCACCATAACTCTCTATGGGCTTCCAAATATTACTTTGCCATTTCCACAAGAACAGTCTTTGCGAAAGGCTTCTTGAGGGGAAAGCTGTAACTCTGTGAGATGATTTCACAGAACACAAAGAAGTTTCTCAGAAAGCTTCTTTCTCTTTGTTATCGGAGGATATTTCCTTTGGCCCTATAGTCTTCAAAGGGATCCGAAATATCTGTTCTCAGATTCCACAGAAATAAGGCTAGCAAAGAGATCTACGAAACACAGATGTAACTATGTGAGATGAATTAACAGAACACTAAGCAGTTTCTCAGAAAGCTTCTTTCCAGATTTCATCTGAGGATATTTCCTTTTTCACCGTAGCCCCCTAAGGGCTTCCAAATATCACTTTGCCAATTCCACAAGAACTGTCTTAGCGAAAGGCTTCTTGAGGGGAAAGCTGTAACTCTGTGAGATGATTTCACTGAACACAAAGAAGTTTCTCAGAAAGCTTCTTTCTCTTTGTTACCGGGGGATATTTCCTTTGGCCCTATAGTCTTCAAAGGGATCCGAAATATGTGTTCTCAGATTCCACAGAAAGAAGGCTAGCAAAGAGATCTACGAAACACAGATGTAACTCTGTGAGATGAATTCACAGAACACTAAGCAGTTTCTCAGAGAGCTTCTTTCCAGATTTCATCTGAGGATATTTCCTTTTGCACCATAGCCCTCTATGGGCTTCCAAATACCACTTTGCCAATTCCACAAGAACTGTGTTAGCGAAAGTCTTCTTGAAGGGAAAGCTGTAACTCTGTGAGATGATTTCACAGAACACAAAGAAGCTTCTCACAAAGCTTCTTTCTCTTTGTTATCGGAGGATATTTCCTTTGGCCCTACAGTCTTCAAAGGAATCCGAAATATCTGTTCTCAGATTCCACAGAAA
Organism: Macaca mulatta; assembly: GCF_049350105.2. Classification (NCBI taxonomy): domain Eukaryota; kingdom Metazoa; phylum Chordata; class Mammalia; order Primates; family Cercopithecidae; genus Macaca; species Macaca mulatta. The sequence goes on along the minus strand of NC_133416.1, from coordinate 39,416,443 downwards.
TAAGGCTAGCAAAGAGATTTACGAAACACAGATGTAACTCTGTGAGATGAATTCACAGAACACTAAGCAGTTTCTCAGAAAGCTTCTGTCCAGATTTCATCTGAGAATATTTCCTTTTTCACCATAGCCCTCAATGGGCTTCCAAATATCACTTTGCCAATTCCACAAGAACTGTCTTAGCGAAAGGCTTCTTGAGGGGAAAGCTGTAACTCTGTGAGATGATTTTACAGAACGCAAAGAAGTTTCTCAGAAAGCTTCTTTCTCTTTGTTATCGGAGGGTATTTCCTTTGGCCCTATAGTCTTCAAGGGGATCCGAAATATCTGCTCTCAGATTCCACAGAAATAAGGCTAGCAAAGAGATCTACGAAACACAGATGTAACCCTGTGAGTTGAATTAACAGAACACTAAGCAGTTTCTCTGAAAGCTTCCTTCCAGATTTCATGTGAGGATATTTCCTTTTTCACCATAGCCCTCTATGGGCTTCCAAATATCACTTTGCCAATTCCACAAGAACTGGCCTAGCGAAAGTCTTCTTGAGGGGAAAGCTGTAACTCTGTGAGATGATTTCACAGAACACAAAGAAGTTTCTCAGAAAGATTCTTTCTCTTTGTTATCGGAGGATAATTCCTTTGGCCCTATAATCTTCGAAGGGATCCGAAATATCTGTTCTCAGATTCCACAGAAATAAGGCTAGCAAAGAGATCCACGAAATACAGACGTAACTCTGTGAGTGGAAGTCACACATCACAGAGCAGTTTCTCAGAAAGCTTCTTTCCAGATTTCATCTGAGGATATTTCATTTTTCACCACAGCCCTCTATGGGCTTCCAAATATCACTTTGCCAATTCCACACGAACTGTCTTAGTGAAAGGCTTCTTGAGGGGAAAGCTGTAACTCTCTGAGATGATTTCACAGAACATAAAGAAGTTTCTCAGAAAGCTTCTTTCTCTTTGTTATCGGAGGATATTTCCTTTGGCCCTATAGTCTTCACAGGGATCCGAAACATCTGTTCTCAGATTCCACAGAAAGAAGGCTAGCAAAGAGATCTACGAAACACAGATGTAACTCTCTGAGATGAATTCACAGAACACTAAGCAGTTTCTCTGAAAGCTTCTTTCCAGATTTCATCGGAGGATATTTCCTTTTTCACCATAGCCCTCTATGGGCTTCCAAATATCACTTTGCCAATTCCACAAGAACTGTCTTAGCGAAAGGCTTCTTGAGGGTAGAGCTGTAACTCTGGAGATGATTTCACAGAACACAAAGAAGTTTCTCAGAAAGCATCTTTCTCTTATTATCGGAGGATATTTAATTTGGCCCTATAGTCTTCAAAGGGATCCGAAATATCTGTTCTCAGATTCCACAGAAATAAGGCTAGCAAAGAGATACACGAAATACAGATGTAACTCTGAGAGTGGAAGTCACACATCACAGAGCAGTTTCTCAGAAAGCTTCTTTCCAGATTTCATCTGAGGATATTTCCTTTTTCACCATAGCCCTCTATGGGCTTCCAAATATCACTTTGCCAATTCCAAAAGAACTGTCTTGGTGAAACGCTTCTTGAGGGGAAAGCTGTAACTCTGTGAGATGATTTCCCAGAACACTAAGAAGTTTCTCAGAAAGCTTCTTTCTCTTTGTTATCGGAGGATATTTCCTTTGGCCCTATATTCTTCAAAGGGATCCGAAATACCTGTTCTGAGATTCCACAGAAATAAGGCTAGCAAAGATATCTACGAAACACAGATGTAACTCTGTGAGATGAATTAACAGTACACTAAGCAGTTTCTCACAAAGCTTCTTTCCAGATTTCATCTGAGGATATTTACTTTTTCACCGTAGCCCTCTATGGGCTTCCAAAAATCACTTTGCCAATTCCACAAGAACTGTCTTAGCGAAAGGCTTCTTGAGGGGAAAGCTGTAACTCTGTGAGATGATTTCACAGAACACAAAGAAGTTTCTCAGAAAGCTTCTTTCTCTTTGTTATCGGAGGATATTTCCTTTGGCCCTATAGTCTTCAAAGGGAACCGAAATAACTGTTCTCAGATTCCGCAGATATAAGGCTAGCAAAGAGATTCACGAAATACAGATGTAACTGTGTGAGTGGAAGTCACACGTCACAGAGCAGATTCTCAGAAAGCTTCTTTCCAGATTTCATCTGAGGATATTTCCTTTTTCACCATAGCCCTCTAGGGGCTTCCATATATCACTTTGCCAATTCCACAAGGACTGTCTTAGCGAAAGGCTTCTTGAGGGGAAAGCTGTAACTCTGTGAGATGATTTCACAGAACACAAAGACGTTTCTCAGAAAGCTTCTTTCTCTTTGTTATCGGAGGATATTTCTTTGGCCCTATAATCTTCAAAGGGATTCGAAATACCTGTTGTCAGATTCCACAGAAATAAGGCTAGCAAAGAGATCTACGAAACACAGATGTAACTCTGTGAGATGAATTCACAGAACCCTGAGCAGTTTCTCAGAAAACGTCTTTCCAGATTTCATCTGAGGATATTTCCTTTTTCACCATAGCCCTCTATGGGCTTCCAAATATCACTTTGCCAATTCCACAAGAACTGTCTTAGTGAAAGGCTTCTTGACGGGAAAGCTGTAACTCTGTGAGATGATTTCACAGAACACAAAGAAGTTTCTCAGAAAGCTTCTTTCTCTTTGTTATTGGAGGATATTTCCTTTTGCCCGATAGTCTTCAAAGGGATCCGAAATACCTGTTCTCAGATTCCACAGAAATAAGGCTAGCAAAGAGATATTCGAAACACAGATGTAACCCTGTGAGACGAATTAACAGTACACTAAGCAGTTTCTCAGAAGGCTTCTTTCCAGATTTCATCTGAGGATATTTCCTTTTTCACCATAGCCCTCTATGGGCTTCCAAATATCACTTTGCCAATTCCACAAGAACTGTCTTAGCGAAAGGCTTCTTGAGGGGAAAGCTGTAACTCTGTGAGATGATTTCACAGAACACGAAGAAGTTTCTCAGAAAGCTTCTTTCTCTTTGTTATCGGAGGATATTTTCTTTGGCCCTATAGTCTTCAAAGGGATCCGAAATATCTGTTCTCAGATTCCACAGAAATAAGGCTAGCAAAGAGATCTACGAAACACAGATGTAACTATGTGAGATGAATTAACAGAACACTAAGCAGTTTCTCAGAAAGCTTCTTTCCAGATTTCATCTGAGGATATTTCCTTTTTCACCGTAGCCCCCTATGGGCATCCAAATATCACTTTGCCAATTCCACAAGAACTGTCTTAGCAAAAGGCTTCTTGAGGGGAAAGCTGTAACTCTGTGAGATGATTTCACTGAAGACAAAGAAGTTTCTCAGAAAGCTTCTTTCTCTTTGTTATCGGAGGATATTTCCTTTGGCCCTATAGTCTTCAAAGGGATCCGAAATATGTGTTCTCAGATTCCACAGAAAGAAGGCTAGCAAAGAGATCTACGAAACACAGATGTAACTCTGTGAGATGAATTCACAGAACACTAAGCAGTTTCTCAGAAAGCTTCTTTCCAGATTTCATCTGAGGATATTTCCTTTTGCACCATAGCCCTCTATGGGCTTCCAAATACCACTTCGCCAATTCCACAAGAACTGTGTTAGCGAAAGTCTTCTTGAAGGGAAAGCTGTAACTCTGTGAGATGATTTCACAGAACACAAAGAAGCTTCTCAGAAAGCTTCTTTCTCTTTGTTATCGGAGGATATTTCCTTTGGCCCTACAGTCTTCAAAGGAATCCGAAATATCTGTTCTCAGATTCCACAGAAATAAGGCTAGCAAAGAGATCTACGAAACACATATGTAACTCTATGAGATGAATTCACAGAACACTAAGCAGTTTCTCAGAAAACGTCTTTCCAGATTTCATCTGAGGATATTTCCTTTTTCACCATAGCCCTCTATGGGCTTCCAAATATCACTTTGCCAATTCCAAAAGAACTGTCTTGGTGAAACGCTTCTTGAGGGGAAAGCTGTAACTCTGTGAGATGATTTCACAGAACACAAAGAAGTTTCTCAGAAAGCTTCTTTCTCTTTGTTATCGGAGGATATTTCCTTTGGCCCGATAGTCTTCAAAGGGATCGGAAATATCTGTTCTCAGATTCCACGGATATAAGGCTAGCAAAGAGATCTACGAAACACAGATGTAACTCTGTGAGATGAATTAACAGAACACTAAGCAGTTTCTCAGAAAGCTTCTTTCCAGATTTCATCTGAGGATATTTCCTTTTTCACCTTAGCCCTCTATGGGCTTCCAAATATCACTTTGCCAATTCCACAAGAACTGTCTTAGCGAAAGGCTTCTTGAAGGGAAAGCTGTAACTCTGTGAGATGATTTCACAGAACACAAAGAAGTTTCTCAGAAAGCTTCTTTCCCTTTGTTATTGGAGGATATTTCCTTTGGCCCTATAGTCTTCAAAGGGATCCGAAATACCTGTTCTCAGATTCCACAGAAATAAGGCTAGCAAAGAGATATGCGAAACACAGATGTAACCCTGTGAGATGAATTAACAGTACACTAAGCATTTTCTCAGAAGGCTTCTTTCCAGATTTCATCTGAGGATATTTCCTATTTCACCATAGCCCTCTATGGGCTTCCAAATATCATTTTGCCAATTCCACAAGAACTGTCTTAGCGAAAGGCCTCTTGAGGGGAAAGCTGTAACTCTGTGAGATGATTTCACAGAACACGAAGAAGTTTCTCAGAAAGCTTCTTTCTCTTTGTTATCGGAGGATATTTCCTTTGGCCCTATAGTCTTCAAAGAGATCCGAAATACCTGTTCTCAGACTCCACAGAAATAAGGCTAGCAAAGAGATCTACGAAACACAGATGTAACTCTGTGAGATGAATTCACAGAACACTAAGCAGTTTCTCAGAAAGATTCTTTCCAGGTTTCATCTGAGGATATTTCCTTTTTCACCATAGCCCTCTATGGGCTTCCAAATATCACTTTGCCAATTCCACAAGAACTGTCTTAGCGAAAGGCTTCTGGAGGGGAAAGCTGTAACTCTGTGAGATGATTTCACTGAACACAAAGAAGTTTCTCAGAAAGCTTCTTTCTCTTTGTTATCGGAGGATATTTCCTTTGGCTCTATAGTCTTCAAAGGGATCCGAAATATCTGTTCTCAGATTCCACAGAAATAATGCTAGCAAAGAGATCTACGAAACGCAGATGTAACTCTGTGAGATGAATTAACAGAACACTAAGCAGTTTCTCAGAAAGCTTCTTTCCAGATTTCATCTGAGGATATTTCCTTTTGCACCATAGCCCTCTATCGGCTTCCAAATACCACTTTGCCAATTCCACAAGAACTGTTTTAGCGAAAGTCTTCTCGAAGGGAAAGCTGTAACTCTGTGAGATGATTTCACAGAACACAAAGAAGTTTCTCAGAAAGCTTCTTTCTCTTTGTTATCGGAGGATATTTCCTTTGGCCCTATAGTCTTCAAAGGGATCCGAAATATCTGTTCTCAGATTCCACCGAAATAAGGTTAGCAAAGAGATCCACGAAACAGAGATGTAACTCTGTGAGTGGAAATCTCACATCACAAAGCAGATTCTCAGAAAGCTTCTTTCCAGATTTCATCTGAAGATATTTCCTTTTTCACCATAACTCTCTATGGGCTTCCAAATATTACTTTGCCATTTCCACAAGAACAGTCTTTGCGAAAGGCTTCTTGAGGGGAAAGCTGTAACTCTGTGAGATGATTTCACAGAACACAAAGAAGTTTCTCAGAAAGCTTCTTTCTCTTTGTTATCGGAGGATATTTCCTTTGGCCCTATAGTCTTCAAAGGGATCCGAAATATCTGTTCTCAGATTCCACAGAAATAAGGCTAGCAAAGAGATCTACGAAACACAGATGTAACTATGTGAGATGAATTAACAGAACACTAAGCAGTTTCTCAGAAAGCTTCTTTCCAGATTTCATCTGAGGATATTTCCTTTTTCACCGTAGCCCCCTAAGGGCTTCCAAATATCACTTTGCCAATTCCACAAGAACTGTCTTAGCGAAAGGCTTCTTGAGGGGAAAGCTGTAACTCTGTGAGATGATTTCACTGAACACAAAGAAGTTTCTCAGAAAGCTTCTTTCTCTTTGTTATCGGAGGATATTTCCTTTGGCCCTATAGTCTTCAAAGGGATCCGAAATATGTGTTCTCAGATTCCACAGAAAGAAGGCTAGCAAAGAGATCTACGAAACACAGATGTAACTCTGTGAGATGAATTCACAGAACACTAAGCAGTTTCTCAGAGAGCTTCTTTCCAGATTTCATCTGAGGATATTTCCTTTTGCACCATAGCCCTCTATGCGCTTCCAAATACCACTTTGCCAATTCCACAAGAACTGTGTTAGCGAAAGTCTTCTTGAAGGGATAGCTGTAACTCTGTGAGATGATTTCACAGAACACAAAGAAGCTTCTCACAAAGCTTCTTTCTCTTTGTTATCGGAGGATATTTCCTTTGGCCCTACAGTCTTCAAAGGAATCCGAAATATCTGTTCTCAGATTCCACAGAAATAAGGCTAGCAAAGAGATTTACGAAACACAGATGTAACTCTGTGAGATGAATTCACAGAACACTAAGCAGTTTCTCAGAAAGCTTCTGTCCAGATTTCATCTGAGAATATTTCCTTTTTCACCATAGCCCTCAATGGGCTTCCAAATATCACTTTGCCAATTCCACAAGAACTGTCTTAGCGAAAGGCTTCTTGAGGGGAAAGCTGTAACTCTGTGAGATGATTTTACAGAACGCAAAGAAGTTTCTCAGAAAGCTTCTTTCTCTTTGTTATCGGAGGGTATTTCCTTTGGCCCTATAGTCTTCAAAGGGATCCGAAATATCTGCTCTCAGATTCCACAGAAATAAGGCTAGCAAAGAGATCTACGAAACACAGATGTAACCCTGTGAGTTGAATTAACAGAACACTAAGCAGTTTCTCTGAAAGCTTCCTTCCAGATTTCATGTGAGGATATTTCCTTTTTCACCATAGCCCTCTATGGGCTTCCAAATATCACTTTGCCAATTCCACAAGAACTGGCCTAGCGAAAGGCTTCTTGAGGGGAAAGCTGTAACTCTGTGAGATGATTTCACAGAACACAAAGAAGTTTCTCAGAAAGATTCTTTCTCTTTGTTATCGGAGGATAATTCCTTTGGCCCTATAATCTTCGAAGGGATCCGAAATATGTGTTCTCAGATTCCACAGAAATAAGGCTAGCAAAGAGATCCACGAAATACAGATGTAACTCTGTGAGTGGAAGTCACACATCACAGAGCAGTTTCTCAGAAAGCTTCTTTCCAGATTTCATCTGAGGATATTTCATTTTTCACCACAGCCCTCTATGGGCTTCCAAATATCACTTTGCCAATTCCAAAAGAACTGTCTTGGTGAAACGCTTCTTGAGGGGAAAGCTGTAACTCTGTGAGATGATTTCCCAGAACACTAAGAAGTTTCTCAGAAATATTCTGTCTCTTTGTTATCGGAGGATATTTCCTTTGGCCCTATAGTCTTCAAAGGGATCCGAAATATCTGTTCTCAGATTCCCCAGAAATAAGGCTAGCAAAGAGATCTACGAAACACAGATGTAACTCTGTGAGATGAATTCACAGAACACTAAGCAGTTTCTCAGAAAGCTTCTTTCCAGATTTCATCTGAGGATATTTCCTTTTTCACCATAGCTCTCTATGGGCTTCCAAATATCACTTTGCCAATTCTACAAGAACTGTCTTAGCGAAAGGCTTCTTGAGGGGAAAGCTGTAACTCTGTGAGAGGATTTCACAGAACACAAAGAAGTTTCTCAGAAGCTTCTTTCTCTGTGTTATCGGAGGTTATTTCCTTTGGCCCTATAGTCTTCAAAGGGATCCGAAATATCTGTTCTCAGATTCCACAGAAATAAGGCTAGCAAACAGATCTACGAAACACAAATGTAACTCTGTGAGATGAATTCACAGAACACTAAGCAGTTTCTCAGAAAGCTTCTTTCCAGATTTCATCTGAGGATATTTCCTTTTTCACCTTAGCCCTCTATGGGCTTCCAAATATCACTTTGCCAATTCCACAAGAACTGTCTTAGCGAAAGGCGTCTTGAGGGGAAAGCTGTAACGCTGTGAGATGATTTCACAGAACACAAAGAAGTTTCTCAGAAATATTCTGTCTCTTTGTTATCGGAGGATATTTCCTTTGGCCCTATAGTCTTCAAAGGGATCCGAAATATCTGTTCTCAGATTCCACAGAAATAAGGCTAGCAAAGAGATCTACGAAACACAGATGTAACTCTGTGAGATGAATTCACAGAACACTAAGCAGTTTCTCAGAAAGCTTCTTTCCAGATTTCATCTGAGGATATTTCCTTTTTCACCATAGCCCTCTATGGGCTTCCAAATATCACTTTGCCAATTCCACAAGAACTGTCTTAGCGAAAGGCTTCTTGAGGGGAAAGCTGTAACTCTGTGAGATGATTTCACAGAACACAAAGAAGTTTCTCAGAAATATTCTGTCTCTTTGTTATCGGAGGATATTTCCTTTGGCCCTATAGTCTTCAAAGGGATCCGAAATATCTGTTCTCAGATTCCACAGAAATAAGGCTAGCAAAGAGATCTACGAAACACAGATGTAACTCTGTGAGATGAATTCACAGAACACTAAGCAGTTTCTCAGAAAGCTTCTTTCCAGATTTCATCTGAGGATATTTCCTTTTTCACCGTAGCCCCCTATGGGCTTCCAAATATCACTTTGCCAATTCCACAAGAACTGTCTTAGCGAAAGGCTTCTTGAGGGGAAAGCTGTAACTCTGTGAGATGATTTCACTGAACACAAAGAAGTTTCTCAGAAAGCTTCTTTCTCTTTGTTATCGGAGGATATTTCCTTTGGCCCTATAGTCTTCAAAGGGATCCGAAATATGTGTTCTCAGATTCCACAGAAAGAAGGCTAGCAAAGAGATCTACGAAACACAGATGTAACCCTGTGAGTTGACTTAACAGAGCACTAAGCAGTTTCTCTGAAAGCTTCCTTCCAGATTTCATGTGAGGATATTTCCTTTTTCACCATAGCCCTCTATGGGCTTCCAAATATCACTTTGCCAATTCCACAAAAACTGTCTTAGCGAAAGGCTTCTTGAGGGGAAAGCTGTAACTCTGTGAGATGATTTCAAAGAACACAAAGAAGTTTCTCAGAAAGCTTCTTTCTCTTTGTTATCGGAGGGTATTTCCTTTGGCCCTATAGTCTTCAAAGGGATCCGAAATATCTGCTCTCAGATTCCACAGAAATAAGGCTAGCAAAGAGATCTACGAAACACAGATGTAACCCTGTGAGTTGACTTAACAGAGCACTAAGCAGTTTCTCTGAAAGCTTCCTTCCAGTTTTCATGTGAGGATATTTCCTTTTTCACCATAGCCCTCTATGGGCTTCCAAATATCACTTTGCCAATTCCACAAGAACTGTCCTAGCGAAAGGCTTCTTGAGGGGAAAGCTGTAACTCTGTGAGATGATTTCACAGAACACAAAGAAGTTTCTCAGAAAGCTTCTTTCTCTTTGTTATCGGAGGATATTTCCTTTGGCCCTATAATCTTCGAAGGGATCCGAAATATCTGTTCTCAGATTCCACAGAAATAAGGCTAGCAAAGAGATCCACGAAATACAGACGTAACTCTGTGAGTGGAAGTCACACATCATAGAGCAGTTTCTCAGAAAGCTTCTTTCCAGATTTCATCTGAGGATATTTCATTTTTCACCACAGCCCTCTATGGGCTTCCAAATATCACTTTGCCAATTCCACACGAACTGTCTTAGTGAAAGGCTTCTTGAGGGGAAAGCTGTAACTCTCTGAGATAATTTCACAGAACATAAAGAAGTTTCTCAGACAGCTTCTTTCTCTTTGTTTTCGGAGGATATTTCCTTTGGCCCTATAGTCTTCACAGGGATCCGAAACATCTGTTCTCAGATTCCACAGAAAGAAGACTAGCAAAGAGATCTACGAAACACAGATGTAACTCTCTGAGATGAATTCACAGAACACTAAGCAGTTTCTCTGAAAGCTTCTTTCCAGATTTCATCGGAGGATATTTCCTTTTTCACCATAGCCCTCTATGGGCTTCCTAATATCACTTTGCCAATTCCACAAGAACTGTCTTAGCGAAAGGCTTCTTGAGGGGAAAGCTGTAACTCTGTGAGATTATTTCGCAGAACACAAAGAAGTTTCTCAGAAATCTTCTTTCTCTTTGTTATCGGAGGATATTTCCTTTGGCCCTATAGTCTTCAAAGGGATCCGAAATATCTGTTCTCAGATTCCACAGAAATAAGGCTAGCAAAGAGATCCACGAAATACAGATGTAACTCTGTGAGTGGAAATCACACATCACAGAGCAGTTTCTCAGAAAGCTTCTTTCCAGATTTCATCTGAGGATATTTCCTTTTTCACCATAGCCCTCTATGGGCTTCCAAATATAACTTTGCCAATTCCACAAGAACTGTCTTAGTGAAAGTCTTTTTGAGGGGAAAGCTGTAACTCTGTGAGATGATTTCACAGAACACAAAGAAGTTTCTCAGAAAGTTTTTTCTCTTTGTTATCGACGGATATTTCCTTTGGCCCTATAGTCTACAAAGGGATCCGAAATATCTGATCTCAGATTCCACAGAAATAATGCTGGCAAAATGATCTACGAAACACAGATGTAACTCTGTGAGATGAATTCACAGAACACTAAGCAGTTTCTCAGAAAGCTTCTTTCCAGATTTCATCTGAGGATATTTCCTTTTTCACCATAGCCCTCTAGGGGCTTCCAAATATCACTTTGCCAATTCCACAAGAACTGTCTTAGCGAAAGGCTTCTTGAGGGGAAAGCTGTAACTCTGTGAGATGATTTCGCAGAACACAAAGAAGTTTCTCAGAAAGATTCTTTCTCTTTGTTATCGGAGGTTATTTCCTTTGGCCCTATAGTCTTCAAAGGGATCCGAAATATCTCTTCTCAGATTCCACAGAAATAAGGCTAGCAAAGAGATGCACGAAATACAGACGTAACTCTGAGAGTGGAAGTCACACATCACAGAGCAGTTTCTCAGAAAGCTTCTTTCCAGATTTCATCTGAGGATATTTCCTTTTTCACCATAGCCCTCTATGGGCTTCCAAATATCACTTTGCCAATTCCACAAAAACTGTCTTAGCGAAAGGCTTCTTGAGGGGAAAGCTGTAACTCTGTGTGATGATTTCACAGAACACAAAGAAGTTTCTCAGAAAGCTTCTTTCTCTTTGTTATCGGAGGATATTTCCTTTGGCCCTATAGTCTTCAAAGGGATCCGAAATATCTGTTCTCAGATTCCACAGAAATAAGGCTAGCAAAGAGATCCACGAAATACAGATGTAACTCTGTGAGATGAATTCACAGAACACTAAGCAGTTTCTCAGAAAGCTTCTTTCCAGATTTCATCTGAGGATATTTCCTTTTTCACCATAGGGCTTCCAAATATCACTTTGCCAATTCCACAAGAACTGCCTTAGCGAAAGGCTTCTTGAGGGGAAAGCTGTAACTCTGTGTGATGATTTCACAGAACACAAGGAAGTTTCTCAGAAAGCTCCTTTCTCTTTGTTATCAGAGGATATTTCCTTTGGCCCTATAGTCTTCAAAGGGATCCGAAATATCTGGTCTCAGATTCCACAGAAATAAGGCTAGCAAAGAGATCTACGAAACACAGATGTAACTCTGTGAGATGAATTCACAGAACACTAAGTAGTTTCTCAGAAAGCTTCTTTCCAGATTTCATCTGAGGATATTTCCTTTTTCACCATAGCCCTCTATGGGCTTTCAAATATCACTTTGCCAATTCCACAAGAACTGTCTAAACGAAAGGCTTCTTGAGGGGAAAGCTGTAACTGTGTCAGATGATTTCACAGAACACAAAGAAGTTCCTCAGAAAGCTTCTTTCTCTTTGTTGTCGGAGGATATTTACTTTGGCCCTATAGTCTTCAAAGGGATCCGAAATATCTGTTCTCAGATTCCACAGAAATAAGGCTAGCAAAGAGATCCAGGAAACACAGATGTAACTCTGTGCGATGAATTCACAGAACACTAAGCAGTTTCTCAGAAAGCTTCTTTCCAGATTTCATCTGAGGATATTTCCTTTATCACCATAGGGCTTCCAAATATCACTTTGCCAATTCCAAAAGAACTGTCTTAGCGAAAGGCTTCTTGAGGGGAAAGCTGTAACTCTGTGAGATGATTTCACAGAACACAAAGAAGTTTCTCAGAAAGCTTCTTTCTCTTTGTTATCGGAGGATATTTCCTTTGGCCCTATAGTCTTCAAAGGGATCCGAAATATCTGGTCTCAGATTCCACAGAAAGAAGGCTAACAAAGAGATCCACGAAATACTGATGTAACTCTGTGAGTGGAAGTCACACATCACAGAGCAGTTTCTCAGAAAGCTTCTTACCAGATTTCATCTGAGGATATTTGCTTTTTCACCATATCCCTCTATGGGCTTCCAAATATCACTTTGCCAATTCCACAAGAACTGTCTTAACGAAAGGCTTCTTGAAGGGAAAGCTGTAACTCTGTGAGATGATTTCACAGAACACAAAGAAGTTTCTCAGAAAGCTTCTTTCTCTTTGTTATCGGAGGATATTTCCTTTGGCCCTATAGTCTTCAAAGGGATCCGAAATATCTGTTCTCAGATTCCACAGAAATAAGGCTAGGAAAGAGGTCTGCGAAACACAGATGTAACTCTGTGAGATGAATTCACAGAACACTAAGCAGTTTTCCAGAAAGCTTCTTTCCAGATTTCATCTGAGGATATTTCCTTTTTCACCATAGCCCTCTATGGGCTTCCAAATATCACTTTGCCAATTCCACAAAAACTGTCTTAGCGAAAGGCTTCTTGAGGGGAAAGCTGTAACTCTGTGTGATGATTTCACAGAACACAAAGAAGTTTCTCAGAAAGCTTCTTTCTCTTTGTTATCGGAGGACATTTCCTTTGGCCTTATAGTCTTCAAAGGGATCCGAAATATCTGTTCTCAGATTCCACAGAAATAAGGATAGCAAAGAGATCCACGAAATACTGATGTAACTCTTTGAGTGGACGTCACACATCACAGGGCAGTTTCTCAGAAAGCTTCTTTCCAGATTTCATCTGAGGATATTTCCTTTTTCATCATAGCCCTCTATGGGCTTCCAAATATCACTTTGCCAATTCCACAAGAACTGTCTTAGCCAAAGGCTTCTTGAGGGGAAAGCTGTAACTCTGTGAGATGATTTCACAGAACACAAAGAAGTTTCTCAGAAAGCTTCTTTCTCTTTGTTATCGGAGGATATTTCCTTTGGCCCTATAGTCTTCAAAGGGATCCGAAATATCTGTTCTCAGATTCCAAAGAAATAAGGCAAGCAAAGAGATCTACGAAACACAGATGTAACTCTGTGAGATGAATTCGCAGAACACTAAGCAGTTTCTCTGAAAGCTTCTTTCCAGATTTCATCTGAGGATATTTCCTTTTTCACCATAGCACTCTATGGGCTTCCAAATATCACTTTGCCAATTCCACAAGAACTTTCTTAGCGAAAGGCTTCTTGAGGATAAAGCTGTAACTCTGTGAGATGATTTCACAGAACACAAAGAAGTTTCTCAGAAAGCTTCTTTCTCTTTGTTATCGGAGGATATTTCCTTTGGCCCTATAGTCTTCCAAGGTATCCGAAATATCTCTTCTCAGATTCCACAGAAATAAGGCTAGCAAAGAGGTCTGCGAAACACAGATGTAACTCTGTGAGATGAATTCACAGAACACTAAGCAGTTTTCCAGAAAGCTTCTTTCCAGATTTCATCTGAGGATATTTCCTTTTTCACCATAGCCCTCTATGGGCTTCCAAATATCACTTTGCCAATTCCTCAAAAACTGTCTTAGCGAAAGGCTTCTTGAGGGGAAAGCTGTAACTCTGTGTGATGATTTCACAGAACACAAAGAAGTTTCTCAGAAAGCTTCTTTCTCTTTGTTATCGGAGGACATTTCCTTTGGCCTTATAGTCTTCAAAGGGATCCGAAATATCTGTTCTCAGATTCCACAGAAATAAGGATAGCAAAGAGATCCACGAAATACTGATGTAACTCTTTGAGTGGACGTCACACATCACAGGGCAGTTTCTCAGAAAGCTTCTTTCCAGATTTCATCTGAGGATATTTCCTTTTTCATCATAGCCCTCTATGGGCTTCCAAATATCACTTTGCCAATTCCACAAGAACTGTCTTAGCCAAAGGCTTCTTGAGGGGAAAGCTGTAACTCTGTGAGATGATTTCACAGAACACAAAGAAGTTTCTCAGAAAGCTTCTTTCTCTTTGTTATCGGAGGATATTTCCTTTGGCCCTATAGTCTTCAAAGGGATCCGAAATATCTGTTCTCAGATTCCAAAGAAATAAGGCAAGCAAAGAGATCTACGAAACACAGATGTAACTCTGTGAGATGAATTCGCAGAACACTAAGCAGTTTCTCTGAAAGCTTCTTTCCAGATTTCATCTGAGGATATTTCCTTTTTCACCATAGGGCTTCCAAGAATCACTTTGCCAATTCCACAAGAACCGTCTTAGAGAAAGGCTTCTTGAGGGGAAAGCTGTAACTCTGTGAGATGATTTCACAGAACACAAGGAAGTTTCTCAGAAAGCTTTTTTCTCTTTGTTATCGGAGGATATTTCCTTTGGCCCTATAGTCTTCAAAGGGATCCGAAATATCTGTTCTCAGATTCCACAGAAATAAGGCTAGCAAAGAGATCCACGAAATACAGATGTAACTCTGAGAGTGGATGTCACACATCACAGAGCAGTTTCTCAGAAAGCTTCTTTCCAGATTTCATCTGAGGATATTTCCTTTTTCACCATAGCCCTCTATGGGCTTCCAAATATCACTTTGCCAATTCCACAAGAACTGTCTTAGCGAAAGGCTTCTTGAGTGGAAAGCTGTAACTCTGTGAGATGATTTCACAGAACACAAAGAAGTTTCTCAGAAAGCTTCTTTCTCTTTGTTATCGGAGGATATTTCCTTTGGGCCTATACCCTCCAAAGGGATCCGAAATATCTGTTCTCAGATTCCACAGAAATAAGGCTAGCAAAGAGATCCACGAAATACTGAAGTAACTGTGTGAGTGGACGTCACACATCACAGAGCAATTTCTCAGAAAGCTTCTTTCCAGATTTCATCTGAGGATATTTCCTTTTTCACCGTAGCCCTCTATGGGCTTTCAAATATCACTTTGCCAATTCCACAAGAACTGTCTTAGCGAAAGGCTTCTTGAGGGGAAAGCTGTAACTCTGTGAGATGATTTCGCAGAACACAAAGAAGTTTCTCAGAAAGCTTTTTTCTCTTTGTTATCGGAGGATATTTCCTTTGGGCCTATACCCTCCAAAGGGATCCGAAATATCTGTTCTATGATTCTACAGAAATAAGGCTAGCAAAGAGATCCACGAAATACTGAAGTAACTGTGTGAGTGGACGTCACACATCACAGAGCAGTTTCTCAGAAAGCTTCTTTCCAGATTTCATCTGAGGATATTTCCTTTTTCACCATAGCCCTCTATGGGCTTCCAAATATCACTTTGCCAATTCCACAAGAACTGTCTAAGCGAAAGGCTTCTTGAGGGGAAAGCTGTAACTGTGTCAGATGATTTCACAGAACACAAAGAAGTTTCTCAGAAAGCTTCTTTCTCTTTGTTGTCGGAGGATATTTACTTTGGCCCTATAGTCTTCAAAGGGATCCGAAATATCTGTTCTCAGATTCCACAGAAATAAGGCTAGCAAAGAGATCCAGGAAACACAGATGTAACTCTGTGCGATGAATTCACAGAACACTAAGCAGTTTCTCAGAAAGCTTCTTTCCAGATTTCATCTGAGGATATTTCCTTTATCACCATAGGGCTTCCAAATATCACTTTGCCAATTCCAAAAAAACTGTCTTAGCGAAAGGCTTCTTGAGGGGAAAGCTGTAACTCTGTGAGATGATTTCACAGAACACAAGGAAGTTTCTCAGAAAGCTTCTTTCTCTTTGTTATCGGAGGATATTTCCTTTGGCCCTATAGTCTTCAAAGGGATCCGAAATATCTGGTCTCAGATTCCACAGAAATAAGGCTAGCAAAGAGATCTACGAAACACAGATGTAACTCTGTGCGATGAATTCACAGAACACTAAGCAGTTTCTCAGAAAGCTTCTTTCCAGATTTCATCTGAGGATATTTCCTTTTTCACCATAGCCCTCTATGGGCTTCCAAATATCACTTTGCCAATTCCACAAGAACTGTCTTAGCGAAAGGCTTCTTGAGTGGAAAGCTGTAACTCTGTGAGATGATTTCACAGAACACAAAGAAGTTTCTCAGAAAGCTTGTTTCTCTTTTTTATCGGAGGATATTTCCTTTGGCCCTATAGCCTTCAAAGGGATCCGAAATATCTGTTGTCAGATCCCACAGAAAGAAGGCTAACAAAGAGATCCACGAAATACTGATGTAACTCTGTGAGTGGAAGTCACACATCACAGAGCAGTTTCTCAGAAAGCTTCTTACCAGATTTCATCTGAGGATATTTGCTTTTTCACCATATCCCTCTATGGGCTTCCAAATATCACTTTGCCAATTCCACAAGAACTGTCTTAACGAAAGGCTTCTTGAAGGGAAAGCTGTAACTCTGTGAGATGATTTCACAGAACACAAAGAAGTTTCTCAGAAAGCTTCTTTCTCTTTGTTATCGGAGGATATTTCCTTTGGCCCTATAGTCTTCAAAGGGATCCGAAATATCTGTTCTCAGATTCCACAGAAATAAGGCTAGCAAAGAGGTCTGCGAAACACAGATGTAACTCTGTGAGATGAATTCACAGAACACTAAGCAGTTTTCCAGAAAGCTTCTTTCCAGATTTCATCTGAGGATATTTCCTTTTTCACCATAGCCCTCTATGGGCTTCCAAATATCACTTTGCCAATTCCACAAGAACTGTCTTAGCGAAAGGCTTCTTGAGGGGAAAGCTGTAACTCTGTGTGATGATTTCACAGAACACAAAGAAGTTTCTCAGAAAGCTTCTTTCTCTTTGTTATCGGAGGACATTTCCTTTGGCCTTATAGTCTTCAAAGGGATCCGAAATATCTGTTCTCAGATTCCACAGAAATAAGGATAGCAAAGAGATCCACGAAATACTGATGTAACTCTTTGAGTGGACGTCACACATCACAGGGCAGTTTCTCAGAAAGCTTCTTTCCAGATTTCATCTGAGGATATTTCCTTTTTCATCATAGCCCTCTATGGGCTTCCAAATATCACTTTGCCAATTCCACAAGAACTGTCTTAGCCAAAGGCTTCTTGAGGGGAAAGCTGTAACTCTGTGAGATGATTTCACAGAACACAAAGAAGTTTCTCAGAAAGCTTCTTTCTCTTTGTTATCGGAGGATATTTCCTTTGGCCCTATAGTCTTCAAAGGGATCCGAAATATCTGTTCTCAGATTCCAAAGAAATAAGACAAGCAAAGAGATCTACGAAACACAGATGTAACTCTGTGAGATGAATTCGCAGAACACTAAGCAGTTTCTCTGAAAGCTTCTTTCCAGATTTCATCTGAGGATATTTCCTTTTTCACCATAGCACTCTATGGGCTTCCAAATATCACTTTGCCAATTCCACAAGAACTGTCTTAGCGAAAGGCTTCTTGAGGATAAAGCTGTAACTCTGTGAGATGATTTCACAGAACACAAAGAAGTTTCTCAGAAAGCTTCTTTCTCTTTGTTATCGGAGGATATTTCCTTTGGCCCTATAGTCTTCAAAGGGATCCGAAATATCTGTTCTCAGATTCCACAGAAATAAGGCTAGCAAAGAGGTCTGCGAAACACAGATGTAACTCTGTGAGATGAATTCACAGAACACTAAGCAGTTTTCCAGAAAGCTTCTTTCCAGATTTCATCTGAGGATATTTCCTTTTTCACGATAGCCCTCTATGGGCTTCCAAATATCACTTTGCCAATTCCACAAGAACTGTCTTAGCGAAAGGCTTCTTGAGGGGAAAGCTGTAACTCTGTGTGATGATTTCACAGAACACAAAGAAGTTTCTCAGAAAGCTTCTTTCTCTTTGTTATCGGAGGACATTTCCTTTGGCCTTATAGTCTTCAAAGGGATCCGAAATATCTGTTCTCAGATTCCACAGAAATAAGGATAGCAAAGAGATCCACGAAATACTGATGTAACTCTTTGAGTGGACGTCACACATCACAGGGCAGTTTCTCAGAAAGCTTCTTTCCAGATTTCATCTGAGGATATTTCCTTTTTCATCATAGCCCTCTATGGGCTTCCAAATATCACTTTGCCAATTCCACAAGAACTGTCTTAGCCAAAGGCTTCTTGAGGGGAAAGCTGTAACTCTGTGAGATGATTTCACAGAACACAAAGAAGTTTCTCAGAAAGCTTCTTTCTCTTTGTTATCGGAGGATATTTCCTTTGGCCCTATAGTCTTCAAAGGGATCCGAAATATCTGTTCTCAGATTCCAAAGAAATAAGGCAAGCAAAGAGATCTACGAAACACAGATGTAACTCTGTGAGATGAATTCGCAGAACACTAAGCAGTTTCTCTGAAAGCTTCTTTCCAGATTTCATCTGAGGATATTTCCTTTTTCACCATAGCACTCTATGGGCTTCCAAATATCACTTTGCCAATTCCACAAGAACTTTCTTAGCGAAAGGCTTCTTGAGGATAAAGCTGTAACTCTGTGAGATGATTTCACAGAACACAAAGAAGTTTCTCAGAAAGCTTCTTTCTCTTTGTTATCGGAGGATATTTCCTTTGGCCCTATAGTCTTCAAAGGTATCCGAAATATCTCTTCTCAGATTCCACAGAAATAAGGCTAGCAAAGAGATCCACGAAATACAGACGTAACTCTGAGAGTGGAAGTCACACATCACAGAGCAGTTTCTCAGAAACTTCTTTCCAGATTTCATCTGAGGATATTTCCTTTTTCAACATAGCCCTCTATGGGCTTCCAAATATCACTTTGCCAATTCCACAAGAACTGTCTAAGCGAAAGGCTTCTTGAGGGGAAAGCTGTAACTCTGGGAGATGATTTCACAGAACACAAAGAAGTTTCTCAGAAAGCTTCTTTCTCTTTGTTATCGGAGGATATTTACTTTGACCCTATAGTCTTCAACGGGATCCGAAATATCTGTTCTCAGATTCCACAGAAATAGGGCTAGCAAAGAGATCCAGGAAACACAGATGTAACTCTGTGCGATGAATTCACAGAACACTAAGCAGTTTCTCAGAAAGCTTCTTTCCAGATTTCATCTGAGGATATTTCCTTTTTCACCATAGGGCTTCCAAATATCACTTTGCCAATTCCACAAGAACTGTCTTAGCGAAAGGCTTCTTGAGTGGAAAGCTGTAACTCTGTGTGATGATATTTCAGAACACAAGGAAGTTTCTCAGAAAGCTTCTTTCTCTTTGTTATCGGAGGATATTTCCTTTGGCCCTATAGTCTTCAATGGGATCCGAAATATCTGGTCTCAGATTCCACAGAAATAAGGCTAGCAAAGAGATCTACGAAACACAGATGTAACTCTGTGAGATGAATTCACAGAACACTAAGCAGTTTCTCAGAAAGCTTCTTTCCAGATTTCATCTGAGGATATTTCCTTTTTCACCATAGCCCTCTATGGGCTTCCAAATATCACTTTGCCAATTCCACAAGAACTGTCTTAGCGAATGGCTTCTGGAGTGGAAAGCTGTAACTCTGTGAGATGATTTCACAGAACAAAAAGAAGTTTCTCAGAAAGCTTCTTTCTCTTTGTTATCGGAGGATATTTACTTTGGCCCTATAGCCTTCAAAGGGATCCGAAATATCTGTTGTCAGATTCCACAGAAAGAAGGCTATAAAAGAGATCCACGAAATACTGATGTAACTCTGTGAGGGGAAGTCACACATCACAGAGCAGTTTCTCAGAAAGCATCTTTCCAGATTTCATCTGAGGATATTTCCTTTTTCACCATAGCCCTCTATGGGCTTCCAAATATCACTTTGCCAATTCCAGAAGAACTGTCTTAGCGAAAGGCTTCTTGAGGGGAAAGCTGTAACTCTGTGAGATGATTTCACAGAACACAAAGAAGTTTCTCATAAAGCTTCTTTCTCTTTGTTATCGGAGGATATTTCCTTTGGCCCTATAGTCTCCAAAGGGATCCGAAATATCTGTTCTCAGATTCCACAGAAATAAGGCTAGCAAAGAGATCTACGAAACACAGATGTAACTCTGTGAGATGAATTCAGAGAAAACTAAGCAGTTTCTCAGAAAGCTTCTTTCCAGATTTCATCTGAGGATATTTCCTTTTTCACCTTAGGGCTTCCAAATATCACTTTTCCAATTCCACAAGAACCGTCTTAGCGAAAGGCTTCTTGAGGGGAAAGCTGTAACTCTGTGAGATGATTTCACAGAACACAAAGAAGTTTCTCAGAAAGCTTCTTTCTCTTTGTTATCGGAGGATATTTACTTTGGCCCTATAGCCTTCAAAGGGATCCGAAATATCTGTTGTCAGATTCCACAGAAAGAAGGCTAGCAAAGAGATCCACGAAATACTGATGTAACTCTGTGAGTGGAAGTCACACATCACAGAGCAGTTTCTCAGAAAGCTTCTTTCCAGATTTCATCTGAGGATATTTCCTTTTTCACCATAGCCCTCTTTGGGCTTCCAAATATCACTTTGCCAATCCCACAAGAACTGTCTTAGCGAAAGGCTTCTTGAGGGGAAAGCTGTAACTCTGTGAGATGAGTTCACAGAACACAAAGAAGTTTCTCAGAAAGCTTCTTTCTCTTTGTTATCGTAGGATATTTCCTTAGGCCCTATAGTCTTCAAAGGGATCCGAAATTACTGTTCTCAGATTCCACAGAAATAAGGCTAGCAAAGAGATCTATGAAACACAAATGTAACTCTGTGAGATGAATTCACAGGACACTGAGCAGTTTTTCAGAAAGCTTCTTTCCATATTTCATCTGAGGATATTTCCTTTTTCACCATAGCGCTCTACGGGCTTCCAAATATCACTTTGCCAATTCCACAAAAACTGTTTTAGCGAAAGGCTTCTTGAGGGGAAAGCTGTAACTCTGTGTGATGATTTCACAGAACACAAAGATGTTTCTCAGAAAGCTTCTTTCTCTTTGTCATCGGAGGATATTTCCTTTGACACTATAGTCTTCAAAGGGATCCGAAATATCTGCTCTCAGATTCCACAGAAATAAGGCTAGCAAAGAGATCTACGAAACACAGATGTAACTCTGTGAGATGAATTCACAGAACACTAAGCAGTTTCTCAGAAAGCTTCTATCCAGATTTCATCTGAGGATATTTCCTTTTTCACCATAGCCCTCTATGGGCTTCCAAATATCACTTTACCAATTCCACAAAAACTGTCTTAGCGAAAGGCTTCTTGAGGGGAAAGCTGTAACTCTGTGAGATGATTTCACAGAACACAAAGAAGTTTCTCAGAAAGCTTCTTTCTCTTTGTTATCGGAGGATATTTCCTTTGGCCCTATAGTCTTCAAAGGGATCCGAAATATCTGTTCTCAGATTCAACAGAAATAAGGCTAGCAAAGACATCTACGAAACACAAATGTAACTCTGTGAGATGAATTCACAGAACACTAAGCAGTTTCTCAGAAAGCTTCTTTCCAGATTTCATCTGAGGATATTTCCTTTTTCACCATAGCCCTCTAAGGGCTTCCAAATATCACTTTGCCAATTCCACAAGAACTGTCTTAGCGAAAGGCTTCTTGAGGGGAAAGCTGTAACTCTGTGAGATGATTTCACAGAAAGCTTCTTTCTCTTTGTTATCGGAGGATATTTCCTTTGGGCCTATACCCTCCAAAGGGATCCGAAATATCTGTTCTCAGATTCCAAAGAAATAAGGCTAGCAAAGAGATCCACGAAATAGAGACGTAACTCTGAGAGTGGAAGTCACACATCACAGAGCAGTTTCTCAGAAACTTCTTTCCAGATTTCATCTGAGGATATTTCCTTTTTCAACATAGCCCTCTATGGGCTTCCAAATATCACTTTGCCAATTCCACAAGAACTGTCTAAGCGAAAGGCTTCTTGAGGGGAAAGCTGTAACTCTGTGAGATGATTTCACAGAACACAAAGAAGTTTCTCAGAAAGCTTCTTTCTCTTTGTTATCGGAGGATATTTCCTTTGGCCCTGTAGTCTTCAAAGGGATCCGAAATATCTGTTCTCAGATTCCACAGAAATAAGGCTAGCAAACAGATCCACGAAATACAGATGTAACTCTGTGAGATGAATTCACAGAACACTAAGCAGTTTCTCAGAAAGCTTCTTTCCAGATTTCATCTGAGGATATTTCCTTTTTCACCATAGGGTTTCCAAATATCACTGTGCCAATTCCACAAGAACTGTCTTAGCGAAAGGCTTCTTGAGGGGAAAGCTGTAACTCTGTGAGATGATTTCACAGAACACAAGGAAGTTTCTCAGAAAGCTTTTTTCTCTTTGTTATCGGAGGATATTTCCTTTGGCCCTATAGTCTTCAAAGGGATCCGAAATATCTGGTCTCAGATTCCACAGAAATAAGGCTAGCGAAGAGGTCTGCGAAACACAGATGTAACTCTGTGAGATGAATTCAGAGAACACTAAGCAGTTTCTCAGAAAGCTTCTTTCCAGATTTCATCTGAGGATATTTCCTTTTTCACCATAGCCCTCTATGGGCTTCCAAATATCACTTTGCCAATTCCACAAAAACTGTCTTAGCGAAAGGCTTCTTGAGGGGAAAGCTGTAACTCTGTGTGATGATTTCAAAGAACACAAAGAAGTTTCTCAGAAAGCTTCTTTCTCTTTGTTATCGGAGGTTATTTCCTTTGGCCTTATAGTCTTCAAAGGGATCCGAAATATCTGTTCTCAGATTCCACAGAAATAAGGATAGCAAAGAGATCCACGAAATACTGATGTAACTCTTTGAGTGGACGTCACACATCACAGGGCAGTTTCTCAGAAAGCTTCTTTCCAGATTTCATCTGAGGATATTTCCTTTTTCACCATAGCCCTCTATGGGCTTCCAAATATCACTTTGCCAATTCCACAAGAACTGTCTTAGCGAAAGGCTTCTTGAGGGGAAAGCTGTAACTCTGTGAGATGATTTCACAGAACACAAAGAAGTTTCTCAGAAAGCTTCTTTCTCTTTGTTATCGGAGGATATTTCCTGTGGCCCTATAGTCTTCAAAGGGATCCGAAATATCTGTTCTCAGATTCCACAGAAATAAGGCTAGCAAAGAGATCCACGAAATACAGATGTAACTCTGTGAGATGAATTCACAGAACACTAAGCAGTTTCTCAGAAAGCTTCTTTCCAGATTTCATCTGAGGATATTTCCTTTTTCACCATAGGGCTTCCAAATATCACTTTGCCAATTCCACAAGAACTGTCTTAGCGAAAGGCTTCTTGAGGGGAAAGCTGTAACTCTGTGTGATGATTTCACAGAACACAAGGAAGTTTCTCAGAAAGCTTCTTTCTCTTTGTTATCGGAGGATATTTCCTTTGGCCCTATAGTCTTCAAAGGGATCCGAAATATCTGGTCTCAGATTCCACAGAAATAAGGCTAGCAAAGAGATCTACGAAACACAGATGTAAGTCTGTGAGATGAATTCACGGAACACTAAGCAGTTTCTCAGAAAGCTTCTTTCCAGATTTCATCTGAGGATATTTCCCTTTTCACCATAGTCCTCTATGGGCTTCCAAATAACACTTTGCCAATTCCACAAGTACTGTCTTAGCGAAAGTCTTCTTGAGTGGAAAGCTGTAACTCTGTGAGATGATTTCACAGAACACAAAGAAGTTTCTCAGAAATCTTCTTTCTCTTTGTTATCGGAGGATATTTACTTTGGCCCTGTAGCCTTCAAAGGGATCCGAAATATCTGTTGTCAGATTCCACAGAAAGAAGGCTAGCAAAGAGATCCACGAAATACTGATGTAACTCTTTGAGTGGACGTCACACATCACAGAGCAGTTTCTCAGAAAGCTTCTTTCCAGATTTCATCTGAGGATATTTCCCTTTTCACCATAGCCCTCTGTGGGCTTCCAAATATCACTTTGCCAATTCCACAAGAACTGTCTTAGCGAAAGGCTTCTTGAGGGGAAAGCTGTAACTCTGTGAGATGATTTCACAGAACACAAGGAAGTTTCTCAGAAAGCTTTTTTCTCTTTGTTATCGGAGGATATTTCCTTTGGCCCTATAGTCTTCAAAGGGATCCGAAATATCTGTTCTCAGATTCCACAGAAATTAGGCTAGCAAAGAGATCTACGAAACACAGATGTAACTCTGTGAGATGAATTCACAGAACACTAAGCAGTTTCTCAGAAAGCTTCTTTCCAGATTTCATCTGAGGATATTTCCTTTTTCACCATAGCCCTCTATGGGCTTCCAAATATCACTTTGCCAATTCCACAAGAACTGTCTTAGCGAAAGGCTTCTTGAGTGGAAAGCTGCAACGATGTTAGATGATTTCACAGAACACAAAGAAGTTTCTCAGAAAGCTTCTTTCTCTTTGTTATCGGAGGATATTTACTTTGGCCTATAGCCTTCAGAGGGATCCGAAATATCTGTTGTCAGATTCCACAGAAAGAAGGCTAGCAAAGAGATCCACGAAATACTGATGTAACTCTGTGAGTGGAAGTCACACATCACAGAGCAGTTTCTCAGAAAGCTTCTTTCCATATTTCATCTGAGGATATTTCCTTTTTCACCATAGCCCTCTATGGGCTTCCAAATATCACTTTGCCAATCCCACAAGAACTGTCTTAGCGAAAGGTTTCTTGAGGGGAAAGCTGTAACTCTGTGAGATGATTTCACAGAACACAAAGAAGTTTCTCAGAAAGCTTCTTTCTCTTTGTTATCGGAGGATATTTCCTTTGGCCCTATAGTCTTCAAAGGGATCCGAAATATCTGTTCTCAGATTCCACAGAAATAAGGCTAGCAAAGAGATCTACGAAACACAGATGTAACTCTGTGAGATGAATTCACAGGACACTGAGCAGTTTTTCAGAAAGCTTCTTTCCAGATTTCATCTGAGGATATTTCCTTTTTCACCATAGCCCTCTGTAGGCTTCCAAATATCACTTTGCCAATTCCACAAGAACTGTCTTAGCGAAAGGCTTCTTGAGGGGAAAGCTGTAACTCTGTGAGATGATTTCGCAGAACACAAAGAAGTTTCTCAGAAAGATTCTTTCTCTTTGTTATCGGAGGTTATTTCCTTTGGCCCTATAGTCTTCAAAGGGATCCGAAATATCTGTTCTCAGATTCCACAGAAATAAGGCTAGCAAAGAGATGCACGAAATACAGACGTAACTCTGAGAGTGGAAGTCACACATCACAGAGCAGTTTCTCAGAAAGTTTCTTTCCAGATTTCATCTGAGGATATTTCCTTTTTCACCATAGCCCTCTATGGGCTTCCAAATATCACTTTGCCAATTCCACAAAAACTGTCTTAGCGAAAGGCTTCTTGAGGGGAAAGCTGTAACTCTGTGTGATGATTTCACAGAACACAAAGAAGTTTCTCAGAAAGCTTCTTTCTCTTTGTTATCGGAGGATATTTCCTTTGGCCCTCTAGTCTTCAAAGGGATCCGAAATATCTGTTCTCAGATTCCACAGAAATAAGGCTAGCAAAGAGATCCACGAAATATAGATGTAACTCTGTGAGATGAATTCACAGAACACTAAGCAGTTTCTCAGAAAGCTTCTTTCCAGATTTCATCTGAGGATATTTTCTTTTTCACCATAGGGCTTCCAAATATCACTTTGCCAATTCCACAAGAACTGTCTTAGCGAAAGGCTTCTTGAGGGGAAAGCTGTAACTCTGTGAGATGATTTCACAGAACACAAGGAAGTTTCTCAGAAAGCTTTTTTCTCTTTGTTATCGGAGGATATTTCCTTTGGCCCTATAGTCTTCAAAGGGATCCGAAATATCTGTTCTCAGATTCCACAGAAATTAGGCTAGCAAAGAGATCTACGAAACACAGATGTAACTCTGTGAGATGAATTCACAGAACACTAAGCAGTTTCTCAGAAAGCTTCTTTCCAGATTTCATCTGAGGATATTTCCTTTTTCACCATAGCCCTCTATGGGCTTCCAAATATCACTTTGCCAATTCCACAAGAACTGTCTTAGCGAAAGGCTTCTTGAGTGGAAAGCTGCAACGATGTTAGATGATTTCACAGAACACAAAGAAGTTTCTCAGAAAGCTTCTTTCTCTTTGTTATCGGAGGATATTTACTTTGGCCTATAGCCTTCAGAGGGATCCGAAATATCTGTTGTCAGATTCCACAGAAAGAAGGCTAGCAAAGAGATCCACGAAATACTGATGTAACTCTGTGAGTGGAAGTCACACATCACAGAGCAGTTTCTCAGAAAGCTTCTTTCCATATTTCATCTGAGGATATTTCCTTTTTCACCATAGCCCTCTATGGGCTTCCAAATATCACTTTGCCAATCCCACAAGAACTGTCTTAGCGAAAGGTTTCTTGAGGGGAAAGCTGTAACTCTGTGAGATGATTTCACAGAACACAAAGAAGTTTCTCAGAAAGCTTCTTTCTCTTTGTTATCGGAGGATATTTCCTTTGGCCCTATAGTCTTCAAAGGGATCCGAAATATCTGTTCTCAGATTCCACAGAAATAAGGCTAGCAAAGAGATCTACGAAACACAGATGTAACTCTGTGAGATGAATTCACAGGACACTGAGCAGTTTTTCAGAAAGCTTCTTTCCAGATTTCATCTGAGGATATTTCCTTTTTCACCATAGCCCTCTGTGGGCTTCCAAATATCACTTTGCCAATTCCACAAGAACTGTCTTAGCGAAAGGCTTCTTGAGGGGAAAGCTGTAACTCTGTGAGATGATTTCGCAGAACACAAAGAAGTTTCTCAGAAAGATTCTTTCTCTTTGTTATCGGAGGTTATTTCCTTTGGCCCTCTAGTCTTCAAAGGGATCCGAAATATCTGTTCTCAGATTCCACAGAAATAAGGCTAGCAAAGAGATGCACGAAATACAGACGTAACTCTGAGAGTGGAAGTCACACATCACAGAGCAGTTTCTCAGAAAGCTTCTTTCCAGATTTCATCTGAGGATATTTCCTTTTTCACCATAGCCCTCTATGGGCTTCCAAATATCACTTTGCCAATTCCACAAAAACTGTCTTAGCGAAAGGCTTCTTGAGGGGAAAGCTGTAACTCTGTGTGATGATTTCACAGAACACAAAGAAGTTTCTCAGAAAGCTTCTTTCTCTTTGTTATCGGAGGATATTTCCTTTGGCCCTCTAGTCTTCAAAGGGATCCGAAATATCTGTTCTCAGATTCCACAGAAATAAGGCTAGCAAAGAGATCCACGAAATACAGATGTAACTCTTTGAGATGAATTCACAGAACACTAAGCAGTTTCTCGGAAATCTTCTTTCCAGATTTCATCTGAGGATATTTTCTTTTTCACCATAGGGCTTCCAAATATCACTTTGCCAATTCCACAAGAACTGTCTTAGCGAAAGGCTTCTTGAGGGGAAAGCTGTAACTCTGTGTGATGATTTCACAGAACACAAGGAAGTTTCTCAGAAAGCTTCTTTCTCTTTGTTATCGGAGGATATTTCCTTTGGCCCTATAGTCTTCAAAGGGATCCGAAATATCTGGTCTCAGATTCCACAGAAATAAGGCTAGCAAAGAGATCTACGAAACACAGATGTAACTCTGTGAGATGAATTCACAGAACACTAAGCAGTTTCTCAGAAAGCTTCTTTCCAGATTTCATCTGAGGATATTTCCTTTTTCACCATACCCCTCTATGGGCTTCCAAATAACACTTTGCCAATTCCACAAGTACTGTCTTAGCGAAAGGCTTCTTTAGTGGAAAGCTGTAACTCTGTGAGATGATTTCACAGAACACAAAGAAGTTTCTCAGAAAGCTTCTTTCTCTTTGTTATCTGAGGATATTTACTTTGGCCCTATAGCCTTCAAAGGGATCCGAAATATCTGTTCTCAGATTCCACAGAAAGAAGGCTAGCAAAGAGATCCACGAAATACTGATGTAACTCTTTGAGTGGACGTCACACATCACAGAGTAGTTTCTCAGAAAGCTTCTTTCCAGATTTCATCTGAGGATATTTCCTTTTTCACCATAGCCCTCTATGGGCTTCCAAATATCACTTTGCCAATTCCACAAGAACTGTCTTAGCGAAAGGCTTCTTGAGGGGAAAGCTGTAACTCTGTGAGATGATTTCACAGAACACAAAGAAGTTTCTCAGAAAGCTTCTTTCTCTTTGTTATCGGAGGATATTTCCTTTGGCCCTATAGTCTTCAAAGGGATCCGAAATATCTGTTTTCAGATTCCACAGAAATAAGGCTAGCAAAGACATCTACGAAACACAGATGTAACTCTGTGAGATGAATTCACAGAACACTTAGCAGTTTCTCAGAAAGCTTCTTTCCAGATTTCATCTGAGGATATTTCCTTTTTCACCATAGGGCTTCCAAGTATCACTTTGCCAATTCCACAAGAACCGTCTTAGCGAAAGGATTCTTGAGGGGAAAGCTGTAACTCTGTGAGATGATTTCACAGAACACAAGGAAGTTTCTCAGAAAGCTTTTTTCTCTTTGTTATCGGAGGATATTTCCTTTGGCCCTATAGTCTTCAAAGGGATCCGAAATATCTGTTCTCAGATTCCACAGAAATAAGGCTAGCAAAGAGATCTACGAAACACAGATGTAACTCTGTGAGATGAATTCACAGAACACTAAGCAGTTTCTCAGAAAGCTTCTATCCAGATTTTATCTGAGGATATTTCCTTTTTCACCATAGCCCTCTATGGGCTTCCAAATATCACTTTGCCAATTCCACAAGAACTGTCTTAGCGAAAGGCTTCTTGAGGGGAAAGCTGTAACTCTGTGAGATGATTTCACAGAACACAAAGAAGTTTCTCAGAAAGCTTCTTTCTCTTTGTTATCGGAGGATATTTACTTTGGCCCTATAGCCTTCAGAGGGATCCGAAATATCTGTTGTCAGAGTCCACAGAAAGAAGGCTAGCAAAGAGATCCACGAAATACTGATGTAACTCTGTGAGATGAATTCACAGAACACTAAGCAGTTTCTCTGAAAGCTTCTTTCCAGATTTTATCTGAGGATATTTCCTTTTTCACCATAGCCCTCTAAGGGCTTCCAAATATCACTTTGCCAATTCCACAAGAACTGTCTTAGCGAAAGGCTTCTTGAGGGGAAAGCTGTAACTCTGTGAGATGATTTCACAGAACACAAAGAAGTTTCTCAGAAAGCTTCTTTCTCTTTGTTATCGGAGGATATTTAATTTGGGCCTATACCCTCCAAAGGGATCCGAAATATCTGTTCTCAGATTCCACAGAAATAAGGCTAGCAAAGAGATCCACGAAATACTGAAGTAACTGTGTGAGTGGACGTCACACATCACAGAGCAATTTCTCAGAAAGCTTCTTTCCAGATTTCATCTGAGGATATTTCCTTTTTCACCGTAGCCCTCTATGGGCTTCCAAATATCACTTTCCAATTCCACAAGAACTGTCCTAGCGAAAGGCTTCTTGAGGGGAAAGCTGTAACTCTGTGAGATGATTTCGCAGAACACAAAGAAGTTTCTCAGAAAGCATTTTTCTCTTTGTTATCGGAGGATATTTCCTTTGGGCCTATACCCTCCAAAGGGATCCGAAATATCTGTTCTCAGATTCTACAGAAATAAGGCTAGCAAAGAGATCCACGAAATACTGAAGTAACTGTGTGAGTGGACGTCACACATCACAGAGCAGTTTCTCAGAAAGCTTCTTTCCAGATTTCATCTGAGGATATTTCCTTTTTCACCATAGCCCTCTATGGGCTTCCAAATATCACTTTGCCAATTCCACAAGAACTGTCTAAGCGAAAGGCTTCTTGAGGGGAAAGCTGTAACTGTGTCAGATGATTTCACAGAACACAAAGAAGTTTCTCAGAAAGCTTCTTTCTCTTTGTTATCGGAGGATATTTACTTTGGCCCTATAGTCTTCAAAGGGATCCGAAATATCTGTTCTCAGATTCCACAGAAATAAGGCTAGCAAAGAGATCCAGGAAACACAGATGTAACTCTGTGCGATGAATTCACAGAACACTAAGCAGTTTCTCAGAAAGCTTCTTTCCAGATTTCATCTGAGGATATTTCCTTTATCACCATAGGGCTTCCAAATATAACTTTGCCAATTCCAAAAGAACTGTCTTAGCGAAAGGCTTCTTGAGGGGAAAGCTGTAACTCTGTGAGATGATTTCACAGAACACAAGGAAGTTTCTCAGAAAGCTTCTTTCTCTTTGTTATCGGAGGATATTTCCTTTGGCCCTATAGTCTTCAAAGGGATCCGAAATATCTGGTCTCAGATTCCACAGAAATAAGGCTAGCAAAGAGATCTACGAAACACAGATGTAACTCTGTGCGATGAATTCACAGAACACTAAGCAGTTTCTCAGAAAGCTTCTTTCCAGATTTCATCTGAGGATATTTCCTTTTTCACCATAGCCCTCTATGGGCTTCCAAATATCACTTTGCCAATTCCACAAGAACTGTCTTAGCGAAAGGCTTCTTGAGTGGAAAGCTGTAACTCTGTGAGATGATTTCACAGAACACAAAGAAGTTTCTCAGAAAGCTTCTTTCTCTTTGTTATCGGAGGACATTTCCTTTGGCCTTATAGTCTTCAAAGGGATCCGAAATATCTGTTCTCAGATTCCACAGAAATAAGGATAGCAAAGAGATCCACGAAATACTGATGTAACTCTTTGAGTGGACGTCACACATCACAGGGCAGTTTCTCAGAAAGCTTCTTTCCAGATTTCATCTGAGGATATTTCCTTTTTCATCATAGCCCTCTATGGGCTTCCAAATATCACTTTGCCAATTCCACAAGAACTGTCTTAGCGAAAGGCTTCTTGAGGGGAAAGCTGTAACTCTGTGAGATGATTTCACAGAACACAAAGAAGTTTCTCAGAAAGCTTCTTTCTCTTTGTTATCGGAGGATATTTCCTTTGGCCCTATAGTCTTCAAAGGGATCCGAAATATCTGTTCTCACATTCCAAAGAAATAAGGCAAGCAAAGAGATCTACGAAACACAGATGTAAATCTGTGAGATGAATTCGCAGAACACTAAGCAGTTTCTCTGAAAGCTTCTTTCCAGATTTCATCTGAGGATATTTCCTTTTTCACCATAGCACTCTAAGGGCTTCCAAATATCACTTTGCCAATTCCACAAGAACTGTCTTAGCGAAAGGCTTCTTGAGGATAAAGCTGTAACTCTGTGAGATGATTTCACAGAACACAAAGAAGTTTCTCAGAAAGCTTCTTTCTCTTTGTTATCGGAGGATATTTCCTTTGGCCCTATAGTCTTCAAAGGTATCCGAAATATCTCTTCTCAGATTCCACAGAAATAAGGCTAGCAAAGAGATCCACGAAATACAGACGTAACTCTGAGAGTGGAAGTCACACATCACAGAGCAGTTTCTCAGAAACTTCTTTCCAGATTTCATCTGAGGATGTTTCCTTTTTCAACATAGCCCTCTATGGGCTTCCAAATATCACTTTGCCAATTCCACAAGAACTGTCTAAGCGAAAGGCTTCTTGAGGGGAAAGCTGTAACTCTGGGAGATGATTTCACAGAACACAAAGAAGTTTCTCAGAAAGCTTCTTTCTCTTTGTTATCGGAGGATATTTACTTTGGCCCTATAGTCTTCAACGGGATCCGAAATATCTGTTCTCAGATTCCACAGAAATAAGGCTAGCAAAGAGATCCAAGAAACACAGATGTAACTCTGTGCGATGAATTCACAGAACACTAAGCAGTTTCTCAGAAAGCTTCTTTCCAGATTTCATCTGAGGATATTTCCTTTTTCACCATAGGGCTTCCAAATATCACTTTGCCAATTCCACAAGAACTGTCTTAGCGAAAGGCTTCTTGAGTGGAAAGCTGTAACTCTGTGTGATGATATTTCAGAACACAAGGAAGTTTCTCAGAAAGCTTCTTTCTCTTTGTTATCGGAGGATATTTCCTTTGGCCCTATAGTCTTCAAAGGGATCCGAAATATCTGGTCTCAGATTCCACAGAAATAAGGCTAGCAAAGAGATCTACGAAACACAGATGTAACTCTGTGAGATGAATTCACAGAACACTAAGCAGTTTCTCAGAAAGCTTCTTTCTCTTTGTTATCGGAGGATATTTCCTCTGGCCCTATAGTCTTCAAAGGGATCCGAAATATCTGTTCTCAGATTCCACAGAAATAAGGCTAGCAAAGAGATCCACGAAACACAGATGTAATTCTGTGAGTGGAAGTCACACATCACAGAGTAGTTTCTCAGAAAGCTTCTTTCCAGATTTCATCTGAGGATATTTGCTTTTTCACCATATCCTTCTATGGGCTTCCAAATATCACTTTGCCAATTCCACAAGAACTGTCTTAGCGAAAGGCTTCTTGAAGGGAAAGCTGTAACTCTGTGAGATGATTTCACAGAACACAAAGAAGTTTCTCAGAAAGCTTCTTTCTCTTTGTTATCGGAGGATATTTCCTTTGGGCCTATAGTCTTCAAAGGGATCCGAAATATCTGTTCTCAGATTCCACAGAAATAAGGCTAGCAAAGAGGTCTGCGAAACACAGATGTAACTCTGTGAGATGAATTCACAGAACACTAAGCAGTTTCTCAGAAAGCTTCTTTCCAGATTTCATCTGAGGATATTTCCTTTTTCACCATAGCCCTCTATGGGCTTCCAAATATCACTTTGCCAAATCCACAAGAACTGTCTTAGCGAAAGGCTTCTTGAGGGGAAAGCTGTAACTCTGTGAGATGATTCCACAGAACACTAAGAAGTTTCTCAGAAAGCTTCTTTCTCTTTGTTATCGGAGGATATTTCCTTTGGGCCTATACCCTCCAAAGGGATCCGAAATATCTGTTCTCAGATTCCACAGAAATAAGGCTAGCAAAGAGATCCACGAAATACTGAAGTAACTGTGTGAGTGGACGTCACACATCACAGAGCAATTTCTCAGAAAGCTTCTTTCCAGATTTCATCTGAGGATATTTCCTTTTTCACCGTAGCCCTCTATGGGCTTCCAAATATCACTTTGCCAATTCCACAAGAACTGTCTTAGCGAAAGGCTTCTTGAGTGGAAAGCTGTAACGATCTGAGATGATTTCACAGAACACAAAGAAGTTTCTCAGAAAGCTTCTTTCTCTTTGTTATCAGAGGATATTTACTTTGGCCCTATAGCCTTCAAAGGGATCCGAAATATCTGTTGTCAGATTCCACAGAAAGAAGGCTAGCAAAGAGATCCACGAAACACGGATATAACTCTGAGTGGAAGTCACACATCACAGAGCAGTTTCTCAGGAAGCTTCTTTCCAGATTTCATCTGAGGATATTTCCTTTTTCACCATAGCCCTCTATGGGCTTCCAAATATCACTTTGCCAATTCCACAAAAACTGTCTTAGCGAAAGGCTTCTTGAGGGGAAAGCTGTAACTCTGTGTGATGATTTCACAGAACACAAAGATGTTTCACAGAAGGCTTCTTTCTCTTTGTTATCGGAGGATATTTCCTTTGGCACTATAGTCTTCAAAGGGATCCGAAATATCTGTTCTCAGATTCCACAGAAATAAGGCTAGCAAAGAGATCTACGAAACACAGATGTAACTCTGTGAGATGAATTCACAGAACACTAAGCAGTTTCTCAGAAAGCTTCTTTCTCTTTGTTATCGGAGGATATTTACTTTGGCCCTATAGCCTTCAAAGGGATCCGAAATATCTGTTGTCAGATTCCACAGAAAGAAGGCTAGCAAAGAGATCCACGAAATACTGATGTAACTCTGTGAGTGGAAGTCACACATCACAGAGCAGTTTCTCAGAAAGCTTCTTTCCACATTTCATCTGAGGATATTTCCTTTTTCACCCTAGCCCTCTATGGGCTTCCAAATATCACTTTGCCAATCCCACAAGAACTGTCTTAGCGAAAGGCTTCTTGAGGGGAAAGCTGTAACTCTGTGAGATGATTTCACAGAACACAAAGAAGTTTCTCAGAAAGCTTCTTTCTCTTTGTTATCGGAGGATATTTCCTTTGGCCCTATAGTCTTCAAAGGGATCCGAAATATCTGTTCTCAGATTCCACAGAAATAAGGCTAGCAAAGAGATCTACGAAACACAGATGTAACTCTGTGAGATGAATTCACAGGACACTGAGCAGTTTTTCAGAAAGCTTCTTTAAAGATTTCATCTGAGGATATTTCCTTTTTCACCATAGCCCTCTATGGGCTTCCAAATATCACTTTGCCAATTCCACAAAAACTGTCTTAGCGAAAGGCTTCTTGAGGGGAAAGCTGTAACTCTGTGTGATGATTTCACAGAACACAAAGATGTTTCTCAGAAAGCTTCTTTCTCTTTGTTATCGGAGGATATTTCCTTTGGCACTATAGTCTTCAAAGGGATCCGAAATATCTGTTCTCAGATTCCACAGAAATAAGGCTAGCAAAGAGATCCACGAAATACTGAAGTAACTCTGTGAGTGGACGTCACACATCACAGAGCAGTTTCTCAGAAAGCTTCTTTCCAGATTTCATCTGAGGATATTTCCTTTTTCACCATAGCCCTCTATGGGCTTCCAAATATCACATTGCCAATTCCACAAGAACTGTCTTAGCGAAAGGCTTCTTAAGGGGAAAGCTGTAACTCTGTGAGATGATTTCACAGAACACAAAGAAGTTTCTCAGAAAGCTTCTTTCTCTTTGTTATCGGAGGATATGTCCTTTGGCCCTATAGTCTTCAAAGGGATCCGAAATATCTGTTCTCAGATTCCACAGAAATAAGGCTAGCAAAGAGATCTACGAAACACAGATGTAACTCTGTGAGAAGAATTCACAGAACACTAAGCAGTTTCTCAGAAAGCTTCTTTCCAGATTTCATCTGAGGATATTTCCTTTTTCACCATAGCCCTCTATGGGCTTCCAAATATCACTTTGCCAATTCCACAAGAACTGTCTTAGCGAAAAGCTTCTTGAGGGGAAAGCTGTAACTCTGTGAGATGATTTCACAGAACACAAAGAAGTTTCCAAGAAAGCTTCTTTCTCTTTGTTATCGGAGGATATTTCCTTTGGCCCTATAGTCTTCCAAGCGATCCGAAATATCTCTTCTCAGATTCCACAGAAATAAGGCTAGCAAAGAGATCCACGAAATACAGACGTAACTCTGAGAGTGGAAGTCACACATCACAGAGCAGTTTCTCAGAAAGCTTCTTTCCAGATTTCATCTGAGGATATTTCCTTTTTCAACATAGCCCTCTATGTGCTTGCAAATATCACTTTGCCAATTCCACAAGAACTGTCTAAGCGAAAGGCTTCTTGAGGGGAAAGCTGTAACTCTGTGAGATGATTTCACAGAACACAACGAAGTTTCTCAGAAAGCTTCTTTCTCTTTGTTATCAGAGGATATTTCCTTTGGCCCTATAGTCTTCAAAGGGATCCGAAATATCTGTTCTCAGATTCCACAGAAATAAGGCTAGCAAAGAGATCCAGGAAACACAGATGTAACTCCGTGAGATGAATTCACAGAACACTAAGCAGTTTCTCAGAAAGCTTCTTTCCAGATTTCATCTGAGGATATTTCCTTTTTCACCATAGCCCTCTATGGGCTTCCAAATATCACTTTGCCAATTCCACAAAAACTGTCTTAGCGAAAGGCTTCTTGAGGGGAAAGCTGTAACTCTGTGTGATGATTTCACAGAACACAAAGATGTTTCTCAGAAAGCTTCTTTCTCTTTGTTATCGGAGGATATTTCCTTTGGCACTATAGTCTTCAAAGGGATCCGAAATATCTGTTCTCAGATTCCACAGAAATAAGGCTAGCAAAGAGATCCACGAAATACTGAAGAAACTCTGTGAGTGGACGTCACACATCACAGAGCAGTTTCTCAGAAAGCTTCTTTCCAGATTTCATCTGAGGATATTTCCTTTTTCACCATAGCCCTCTATGGGCTTCCAAATATCACTTTGCCAATTCCACAAGAACTGTCTTAGCGAAAGGCTTCTTAAGGGGAAAGCTGTAACTCTGTGAGATGATTTCACAGAACACAAAGAAGTTTCTCAGAAAGCTTCTTTCTCTTTGTTATCGGAGGATATGTCCTTTGGCCCTATAGACTTCAAAGGGATCCGAAATATCTGTTCTCAGATTCCACAGAAATAAGGCTAGCAAAGAGATCTACGAAACACAGATATTACTCTGTGAGATGAATTCACAGAACACTAAGCAGTTTCTCTGAAAGCTTCTTTCCAGATTTCATCTGAGGATATTTCCTTTTTCACCATAGCCCTCTATGGGCTTCCAAATATCACTTTGCCAATTCCACAAGAACTGTCTTAGCGAAAGGCTTCTTGAGGGGAAAGCTGTAACTCTGTGTGATGATTTCACAGAACACAAAGATGTTTCTCAGAAAGCTTCTTTCTCTTTGTTATCGGAGGATATTTCCTTTGGCACTATAGTCTTCAAAGGGATCCGAAATATCTGTTCTCAGATTCCACAGAAATAAGGCTAGCAAAGAGATCCACGAAATACTGAAGTAACTCTGTGAGTGGACGTCACACATCACAGAGCAGTTTCTCAGAAAGCTTCTTTCCAGATTTCATCTGAGGATATTTCCTTTTTCACCATAGGGCTTCCAAATATCACTTTGCCAATTCCACAAGAACTGTCTTAGCGAAAGGCTTCTTGAGGGGAAAGCTGTAACTCTGTGAGATGATATCACAGAACACATGGAAGTTTCTCAGAAAGCTTCTTTCTCTTTGTTATCGGAGGATATTTCCTTTGGCCCTATAGTCTTCAAAGGGATCCGAAATATCTGGTCTCATATTCCACAGAAATAAGGCTAGCAAAGAGATCTATGAAACACAGATGTAACTCTGTGAGATGAATTCACAGAACACTAAGCAGTTTCTCAGAAAGCTTCTTTCCAGATTTCATCTGAGGATATTTCCTTTTTCACCATAGCCCTCTATGGGCTTCCAAATATCACTTTGCCAATTCCACAAAAACTGTCTTAGCGAAAGGCTTCTTGAGTGGAAAGCTGTAACGATCTGAGATGATTTCACAGAACACAAAGAAGTTTCTCAGAAAGCTTCTTTCTCTTTGTTATCAGAGGATATTTACTTTGGCCCTGTAGCCTTCAAAGGGATCCGAAATATCTGTTGTCAGATTCCACAGAAAGAAGGCTAGCAAAGAGATCCACGAAACACGGATGTAACTCTGTGAGTGGAAGTCTCACATCACAGAGCAGTTTCTCAGAAAGCTTCTTTCCAGATTTCATCTGAGGATATTTCCTTTTTCACCATAGCCCTCTATGGGCTTCCAAATATCACTTTGCCAATCCCACAAGAACTGTCTTAGCGAAAGGCTTCTTGAGGGGAAAGCTGTAACTCTGTGAGATGATTTCACAGAACACAAAGAAGTTTCTCAGAAAGCTTCTTTCTCTTTGTTATCGAAGGATATTTCCTTTGGCCCTATAGTCTTCAAAGGGATCCGAAATATCTGTTCTCAGATTCCACAGAAATAAGGCTAGCAAAGAGATCTACGAAACACAGATGTAACTCTGTGAGATGAATTCACAGGACACTGAGCAGTTTTTCAGAAAGCTTCTTTCCAGATTTCATCTGAGGATATTTCCTTTTTCACCATAGCCCTCTATGGGCTTCCAAATATCACTTTGCCAATTCCACAAAAACTGTCTTAGCGAAAGGCTTCTTGAGGGGAAAGCTGTAACTCTGTGTGATGATTTCACAGAACACAAAGATGTTTCACAGAAAGCTTCTTTCTCTTTGTTATCGGAGGATATTTCCTTTGGCCCTATAGTCTTCAAAGGGATCCGAAATATCTGTTCTCAGATTCCACAGAAATAAGGCTAGCAAAGAGATCTACGAAACACAGATGTAACTCTTTGAGATGAATTCACAGAACACTAAGCAGTTTCTCAGAAAGCTTCTATACAGATTTCATCTGAGGATATTTCCTTTTTCACCATAGCCCTCTATGGGCTTCCAAATATCACTTTACCAATTCCACAAAAACTGTCTTAGCGAAAGGCTTCTTGAGGGGAAAGCTGTAACTCTGTGAGATGATTTCACAGAACACAAAGATGTTTCTCAGAAAGCTTCTTTCTCTTTGTTATCGGAGGATATTTCCTTTGGCCCTATAGTCTTCAAAGGGATCCGAAATATCTGTTCTCAGATTCCACAGAAATAAGGCTAGCAAAGACATCTACGAAACACAGATGTAACTCTGTGAGATGAATTCACAGAACACTAAGCAGTTTCTCAGAAAGCTTCTTTCCAGATTTCATCTGAGGATATTTCCTTTTTCACCATAGCCCTCTACGGGCTTCCAAATATCACTTTGCGAATTCCACAAGAACTGTCTAAGCGAAAGGCTTCTAGAGGGGAAAGCTGTAACTCTGTGAGATGATTTCACAGAACACAAAGTAGTTTCTCAGAAAGCCTCTTTCTCTTTGTTATCGGAGGATATTTCCTTTGGCCCTATAGTCTTCGAAGGGATCCGAAATATCTGTTCTCAGATTCCACAGAAATAAGGCTAGCAAAGAGATCCACGAAATACTGAAGTAAATCTGTGAGTGGACGTCACACATCACAGAGCAGTTTCTCAGAAAGCTTCTTTCCAGATTTCATCTGAGGATATTTCCTTTTTCACCATAGCCCTCTATGGGCTTCCAAATATCACTTTGCCAATTCCACAAGAACTCTCTTAGCGAAAGGCTTCTTAAGGGGAAAGCTGTAACTCTGTGAGATGATTTCACAGAACACAAAGAAGTTTCTCAGAAAGCTTCCTTCTCTTTGTTATCGGAGGATATTTCCTTTGGCACTATAGTCTTCAAAGGGATCC
Source organism: Macaca mulatta (assembly GCF_049350105.2). Lineage (NCBI taxonomy): Eukaryota > Metazoa > Chordata > Mammalia > Primates > Cercopithecidae > Macaca > Macaca mulatta. The sequence goes on along the minus strand of NC_133416.1, from coordinate 39,377,530 downwards.
GAAATATCTGTTTTCAGATTCCACAGAAATAAGGCTAGCAAAGAGATCCACGAAATACAGATGTAACTCTGTGAGATGAATTCACAGAACACTAAGCAGTTTCTCAGAAAGCTTCTTTCCAGATTTCATCTGAGGATATTTCCTTTTTCACCATAGTGCTTCCAAATATCACTTTGCCAATTCCACAAGAACTGTCTTAGCGAAAGGCTTCTTGAGGGGAATGCTGTAACTCTGTGTGATGATTTCACAGAACACAAAGAAGTTTCTCAGAAAGCTTCTTTCTCTTTGTTATCGGAGGATATTTCCTTTGACACTATAGTCTTCAAAGGGATCCGAAATATCTGGTCTCATATTCCACAGAAATAAGGCTAGCAAAGAGATCTACGAAACACAGATGTAACTCTGTGAGATGAATTCACAGAACACTAAGCAGTTTCTCAGAAAGCTTCTTTCCAGATTTCATCTGAGGATATTTCCTTTTTCACCGTAGCCCTCTATGGGCTTCCAAATATCACTTTGCCAATTCCACAAGAACTGTCTTAGCAAAAGGCTTCTTGAGTGGAAAGCTGTAACGATCTGAGATGATTTCACAGAACACAAAGAAGTTTCTCAGAAAGCTTCTTTCTCTTTGTTATCAGAGGATATTTACTATGGCCCTATAGCCTTCAAAGGGATCCGAAATATCTGTTGTCAGATTCCACAGAAAGAAGGCTAGCAAAGAGATCCACGAAACACGGATGTAACTCTGTGAGTGGAAGTCACACATCACAGAGCAGTTTCTCAGAAAGCTTCTTTCCAGATTTCATCTGAGGATATTTCCTTTTTCAACATAGCCCTCTATGGGCTTCCAAATATCACTTTGCCAATCCCACAAGAACTGTCTTAGTGAAAGGCTTCTTGAGGGGAAAGCTGTAACTCTGTGAGATGATTTCACAGAACACAAAGAAGTTTCTCAGAAAGCTTCTTTCTCTTTGTTATCGAAGGATATTTCCTTTGGCCCTATATTCTTCAAAGGGATCCGAAATATCTGTTCTAAGATTCCACAGAAATAAGGCTAGCAAAGAGATGTACGAAACACAGATGTAACTCTGTGAGATGAATTCACAGGACACTGAGCAGTTTTTCAGAAAGCTTCTTTCCAGATTTCTACGGAGGATATTTCCTTTTTCACCATAGCCCTCTATGAGCTTACAAATATCACTTTGCCAATTCCACAAAAACTGTCTTAGCGAAAGGCTTCTTGAGGGGAAAGCTGTAACTCTGTGTGATGATTTCACAGAACACAAAGATGTTTCACAGAAAGCTTCTTTCTCTTTGTTATCGGAGGATATTTCCTTTGGCACTGTAGTCTTCAAAGGGATCCGAAATATCTGTTCTCAGATTCCACAGAAATAAGGCTAGCAAAGAGATCTACGAAACACAGATGTAACTCTGTGAGATGAATTCACAGAACACTAAGCAGTTTCTCAGAAAGCTTCTTTCTCTTTGTTATCGGAGGATATTTACTTTGGCCCTATAGCCTTCAAAGGGATCCGAAATATCTGTTGTCAGATTCCACAGAAAGAAGGCTAGCAAAGAGATCCACGAAATACTGATGTAACTCTGTGAGTGGAAGTCACACATCACAGAGCAGTTTCTCAGAAAGCTTCTTTCCAGATTTCATCTGAGGATATTTCCTTTTTCACCATAGCCCTCTATGGGCTTCCAAATATCACTTTGCCAATCCCACAAGAACTGTCTTAGCGAAAGGCTTCTTGAGGGGAAAGGTGTAACTCTGTGAGATGATTTCACAGAACACAAAGAAGTTTCTCAGAAAGCTTCTTTCTCTTTGTTATCGGAGGATATTTCCTTTGGCCCTATAGTCTTCAAAGGGATCCGAAATATCTGTTCTCAGATTCCACAGAAATAAGGCTAGCAAAGAGATCTACGAAACACAGATGTAACTCTGTGAGATGAATTCACAGGACACTGAGCAGTTTTTCAGAAAGCTTCTTTCCAGATTTCATCTGAGGATATTTCCTTTTTCACCGTAGCAGTCTACGGGCTTCCAAATATCACTTTGCCAATTCCACAAAAACTGTCTTAGCGAAAGGCTTCTTGAGGGGAAAGCTGTAACTCTGTGTGATGATTTCACAGAACACAAAGATGTTTCACAGAAAGCTTCTTTCTCTTTGTTATCGGAGGATATTTCCTTTGGCACTATAGTCTTCAAAGGGATCCGAAATATCTGTTCTCAGATTCCACAGAAATAAGGCTAGCAAAGAGATCTACGAAACACAGATGTAACTCTGTGAGATGAATTCACAGAACACTAAGAAGTTTCTCAGAAAGCTTCTTTCTCTTTGTTATCGGAGGATATTTCCTTTGGCACTATAGTCTTCAAAGGGATCCGAAATATCTGTTCTCAGATTCCACAGAAATAAGGCTAGCAAAGAGATCTACGAAACACAGATGTAACTCTGTGAGATGAATTCACAGAACACTAAGCAGTTTCTCAGAAAGCTTCTTTCTCTTTGTTATCGGAGGATATTTACTTTGGCCCTATAGCCTTCAAAGGGATCCGAAATATCTGTTGTCAGATTCCACAGAAAGAAGGCTAGCAAAGAGATCCACGAAATACTGATGTAACTCTGTGAGTGGAAGTCACACATCACAGAGCAGTTTCTCAGAAAGCTTCATTCCAGATTTCATCTGAGGATATTTCCTTTTTCACCATAGCCCTCTATGGGCTTCCAAATATCACTTTGCCAATCCCACAAGAACTGTCTTAGCGAAAGGCTTCTTGAGGGGAAAGGTGTAACTCTGTGAGATGATTTCACAGAACACAAAGAAGTTTCTCAGAAAGCTTCTTTCTCTTTGTTATCGGAGGATATTTCCTTTGGCCCTATAGTCTTCAAAGGGATCCGAAATATCTGTTCTCAGATTCCACAGAAATAAGGCTAGCAAAGAGATCTACGAAACACAGATGTAACACTGTGAGATGAATTCACAGGACACTCAGCAGTTTTTCAGAAAGCTTCTTTCCAGATTTCATCTGAGGATATTTCCTTTTTCACCATAGCCCTCTATGGGCTTCCAAATATCACTTTGCCAATTCCACAAAAACTGTCTGAGCGAAAGGCTTCTTGAGGGGAAAGCTGTAACTCTGTGTGATGATTTCACAGAACACAAAGATGTTTCTCAGAAAGCTTCTTTCTCTTTGTTATCGGAGGATATTTCCTTTGGCACTATAGTCTTCAAAGGGATCCGAAATATCTGTTCTCAGATTCCACAGAAATAAGGCTAGCAAAGATCCACGAAATACTGAAGTAACTCTGTGAGTGGACGTCACACATCACAGAGCAGTTTCTCAGAAAGCTTCTTTCCAGATTTCATCTGAGGATATTTCCTTTTTAAAAATAGCCCTCTATGGGCTTCCAAATATCACTTTGCCAATTCCACAAGAACTGTCTTAGCGAAAGGCTTCTTAAGGGGAAAGCTGTAACTCTGTGAGATGATTTCACAGAACACAAAGAAGTTTCTCAGAAAGCTTCTTTCTCTTTGTTATCGGAGGATATGTCCTTTGGCCCTATAGTCTTCAAAGGGATCCGAAATATCTGTTCTCAGATTCCACAGAAATAAGGCTAGCAAAGAGATCTACGAAACACAGATGTAACTCTCTGAGATGAATTCACAGAACACTAAGCAGTTTCTCTGAAAGCTTCTTTCCAGATTTCATCTGAGGATATTTCCTTTTTCACCATAGCCCTCTATGGGCTTCCAAATATCACTTTGACAATTCCACAAGAACTGTCTTAGCGAAAGGCTTCTTGAGGGGAAAGCTGTAACTCTGTGAGATGATTTCACAGAACACAAAGAAGTTTCCAAGAAAGCTACTTTCTCTTTGTTATCGGAGGATATTTCCTTTGGCCCTATAGTCTTCAAAGGGATCCGAAATATCTCTTCTCAGATTCCACAGAAATAAGGCTAGCAAAGAGATCCACGAAATACAGATGTAACTCTGTGAGATGAATTCACAGGACACTGAGCAGTTTTTCAGAAAGCTTCTTTCCAGATTTCATCTGAGGATATTTCCTTTTTCAACATAGCCCTCTATGGGCTTCCAAATATCACTTTGCCAATTCCACAAGAACTGTCTTAGCGAAAGGCTTCTTGAGGAGAAAGCTGTAACTCTGTGAGATGATTTCACAGAACACAAAGAAGTTTCTCAGAAAGCTTCTTTCTCTTTGTTATCGGAGGATATTTCCTTTGGCCCTATAGTCTTCAAAGGGATCCGAAATATCTGTTCTCAGATTCCACAGAAATAAGGCTAGCAAAGAGATCCAGGAAACACAGATGTAACTCTGTGAGATGAATTCACAGAACACTAAGCAGTTTCTCAGAAAGCTTCTTTCCATATTTCATCTGAGGATATTTCCTTTTTCACCATAGGGCTTCCAAATATCACTTTGCCAATTCCACAAGAACTGTCTTAGCGAAAGGCTTCTTGAGGGGAAAGCTGTAACTCTGTGAGATGATTTCACAGAACACAAGGAAGTTTCTCAGAAAGCTTCTTTCTCTTTGTTATCGGAGGATATTTCCTTTGGCCCTATAGTCTTCAAAGGGATCCGAAATATCTGGTCTCATATTCCACAGAAATAAGGCTAGCAAAGAGATCTACGAAACACAGATGTAACTCTGTGAGATGAATTCACAGAACACTAAGCAGTTTCTCAGAAAGCTTCTTTCCAGATTTCATCTGAGGATACTTCCTTTTTCAACATATCCCTCTATGGGCTTCCAAATATCACTTTGCCAATTCCACAAGAACTGTCTTAGCGAAAGGCTTCTTGAGGGGAAAGCTGTAACGATCTGAGATGATTTCACAGAACACAAAGAAGTTTCTCAGAAAGCTTCTTTCTCTTTGTTATCAGAGGATATTTACTTTGACCCTATAGCCTTCAAAGGGATCCGAAATATCTGTTGTCAGATTCCACAGAAAGAAGGCTAGCAAAGAGATCCACGAAACACGGATGGAACTCTGTGAGTGGAAGTCACACATCACAGAGCAGTTTCTCAGAAAGCTTCTTTCCAGATTTCATCTGAGGATATTTCCTTTTTCACCATAGCCCTCTATGGGCTTCCAAATATCACTTTGCCAATCCCACAAGAACTGTCTTAGCGAAAGGCTTCTTGAGGGGAAAGCTGTAACTCTGTGAGATGATTTCACAGAACACAAAGAAGTTTCTCAGAAAGCTTCTTTCTCTTTGTTATCGGAGGATATTTCCTTTGGCCCTATAGTCTTCAAAGGGATCCGAAATATCTGTTCTCAGATTCCACAGAAATAAGGCTAGCAAAGAGATCTACGAAACACAGATGTAACTCTGTGAGATGAATTCACAGGACACTGAGCAGTTTTTCAGAAAGCTTCTTTCCAGATTTCATCTGAGGATATTTCCTTTTTCACCATAGCCCTCTATGGGCTTCCAAATATCACTTTGCCAATTCCACAAAAACTGTCTTAGCGAAAGGCTTCTTGAGGGGAAAGCTGTAACTCTGTGTGATGATTTCACAGAACACAAAGATGTTTCTCTGAAAGCTTCTTTCTCTTTGTTATCGGAGGATATTTCGTTTGGCACTATAGTCTTCAAAGGGATCCGAAATATCTGTTCTCAGATTCCACAGAAATAAGGCTAGCAAAGAGATCTACGAAACACAGATGTAACTCTGTGAGATGAATTCACAGAACACTAAGCAGTTTCTCAGAAAGCTTCTATCCAGATTTCATCTGAGGATATTTCCTTTTTCACCATAGCCCTCTATGGGCTTCCTAATATCACTTTACCAATTCCACAAAAACTGTCTTAGCGAAAGGCTTCTTGAGGGGAAAGCTGTAACTCTGTGAGATGATTTCACAGAACACAAAGATGTTTCTCAGAAAGCTTCTTTCTCTTTGTTATCGGAGGATATTTCCTTTGTCCCTATAGTCTTCAAAGAGATCCGAAATATCTGTTCTCAGATTCCACAGAAATAAGGCTAGCAAAGACATCTACGAAACACAGATGTAACTCTGTGAGATGAATTCACAGAACACTAAGCAGTTTCTCAGAAAGCTTCTTTCCAGATTTCATCTGAGGATATTTCCTTTTTCACCATAGCCCTCTATGGGCTTCCAAATATCACTTTGCCAATTCCACAAGAACTGTCTTAGCGAAAGGCTTCTGGAGGGGAAAGCTGTAACTCTGTGAGATGATTTCACAGAACACAAAGAAGTTTCTCAGAAAGCTTCTTTCTCTTTGTTATCGGAGGATATTTCCTTTGGGCCTATAGTCTTCAAAGGGATCCGAAATATCTGTTCTCAGATTCCACAGAAAGAAGGCTAGCAAAGAGATCCACGAAATACTGAAGTAAATCTGTGAGTGGACGTCACACATCACAGAGCAGTTTCTCAGAAAGCTTCTTTCCAGATTTCATCTGAGGATATTTCCTTTTTCACCATAGCCCTCTATGGGCTTCCAAATATCACTTTGCCAATTCCACAAGAACTCTCTTAGCGAAAGGCTTCTTAAGGGGAAAGCTGTAACTCTGTGAGATGATTTCACAGAACACAAAGAAGTTTCTCAGAAAGCTTCTTTCTCTTTGTTATCGGAGGATATTTCCTTTGGCACTATAGTCTTCACAGGGATCCGAAATATCTGTTTTCAGATTCCACAGAAATAAGGCTAGCAAAGAGATCTACGAAACACAGATGTAACTCTGTGAGATGAATTCACAGAACACTAAGCAGTTTCTCAGAAAGCTTCTATCCAGATTTCATCTGAGGATATTTCCTTTTTCACCATAGCCCTCTATGGGCTTCCAAATATCACTTTGCCCATTCCACAAGAACTGTCTTAGCGAAAGGCTTCTGGAGGGGAAAGCTGTAACTCTGTGAGATGATTTCACAGAACACTAAGAAGTTTCTCAGAAAGCTTCTTTCTCTTTGTTATCGGAGGATATTTCCTTTGGCCTTATAGTCTTCAAAGGGATCCGAAATATCTGTTCTCAGATTCCACAGAAATAAGGCTAGCAAAGAGATCCACGAAATACTGATGTAATTCTTTGAGTGGACGTCACACATCACAGAGCAGTTTCTCAGAAAGCTTCTTTCCAGATTTCATCTGAGGATATTTCCTTTTTCACCATAGCCCTCTATGGGCTTCCAAATATCACTTTGCCAATTCCAAAAGAACTGTCTTAGCGAAAGGCTTCTTGAGGGGAAAGCTGTAACTCTGTGAGATGATTTCACAGAACACAAAGAAGTTTCTCAGAAAGCTTCTTTCTCTTTGTTATCGGAGGATAATTCCTTTGGCCCTGTAGTCTTCAAAGGGATCCGAAATATCTGTTCTCAGATTCGACAGAAATAAGGCTAGCAAAGACATCTACGAAACACAGATGTAACTCGGTGAGATGAATTCACAGAACACTAAGCAGTTTCTCTGAAAGCTTCTTTCCAGATATCATCTGAGGATATTTCCTTTTTCACCAGAGCCCTCTACGGGCTTCCAAATATCACTTTGCCAATTCCACAAGAACTGTCTTAGCGAAAGGCTTCTTGAGGGGAAAGCTGTAACTCTGTGAGATGATTTCACAGAACACAAAGAAGTTTCTGAGAAAGCTTCTTTCTCTTTGTTGTCGGAGGATATTTCCTTTGGCCCTATAGTCTTCAAAGGGATCCGAAATATCTCTTCTCAGATTCCACAGAAATAAGGCTAGCAAAGAGATCCACGAAACACAGACGTAACTCTGAGAGTGGAAGTCACACATCACAGAGCAGTTTCTCAGAAACTTCTTTCCAGATTTCATCTGAGGACATTTCCTTTTTCAACATAGCCCTCTATGGGCTTCCAAATATCACTTTGCCAATTCCACAAGAACTGTCTAAGCGAAAGGCATCTTGAGGGGAAAGCTGTAACTCTGTCAGATGATTTCACAGAACACAAAGAAGTTTCTCAGAAAGCTTCTTTCTCTTTGTTATCGGAGGATATTTCCTTTGGCCCTATAGTCTTCAAAGGGATCGGAAATATCTGTTCTCAGATTCCACAGAAATAAGGCTAGCAAAGAGATCTAGGAAACACAGATGTAACTCTGTGAGATGAATTCACAGAACACTAAGCAGTTTCTCAGAAAGCTTCTTTCCAGATTTCATCGGAGGATATTTCCTTTTTCACCATAGGGCTTCGAAATATCACTTTGCCAATTCCTCAAGAACTGTCTTAGCGAAAGGATTCTTGAGTGGAAAGCTGTAACGATGTGTGATGATTTCAGAGAACACAATGAAGTTTCTCAGAAAGCTTCTTTCTCTTTGTTATCGGAGGATATTTACTTTGGCCCTATAGCCTTCAAAGGGACCGGAAATATCTGTTGTCAGATTCCACAGAAAGAAGGCTAGCAAAGAGATCCACGAAATACTGATGTAACTCTGTGAGTGGAAGTCACACATCACAGAGGAGTTTCTCAGAAAGCTTCTTTCCAGATTTCATCTGAGGATATTTCCTTTTTCACCATAGCCCTCTATGGGCTTCCAAATATCACTTTGCCAATCCCACAAGAACTGTCTTAGCGAAAGGCTTCTTGAGGGGAAAGCTGTAAATCTGTGAGATGATTTCACAGAACACAAAGAAGTTTCTCAGAAAGCTTCTTTCTCTTTGTTATCGGAGGATATTTCCTGTGGCCCTATAGTCTTCAAAGGGATCCGAAATATCTGTTCTCAGATTCCACAGAAATAAGGCTAGCAAAGAGATCTACGAAACACAGATGTAACTCTGTGAGATGAATTCACAGGACACTGAGCAGTTTTTCAGAAAGCTTCTTTCCAGATTTCATCTGAGGATATTTCCTTTTTCACCATAGCCCTCTAGGGGTTCCAAATATCACTTTGCCAATTCCACAAGAACTGTCTTAGCGAAAGGCTTCTTGAGGGGAAAGCTGTAACTCTGTGTGATGATTTCACAGAACACAAAGATGTTTCTCAGAAAGCTTCTTTCTCTTTGTTATCGGAGGATATTTCCTTTGGCACTATACTCTTCAAAGGGATCCGAAATATCTGTTCTCAGATTCCACAGAAATAAGGCTAGCAAAGAGATCTACGAAACACAGATGTAACTCTGTGAGATGAATTCACAGAACACTAAGCAGTTTCTCAGAAAGCTTCTATCCAGATTTCATCTGAGGATATTTCCTTTTTCACCATAGCCCTCTATGGGTTTCCAAATATCACTTTACCAATTCCACAAAAACTGTCTTAGCGAAAGGCTTCTTGAGGGGAAAGCTGTATAACTCTGTGACATGATTACACAGAACACAAAGAAGTTTCTCAGAAAGCTTCTTTCTCTTTGTTATTGGAGGATATTTCCTTTGGCCCTACAGTCTTCAAAGGGATCCGAAATATCTGTTCTCAGATAACACAGAAAAAAGGCTAGCAAAGAGATCCACGAAATACAGATGTAACTCTGAGAGTGGAAGTCACACATCACAGAGCAGTTTCTCAGAAAGCTTCTTTCCAGATTTCATCAGAGGATATTTCCTTTTTCAACATAGCCCTCTAAGGGCTTCCAAATATCACTTTGCCAATTCCACAAGAACTGTCTTAGCGAAAGGCTTCTTGAGGGGAAAGTTGTAACTCTGTGAGATGATTTCACAGAACACAGAGAAGTTTCTCAGAAAGTTTCTTTCTCTTTGTTATCGAAGGATATTTCCTTTGGCCCTATAGTCTTCAAAGGTATCCAAAATATCTGTTCTCAGATTCCACAGAAATAAGGCTAGCAAAGAGATCTAAGAAACACAGATGTAACTCTTTGAGATGAATTCACAGAACACTAAGCAGTTTCTCAGAAAGCTTCTTTCCAGATTTCATCTGAGGATATTTCCTTTTTCACCATAGCCCTCTATGGGCTTCCAAATATCACTTTGCCAATTCCACAAGAACTGTCTTAGCGAAAGGCTTCTGGAGGGGAAAGCTGTAACTGTGTGGGATGATTTCACAGAACACAGAGAAGTTTCTCAGAAAGCTTCTTTCTCTTTGTTATCGGAGGATATTTCCTTTGGCCCTATACTCTTCAAGGGGATCCAAAATATCTGTTCTCAGATTCCACAGAAATAAGGCTAGCAAAGAGATCTAGGAAACACAGATGTAACTCTGTGAGATGAATTCACAGATCACTAAGCAGTTTCTCAGAAAGCTTCTTTCCAGATTTCATCTGAGGATATTTCCTTTTTCACCATAGCCCTCTATGGGCTTCCAAATATCACTTTGCCAATTCCACAAGAACTGTCTTAGCGAAAGGCTTCTTGAGGGGAAAGCTGTAACTCTGTGAGATGATTTCACAGAACGCAAAGAAGTTTCTCAGAAAGCTTCTTTCTCTTTGTTATCGGAGGATATTTCCTTTGGCACTGTAGTCTTCAAAGGGATCCGAAATATCTGTTCTCAGATTCCACAGAAATAAGGCTAGCAAAGAGATCTACGAAACACAGATGTAACTCTGTGAGATGAATTCACAGAACACTAAGCAGTTTCTCAGAAAGCTTCTTTCCAGATTTCATCTGAGGATATTTCCTTTTTCACCATAGCCCTCTATGGGCTTCCAAATATCACTTTGCCAATTCCACAAGAACTGTCTTAGCGAAAGGCTTCTAGAGGGGAAAGCTGTAACTCTGTGAGATGATTTCACAGAACACAAAGAAGTTTCTCAGAAAGCTTCTTTCTCTTTGTTATCGGAGGATATTTCCTTTGGCCCTATAGTCTTCAAAGGGATCCGAAATATCTGTTCTCAGATTCCACAGAAATAAGGCTAGCAAAGAGACCTACGAAACACAGATGTAACTCTGTGAGATGAATTCACAGAACACTAAGCAGTTTCTCAGAAAGCTTCTTTCCAGATTTCATCTGAGGATATTTCCTTTTTCACCATAGCCCTCTAAGGGCTTCCAAATATCACTTTGCCAATTCCACAAGAACTGTCTTAGCGAAAGGCTTCTTGAGGGGAAAGCTGTAACTCTGTGAGATTATTTCACAGAACACAAAGAAGTTTCTCAGAAATCTTCTTTCTCTTTGTTATCGGAGGATACTTCCTTTGGCCCCATAGTCTTCAAAGGGATCCGAAATATCTCTTCTCAGATTCCACAGAAATAAGGCTAGCAAAGAGATCCAGGAAATACTGATGTAACTCTGTGAGTGGAAGTCACACATCACAGAACAGTTTCTCAGAAAGCTTCTTTCCAGATTTCTTCTGAGGATATTTCCTTTTTCACCATAGCCCTCTATGGGCTTCCAAATATCACTTTGACAATTCCACAAGAACTGTCTTAGCGAAAGGCTTCTTGAGGAGAAAGCTGTGACTCTGTGAGATGATTTCACAGAACACAAAGAAGTTTCTCAGAAAGCTTCTTTCTCTTTGTTATCGGAGGAGATTTCCTTTGGCCCTATAGTCTTCAAAGGGATCCGAAATATCTGTTCTCAGATTCCACAGAAATAAGGCTAACAAAGAGATCTACGAAACACAGTTGTAACTCTGTGAGATGAATTCACAGAACACTAAGCAATTTCTCACAAAGCTTCTTTCAAGATTTCTTCTGAGGATATTTCCTTTTTCACCATAGCCCTCTATGGGCTTCCAAATATCACTCTGCCAATTCCACAAGAACTGTCTTAGCGAAAGGCTTCTTGAGGGGAAAGCTGTAACTCTGTTAGATGATTTCACAGAACACAAAGAAGTTTCTCAGAAAGCTTCTTTCTCTTTGTTATCGGAGGATATTTCCTTTGGCCCTATAGTCTTCAAAGGGATCCGAAATATCTGTTCTCAGATTCCACAGAAAGAAGGCTAGCAAAGAGATACACGAAATACAGATGTAACTCTGTGAGTGGAAGTCACACATCACAGAGCAGTTTCTCAGGAAGCTTCTTTTCAGATTTCATCTGAGGATATTTCCTTTTTCACCATAGCCCTCTATGGGCTTCCAAATATCACTTTGCCAATTCCACAAGAACTGTCTTAGCGAAAGGCTTCTGGAGGGGAAAGCTGTAACTCTGTGAGATGATTTCACAGAACACAAAGAAGTTTCTCAGAAAGCTTCTTTCTCTTTGTTATCGGAGGATATTTCCTTTGGCCCTATAGTCTTCAAAGGGATCCGAAATATCTGTCTCAGATTCCACAGAAATAAGGCTAGCAAAGAGATCTACGAAACACAGATGTAACTCTGTGAGATGAATTCACAGAACACTAAGCAGTTTCTCAGAAAGCTTCTTTCCAGATTTCATCTGAGGATATTTCCTTTTTCACCATAGCCCTCTATGGGCTTCCAAATATCACTTTGCCAATTCCACAAGAACTGTCTTAGCGAAAGGCTTCTGGAGGGGAAAGCTGTAACTCTGTGAGATGATTTCACAGAACACAAAGAAGTTTCTCAGAAAGCTTCTTTCTCTTTGTTATCGGAGGATATTTCCTTTGGCCCTATAGTCTTCAAAGGGATCCGAAATATCTGTTCTCAGATTCCACAGAAATAAGGCTAGCAAAGAGATCTACGAAACACAGATGTAACTCTGTGAGATGAATTCACAGAACACTAAGCAGTTTCTCAGAAAGCTTCTTTCCAGATTTCATCTGAGGATATTTCCTTTTTCACCATAGCCCTGTATGGGCTTCCAAATATCACTTTGAAAATTCCACAAGAACTGTCTTACCGAAAAGCTTCCTGAGGGGAAAGCTGTAACTCTGGAGATGATTTCACAGAACACAAAGAAGTTTTTTAGAAAGCTTATTTCTCTTTGTTATCGGAGGATATTTCCTTTGGCCCTATAGTCTTCAAAGGGATCCGAAATATCTGTTCTCAGATTCCACAGAAATAAGGCTAGCAAAGAGATCCACGAAAAACAGATGTAACTCTGAGAGTGGAAGTCAAACATCACAGAGCAGTTTCTCAGAAAGCTTCTTTCCAGATTTCATCTGAGGATATTTCCTTTTTCACCGTAGCCCTCTATGGGCTTACAAATATCACTTTGCCAATTCCACAAGAACTGTCATAGCGAAAGGCTACTTGAGGTGAAAGCTGTAACTCTGTGAGATGATTTCACAGAACACAAAGAAGTTTCTCAGAAAGCTTCTTTCTCTTTGTTATCGGAGGATATTTCCTTTGGCCCTATAGTCTTCAAAGGGATCCGAAATATCTGTTCTCAGATTCCACAGAAATAAGGCTAGCAAAGACATCTACGAAACACAGATGTAACTCTGTGAGATGAATTCACAGAACAGTAAGCAGTTTCTCAGAAAGCTTCTTTCCAGATTTCATCTGAGGATATTTCCTTTTTCACCATACCGCTATATGGGCTTCCAAATATCACTTTGCCAATTCCACAAGAACTGTCTTAGCGAAAGTCTTCTGGAGGGGAAAGCTGTAACTCGGTGAGATGATTTCACAGAACACAAAGAAGTTTCTCAGAAAGCTTCTTTCTCTTTGTTAGCGGAGGATATTTCCTTTGGCCCTATAGTCTTCAAAGGGATCCGAAATATCTGATCTCAGATTTCACAGAAATAAGGCTAGCAAAGAGATCTACGAAACACAGATGTAACTCTGTGAGATGAATTTACAGAACACTAAGCAGTTTCTCAGAAAGCTTCTTTCCAGATTTCATCTGAGGATATTTCCTTTTTCACCATAGCCCTCTATGGGCTTCCAAATATCACTTTGCGAATTCCACAAGAACTGTCTAAGCGAAAGGCTTCTAGAGGGGAAAGCTGTAACTCTGTGAGATGATTTCACAGAACACAAAGAAGTTTCTCAGAAAGCCTCTTTCTCTTTGTTATCGGAGGATATTTCCTTTGGCCCTATAGTCTTCAAAGGGATCCGAAATATCTGTTCTCAGATTCCACAGAAATAAGGCTAGCAAAGAGATCCACGAAAAACAGATGTAACTCTGAGAGTTGAAGTCACACATCAAAGAGTAGTTTCTCAGAAAGCTTCTTTTCAGATTTCATCTGAGGATATTTCCTTTTTCACCATAGCCCTCTATGGGCTTCCAAATATCACTTTGCCAATTCCACAAGAACTGTCGTAGCGAAAGGCTTCTTGAGGGGAAAGCTGTAACTCTGTGAGATGATTTCACAGAACACAAAGAAGTTTCTCAGAAAGCTTCTTTCTCTTTGTTATAGGAGGATATTTCCTTTGGCCCTATAGACTTCAAAGGAATCCGAAATATCTGTTCTCAGATTCCACAGAAATAAGGCTAGCAAAGAGATCTACGAAACACAGATGCAACTCTGTGAGATGAATTCACAGAACACTAAGCAGTTTCTCAGAAAGCTTCTTTCCAGATTTCATCTGAGGATATTTCCTTTTTCACCGTAGCCCTCTAAGGGCTTCCAAATATCACTTTGCCAATTCCACAAGAACTGTCTTAGCGAAAGGCTTCTGGAGGGGAAAGCTGTAACTCTGTGAGATGATTTCAAAGAACACAAATAAGTTTCTCAGAAAGCCTCTTTCTCTTTGTTATCGGAGGATATTTCCTTTGCCCTACAGTCTTCAAAGGGATCCGAAATATCTGTTCTCAGATTCCACAGAAATAAGGCTAGCAAAGAGATCTACGAAACACAGATGTAACTCTGTGAGATGAATTCACAGAACACAAAGCATTTTCTCAAAAAGGTTCTTTCCAGATTTCATCTGATGATATTTCCTTTTTCACCTTAGCCCTCTATGGGCTTCCAAATATCACTTTGCCAATTCCACAAGAACTGTCTTACCGAAAGGCTTCTTCAGGGGAAAGCTGTAACTCTGTGAGATGATTTCACAGAACACAAAGAAGTTTCTGAGAAAGCTTCTTTCTCTTTGTTATCGGAGGATATTTAATTTGGCCCTATAGTCTTCAAAGGGATCCGAAATATCTGTTCTCAGATTCCACAGAAATAAGGCTAGCCAAGAGATCTAAGAAACACAGATGTAGCTCTGTGAGATGAATTCACAGAACACGAAGCATTTTCTCAGAAACGTTCTTTCCAGATTTCATCTGAGGATATTTCCTTTTTCACCATCGCCCTCTATGGGCTTCCAAATATCACTTTGCCAATTCCACAAGAACTGTCTTAGCGAAAGGCTTCTGGAGGGGAAAGCTGTAACTCTGTGAGATGATTTCACAGAACACAAATAAGTATCTCAGAAAGCCTCTTTCTCTTTGTTATCGGAGGATATTTCCTTTGGCCCTATAGTCTTCAAAGGGATCCGAAGTATCTGTTCTCAGATTCCACAGAAATAAGGCTAGCAGTGAGATCCACGAAATACAGATGTAACTCTGAGAGTGGAAGTCACACATCACAGAGCAGTTTCTCAGAAAGCTTCTTTCCAGATTTCATCGGAGGATATTTCCTTTTTCACCATAGCCCTCTATGGGCTTCCAAATATCACTTTGCCAATTCCACAAGAACTGTCATAGCGAAAGGCTTCTTGAGGGGAAAGCTGTAACTCTGTGAGATGATTTCACAGAACACAAAGAAGTTTCTCAGAAAGCTTCTTTCTCTTTGTTATCGGAGGATATTTCCTTTGGCCCTATAGACTTCAAAGGAATCCGAAATATCTGTTCTCAGATTCCACAGAAATAAGGCTAGCAAAGAGATCTACGAAACACAGATGCAACTCTGTGAGATGAATTCACAGAACACTAAGCAGTTTCTCAGAAAGCTTCTTTCCAGATTTCATCTGAGGATATTTCCTTTTTCACCGTAGCCCTCTATGGGCTTCCAAATATCACTTTGCCAATTCCACAAGAACTGTCTTAGCGAAAGGCTTCTGGAGGGGAAAGCTGTAACTCTGTGAGATGATTTCACAGAACACAAATAAGTTTCTCAGAAAGCCTCTTTCTCTTTGTTATCGGAGGATATTTCCTTTGGCCCTACAGTCTTCAAAGGGATCCGAAATATCTGTTCTCAGATTCCTCAGAAATAAGGCTAGCAAAGAGATCTACGAAACACAGATGTAACTCTGTGAGATGAATTCACAGAACACAAAGCATTTTCTCAGAAAGGTTCTTTCCAGATTTCATCTGATGATATTTCCTTTTTCACCTTAGCCCTCTATGGGCTTCCAAATATCACTTTGCCAATTCCACAAGAACTGTCTTACCGAAAGGCTTCTTCAGGGGAAAGCTGTAACTCTGTGAGATGATTTCACAGAACACAAAGAAGTTTCTGAGAAAGCTTCTTTCTCTTTGTTATCGGAGGATATTTCCTTTGGCCCTGCAGTCTTCAAAGGGATCCGAAATATCTGTTCTCAGATTCCACAGAAATAAGGCTATCCAAGAGATCTAAGAAACACAGATGTAACTCTGTGAGATGAATTCACAGAACACGAAGCATTTTCTCAGAAAGGTTCTTTCCAGATTTCATCTGAGGATATTTCCTTTTTCACCATAGCCCTCTATGGGCTTCCAAATATCACTTTGCCAATTCCACAAGAACTGTCTTAGCGAAAGGCTTCTGGAGGGGAAAGCTGTAACTCTGTGAGATGATTTCACAGAACACAAATAAGTTTCTCAGAAAGCCTCTTTCTCTTTGTTATCGGAGGATATTTCCTTTGGCCCTATAGTCTTCAAAGGGAACCGAAATATCTGTTCTCAGATTCCACAGAAATAAGGCTAGCAAAGAGATCTACGAAACACAGATGTAACTCTGTGAGATGAATTCACAGAACACTAAGCAGTTTCTCAGAAAGCTTCTTTCCAGATTTCATCTGAGGATATTTCCTTTTCCACCTTAGCCCTCTATGGGCTTCCAAATATCTCTTTGCCAATTCCACAGGAACTGTCTTAGCGAAAGGCTTCTGGAGGGGAAAGCTGTAACTCTGTGAGATGATTTCACAGAACACAAAGAAGTTTCTCAGAACGCTTCTTTCTCCTTGTTATTGGAGGATATTTCCTTTGGCCCTATAGTCTTCAAAGGGATCCGAAATATCTGTTCTCAGATTCCACAGAAATAAGGCTAGCAAAGAGATCCACGAAATACTGATGTAACACTGTGAGTGGAAGTCACACATCACAGAACAGTTTCTCAGAAAGCTTCTTTCCAGATTTCATCTGAGGATATTTCCTTTTTCACCGTAGCCCTCTATGGGCCTCAAAATATCACTTTGCCAATTCCACAAGAACTGTCTTAGCGAAAGGCTTCTTGAGGAGAAAGCTGTAACTCTGTGAGATGATTTCACAGAACACAAAGAAGTTTCTCAGAAAGCTTCTTTCTCTTTGTTATCGGAGGATATTTCCTTTGGCCCTATAGTCTTCAAAGGGATCCGAAATATTGCTCTCAGATTCCACAGAAATAAGGCTAGCAAAGAGATCCACGAAATACAGATGTAATTCTGAGAGTGGAAGTCACACATCACAGAGCAGTTTCTCAGAAAGCTTCTTTCCAGATTTCATCTGAGGATATTTCCTTTTTCACCATAGCCCTCTATGGGCTTCCAAATATCACTTTGCCAATACCACCAGAACTGTTTAGCGAAAGGCTTCTTGAGGGGAAAGCTGTAACTCTGTGAGATGATTTCACAGAAGACAAAGAAGTTTTTCAGAAAGCTTCTTTCTCTTTGTTATCCGAGGATATTTCCTTTGGCCTTATAGTCTTCAAAGGGATCCGAAATACCTGTTCTCAGATTCCAAAGAAATAAGGCTAGCAAAGAGATCTACGAAACACAGATGTAACTCAGTGAGACGAATTCACAGAACACTAAGCAGTTTCTCAGAAAGCTTCTTTCAAGATTTCATCTGAGGATATTTCCTTTTTCACCATAGCCCTCTATGGGCTTCCAAATATCACTTTGCCAATTCCACAAGAACTGTCTTAGCGAAAGGCTTCTTCAGGGGAAAGCTGTAACTCTGTGAGATGATTTCACAGAACACAAAGAAGTTTCTCAGAAAGCTTCTTTCTCTTTGTTATCGGAGGATATTTCCTTTGGCCCTATAGTCTTCAAAGGGATCCGAAATATCTGTTCTCAGATTCCACAAAAATAAGGCTAGCAAAGAGATCTACGAAACACAGATGTAACTCTGTGAGATGAATTCACAGAACACTAAGCAGTTTCTCAGAAAGCTTCTTTCCAGATTTCATCTGAGGATATTTCCTTTTTCACCATAGCCCTCTATCGGCTTCCCAATATCACTTTGCCAATTCCACAAGAAATGTCTTACCGAAAGGCTTCCTGAG
This sequence comes from Macaca mulatta, assembly GCF_049350105.2. NCBI lineage: Eukaryota > Metazoa > Chordata > Mammalia > Primates > Cercopithecidae > Macaca > Macaca mulatta. The sequence continues at coordinate 39,359,333 of NC_133416.1, read as the reverse complement.
GGGAAAGCTGTAACTCTGGAGATGATTTCACAGAACACAAAGAAGTTTCTCAGAAAGCTTCTTTCTCTTTGTTATCGGAGGATATTTCCTTTGGCCCTATAGTCTTCAAAGGGATCCGAAATTTCTGTTCTCAGATTCCACAGAAATAAGGCTAGCAAAGAGATCCACGAAAAACAGATGTAACTCTGAGAGTGGAAGTCACACATCACAGAGCAGTTTCTCAGGAAGCTTGGTTCCAGATTTCATCTGAGGATATTTCCTTTTTCACCATAGCCCTCTATGGGCTCCCAAATATCACTTTGCCAATTCCACAAGAACTGTCTTAGCGAAAGGCTTCTGGAGGGGAAAGCTGTAACTCTGTGAGATGATTTCACAGAACACAAAGAAGTTTCTCAGAAAGCTTCTTTCTCTTTGTTATCGGAGGATATTTCCTTTGGCCCTATAGTCTTCAAAGGGATCGGAAATATCTGTTCTCAGATTCCACAGAAAGAAGGCTAGCAAAGAGATCTACGAAACACAGATGTAACTCTGTGAGATGAATTCACAGAACACAAAGCATTTTCTCAGAAAGGTTCTTTCCAGATTTCATCTGATGATATTTCCTTTTTCACCTTAGCCCTCTATGGGCTTCCAAATATCACTTTGCCAATTCCACAAGAACTGCCTTACCGAAAGGCTTCTTCAGGGGAAAGCTGTAACTCTGTGAGATGATTTCACAGAACACAAAGAAGTTTCTGAGAAAGCTTCTTTCTCTTTGTTATCGGAGGATATTTAATTTGGCCCTATAGTCTTCAAAGGGATCCGAAATATCTGTTCTCAGATTCCACAGAAATAAGGCTAGCCAAGAGATCTAAGAAACACAGATGTAGCTCTGTGAGATGAATTCACAGAACACGAAGCATTTTCTCAGAAACGTTCTTTCCAGATTTCATCTGAGGATATTTCCTTTTTCACCATCGCCCTCTATGGGCTTCCAAATATCACTTTGCCAATTCCACAAGAACTGTCTTAGCGAAAGGCTTCTGGAGGGGAAAGCTGTAACTCTGTGAGATGATTTCACAGAACACAAATAAGTTTCTCAGAAAGCCTCTTTCTCTTTGTTATCGGAGGATATTTCCTTTGGCCCTATAGTCTTCAAAGGGATCCGAAGTATCTGTTCTCAGATTCCACAGAAATAAGGCTAGCAGTGAGATCCACGAAATACAGATGTAACTCTGAGAGTGGAAGTCACACATCACAGAGCAGTTTCTCAGAAAGCTTCTTTCCAGATTTCATCGGAGGATATTTCCTTTTTCACCATAGCCCTCTATGGGCTTCCAAATATCACTTTGCCAATTCCACAAGAACTGTCATAGCGAAAGGCTTCTTGAGGGGAAAGCTGTAACTCTGTGAGATGATTTCACAGAACACAAAGAAGTTTCTCAGAAAGCTTCTTTCTCTTTGTTATCGGAGGATATTTCCTTTGGCCCTATAGACTTCAAAGGAATCCGAAATATCTGTTCTCAGATTCCACAGAAATAAGGCTAGCAAAGAGATCTACGAAACACAGATGCAACTCTGTGAGATGAATTCACAGAACACTAAGCAGTTTCTCAGAAAGCTTCTTTCCAGATTTCATCTGAGGATATTTCCTTTTTCACCGTAGCCCTCTATGGGCTTCCAAATATCACTTTGCCAATTCCACAAGAACTGTCTTAGCGAAAGGCTTCTGGAGGGGAAAGCTGTAACTCTGTGAGATGATTTCACAGAACACAAATAAGTTTCTCAGAAAGCCTCTTTCTCTTTGTTATCGGAGGATATTTCCTTTGGCCCTACAGTCTTCAAAGGGATCCGAAATATCTGTTCTCAGATTCCTCAGAAATAAGGCTAGCAAAGAGATCTACGAAACACAGATGTAACTCTGTGAGATGAATTCACAGAACACAAAGCATTTTCTCAGAAAGGTTCTTTCCAGATTTCATCTGATGATATTTCCTTTTTCACCTTAGCCCTCTATGGGCTTCCAAATATCACTTTGCCAATTCCACAAGAACTGTCTTACCGAAAGGCTTCTTCAGGGGAAAGCTGTAACTCTGTGAGATGATTTCACAGAACACAAAGAAGTTTCTGAGAAAGCTTCTTTCTCTTTGTTATCGGAGGATATTTCCTTTGGCCCTACAGTCTTCAAAGGGATCCGAAATATCTGTTCTCAGATTCCACAGAAATAAGGCTATCCAAGAGATCTAAGAAACACAGATGTAACTCTGTGAGATGAATTCACAGAACACGAAGCATTTTCTCAGAAAGGTTCTTCCCAGATTTCATCTGAGGATATTTCCTTTTTCACCATAGCCCTCTATGGGCTTCCAAATATCACTTTGCCAATTCCACAAGAACTGTCTTAGCGAAAGGCTTCTGGAGGGGAAAGCTGTAACTCTGTGAGATGATTTCACAGAACACAAATAAGTTTCTCAGAAAGCCTCTTTCTCTTTGTTATCGGAGGATATTTCCTTTGGCCCTATAGTCTTCAAAGGGAACCGAAATATCTGTTCTCAGATTCCACAGAAATAAGGCTAGCAAAGAGATCTAGGAAACACAGATGTAACTCTGTGAGATGAATTCACAGAACACTAAGCAGTTTCTCAGAAAGCTTCTTTCCAGATTTCATCTGAGGATATTTCCTTTTCCACCTTAGCCCTCTATGGGCTTCCAAATATCACTTTGCCAATTCCACAGGAACTGTCTTAGCGAAAGGCTTCTGGAGGGGAAAGCTGTAACTCTGTGAGATGATTTCACAGAACACAAAGAAGTTTCTCAGAACGCTTCTTTCTCCTTGTTATTGGAGGATATTTCCTTTGGCCCTATAGTCTTCAAAGGGATCCGAAATATCTGTTCTCAGATTCCACAGAAATAAGGCTAGCAAAGAGATCCACGAAATACTGATGTAACACTGTGAGTGGAAGTCACACATCACAGAACAGTTTCTCAGAAAGCTTCTTTCCAGATTTCATCTGAGGATATTTCCTTTTTCACCGTAGCCCTCTATGGGCTTCAAAATATCACTTTGCCAATTCCACAAGAACTGTCTTAGCGAAAGGCTTCTTGAGGAGAAAGCTGTAACTCTGTGAGATGATTTCACAGAACACAAAGAAGTTTCTCAGAAAGCTTCTTTCTCTTTGTTATCGGAGGATATTTCCTTTGGCCCTATAGTCTTCAAAGGGATCCGAAATATTGCTCTCAGATTCCACAGAAATAAGGCTAGCAAAGAGATCCACGAAATACAGATGTAATTCTGAGAGTGGAAGTCACACATCACAGAGCAGTTTCTCAGAAAGCTTCTTTCCAGATTTCATCTGAGGATATTTCCTTTTTCACCATAGCCCTCTATGGGCTTCCAAATATCACTTTGCCAATACCACCAGAACTGTTTAGCGAAAGGCTTCTTGAGGGGAAAGCTGTAACTCTGTGAGATGATTTCACAGAAGACAAAGAAGTTTTTCAGAAAGCTTCTTTCTCTTTGTTATCGGAGGATATTTCCTTTGGCCTTATAGTCTTCAAAGGGATCCGAAATATCTGTTCTCAGATTCCAAAGAAATAAGGCTAGCAAAGAGATCTACGAAACACAGATGTAACTCAGTGAGATGAATTCACAGAACACTAAGCAGTTTCTCAGAAAGCTTCTTTCAAGATTTCATCTGAGGATATTTCCTTTTTCACCATAGCCCTCTATGGGCTTCCAAATATCACTTTGCCAATTCCACAAGAACTGTCTTAGCGAAAGGCTTCTTTAGGGGAAAGCTGTAACTCTGTGAGATGATTTCACAGAACACAAAGAAGTTTCTCAGAAAGCTTCTTTCTCTTTGTTATCGGAGGATATTTCCTTTGGCCCTATAGTCTTCAAAGGGATCCGAAATATCTGTTCTCAGATTCCACAAAAATAAGGCTAGCAAAGAGATCTACGAAACACAGATGTAACTCTGTGAGATGAATTCACAGAACACTAAGCAGTTTCTCAGAAAGCTTCTTTCCAGATTTCATCTGAGGATATTTCCTTTTTCACCATAGCCCTCTATCGGCTTCCCAATATCACTTTGCCAATTCCACAAGAACTGTCTTAGCGAAAGGCTTCTTGAGGGGAAAGCTGTAACTCTGTGAGATGATTTCACAGAACACAAAGAAGTTTCTCAGAAAGCTTCTTTCTCTTTGTTATCGGAGGATATTTCCTTTGGCCCTATAGTCTTCAAAGGGGTCCGAAATATCTGTTCTCAGATTCCACAGAAATAAGGCTAGCAAAGAGATCTACGAAACACAGATGTAACTCTGTGAGATGAATTCACAGAACACTAAGCAGTTTCTCAGAAAGCTTCTTTCCAGATTTCATCTGAGGATATTTCCTTTTTCACCATGGCCCTGTATGGGCTTCCAAATATCACTTTGAAAATTCCACAAGAACTGTCTTACCGAAAGGCTTCCTGAGGGGAAAGCTGTAACTCTGGAGATGATTTCAGAGAACACAAAGAAGTTTCTCAGAAAGCTTATTTCTCTTTGTTATCGGAGGATATTTCCTTTGGCCCTATAGTCTTCAAAGGGATCCGAAATATCTGTTCTCAGATTCCACAGAAATAAGGCTAGCAAAGAGATCCACGAAAAACAGATGTAACTCTGAGAGTGGAAGTCAAACATCACAGAGCAGTTTCTCATAAAGCTTCTTTCCAGATTTCATCTGAGGATATTTCCTTTTTCACCGTAGCCCTCTATGGGCTTCCAAATATCACTTTGCCAATTCCACAAGAACTGTCATAGCGAAAGGCTTCTTGAGGTGAAAGCTGTAACTCTGTGAGATGATTTCACAGAACACAAAGAAGTTTCTCAGAAAGCTTCTTTCTCTTTGTTATCGGAGGATATTTCCTTTGGCCCTATAGTCTTCAAAGGGATCCGAAATATCTGTTCTCAGATTCCACAGAAATAAGGCTAGCAAAGATATCTACGAAACACAGATGTAACTCTGTGAGATGAATTTACAGAACACTAAGCAGTTTCTCAGAAAGCTTCTTTCCAGATTTCATCTGAGGATATTTCCTTTTTCACCATACCGCTATATGGGCTTCCAAATATCACTTTGCGAATTCCACAAGAACTGTCTAAGCGAAAGGCTTCTAGAGGGGAAAGCTGTAACTCTGTGAGATGATTTCACAGAACACAAAGAAGTTTCTCAGAAAGCCTCTTTCTCTTGGTTATCGGAGGATATTTCCTTTGGCCCTATAGTCTTCAAAGGGATCCGAAATATCTGTTCTCAGATTCCACAGAAATAAGGCTAGCAAAGAGATCCACGAAAAACAGATGTAACTCTGAGAGTGGAAGTCAGACATCACAGAGTAGTTTCTCAGAAAGCTTCTTTCCAGATTTCATCTGAGGATATTTCCTTTTTCACCATAGCCCTCTATGGGCTTCCAAATATCACTTTGCCAATTCCACAAGAACTGTCATAGCGAAAGGCTTCTTGAGGGGAAAGCTGTAACTCTGTGAGATGATTTCACAGAACACAAAGAAGTTTCTCAGAAAGCTTCTTTCTCTTTGTTATCGGAGGATATTTCCTTTGGCCCTATAGACTTCAAAGGAATCCGAAATATCTGTTCTCAGATTCCACAGAAATAAGGCTAGCAAAGAGATCTACGAAACACAGATGCAACTCTGTGAGATGAATTCACAGAACACTAAGCAGTTTCTCAGAAAGCTTCTTTCCAGATTTCATCTGAGGATATTTCCTTTTTCACCGTAGCCCTCTATGGGCTTCCAAATATCACTTTGCCAATTCCACAAGAACTGTCTTAGCGAAAGGCTTCTGGAGGAGAAAGCTGTAACTCTGTGAGATGATTTCACAGAACACAAATAAGTTTCTCAGAAAGCCTCTTTCTCTTTGTTATCGGAGGATATTTCCTTTGGCCCTACAGTCTTCAAAGGCATCCGAAATATCTGTTCTCAGATTCCACAGAAATAAGGCTAGCAAAGAGATCTACGAAACACAGATGTAACTCTGTGAGATGAATTCACAGAACACAAAGCATTTTCTCAGAAAGGTTCTTTCCAGATTTCATCTGATGATATTTCCTTTTTCACCTTAGCCCTCTATGGGCTTCCAAATATCACTTTGCCAATTCCACAAGAACTGTCTTACCGAAAGGCTTCTTCAGGGCAAAGCTGTAACTCTGTGAGATGATTTCACAGAACACAAAGAAGTTTCTCAGAAAGCTTCTTTCTCTTTGTTATCGGAGGATATTTCCTTTGGCCCTATAGTCTTCAAAGGGATCCGAAATATCTGTTCTCAGATTCCACAGAAATAAGGCTAGCCAAGAGATCTAAGAAACACAGATGTAACTCTGTGAGATGAATTCACAGAACACGAAGCATTTTCTCAGAAAGGTTCTTTCCAGATTTCATCTGAGGATATTTCCTTTTTCACCATAGCCCTCTATGGGCTTCCAAATATCACTTTGCCAATTCCACAGGAACTGTCTTAGCGAAAGGCTTCTGGAGGGGAAAGCTGTAACTCTGTGAGATGATTTCACAGAACACAAATAAGTTTCTCAGAAAGCCTCTTTCTCTTTGTTATCGGAGGATATTTCCTTTGGCCCTATAGTCTTCAAAGGGATCCGAAATATCTGTTCTCAGATTCCACAGAAATAAGGCTAGCAAAGAGATCTACGAAACACAGATGTAACTCTGTGAGATGAATTCACAGAACACTAAGCAGTTTCTCAGAAAGCTTCTTTCCAGATTTCATCTGAGGATATTTCCTTTTTCACCTTAGCCCTCTATGGGCTTCCAAATATCACTTTGCCAATTCCAAAAGAACTGTCTTAGTGAAGGGCTTCTTCAGGGGAAAGCTGTAACTCTGTGAGATGATTTCACAGAACACAAAGAAGTTTCTCAGAAAGCTTCTTTCTCTTTGTTATCGGAGGATATTTCCTTTGGCCCTATAGTCTTCAAAGGGATCCGAATTATCTGTTCTCAGATTCCACAGAAATAAGGCTAGCAATGAGATCCACGAAATACAGATGTAACTCTGAGAGTGGAAGTCACACATCACAGAGCAGTTTCTCAGAAAGCTTCTTTCCAGATTTCATCTGAGGATATTTCCTTTTTCACCATAGCCCTCTATGGGCTTCCAAATATCACTTTGCCAATTCCACCAGAACTGTTTAGCGAAAGGCTTCTTGAGGAGAAAGCTGTAACTCTGTGAGATGATTTCACAGAACACAAAGAAGTTTCTCAGAAAGCTTCCTTCTCTTTGTTATCGGAGGATATTTCCTTTGGCCCTATAGACTTCAAAGGGATCCGAAATATCTGTTCTCAGATTCCACAGAAATAAGGCTGGCAAAGAGATCTACAAAACACAGATGTAACTCTGTGAGATGAATTAACAGAACACTAAGCAGTTTCTCTGAAAGCTTCTTTCCAGATTTCATCTGTGGATATTTGCTTTTTCACCATAGCCCTCTATGGGCTTCCAAATATCACTTTGCCAATTCCACAGGAACTGTCTTAGCGAAAGGCTTCTGGAGGGGAAAGCTGTAACTCTGTGAGATGATTTCACAGAACACAAAGAAGTTTCTCAGAAAGCTTCTTTCTCCTTGTTATCGGAGGATATTTCCTTTGGCCCTATAGTCTTCAAAGGGATCCGAAATATCTGTTCTCAGATTCCACAGAAATAAGGCTAGCAAAGAGATCCACGAAATACTGATGTAACACTGTGAGTGGAAGTCACACATCACAGAACCGTTTCTCAGAAAGCTTCTTTCCAGATTTCATCTGAGGATATTTCCTTTTTCACCGTAGCCCTCTATGGGCTTCCAAATATCACTTTGCCAATTCCACAAGAACTGTCTTAGCGAAAGGCTTCTTGAGGAGAAAGCTGTAACTCTGTGAGATGATTTCACAGAACACAAAGAAGTTTCTCAGAAAGCTTCTTTCTCTTTGTTATCGGAGGATATTTCCTTTGGCCCTATAGTCTTCAAAGGGATCCGAAATATTGCTCTCAGTTTCCACAGAAATAAGGCTAGCAAAGAGATCCACGAAATACAGATGTAATTCTGAGAGTGGAAGTCACACATCACAGAGCAGTTTCTCAGAAAGCTTCTTTCCAGATTTCATCTGAGGATATTTCCTTTTTCACCATAGCCCTCTATGGGCTTCCAAATATCACTTTGCCAATTCCACCAGAACTGTTTAGCGAAAGGCTTCTTGAGGGGAAAGCTGTAACTCTGTGAGATGATTTCACAGAAGACAAAGAAGTTTTTCAGAAAGCTTCTTTCTCTTTGTTATCGGAGGATATTTCCTTTGGCCTTATAGTCTTCAAAGGGATCCGAAATATCTGTTCTCAGATTCCAAAGAAATAAGGCTAGCAAAGACATCTACGAAACACAGATGTAACTCAGTGAGATGAATTCACAGAACACTAAGCAGTTTCTCAGAAAGCTTCTTTCAAGATTTCATCTGAGGATATTTCCTTTTTCACCATAGCCCTCTATGGGCTTCCAAATATCACTTTGCCAATTCCACAAGAACTGTCTTAGCGAAAGGCTTCTTCAGGGGAAAGCTGTAACTCTGGAGATGATTTCACAGAACACAAAGAAGTTTCTCAGAAAGCTTCTTTCTCTTTGTTATCGGAGGATATTTCCTTTGGCCCTATAGTCTTCAAAGGGATCCGAAATATCTGTTCTCAGATTCCACAGAAATAAGGCTAGCAAAGAGATCTACGAAACACAGATGTAACTCGGTGAGATGAATTCACAGAACACTAAGCAGTTTCTCAGAAAGCTTCTTTCCAGATTTCATCTGAGGATATTTCCTTTTTCACCATAGCCCTCTATGGGCTTCCAAATATCACTTTGCCAATTCCACAAGAACTGTCTTACCGAAAGGCTTCCTGAGGGGAAAGCTGTAACTCTGGAGATGATTTCACAGAACACAAAGAAGTTTCTCAGAAAGCTTCTTTCTCTTTGTTATCGGAGGATATTTCCTTTGGCCCTATAGTCTTCAAAGGGATCCGAAATATCTGTTCTCAGATTCCACAGAAATAAGGCTAGCAAAGAGATCCACGAAAAACAGATGTAACTCTGAGAGTGGAAGTCACACATCACAGAGCAGTTTCTCAGGAAGCTTCTTTCCAGATTTCATCTGAGGATATTTCCTTTTTCACCATAGCCCTCTAAGGGCTCCCAAATATCACTTTGCCAATTCCACAAGAACTGTCTTAGCGAAAGGCTTCTGGAGGGGAAAGCTGTAACTCTGTGAGATGATTTCACAGAACACAAACAAGTTTCTCAGAAAGCTTCTTTCTCTTTGTTATCGGAGGATATTTCCTTTGGCCCTATAGTCTTCAAAGGGATCGGAAATATCTGTTCTCAGATTCCACAGAAATAAGGCTAGCAAAGAGATCTACGAAACACAGATGTAACTCTGTGAGATGAATTTACAGAACACTAAGCAGTTTCTCAGAAAGCTTCTTTCCAGATTTCATCTGAGGATATTTCCTTTTTCACCGTAGCCCTCTATGGGCTTCCAAATATCACTTTGCCAATTCCACAAGAACTGTCTTAGCGAAAGGCTTCTTGAGGGGAAAGCTGTAACTCTGTGAGATGATTTCACAGAATACAAAGAAGTTTCTCAGAAAGCTTCATTCTCTTTGTTATCGGAGGATATTTCCTTTGGCCCTATAGTCTTCAAAGGGATCCGAAATATCTGTTCTCAGATTCCACAGAAATAAGGCTAGCGAAGAGATCCATAAAATACTGATGTAACTCTGTGAGTGGAAGTCACACATCAGAGAGCAGTTTCTCAGAAAGCTTCTTTCCAGATTTCATCTGAGGATATTTCCTTTTTCACCAAAGCCCTCTATGGGCTTCCAAATATCACTTTGCCAATTCCACAAGAACTGTCTTAGCGAAAGGCTTCTTGAGGAGAAAGCTGTAACTCTGTGAGATGATTTCACAGAACACAAAGAAGTTTCTCAGAAAGCTTCTTTCTCTTTGTTATCGGAGGATATTTCCTTTGGCCCTATAGTCTTCAAAGGGATCCGAAATATCTGTTCTCAGATTCCACAGAAAGAAGGCTAGCAAAGAGATCTACGAAACACAGATGTAACTCTGTGAGATGAATTCACAGAACACTAAGCAGTTTCTCAGAAAGCTTCTTTCCAGATTTCATCTGAGGATATTTCCTTTTTCACCATAGCCCTCTATGGGCTTCCAAATATCACTTTGCCAATTCCACAAGAACTGTCTTAGCGAAAGGCTTCTGGAGGGGAATGCTGTAACTCTGTGAGATGATTTCACAGAACACAAAGAAGTTTCTCAGAAAGCTTCTTTCTCTTTGTTTTCGGAGGATATTTCCTTTGGCCCTATAGTCTTCAAAGGGATCCGAAATATCTGTTCTCAGATTCCACAGAAAAAAGGCTAGCAAAGAGATCCACGAAAAACAGATGTAACTCTGAGAGTGGAAGTCAGACATCACAGAGTAGTTTCTCAGAAAGCTTCTTTCCAGATTTCATCTGAGGATATTTCCTTTTTCACCATAGCCCTCTATGGGCTTCCAAATATCACTTTGCCAATTCCACAAGAACTGTCATAGCGAAAGGCTTCTTGAGGGGAAAGCTGTAACTCTGTGAGATGATTTCACAGAACACAAAGAAGTTTCTCAGAAAGCTTCTTTCTCTTTGTTATCGGAGGATATTTCCTTTGGCCCTATAGACTTCAAAGGAATCCGAAATATCTGTTCTCAGATTCCACAGAAATAAGGCTAGCAAAGAGATCTACGAAACACAGATGCAACTCTGTGAGATGAATTCACAGAACACTAAGCAGTTTCTCAGAAAGCTTCTTTCCAGATTTCATCTGAGGATATTTCCTTTTTCACCGTAGCCCTCTATGGGCTTCCAAATATGACTTTGCCAATTCCACAAGAACTGTCTTAGCGAAAGGCTTCTGGAGGAGAAAGCTGTAACTCTGTGAGATGATTTCACAGAACACAAATAAGTTTCTCAGAAAGCCTCTTTCTCTTTGTTATCGGAGGATATTTCCTTTGGCCCTACAGTCTTCAAAGGGATCCGATATATCTGTTCTCAGATTCCACAGAAATAAGGCTAGCAAAGAGATCTACGAAACACAGATGTAACTCTGTGAGATGAATTCTCAGAACACAAAGCATTTTCTCAGAAAGGTTCTTTCCAGATTTCATCTGATGATATTTCCTTTTTCATCTTAGCCCTCTATGGGCTTCCAAATATCACTTTGCCAATTCCACAAGAACTGTCTTACCGAAAGGCTTCTTCAGGGGAAAGCTGTAACTCTGTGAGATGATTTCACAGAACACAAAGAAGTTTCTCAGAAAGCTTCTTTCTCTTTGATATCAGAGGATATTTCCTTTGGCCCTATAGTCTTCAAAGGGATCCGAAATATCTGTTCTCAGATTCCACAGAAATAAGGCTAGCCAAGAGATCTAAGAAACACAGATGTAACTCTGTGAGATGAATTCACAGAACACGAAGCATTTTCTCAGAAAGGTTCTTTCCAGATTTCATCTGAGGATATTTCCTTTTTCACCATAGCCCTCTAGGGGCTTCCAAATATCACTTTGCCAATTCCACAAGAACTGTCTTAGCGAAAGGCTTCTGGAGGGGAAAGTTGTAACTCTGTGAGATGATTTCACAGAACACAAAGAAGTTTCTCAGAAAGCCTCTTTCTCTTTGTTATCGGAGGATATTTCCTTTGGCCCTATAGTCTTCAAAGGGATCCGAAATATCTGTTCTCAGATTCCACAGAAATAAGGCTAGCAAAGAGATCTACGAAACACAGATGTAACTCTGTGAGATGAATTCACAGAACACTAAGCAGTTTCTCAGAAAGCTTCTTTCCAGATTTCATCTGAGGATATTTCCTTTTTCACCTTAGCCCTCTATGGGCTTCCAAATATCACTTTGCCAATTCCAAAAGAACTGTCTTAGTGAAGGGCTTCTTCAGGGGAAAGCTGTAACTCTGTGAGATGATTTCACAGAACACAAAGAAGTTTCTCAGAAAGCTTCTTTCTCTTTGTTATCGGAGGATATTTCCTTTGGCCCTATAGTCTTCAAAGGGATCCGAATTATCTGTTCTCAGATTCCACAGAAATAAGGCTAGCAATGAGATCCACGAAATACAGATGTAACTCTGAGAGTGGAAGTCACACATCACGGAGCAGTTTCTCAGAAAGCTTCTTTCCAGATTTCATCTGAGGATATTTCCTTTTTCACCATAGCCCTCTATGGGCTTCCAAATATCACTTTGCCAATTCCACCAGAACTGTTTAGCGAAAGGCTTCTTGAGGAGAAAGCTGTAACTCTGTGAGATGATTTCACAGAACACAAAGAAGTTTCTCAGAAAGCTTCCTTCTCTTTGTTATCGGAGGATATTTCCTTTGGCCCTATAGACTTCAAAGGGATCCGAAATATCTGTTCTCAGATTCCACAGAAATAAGGCTGGCAAAGAGATCTACAAAACACAGATGTAACTCTGTGAGATGAATTAACAGAACACTAAGCAGTTTCTCTGAAAGCTTCTTTCCAGATTTCATCTGTGGATATTTCCTTTTTCACCATAGCCCTCTATGGGCTTCCAAATATCACTTTGCCAATTCCACAGGAACTGTCTTAGCGAAAGGCTTCTGGAGGGGAAAGCTGTAACTCTGTGAGATGATTTCACAGAACACAAAGAAGTTTCTCAGAAAGCTTCTTTCTCCTTGTTATCGGAGGATATTTCCTTTGGCCCTATAGTCTTCAAAGGGATCCGAAATATCTGTTCTCAGATTCCACAGAAATAAGGCTAGCAAAGAGATCCACGAAATACAGATGTAATTCTGAGAGTGGAAGTCAAACATCACAGAGCAGTTTCTCAGAAAGCTTCTTTCCAGATTTCATCTGAGGATATTTCCTTTTTCACCATAGCCCTCTATGGGCTTCCAAATATCACTTTGCCAATTCCACCAGAACTGTTTAGCGAAAGGCTTCTTGAGGGGAAAGCTGTAACTCTGTGAGATGATTTCACAGAAGACAAAGAAGTTTTTCAGAAAGCTTCTTTCTCTTTGTTATCGGAGGATATTTCCTTTGGCCTTATAGTCTTCAAAGGGATCCGAAATATCTGTTCTCAGATTCCAAAGAAATAAGGCTAGCAAAGACATCTACGAAACACAGATGTAACTCAGTGAGATGAATTCACAGAACACTAAGCAGTTTCTCAGAAAGCTTCTTTCAAGATTTCATCTGAGGATATTTCCTTTTTCACCATTGCCCTGTATGGGCTTCCAAATATCACTTTGCCAATTCCACAAGAACTGTCTTAGCGAAAGGCTTCTTCAGGGGAAAGCTGTAACTCTGGAGATGATTTCACAGAACACAAAGAAGTTTCTCAGAAAGCTTCTTTCTCTTTGTTATCGGAGGATATTTCCTTTGACCCTATAGTCTTCAAAGGGATCCGAAATATCTGTTCTCAGATTCCACAGAAATAAGGCTAGCAAAGAGATCTACGAAACACAGATGTAACTCGGTGAGATGAATTCACAGAACACTAAGCAGTTTCTCAGAAAGCTTCTTTCCAGATTTCATCTGAGGATATTTCCTTTTTCACCATAGCCCTCTATGGGCTTCCAAATATCACTTTGCCAATTCCACAAGAACTGTCTTACCGAAAGGCTTCCTGAGGGGAAAGCTGTAACTCTGGAGATGATTTCACAGAACACAAAGAAGTTTCTCAGAAAGCTTCTTTCTCTTTGTTATCGGAGGATATTTCCTTTGGCCCTATAGTCTTCAAAGGGATCCGAAATATCTGTTCTCAGATTCCACAGAAATAAGGCTAGCAAAGAGATCCACGAAAAACAGATGTAACTCTGAGAGTGGAAGTCACACATCACAGAGCAGTTTCTCAGGAAGCTTCTTTCCAGATTTCATCTGAGGATATTTCCTTTTTCACCATAGCCCTCTAAGGGCTCCCAAATATCACTTTGCCAATTCCACAAGAACTGTCATAGCGAAAGGCTTCTGGAGGGGAAAGCTGTAACTCTGTGAGATGATTTCACAGAACACAAAGAAGTTTCTCAGAAAGCTTCTTTCTCTTTGTTATCGGAGGATATTTCCTTTGGCCCTATAGTCTTCAAAGGGATCGGAAATATCTGTTCTCAGATTCCACAGAAATAAGGCTAGCAAAGAGATCTACGAAACACAGATGTAACTCTGTGAGATGAATTCACAGAACACTAAGCAGTTTCTCAGAAAGCTTCTTTCCAGATTTCATCTGAGGATATTTCCATTTTCACCATAGCCCTCTATGGGCTTCCAAATATCACTTTGCCAATTCCACAAGAACTGTCTTAGCGAAAGGCTTCTTGAGGGGAAAGCTGTAACTCTGTGAGATGATTTCACAGAACACAAAGAAGTTTCTCAGAAAGCTTCATTCTCTTTGTTATCGGAGGATATTTCCTTTGGCCCTATAGTCTTCAAAGGGATCCGAAATATCGGTTCTCAGATTCCACAGAAATAAGGCTAGCAAAGAGATCCATAAAATACTGACGTAACTCTGTGAGTGGAAGTCACACATCAGAGAGCAGTTTCTCGGAAAGCTTCTTTCCAGATTTCATCTGAGGATATTTCCTTTTTCACCAAAGCCCTCTATGGGCTTCCAAATATCACTTTGCCAATTCCACAAGAACTGTCTTAGCGAAAGGCTTCTTGAGGAGAAAGCTGTAACTCTGTGAGATGATTTCACAGAACACAAAGAAGTTTCTCAGAAAGCTTTTTTCTCTTTGTTATCGGAGGATATTTCCTTTGGCCCTATAGTCTTCAAAGGGATCCGAAATATCTGTTCTCAGATTCCACAGAAAGAAGGCTAGCAAAGAGATCTACGAAACACAGATGTAACTCTGTGAGATGAATTCACAGAACACTAAGCAGTTTCTCAGAAAGCTTCTTTCCAGATTTCATCTGAGGATATTTCCTTTTTCACCATAGACCTCTATGGGCTTCCAAATATCACTTTGCCAATTCCACAAGAACTGTCTTAGAGAAAGGCTTCCGGAGGGGAAAGCTGTAACTCTGTGAGATGGTTTCACAGAACACAAAGAAGTTTCTCAGAAAGCTTCTTTCTCTTTGTTATCGGAGGATATTTCCTTTGGCCCTATAGTCTTCAAAGGGATCCGAAATATCTGTTCTCAGATTCCACAGAAATAAGGCTAGCAAAGAGATCCACGAAAAACAGATGTAACTCTGAGAGTGGAAGTCAAACATCACAGAGCAGTTTCTCAGAAAGCTTCTTTCCAGATTTCATCTGAGGATATTTCCTTTTTCACCGTAGCCCTCTATGGGCTTCCAAATATCACTTTGCCAATTCCACAAGAACTGTCATAGCGAAAGGCTTCTTGAGGTGAAAGCTGTAACTCTGTGAGATGATTTCACAGAACACAAAGAAGTTTCTCAGAAAGCTTCTTTCTCTTTGATATCGGAGGATATTTCCTTTGGCCCTGTAGTCTTCAAAGGGATCCGAAATATCTGTTCTCAGATTCCACAGAAATAAGGCTAGCAAAGACATCTACGAAACACAGATGTAACTCTGTGAGATGAATTCACAGAACACTAAGCAGTTTCTCAGAAAGCTTCTTTCCAGATTTCATCTGAGGATATTTCCTTTTTCACCATAGCCCTCTAAGGGCTTCCAAATATCACTTTGCGAATTCCACAAGAACTGTCTAAGCAAAAGGCTTCTAGAGGGGAAAGCTGTAACTCTGTGAGATGATTTCACAGAACACAAAGAAGTTTCTCAGAAAGCCTCTTTCTCTTTGTTATCGGAGGATATTTCCTTTGGCCCTATAGTCTTCAAAGGGATCCGAAATATCTGTTCTCAGATTCCACAGAAATAAGGCTAGCAAAGAGATCCACGAAAAACAGATGTAACTCTGAGAGTGGAAGTCACACATCACAGAGTAGTTTCTCAGAAAGCTTCTTTTCAGATTTCATCTGAGGATATTTCCTTTTTCACCATAGCCCTCTATGGGCTTCCAAATATCACTTCGCCAATTCCACAAGAACTGTCATAGCGAAAGGCTTCTTGAGGGGAAAGCTGTAACTCTGTGAGATGATTTCACAGAACACAAAGAAGTTTCTCAGAAAGCTTCTTTCTCTTTGTTATCGGAGGATATTTCCTTTGGCCCTATAGACTTCAAAGGAATCCGAAATATCTGTGCTCAGATTCCACAGAAATAAGGCTAGCAAAGAGATCTACGAAACACAGATGCAACTCTGTGAGATGAATTCACAGAACACTAAGCAGTTTCTCAGAAAGCTTCTTTCCAGATTTCATCTGAGGATATTTCGTTTTTCACCGTAGCCCTCTATGGGCTTCCAAATATCACTTTGCCAATTCCACAAGAACTGTCTTAGCGAAAGGCTTCTGGAGGGGAAAGCTGTAACTCTGTGAGATGATTTCACAGAACACAAATAAGATTCTCAGAAAGCCTCTTTCTCTTTGTTATCGGAGGATATTTCCTTTGGCCCTACAGTCTTCAAAGGGATCCGAAATATCTGTTCTCAGATTCCACAGAAATAAGGCTAGCAAAGAGATCTACGAAACACAGATGTAACTCTGTGAGATGAATTCACAGAACACAAAGCATTTTCTCAGAAAGGTTCTTTCCAGATTTCATCTGATGATATTTCCTTTTTCACCTTAGCCCTCTATGGGCTTCCAAATATCACTTTGCCAATTCCACAAGAACTGTCTTACCGAAAGGCTTCTTCAGGGGAAAGCTGTAACTCTGTGAGATGATTTCACAGAACACAAAGAAGTTTCTCAGAAAGCTTCTTTCTCTTTGTTATCGGAGGATATTTCCTTTGGCCCTATAGTCTTCAAAGGGATCCGAAATATCTGTTCTCAGATTCCACAGAAATAAGGCTAGCCAAGAGATCTAAGAAACACAGATGTAACTCTGTGAGATGAATTCACAGAACACGAAGCATTTTCTCAGAAAGGTTCTTTCCAGATTTCATCTGAGGATATTTCCTTTTTCACCATAGCCCTCTAAGGGCTTCCAAATATCACTTTGCCAATTCCACAAGAACTGTCTTAGCGAAAGGCTTCTGGAGGGGAAAGCTGTAACTCTGTGAGATGATTTCACAGAACACAAATAAGTTTCTCAGAAAGCCTCTTTCTCTTTGTTATCGGAGGATATTTCCTTTGGCCCTATAGTCTTCAAAGGGATCCGAAATATCTGTTCTCAGATTCCACAGAAATAAGGCTAGCAAAGAGATCTACGAAACACAGATGTAACTCTGTGAGATGAATTCACAGAACACTAAGCAGTTTCTCAGAAAGCTTCTTTCCAGATTTCATCTGAGGATATTTCCTTTTTCACCTTAGTCCTCTATGGGCTTCCAAATATCACTTTGCCAATTCCAAAAGAACTGTCTTAGTGAAGGGCTTCTTCAGGGGAAAGCTGTAACTCTGTGAGATGATTTCACAGAACACAAAGAAGTTTCTCAGAAAGCTTCTTTCTCTTTGTTATCGGAGGATATTTCCTTTGGCCCTATAGTCTTCAAAGGGATCCGAATTATCTGTTCTCAGATTCCACAGAAATAAGGCTAGCAATGAGATCCACGAAATACAGTTGTAACTCTGAGAGTGGAAGTCACACATCACAGAGCAGTTTCTCAGAAAGCTTCTTTCCAGATTTCATCTGAGGATATTTCCTTTTTCACCATAGCCCTCTATGGGCTTCCAAATATCACTTTGCCAATTCCACCAGAACTGTTTAGCGAAAGGCTTCTTGAGGAGAAAGCTGTAACTCTGTGAGATGATTTCACAGAACACAAAGAAGTTTCTCAGAAAGCTTCCTTCTCTTTGTTATCGGAGGATATTTCCTTTGGCCCTATAGACTTCAAAGGGATCCGAAATATCTGTTCTCAGATTCCACAGAAATAAGGCTGGCAAAGAGATCTACAAAACACAGATGTAACTCTGTGAGATGAATTAACAGAACACTAAGCAGTTTCTCTGAAAGCTTCTTTCCAGATTTCATCTGTGGATATTTCCTTTTTCACCATAGCCCTCTATGGGCTTCCAAATATCACTTTGCCAATTCCACAGGAACTGTCTTAGCGAAAGGCTTCTGGAGGGGAAAGCTGTAACTCTGTGAGATGATTTCACAGAACACAAAGAAGTTTCTCAGAAAGCTTCTTTCTCCTTGTTATCGGAGGATATTTCCTTTGGCCCTATAGTCTTCAAAGGGATCCGAAATATCTGTTCTCAGATTCCACAGAAATAAGGCTAGCAAAGAGATCCACGAAATACTGATGTAACACTGTGAGTGGAAGTCACACATCACAGAACAGTTTCTCAGAAAGCTTCTTTCCAGATTTCATCTGAGGATATTTCCTTTTTCACCGTAGCCCTCTATGGGCTTCCAAATATCACTTTGCCAATTCCACAAGAACTGTCTTAGCGAAAGGCTTCTTGAGGAGAAAGCTGTAACTCTGTGAGATGATTTCACAGAACACAAAGAAGTTTCTCAGAAAGCTTCTTTCTCTTTGTTATCGGAGGATATTTCCTTTGGCCCTATAGTCTTCAAAGGGATCCGAAATATTGCTCTCAGATTCCACAGAAATAAGGCTAGCAAAGAGATCCACGAAATACAGATGTAATTCTGAGAGTGGAAGTCAAACATCACAGAGCAGTTTCTCAGAAAGCTTCTTTCCAGATTTCATCTGAGGATATTTCCTTTTTCACCATAGCCCTCTATGGGCTTCCAAATATCACTTTGCCAATTCCACCAGAACTGTTTAGCGAAAGGCTTCTTGAGGGGAAAGCTGTAACTCTGTGAGATGATTTCACAGAAGACAAAGAAGTTTTTCAGAAAGCTTCTTTCTCTTTGTTATCGGAGGATATTTCCTTTGGCCTTATAGTCTTCAAAGGGATCCGAAATATCTGTTCTCAGATTCCAAAGAAATAAGGCTAGCAAAGACATCTACGAAACACAGATGTAACTCTGTGAGATGAATTCACAGAACACTAAGCAGTTTCTCAGAAAGCTTCTTTCCAGATTTCATCTGAGGATATTTCCTTTTTCACCATACCGCTATATGGGCTTCCAAATATCACTTTGCCAATTCCACAAGAACTGTCTTAGCGAAAGTCTTCTGGAGGGGAAAGCTGTAACTCTGTGAGATGATTTCACAGAACACAAAGAAGTTTCTCAGAAAGCTTCTTTCTCTTTGTTAGCGGAGGATATTTCCTTTGGCCCTATAGTCTTCAAAGGGATCCGAAATATCTGATCTCAGATTTCACAGAAATAAGGCTAGCAAAGAAATCTACGAAACACAGATGTAACTCTGTGAGATGAATTCACAGAACACTAAGCAGTTTCTCAGAAAGCTTCTTTCCAGATTTCATCTGAGGATATTTCCTTTTTCACCATAGCCCTCTATGGGCTTCCAAATATCACTTTGCGAATTCCACAAGAACTGTCTAAGCAAAAGGCTTCTAGAGGGGAAAGCTGTAACTCTGTGAGATGATTTCACAGAACACAAAGAAGTTTCTCAGAAAGCCTCTTTCTCTTTGTTATCGGAGGATATTTCCTTTGGCCCTATAGTCTTCAAAGGGATCCGAAATATCTGTTCTCAGATTCCACAGAAATAAGGCTAGCAAAGAGATCCACGAAAAACAGATGTAACTCTGAGAGTGGAAGTCACACATCACAGAGTAGTTTCTCAGAAAGCTTCTTTTCAGATTTCATCTGAGGATATTTCCTTTTTCACCATAGCCCCCTATGGGCTTCCAAATATCACTTCGCCAATTCCACAAGAACTGTCATAGCGAAAGGCTTCTTGAGGGGAAAGCTGTAACTCTGTGAGATGATTTCACAGAACACAAAGAAGTTTCTCAGAAAGCTTCTTTCTCTTTGTTATCGGAGGATATTTCCTTTGGCCCTATAGACTTCAAAGGAATCCGAAATATCTGTGCTCAGATTCCACAGAAATAAGGCTAGCAAAGAGATCTACGAAACACAGATGCAACTCTGTGAGATGAATTCACAGAACACTAAGCAGTTTCTCAGAAAGCTTCTTTCCAGATTTCATCTGAGGATATTTCGTTTTTCACCGTAGCCCTCTATGGGCTTCCAAATATCACTTTGCCAATTCCACAAGAACTGTCTTAGCGAAAGGCTTCTGGAGGGGAAAGCTGTAACTCTGTGAGATGATTTCACAGAACACAAATAAGATTCTCAGAAAGCCTCTTTCTCTTTGTTATCGGAGGATATTTCCTTTGGCCCTACAGTCTTCAAAGGGATCCGAAATATCTGTTCTCAGATTCCACAGAAATAAGGCTAGCAAAGAGATCTACGAAACACAGATGTAACTCTGTGAGATGAATTCACAGAACACAAAGCATTTTCTCAGAAAGCTTCTTTCCAGATTTCATCTGATGATATTTCCTTTTTCACCTTAGCCCTCTATGGGCTTCCAAATATCACTTTGCCAATTCCACAAGAACTGTCTTACCGAAAGGCTTCTTCAGGGGAAAGCTGTAACTCTGTGAGATGATTTCACAGAACACAAAGAAGTTTCTCAGAAAGCTTCTTTCTCTTTGTTATCGGAGGATATTTCCTTTGGCCCTATAGTCTTCAAAGGGATCCGAAATATCTGTTCTCAGATTCCACAGAAATAAGGCTAGCCAAGAGATCTAAGAAACACAGATGTAACTCTGTGAGATGAATTCACAGAACACGAAGCATTTTCTCAGAAAGGTTCTTTCCAGATTTCATCTGAGGATATTTCCTTTTTCACCATAGCCCTCTAGGGGCTTCCAAATATCACTTTGCCAATTCCACAAGAACTGTCTTAGCGAAAGGCTTCTGGAGGGGAAAGCTGTAACTCTGTGAGATGATTTCACAGAACACAAATCAGTTTCTCAGAAAGCCTCTTTCTCTTTGTTATCGGAGGATATTTCCTTTGGCCCTATAGTCTTCAAAGGGATCCGAAATATCTGTTCTCAGATTCCACAGAAATAAGGCTAGCAAAGAGATCTACGAAACACAGATGTAACTCTGTGAGATGAATTCACAGAACACTAAGCAGTTTCTCAGAAAGCTTCTTTCCAGATTTCATCTGAGGATATTTCCTTTTTCACCTTAGCCCTCTATGGGCTTCCAAATATCACTTTGCCAATTCCAAAAGAACTGTCTTAGTGAAGGGCTTCTTCAGGGGAAAGCTGTAACTCTGTGAGATGATTTCACAGAACACAAAGAAGTTTCTCAGAAAGCTTCTTTCTCTTTGTTATCGGAGGATATTTCCTTTGGCCCTATAGTCTTCAAAGGGATCCGAATTATCTGTTCTCAGATTCTACAGAAATAAGGCTAGCAATGAGATCCACGAAATACAGATGTAACTCTGAGAGTGGAAGTCACACATCACAGAGCAGTTTCTCAGAAAGCTTCTTTCCAGATTTCATCTGAGGATATTTCCTTTTTCACCATAGCCCTCTATGGGCTTCCAAATATCACTTTGCCAATTCCACCAGAACTGTTTAGCGAAAGGCTTCTTGAGGAGAAAGCTGTAACTCTGTGAGATGATTTCACAGAACACAAAGAAGTTTCTCAGAAAGCTTCCTTCTCTTTGTTATCGGAGGATATTTCCTTTGGCCCTATAGACTTCAAAGGGATCCGAAATATCTGTTCTCAGATTCCACAGAAATAAGGCTGGCAAAGAGATCTACAAAACACAGATGTAACTCTGTGAGATGAATTAACAGAACACTAAGCAGTTTCTCTGAAAGCTTCTTTCCAGATTTCATCTGTGGATATTTCCTTTTTCACCATAGCCCTCTATGGGCTTCCAAATATCACTTTGCCAATTCCACAGGAACTGTCTTAGCGAAAGGCTTCTGGAGGGGAAAGCTGTAACTCTGTGAGATGATTTCACAGAACACAAAGAAGTTTCTCAGAAAGCTTCTTTCTCCTTGTTATCGGAGGATATTTCCTTTGGCCCTATAGTCTTCAAAGGGATCCGAAATATCTGTTCTCAGATTCCACAGAAATAAGGCTAGCAAAGAGATCCACGAAATACTGATGTAACACTGTGAGTGGAAGTCACACATCACAGAACAGTTTCTCAGAAAGCTTCTTTCCAGATTTCATCTGAGGATATATCCTTTTTCACCGTAGCCCTCTATGGGCTTCCAAATATCACTTTGCCAATTCCACAAGAACTGTCTTAGCGAAAGGCTTCTTGAGGAGAAAGCTGTAACTCTGTGAGATGATTTCACAGAACACAAAGAAGTTTCTCAGAAAGCTTCTTTCTCTTTGTTATCGGAGGATATTTCCTTTGGCCCTATAGTCTTCAAAGGGATCCGAAATATTGCTCTCAGATTCCACAGAAATAAGGCTAGCAAAGAGATCCACGAAATACAGATGTAATTCTGAGAGTGGAAGTCAAACATCACAGAGCAGTTTCTCAGAAAGCTTCTTTCCAGATTTCATCTGAGGATATTTCCTTTTTCACCATAGCCCTCTATGGGCTTCCAAATATCACTTTGCCAATTCCACCAGAACTGTTTAGCGAAAGGCTTCTTGAGGGGAAAGCTGTAACTCTGTGAGATGATTTCACAGAAGACAAAGAAGTTTTTCAGAAAGCTTCTTTCTCTTTGTTATCGGAGGATATTTCCTTTGGCCTTATAGTCTTCAAAGGGATCCGAAATATCTGTTCTCAGATTCCAAAGAAATAAGGCTAGCAAAGACATCTACGAAACACAGATGTAACTCAGTGAGATGAATTCACAGAACACTAAGCAGTTTCTCAGAAAGCTTCTTTCAAGATTTCATCTGAGGATATTTCCTTTTTCACCATAGCCCTGTATGGGCTTCCAAATATCACTTTGCCAATTCCACAAGAACTGTCTTAGCGAAAGGCTTCTTCAGGGGAAAGCTGTAACTCTGGAGATGATTTCACAGAACACAAAGAAGTTTCTCAGAAAGCTTCTTTCTCTTTGTTATCGGAGGATATTTCCTTTGGCCCTATAGTCTTCAAAGGGATCCGAAATATCTGTTCTCAGATTCCACAGAAATAAGGCTAGCAAAGAGATCCACGAAAAACAGATGTAACTCTGAGAGTGGAAGTCACACACCACAGAGCAGTTTCTCAGGAAGCTTCTTTCCAGATTTCATCTGAGGATATTTCCTTTTTCACCATAGCCCTCTAAGGGCTCCCAAATATCACTTTGCCAATTCCACAAGAACTGTCTTAGCGAAAGGCTTCTGGAGGGGAAAGCTGTAACTCTGTGAGATGATTTCACAGAACACAAAGAAGTTTCTCAGAAAGCTTCTTTCTCTTTGTTATCGGAGGATATTTCCTTTGGCCCTATAGTCTTCAAAGGGATCGGAAATATCTGTTCTCAGATTCCACAGAAATAAGGCTAGCAAAGAGATCTACGAAACACAGATGTAACTCTGTGAGATGAATTCACAGAACACTAAGCAGTTTCTCAGAAAGCTTCTTTCCAGATTTCATCTGAGGATATTTCCTTTTTCACCATAGCCCTCTATGGGCTTCCAAATATCACTTTGCCAATTCCACAAGAACTGTCTTAGCGAAAGGCTTCTTGAGGGGAAAGCTGTAACTCTGTGAGATGATTTCACAGAACACAAAGAAAT
The DNA here is from genome assembly GCF_049350105.2 of Macaca mulatta. NCBI lineage: Eukaryota > Metazoa > Chordata > Mammalia > Primates > Cercopithecidae > Macaca > Macaca mulatta. Next base: position 39,335,639 of record NC_133416.1, on the reverse strand, counting down.
TTCTCAGAAAGCTTCATTCTCTTTGTTATCGGAGGATATTTCCTTTGGCCCTATAGTCTTCAAAGGGATCCGAAATATCTGTTCTCAGATTCCACAGAAAGAAGGCTAGCAAAGAGATCTACGAAACACAGATGTAACTCTGTGAGATGAATTCACAGAACACTAAGCAGTTTCTCAGAAAGCTTCTTTCCAGATTTCATCTGAGGATATTTCCTTTTTCACCATAGCCCTCTATGGGCTTCCAAATATCACTTTGCCAATTCCACAAGAACTGTCTTAGCGAAAGGCTTCTGGAGGGGAAAGCTGTAACTCTGTGTGATGATTTCACAGAACACAAAGAAGTTTCTCAGAAAGCTTCTTTCTCTTTGTTATCGGAGGATATTTCCTTTGGCCCTATAGTCTTCAAAGGGATCCGAAATATCTGTTCTCAGATTCCACAGAAATAAGGCTAGCAAAGAGATCCACGAAAAACAGATGTAACTCTGAGAGTGGAAGTCAAACATCACAGAGCAGTTTCTCAGAAAGCTTCTTTCCAGATTTCATCTGAGGATATTTCCTTTTTCACCGTAGCCCTCTATTGGCTTCCAAATATCACTTTGCCAATTCCACAAGAACTGTCATAGCGAAAGGCTTCTTGAGGTGAAAGCTGTAACTCTGTGAGATGATTTCACAGAACACAAAGAAGTTTCTCAGAAAGCTTCTTTCTCTTTGATATCGGAGGATATTTCCTTTAGCCCTATAGTCTTCAAAGGGATCCGAAATATCTGTTCTCAGATTCCACAGAAATAAGGCTAGCAAAGACATCTACGAAACATAGATGTAACTCTGTGAGATGAATTCACAGAACACTAAGCAGTTTCTCATAAAGCTTCTTTCCAGATTTCATCTGAGGATATTTCCTTTTTCACCATACCGCTATATGGGCTTCCAAATATCACTTTGCCAATTCCACAAGAACTGTCTTAGCGAAAGTCTTCTGGAGGGGAAAGCTGTAACTCTGTGAGATGATTTCACAGAACACAAAGAAGTTTCTCAGAAAGCTTCTTTCTCTTTGTTAGCGGAGGATATTTCATTTGGCCCTATAGTCTTCAGAGGGATCCGAAATATCTGATCTCAGATTTCACAGAAATAAGGCTAGCAAAGAAATCTACGAAACACAGATGTAACTCTGTGAGATGAATTCACAGAACACTAAGCAGTTTCTCAGAAAGCTTCTTTCCAGATTTCATCTGAGGATATTTCCTTTTTCACCATAGCCCTCTATGGGCTTCCAAATATCACTTTGCGAATTCCACAAGAACTGTCTAAGCAAAAGGCTTCTAGAGGGGAAAGCTGTAACTCTGTGAGATGATTTCACAGAACACGAAGAAGTTTCTCAGAAAGCCTCTTTCTCTTTGTTATCGGAGGATATTTCCTTTGGCCCTATAGTCTTCAAAGGGATCCGAAATATCTGTTCTCAGATTCCACAGAAATAAGGCTAGCAAAGAGATCCACGAAATACTGATGTAACACTGTGAGTGGAAGTCACACATCACAGAGCAGTTTCTCAGAAAACTTCTTTCCAGATTTCATCTGAGGATATTTCCTTTTTCACCATAGCCCTCTATGGGCTTCCAAATATCACTTTGAAAATTCCACAAGAACTGTCTTACCGAAAGGCTTCCTGAGGGGAAAGCTGTAACTCTGGAGATGATTTCACAGAACACAAAGAAGTTTCTCAGAAAGCTTCTTTCTCTTTGTTATCAGAGGATATTTCCTTTGGCCCTATAGTCTTCAAAGGGATCCGAAATATCTGTTCTCAGATTCCACAGAAATAAGGCTAGCCAAGAGATCTAAGAAACACAGATGTAACTCTGTGAGATGAATTCACAGAACACGAAGCATTTTCTCAGAAAGTTTCTTTCCAGATTTCATCTGAGGATATTTCCTTTTTCACCATAGCCCTCTATGGGCTTCCAAATATCACTTTGCCAATTCCACAAGAACTGTCTTAGCGAAAGGCTTCTTGAGGGGAAAGCTGTAACTCTGTGAGATGATTTCACAGAACACAAATAAGTTTCTCAGAAAGCCTCTTTCTCTTTGTTATCGGAGGATATTTCCTTTGGCCCTATAGTCTTCAAAGGGATCCGAAATATCTGTTCTCAGATTCCACAGAAATAAGGCTAGCAAAGAGATCTACGAAACACAGATGTAACTCTGTGAGATGAATTCACAGAACACTAAGCAGTTTCTCAGAAAGCTTCTTTCCAGATTTCATCTGAGGATATTTCCTTTTTCACCTTAGCCCTCTACCGGCTTCCAAATATCACTTTGCCAATTCCAAAAGAACTGTCTTAGTGAAGGGCTTCTTCAGGGGAAAGCTGTAACTCTGTGAGATGATTTCACAGAACACAAAGAAGTTTCTCAGAAAGCTTCTTTCTCTTTGTTATCGGAGGATATTTCCTTTGGCCCTATAGTCTTCAAAGGGATCCGAAATATCTGTTCTCAGATTCCACAGAAATAAGGCTAGCAAAGAGATCCACGAAAAACAGATGTAACTCTGAGAGTGGAAGTCACACATCACAGAGCAGTTTCTCAGGAAGCTTCTTTCCAGATTTCATCTGAGGATATTTCCTTTTTCACCCTAGCCCTCTATGGGCTCCCAAATATCACTTTGCCAATTCCACAAGAACTGTCTTAGCGAAAGGCTTCTGGAGGGGAAAGCTGTAACTCTGTGAGATGATTTCACAGAACACAAAGAAGTTTCTCAGAAAGCTTCTTTCTCTTTGTTATCGGAGGATATTTCCTTTGGCCCTATAGTCTTCAAAGGGATCGGAAATATCTGTTCTCAGATTCCACAGAAATAAGGCTAGCAAAGAGATCTACGAAACACAGATGTAACTCTGTGCGATGAATTCACAGAACACTAAGCAGTTTCTCAGAAAGCTTCTTTCCAGATTTCATCTGAGGATATTTCCTTTTTCACCATAGCCCTCTATGGGCTTCCAAATATCACTTTGCCAATTCCACAATAACTGTCTAAGCGAAAGGCTTCTTGAGGGGAAAGCTGTAACTCTGTGAGATGATTTCACAGAACACAAAGAAGTTTCTCAGAAAGCTTCATTCTCTTTGTTATCGGAGGATATTTCCTTTGGCCCTATAGTCTTCAAAGGGATCCGAAATATCTGTTCTCTGATTCCACAGAAATAAGGCTAGCAAAGAGATCCACAAAATACTGATGTAACTCTGTGAGTGGAAGTCACACATCAGAGAGCAGTTTCTCAGAAAGCTTCTTTCCAGATTTCATCTGAGGATACTTCCTTTTTCACCAAAGCCCTCTATGGGCTTCCAAATATCACTTTGCCAATTCCACAAGAACTGTCTTAGCGAAAGGCTTCTTGAGGAGAAAGCTGTAACTCTGTGAGATGATTTCACAGAACACAAAGAAGTTTCTCAGAAAGCTTCTTTCTCTTTGTTATCGGAGGATATTTCCTTTGGCCCTATAGTCTTCAAAGGGATCCGAAATATCTGTTCTCAGATTCCACAGAAATAAGGCTAGCCAAGAGATCTAAGAAACACAGATGTAACTCTGTGAGATGAATTCACAGAACACGAAGCATTTTCTCAGAAAGGTTCTTTCCAGATTTCATCTGAGGATATTTCCTTTTTCACCATAGCCCTCTATGGGCTTCCAAATATCACTTTGCCAATTCCACAAGAACTGTCTTAGCGAAAGGCTTCTTGAGGGGAAAGCTGTAACTCTGTGAGATGATTTCACAGAACACAAATAAGTTTCTCAGAAAGCCTCTTTCTCTTTGTTATCGGAGGATATTTCCTTTGGCCCTATAGTCTTCAAAGGGATCCGAAATATCTGTTCTCAGATTCCACAGAAATAAGGCTAGCAAAGAGATCTACGAAACACAGATGTAACTCTGTGAGATGAATTAACAGAACACTAAGCAGTTTCTCTGAAAGCTTCTTTCCAGATTTCATCTGACGATATTTCCTTTTTTACCATAGCCCTCTATGGGCTTCCAAATATCACTTTGCCAATTCCACAGGAACTGTCTTAGCGAAAGGCTTCTGGAGGGGAAAGCTGTAACTCTGTGAGATGATTTCACAGAACACAAAGAAGTTTCTCAGAAAGCTTCTTTCTCCTTGTTATCGGAGGATATTTCCTTTGGCCCTATAGTCTTCAAAGGGATCCGAAATATCTGTTCTCAGATTCCACAGAAATAAGGCTAGCAAAGAGATCCACGAAATACTGATGTAACACTGTGAGTGGAAGTCACACATCACAGAGCAGTTTCTCAGAAAGCTTCTTTCCAGATTTCATCTGAGGATATTTCCTTTTTCACTATAGCCCTGTATGGGCTTCCAAATATCACTTTGAAAATTCCACAAGAACTGTCTTACCGAAAGGCTTCCTGAGGGGAAAGCTGTAACTCTGGAGATGATTTCACAGAACACAAAGAAGTTTCTCAGAAAGCTTCTTTCTCTTTGTTATCAGAGGATATTTCCTTTGGCCCTATAGTCTTCAAAGGGATCCGAAATATCTGTTCTCAGATTCCACAGAAATAAGGCTAGCCAAGAGATCTAAGAAACACAGATGTAACTCTGTGAGATGAATTCACAGAACACGAAGCATTTTCTCAGAAAGGTTCTTTCCAGATTTCATCTGAGGATATTTCCTTTTTCACCATAGCCCTCTATGGGCTTCCAAATATCACTTTGCCAATTCCACAAGAACTGTCTTAGCGAAAGGCTTCTTGAGGGGAAAGCTGTAACTCTGTGAGATGATTTCACAGAACACATATAAGTTTCTCAGAAAGCCTCTTTCTCTTTGTTATCGGAGGATATTTCCTTTGGCCCTATAGTCTTCAAAGGGATCCGAAATATCTGTTCTCAGATTCCACAGAAATAAGGCTAGCAAAGAGATCTACGAAACACAGATGTAACTCTGTGAGATGAATTCACAGAACACTAAGCAGTTTCTCAGAAAGCTTCTTTCCAGATTTCATCTGAGGATATTTCCTTTTTCACCTTAGCCCTCTATGGGCTTCCAAATATCACTTTGCCAATTCCAAAAGAACTGTCTTAGTGACGGGCTTCTTCAGGGGAAAGCTGTAACTCTGTGAGATGATTTCACAGAACACAAAGAAGTTTCTCAGAAAGCTTCTTTCTCTTTGTTATCGGAGGATATTTCCTTTGGCCCTATAGTCTTCAAAGGGATCCGAAATATCTGTTCTCAGATTCCACAGAAATAAGGCTAGCAAAGAGATCCACGAAAAACAGATGTAACTTTGAGAGTGGAAGTCACACATCACAGAGCAGTTTCTCAGGAAGCTTCTTTCCAGATTTCATCTGAGGATATTTCCTTTTTCACCCTAGCCCTCTATGGGCTCCCAAATATCACTTTGCCAATTCCACAAGAACTGTCTTAGCGAAAGGCTTCTGGAGGGGAAAGCTGTAACTCTGTGAGATGATTTCACAGAACACAAAGAAGTTTCTCAGAAAGCTTCTTTCTCTTTGTTATCGGAGGATATTTCCTTTGGCCCTATAGTCTTCAAAGGGATCGGAAATATCTGTTCTCAGATTCCACAGAAATAAGGCTAGCAAAGAGATCTAGGAAACACAGATGTAACTCTGTGCGATGAATTCACAGAACACTAAGCAGTTTCTCAGAAAGCTTCTTTCCAGATTTCATCTGAGGATATTTCCTTTTTCACCATAGCCCTCTATGGGCTTCCAAATATCACTTTGCCAATTCCACAATAACTGTCTAAGCGAAAGGCTTCTTGAGGGGAAAGCTGTAACTCTGTGAGATGATTTCACAGAACACAAAGAAGTTTCTCAGAAAGCTTCATTCTCTTTGTTATCGGAGGATATTTCCTTTGGCCCTATAGTCTTCAAAGGGATCCGAAATATCTGTTCTCAGATTCCACAGAAATAAGGCTAGCAAAGAGATCCACAAAATACTGATGTAACTCTGTGAGTGGAAGTCACACATCAGAGAGCAGTTTCTCAGAAAGCTTCTTTCCAGATTTCATCTGAGGATACTTCCTTTTTCACCAAAGCCCTCTATGGGCTTCCAAATATCACTTTGCCAATTCCACAAGAACTGTCTTAGCGAAAGGCTTCTTGAGGAGAAAGCTGTAACTCTGTGAGATGATTTCACAGAACACAAAGAAGTTTCTCAGAAAGCTTCTTTCTCTTTGTTATCGGAGGATATTTCCTTTGGCCCTATAGTCTTCAAAGGGATCCGAAATATCTGTTCTCAGATTCCACAGAAAGAAAGCTAGCAAAGAGATCTAGGAAACACGGATGTAACTCTGTGAGATGAATTCACAGAACACTAAGCAGTTTCTCAGAAAGCTTCTTTACAGATTTCATCTGAGGATATTTCCTTTTTCACCATAGCCCTCTATGGGCTTCCAAATATCACTTTGCCAATTCCACAAGAACTGTCTTAGCGAAAGGCTTCTTGAGGGGAAAGCTGTAACTCTGTGAGATGATTTCACAGAACACAAAGAAGATTCTCAGAAAGCTTCTTTCTCTTTGTTATCGGAGGATATTTCCTTTGGCCCTATAGTCTTCAAAGGGATCCGAAATATCTGTTCTCAGATTCCACAGAAATAAGGCTAGCAAAGAGATCTACGAAACACAGATGTAACCCTGTGAGATGAATTCACAGAACACTAAGCAGTTTCTCAGAAAGCTTCTTTCCAGATTTCATCTGAGGATATTTCCTTTTTCACCTTAGCCCTCTATGGGCTTCCAAATATCACTTTGCCAATTCCACAAGAACTGTCTTATCGAAAGTCTTCTTCAGGGGAAAGCTGTAACTCTGTGAGATGATTTCACAGAACACAAAGAAGTTTCTGAGAAAGCTTCTTTCTCTTTGTTATCGGAGGATATTTCCTTTGGCCCTATAGTCTTCAAAGGGATCCGAAATATCTGTTCTCAGATTCCACAGAAATAAGGCTTGCCAAGAGATCTAAGAAACACAGATGTAACTCTGTGAGATGAATTCACAGAACACTAAGCATTTTCTCAGAAAGGTTTTTTCCAGATTTCATCTGAGGATATTTCCTTTTTCATCATAGCCCTCTATGGGCTTCCAAATATCACTTTGCCAATTCCACAAGAACTGTCTTAGCGAAAGGCTTCTGGAGGGGAAAGCTGTAACTGTGTTAGATGATTTCACAGAACACAAATAAGTTTCTCAGAAAGCTTCTTTCTCTTTGTTATCGGAGGATATTTCCTTTGGCCCTATAGTCTTCAAAGGGATCCGAAATATCTGTTCTCAGATTCCACAGAAATACGGCTAGCAAAGAGATCTACGAAACACAGATGTAACTCTGTGAGATGAATTCACAGAACACTAAGCAGTTTCTCAGAAAGCTTCTTTCCAGATTTCATCTGAGGATATTTCCTTTTTCACCTTAGCCCTCTATGGGCTTCCAAATATCACTTCGCCAATTCCACAAGAACTGTCATAGCGAAAGGCTTCTTGAGGGGAAAGCTGTAACTCTGTGAGATGATTTCACAGAACACAAAGAAGTTTCTCAGAAAGCTTCTTTCTCTTTGTTATCGGAGGATATTTCCTTTGGCCCTATAGACTTCAAAGGAATCCGAAATATCTGTGCTCAGATTCCACAGAAATAAGGCTAGCAAAGAGATCTACGAAACACAGATGCAACTCTGTGAGATGAATTCACAGAACACTAAGCAGTTTCTCAGAAAGCTTCTTTCCAGATTTCATCTGAGGATATTTCGTTTTTCACCGTAGCCCTCTATGGGCTTCCAAATATCACTTTGCCAATTCCACAAGAACTGTCTTAGCGAAAGGCTTCTGGAGGGGAAAGCTGTAACTCTGTGAGATGATTTCACAGAACACAAATAAGATTCTCAGAAAGCCTCTTTCTCTTTGTTATCGGAGGATATTTCCTTTGGCCCTACAGTCTTCAAAGGGATCCGAAATATCTGTTCTCAGATTCCACAGAAATAAGGCTAGCAAAGAGATCTACGAAACACAGATGTAACTCTGTGAGATGAATTCACAGAACACAAAGCATTTTCTCAGAAAGGTTCTTTCCAGATTTCATCTGATGATATTTCCTTTTTCACCTTAGCCCTCTATGGGCTTCCAAATATCACTTTGCCAATTCCACAAGAACTGTCTTACCGAAAGGCTTCTTCAGGGGAAAGCTGTAACTCTGTGAGATGATTTCACAGAACACAAAGAAGTTTCTGAGAAAGCTTCTTTCTCTTTGTTATCGGAGGATATTTCCTTTGGCCCTATAGTCTGCAAAGGGATCCGAAATATCTGTTCTCAGATTCCACAGAAATAAGGCTAGCCAAGAGATCTAAGAAACACAGATGTAACTCTGTGAGATGAATTCACAGAACACGAAGCATTTTCTCAGAAAGGTTCTTTCCAGATTTCATCTGAGGATATTTCCTTTTTCACCATAGCCCTCTATGGGCTTCCAAATATCACTTTGCCAATTCCACAAGAACTGTCTTAGCGAAAGGCTTCTTCAGGGGAAAGCTGTAACTCTGTGAGATGATTTCACAGAACACAAATAAGTTTCTCAGAAAGCCTCTTTCTCTTTGTTATCGGAGGATATTTCCTTTGGCCCTATAGTCTTCAAAGGGATCCGAAATATCTGTTCTCAGATTCCACAGAAATAAGGCTAGCAAAGAGATCTACGAAACACAGATGTAACTCTGTGAGATGAATTCACAGAACACTAAGCAGTTTCTCAGAAAGCTTCTTTCCAGATTTCATCTGAGGATATTTCCTTTTTCACCATAGCCCTCTATGGGCTTCCAAATATCACTTTGCCAATTCCAAAAGAACTGTCTTAGTGAAGGGCTTCTTCAGGGGAAAGCTGTAACTCTGTGAGATGATTTCACAGAACACAAAGAAGTTTCTCAGAAAGCTTCTTTCTCTTTGTTATCGGAGGATATTTCCTTTGGCCCTATAATCTTCAAAGGGATCCGAATTATCTGTTCTCAGATTCCACAGAAATAAGGCTAGCAATGAGATCCACGAAATACAGATGTAACTCTGAGAGTGGAAGTCACACATCACAGAGCAGTTTCTCAGAAAGCTTCTTTCCAGATTTCATCTGAGGATATTTCCTTTTTCACCATAGCCCTCTATGGGCTTCCAAATATCACTTTGCCAATTCCACCAGAACTGTTTAGCGAAAGGCTTCTTGAGGAGAAAGCTGTAACTCTGTGAGATGATTTCACAGAACACAAAGAAGTTTCTCAGAAAGCTTCCTTCTCTTTGTTATCGGAGGATATTTCCTTTGGCCCTATAGTCTTCAAAGGGATCCGAAATATCTGTTCTCAGATTCCACAGAAATAAGGCTAGCAAAGAGATCTACGAAACACAGATGTAACTCTGTGAGATGAATTAACAGAACACTAAGCAGTTTCTCTGAAAGCTTCTTTCCAGATTTCATCTGAGGATATTTCCTTTTTCACCATAGCCCTCTATGGGCTTCCAAATATCACTTTGCCAATTCCACAGGAACTGTCTTAGCGAAATGCTTCTGGAGGGGAAAGCTGTAACTCTGTGAGATGATTTCACAGAACACAAAGATGTTTCTCAGAAAGCTTCTTTCTCCTTGTTATCGGAGGATATTTCCTTTGGCCCTATAGTCTTCAAAGGGATCCGAAATATCTGTTCTCAGATTCCACAGAAATAAGGCTAGCAAAGAGATCCACGAAATACTGATGTAACACTGTGAGTGGAAGTCACACATCACAGAACAGTTTCTCAGAAAGCTTCTTTCCAGATTTCATCTGAGGATATTTCCTTTTTCACCATAGCCCTGTATGGGCTTCCAAATATCACTTTGAAAATTCCACAAGAACTGTCTTACCGAAAGGCTTCCTGAGGGGAAAGCTGTAACTCTGGAGATGATTTCACAGAACACAAAGAAGTTTCTCAGAAAGCTTCTTTCATTTTGTTATCGGAGGATATTTCCTTTGGCCCTATAGTCTTCAAAGGGATCGGAAATATCTGTTCTCAGATTCCACAGAAATAAGGCTAGCCAAGAGATCTAAGAAACACAGATGTAACTCTGTGAGATGAATTCACAGAACACGAAGCATTTTCTCAGAAAGGTTCTTTCCAGATTTCATCTGAGGATATTTCCTTTTTCACCATAGCCCTCTATGGGCTTCCAAATATCACTTTGCCAATTCCACAAGAACTGTCTTAGCGAAAGGCTTCTTCAGGGGAAAGCTGTAACTCTGTGAGATGATTTCACAGAACACAAATAAGTTTCTCAGAAAGCCTCTTTCTCTTTGTTATCGGAGGATATTTCCTTTGGCCCTATAGTCTTCAAAGGGATCCGAAATATCTGTTCTCAGATTCCACAGAAATAAGGCTAGCAAAGAGATCTACGAAACACAGATGTAACTCTGTGAGATGAATTAACAGAACACTAAGCAGTTTCTCTGAAAGCTTCTTTCCAGATTTCATCTGAGGATATTTCCTTTTTTACCATAGCCCTCTATGGGCTTCCAAATATCACTTTGCCAATTCCACAGGAACTGTCTTAGCGAAAGGCTTCTGGAGGGGAAAGCTGTAACTCTGTGAGATGATTTCACAGAACACAAAGAAGTTTCTCAGAAAGCTTCTTTCTCCTTGTTATCGGAGGATATTTCCTTTGGCCCTATAGTCTTCAAAGGGATCCGAAATATCTGTTCTCAGATTCCACAGAAATAAGGCTAGCAAAGAGATCCACGAAATACTGATGTAACACTGTGAGTGGAAGTCACACATCACAGAGCAGTTTCTCAGAAAGCTTCTTTCCAGATTTCATCTGAGGATATTTCCTTTTTCACCATAGCCCTGTATGGGCTTCCAAATATCACTTTGAAAATTCCACAAGAACTGTCTTACCGAAAGGCTTCCTGAGGGGAAAGCTGTAACTCTGGAGATGATTTCACAGAACACAAAGAAGTTTCTCAGAAAGCTTCTTTCTCTTTGTTATCAGAGGATATTTCCTTTGGCCCTATAGTCTTCAAAGGGATCCGAAATATCTGTTCTCAGATTCCACAGAAATAAGGCTAGCAAAGAGATCCACGAAAAACAGATGTAACTCTGAGAGTGGAAGTCACACATCACAGAGCAGTTTCTCAGGAAGCTTCTTTCCAGATTTCATCTGAGGATATTTCCTTTTTCACCCTAGCCCTCTATGGGCTCCCAAATATCACTTTGCCAATTCCACAAGAACTGTCTTAGCGAAAGGCTTCTGGAGGGGAAAGCTGTAACTCTGTGAGATGATTTCACAGAACACAAAGAAGTTTCTCAGAAAGCTTCTTTCTCTTTGTTATCGGAGGATATTTCCTTTGGCCCTATAGTCTTCAAAGGGATCGGAAATATCTGTTCTCAGATTCCACAGAAATAAGGCTAGCAAAGAGATCTACGAAACACAGATGTAACTCTGTGCGATGAATTCACAGAACACTAAGCAGTTTCTCAGAAAGCTTCTTTCCAGATTTCATCTGAGGATATTTCCTTTTTCACCATAGCCCTCTATGGGCTTCCAAATATCACTTTGCCAATTCCACAATAACTGTCTAAGCGAAAGGCTTCTTGAGGGGAAAGCTGTAACTCTGTGAGATGATTTCACAGAACACAAAGAAGTTTCTCAGAAAGCTTCATTCTCTTTGTTATCGGAGGATATTTCCTTTGGCCCTATAGTCTTCAAAGGGATCCGAAATATCTGTTCTCTGATTCCACAGAAATAAGGCTAGCAAAGAGATCCACAAAATACTGATGTAACTCTGTGAGTGGAAGTCACACATCAGAGAGCAGTTTCTCAGAAAGCTTCTTTCCAGATTTCATCTGAGGATACTTCCTTTTTCACCAAAGCCCTCTATGGGCTTCCAAATATCACTTTGCCAATTCCACAAGAACTGTCTTAGCGAAAGGCTTCTTGAGGAGAAAGCTGTAACTCTGTGAGATGATTTCACAGAACACAAAGAAGTTTCTCAGAAAGCTTCTTTCTCTTTGTTATCGGAGGATATTTCCTTTGGCCCTATAGTCTTCAAAGGGATCCGAAATATCTGTTCTCAGATTCCACAGAAATAAGGCTAGCCAAGAGATCTAAGAAACACAGATGTAACTCTGTGAGATGAATTCACAGAACACGAAGCATTTTCTCAGAAAGGTTCTTTCCAGATTTCATCTGAGGATATTTCCTTTTTCACCATAGCCCTCTATGGGCTTCCAAATATCACTTTGCCAATTCCACAAGAACTGTCTTAGCGAAAGGCTTCTTGAGGGGAAAGCTGTAACTCTGTGAGATGATTTCACAGAACACAAATAAGTTTCTCAGAAAGCCTCTTTCTCTTTGTTATCGGAGGATATTTCCTTTGGCCCTATAGTCTTCAAAGGGATCCGAAATATCTGTTCTCAGATTCCACAGAAATAAGGCTAGCAAAGAGATCTACGAAACACAGATGTAACTCTGTGAGATGAATTAACAGAACACTAAGCAGTTTCTCTGAAAGCTTCTTTCCAGATTTCATCTGAGGATATTTCCTTTTTTACCATAGCCCTCTATGGGCTTCCAAATATCACTTTGCCAATTCCACAGGAACTGTCTTAGCGAAAGGCTTCTCGAGGGGAAAGCTGTAACTCTGTGAGATGATTTCACAGAACACAAAGAAGTTTCTCAGAAAGCTTCTTTCTCCTTGTTATCGGAGGATATTTCCTTTGGCCCTATAGTCTTCAAAGGGATCCGAAATATCTGTTCTCAGATTCCACAGAAATAAGGCTAGCAAAGAGATCCACGAAATACTGATGTAACACTGTGAGTGGAAGTCACACATCACAGAGCAGTTTCTCAGAAAGCTTCTTTCCAGATTTCATCTGAGGATATTTCCTTTTTCACCATAGCCCTGTATGGGCTTCCAAATATCACTTTGAAAATTCCACAAGAACTGTCTTACCGAAAGGCTTCCTGAGGGGAAAGCTGTAACTCTGGAGATGATTTCACAGAACACAAAGAAGTTTCTCAGAAAGCTTCTTTCTCTTTGTTATCAGAGGATATTTCCTTTGGCCCTATAGTCTTCAAAGGGATCCGAAATATCTGTTCTCAGATTCCACAGAAATAAGGCTAGCCAAGAGATCTAAGAAACACAGATGTAACTCTGTGAGATGAATTCACAGAACACGAAGCATTTTCTCAGAAAGGTTCTTTCCAGATTTCATCTGAGGATATTTCCTTTTTCACCATAGCCCTCTATGGGCTTCCAAATATCACTTTGCCAATTCCACAAGAACTGTCTTAGCGAAAGGCTTCTTGAGGGGAAAGCTGTAACTCTGTGAGATGATTTCACAGAACACAAATAAGTTTCTCAGAAAGCCTCTTTCTCTTTGTTATCGGAGGATATTTCCTTTGGCCCTATAGTCTTCAAAGGGATCCGAAATATCTGTTCTCAGATTCCACAGAAATAAGGCTAGCAAAGAGATCTACGAAACACAGATGTAACTCTGTGAGATGAATTCACAGAACACTAAGCAGTTTCTCAGAAAGCTTCTTTCCAGATTTCATCTGAGGATATTTCCTTTTTCACCTTAGCCCTCTATGGGCTTCCAAATATCACTTTGCCAATTCCAAAAGAACTGTCTTAGTGACGGGCTTCTTCAGGGGAAAGCTGTAACTCTGTGAGATGATTTCACAGAACACAAAGAAGTTTCTCAGAAAGCTTCTTTCTCTTTGTTATCGGAGGATATTTCCTTTGGCCCTATAGTCTTCAAAGGGATCCGAAATATCTGTTCTCAGATTCCACAGAAATAAGGCTAGCAAAGAGATCCACGAAATACTGATGTAACACTGTGAGTGGAAGTCACACATCACAGAGCAGTTTCTCAGAAAGCTTCTTTCCAGATTTCATCTGAGGATATTTCCTTTTTCACCATAGCCCTGTATGGGCTTCCAAATATCACTTTGAAAATTCCACAAGAACTGTCTTACCGAAAGGCTTCCTGAGGGGAAAGCTGTAACTCTGGAGATGATTTCACAGAACACAAAGAAGTTTCTCAGAAAGCTTCTTTCTCTTTGTTATCAGAGGATATTTCCTTTGGCCCTATAGTCTTCAAAGGGATCCGAAATATCTGTTCTCAGATTCCACAGAAATAAGGCTAGCCAAGAGATCTAAGAAACACAGATGTAACTCTGTGAGATGAATTCACAGAACACGAAGCATTTTCTCAGAAAGGTTCTTTCCAGATTTCATCTGAGGATATTTCCTTTTTCACCATAGCCCTCTATGGGCTTCCAAATATCACTTTGCCAATTCCACAAGAACTGTCTTAGCGAAAGGCTTCTTGAGGGGAAAGCTGTAACTCTGTGAGATGATTTCACAGAACACAAATAAGTTTCTCAGAAAGCCTCTTTCTCTTTGTTATCGGAGGATATTTCCTTTGGCCCTATAGTCTTCAAAGGGATCCGAAATATCTGTTCTCAGATTCCACAGAAATAAGGCTAGCAAAGAGATCTACGAAACACAGATGTAACTCTGTGAGATGAATTCACAGAACACTAAGCAGTTTCTCAGAAAGCTTCTTTCCAGATTTCATCTGAGGATATTTCCTTTTTCACCTTAGCCCTCTATGGGCTTCCAAATATCACTTTGCCAATTCCAAAAGAACTGTCTTAGTGACGGGCTTCTTCAGGGGAAAGCTGTAACTCTTTGAGATGATTTCACAGAACACAAAGAAGTTTCTCAGAAAGCTTCTTTCTCTTTGTTATCGGAGGATATTTCCTTTGGCCCTATAGTCTTCAAAGGGATCCGAAATATCTGTTCTCAGATTCCACAGAAATAAGGCTAGCAAAGAGATCCACGAAAAACAGATGTAACTTTGAGAGTGGAAGTCACACATCACAGAGCAGTTTCTCAGGAAGCTTCTTTCCAGATTTCATCTGAGGATATTTCCTTTTTCACCCTAGCCCTCTATGGGCTCCCAAATATCACTTTGCCAATTCCACAAGAACTGTCTTAGCGAAAGGCTTCTTGAGGGGAAAGCTGTAACTCTGTGAGATGATTTCACAGAACACAAAGAAGTTTCTCAGAAAGCTTCTTTCTCTTTGTTATCGGAGGATATTTCCTTTGGCCCTATAGTCTTCAAAGGGATCGGAAATATCTGTTCTCAGATTCCACAGAAATAAGGCTAGCAAAGAGATCTAGGAAACACAGATGTAACTCTGTGCGATGAATTCACAGAACACTAAGCAGTTTCTCAGAAAGCTTCTTTCCAGATTTCATCTGAGGATATTTCCTTTTTCACCATAGCCCTCTATGGGCTTCCAAATATCACTTTGCCAATTCCACAATAACTGTCTAAGCGAAAGGCTTCTTGAGGGGAAAGCTGTAACTCTGTGAGATGATTTCAAAGAACACAAAGAAGTTTCTCAGAAAGCTTCATTCTCTTTGTTATCGGAGGATATTTCCTTTGGCCCTATAGTCTTCAAAGGGATCCGAAATATCTGTTCTCAGATTCCACAGAAATAAGGCTAGCAAAGAGATCCACAAAATACTGATGTAACTCTGTGAGTGGAAGTCACACATCAGAGAGCAGTTTCTCAGAAAGCTTCTTTCCAGATTTCATCTGAGGATACTTCCTTTTTCACCAAAGCCCTCTATGGGCTTCCAAATATCACTTTGCCAATTCCACAAGAACTGTCTTAGCGAAAGGCTTCTTGAGGAGAAAGCTGTAACTCTGTGAGATGATTTCACAGAACACAAAGAAGTTTCTCAGAAAGCTTCTTTCTCTTTGTTATCGGAGGATATTTCCTTTGGCCCTATAGTCTTCAAAGGGATCCGAAATATCTGTTCTCAGATTCCACAGAAAGAAGGCTAGCAAAGAGATCTACGAAACACAGATGTAACTCTGTGAGATGAATTCACAGAACACTAAGCAGTTTCTCAGAAAGCTTCTTTCCAGATTTCATCTGAGGATATTTCCTTTTTCACCATAGCCCTCCATGGGCTTCCAAATATCACTTTGCCAATTCCACAAGAACTGTCTTAGCGAAAGGCTTCTTGAGGGGAAAGCTGTAACTCTGTGAGATGATTTCACAGAACACAAAGAAGATTCTCAGAAAGCTTCTTTCTCTTTGTTATCGGAGGATATTTCCTTTGGCCCTATAGTCTTCAAAGGGATCCGAAATATCTGTTCTCAGATTCCACAGAAATAAGGCTAGCAAAGAGATCCACAAAATACTGATGTAACTCTGTGAGTGGAAGTCACACATCAGAGAGCAGTTTCTCAGAAAGCTTCTTTCCAGATTTCATCTGAGGATATTTCCTTTTTCACCATAGCCCTCTATGGGCTTCCAAATATAACTTTGCCAATTCCACAAGAACTGTCTTAGCGAAAGGCTTCTTGAGGAGAAAGCTGTAACTCTGTGAGATGATTTCACAGAACACAAAGAAGTTTCTCAGAAAGCTTCTTTCTCTTTGTTATCGGAGGATATTTCCTTTGGCCCTATAGTCTTCAAAGGGATCCGAAATATCTGTTCTCAGATTCCACAGAAAGAAGGCTAGCAAAGAGATCTACGAAACACAGATGTAACTCTGTGAGATGAATTCACAGAACACTAAGCAGTTTCTCAGAAAGCTTCTTTCAGATTTCATCTGAGGATATTTCCTTTTTCACCATAGCCCTCTATGGGCTTCCAAATATCACTTTGCCAATTCCACAAGAACTGTCTTAGCGAAAGGCTTCTTGAGGGGAAAGCTGTAACTCTGTGAGATGATTTCACAGAACACAAAGAAGTTTCTCAGAAAGCTTCTTTCTCTTTGTTATCGGAGGATATTTCCTTTGGCCCTATAGTCTTCAAAGGGATCCGAAATATCTGTTCTCAGATTCCACAGAAATAAGGCTAGCAAAGAGATCTACGAAACACAGATGTAACTCTGTGAGATGAATTCACAGAACACTAAGCAGTTTCTCAGAAAGCTTCTTTCCAGATTTCATCTGAGGATATTTCCTTTTTCACCGTAGCCCTCTATGGGCTTCCAAATATCACTTTGCCAATTCCACAAGAACTGTCTAACCGAAAGGCTTCCTGAGGGGAAAGCTGTAACTCTGGAGATGATTTCACAGAACACAAAGAAGTTTCTCAGAAAGCTTCTTTCTCTTTGTTATCGGAGGATATTTCCTTTGGCCCTATAGTCTTCAAAGGGATCCGAAATATCTGTTTCCAGATTCCACAGAAATAAGGCTAGAAAAGAGATCCACGAAAAACAGATGTAACTCTGAGAGTGGAAGTCACACATCACAGAGCAGTTTCTCAGGAAGCTTCTTTCCAGATTTCATCTGAGGACATTTCCTTTTTCACCATAGCCCTCTATGGGCTTCCAAATATCACTTTGCCAATTCCACAAGAACTGTCTTAGCGAAAGGCTTCTTGAGGGGAAAGCTGTAACTCTGTGAGATGATTTCACAGAACACAAAGAAGTTTCTCAGAAAGCTTCTTTCTCTTTGTTATCGGAGGATATTTCCTTTGGCCCTATAGTCTTCAAAGGGATCGGAAATATCTGTTCTCAGATTCCACAGAAATAAGGCTAGCAAAGAGATCTACGAAACACAGATGTAACTCTGTGAGATGAATTCACAGAACACTGAGCAGTTTCTCAGAAAGCTTCTTTCCAGATTTCATCTGAGGATATTTCCTTTTTCACCATAGCCCTCTATGGGCTTCCAAATATCACTTTGCCAATTCCACAAGAACTGTCTAAGCGAAAGGCTTCTTGAGGGGAAAGCTGTAACTCTGTGAGATGATTTCACAGAACACAAAGAAGTTTCTCAGAAAGCTTCATTCTCTTTGTTATCGGAGGATATTTCCTTTGGCCCTATAGTCTTCAAAGGGATCCGAAATATCTGTTCTCAGATTCCACAGAAATAAGGCTAGCAAAGAGATCCACAAAATACTGATGTAACTCTGTGAGTGGAAGTCACACATCAGAGAGCAGTTTCTCAGAAAGCTTCTTTCCAGATTTCATCTGAGGATATTTCCTTTTTCACCATAGCCCTCTATGGGCTTCCAAATATAACTTTGCCAATTCCACAAGAACTGTCTTAGCGAAAGGCTTCTTGAGGAGAAAGCTGTAACTCTGTGAGATGATTTCACAGAACACAAAGAAGTTTCTCAGAAAGCTTCTTTCTCTTTGTTATCAGAGGATATTTCCTTTGGCCCTATAGTCTTCAAAGGGATCCGAAATATCTGTTCTCAGATTCCACAGAAAGAAGGCTAGCAAAGAGATCTACGAAACACAGATGTAACTCTGTGAGATGAATTCACAGAACACTAAGCAGTTTCTCAGAAAGCTTCTTTCAGATTTCATCTGAGGATATTTCCTTTTTCACCATAGCCCTCTATGGGCTTCCAAATATCACTTTGCCAATTCCACAAGAACTGTCTTAGCGAAAGGCTTCTTGAGGGGAAAGCTGTAACTCTGTGAGATGATTTCACAGAACACAAAGAAGTTTCTCAGAAAGCTTCTTTCTCTTTGTTATCGGAGGATATTTCCTTTGGCCCTATAGTCTTCAAAGGGATCCGAAATATCTGTTCTCAGATTCCACAGAAATAAGGCTAGCAAAGAGATCTACGAAACACAGATGTAACTCTGTGAGATGAATTCACAGAACACTAAGCAGTTTCTCAGAAAGCTTCTTTCCAGATTTCATCTGAGGATATTTCCTTTTTCACCGTAGCCCTCTATGGGCTTCCAAATATCACTTTGCCAATTCCACAAGAACTGTCTAAGCGAAAGTCTTCTTGAGGGGAAAGCTGTAACTCTGTGAGATGATTTCACAGAACACAAAGAAGTTTCTCAGAAAGCTTCTTTCTCTTTGTTATCGGAGGATATTTCCTTTGGCCCTATAGTCTTCAAAGGGATCCGAAACATCTGTTCTCAGATTCCACAGAAATAAGGCTAACAAAGAGATCCACGAAATACTGATGTAACTCTGTGAGTGGAAGTCACACATCACAGAACAGTTTCTCAGAAAGCTTCTTTCCAGATTTCATCTGAGGATATTTCCTTTTTCACCGTAGCCCTCTAAGGGCTTCAAGATATCACTTTGCCAATTCCACAAGAACTGTCTTAGCGAAAGGCTTCTTGAGGAGAAAGCTGTAACTCTGTGAGATGATTTCACAGAACACAAGGAAGTTTCTCAGAAAGCTTCTTTCTCTTTGTTATCGGAGGATATTTCCTTTGGCCCTGTAGTCTTCAAAGGGATCCGAAATATCTGTTCTCAGATTTCACAGAAATAAGGCTAGCAAAGAGATCTACGAAACACAGATGTAACTCTGTGAGATGAATTCACAGAACACTAAGCAGTTTCTCTGAAAGCTTCTTTCCAGATTTCATCTGAGGATATTTCCTTTTTCACCATAGCCCTCTATGGGCTTCCAAATATCACTTTGCGAATTCCACAAGAACTGTCTAAGCGAAAGGCTTCTAGAGGGGAAAGCTGTAACTCTGTGAGATGATTTCACAGAACACAAAGAAGTTTCTCAGAAAGCCTCTTTCTCTTTGTTATCGGAGGATATTTCCTTTGGCCCTATAGTCTTCGAAGGGATCCGAAATATCTGTTCTCAGATTCCACAGAAATAAGGCTAGCAAAGAGATCCACGAAAAACAGATGTAACTCTGAGAGTGGAAGTCACACATCACAGAGTAGTTTCTCAGAAAGCTTCTTTTCAGATTTCATCTGAGGATATTTCCTTTTTCACCATAGCCCTCTATGGGCTTCCAAATATCACTTTGCCAATTCCACAAGAACTGTCATAGCGAAAGGCTTCTTGAGGGGAAAGCTGTAACTCTGTGAGATGATTTCACAGAACACAAAGAAGTTTCTCAGAAAGCTTCTTTCTCTTTGTTATCGGAGGATATTTCCTTTGGCCCTATAGTCTTCAAAGGGATCCGAAATATCTGTTCTCAGATTCCACAGAAATAAGGCTAGCAAAGAGATTTACGAAACACAGATGCAACTCTGTGAGATGAATTCAGAGAACACTAATCAGTTTCTCAGAAAGCTTCTTTCCAGATTTCATCTGAGGATATTTCCTTTTTCACCATAACCCTCTATGGGCTTCCAAATATCACTTTGCCAATTCCACAAGAACTGTCTTAGCGAAAGGCTTCTGGAGGAGAAAGCTGTAACTCTGGAGATGATTTCACAGAACACAAAGAAGTTTCTCAGAAAGCTTCTTTCTCTTTGTTATCGGAGGATATTTCCTTTGGCCCTATAGACTTCAAAGGAATCCGATATATCTGTTCTCAGATTCCACAGAAATAAGGCTAGCAAAGAGATCTACGAAACACAGATGCAACTCTGTGAGATGAATTCACAGAACACTAAGCAGTTTCTCAGAAAGCTTCTTTCCAGATTTCATCTGAGGATATTTCCTTTTTCACCATAACACTCTAAGGGCTTCCAAATATCACTTTGCCAATTCCACAAGAACTGTCTTAGCGAAAGGCTTCTGGAGGGGAAAGCTGTAACTCTGTGAGATGATTTCACAGAACACAAATAAGTTTCTCAGAAAGCCTCTTTCTCTTTGTTATCGGAGGATATTTCCTTTGGCCCTGCAGTCTTCAAAGGGATCCGAAATATCTGTTCTCAGATTCCACAGAAATAAGGCTAGCAAAGAGATCTACGAAACACAGATGTAACTCTGTGAGATGAATTCACAGAACACTAAGCATTTTCTCAGAAAGGTTCTTTCCAGATTTCATCTGAGGATATTTCCTTTTTCACCTTAGCCCTCTATGGGCTTCCAAATATCACTTTGCCAATTCCACAAGAACTGTCTTAGCGAAAGGTTTCTTCAGGGGAAAGCTGTAACTCTGTGAGATGATTTCACAGAACACAAAGAAGTTTCTGAGAAAGCTTCTTTCTCTTTGTTATCGGAGGATATTTCCTTTGGCCCTATAGTCTTCAATGGGATCCGAAATATCTGTTCTCAGATTCCACAGAAATAAGGCTAGCCAAGAGATCAAGAAACACAGATGTAACTCTGTGAGATGAATTCACAGAACACTAAGCATTTTCTCAGAAAGGTTCTTTCCAGATTTCATCTGAGGATATTTCCTTTTTCACCATAGCCCTCTATGGGCTTCCAAATATCACTTTGCCAATTCCACAAGAACTGTCTTAGCGAAAGGCTTCTGGAGGGGAAAGCTGTAACTCTGTGAGATGATTTCACAGAACACAAATAAGTTTCTCAGAAAGCCTCTTTCTCTTTGTTATCGGAGGATATTTCCTTTGGCCCTATAGTCTGCAAAGGGATCCGAAATATCTGTTCTCACATTCCACAGAAATAAGGCTAGCAAAGAGATCTACGAAACACAGATGTAACTCTGTGAGATGAATTCACAGAACACTAAGCAGTTTCTCAGAAAGCTTCTTTCAAGATTTCATCTGAGGATATTTCCTTTTTCACCTTAGCCCTCTATGGGCTTCCAAATATCACTTTGCCAATTTCAAAAGAACTGTTTTAGTGAAGGGCTTCTTCAGGGGAAAGCTGTAACTCTGTGAGATGATTTCACAGAACACAAAGTAGTTTCTCAGAAAGCTTCTTTCTCTTTGTTATCGGAGGATATTTCCTTTGGCCCTATAGACTTCAAAGGGATCCGAATTATCTGTTCTCAGATTCCACAGAAATAAGACTAGCAATGAGATCCACGAAATACAGATGTAACTCTGAGAGTGGAAGTCTCACATCACAGAGCAGTTTCTGAGAAAGCTTCTTTCCAGATTTCATCTGAGGATATTTCCTTTTTCACCATAGCCCTCTATGGGCTTCCAAATATCACTTTCCATTTCCACCAGAACTGTTTAGCGAAAGGCTTCTTGAGGAGAAAGCTGTAACTCTGTGAGATGATTTCACAGAACACAAAGAAGTTTCTCAGAAAGCTTCCTTCTCTTTGTTATCGGAGGATATTTCCTTTGGCCCTATAGTCTTCAAAGGGATCCGAAATATCTGTTCTCAGATTCCACTGAAATAAGGCTATCAAAGAGATCCACGAAATACTGATGTAACACTGTGAGTGGAAGTCACACATCCCAGAACAGTTTCTCAGAAAGCTTCTTTCCAGATTTCATCTGAGGATATTTCCTTTTTCACCGTAGCCCTCTATGGGCTTCAAAATATCACTTTGCCAATTCCACAAGAACTGTCTTAGCGAAAGGCTTCTTGAGGAGAAACCTGTAACTCTGTGAGATGATTTCACCGAACACAAAGAAGTTTCTCAGAAAGCTTCTTTCTCTTTTTTATCGGAGGATATTTCCTTAGGCCCTATAGTCTTCAAAGGGATCGGAAATATCTGTTCTCAGATTCCACAGAAATAAGGCTAGCAAAGAGATCCACGAAAAACAGATGTAACTCTGAGAGTGGAAGTCACACATCACAGAGTAGTTTCTCAGAAAGCTTCTTTTCAGATTTCATCTGAGGATATTTCCTTTTTCACCATAGCCCTCAATGGGCTTCCAAATATCACTTTGCCAATTCCACAAGAACTGTCATAGCGAAAGGCTTCTTGAGGGGAAAGCTGTAACTCTGTGAGATGATTTCACAGAACACAAAGAAGTTTCTCAGAAAGCTTCCTTCTCTTTGTTATCGGAGGATATTTCCTTTGGCCCTATAGTCTTCAAAGGGATCCGAAATATCTGTTCTCATATTCCACATAAATAAGGCTAGCAAAGAGATCTACGAAACACAGATGTAACTCTGTGAGATGAATTCACAGAACACTAAGCAGTTTCTCAGAAAGCTTCTTTCCAGATTTCATCTGAGGATATTACCTTTTTCACCATAGCCCTCTATGGGCTTCCAAATATCACTTTGCCAATTCCACAAGAACTGTCTAAGCGAAAGCCTTCTTGAGGGGAAAGCTGCAACTCTGTGTGACGATTTCACAGAACACAAAGAAGTTTCTCAGAAAGCTTCATTCTCTTTGTTATCGGAGGATATTTCCTTTGGCCCTATATTCTTCAAAGGGATCCGAAATATCTGTTCTCAGATTCCACAGAAATAAGGCTAGCAAAGAGATACACAAAATACTGATGTAACTCTGTGAGTGGAAGTCACACATCAGAGAGCAGTTTCTCAGAAAGCTTCTTTCCAGATTTCATCTGAAGATATTTCCTTTTCCACCAAAGCCCTCTATGGGCTTCCAAATATCACTTTGCCAATTCCACAAGAACTGTCTTATCGAAAGGCTTCTTGAGGAGAAAGCTGTAACTCTGTGAGATGATTTCACAGAACACAAAGAAGTTTCTCAGAAAGCTTCTTTCTCTTTGTTATCGGAGGATATTTCCTTTGGCCCTATAGTCTTCAAAGGGATCCGAAATATCTGTTCTCAGATTCCACAGAAAGAAGGCTAGCAAAGAGATCTACGAAACACAGAAGTAACTCTGTGAGATGAATTCACAGAACACTAAGCAGTTTCTCAGAAAGCTTCTTTCCAGATTTCATCTGAGGATATTTCCTTTTTCACCATAGCCCTCTATGGGCTTCCAAATATCACTTTGCCAATTCCACAAGAACTGTCTTAGCGAAAGGCTTCTGGAGGGGAAAGCTGTAACTCTGTGAGATGATTTCACAGAACACAAAGAAGTTTCTCAGAAAGCTTCTTTCTCTTTGTTATCGGAGGATATTTGTTTGGCCCTATAGTCTTCAAAGGGATCCGAAATATCTGTTCTCAGATTCCACAGAAATAAGGCTAGCAAAGAGATCTACGAAACACAGATGTAACTCTGTGAGATGAATTCACAGAACACTAAGCAGTTTCTCAGAAAGCTTCTTTCCAGATTTCATCTGAGGATATTTCCTTTTTCACCGTAGCCCTCTTTGGGCTTCCAAATATCACTTTGCCAATTCCACAAGAACTGTCTAAGCGAAAGGCTTCTTGAGGGGAAAGCTGTAACTCTGTGAGATGATTTCACGGAACACAAAGAAGTTTCTCAGAAAGCTTCTTTCTCTTTGTTATCGGAGGATATTTCCTTTGGCCCTATAGTCTTCAAAGGGATCCGAAATATCTGTTCACAGATTCCACAGAAATAAGGCTAGCAAAGAGATCCACGAAATACTGATGTAACTCTGTGAGTGGAAGTCACACATCACAGAACAGTTTCTCAGAGAGCTTCTTTCCAGATTTCATCTGAGGATATTTCCTTTTTCACCGTAGCCCTCTAAGGGCTTCGAAATATCACTTTGCCAATTCCACAAGAACTGTCTTAGCGAAAGGCTTCTTGAGGAGAAAGCTGTAACTCTCTGAGATGATTTCACAGAACACAAGGAAGTTTCTCAGAAAGCTTCTTTCTCTTTGTTATCGGAGGATATTTCCTTTGGCCCTGTAGTCTTCAAAGGGATCCGAAATATCTGTTCTCAGATTCCACAGAAATAAGGCTAGCAAAGAGATCTACGAAACACAGATGTAACTCTGTGAGATGAATTCACAGAACACAAAGCAGTTTCTCAGAAAGCTTCTTTCCAGATTTCATCTGAGAATATTTCCTTTTTCAACATAGCCCTCAATGGGCTTCCAAATATCACTTTGCCAATTCCACAAGAACTGTCTTAGCGAAAGGCTTCTTGAGGGGAAAGCTGTAACTCTGTGAGATGATTTCACAGAACACAAAGAAGTTTCTCAGAAAGCTTCTTTCTCTTTGTTAGCGGAGGATATTTCCTTTGGCCCCATAGTCTTCAAAGGGATCCGAAATATCTGATCTCAGATTTCACAGAAATAAGGCTAGCAAAGAGATCTACGAAACTCAGATGTAACTCTGTGAGATGATTTCACAGAACACAAAGAAGTTTCTCAGAAAGCCTCTTTCTCTTTGTTATCGGAGGATATTTCCTTTGGCCCTATAGACTTCAAAGGAATCCGAAATATCTGTTCTCAGATTCCACAGAAATAAGGCTAGCAAAGAGATTTACGAAACACAGATGCAACTCTGTGAGATGAATTCAGAGAACACTAAGCAGTTTCTCAGAAAGCTTCTTTCCAGATTTCATGAGGATATTTCCTTTTTCACCATAACCCTCTATGGGCTTCCAAATATCACTTTGCCAATTCCACAAGAACTGTCTTAGCGAAAGGCTTCTGGAGGAGAAAGCTGTAACTCTGGAGATGATTTCACAGAACACAAAGAAGTTTCTCAGAAAGCTTCTTTCTCTTTGTTATCGGAGGATATTTCCTTTGGCCCTATAGACTTCAAAGGAATCCGATATATCTGTTCTCAGATTCCACAGAAATAAGGCTAGCAAAGAGATCTACGAAACACAGATGCAACTCTGTGAGATGAATTCACAGAACACTAAGCAGTTTCTCAGAAAGCTTCTTTCCAGATTGCATCTGAGGATATTTCCTTTTTCACCATAACACTCTAAGGGCTTCCAAATATCACTTTGCCAATTCCACAAGAACTGTCTTAGCGAAAGGCTTCTGGAGGGGAAAGCTGTAACTCTGTGAGATGATTTCACAGAACACAAATAAGTTTCTCAGAAAGCCTCTTTCTCTTTGTTATCGGAGGATATTTCCTTTGGCCCTGCAGTCTTCAAAGGGATCCGAAATATCTGTTCTCAGATTCCACAGAAATAAGGCTAGCAAAGAGATCTACGAAACACAGATGTAACTCTGTGAGATGAATTCACAGAACACTAAGCATTTTCTCAGAAAGGTTCTTTCCAGATTTCATCTGAGGATATTTCCTTTTTCACCTTAGCCCTCTATGGGCTTCCAAATATCACTTTGCCAATTCCACAAGAACTGTCTTAGCGAAAGGTTTCTTCAGGGAAAAGCTGTAACTCTGTGAGATGATTTCACAGAACACAAAGAAGTTTCTGAGAAAGCTTCTTTCTCTTTGTTATCGGAGGATATTTCCTTTGGCCCTATAGTCTTCAATGGGATCCGAAATATCTGTTCTCAGATTCCACAGAAATAAGGCTAGCCAAGAGATCAAGAAAAACAGATGTAACTCTGTGAGATGAATTCACAGAACACTAAGCATTTTCTCAGAAAGGTTCTTTCCAGATTTCATCTGAGGATATTTCCTTTTTCACCATAGCCCTCTATGGGCTTCCAAATATCACTTTGCCAATTCCACAAGAACTGTCTTAGCGAAAGGCTTCTTGAGGGGAAAGCTGTAACTCTGTGAGATGATTTCACAGAACACAAAGAAGTTTCTCAGAAAGCTTCTTTCTCTTTGTTATCGGAGGATATTTCCTTTGGCCCTATAGTCTTCAAAGGGATCCGAAATATCTGTTCTCAGATTCCACAGAAATAAGGCTAGCAAAGAGATCTACGAAACACAGATGTAACTCTGTGAGATGAATTCACAGAACACTAAGCAGTTTCTCAGAAAGCTTCTTTCCAGATTTCATCTGAGGATATTTCCTTTTTCACCGTAGCCCTCTATGGGCTTCCAAATATCACTTTGCCAATTCCACAAGAACTGTCTAAGCGAAAGTCTTCTTGAGGGGAAAGCTGTAACTCTGTGAGATGATTTCACAGAACACAAAGAAGTTTCTCAGAAAGCTTCTTTCTCTTTGTTATCGGAGGATATTTCCTTTGGCCCTATAGTCTTCAAAGGGATCCGAAACATCTGTTCTCAGATTCCACAGAAATAAGGCTAACAAAGAGATCCACGAAATACTGATGTAACTCTGTGAGTGGAAGTCACACATCACAGAACAGTTTCTCAGAAAGCTTCTTTCCAGATTTCATCTGAGGATATTTCCTTTTTCACCGTAGCCCTCTAAGGGCTTCAAGATATCACTTTGCCAATTCCACAAGAACTGTCTTAGCGAAAGGCTTCTTGAGGAGAAAGCTGTAACTCTGTGAGATGATTTCACAGAACACAAGGAAGTTTCTCAGAAAGCTTCTTTCTCTTTGTTATCGGAGGATATTTCCTTTGGCCCTGTAGTCTTCAAAGGGATCCGAAATATCTGTTCTCAGATTTCACAGAAATAAGGCTAGCAAAGAGATCTACGAAACACAGATGTAACTCTGTGAGATGAATTCACAGAACACTAAGCAGTTTCTCTGAAAGCTTCTTTCCAGATTTCATCTGAGGATATTTCCTTTTTCACCATAGCCCTCTATGGGCTTCCAAATATCACTTTGCGAATTCCACAAGAACTGTCTAAGCGAAAGGCTTCTAGAGGGGAAAGCTGTAACTCTGTGAGATGATTTCACAGAACACAAAGAAGTTTCTCAGAAAGCCTCTTTCTCTTTGTTATCGGAGGATATTTCCTTTGGCCCTATAGTCTTCGAAGGGATCCGAAATATCTGTTCTCAGATTCCACAGAAATAAGGCTAGCAAAGAGATCCACGAAAAACAGATGTAACTCTGAGAGTGGAAGTCACACATCACAGAGTAGTTTCTCAGAAAGCTTCTTTTCAGATTTCATCTGAGGATATTTCCTTTTTCACCATAGCCCTCTATGGGCTTCCAAATATCACTTTGCCAATTCCACAAGAACTGTCATAGCGAAAGGCTTCTTGAGGGGAAAGCTGTAACTCTGTGAGATGATTTCACAGAACACAAAGAAGTTTCTCAGAAAGCTTCTTTCTCTTTGTTATCGGAGGATATTTCCTTTGGCCCTATAGTCTTCAAAGGGATCCGAAATATCTGTTCTCAGATTCCACAGAAATAAGGCTAGCAAAGAGATTTACGAAACACAGATGCAACTCTGTGAGATGAATTCAGAGAACACTAATCAGTTTCTCAGAAAGCTTCTTTCCAGATTTCATCTGAGGATATTTCCTTTTTCACCATAACCCTCTATGGGCTTCCAAATATCACTTTGCCAATTCCACAAGAACTGTCTTAGCGAAAGGCTTCTGGAGGAGAAAGCTGTAACTCTGGAGATGATTTCACAGAACACAAAGAAGTTTCTCAGAAAGCTTCTTTCTCTTTGTTATCGGAGGATATTTCCTTTGGCCCTATAGACTTCAAAGGAATCCGATATATCTGTTCTCAGATTCCACAGAAATAAGGCTAGCAAAGAGATCTACGAAACACAGATGCAACTCTGTGAGATGAATTCACAGAACACTAAGCAGTTTCTCAGAAAGCTTCTTTCCAGATTGCATCTGAGGATATTTCCTTTTTCACCATAACACTCTAAGGGCTTCCAAATATCACTTTGCCAATTCCACAAGAACTGTCTTAGCGAAAGGCTTCTGGAGGGGAAAGCTGTAACTCTGTGAGATGATTTCACAGAACACAAATAAGTTTCTCAGAAAGCCTCTTTCTCTTTGTTATCGGAGGATATTTCCTTTGGCCCTGCAGTCTTCAAAGGGATCCGAAATATCTGTTCTCAGATTCCACAGAAATAAGGCTAGCAAAGAGATCTACGAAACACAGATGTAACTCTGTGAGATGAATTCACAGAACACTAAGCATTTTCTCAGAAAGGTTCTTTCCAGATTTCATCTGAGGATATTTCCTTTTTCACCTTAGCCCTCTATGGGCTTCCAAATATCACTTTGCCAATTCCACAAGAACTGTCTTAGCGAAAGGTTTCTTCAGGGGAAAGCTGTAACTCTGTGAGATGATTTCACAGAACACAAAGAAGTTTCTGAGAAAGCTTCTTTCTCTTTGTTATCGGAGGATATTTCCTTTGGCCCTATAGTCTTCAATGGGATCCGAAATATCTGTTCTCAGATTCCACAGAAATAAGGCTAGCCAAGAGATCAAGAAACACAGATGTAACTCTGTGAGATGAATTCACAGAACACTAAGCATTTTCTCAGAAAGGTTCTTTCCAGATTTCATCTGAGGATATTTCCTTTTTCACCATAGCCCTCTATGGGCTTCCAAATATCACTTTGCCAATTCCACAAGAACTGTCTTAGCGAAAGGCTTCTGGAGGGGAAAGCTGTAACTCTGTGAGATGATTTCACTGAACACAAATAAGTTTCTCAGAAAGCCTCTTTCTCTTTGTTATCGGAGGATATTTCCTTTGGCCCTATAGTCTGCAAAGGGATCCGAAATATCTGTTCTCACATTCCACAGAAATAAGGCTAGCAAAGAGATCTACGAAACACAGATGTAACTCTGTGAGATGAATTCACAGAACACTAAGCAGTTTCTCAGAAAGCTTCTTTCAAGATTTCATCTGAGGATATTTCCTTTTTCACCTTAGCCCTCTATGGGCTTCCAAATATCACTTTGCCAATTTCAAAAGAACTGTTTTAGTGAAGGGCTTCTTCAGGGGAAAGCTGTAACTCTGTGAGATGATTTCACAGAACACAAAGTAGTTTCTCAGAAAGCTTCTTTCTCTTTGTTATCGGAGGATATTTCCTTTGGCCCTATAGACTTCAAAGGGATCCGAATTATCTGTTCTCAGATTCCACAGAAATAAGGCTAGCAATGAGATCCACGAAATACAGATGTAACTCTGAGAGTGGAAGTCACACATCACAGAGCAGTTTCTGAGAAAGCTTCTTTCCAGATTTCATCTGAGGATATTTCCTTTTTCACCATAGCCCTCTATGGGCTTCCAAATATCACTTTCCATTTCCACCAGAACTGTTTAGCGAAAGGCTTCTTGAGGAGAAAGCTGTAACTCTGTGAGATGATTTCACAGAACACAAAGAAGTTTCTCAGAAAGCTTCCTTCTCTTTGTTATCGGAGGATATTTCCTTTGGCCCTATAGTCTTCAAAGGGATCCGAAATATCTGTTCTCAGATTCCACTGAAATAAGGCTATCAAAGAGATCCACGAAATACTGATGTAACACTGTGAGTGGAAGTCACACATCCCAGAACAGTTTCTCAGAAAGCTTCTTTCCAGATTTCATCTGAGGATATTTCCTTTTTCACCGTAGCCCTCTATGGGCTTCAAAATATCACTTTGCCAATTCCACAAGAACTGTCTTAGCGAAAGGCTTCTTGAGGAGAAACCTGTAACTCTGTGAGATGATTTCACCGAACACAAAGAAGTTTCTCAGAAAGCTTCTTTCTCTTTGTTATCGGAGGATATTTCCTTAGGCCCTATAGTCTTCAAAGGGATCGGAAATATCTGTTCTCAGATTCCACAGAAATAAGGCTAGCAAAGAGATCCACGAAAAACAGATGTAACTCTGAGAGTGGAAGTCACACATCACAGAGTAGTTTCTCAGAAAGCTTCTTTTCAGATTTCATCTGAGGATATTTCCTTTTTCACCATAGCCCTCAATGGGCTTCCAAATATCACTTTGCCAATTCCACAAGAACTGTCATAGCGAAAGGCTTCTTGAGGGGAAAGCTGTAACTCTGTGAGATGATTTCACAGAACACAAAGAAGTTTCTCAGAAAGCTTCCTTCTCTTTGTTATCGGAGGATATTTCCTTTGGCCCTATAGTCTTCAAAGGGATCCGAAATATCTGTTCTCATATTCCACATAAATAAGGCTAGCAAAGAGATCTACGAAACACAGATGTAACTCTGTGAGATGAATTCACAGAACACTAAGCAGTTTCTCAGAAAGCTTCTTTCCAGATTTCATCTGAGGATATTACCTTTTTCACCATAGCCCTCTATGGGCTTCCAAATATCACTTTGCCAATTCCACAAGAACTGTCTAAGCGAAAGCCTTCTTGAGGGGAAAGCTGCAACTCTGTGTGACGATTTCACAGAACACAAAGAAGTTTCTCAGAAAGCTTCATTCTCTTTGTTATCGGAGGATATTTCCTTTGGCCCTATATTCTTCAAAGGGATCCGAAATATCTGTTCTCAGATTCCACAGAAATAAGGCTAGCAAAGAGATACACAAAATACTGATGTAACTCTGTGAGTGGAAGTCACACATCAGAGAGCAGTTTCTCAGAAAGCTTCTTTCCAGATTTCATCTGAAGATATTTCCTTTTCCACCAAAGCCCTCTATGGGCTTCCAAATATCACTTTGCCAATTCCACAAGAACTGTCTTATCGAAAGGCTTCTTGAGGAGAAAGCTGTAACTCTGTGAGATGATTTCACAGAACACAAAGAAGTTTCTCAGAAAGCTTCTTTCTCTTTGTTATCGGAGGATATTTCCTTTGGCCCTATAGTCTTCAAAGGGATCCGAAATATCTGTTCTCAGATTCCACAGAAAGAAGGCTAGCAAAGAGATCTACGAAACACAGAAGTAACTCTGTGAGATGAATTCACAGAACACTAAGCAGTTTCTCAGAAAGCTTCTTTCCAGATTTCATCTGAGGATATTTCCTTTTTCACCATAGCCCTCTATGGGCTTCCAAATATCACTTTGCCAATTCCACAAGAACTGTCTTAGCGAAAGGCTTCTGGAGGGGAAAGCTGTAACTCTGTGAGATGATTTCACAGAACACAAAGAAGTTTCTCAGAAAGCTTCTTTCTCTTTGTTATCGGAGGATATTTGTTTGGCCCTATAGTCTTCAAAGGGATCCGAAATATCTGTTCTCAGATTCCACAGAAATAAGGCTAGCAAAGAGATCTACGAAACACAGATGTAACTCTGTGAGATGAATTCACAGAACACTAAGCAGTTTCTCAGAAAGCTTCTTTCCAGATTTCATCTGAGGATATTTCCTTTTTCACCGTAGCCCTCTTTGGGCTTCCAAATATCACTTTGCCAATTCCACAAGAACTGTCTAAGCGAAAGGCTTCTTGAGGGGAAAGCTGTAACTCTGTGAGATGATTTCACGGAACACAAAGAAGTTTCTCAGAAAGCTTCTTTCTCTTTGTTATCGGAGGATATTTCCTTTGGCCCTATAGTCTTCAAAGGGATCCGAAATATCTGTTCACAGATTCCACAGAAATAAGGCTAGCAAAGAGATCCACGAAATACTGATGTAACTCTGTGAGTGGAAGTCACACATCACAGAACAGTTTCTCAGAGAGCTTCTTTCCAGATTTCATCTGAGGATATTTCCTTTTTCACCGTAGCCCTCTAAGGGCTTCGAAATATCACTTTGCCAATTCCACAAGAACTGTCTTAGCGAAAGGCTTCTTGAGGAGAAAGCTGTAACTCTCTGAGATGATTTCACAGAACACAAGGAAGTTTCTCAGAAAGCTTCTTTCTCTTTGTTATCGGAGGATATTTCCTTTGGCCCTGTAGTCTTCAAAGGGATCCGAAATATCTGTTCTCAGATTCCACAGAAATAAGGCTAGCAAAGAGATCTACGAAACACAGATGTAACTCTGTGAGATGAATTCACAGAACACAAAGCAGTTTCTCAGAAAGCTTCTTTCCAGATTTCATCTGAGAATATTTCCTTTTTCAACATAGCCCTCAATGGGCTTCCAAATATCACTTTGCCAATTCCACAAGAACTGTCTTAGCGAAAGGCTTCTTGAGGGGAAAGCTGTAACTCTGTGAGATGATTTCACAGAACACAAAGAAGTTTCTCAGAAAGCTTCTTTCTCTTTGTTAGCGGAGGATATTTCCTTTGGCCCCATAGTCTTCAAAGGGATCCGAAATATCTGATCTCAGATTTCACAGAAATAAGGCTAGCAAAGAGATCTACGAAACTCAGATGTAACTCTGTGAGATGATTTCACAGAACACAAAGAAGTTTCTCAGAAAGCCTCTTTCTCTTTGTTATCGGAGGATATTTCCTTTGGCCCTATAGACTTCAAAGGAATCCGAAATATCTGTTCTCAGATTCCACAGAAATAAGGCTAGCAAAGAGATTTACGAAACACAGATGCAACTCTGTGAGATGAATTCAGAGAACACTAAGCAGTTTCTCAGAAAGCTTCTTTCCAGATTTCATGAGGATATTTCCTTTTTCACCATAACCCTCTATGGGCTTCCAAATATCACTTTGCCAATTCCACAAGAACTGTCTTAGCGAAAGGCTTCTGGAGGAGAAAGCTGTAACTCTGGAGATGATTTCACAGAACACAAAGAAGTTTCTCAGAAAGCTTCTTTCTCTTTGTTATCGGAGGATATTTCCTTTGGCCCTATAGACTTCAAAGGAATCCGATATATCTGTTCTCAGATTCCACAGAAATAAGGCTAGCAAAGAGATCTACGAAACACAGATGCAACTCTGTGAGATGAATTCACAGAACACTAAGCAGTTTCTCAGAAAGCTTCTTTCCAGATTGCATCTGAGGATATTTCCTTTTTCACCATAACACTCTAAGGGCTTCCAAATATCACTTTGCCAATTCCACAAGAACTGTCTTAGCGAAAGGCTTCTGGAGGGGAAAGCTGTAACTCTGTGAGATGATTTCACAGAACACAAATAAGTTTCTCAGAAAGCCTCTTTCTCTTTGTTATCGGAGGATATTTCCTTTGGCCCTGCAGTCTTCAAAGGGATCCGAAATATCTGTTCTCAGATTCCACAGAAATAAGGCTAGCAAAGAGATCTACGAAACACAGATGTAACTCTGTGAGATGAATTCACAGAACACTAAGCATTTTCTCAGAAAGGTTCTTTCCAGATTTCATCTGAGGATATTTCCTTTTTCACCTTAGCCCTCTATGGGCTTCCAAATATCACTTTGCCAATTCCACAAGAACTGTCTTAGCGAAAGGTTTCTTCAGGGAAAAGCTGTAACTCTGTGAGATGATTTCACAGAACACAAAGAAGTTTCTGAGAAAGCTTCTTTCTCTTTGTTATCGGAGGATATTTCCTTTGGCCCTATAGTCTTCAATGGGATCCGAAATATCTGTTCTCAGATTCCACAGAAATAAGGCTAGCCAAGAGATCAAGAAAAACAGATGTAACTCTGTGAGATGAATTCACAGAACACTAAGCATTTTCTCAGAAAGGTTCTTTCCAGATTTCATCTGAGGATATTTCCTTTTTCACCATAGCCCTCTATGGGCTTCCAAATATCACTTTGCCAATTCCACAAGAACTGTCTTAGCGAAAGGCTTCTTGAGGGGAAAGCTGTAACTCTGTGAGATGATTTCACAGAACACAAAGAAGTTTCTCAGAAAGCTTCTTTCTCTTTGTTATCGGAGGATATTTCCTTTGGCCCTATAGTCTTCAAAGGGATCCGAAACATCTGTTCTCAGATTCCACAGAAATAAGGCTAACAAAGAGATCCACGAAATACTGATGTAACTCTGTGAGTGGAAGTCACACATCACAGAACAGTTTCTCAGAAAGCTTCTTTCCAGATTTCATCTGAGGATATTTCCTTTTTCACCGTAGCCCTCTAAGGGCTTCAAGATATCACTTTGCCAATTCCACAAGAACTGTCTTAGCGAAAGGCTTCTTGAGGAGAAAGCTGTAACTCTGTGAGATGATTTCACAGAACACAAGGAAGTTTCTCAGAAAGCTTCTTTCTCTTTGTTATCGGAGGATATTTCCTTTGGCCCTGTAGTCTTCAAAGGGATCCGAAATATCTGTTCTCAGATTTCACAGAAATAAGGCTAGCAAAGAGATCTACGAAACACAGATGTAACTCTGTGAGATGAATTCACAGAACACTAAGCAGTTTCTCTGAAAGCTTCTTTCCAGATTTCATCTGAGGATATTTCCTTTTTCACCATAGCCCTCTATGGGCTTCCAAATATCACTTTGCGAATTCCACAAGAACTGTCTAAGCGAAAGGCTTCTAGAGGGGAAAGCTGTAACTCTGTGAGATGATTTCACAGAACACAAAGAAGTTTCTCAGAAAGCCTCTTTCTCTTTGTTATCGGAGGATATTTCCTTTGGCCCTATAGTCTTCGAAGGGATCCGAAATATCTGTTCTCAGATTCCACAGAAATAAGGCTAGCAAAGAGATCCACGAAAAACAGATGTAACTCTGAGAGTGGAAGTCACACATCACAGAGTAGTTTCTCAGAAAGCTTCTTTTCAGATTTCATCTGAGGATATTTCCTTTTTCACCATAGCCCTCTATGGGCTTCCAAATATCACTTTGCCAATTCCACAAGAACTGTCATAGCGAAAGGCTTCTTGAGGGGAAAGCTGTAACTCTGTGAGATGATTTCACAGAACACAAAGAAGTTTCTCAGAAAGCTTCTTTCTCTTTGTTATCGGAGGATATTTCCTTTGGCCCTATAGACTTCAAAGGAATCCGAAATATCTGTTCTCAGATTCCACAGAAATAAGGCTAGCAAAGAGATTTACGAAACACAGATGCAACTCTGTGAGATGAATTCAGAGAACACTAATCAGTTTCTCAGAAAGCTTCTTTCCAGATTTCATCTGAGGATATTTCCTTTTTCACCATAACCCTCTATGGGCTTCCAAATATCACTTTGCCAATTCCACAAGAACTGTCTTAGCGAAAGGCTTCTGGAGGAGAAAGCTGTAACTCTGGAGATGATTTCACAGAACACAAAGAAGTTTCTCAGAAAGCTTCTTTCTCTTTGTTATCGGAGGATATTTCCTTTGGCCCTATAGACTTCAAAGGAATCCGATATATCTGTTCTCAGATTCCACAGAAATAAGGCTAGCAAAGAGATCTACGAAACACAGATGCAACTCTGTGAGATGAATTCACAGAACACTAAGCAGTTTCTCAGAAAGCTTCTTTCCAGATTGCATCTGAGGATATTTCCTTTTTCACCATAACACTCTAAGGGCTTCCAAATATCACTTTGCCAATTCCACAAGAACTGTCTTAGCGAAAGGCTTCTGGAGGGGAAAGCTGTAACTCTGTGAGATGATTTCACAGAACACAAATAAGTTTCTCAGAAAGCCTCTTTCTCTTTGTTATCGGAGGATATTTCCTTTGGCCCTGCAGTCTTCAAAGGGATCCGAAATATCTGTTCTCAGATTCCACAGAAATAAGGCTAGCAAAGAGATCTACGAAACACAGATGTAACTCTGTGAGATGAATTCACAGAACACTAAGCATTTTCTCAGAAAGGTTCTTTCCAGATTTCATCTGAGGATATTTCCTTTTTCACCTTAGCCCTCTATGGGCTTCCAAATATCACTTTGCCAATTCCACAAGAACTGTCTTAGCGAAAGGTTTCTTCAGGGGAAAGCTGTAACTCTGTGAGATGATTTCACAGAACACAAAGAAGTTTCTGAGAAAGCTTCTTTCTCTTTGTTATCGGAGGATATTTCCTTTGGCCCTATAGTCTTCAATGGGATCCGAAATATCTGTTCTCAGATTCCACAGAAATAAGGCTAGCCAAGAGATCAAGAAACACAGATGTAACTCTGTGAGATGAATTCACAGAACACTAAGCATTTTCTCAGAAAGGTTCTTTCCAGATTTCATCTGAGGATATTTCCTTTTTCACCATAGCCCTCTATGGGCTTCCAAATATCACTTTGCCAATTCCACAAGAACTGTCTTAGCGAAAGGCTTCTGGAGGGGAAAGCTGTAACTCTGTGAGATGATTTCACTGAACACAAATAAGTTTCTCAGAAAGCCTCTTTCTCTTTGTTATCGGAGGATATTTCCTTTGGCCCTATAGTCTGCAAAGGGATCCGAAATATCTGTTCTCACATTCCACAGAAATAAGGCTAGCAAAGAGATCTACGAAACACAGATGTAACTCTGTGAGATGAATTCACAGAACACTAAGCAGTTTCTCAGAAAGCTTCTTTCAAGATTTCATCTGAGGATATTTCCTTTTTCACCTTAGCCCTCTATGGGCTTCCAAATATCACTTTGCCAATTTCAAAAGAACTGTTTTAGTGAAGGGCTTCTTCAGGGGAAAGCTGTAACTCTGTGAGATGATTTCACAGAACACAAAGTAGTTTCTCAGAAAGCTTCTTTCTCTTTGTTATCGGAGGATATTTCCTTTGGCCCTATAGACTTCAAAGGGATCCGAATTATCTGTTCTCAGATTCCACAGAAATAAGGCTAGCAATGAGATCCACGAAATACAGATGTAACTCTGAGAGTGGAAGTCACACATCACAGAGCAGTTTCTGAGAAAGCTTCTTTCCAGATTTCATCTGAGGATATTTCCTTTTTCACCATAGCCCTCTATGGGCTTCCAAATATCACTTTCCATTTCCACCAGAACTGTTTAGCGAAAGGCTTCTTGAGGAGAAAGCTGTAACTCTGTGAGATGATTTCACAGAACACAAAGAAGTTTCTCAGAAAGCTTCCTTCTCTTTGTTATCGGAGGATATTTCCTTTGGCCCTATAGTCTTCAAAGGGATCCGAAATATCTGTTCTCAGATTCCACTGAAATAAGGCTATCAAAGAGATCCACGAAATACTGATGTAACACTGTGAGTGGAAGTCACACATCCCAGAACAGTTTCTCAGAAAGCTTCTTTCCAGATTTCATCTGAGGATATTTCCTTTTTCACCGTAGCCCTCTATGGGCTTCAAAATATCACTTTGCCAATTCCACAAGAACTGTCTTAGCGAAAGGCTTCTTGAGGAGAAACCTGTAACTCTGTGAGATGATTTCACCGAACACAAAGAAGTTTCTCAGAAAGCTTCTTTCTCTTTGTTATCGGAGGATATTTCCTTAGGCCCTATAGTCTTCAAAGGGATCGGAAATATCTGTTCTCAGATTCCACAGAAATAAGGCTAGCAAAGAGATCCACGAAAAACAGATGTAACTCTGAGAGTGGAAGTCACACATCACAGAGTAGTTTCTCAGAAAGCTTCTTTTCAGATTTCATCTGAGGATATTTCCTTTTTCACCATAGCCCTCAATGGGCTTCCAAATATCACTTTGCCAATTCCACAAGAACTGTCATAGCGAAAGGCTTCTTGAGGGGAAAGCTGTAACTCTGTGAGATGATTTCACAGAACACAAAGAAGTTTCTCAGAAAGCTTCCTTCTCTTTGTTATCGGAGGATATTTCCTTTGGCCCTATAGTCTTCAAAGGGATCCGAAATATCTGTTCTCAGATTCCACAGAAATAAGGCTAGCAAAGAGATCTACGAAACACAGATGTAACTCTGTGAGATGAATTCACAGAACACTAAGCAGTTTCTCAGAAAGCTTCTTTCCAGATTTCATCTGAGGATATTACCTTTTTCACCATAGCCCTCTATGGGCTTCCAAATATCACTTTGCCAATTCCACAAGAACTGTCTAAGCGAAAGCCTTCTTGAGGGGAAAGCTGCAACTCTGTGTGACGATTTCACAGAACACAAAGAAGTTTCTCAGAAAGCTTCATTCTCTTTGTTATCGGAGGATATTTCCTTTGGCCCTATATTCTTCAAAGGGATCCGAAATATCTGTTCTCAGATTCCACAGAAATAAGGCTAGCAAAGAGATACACAAAATACTGATGTAACTCTGTGAGTGGAAGTCACACATCAGAGAGCAGTTTCTCAGAAAGCTTCTTTCCAGATTTCATCTGAAGATATTTCCTTTTCCACCAAAGCCCTCTATGGGCTTCCAAATATCACTTTGCCAATTCCACAAGAACTGTCTTATCGAAAGGCTTCTTGAGGAGAAAGCTGTAACTCTGTGAGATGATTTCACAGAACACAAAGAAGTTTCTCAGAAAGCTTCTTTCTCTTTGTTATCGGAGGATATTTCCTTTGGCCCTATAGTCTTCAAAGGGATCCGAAATATCTGTTCTCAGATTCCACAGAAAGAAGGCTAGCAAAGAGATCTACGAAACACAGAAGTAACTCTGTGAGATGAATTCACAGAACACTAAGCAGTTTCTCAGAAAGCTTCTTTCCAGATTTCATCTGAGGATATTTCCTTTTTCACCATAGCCCTCTATGGGCTTCCAAATATCACTTTGCCAATTCCACAAGAACTGTCTTAGCGAAAGGCTTCTGGAGGGGAAAGCTGTAACTCTGTGAGATGATTTCACAGAACACAAAGAAGTTTCTCAGAAAGCTTCTTTCTCTTTGTTATCGGAGGATATTTGTTTGGCCCTATAGTCTTCAAAGGGATCCGAAATATCTGTTCTCAGATTCCACAGAAATAAGGCTAGCAAAGAGATCTACGAAACACAGATGTAACTCTGTGAGATGAATTCACAGAACACTAAGCAGTTTCTCAGAAAGCTTCTTTCCAGATTTCATCTGAGGATATTTCCTTTTTCACCGTAGCCCTCTTTGGGCTTCCAAATATCACTTTGCCAATTCCACAAGAACTGTCTAAGCGAAAGGCTTCTTGAGGGGAAAGCTGTAACTCTGTGAGATGATTTCACGGAACACAAAGAAGTTTCTCAGAAAGCTTCTTTCTCTTTGTTATCGGAGGATATTTCCTTTGGCCCTATAGTCTTCAAAGGGATCCGAAATATCTGTTCACAGATTCCACAGAAATAAGGCTAGCAAAGAGATCCACGAAATACTGATGTAACTCTGTGAGTGGAAGTCACACATCACAGAACAGTTTCTCAGAGAGCTTCTTTCCAGATTTCATCTGAGGATATTTCCTTTTTCACCGTAGCCCTCTAAGGGCTTCGAAATATCACTTTGCCAATTCCACAAGAACTGTCTTAGCGAAAGGCTTCTTGAGGAGAAAGCTGTAACTCTCTGAGATGATTTCACAGAACACAAGGAAGTTTCTCAGAAAGCTTCTTTCTCTTTGTTATCGGAGGATATTTCCTTTGGCCCTGTAGTCTTCAAAGGGATCCGAAATATCTGTTCTCAGATTCCACAGAAATAAGGCTAGCAAAGAGATCTACGAAACACAGATGTAACTCTGTGAGATGAATTCACAGAACACAAAGCAGTTTCTCAGAAAGCTTCTTTCCAGATTTCATCTGAGAATATTTCCTTTTTCAACATAGCCCTCAATGGGCTTCCAAATATCACTTTGCCAATTCCACAAGAACTGTCTTAGCGAAAGGCTTCTTGAGGGGAAAGCTGTAACTCTGTGAGATGATTTCACAGAACACAAAGAAGTTTCTCAGAAAGCTTCTTTCTCTTTGTTAGCGGAGGATATTTCCTTTGGCCCCATAGTCTTCAAATGGATCCGAAATATCTGATCTCAGATTTCACAGAAATAAGGCTAGCAAAGAGATCTACGAAACTCAGATGTAACTCTGTGAGATGATTTCACAGAACACAAAGAAGTTTCTCAGAAAGCCTCTTTCTCTTTGTTATCGGAGGATATTTCCTTTGGCCCTATAGACTTCAAAGGAATCCGAAATATCTGTTCTCAGATTCCACAGAAATAAGGCTAGCAAAGAGATTTACGAAACACAGATGCAACTCTGTGAGATGAATTCAGAGAACACTAAGCAGTTTCTCAGAAAGCTTCTTTCCAGATTTCATGAGGATATTTCCTTTTTCACCATAACCCTCTATGGGCTTCCAAATATCACTTTGCCAATTCCACAAGAACTGTCTTAGCGAAAGGCTTCTGGAGGAGAAAGCTGTAACTCTGGAGATGATTTCACAGAACACAAAGAAGTTTCTCAGAAAGCTTCTTTCTCTTTGTTATCGGAGGATATTTCCTTTGGCCCTATAGACTTCAAAGGAATCCGATATATCTGTTCTCAGATTCCACAGAAATAAGGCTAGCAAAGAGATCTACGAAACACAGATGCAACTCTGTGAGATGAATTCACAGAACACTAAGCAGTTTCTCAGAAAGCTTCTTTCCAGATTTCATCTGAGGATATTTCCTTTTTCACCATAACACTCTAAGGGCTTCCAAATATCACTTTGCCAATTCCACAAGAACTGTCTTAGCGAAAGGCTTCTGGAGGGGAAAGCTGTAACTCTGTGAGATGATTTCACAGAACACAAATAAGTTTCTCAGAAAGCCTCTTTCTCTTTGTTATCGGAGGATATTTCCTTTGGCCCTGCAGTCTTCAAAGGGATCCGAAATATCTGTTCTCAGATTCCACAGAAATAAGGCTAGCAAAGAGATCTACGAAACACAGATGTAACTCTGTGAGATGAATTCACAGAACACTAAGCATTTTCTCAGAAAGGTTCTTTCCAGATTTCATCTGAGGATATTTCCTTTTTCACCTTAGCCCTCTATGGGCTTCCAAATATCACTTTGCCAATTCCACAAGAACTGTCTTAGCGAAAGGTTTCTTCAGGGAAAAGCTGTAACTCTGTGAGATGATTTCACAGAACACAAAGAAGTTTCTGAGAAAGCTTCTTTCTCTTTGTTATCGGAGGATATTTCCTTTGGCCCTATAGTCTTCAATGGGATCCGAAATATCTGTTCTCAGATTCCACAGAAATAAGGCTAGCCAAGAGATCAAGAAAAACAGATGTAACTCTGTGAGATGAATTCACAGAACACTAAGCATTTTCTCAGAAAGGTTCTTTCCAGATTTCATCTGAGGATATTTCCTTTTTCACCATAGCCCTCTATGGGCTTCCAAATATCACTTTGCCAATTCCACAAGAACTGTCTTAGCGAAAGGCTTCTGGAGGGGAAAGCTGTAACTCTGTGAGATGATTTCACAGAACACAAATAAGTTTCTCAGAAAGCCTCTTTCTCTTTGTTATCGGAGGATATTTCCTTTGGCCCTATAGTCTGCAAAGGGATCCGAAATATCTGTTCTCAGATTCCACAGAAATAAGGCTAGCAAAGAGATCTACGAAACACAGATGTAACTCTGTGAGATGAATTCACAGAACACTAAGCAGTTTCTCAGAAAGCTTCTTTCAAGATTTCATCTGAGGATATTTCCTTTTTCACCTTAGCCCTCTATGGGCTTCCAAATATCACTTTGCCAATTCCAAAAGAACTGTCTTAGTGAAGGGCTTCTTCAGGGGAAAGCTGTAACTCTGTGAGATGATTTCACAGAACACAAAGTAGTTTCTCAGAAAGCTTCTTTCTCTTTGTTATCGGAGGATATTTCCTTTGGCCCTATAGACTTCAAAGGGATCCGAATTATCTGTTCTCAGATTCCACAGAAATAAGGCTAGCAATGAGATCCACGAAATACAGATGTAACTCTGAGAGTGGAAGTCACACATCACAGAGCAGTTTCTGAGAAAGCTTCTTTCCAGATTTCATCTGAGGATATTTCCTTTTTCACCATAGCCCTCTATGGGCTTCCAAATATCACTTTCCAATTCCACCATAACTGTTTAGCGAAAGGCTTCTTGAGGAGAAAGCTGTAACTCTGTGAGATGATTTCACAGAACACAAAGAAGTTTCTCAGAAAGCTTCCTTCTCTTTGTTATCGGAGGATATTTCCTTTGGCCCTATAGTCTTCAAAGGGATCCGAAATATCTGTTCTCAGATTCCACTGAAATAAGGCTATCAAAGAGATCCACGAAATACTGATGTAACACTGTGAGTGGAAGTCACACATCACAGAACAGTTTCTCAGAAAGCTTCTTTCCAGATTTCATCTGAGGATATTTCCTTTTTCACCGTAGCCCTCTATGGGCTTCAAAATATCACTTTGCCAATTCCACAAGAACTGTCTTAGCGAAAGGCTTCTGGAGGAGAAACCTGTAACTCTGTGAGATGATTTCACCGAACACAAAGAAGTTTCTCAGAAAGCTTCTTTCTCTTTGTTATCGGAGGATATTTCCTTAGGCCCTATAGTCTTCAAAGGGATCGGAAATATCTGTTCTCAGATTCCACAGAAATAAGGCTAGCAAAGAGATCCACGAAAAACAGATGTAACTCTGAGAGTGGAAGTCACACATCACAGAGTAGATTCTCAGAAAGCTTCTTTTCAGATTTCATCTGAGGATATTTCCTTTTTCACCATAGCCCTCAATGGGCTTCCAAATATCACTTTGCCAATTCCACAAGAACTGTCATAGCGAAAGGCTTCTTGAGGGGAAAGCTGTAACTCTGTGAGATGATTTCACAGAACACAAAGAAGTTTCTCAGAAAGCTTCCTTCTCTTTGTTATCGGAGGATATTTCCTTTGGCCCTATAGTCTTCAAAGGGATCCGAAATATCTGTTCTCAGATTCCACAGAAATAAGGCTAGCAAAGAGATCTACGAAACAGAGATGTAACTCTGTGAGATGAATTCACAAAACACTAAGCAGTTTCTCAGAAAGCTTCTTTCCAGATTTCATCTGAGGATATTACCTTTTTCACCATAGCCCTCTATGGGCTTCCAAATATCACTTTGCCAATTCCACAAGAACTGTCTAAGCGAAAGGCTTCTTGAGGGGAAAGCTGTAACTCCGTGAGACGATTTCACAGAACACAAAGAAGTTTCTCAGAAAGCTTCATTCTCTTTGTTATCGGAGGATATTTCCTTTGGCCCTATATTCTTCAAAGGGATCCGAAATATCTGTTCTCAGATTCCACAGAAATAAGGCTAGCAAAGAGATACACAAAATACTGATGTAACTCTGTGAGTGGAAGTCACACATCAGAGAGCAGTTTCTCAGAAAGCTTCTTTCCAGATTTCATCTGAAGATATTTCCTTTTCCACCAAAGCCCTCTATGGGCTTCCAAATATCACTTTGCCAATTCCACAAGAACTGTCTCAGCGAAAGGCTTCTTGAGGAGAAAGCTGTAACTCTGTGAGATGATTTCACAGAACACAAAGAAGTTTCTCAGAAAGCTTCTTTCTCTTTGTTATCGGAGGATATTTCCTTTGGCCCTATAGTCTTCAAAGGGATCCGAAATATCTGTTTTCAGATTCCACAGAAAGAAGGCTAGCAAAGAGATCTACGAAACACAGAAGTAACTCTGTGAGATGAATTCACAGAACACTAAGCAGTTTCTCAGAAAGCTTCTTTCCAGATTTCATCTGAGGATATTTCCTTTTTCACCATAGCCCTCTATGGGCTTCCAAATATCACTTTGCCAATTCCACAAGAACTGTCTTAGCGAAAGGCTTCTGGAGGGGAAAGCTGTAACTCTGTGAGATGATTTCACAGAACACAAAGAAGTTTCTCAGAAAGCTTCTTTCTCTTTGTTATCGGAGGATATTTCCTTTGGCCATATAGTCTTCAAAGGGATCCGAAATATCTGTTCTCAGATTCCACAGAAATAAGGCTAGCAAAGAGATCCACGAAATACTGATGTAACTCTGTGAGTGGAAGTCACACATCACAGAACAGTTTCTCAGAGAGCTTCTTTCCAGATTTCATCTGAGGATATTTCCTTTTTCACCGTAGCCCTCTAAGGGCTTCAAAATATCACTTTGCCAATTCCACAAGAACTGTCTTAGCGAAAGGGTTCTTGAGGAGAAAGCTGTAACTCTGTGAGATGATTTCACAGAACACAAGGAAGTTTCTCAGAAAGCTTCTTTCTCTTTGTTATCGGAGGATATTTCCTTTGGCCCTGTAGTCTTCAAAGGGATCCGAAATATCTGTTCTCAGATTCCACAGAAATAAGGCTAGCAAAGAGATCTACGAAACACAGATGTAACTCTGTGAGATGAATTCACAGAACACTAAGCAGTTTCTCAGAAAGCTTCTTTCCAGATTTCATCGGAGAATATTTCCTTTTTCAACATAGCCCTCAATGGGCTTCCAAATATCACTTTGCCAATTCCACAAGAACTGTCTTAGCGAAAGGCTTCTTGAGGGGAAAGCTGTAACTCTGTGAGATGATTTCACAGAACACAAAGAAGTTTCTCAGAAAGCTTCTTTCTCTTTGTTAGCGGAGGATATTTCCTTTGGCCCCATAGTCTTCAAAGGGATCCGAAATATCTGATCTCAGATTTCACAGAAATAAGGCTAGCAAAGAGATCTACGAAACTCAGATGTAACTCTGTGAGATGAATTCACAGAACACTAAGCAGTTTCTCAG
Source organism: Macaca mulatta (assembly GCF_049350105.2). Lineage (NCBI taxonomy): Eukaryota > Metazoa > Chordata > Mammalia > Primates > Cercopithecidae > Macaca > Macaca mulatta. Next base: position 39,291,083 of record NC_133416.1, on the reverse strand, counting down.
AAAGCTTCTTTCCAGATTTCATCTGAGGATATTTCCTTTTTCACCATAGCCCTCTATGGGCTTCCAAATATCACTTTGCGAATTCCACAAGAACTGTCTAAGCGAAAAGCTTCTAGAGGGGAAAGCTGTAACTCTGTGAGATGATTTCACAGAACACAAAGAAGTTTCTCAGAAAGCCTCTTTCTCTTTGTTATCGGAGGATATTTCCTTTGGCCCAATAGTCTTCAAAGGGATCCGAAATATCTGTTCTCAGATTCCACAGAAATAAGGCTAGCAAAGAGATCCACGAAAAACAGATGTAACTCTGAGAGTGGAAGTCACACATCACAGAGTAGTGTCTCAGAAATCTTCTTTTCAGATTTCATCTGAGGATATTTCCTTTTTCACCATAGCCCTCTATGGGCTTCCAAATATCACTTTGCCAATTCCACAAGAACTGTCATAGCGAAAGGCTTCTTGAGGGGAAAGCTGTAACTCTGTGAGATGATTTCACAGAACACAAAGAAGTTTCTCAGAAAGCTTCTTTCTCTTTGTTATCGGAGGATATTTCCTTTGGCCCTATAGACTTCAAAGGAATCCGAAATATCTGTTCTCAGATTCCACAGAAATAAGGCTAGCAAAGAGATCTGCGAAACACAGATGCAACTCTGTGAAATGAATTCACAGAACACTAAGCAGTTTCTCAGAAAGCTTCTTTCCAGATTTCATCTGAGGATATTTCCTTTTTCACCATAACCCTCTATGGGCTTCCAAATATCACTTTGCCAATTCCACAAGAACTGTCTTCGCGAAAGGCTTCTGGAGGGGAAAGCTGTAACTCTGTGAGATGATTTCACGGAACACAAAGAAGTTTCTCAGAAAGCTTCTTTCTCTTTGTTATCGGAGGATATTTCCTTTGGCCCTATAGACTTCAAAGGAATCCGAAATATCTGTTCTCAGTTTCCACAGAAATAAGGCTAGCAAAGAGATCTACGAAACACAGATGCAACTCTGTGAGATGAATTCACAGAACACTAAGCAGTTTCTCAGAAAGCTTCTTTCCAGATTTCATCTGAGGATATTTCCTTTTTCACCATAACACTCTATGGGCTTCCAAATATCACTTTGCCAATTCCACAACAACTGTCTTAGTGAAAGGCTTCTGGAGGGGAAAGCTGTAACTCTGTGAGATGATTTCACAGAACACAAAGAAGTTTCTCAGAAAGCTTCTTTCTCTTTGTTATCGGAGGATATTTCCTTTGGCCCTATAGTCTTCAAAGGGATCCGAATTATCTGTTCTCAGATTCCACAGAAATAAGGCTAGCAATGAGATCCACGAAATACAGATGTAACTCTGAGAGTGGAAGTCACACATCACAGAGCAGTTTCTCAGAAAGCTTCTTTCCAGATTTCATCTGAGGATATTTCCTTTTTCACCATAGCCCTCTATGGGCTTCCAAATATCACTTTGCCAATTCCACCAGAACTTTTTAGCGAAAGGCTTCTTGAGGAGAAAGCTGTAACTCTGTGAGATGATTTCACAGAACACAAAGAAGTTTCTCAGAAAGCTTCCTTCTCTTTGTTATCGGAGGATATTTCCTTTGGCCCTATAGTCTTCAAAGGGATCCGAAATATCTGTTCTCAGATTCCACTGAAATAAGGCTAGCAAAGAGATCTACGAAACACAGATGTAACTCTGTGAGATGAATTAACAGAACACTAAGCAGTTTCTCTGAAAGCTTCTTTCCAGATTTCATCTGAGGATATTTCCTTTTTCACCGTAGCCCTCTATGGGCTTCCAAATATCACTTTGCCAATTCCACAAGAACTGTCTTAGCGAAAGGCTTCTTGAGGGGAAAGCTGTAACTCTGTGAGAGGATTTCACAGAACACAAAGAAGTTTCTCAGAAAGCTTCTTTCTCCTTGTTATCGGAGTATATTTCCTTTGGCCCTATAGTCTTCAAAGGGATCCGAAATATCTGTTCTCAGATTCCTCAGAAATAAGGGTAGCAAAGAGATCCACGAAATACTGATGTAACACTGTGAGTGGAAGTCACACATCACAGAACAGTTTCTCAGAAAGTTTCTTTCCAGATTTCATCTGAGGATATTTCCTTTTTCACCGTAGCCCTCTATGGGCTTCAAAATATCACTTTGCCTATTCCACAAGAACTGTCGTAGCGAAAGGCTTCTTGAGGAGAAAGCTGTAACTCTGTGAGATGATTTCACAGAACACAAAGAAGTTTCTCAGAAAGCTTCTTTCTCTTTGTTATCGGAGGATATTTCCTTTGGCCCTATAGTCTTCAAAGGGATCCGAAATATTGCTCTCAGATTCCACAGAAATAAGGCTAGCAAAGAGATCCACGAAATACAGATGTAACTCTGAGAGTGGAAGTCACACATCACAGAGCAGTTTCTCAGAAAACTTCTTTCCAGATTTCATCTGAGGATATTTCCTTTTTCACCACAGCCCTCTATGAGCTTCCAAATATCACTTTGCCAATTCCACCAGAACTGTTTAGCGAAAGGCTTCTTGAGGGGAAAGCTGTAACTCTGTGAGATGATTTCACAGAAGACAAAGAAGTTTTTCAGAAAGCTTCTTTCTCTTTTTTATCGGAGGATATTTCCTTTGGCCTTATAGTCTTCAAAGGGATCCGAAATATCTGTTCTCAGATTCCAAAGAAATAAGGCTAGAAAAGACATCTACGAAACACAGATGTAACTCAGTGAGATGAATTCACAGAACACTAAGCAGTTTCTCAGAAAGCTTCTTTCCAGATTTCATCTGAGGATATTTCCTTTTTCACCTTAGCCCTCTATGGGCTTCCAAATATCACTTTGCAATTCCACGAGGACTGTATTAGCGAAAGATTCCTTGAGGGGAAAGGTGTAACTTTGTGAGATGATTTCACAGAACACAAAAAGTTTCTCAGAAAGCTTCTTTCTCTTTTTTACCCGGAAATTTCCTTTGGCCCTATATTCTTCAAAGTGATCCGAAATATCTGTTCTCAGATTCCACAGAAATAAGGCTAGCAAAGAGATCCACGAAATACAGATGTAACTCTGAGAGTGGAAGTCACACATCACAGAGCAGTTTCTCAGAAAACTTCTTTCCAGATTTCATCTGAGGATATTTCCTTTTTCACCATAGCCCTCTAAGGGCTTCCAAATATCACTTTGCCAATTCCACCAGAACTTTTTAGCGAAAGGCTTCTTGAGGGGAAACTGTAACTCTGTGAGATGATTTCACAGAACACAAAGAAGTTCCTCAGAAAGCTTCTTTCTCTTTGTTATCGGAGGATATTTCCTTTGGCCCTATAGTCTTCAAAGGGATCCGAAATATCTGTTCTCAGATTCCACAGAAATAAGGCTAGCAAAGAGATCTACGAAACACAGATGTAACTCTGTGAGATGAATTCACAGAACACTAAGCAGTTTCTCAGAAAGCTTCTTTCCAGATTTCATCTGAGGATATTTCCTTTTTCACCATAGCCCTCTAGGGGCTTCCAAATATCACTTTGCCAATTCCACAAGAACTGTCTTAGCGAAAGCCTTCTTGAGGGGAAAGCTGTAACTCTGTGAGATGATTTCACAGAACACAAAGAAGTTTCTCAGAAAGCTTCTTTCTCTTTGTTATCGGAGGATATTTCCTTTGGCCCTATAGTCTTCAAAGGGATCCGAAATATCTGTTCTCAGATTCCACAGAAATAAGTCTAGCAAAGAGATCTACGAAACACAGATGTAACTCTGTGAGTTGAATTCACAGAACACTAAGCAGTTTCTCAGAAAGCTTCTTTCAAGATTTCATCTGAGGATATTTCCTTTTTCACCATAGCCCTCTATGGGCCTCCAAATATCACTTTGCCAATTCCACAAGAACTGTCTTAGCGAAAGGCTTCTTGAGGGGAAAGCTGTAACTCTGTGAGATGATTTCACAGAACAGAAAGAAGTTTCTCAGAAAGCTTCTTTCTGTTTGTTATCGGAGGATATTTCCTTTGGCCCTATAGTCTTCAAAGGGATGCGAAATATCTGTTCTCAGATTCCACAGAAATAAGGCTAGCAAAGAGATCCACGAAATACAGATGTAACTCTGAGAGTGGAACTCACACATCACAGAGCAGTTTCTCAGAAAGCTTCTTTCCAGATTTCATCTGAGGATATTTCTTTTTCACCATAGCCCTCTATGGGCTTCCAAATATCACTTTGCCAATTCCACAAGAACTGTCTTAGCGAAAGGCTTCTTGAGGGGAAAGCTGTAACTCTGTGAGATGATTTCACAGAACAGAAAGAAGTTTCTCAGAAAGCTTCTTTCTCTTTGTTATCGGAGGATATTTCCTTTGGCCCTATGGTCTTCAAAGGGATGCGAAATATCTGTTCTCAGATTCCACAGAAATAAGGCTAGCAAAGAGATCCACGAAATACAGATGTAACTCTGAGAGTGGAACTCACACATCACAGAGCAGTTTCTCAGAAAGCTTCTTTCCAGATTTCATCTGAGGATATTTCCTTTTTCACCATAGCCCTCTATGGGCTTCCAAATATCACTTTGCCAATTCCACAAGAACTGTCTTAGCGAAAGGCTTCTTGAGGGGAAAGCTGTAACTCTGTGAGATGATTTCACAGAACACAAAGAAGTTTCTCAGAAAGCTTCTTTCTCTTTGTTATCGGAGGATATTTCCTTTGGATCTATAGTCCTCAAAGGGATCCGAAATATCTGTTCTCAGATTCCACAGAAATAAGGCTAGCAAAGTGATCTACGAAACACAGATGTAACTCTGTGAGATGAATTCACAGAACACTAAGCAGTTTCTCAGAAAGCTTCTTTCCACATTTCATCTGAGGATATTTCCTTTTTCACCATAGCCCTCTATGGGCTTCCAAATATCACTTTGCCAATTCCACAAGAACTGTCTAAGCGAAAGACTTCTTGTGGGGAAAGCTGTAACTCTGTGAGGTGATTTCAAAGAACACAAAGAAGTTTCTCAGAAACCTCCTTCTCTTTGTTATCGGAGGATATTTCATTTGGCCCTATAGTCTTCAAAGGGATCCGAAATATCTGCTCTCAGATTCCACAGAAATAAGGCTAACAAAGAGATCCACGAAATACTGATGTAACTCTGTGAGTGGAAGTCACACATCACAGAACAGTTTCTCAGAAAGCTTCTTTCCAGACTTCATCGTAGGATATTTCCTTTTTCACCATAGCCCTCTATGGGCTTCCAAATATCACTTTGCCAATTCCACAAGAACTGTCTTAGCGAAAGGCTTCTTGAGGGGAAAGCTGTGACTCTGTGAGATGATTTCACAGAACACAAAGAAGTTTCTCAGAAAGCTTCTTTCTCTTTGTTATCGGAGGATATTTACTTTGGCCCTATAGTCTTCAAAGGGATCCGAAATATCTGTTCTCAGATTCCACAGAAATAAGGCTAGCAAAGAGATCTACGAAACACAGATGTAACTCTGTGAGATGAATTCACAGAACTCTAAACAGTTTCTCAGAAAGCTTCTTTCCAGATTTCATCTGAGGATATTTCTTTTTCACCATAGCCCTCTTTGGGCTTCAAAATATCACTTTGCCAATTCCACAAGAACTGTCTTAGCGAAAGGCTTCTTGAGGTGAAAGCTGTAACTCTGTGAGATGATTTCACAGAACACAAAGAAGTTTCTCAGAAAGCTTCTTTCTCTTTGTTATCGGAGGATATTTCCTTTGGCCCTATAGTCTTCAAAGGGATCCGAATTTTCTGTTCTCAGATTCCACAGAAATAAGGCTAGCAAAGAGATCCACGAAATACAGATGTAACTCTGATAGTGGAAGTCACACATCAGAGAGCAGTTTCTCAGAAAGCTTCTTTCCAGATTTCATCTGAGGATATTTCCTTTTTCACCATAGCCCTCTATGGGCTTCCAAATATCACTTTGCCAATTCCACAAGAACTGTCTTAGCGAAAGGCTTCTTGAGGGGAAAGCTGTAACTCTGTGAGATGAATTCACAGAACACCAAGAAGTTTCTCAGAAAGCTTCTTTCTCTTTGTTATCGGAGGATATTTCCTTTGGCCCTATAGTCTTCAAAGGGATCCGAAATATCTGTTCTCAGATTCCACAGAAATAAGGCTAGCCAAGAGTTCTACGAAATACAGATGTAACTCTGAGAGTGGAAATCACACATCACAGAGCAGTTTCTCAGAAAGCTTCTTTCCAGATTTCATCTGAGGATATTTCCTTTTTCACCATAGCCCTCTAGGGGCTTCCAAATATCACTTTGCTAATTCCACAAGAACTGTTTAGCGAAAGGCTTCTTGAGGGGAAAGCTGTAACTCTGTGAGATGATTTCACAGAACACAAAGAAGTTTCTCAGAAAGCTTCTTTCTCTTTGTTATCGGAGGATATTTCCTTTGGCCCTATAGTCTTCAAAGGGATCCGAATTTTCTGTTCTCAGATTCCACAGAAATAAGGCTAGCAAAGAGATCCACGAAATACAGATGTAACTCTGTGAGATGAATTAACAGAACACTAAGCAGTTTCTCAGAAAACTTCTTTCCAGATTTCATCTGAGGATATTTCATTTTTCACCATAGCCCTCTATGGGCTTCCAAATATCACTTTGCCAATTCCACAAGAACTGTCTTAGCGAAAGGCTTCTTGAGGGGAAAGCTGTAACTCTGTGAGATGAATTCACAGAACACCAAGAAGTTTCTCAGAAAGCTTCTTTCTCTTTGTTATCGGAGGATATTTCCTTTGGCCCTGTAGTCTTCAAAGGGATCCGAAATATCTGTTCTCAGATTCCACAGAAATGAGGCTAGCAAAGACACCTACGAAACACAGATGTAACTGTGAGATGAATTCACAGAACACTAAGCAGTTTCTCAGAAAGCTTCTTTCCAGATTATATCTGAGGATATTTCCTTTTTCACCATAGCCCTCTATGGGCCTAAAAATATCACTTTGCCAATTCCACAAGAACTGTCTTAGCGAAAGGCTTCGTGAGGGGAAAGCTGTAACTCTGTGAGATGATTTCACAGAACACAAAGAAGTTTCTCAGAAAGCTTCTTTCTCTTTGTTATCTGAGGATATTTCCTTTGGCCCTATAGTCTTCAAAGGGATCCGGATTATCTGTTCTCAGATTCCACAGAAATAAAGCTAGCAAAGAGATCCACGAAATACAGATGTAACTCTGAGAGTGGAAGTCACACATCAGAGAGCAGTTTCTCAGAAAGCTTCTTTCCAGATTTAATCTGAGGATATTTCCTTTTTCACCATAGCCCTCTATGGGCTTCCAAATATCACTTTGCCAATTCCACAAGAACTGTCTTAGCGAAAGGCTTCTTGAGGGGAAAGCTGTAACTCTGTGAGATGATTTCACAGAACACAAAGAAGTTTCTCAGAAAGCTTCTTTCTCTTTGTTATCGGAGGATATTTCCTTTGGCCCTATAGTCTTCAAAGGGATCCGAAATATCTGTTCTCAGATTCCACAGAAATAAGGCTAGCAAATAGATCTACGAAACACAGATGTAACTCTGTGAGATGAATTCACAGAACACTAAGCAGTTTCTCAGAAAGCTTCTTTCCAGATTTCATCTGAGGATATTTCCTTTTTCACCATAGCCCTCTATGGGCTTCCAAATATCACTTTGCCAATTCCACAAGAACTGTCTTAGCGAAAGGCTTCTTGAAGGGAAAGCTGTAACTCTGTGAGATGATTTCACAGAACACAAAGAAGTTTTTCAGAAAGCTTCTTTCTCTTTGTTATCGGAGTATATTTCCTTTGGATCTATAGTTTTCAAAGGGATCCGAAATATCTGTTCTCAGATTCTACAGAAATAAGGCTAGCAAAGAGATCTACGAAACACAGATGTAACTCTGTGAGATGAATTCACAAAACACTAAGAAATTTCTCAGAAAGCTTCTTTCCAGATTTCATCTGAGGATATTTCCTTTTTCACCATAGCCCTCTATGGGCTTCCAAATATCACTTTGACAATTCCACAGGAACCGTCTAAGCGAAAGGCTTCTTGAGGGGAAAGCTGTAACTCTGTGAGATGATTTCACAGAACACAAAGAAGTTTCTCAGAAAGCTTCTTTTCTTTGTTATCGGAGGATATTTCCTTTGGCCCTATAGTCTTCAAAGGGATCCGAATTATCTGTTCTCAGATTCCACAGAAATAAGGCTAGCAAAGAGATCCACGAAATACCGATGTAACTCTGAGAGTGGAAGTCACACATCACAGAGCAGTTTCTCAGAAAGCTTCTTTCCAGATTTCATCTGAGGATATTTAATTTTTCACCATAGCCCTCTATGGGCTTCCAAATATCACTTTGCCAATTCCACAAGAACTGTCTTAGCGAAAGGCTTCGTGAGGCGAAAGCTGTAACTCTGTGATATGATTTCACAGAACACAAAGAAGTTTCTCAGAAAGCTTCTTTCTCTTTGTTATCGGAGGATATTTCCTTTGGCCCTATAGTCTTCAAAGGGATCCGAAATATCTGTTCTCAGATTCCAGAGAAATAAGGCTAGCAAAGATATCTACGAAACACAGATGTAACACTGTGAGATGAATTCACAGAACACTAAGCAGTTTCTCAGAAAGCTTCTTTCCAGATTTCATCGGAGGATATTTCCTTTTTCACCATAGCCCTCTATGGGCTTCCAAATATCACTTTGCCATTTCCACAAGAACTGTCTTAGCGAAAGGCTTCTTTAGGGGAAAGCTGTAACTCTGGAGATGATTTCACAGAACACAAAGAAGTTTCTCAGAAAGCTTCTTTCTCTTTGTTATCGGAGGATATTTCCTTTGGCCCTATAGTCTTCAAAGGGATCCGAAATATCTGTTCTCAGATTCCACAGAAATAAGGCTAGCAAAGATATCTACGAAACACAGATGTAACTCTGTGAGACGAATTCACAGAACACTAAGCAGTTTCTCAGAAAGCTTCTTTCCAGATTTCATCTGAGGATATTTCCTTTTTCACCATAGCCCTCTATGGGCTTCCAAATATCACTTTTCCAATTCCACAAGAACTGTCTTAGCAAAAGGCTTCTGGAGGGGAAAGCTGTAACTCTGTGAGATGATTTCACAGAACACAAGGAAGTTTCTCAGAAAGCTGCTTTCTTTTGTTAACGGAGGATATTCCTTTGGCCCTATAGTCTTCAAAGGGATCCGAAATATATGTTCTCAGATTACAAAGAAATAAGGCTAGCAAAGAGATCTACGAAACACAGATGTAACTCTGTGAGATGAATTCGCGGAACACTAAGCAGTTTCTCAGAAAGCTTCTTTCCAGATTTCATCTGAGGATATTTCCTTTTTCAACATAGCCCTCTATGGGCTTCCAAATATCACTTTGCCAATTCCACAAGAACTGTCTTAGCGAAAGTCTTCTTGAGGGGAAAGCTGTAACTCTGTGAGATGATTTCACAGAACACAAAGCAGTTTCTCAGAAAGCTTCTTTCTCTTTGTTATCGGAGGATATTTCCTTTTGCCCTATAGTCTTCAAAGGGATCCGAAATATCTGTTCTGAGATTCCACAGAAATAAGGCTAGCAAAGAGATCTACGAAACACAGATGTAACTCTGTGAGATGAATTCACAGAACACTAAGCAGATTCTCAGAAAGCTTCTTTCCAGATTTCATCTGAGGATATTTAATTTTTCACCATAGCCCTCTATGGGCTTCCAAATATCACTTTGCCAATTCCACAAGAACTGTCTTAGCGAAAGGCTTCGTGAGGCAAAGCTGTAACTCTGTGATATGATTTCACAGAACACAAAGAAGTTTCTCAGAAAGCTTCTTTCTCTTTGTTATCGGAGGATATTTCCTTTGGCCCTATAGTCTTCAAAGGGATCCGAAATATCTGTTCTCAGATTCCACAGAAATAAGGCTAGCAAAGAGATCCACGAAATACTGATGTAACTCTGTGAGTGGAAGTCACGCATCACAGAGCAGTTTCTAAGAAAGCTTCTTTCCAGATTTCATCTGAGGATATTTCCTTTTTCACAATAGCCCGCTATGGGCTTCCAAATATCACTTTGCCAATGCCACGAGAACTGTCTTAGCGAAAGGGTTCTTGAGGAGAAAGCTGTAACTCTGTGAGATGATTTCGGAGAACACAAAGATGTTTCTCATAAAGCTTCTTTCTCTTTGTTATCGGAGGATATTTCTCTGGCCCTATAGTCTTCAAAGGGATCCGAAATATCTGTTCTCAGATTCCACAGAAATAAGGCTAGCAAAGAGATCTACGAAACACACATGTAACTCTGTGAGATGAATTCACAGAACACTAAGCAGTTTCTCAGAAAGCTTCTTTCCAGATTTCATCTGAGGATATATCCTTTTTCACCATAGACCTCTATGGGCTTTGAAATATCACTTTGCCATTTCTACAAGAACTGTCTTAGCGAAAGGCTTCTTGAGGGGAGAGCTGTAACTCTGGAGATGATTTCACAGAACACAAAGAAGTTTCTCAGAAAGCTTCTTTCTCTTAGTTATCGGAGGATATTTTATTTGGCCCTATAGTCTTCAAAGGGATCCCAAATGTCTGTTCTCAGATTCCACAGAAATATGGCTAGCAAAGAGATACACGAAATACAGATGTAACTCTGAGAGTGGAAGTCACAAATCACAGAGCAGTTTCTCAGAGAGCTTATTTTCAGATTTCCTCTGAGGATATTTCCTTTTTCAACATAGCCCTCTATGGGCTTCCAAATATCACTTTGCCAATTCCACAAGAACTGTCTTAGCGAAAGGCTTCTTGAGGGGAAAGCTGTAACTCTGTGAGATGATTTCACAGAACACAAAGAAGTTTCTCAGAAAGCTTCTTTCTCTTTGTTATCGGAGGATATTTCCTTTTGCCCTATAGTCTTCAAAGGGATCCGAAATATCTGTTCTCAGATTCCACAGAAATAAGGCTAGCAAAGAGATCTGCGAAACACAGATTTAACTCTGTGAGATGAATTCACAGAACACTAAGCAGTTTCTCAGAAGGCTTCTTTCCAGATTTCATCTGAGGATATTTCCTTTTTCACCATAGCCCTCTATGGGCTTCCAAATATCACTTTGCCAATTCCACAGGAACTGTCTTTGTGAAAGGCTTCGTGAGGCAAAGCTGTAACTCTGTGATATGATTTCATAGAACACAAAGAAGTTTCTCAGAAAGCTTCTTTCTCTTTGTTATCGGAGGTTATTTCCTTTGGCCCTATAGTCTTCAAAGGGATCCGAAATATCTGTTCTCAGATTCCACAGAAATAAGGCTAGCAAAGAGATCCACGAAACACTGATGTAACTCTCTGAGTGGAAGTCACACATCACAGAGCAGTTTCTAAGAAAGCTTCTTTCCAGATTTCATCTGAGGATATTTCCTTTTTCACCATAGCCCTCTATGGGCTTCCAAATATCACTTTGCCAATGCCACGAGAACTGTCTTAGCGAAAGGGTTCTTGAGGAGAAAGCTGTAACTCTGTGAGATGATTTCGGAGAACACAAAGATGTTTCTCATAAAGCTTCTTTCTCTTTGTTATCGGAGGATATTTCTTTGGCCCTATAGTCTTCAAAGGGATCCGAAATATCTGTTCTCAGATTCCACAGAAATAAGGCTAGCAAAGAGATCTACGAAACACAGATGTAACTCTGTGAGATGAATTCACAGAACACTAAGCAGTTTCTCAGAAAGCTTCTTTCCAGATTTCATCTGAGGATATTTCCATTTTCACCATAGCCCTCTATGTGCTTCCAAATATCACTTTGCCAATTCCACAAGAACTGTCTTAGCGAAAGGCTTCTTGAGGGGAAAGCTGTAACTCTGTGAGATGATTTCACAGAACACAAAGAAGTTTCTCAGAAAGCTTCTTTCTCTTTGTTATCGGAGGATATTTCCTTTGGCCCTATAGTCTTCAAAATGATCCGAAATATCTGTTCTCAGATTCCACAGAAAGAAGGCTAGCAAAGAGATCCACGAAATACTGATGTAAATCGGTGAGTGGAAGTCACACATCACAGAACAGTTTCTCAGAAAGCTTCTTTCCAGATTTCATCTGAGGATATTTCCTTTTTCAACATAGCCCTCTATGGGCTTCCAAATATCACTTTGCCAATGCCACGAGAACTGTCTTAGCGAAAGGGTTCTTGAGGAGAAAGCTGTAACTCTGTGAGATGATTTCGGAGAACACAAAGATGTTTCTCATAAAGCTTCTTTCTCTTTGTTATCGGAGGATATTTCTTTGGCCCTATAGTCTTCAAAGGGATCCGAAATATCTGTTCTCAGATTCCACAGAAATAACGCTAGCAAAGAGATCTACGAAACACAGATGTAACTCTGTGAGATGAATTCACAGAACACTAAGCAGTTTCTCAGAAAGCCTCTTTCCAGATTTCATCTGAGGATATATCCTATTTCACCATAGCCCTCTATGGGCTTTGAAATATCACTTTGCCAATTCCACAAGAACTGTCTTAGCGAAAGGCTTCTTGAGGGGAGAGCTGTAACTCTGGAGATGATTTCACAGAACACAAAGAAGTTTCTCAGAAAGCTTCTTTCTCTTAGTTATCGGAGGATATTTAATTTGGCCCTATAGTCTTCAAAGGGATCCGAAATGTCTGTTCTCAGATTCCACAGAAATAAGGCTAGCAAAGAGATACACGAAATACAGATGTAACTCTGAGAGTGGAAGTCACACATCACAGAGCAGTTTCTCAGAGAGCTTATTTCCAGATTTCCTCTGAGGATATTTCCTTTTTCAACATAGCCCTCTAAGGGCTTCCAAATATCACATTGCCAATTCCACAAGAACTGTCTTAGCGAAAGGCTTCTTGAGGGGAAAGCTGTAACTCTGTGAGATGATTTCACAGAACACAAAGAAGTTTCTCAGAAAGCTTCTTTCCAGATTTCATCTGATGATATTTCCTTTTTCACCATAGCCCTCTATGGGCTTCCAAATATCACTTTGCCAATTCCACAAGAACTGTCTTAGCGAAAGGCTTCTTGAGGGGAAAGCTGTAACTCTGTGAGATGATTTCACAGAACACAAAGAAGTTTCTCAGAAAGCTTCTTTCTCTTTGTTATCGGAGGATATTTCCTTTTGCCCTATAGTCTTCAAAGGGAACCGAAATATCTGTTCTCAGATTCCACAGAAATCAGGCTAGCAAAGAGATCTACGAAACACAGATGTAACTCTGTGAGATGAATTCACGGAACACTAAGGAGTTTCTCAGAAAGCTTCTTTCCAGATTTCATCTGAGGATATTTCCTTTTTCAACATAGCCCTCTATGGGCTTCCAAATATCACTTTGCCAATTCCACAAGAACTGTCTTAGCGAAAGTCTTCTTGAGGGGAAAGCTGTAACTCTGAGAGATGATTTCACAGAACACAAAGAAGTTTCTCAGAAAGCTTCTTTCTCATTGTTATCGGAGGATATTTCCTTTTGCCCTATAGTCTTCAAAGGGATCCGAAATATCTGTTCTCAGATTCCACAGAAATAAGGCTAGCAAAGAGATCTACGAAACACAGATGTAACTCTGTGAGATGAATTAACAGAACACTAAGCAGTTTCTCAGAAAGCTTCTTTCCAGATTTCATCTGAGGATATTTAATTTTTCACCATAGCCCTCTATGGGCTTCCAAATATCACTTTGCCAATTCCACAAGAACTGTCTTAGCGAAAGGCTTCGTGAGGCAAAGCTGTAACTCTGTGATATGATTTCACAGAACACAAAGAAGTTTCTCAGAAAGCTTCTTTCTCTTTGTTATCGGAGGATATTTCCTTTGGCCCTATAGTCTTCAAAGGGATCCGAAGTATCTGTTCTCAGATTCCACAGAAATAAGGCTAGCAAAGAGATCCACGAAATACTGATGTAACTCTTTGAGTGGAGGTCACACATCACAGAGCAGTTTCTAAGAAAGCTTCTTTCCAGATTTCATCTGTGGATATATCCTTTTCCAACATAGCCCTCTATGGGATTCCACATATCACTTTGCCAATTCCACAAGAACTGTCTTAGCGAGAGGCTTCTTGAGGGGAGAGCTGTAACTCTGGAGATGATTTCACAGAACACAAAGAAGTTTCTCAGAAAGCTTCTTTCTCTTAGTTATCGGAGGATATTTCATTTGGCCCCATAGTCTTCAAAGGTATCCGAAATATCTGTTCTCAGATTCCACAGAAATAAGGCTAGCAAAGAGATACACGAAATACAGATGTAACTCTGAGAGTGGAAGTCACACATCACAGAGCAGTTTCTCAGAAAGCTTATTTTCAGATTTCCTCTGAGGATATTTCCTTTTTCAACATAGCCCTCTATGGGCTTCCAAATATCACTTTGCCAATTCCACAAGAACTGTCTTAGCGAAAGTCTTCTTGAGGGGAAAGCTGTAACTCTGAGAGATGATTTCACAGAACACAAAGAAGTTTCTCAGAAAGCTTCTTTCTCATTGTTATCGGAGGATATTTCCTTTTGCCCTATAGTCTTCAAAGGGATCCGAAATATCTGTTCTCAGATTCCACAGAAATAAGGCTAGCAAAGAGATCTACGAAACACAGATGTAACTCTGTGAGATGAATTAACAGAACACTAGGCAGTTTCTCAGAAAGCTTCTTTCCAGATTTCATCTGAGGATATTTAATTTTTCACCATAGCCCTCTATGGGCTTCCAAATATCACTTTGCCAATTCCACAAGAACTGTCTTAGCGAAAGGCTTCGTGAGGCAAAGCTGTAACTCTGTGATATGATTTCACAGAACACAAAGAAGTTTCTCAGAAAGCTTCTTTCTCTTTGTTATCGGAGGATATTTCCTTTGGCCCTATAGTCTTCAAAGGGATCCGAAATATCTGTTCTCAGATTCCACAGAAATAAGGCTAGCAAAGAGATCCACGAAATACTGATGTAACTCTTTGAGTGGAGGTCACACATCACAGAGCAGTTTCTAAGAAAGCTTCTTTCCAGATTTCATCTGTGGATATATCCTTTTCCAACATAGCCCTCTATGGGATTCCACATATCACTTTGCCAATTCCACAAGAACTGTCTTAGCGAGAGGCTTCTTGAGGGGAGAGCTGTAACTCTGGAGATGATTTCACAGAACACAAAGAAGTTTCTCAGAAAGCTTCTTTCTCTTAGTTATCGGAGGATATTTCCTTTGGCCCCATAGTCTTCAAAGGTATCCGAAATATCTGTTCTCAGATTCCACAGAAATAAGGCTAGCAAAGAGATACACGAAATACAGATGTAACTCTGAGAGTGGAAGTCACACATCACAGAGCAGTTTCTCAGAAAGCTTATTTTCAGATTTCCTCTGAGGATATTTCCTTTTTCAACATAGCCCTCTATGGGCTTCCAAATATCACTTTGCCAATTCCACAAGAACTGTCGTAGCGAAAGGATTCTTGAAGGGAAAGCTGTAACTCTGGAGATGATTTCACAGAACACAAAGAAGTTTCTCAGAAAGCTTCTTTCTCTTTGTTATCGGAGGATATTTCCTTTGGCCCTATATTCTTCAAAGGGATCCGAAATATCTGTTCTCAGATTCCACAGAAATAAGGCTAGCAAAGAGATCTACAAAACACAGATGTAACTCTGTGAGATGAATTCACAGAACACTAAGCAGTTTCTCAGAAAGCTTCTTTCCAGATTTCATCTGAGGATATTTCCTTTTTCACCATAGCCCTCTATTGGCTTCAAAATATCACTTTGCCAATTCCACAAGAACTGTCTTAGCGAAAGGATTCTTCAGGGGAAAGCTGTAACTCTGGAGATGATTTCACAGAACACAAAGAAGTTTCTCAGAAAGCTTCTTTCTCTTTGTTAACAGAGGATATTTCCTTTGGCCCTATAGTCTTTAAAGGGATAAGAAATATCTGTTCTCAGATTCCACAGAAATAAGGCTAGCAAAGAGATCCACGAAATACACATGTAACTCTGAGAGTGGAAGTCACACATTACAGAGCAGTTTCTCAGAAAGCTTCTTTCCAGATTTCATCTGAGGATATTTCCTTTTTCAACATAGCCCTCTATGGGCTTCCAAATATCACTTTGCCAATTCCACAAGAACTGTCTTAGCGAAAGGCTTCTTGAGGGGAAAGCTGTAACTCTGTGAGATGATTTCACAGAACACAAAGAAGTTTCTCAGAAAGCTTCTTTCTCTTTGTTATCGGAGGATATTTCCTTTGGCCCTATAGTCTTCAAAGGGATCCGAAATATCTGTTCTCAGATTCCACAGAAATAAGGCTGGCAAAGAGATCTACGAAACACAGATGTAACTCTGTGAGATGAATTCACAGATCACTAAGCAGTTTCTCAGAAAGCTTCTTTCCAGATTTCGTCTGAGGATATTTCCTTTTTCACCATAGCCCTCTATGGGCTTCCAAATATCACTTTGCCAATTCCACAAGAACTGTCTTAGCGAAAGGCTTCTTAAGGGGAAAGCTGTAACTCTGTGAGATGATTTCACAGAACACAAAGAAGTTTCTCAGAAAGCTTCTTTCTCTTTGTTATCGGAGGATATTTCCTTTTGCCCCATAGTCTTCTAAGGGATCTGAAATATCTGTTCTCAGATTCCACAGAAATAAGGCTAGCAAAGAGGTCTGCGAAATACAGATGTAACTCTGTGAGATGAATTCACAGAACACTAAGCAGTTTCTCAGAAGGCTTCTTTCCAGATTTCATCTGAGGATATTTCCTTTTTCACCATAGCCCTCTATGGGCTTCCAAATATCACTTTGCCAATTCCACAAGAACTGTCTTCGCGAAAGGCTTCTTGAGGGGAAAGCTGTAACTCTGTGAGATGATTTAACAGAACACAAAGAAGTTTCTCAGAAACCTTCTTTCTCTTTGTTATCGGAGGATATTTCCTTTGGCCCTATAGTCTTCAAAGGGATCCGAAATATCTGTTCTCAGATTCCACAGAAATAAGGCTAGCAAAGAGATCTACGAAACACAGATGTAACTCTGTGAGATGAATTCACAGAACACTAAGCAGTTTCTCAGAAAGCTTCTTTCCAGATTTCATCTGAGGATATTTCCTTTATCACCATAGCCCTCTAAGGGCTTCCAAATATCACTTTGCCAATTCCACAAGAACTGTCTTAGCGAAAGGCTTCTTGAGGGGAAAGCTGTTACTCTGTGAGATGATTTCACAGAACACAAAGAAGTTTCTCAGAAAGCTTCTTTCTCTTTGTTATCGGAGGATATTTCCTTTTGCCCTATAGTCTTCAAAGGGATCCGAAATATCTGTTCTCAGATTCCACAGAAATAAGGCTAGCAAAGAGATCTGCGAAACACAGATGTAACTCTGTGAGATGAATTCACAGAACACTAAGCAGCTTCTCAGAAGGCTTCTTTCCAGATTTCATCTGAGGATATTTCCTTTTTCACCATAGCCCTCTATGGGCTTCCAAATATCACTTTGCCAATTCCACAAGAACTGTCTTAGCGAAAGGCTTCTGGAGGGGAAAGCTGTAACTCTGTGAGATGATTTCACAGAACACAAAGAAGTTTCTCAGAAAGCTTCTTTCTCTTTGTTATCGGAGGATATTTCCTTTGGCCCTATAGTCTTCAAAGGGATCCGAAATATCTGTTCTCAGATTCCACAGAAATAAGGCTAGCAAAGAGATCCACGATATACTGATGTAACTCTGAGAGTGGAAGTCACACATCACAGAGCAGTTTCTAAGAAAGCTTCTTTCCAGATTTCATCTGAGGATATTTCCTTTTTCACCATAGCCCTCTATGGGCTTCCAAATATCACTTTGCCAATGCCACGAGAACTGTCTTAGCGAAAGGGTTCTTGAGGAGAAAGCTGTAACTCTGTGAGACGATTTCGGAGAACACAAAGATGTTTCTCATAAAGCTTCTTTCTCTTTGTTATCGTAGGATATTTCTTTGGCCCTATAGTCTTCAAAGGGATCCGAAATATCTGTTCTCAGATTCCACAGAAATAAGGCTAGCAAAGAGATCTACGAAACACAGATGTACCTCTGTGAGATGAATTCACAGAACACTAAGCAGTTTCTCAGAAAGCTTCTTTCCAGATTTCATCTGAGGATATATCCTTTTTCACCATAGCCCTCTATGGGCTTTGAAATATCACTTTGCCAATTCCAAAAGAACTGTCTTAGCGAAAGGCTTTTTGAGGGGAGAGCTGTAACTCTGGAGATGATTTCACAGAACACAAAGAAGTTTCTCAGAAAGGTTCTTTCTCTTAGTTATCGGAGGATATTTAATTTGGCCCTATAGTCTTCAAAGGGATCCGAAATGTCTGTTCTCAGATTCCACAGAAATAAGGCTAGCAAAGTGATACACGAAATACAGATGTAACTCTGAGAGTGGAAGTCACACATCACAGAGCAGTTTCTCAGAGAGCTTATTTCCAGATTTCCTCTGAGGATATTTCCTTTTTCAACCTAGCTCTCTATGGGCTTCCAAATATCACTTTGCCAATTCCAAAAGAACTGTCTTAGCGAAAGGCTTTTTGAGGGGAGAGCTGTAACTCTGGAGATGATTTCACAGAACACAAAGAAGTTTCTCAGAAAGCTTCTTTTTCTTTGTTATGGGAGGATATTTCCTTTGGCCCTATAGTCTTCAAAGGGATCCGAAATATCTGTTCTCAGATTCCACAGAAATAAGGCTAGCAAAGATATCTACGAAACACAGATGTAACTCTGTGAGATGAATTCACAGAACACTAAGCAGCTTCTCAGAAAGCTTCTTTCCAGATTTCATCTGAGGATATTTCCTTTTTCACCATAGCCCTCTATGGGCTTCCAAATATCACTTTGCCAATTCCACAAGAACTGTCTTAGCGAAAGGCTTCTTGAGGGGAAAGCTGTAACTCTGTGAGATGATCTCACAGAACACAAAGAAGTTTCTCAGAAAGCTTCTTTCTCTTTGTTATCGAAGGATATTTCCTTTGGCCCTATAGTCTTCAAAGGGATCCGAAATATCTGTTCTCAGATTCCACAGAAATAAGGCTAGCAAAGAGATCTACGAAACACATATGTAACCCTGTGAGATGAATTCACAGAACACTAAGCAGTTTCTCAGAAAGCTTCTTTCCAGATTTCGTCTGAGGATATTTCCATTTTCACCATAGCCCTCTATGTGCTTCCAAATATCACTTTGCCAATTCCACAAGAACTGTCTTAGCGAAAGGCTTCTTGAGGGGAAAGCTGTAACTCTGTGAGATGATTTCACAGAACACAAAGAAGTTTCTCAGAAAGCTTCTTTCTCTTTGTTATCGGAGGATATTTCCTTTGGCCCTATAGTCTTCAAAATGATCCCAAATATCTGTTCTCAGATTCCACAGAAAGAAGGCTAGCAAAGAGATCCACGAAATACTGATGTAAATCTGTGAGTGGAAGTCTCACATCACAGAACAGTTTCTCAGAAAGCTTCTTTCCAGATTTCATCTGAGGATATTTCCTTTTTCAACATAGCCCTCTATGGGCTTCCAAATATCACTTTGCCAATTCCCCAAGAACTGTCTCAGCGAAAGGCTTCTTGAGGAGAAAGCTGTAAGTCTGTGAGATGATTTCACAGAACACAAAGAAGTTTCTCAGAAAGCTTCTTTCTCTTTGTTATTGGAGGATATTTCCTTTGGCCCTATAGTCTTCAAAGGGATCCGAAATATCTGTTCTCAGATTCCACAGAAATAAGGCTAGCAAAGAGATCTACGAAACACAGATGTAACTCTGTGAGATGAATTCACAGAACACTAAGCAGTTTCTCAGAAAGCTTCTTTCCAGATTTCATCTGAGGATATTTCCTTTTTCACCATAGCCCTCTATGGGCTTCGAAATATCACTTTGCCAATTCCACAAGAACTGTCTTCGCGAAAGGCTTCTTGAGGGGAAAGCTGAAACTCTGTGAGATGATTTCACAGAACACAAAGAAGTTTCTCAGAAAGCTTCTTTCTCTTTGTTATCGTAGGATATTTCCTTTGGCCCTATAGTCTTCAAAGGGATCCGAAATATCTGTTCTCAGATTCCACAGAAATAAGGCTAGCAAAGAGATCTACGAAACACAGATGTAACTCTGTGAGATGAATTCACGGAACACTAAGCTGTTTCTCAGAAAGCTTCTTTCCAGATTTCATCTGAGGATATTTCCTTTTTCAACGTAGCCCTCTATGGGCTTCCAAATATCACTTTGCCAATTCCACAAGAACTGTCTTAGCGAAAGTCTTCTTGAGGGGAAAGCTGTAACTCTGTGAGATGATTTCGGAGAACACAAAGATGTTTCTCATAAAGCTATTTTCTCTTTGTTATCGGAGGATATTTCTTTGGCCCTATAGTCTTCAAAGGGATCCGAAATATCTGTTCTCAGATTCCACAGAAATAAGGCTAGCAAAGAGATCTACGAAACACAGATGTAACTCTGTGAGATGAATTCAAAGAACACTAAGCAGTTTCTCAGAAAGCTTCTATCCAGATTTCATCTGAGGATATATCCTTTTTCACCATAGCCCTCTATGGGCTTTGAAATATCACTTTGCCAATTCCACAAGAACTGTCTTAGCGAAAGGCTTCTTGAGGGGAGAGCTGTAACTCTGGAGATGATTTCACAGAACACAAAGAAGTTTCTCAGAAAGCTTCTTTCTCTTAGTTATCAGAGGATATTTAATTTGGCCCTATAGTCTTCAAAGGGATCCGAAATGTCTGTTCTCAGATTCCACAGAAATAAGGCTAGCAAAGAGATACACGAAATACCGATGTAACTCTGAGAGTGGAAGTCACACATCACAGAGCAGTTTCTCAGAGAGCTTATTTCCAGATTTCCTCTGAGGATATTTCCTTTTTCACCATAGCCCTCTATGGGCTTCCAAATATCACTTTGCCAATTCCACAAGAACTGTCTTAGCGAAAGGCTTCTTGAGGGGAAAGCTGTAACTCTGTGAGATGATTTCACAGAACACAAAGAAGTTTCTCAGAAAGCTTCTTTCTAGATTTCATCTGAGAATATTTCCTTTTTCACCATAGCCCTCTATGGGCTTCCAAATGTCACTTTGCCAATTCCACAAGAACTGTCTTAGCGAAAGGCTTCTTGAGGGGAAAGCTGTAACTCTGTGAGATGATTTCACAGAACACAAAGAAGTTTCTCAGAAAGCTTCTTTCTCTTTGTTATCGGAGGATATTTCCTTTGGCCCTATAGTCTTCAAAGGGATCCGAAATATCTGTTCTCAGATTCCACAGAAATAAGGCTAGCAAAGAGATCTACGAAACACAGATGTAACTCTGTGAGATGAATTCACGGAACACTAAGGAGTTTCTCAGAAAGCTTCTTTCCAGATTTCATCTGAGGATATTTCCTTTTTCAACATAGCCCTCTATGGGCTTCCAAATATCACTTTGCCAATTCCACAAGAACTGTCTTAGCGAAAGTCTTCTTGAGGGGAAAGCTGTAACTCTGTGAGATGATTTCACAGAACACAAAGAAGTTTCTCAGAAAGCTTCTTTCTCTTAGTTATCGGAGGATATTTAATTTGGCCCTATAGTCTTCAAAGGGATCCGAAATATCTGTTCTCAGATTCCACAGAAAGAAGGCTAGCAAAGAGATCCACGAAATACTGATGTAAATCTGTGATTGGAAGTCACACATCACAGAACAGTTTCTCAGAAAGCTTCTTTCCAGATTTCATCTGAGGATATTTCCTTTTTCACCATAGCCCTCTTTGGGCTTCCAAATATCACTTTGCCAATTCCACAAGAACTGTCTCAGCGAAAGGCTTCTTGAGGAGAAAGCTGTAACTCTGTGAGATGATTTCACAGAACACAAAGAAGTTTCTCAGAAAGCTTCTTTCTCTTTGTTATCGGAGGATATTTCCTTTGGCCCTATAGTCTTCAAAGGGATCCGAAATATCTGTTCTCAGATTCCACAGAAATAAGGCTAGCAAAGAGATCTACGAAACACAGATGTAACTCTGTGAGATGAATTCACAGAACACTAAGCAGTTTCTCAGAAAGCTTCTTTCCAGATTTCATCTGAGGATATTTCCTTTTTCACCATAGCCCTCTATCGGCTTCCAAATATCACTTTGCCAATTCCACAATAACTGTCTTAGCGAAAGGATTCTTCAGGGGAAAGCTGTAACTCTGGAGATGATTTCACAGAACACAAAGAAGTTTCTCAGAAAGCTTCTTTCCCTTTGTTAACGGAGGATATTTCCTTTGGCCCTATAGTCTTTCAAGGGATCCGAAATATCTGTTCTCAGATTCCACAGAAATAAGGCTAGCAAAGAGATCCACGAAATACAGATGTAACTCTGAGAGTTGAAGTCACACATCACAGAGAAGTTTCTCAGAAAGCTTCTTTCCAGATTTCATCTGAGGATATTTCCTTTTTCAACATAGCCCTCTATGGGCTTCCAAATATCACTTTGCCAATTCCACAAGAACTGTCTTAGCGAAAGGCTTCTTGAGGGGAAAGCTGTAACTCTGTGAGATGATTTCACAGAACACAAAGAAGTTTCTCAGAAAGCTTCTTTCTCTTTGTTATCGGGGGATATTTCCTTTGGCCCTATAGTCTTCAAAGGGATCCGAAATATCTGTTCTCAGATTCCACAGAAATAAGGCTAGCAAAGAGATCTACGAAACACAGATGTAACTCTGTGAGATGAATTCACAGAACACTAAGCAGTTTCTCAGAAAGCTTCTTTCCAGATTTCATCTGAGGATATTTCCTTTTTCACCATAGCCCTCTATGGGCTTCCAAATATCACTTTGCCATTTCCACAGGAACTGTCTTAGCGAAAGGCTTCTTGAGGGGAAAGCTGTAACTCTGTGAGATGATTTCACAGAACACAAAGAAGTTTCTCAGAAAGCTTCTTTCTCTTTGTTATCGGAGGATATTTCCTTTGGCCCTATAGTCTTCAAAGGGATCCGAAATATCTGTTCTCAGATTCCACAGAAATAAGGCTAGCAAAGAGATCTACGAAACACAAATGTAACTCTGTGAGATGAATTCACAGAACACTAAGCAGTTTCTCAGAAAGCTTCTTTCCAGATTTCATCTGAGGATATTTCCATTTTCACCATAGCCCTCTATGGGCTTCCAAATATCACTTTGCCAATTCCACAAGAACTGTCTTAGCGAAAGGCTTTTTGAGGAGATAGCTGTAACTCTGTGAGATGATTTCACAGAACACAAAGAAGTTTCTCAGAAAGCCTCTTTCTCTTTGTTATGGGAGGATATTTCTTTTGGCCCTATAGTCTTCAAAATGATCCGAAATATCTGTTCTCAGATTCCACAGAAAGAAGGCTAGCAAAGAGATCCACGAAATACTGATGTAAATCTGTGAGTGGAAGTCACACATCACAGAACAGTTTCTCAGAAAGCTTCTTTCCAGATTTCATCTGAGGATATTTCCTTTTTCACCATAGCCCTCTATGGGCTTCCAAATATCACTTTGCCAATTCCACAAGAACTCTCTTAGCGAAAGGATTCTTCAGGGGAAAGCTGTAACTCTGGAGATGATTTCACAGAACACAAAGAAGTTTCTCAGAAAGCTTCTTTCTCTTTGTTAACGGAGGATATTTCCTTTGGCCCTATAATCTTCAAAGGGATCCGAAATATCTGTTCTCGGATTCCACAGAAATAAGGCTAGCAAAGAGATCCACGAAATACAGATGTAACTCTGAGAGTGGAAGTCACACATCACAGAGCAGTTTCGCAGAAAGCTTCTTTCCAGATTTCATCTGAAGATAGTTCCTTTTTCAACATAGCCCTCTATGGGCTTCCAAATATCACTTTGCCAATTCCACAAGAATTGTCTTAGCGAAAGGCTTCTTGAGGGGAAAGCTGTAACTCTGTGAGATGATTTCACAGAACACAAAGAAGTTTCTCAGAAAGCTTCTTTCTCTTTGTTATCGGAGGATATTTCCTTTGGCCCTATAGTCTTCAAAGGGATCCGAAATATCTGTTCTCAGATTCCACAGAAATAAGGCTAGCAAAGAGATCTACGAAACACAGATGTAACTCTGTGAGATGAATTCACAGAACACTAAGCAGTTTCTCAGAAAGCTTCTTTCCAGATTTCATCTGAGGATATTTCCTTTTTCACCATAGCCCTCTATGGGCTTCCAAATATCACTTTGCCAATTCCACAAGAACTGTCTTAGCGAAAGGCTTCTTGAGGGGAAAGCTGTAACTCTGTGAGATGATTTCACAGAACACAAAGAAGTTTCTCAGAAAGCTTCTTTCTCTTTGTTATCGGAGGATATTTCCTTTGGCCCTATAGTCTTCAAAGGGATCCGAAATATCTGTTCTCAGATTCCACAGAAATAAGGCTAGCAAAGAGATCCACGAAATACTGATGTAACTCTGTGAGTGGAAGTCACACATCACAGAGCAGTTTCTAAGAAAGCTTCTTTCCAGATTTCATCTGAGGATATTTCCTTTTTCACCATAGCCCTCTATGGGCTTCCAAATATCACTTTGCCAATGCCACGAGAACTGTCTTAGCGAAAGGGTTCTTGAGGAGATAGCTGTAACACTGTGAGATGATTTCGGAGAACACAAAGATGTTTCTCATAAAGCTTCTTTCTCTTTGTTATCGGAGGATATTTCTTTGGCCCTATAGTCTTCAAAGGGATCCGAAATATCTGTTCTCAGATTCCACAGAAATAAGGCTAGCAAAGAGATCTACGAAACACAGATGTAACTCTGTGAGATGAATTCACAGAACACTAAGCAGTTTCTCAGAAAGCTTCTTTCCAGATTTCATCTTAGGATATATCCTTTTTCAACGTAACCCTCTATGGGCTTTGAAATTTCACTTTGCCAATTCCACAAGAACTGTCTTAGCGAAAGGCTTCTTGAGGGGAGAGCTGTAACTCTGAGAGATGATTTCACAGAACACAAAGAAGTTTCTCAGACAGCTTCTTTCTCTTTGTTATCGGAGGATATTTCCTTTGGCCCTATAGTCTTCAAAGGGATCCGAAATATCTGTTCTCAGATTCCACAGAAATAAGGCTAGCAAAGAGATCTACGAAACTCAGATGTAACTCTGTGAGATGAATTCACGGAACACTAAGGAGTTTCGCAGAAAGCTTCTTTCCAGATTTCATCTGAGGATATTTCCTTTTTCAACATAGCCCTCTATGGGCTTCCAAATATCACTTTTCCAATTCCACAAGAACTGTCTTAGCGAAAGGCTACGTGAGGCAAAGCTGTAACTCTGTGATATGATTTCACAGAACACAAAGAAGTTTCTCAGAAAGCTTCTTTCTCTTTGTTATCGGAGGATATTTCCTTTGGCCCTATAGTCTTCAAAGGGATCCGAAATATCTGTTCTCAGATTCCACAGAAATAAGGCTAGCAAAGATATCCACGAAATACTGATGTAACTCTGTGAGTGGAAGTCACACATCACAGAGCAGTTTCTAAGAAAGCTTCTTTCCAGATTTCATCTGAGGATATTTCCTTTTTCACCATAGCCCTCTATGGGCTTCCAAATATCACTTTGCCAATGCCACGAGAACTGTCTTAGCGAAAGGGTTCTTGAGGAGAAAGCTGTAACTCTGTGAGATGATTTCGGAGAACACAAAGATGTTTCTCATAAAGCTTCTTTCTCTTTGTTATCGGAGGATATTTCTTTCGCCCTATAGTCTTCAAGGGGATCCGAAATATCTGTTCTCAGATTCCACAGAAATAAGGCTAGCAAAGAGATCTACGAAACACAGATGTAACTCTGTGAGATGAATTCACAGAACACTAAGCAGTTTCTCGGAAAGCTTCTTTCCAGATTTCATCTGAGGATATATCCTTTTTCAACATAGCCCTCTATGGGCTTTGAAATATCACTTTGCCAATTCCACAAGAACTGTCTTAGCGAAAGGCTTCTTGAGGGGAGAGCTGTAACTCTGGAGATGATTTCACAGAACACAAAGAAGTTTCTCAGAAATCTTCTTTCTCTTAGTTATCGGAGGATATTTAATTTGGCCCTATAGACTTCAAAGGGATTCGAAATGTCTGTTCTCAGATTCCACAGAAATAAGGCTAGCAAAGAGATACACGAAATAGAGATGTAACTCTGAGAGTGGAAGTCACACATCACAAAGCAGTTTCTCAGAGAGCTTATTTCCAGATTTCCTCTGAGGATATTTCCTTTTTCAACATAGCACTCTATGGGCTTCCAAATATCACTTTGCCAATTCCACAAGAACTGTCTTAGCGAAAGGATTCTTGAGGGGAAAGCTGTAACTCTGTGAGATGATTTCACAGAACAAAAAGAAGTTTCTGAGAAAGCTTCTTTCTCTTTGTTATCGTAGGATATTTCCTTTGGCCCTATAGTCTTCAAAGGGATCCGAAATATCTGTTCTCAGATTCCACAGAAATAAGGCTAGCAAAGAGATCTACGAAACACAGATGTAACTCTGTGAGATGAATTCACAGAACACTAAGCAGTTTCTCAGAAAGCTTCTTTCCAGATTTCATCTGAGGATATTTCCTTTTTCACCATAGCCCTCTATGGGCTTCCAAATATCACTTTGCCAATTCCACAGGAACTGTCTTAGCGAAAGGCTTCTTGAGGGGAAAGCTGTAACTCTGTGAGATGATTTCACAGAACACAAAGAAGTTTCTCAGAAAGCTTCTTTCTCTTTGTTATCGGAGGATATTTCCTTTGGCCCTATAGTCTTCAAAGGGATCCGAAATATCTGTTCTCAGGTTCCACAGAAATAAGGCTAGCAAAGAGATCTACGAAACACAGATGTAACTCTGTGAGATGAATTAACAGAACACTAAGCAGTTTCTCAGAAAGCTTCTTTCCAGATTTCATCAGAGGATATTTCCTTTTTCAACATAGCCCTCTATGGGCTTCCAAATATCACTTTGCCAATTCCACAAGAACTGTCTTAGCGAAAGGCTTCTTGAGTGGAAAGCTGTAACTCTGTGAGATGATTTCACGGAACACAAAGAAGTTTCTCAGAAAGCTTCTTTCTCTTTGTTATCGGAGGATATTTCCTTTGGCCCTATAGCCTTCTCAGGGATCCGAAATATCTGTTGTCAGATTCCACAGAAAGAAGGCTAGCAAAGAGATCCACGAAATACTGATGTAACTCTGTGAGTGGAAGTCACACATCACAGAGCAGTTTCTCAGAAAGCTTCTTTCCAGATTTCATCTGAGGATATTTCCTTTTTCACCATAGCCCTCTATGGGCTTCCAAATATCACTTTGCCAATTCCACCAGAACTGTCTTAGCGAAAGGCTTCTTTAGGTGAAAGCTGTAACTCTGTGAGATGATTTCACAGAACACAAAGAAGTTTCTCAGAAAGCTTCTTTCTCTTTGTTATCGGAGGATATTTCCTTTGGCCCTATAGTCTTCAAAGGGATCCGAAATATCTGTTCTCAGATTCCACAGAAATAAGGCTAGCAAAGAGATCTACGAAACACAGATGTAACTCTGTGAGATGAATTCACAGAACACTAAGCAGTTTCTCAGAAAGCTTCTTTCCAGATTTCATCTGAGGATATTTCCATTTTCACCATAGCCCTCTATGGGCTTCCAAATATCACTTTGCCAATTCCACAAGAACTGTCTTAGCGAAAGGATTCTTGAGGAGAAAGCTGTAACTCTGTGAGATGATTTCACAGAACACAAAGAAGTACCTCAGAAAGCCTCTTTCTCTTTGTTATCGGAGGATATTTCCTTTGGCCCTATAGTCTTCAAAATGATCCGAAATATCTGTTCTCAGATTCCACAGAAAGAAGGCTAGCAAAGAGATCCACGAAATACTGATGTAAATCTGTGAGTGGAAGTCACACATCACAGAACAGTTTCTCAGAAAGCTTCTTTCCAGATTTCATCTGAGGATATTTCCTTTTTCACCATAGCCCTCTATGGGCTTCCAAATATCACTTTGCCAATTCCACAGGAACTGTCTTAGCGAAAGGATTCTTCAGGGGAAAGCTGTAACTCTGGAGATGATTTCACAGAACACAAAGAAGTTTCTCAGAAAGCTTCTTTCTCTTTGTTAACGGAGGATATTTCCTTTGGCCCTATAATCTTCAAAGGGATCCGAAATATCTGTTCTCGGATTCCACAGAAATAAGGCTAGCAAAGAGATCCACGAAATACAGATGTAACTCTGAGAGTGGAAGTCACACATCACAGAGCAGTTTCGCAGAAAGCTTCTTTTCAGATTTCATCTGAGGATATTTCCTTTTTCAACATAGCCCTCTATGGGCTTCCAAATATCACTTTGCGAATTCCACAAGAATTGTCTTAGCGAAAGGCTTCTTGAGGGGAAAGCTGTAACTCTGTGAGATGATTTCACAGAACACAAAGAAGTTTCTCAGAAAGCTTCTTTCTCTTTGTTATCGGAGGATATTTCCTTTGGCCCTATAGTCTTCAAAGGGATCCGAAATATCTGTTCTCAGATTCCACAGAAATAAGGATAGCAAAGAGATCTACGAAACACAGATGTAACTCTGTGAGATGAATTCACAGAACACTAAGCAGTTTCTCAGAAAGCTTCTTTCCAGATTTCATCTGAGGATATTTCCTTTTTCACCATAGCCCTCTATAGGCTTCCAAATATCACTTCACCAATTCCACAAGAACTGTCTTAGCGAAAGGCTTCTTGAGGGGAAAGCTGTAACTCTGTGAGATGATTTCACAGAACACAAAGAAGTTTCTCAGAAAGCTTCTTTCTCTTTGTTATCGGAGGATATTTCCTTTTGCCCTATAGTCTTCAAAGGGATCCGAAATATCTGTTCTCAGATTCCACAGAAATAAGGCTAGCAAAGAGATCTGCGAAACACAGATGTAACTCTGTGAGATGAATTCACAGAACACTAAGCAGTTTCTCAGAAAGCTTCTTTCCAGATTTCATCTGAGGATATTTCCTTTTTCACCATAGCCCTCTATGGGCTTCCAAATATCACTTTTCCAATTCCACAAGAACTGTCTTAGTGAAAGGCTTCGTGAGGCAAAGCTGTAACTCTGTGATATGATTTCACAGAACACAAAGAAGTTTCTCAGAAAGCTTCTTTCTCTTTGTTATCGGAGGATATTTCCTTTGGCCCTATAGTCTTCAAAGGGATCCGAAATATCTGTTCTCAGATTCCACAGAAATAAGGCTAGCAAAGAGATCCACGAAATACTGATGTAACTCGGTGAGTGGAAGTCACACATCACAGAGCAGTTTCTAAGAAAGCTTCTTTCCAGATTTCATCTGAGGATATTTCCTTTTTCACCATAGCCCTCTATGGGCTTCCAAATATCACTTTGCCAATGCCACGAGAACTGTCTTAGCGAAAGGGTTCTTGAGGAGAAAGCTGTAACTCTGTGAGATGATTTCGGAGAACACAAAGATGTTTCTCATTAAGCTTCTTTCTCTTTGTTATCGGAGGATATTTCTTTGGCCCTATAGTCTTCAAAGGGATCCGAAATATCTGTTCTCAGATTCCACAGAAATAAGGCTAGCAAAGAGATCTACGAAACACAGATGTAACTCTGTGAGATGAATTCACAGAACACTAAGCAGTTTCTCAGAAAGCTTCTTTCCAGATTTCATCTGAGGATATATCCTTTTTCAACATAGCCCTCTATGGGCTTTGAAATATCACTTTGCCAATTCCACAAGAACTGTCTTAGCGAAAGGCTTCTTGAGGGGAGAGCGGTAACTCTGGAGATGATTTCACAGAACACAAAGAAGTTTCTCAGAAAGCTTCTTTCTCTTAGTTATCGGAGGATATTTAATTTGGCCCTATAGTCTTCAAAGGGATCCGAAATGTCTGTTCTCAGATTCCACAGAAATAAGGCTAGCAAAGAGATACACGAAATACAGATGTAACTCTGAGAGTGGAAGTCACACATCACAGAGCAGTTTCTCAGAGAGCTTATTTCCAGATTTCCTCTGAGGATATTTCCTTTTTCAACATAGCCCTCTATGGGCTTCCAAATATCACTTTGCCAATTCCCCAAGAACTGTCTCAGCGAAAGGCTTCTTGAGGAGAAAGCTGTAACTCTGTGAGATGATTTCGGAGAACACAAAGATGTTTCTCAGAAAGCTTCTTTCTCTTTGTTATCGGGGGATATTTCCTTTGGCCCTATAGTCTTCAAAGGGATCCGAAATATCTGTTCTCAGATTCCACAGAAATAAGGCTAGCAAAGAGATCTACGAAACACAGATGTAACTCTGTGAGATGAATTCACAGAACACTAAGCAGTTTCTCAGAAAGCTTCTTTCCAGATTTCATCTGAGGATATTTCCATTTTCACCATAGCCCTCTATGGGCTTCCAAATATCACTTTGCCAATTCCACAAGAACTGTCTTAGCGAAAGGCTTCTTGAGGAGAAAGCTGTAACTCTGTGAGATGATTTCACAGAACACAAAGAAGTTTCTCAGAAAGCCTCTTTCTCTTTGTTATCGGAGGATATTTCCTTTGGCCCTATAGTCTTCAAAATGATCCGAAATATCTGTTCTCAGATTCCACAGAAAGAAGGCTAGCAAAGAGATCCACGAAATACTGATGTAAATCTGTGAGTGGAAGTCACACATCACAGAACAGTTTCTCAGAAAGCTTCTTTCCAGATTTCATCTGAGGATATTTCCTTTTTCACCATAGCCCTCTATGGGCTTCCAAATATCACTTTGCCAATTCCACAAGAATTTTCTTAGCGAAAGGCTTCTTGTGGGGAAAGCTGTAACTCTGTGAGATGATTTCACAGAACACACAGAAGTTTCTCAGAAAGCTTCTTTCTCTTTGTTATCGGAGGATATTTCCTTTAGCCCTATAGTCTTCAAAGGGATTCGAAATATCTGTTCTCAGATTCCACAGAAATAAGGCTAGCAAAGATATCTACGAAACACAGATGTAACTCTGTGAGATGAATTCACAGAACACTAAGCAGTTTCTCAGAAAGCTTCTTTCCAGATTTCATCTGAGGATATTTCCTTTTTCACCATAGCCCTCTATGGGCTTCCAAATATCACTTTGCCAATTCCACAAGAACTGTCTTAGCGAAAGGCTTCTTGAGGGGAAAGCTGTAACTCTGTGAGATGATTTCACAGAACACAAAGAAGTTTCTCAGAAAGCTTCTTTCTCTTTGTTATCGGAGGATATTTCCTTTTGCCCTATAGTCTTCAAAGGGATCCGAAATATCTGTTCTCAGATTCCACAGAAATAAGGCTAGCAAATAGATCTGCGAAACACAGATGTAACTCTGTGAGATGAATTCACAGAACACTAAGCAGTTTCTCAGAAGGCTTCTTTCCAGATTTCATCTGAGGATATTTCCTTTTTCACCATAGCCCTCTATGGGCTTCCAAATATCACTTTGCCAACTCCACAAGAACTGTCTTAGCGAAAGGCTTCTTGAGGGGAAAGCTGTAACTCTGTGAGATGATTTCACAGAACACAAAGAAGTTTCTCAGAAAGCTTCTTTCTCTTTGTTATCGGAGGATATTTCTTTGGCCCTATAGTCTTCAAAGGGATCCGTAATATCTGTTCTCAGATTCCACAGAAATAAGGCTAGCAAAGAGATCCACGAAATACTGATGTAACTCTGTGAGTGGAAGTCACACATCACAGAGCAGTTTCTAAGAAAGCTTCTTTCCAGATTTCATCTGAGGATATTTCCTTTTTCACCATAGCCCTCTATGGGCTTCCAAATATCACTTTGCCAATGCCACGAGAACTGTCTTAGCGAAAGGCTTCTTGAGGAGAAAGCTGTAACTCTGTGAGATGATTTCACAGAACACAAAGAAGTTTCTCAGAAAGCTTCTTTCTCTTTGTTATCGGAGGATATTTCTTTGGCCCTATAGTCTTCAAAGGGATCCGAAATATCTGTTCTCAGATTCCACAGAAATAAGGCTAGCAAAGAGATCTACGAAACACAGATGTAACTCTCTGAGATGAATTCAGAGAACACTAAGCAGTTTCTCAGAAAGCTTCTTTCCAGATTTCATCTGAGGATATTTCCTTTTTCACCATAGCCCTCTATGGGCTTTGAAATATCACTTTGCCAATTCCACAAGAACTGTCTTAGCGAAAGGCTTCTTGAGGGGAGAGCTGTAACTCTGGAGATGATTTCACAGAACACAAAGAAGTTTCTCAGAAAGCTTCTTTCTCTTAGTTATCGGAGGATATTTAATTTGGCCCTATAGACTTCAAAGGGATTCGAAATGTCTGTTCTCAGATTCCACAGAAATAAGGCTAGCAAAGAGATACAGGAAATAGAGATGTAACTCTGAGAGTGGAAGTCACACGTCACAGAGCAGTTTCTCAGAGAGCTTATTTCCAGATTTCCTCTGATTATATTTCCTTTTTCAACATAGCCCTCTATGGGCTTCCAATTATCACTTTGCCAATTCCACCAGAACTGTCTTAGCGAAAGGCTTCTTTAGGTGAAAGCTGTAACTCTGTGAGATGATTTCACAGAACACAAAGAAGTTTCTCAGAAAGCTTCTTTCTCTTTGTTATCGGAGGATATTTCCTTTGGCCCTATAGTCTTCAAAGGGATCCGAAATATCTGTTCTCAGATTCCACAGAAATAAGGCTAGCAAAGAGATCTACGAAACACAGATGTAACTCTGTGAGATGAATTCACAGAACACTAAGCAGTTTCTCAGAAAGCTTCTTTCCAGATTTCATCTGAGGATACTTCCTTTTTCACCATACCCCTCTATGGGCTTCCAAATATCACTTTGCCAATTCCACAAGAACTGTCTTAGCGAAAGGCTTCTTGAGGGGAAAGCTGTAACTCTGTGAGATGATTTCACAGAACACAAAGAAGTTTCTCAGAAAGCTTCTTTCTCTTTGTTATCGGAGGATATTTCCTTTGGCCCTATAGTCTTCAAAGGGATCCGAAATATCTGTTCTCAGATTCCACAGAAATAAGGCTAGCAAAGAGATCTACGAAACACAAATGTAACTCTGTGAGATGAATTCACAGAACACTAAGCAGTTTCTCAGAAAGCTTCTTTCAAGATTTCATCTGAGGATATTTCCATTTTCACCATAGCCCTCTAAGGGCTTCCAAATATCACTTTGCCAATTCCACAAGAACTGTCTTAGCGAAAGGCTTCTTGAGGAGAAAGCTGTAACTCTGTGAGATGATTTCACAGAACACAAAGAAGTTTCTCAGAAAGCCTCTTTCTCTTTGTTATCGGAGGATATTTCCTTTGGCCCTATAGTCTTCAAAATGATCCGAAATATCTGTTCTCAGATTCCACAGAAAGAAGGCTAGCAAAGAGATCCACGAAATACTGATGTAAATCTGTGAGTGGAAGTCACAAATCACAGAACAGTTTCTCAGAAAGCTTCTTTCCAGATTTCATCTGAGGATATTTCCTTTTTCACCATAGCCCTCTATGGGCTTCCAAATATCACTTTGCCAATTCCACAAGAACTCTCTTAGCGAAAGGATTCTTCAGGGGAAAGCTGTAACTCTGGAGATGATTTCACAGAACACAAAGAAGTTTCTCAGAAAGCTTCTTTCTCTTTTTTTAACGGAGGATATTTCCTTTGGCCCTATAATCTTCAAAGGGATCCGAAATATCTGTTCTCGGATTCCACAGAAATAAGGCTAGCAAAGAGATCCACGAAATACAGATGTAACTCTGAGAGTGGAAGTCACACATCACAGAGCAGTTTCTCAGAAAGCTTCTTTCCAGATTTCATCTGAGGATATTTCCTTTTTCAACATAGCCCTCTATGGGCTTCCAAATATCACTTTGCCAATTCCACAAGAATTGTCTTAGCGAAAGGCTTCTTGAGGGGAAAGCTGTAACTCTGTGAGATGATTTCACAGAACACAAAGAAGTTTCTCAGAAAGCTTCTTTCTCTTTGTTATCGGAGGATATTTCCTTTGCCCTATAGTCTTCAAAGGGATCCGAAATATCTGTTCTCAGATTCCACAGAAATAAGGCTAGCAAAGATATCTACGAAACACAGATGTAACTCTGTGAGATGAATTCACAGAACACTAAGCAGTTTCTCAGAAAGCTTCTTTCCAGATTTCATCTGAGGATATTTCCTTTTTCACCATAGCCCTCTATGGGCTTCCAAATATCACTTTGCCAATTCCACAAGAACTGTCTTAGCGAAAGGCTTCTGGAGGGGAAAGCTGTAACTCTGTGAGATGATTTCACAGAACACAAAGAAGTTTCTCAGAAAGCTTCTTTCTCTTTGTTATCGGAGGATATTTCCTTTTGCCCTATAGTCTTCAAAGGGATCCGAAATATCTGTTCTCAGATTCCACAGAAATAAGGCTAGCAAAGAGATCTGCGAAACACAGATGTAACTCTGTGAGATGAATTCACAGAACACTAAGCAGTTTCTCAGAAGGCTTTTTTCCAGATTTCATCTGAGGATATTTCCTTTTTCACCATAGCCCTCTATGGGCTTCCAAATATCACTTTGCCAATTCCACAAGAACTGTCTTAGCGAAAGGCTTCTTGAGGGGAAAGCTGTAACTCTGTGAGATGATTTCACAGAACACAAAGAAGTTTCTCAGACAGCTTCTTTCTCTTTGTTATCGGAGGATATTTCCTTTGGCCCTATAGTCTTCAAAGGGATCCGAAATATCTGTTCTCAGATTCCACAGAAATAAGGCTAGCAAAGAGATCTACGAAACACAGATGTAACTCTGTGAGTTGAATTCACGGAACACTAAGGAGTTTCTCAGAAAGCTTCTTTCCAGATTTCATCTGAGGATATTTCCTTTTTCAACATAGCCCTCTATGGGCTTCCAAATATCACTTTTCCAATTCCACAAGAACTGTCTTAGCGAAAGGCTTCGTGAGGCAAAGCTGTAACTCTGTGATATGATTTCACAGAACACAAAGAAGTTTCTCAGAAAGCTTCTTTCTCTTTGTTATCGGAGGATATTTCCTTTGGCCCTATAGTCTTCAAAGGGATCCGAAATATCTGTTCTCAGATTCCACAGAAATAAGGCTAGCAAAGAGATCCACGAAATACTGATGTAACTCTGTGAGTGGAAGTCACACATCACAGAGCAGTTTCTAAGAAAGCTTCTTTCCAGTTTTCATCTGAGGATGTTTCCTTTTTCACCATAGCCGTCTATGGGCTTCCAAATATCACTTTGCCAATGCCACGAGAACTGTCTTAGCGAAAGGGTTCTTGAGGAGAAAGCTGTAACTCTGTGAGATGATTTCGGAGAACACAAAGATGTTTCTCATAAAGCTTCTTTCTCTTTGTTATCGGAGGATATTTCTTTGGCCCTATAGTCTTCAAAGGGATCCGAAATATCTGTTCTCAGATTCCACAGAAATAAGGCTACCAAAGATATCTACGAAACACAGATGTAACTCTGTGAGATGAATTCACAGAACACTAAGCAGTTTCTCAGAAAGCTACTTTCCAGATTTCATCTGAGGATATTTCCTTTTTCACCATAGCCCTCTATGGGCTTCCAAATATCACTTTGCCAATTCCACAAGAACTGTCTAAGCGAAAGGCTTCTTGAGGGGTAAGCTGTAACTCTGTGAGATGATTTCACAGAACACAAAGAAGTTTCTCAGAAAGCTTCTTTCTCTTTGTTATCGGAGGATATTTCCTTTGGGCCTATACCCTCCAAAGGGATCCGAAATATCTGTTCTCAGATTCCAAAGAAATAAGGCTAGCAAAGAGATCCACGAAATACTGAAGTAACTCTGTGAGTGGACGTCACACATCACAGAGCAATTTCTCAGAAAGCTTCTTTCCAGATTTCATCTGAGGATATTTCCTTTTTCACCATAGCCCTCTATGGGCTTCCAAATATCACTTTGCCAATTCCACAACAACTGTCTTAGCGAAAGGCTTCTTAAGGGGAAAGCTGTAACTCTGTGAGATGATTTCACAGAACACAAAGAAGTTTCTCAGAAAGCTTCTTTCTCTTTGTTATCGGAGGATATTTCCTTTGGCCCTATAGTCTTCAAAGGGATCCGAAATATCTGTTCTCAGATTCCACAGAAATAAGGCTAGCAAAGAGATCTACGAAACACAGATGTACCTCTGTGAGATGAATTCACAGAACACTAAGCAGTTTCTCAGAAAGCTTCTTTCCAGATTTCATCTGAGGATATATCCTTTTTCACCATAGCCCTCTATGGGCTTTGAAATATCACTTTGCCAATTCCAAAAGAACTGTCTTAGCGAAAGGCTTTTTGAGGGGAGAGCTGTAACTCTGGAGATGATTTCACAGAACACAAAGAAGTTTCTCAGAAAGGTTCTTTCTCTTAGTTATCGGAGGATATTTAATTTGGCCCTATAGTCTTCAAAGGGATCCGAAATGTCTGTTCTCAGATTCCACAGAAATAAGGCTAGCAAAGTGATACACGAAATACAGATGTAACTCTGAGAGTGGAAGTCACACATCACAGAGCAGTTTCTCAGAGAGCTTATTTCCAGATTTCCTCTGAGGATATTTCCTTTTTCAACCTAGCTCTCTATGGGCTTCCAAATATCACTTTGCCAATTCCAAAAGAACTGTCTTAGCGAAAGGCTTTTTGAGGGGAGAGCTGTAACTCTGGAGATGATTTCACAGAACACAAAGAAGTTTCTCAGAAAGCTTCTTTCTCTTTGTTATGGGAGGATATTTCCTTTGGCCCTATAGTCTTCAAAGGGATCCGAAATATCTGTTCTCAGATTCCACAGAAATAAGGCTAGCAAAGATATCTACGAAACACAGATGTAACTCTGTGAGATGAATTCACAGAACACTAAGCAGTTTCTCAGAAAGCTTCTTTCCAGATTTCATCTGAGGATATTTCCTTTTTCACCAAAGCCCTCTATGGGCTTCCAAATATCACTTTGCCAATTCCACAAGAACTGTCTTCGCGAAAGGCTTCTTGAGGGGAAAGCTGAAACTCTGTGAGATGATTTCACAGAACACAAAGAAGTTTCTCAGAAAGCTTCTTTCTCTTTGTTATCGTAGGATATTTCCTTTGGCCCTATAGTCTTCAAAGGGATCCGAAATATCTGTTCTCAGATTCCACAGAAATAAGGCTAGCAAAGAGATCTACGAAACACAGATGTAACTCTGTGAGATGAATTCACGGAACACTAAGCTGTTTCTCAGAAAGCTTCTTTCCAGATTTCATCTGAGGATATTTCCTTTTTCAACGTAGCCCTCTATGGGCTTCCAAATATCACTTTGCCAATTCCACAAGAACTGTCTTCGCGAAAGGCTTCTTGAGGGGAAAGCTGTAACTCTGTGAGATGATTTCACAGAACACAAAGAAGTTTCTCAGAAAGCTTCTTTCTCTTAGTTATCGGAGGATATTTAATTTGGCCCTATAGTCTTCAAAGGGATCCGAAATATCTGTTCTCAGATTCCACAGAAAGAAGGCTAGCAAAGAGATCCACGAAATACTGATGTAAATCTGTGATTGGAAGTCACACATCACAGAACAGTTTCTCAGAAAGCTTCTTTCCAGATTTCATCTGAGGATATTTCCTTTTTCACCATAGCCCTCTTTGGGCTTCCAAATATCACTTTGCCAATTCCACAAGAACTGTCTCAGCGAAAGGCTTCTTGAGGGGAAAGCTGTAACTCTGTGAGATGATTTCACAGAACACAAAGAAGTTTCTCAGAAAGCTTCTTTCTCTTTGTTATCGGAGGATATTTCCTTTGGCCCTATAGTCTTCAAAGGGATCCGAAATATCTGTTCTCAGATTCCACAGAAATAAGGCTAGCAAAGAGATCTACGAAACACAGATGTAACTCTGTGAGATGAATTCACAGAACACTAAGCAGTTTCTCAGAAAGCTTCTTTCCAGATTTCATCTTAGGATATATCCTTTTTCAACGTAGCCCTCTATGGGCTTTGAAATATCACTTTGCCAATTCCACAAGAACTGTCTTAGCGAAAGGCTTCTTGAGGGGAGAGCTGTAACTCTGGAGATGATTTCACAGAACACAAAGAAGTTTCTCAGAAAGCTTCTTTCTCTTAGTTATCGGAGGATATTTAATTTGGCCCTATAGTCTTCAAAGGGATCCGAAATGTCTGTTCTCAGATTCCACAGAAATAAGGCTAGCAAAGAGATACACGAAATACAGATGTAACTCTGAGAGTGGAAGTCACACATCACAGAGCAGTTTCTCAGAGAGCTTATTTCCAGATTTCCTCTGAGGATATTTCCTTTTTCAACATAGCCCTCTATGGGCTTCCAAATATCACTTTGCCAATTCCCCAAGAACTGTCTCAGCGAAAGGCTTCTTGAGGAGAAAGCTGTAACTCTGTGAGATGATTTCGGAGAACACAAAGATGTTTCTCAGAAAGCTTCTTTCTCTTTGTTATCGGGGGATATTTCCTTTGGCCCTATAGTCTTCAAAGGGATCCGAAATATCTGTTCTCAGATTCCACAGGAATAAGGCTAGCAAAGAGATCTACGAAACACAGATGTAACTCTCTGAGATGAATTCACAGAACACTAAGCAGTTTCTCAGAAAGCTTCTTTCCAGATTTCATCTGAGGATATTTCCTTTTTCACCATAGCCCTCTATGGGCTTCCAAATATCACTTTGCCAATTCCACAAGAACTGTCTTAGCGAAAGGATTCTTCAGGGGAAAGCTGTAACTCTGGAGATGATTTCACAGAACACAAAGAAGTTTCTCAGAAAGCTTCTTTCTCTTTGTTAACGGAGGATATTTCCTTTGGCCCTGTAATCTTCAAAGGGATCCGAAATATCTGTTCTCGGATTCCACAGAAATAAGGCTAGCAAAGAGATCCACGAAATACAGATGTAACTCTGAGAGTGGAAGTCACACATCACAGAGCAGTTTCGCAGAAAGCTTCTTTCCAGATTTCATCTGAGGATATTTCCTTTTTCAACATAGCCCTCTATGGGCTTCCAAATATCACTTTGCCAATTCCACAAGAATTGTCTTAGCGAAAGGCTTCTTGAGGGGAAAGCTGTAACTCTGTGAGATGATTTCACAGAACACAAAGAAGTTTCTCAGAAAGCTTCTTTCTCTTTGTTATCGGAGGATATTTCCTTTGGCCCTATAGTCTTCAAAGGGATCCGAAATATCTGTTCTTAGATTCCACAGAAATAAGGCTAGCAAAGAGATCTACGAAACACAGATGTAACTCTGTGAGATGAATTCACAGAACACTAAGCAGTTTCTCAGAAAGCTTCTTTCCAGATTTCATCTGAGGATATTTCCATTTTCACCATAGCCCTCTATGGGCTTCCAAATATCACTTTGCCAATTCCACAAGAACTGTCTTAGCGAAAGGCTTCTTGAGGGGAAAGCTGTAACTCTGTGAGATGATTTCACAGAACACAAAGAAGTTTCTCAGAAAGCTTCTTTCTCTTTGTTATCGGAGGATATTTCCTTTTGCCCTATAGTCTTCAAAGGGATCCGAAATATCTGTTCTCAGATTCCACAGAAATAAGGCTAGCAAAGAGATCTGCGAAACACAGATGTAACTCTGTGCGATGAATTCACAGAACACTAAGCAGTTTCTCAGAAGGCTTCTTTCCAGATTTCATCTGAGGATATTTCCTTTTTCACCTTAACCCTCTATGGGCTTCCAAATATCACTTTGCCAATTCCACAAGAACGGTCTCAGCGAAAGGCTTCTTGAGGGGAAAGCTGTAACTCTGAGAGATGATTTCACAGAACACAAAGAAGTTTCTCAGACAGCTTCTTTCTCTTTGTTATCGGAGGATATTTCCTTTGGCCCTATAGTCTTCAAAGGGATCCGAAATATCTGTTCTCAGATTCCACAGAAATAAGGCTAGCAAAGAGATCTACGAAACACAGTAGTAACTCTGTGAGATGAATTCACGGAACACTAAGGAGTTTCGCAGAAAGCTTCTTTCCAGATTTCATCTGAGGATATTTCCTTTTTCAACATAGCCCTCTATGGGCTTCCAAATATCAATTTTCCAATTCCACAAGAACTGTCTTAGCGAAAGGCTTCGTGAGGCAAAGCTGTAACTCTGTGATATGATTTCACAGAACACAAAGAAGTTTCTCAGAAAGCTTCTTTCTCTTTGTTATCGGAGGATATTTCCTTTGGCCCTATAGTCTTCAAAGGGATCCGAAATATCTGTTCTCAGATTCCACAGAAATAAGGCTAGCAAAGATATCCACGAAATACTGATGTAACTCTGTGAGTGGAAGTCACACATCACAGAGCAGTTTCTAAGAAAGCTTCTTTCCAGATTTCATCTGAGGATATTTCCTTTTTCACCATAGCCCTCTATGGGCTTCCAAATATCACTTTGCCAATGCCACGAGAACTGTCTTAGCGAAAGGGTTCTTGAGGAGAAAGCTGTAACTCTGTGAGATGATTTCGGAGAACACAAAGATGTTTCTCATAAAGCTTCTTTCTCTTTGTTATCGGAGGATATTTCTTTGGCCCTATAGTCTTCAAAGGGATCCGAAATATCTGTTCTCAGATTCCACAGAAATAAGGCTAGCAAAGAGATCTACGAAACACAGATGTAACTCTGTGAGATGAATTCACAGAACACTAAGCAGTTTCTCAGA
Source organism: Macaca mulatta (assembly GCF_049350105.2). NCBI lineage: Eukaryota > Metazoa > Chordata > Mammalia > Primates > Cercopithecidae > Macaca > Macaca mulatta. The sequence goes on along the minus strand of NC_133416.1, from coordinate 39,250,666 downwards.
AAGCTTCTTTCCAGATTTCATCTGAGGATATATCCTTTTTCAACATAGCCCTCTATGGGCTTTGAAATATCACTTTGCCAATTCCACAAGAACTGTCTTAGCGAAAGGCTTCTTGAGGGGAGAGCTGTAACTCTGGAGATGATTTCACAGAACACAAAGAAGTTTCTCAGAAAGCTTCTTTCTCTTAGTTATCGGAGGATATTTAATTTGGCCCTATAGTCTTCAAAGGGATCCGAAATGTCTGTTCTCAGATTCCACAGAAATAAGGCTAGCAAAGAGATACATGAAATACAGATGTAACTCTGAGAGTGGAAGTCACACATCACAGAGCAGTTTCTCAGAGAGCTTATTTCCAGATTTCCTCTGAGGATATTTCCTTTTTCAACATAGCCCTCTATGGGCTTCCAAATATCACTTTGCCAATTCCACAAGAACTGTCTCAGCGAAAGGCTACTTGAGGAGAAAGCTGTAACTCTGTGAGATGATTTCGGAGAACACAAAGATGTTTCTCAGAAAGCTTCTTTCTCTTTGTTATCGGAGGATATTTCTTTCGCCCTATAGTCTTCAAGGGGATCCGAAATATCTGTTCTCAGATTACACAGAAATAAGGCTAGCAAAGAGATCTACGAAACACAGATGTAACTCTGTGAGATGAATTCACAGAACACTAAGCAGTTTCTCAGAAAGCTTCTTTCCAGATTTCATCTGTGGATATATCCTTTTTCACCATAGCCCTCTATGGGCTTTGAAATATCACTTTGCCAATTCCACAAGAACTGTCTTAGCGAAAGGCTTCTTGAGGGGAGAGCTGTAACTCTGGAGATGATTTCACAGAACACAAAGAAGTTTCTCAGAAAGCTTCTTTCTCTTAGTTATCGGAGGATATTTAATTTGGCCCTATAGACTTCAAAGGGATTCGAAATGTCTGTTCTCAGATTCCACAGAAATAAGGCTAGCAAAGAGATACACGAAATAGAGATGTAACTCTGAGAGTGGAAGTCACACATCACAAAGCAGTTTCTCAGAGAGCTTATTTCCAGATTTCCTCTGAGGATATTTCCTTTTTCAACATAGCACTCTATGGGCTTCCAAATATCACTTTGCCAATTCCACAGGAACTGTCTTAGCGAAAGGCTTCTTGAGGGGAAAGCTGTAACTCTGTGAGATGATTTCACAGAACACAAAGAAGTTTCTCAGAAAGCTTCTTTCTCTTTGTTATCAGAGGATATTTCCTTTGGCCCTATAGTCTTCAAAGGGATCCGAAATATCTGTTCTCAGGTTCCACAGAAATAAGGCTAGCAAAGAGATCTACGAAACACAGATGTAACTCTGTGAGATGAATTAACAGAACACTAAGCAGTTTCTCAGAAAGCTTCTTTCCTTAGTTATCGGAGGATATTTAATTTGGCCCTATAGTCTTCAAAGGGATCCGAAATGTCTGTTCTCAGATTCCACAGAAATAAGGCTAGCAAAGTGATACACGAAATACAGATGTAACTCTGAGAGTGGAAGTCACACATCACAGAGCAGTTTCTCAGAGAGCTTATTTCCAGATTTCCTCTGAGGATATTTCCTTTTTCAACCTAGCTCTCTATGGGCTTCCAAATATCACTTTGCCAATTCCAAAAGAACTGTCTTAGCGAAAGGCTTTTTGAGGGGAGAGCTGTAACTCTGGAGATGATTTCACAGAACACAAAGAAGTTTCTCAGAAAGCTTCTTTCTCTTTGTTATGGGAGGATATTTCCTTTGGCCCTATAGTCTTCAAAGGGATCCGAAATATCTGTTCTCAGATTCCACAGAAATAAGGCTAGCAAAGATATCTACGAAACACAGATGTAACTCTGTGAGATGAATTCACAGAACACTAAGCAGCTTCTCAGAAAGCTTCTTTCCAGATTTCATCTGAGGATATTTCCTTTTTCACCATAGTCCTCTATGGGCTTCCAAATATCACTTTGCCTATTCCACAAGAACTGTCTTAGCGAAAGGCTTCTTGAGGGGAAAGCTGTAACTCTGTGAGATGATCTCACAGAACACAAAGAAGTTTCTCAGAAAGCTTCTTTCTCTTTGTTATCGGAGGATATTTCCTTTGGCCCTATAGTCTTCAAAGGGATCCGAAATATCTGTTCTCAGATTCCACAGAAATAAGGCTAGCAAAGAGATCTACGAAACACATATGTAACCCTGTGAGATGAATTCACAGAACACTAAGCAGTTTCTCAGAAAGCTTCTTTCCAGATTTCATCTGAGGATATTTCCATTTTCACCATAGCCCTCTATGAGCTTCCAAATATCACTTTGCCAATTCCACAAGAACTGTCTTAGCGAAAGGCTTCTTGAGGGGAAAGCTGTAACTCTGTGAGATGATTTCACAGAACACAAAGAAGTTTCTCAGAAAGCTTCTTTCTCTTTGTTATCGGAGGATATTTCCTTTGGCCCTATAGTCTTCAAAATGATCCCAAATATCTGTTCTCAGATTCCACAGAAAGAAGGCTAGCAAAGAGATCCACGAAATACTGATGTAAATCTGTGAGTGGAAGTCTCACATCACAGAACAGTTTCTCAGAAAGCTTCTTTCCAGATTTCATCTGAGGATATTTCCTTTTTCAACATAGCCCTCTATGGGCTTCCAAATATCACTTTGCCAATTCCCCAAGAACTGTCTCAGCGAAAGGCTTCTTGAGGAGAAAGCTGTAAGTCTGTGAGATGATTTCACAGAACACAAAGAAGTTTCTCAGAAAGCTTCTTTCTCTTTGTTATTGGAGGATATTTCCTTTGGCCCTATAGTCTTCAAAGGGATCCGAAATATCTGTTCTCAGATTCCACAGAAATAAGGCTAGCAAAGAGATCTACGAAACACAGATGTAACTCTGTGAGATGAATTCACAGAACACTAAGCAGTTTCTCAGAAAGCTTCTTTCCAGATTTCATCTGAGGATATTTCCTTTTTCACCAAAGCCCTCTATGGGCTTCCAAATATCACTTTGCCAATTCCACAAGAACTGTCTTCGCGAAAGGCTTCTTGAGGGGAAAGCTGAAACTCTGTGAGATGATTTCACAGAACACAAAGAAGTTTCTCAGAAAGCTTCTTTCTCTTTGTTATCGTAGGATATTTCCTTTGGCCCTATAGTCTTCAAAGGGATCCGAAATATCTGTTCTCAGATTCCACAGAAATAAGGCTAGCAAAGAGATCTACGAAACACAGATGTAACTCTGTGAGATGAATTCACGGAACACTAAGCTGTTTCTCAGAAAGCTTCTTTCCAGATTTCATCTGAGGATATTTCCTTTTTCAACGTAGCCCTCTATGGGCTTCCAAATATCACTTTGCCAATTCCACAAGAACTGTCTTCGCGAAAGGCTTCTTGAGGGGAAAGCTGTAACTCTGTGAGATGATTTCACAGAACACAAAGAAGTTTCTCAGAAAGCTTCTTTCTCTTAGTTATCGGAGGATATTTAATTTGGCCCTATAGTCTTCAAAGGGATCCGAAATATCTGTTCTCAGATTCCACAGAAAGAAGGCTAGCAAAGAGATCCACGAAATACTGATGTAAATCTGTGATTGGAAGTCACACATCACAGAACAGTTTCTCAGAAAGCTTCTTTCCAGATTTCATCTGAGGATATTTCCTTTTTCACCATAGCCCTCTTTGGGCTTCCAAATATCACTTTGCCAATTCCACAAGAACTGTCTCAGCGAAAGGCTTCTTGAGGAGAAAGCTGTAACTCTGTGAGATGATTTCACAGAACACAAAGAAGTTTCTCAGAAAGCTTCTTTCTCTTTGTTATCGGAGGATATTTCCTTTGGCCCTATAGTCTTCAAAGGGATCCGAAATATCTGTTCTCAGATTCCACAGAAATAAGGCTAGCAAAGAGATCTACGAAACACAGATGTAACTCTGTGAGATGAATTCACAGAACACTAAGCAGTTTCTCAGAAAGCTTCTTTCCAGATTTCATCTTAGGATATATCCTTTTTCAACGTAGCCCTCTATGGGCTTTGAAATATCACTTTGCCAATTCCACAAGAACTGTCTTAGCGAAAGGCTTCTTGAGGGGAGAGCTGTAACTCTGGAGATGATTTCACAGAACACAAAGAAGTTTCTCAGAAAGCTTCTTTCTCTTAGTTATCGGAGGATATTTAATTTGGCCCTATAGTCTTCAAAGGGATCCGAAATGTCTGTTCTCAGATTCCACAGAAATAAGGCTAGCAAAGAGATACACGAAATACAGATGTAACTCTGAGAGTGGAAGTCACACATCACAGAGCAGTTTCTCAGAGAGCTTATTTCCAGATTTCCTCTGAGGATATTTCCTTTTTCAACATAGCCCTCTATGGGCTTCCAAATATCACTTTGCCAATTCCCCAAGAACTGTCTCAGCGAAAGGCTTCTTGAGGAGAAAGCTGTAACTCTGTGAGATGATTTCGGAGAACACAAAGATGTTTCTCAGAAAGCTTCTTTCTCTTTGTTATCGGGGGATATTTCCTTTGGCCCTATAGTCTTCAAAGGGATCTGAAATATCTGTTCTCAGATTCCACAGGAATAAGGCTAGCAAAGAGATCTACGAAACACAGATGTAACTCTCTGAGATGAATTCACAGAACACTAAGCAGTTTCTCAGAAAGCTTCTTTCCAGATTTCATCTGAGGATATTTCCTTTTTCACCATAGCCCTCTATGGGCTTCCAAATATCACTTTGCCAATTCCACAAGAACTGTCTTAGCGAAAGGATTCTTCAGGGGAAAGCTGTAACTGTGGAGATGATTTCACAGAACACAAAGAAGTTTCTCAGAAAGCTTCTTTCTCTTTGTTAACGGAGGATATTTCCTTTGGCCCTGTAATCTTCAAAGGGATCCGAAATATCTGTTCTCGGATTCCACAGAAATAAGGCTAGCAAAGAGATCCACGAAATACAGATGTAACTCTGAGAGTGGAAGTCACACATCACAGAGCAGTTTCGCAGAAAGCTTCTTTCCAGATTTCATCTGAGGATATTTCCTTTTTCAACATAGCCCTCTATGGGCTTCCAAATATCACTTTGCCAATTCCACAAGAATTGTCTTAGCGAAAGGCTTCTTGAGGGGAAAGCTGTAACTCTGTGAGATGATTTCACAGAACACAAAGAAGTTTCTCAGAAAGCTTCTTTCTCTTTGTTATCGGAGGATATTTCCTTTGGCCCTATAGTCTTCAAAGGGATCCGAAATATCTGTTCTTAGATTCCACAGAAATAAGGCTAGCAAAGAGATCTACGAAACACAGATGTAACTCTGTGAGGTGAATTCACAGAACACTAAGCAGTTTCTCAGAAAGCTTCTTTCCAGATTTCATCTGAGGATATTTCCTTTTTCACCATAGCCCTCTATGGGCTTCCAAATATCACTTTGCCAATTCCACAAGAACTGTCTTAGCGAAAGGCTTCTTGAGGGGAAAGCTGTAACTCTGTGAGATGATTTCACAGAACACAAAGAAGTTTCTCAGAAAGCTTCTTTCTCTTTGTTATCGGAGGATATTTCCTTTTGCCCTATAGTCTTCAAAGGGATCCGAAATATCTGTTCTCAGATTCCACAGAAATAAGGCTAGCAAAGAGATCTGCGAAACACAGATGTAACTCTGTGAGATGAATTCACAGAACACTAAGCAGTTTCTCAGAAGGCTTCTTTCCAGATTTCATCTGAGGATATTTCCTTTTTCACCATAACCCTCTATGGGCTTCCAAATATCACTTTGCCAATTCCACAAGAACGGTCTCAGCGAAAGGCTTCTTGAGGGGAAAGCTGTAACTCTGAGAGATGATTTCACAGAACACAAAGAAGTTTCTCAGACAGCTTCTTTCTCTTTGTTATCGGAGGATATTTCCTTTGGCCCTATAGTCTTCAAAGGGATCCGAAATATCTGTTCTCAGATTCCACAGAAATAAGGCTAGCAAAGAGATCTACGAAACACAGATGTAACTCTGTGAGATGAATTCACGGAACACTAAGGAGTTTCGCAGAAAGCTTCTTTCCAGATTTCATCTGAGGATATTTCCTTTTTCAACATAGCCCTCTATGGGCTTCCAAATATCACTTTTCCAATTCCACAAGAACTGTCTTAGCGAAAGGCTTCGTGAGGCAAAGCTGTAACTCTGTGATATGATTTCACAGAACACAAAGAAGTTTCTCAGAAAGCTTCTTTCTCTTTGTTATCGGAGGATATTTCCTTTGGCCCTATAGTCTTCAAAGGGATCCGAAATATCTGTTCTCAGATTCCACAGAAATAAGGCTAGCAAAGATATCCACGAAATACTGATGTAACTCTGTGAGTGGAAGTCACACATCACAGAGCAGCTTCTAAGAAAGCTTCTTTCCAGATTTCATCTGAGGATATTTCCTTTTTCACCATAGCCCTCTATGGGCTTCCAAATATCACTTTGCCAATGCCACGAGAACTGTCTTAGCGAAAGGGTTCTTGAGGAGAAAGCTGTAACTCTGTGAGATGATTTCGGAGAACACAAAGATGTTTCTCATAAAGCTTCTTTCTCTTTGTTATCGGAGGATATTTCTTTGGCCCTATAGTCTTCAAAGGGATCCGAAATATCTGTTCTCAGATTCCACAGAAATAAGGCTAGCAAAGAGATCTACGAAACACAGATGTAACTCTGTGAGATGAATTCACAGAACACTAAGCAGTTTCTCAGAAAGCTTCTTTCCAGATTTCATCTGAGGATATATCCTTTTTCAACATAGCCCTCTATGGGCTTTGAAATATCACTTTGCCAATTCCACAAGAACTGTCTTAGCGAAAGGCTTCTTGAGGGGAGAGCTGTAACTCTGGAGATGATTTCACAGAACACAAAGAAGTTTCTCAGAAAGCTTCTTTCTCTTAGTTATCGGAGGATATTTAATTTGGCCCTATAGTCTTCAAAGGGATCCGAAATGTCTTTTCTCAGATTCCACAGAAATAAGGCTAGCAAAGAGATACATGAAATACAGATGTAACTCTGAGAGTGGAAGTCACACATCACAGAGCAGTTTCTCAGAGAGCTTATTTCCAGATTTCCTCTGAGGATATTTCCTTTTTCAACATAGCCCTCTATGGGCTTCCAAATATCACTTTGCCAATTCCACAAGAACTGTCTCAGCGAAAGGCTACTTGAGGAGAAAGCTGTAACTCTGTGAGATGATTTCGGAGAACACAAAGATGTTTCTCAGAAAGCTTCTTTCTCTTTGTTATCGGAGGATATTTCTTTCGCCCTATAGTCTTCAAGGGGATCCGAAATATCTGTTCTCAGATTACACAGAAATAAGGCTAGCAAAGAGATCTACGAAACACAGATGTAACTCTGTGAGATGAATTCACAGAACACTAAGCAGTTTCTCAGAAAGCTTCTTTCCAGATTTCATCTGTGGATATATCCTTTTTCACCATAGCCCTCTATGGGCTTTGAAATATCACTTTGCCAATTCCACAAGAACTGTCTTAGCGAAAGGCTTCTTGAGGGGAGAGCTGTAACTCTGGAGATGATTTCACAGAACACAAAGAAGTTTCTCAGAAAGCTTCTTTCTCTTAGTTATCGGAGGATATTTAATTTGGCCCTATAGACTTCAAAGGGATTCGAAATGTCTGTTCTCAGATTCCACAGAAATAAGGCTAGCAAAGAGATACACGAAATAGAGATGTAACTCTGAGAGTGGAAGTCACACATCACAAAGCAGTTTCTCAGAGAGCTTATTTCCAGATTTCCTCTGAGGATATTTCCTTTTTCAACATAGCACTCTATGGGCTTCCAAATATCACTTTGCCAATTCCACAAGAACTGTCTTAGCGAAAGGATTCTTGAGGGGAAAGCTGTAACTCTGTGAGATGATTTCACAGAACAAAAAGAAGTTTCTGAGAAAGCTTCTTTCTCTTTGTTATCGTAGGATATTTCCTTTGGCCCTATAGTCTTCAAAGGGATCCGAAATATCTGTTCTCAGATTCCACAGAAATAAGGCTAGCAAAGAGATCTACGAAACACAGATGTAACTCTGTGAGATGAATTCACAGAACACTAAGCAGTTTCTCAGAAAGCTTCTTTCCAGATTTCATCTGAGGATATTTCCTTTTTCACCATAGCCCTCTATGGGCTTCCAAATATCACTTTGCCAATTCCACAGGAACTGTCTTAGCGAAAGGCTTCTTGAGGGGAAAGCTGTAACTCTGTGAGATGATTTCACAGAACACAAAGAAGTTTCTCAGAAAGCTTCTTTCTCTTTGTTATCGGAGGATATTTCCTTTGGCCCTATAGTCTTCAAAGGGATCCGAAATATCTGTTCTCAGGTTCCACAGAAATAAGGCTAGCAAAGAGATCTACGAAACACAGATGTAACTCTGTGAGATGAATTAACAGAACACTAAGCAGTTTCTCAGAAAGCTTCTTTCCAGATTTCATCAGAGGATATTTCCTTTTTCAACATAGCCCTCTATGGGCTTCCAAATATCACTTTGCCAATTCCACAAGAACTGTCTTAGCGAAAGGCTTCTTGAGTGGAAAGCTGTAACTCTGTGAGATGATTTCACGGAACACAAAGAAGTTTCTCAGAAAGCTTCTTTCTCTTTGTTATCGGAGGATATTTCCTTTTGCCCTATAGTCTTCAAAGGGATCCGAAATATCTGTTCTCAGATTCCACAGAAATAAGGCTAGCAAAGAGATCTGCGAAACACAGATGTAACTCTGTGAGATGAATTCACAGAACACTAAGCAGTTTCTCAGAAGGCTTCTTTCCAGATTTCATCTGAGGATATTTCCTTTTTCACCATAACCCTCTATGGGCTTCCAAATATCACTTTGCCAATTCCACAAGAACGGTCTCAGCGAAAGGCTTCTTGAGGGGAAAGCTGTAACTCTGAGAGATGATTTCACAGAACACAAAGAAGTTTCTCAGACAGCTTCTTTCTCTTTGTTATCGGAGGATATTTCCTTTGGCCCTATAGTCTTCAAAGGGATCCGAAATATCTGTTCTCAGATTCCACAGAAATAAGGCTAGCAAAGAGATCTACGAAACACAGATGTAACTCTGTGAGATGAATTCACGGAACACTAAGGAGTTTCGCAGAAAGCTTCTTTCCAGATTTCATCTGAGGATATTTCCTTTTTCAACATAGCCCTCTATGGGCTTCCAAATATCACTTTTCCAATTCCACAAGAACTGTCTTAGCGAAAGGCTTCGTGAGGCAAAGCTGTAACTCTGTGATATGATTTCACAGAACACAAAGAAGTTTCTCAGAAAGCTTCTTTCTCTTTGTTATCGGAGGATATTTCCTTTGGCCCTATAGTCTTCAAAGGGATCCGAAATATCTGTTCTCAGATTCCACAGAAATAAGGCTAGCAAAGATATCCACGAAATACTGATGTAACTCTGTGAGTGGAAGTCACACATCACAGAGCAGCTTCTAAGAAAGCTTCTTTCCAGATTTCATCTGAGGATATTTCCTTTTTCACCATAGCCCTCTATGGGCTTCCAAATATCACTTTGCCAATGCCACGAGAACTGTCTTAGCGAAAGGGTTCTTGAGGAGAAAGCTGTAACTCTGTGAGATGATTTCGGAGAACACAAAGATGTTTCTCATAAAGCTTCTTTCTCTTTGTTATCGGAGGATATTTCTTTGGCCCTATAGTCTTCAAAGGGATCCGAAATATCTGTTCTCAGATTCCACAGAAATAAGGCTAGCAAAGAGATCTACGAAACACAGATGTAACTCTGTGAGATGAATTCACAGAACACTAAGCAGTTTCTCAGAAAGCTTCTTTCCAGATTTCATCTGAGGATATATCCTTTTTCAACATAGCCCTCTATGGGCTTTGAAATATCACTTTGCCAATTCCACAAGAACTGTCTTAGCGAAAGGCTTCTTGAGGGGAGAGCTGTAACTCTGGAGATGATTTCACAGAACACAAAGAAGTTTCTCAGAAAGCTTCTTTCTCTTAGTTATCGGAGGATATTTAATTTGGCCCTATAGTCTTCAAAGGGATCCGAAATGTCTTTTCTCAGATTCCACAGAAATAAGGCTAGCAAAGAGATACATGAAATACAGATGTAACTCTGAGAGTGGAAGTCACACATCACAGAGCAGTTTCTCAGAGAGCTTATTTCCAGATTTCCTCTGAGGATATTTCCTTTTTCAACATAGCCCTCTATGGGCTTCCAAATATCACTTTGCCAATTCCACAAGAACTGTCTCAGCGAAAGGCTACTTGAGGAGAAAGCTGTAACTCTGTGAGATGATTTCGGAGAACACAAAGATGTTTCTCAGAAAGCTTCTTTCTCTTTGTTATCGGAGGATATTTCTTTCGCCCTATAGTCTTCAAGGGGATCCGAAATATCTGTTCTCAGATTACACAGAAATAAGGCTAGCAAAGAGATCTACGAAACACAGATGTAACTCTGTGAGATGAATTCACAGAACACTAAGCAGTTTCTCAGAAAGCTTCTTTCCAGATTTCATCTGTGGATATATCCTTTTTCACCATAGCCCTCTATGGGCTTTGAAATATCACTTTGCCAATTCCACAAGAACTGTCTTAGCGAAAGGCTTCTTGAGGGGAGAGCTGTAACTCTGGAGATGATTTCACAGAACACAAAGAAGTTTCTCAGAAAGCTTCTTTCTCTTAGTTATCGGAGGATATTTAATTTGGCCCTATAGACTTCAAAGGGATTCGAAATGTCTGTTCTCAGATTCCACAGAAATAAGGCTAGCAAAGAGATACACGAAATAGAGATGTAACTCTGAGAGTGGAAGTCACACATCACAAAGCAGTTTCTCAGAGAGCTTATTTCCAGATTTCCTCTGAGGATATTTCCTTTTTCAACATAGCACTCTATGGGCTTCCAAATATCACTTTGCCAATTCCACAAGAACTGTCTTAGCGAAAGGATTCTTGAGGGGAAAGCTGTAACTCTGTGAGATGATTTCACAGAACAAAAAGAAGTTTCTGAGAAAGCTTCTTTCTCTTTGTTATCGTAGGATATTTCCTTTGGCCCTATAGTCTTCAAAGGGATCCGAAATATCTGTTCTCAGATTCCACAGAAATAAGGCTAGCAAAGAGATCTACGAAACACAGATGTAACTCTGTGAGATGAATTCACAGAACACTAAGCAGTTTCTCAGAAAGCTTCTTTCCAGATTTCATCTGAGGATATTTCCTTTTTCACCATAGCCCTCTATGGGCTTCCAAATATCACTTTGCCAATTCCACAGGAACTGTCTTAGCGAAAGGCTTCTTGAGGGGAAAGCTGTAACTCTGTGAGATGATTTCACAGAACACAAAGAAGTTTCTCAGAAAGCTTCTTTCTCTTTGTTATCGGAGGATATTTCCTTTGGCCCTATAGTCTTCAAAGGGATCCGAAATATCTGTTCTCAGGTTCCACAGAAATAAGGCTAGCAAAGAGATCTACGAAACACAGATGTAACTCTGTGAGATGAATTAACAGAACACTAAGCAGTTTCTCAGAAAGCTTCTTTCCAGATTTCATCAGAGGATATTTCCTTTTTCAACATAGCCCTCTATGGGCTTCCAAATATCACTTTGCCAATTCCACAAGAACTGTCTTAGCGAAAGGCTTCTTGAGTGGAAAGCTGTAACTCTGTGAGATGATTTCACGGAACACAAAGAAGTTTCTCAGAAAGCTTCTTTCTCTTTGTTATCGGAGGATATTTCCTTTGGCCCTATAGCCTTCTCAGGGATCCGAAATATCTGTTGTCAGATTCCACAGAAAGAAGGCTAGCAAAGAGATCCACGAAATACTGATGTAACTCTGTGAGTGGAAGTCACACATCACAGAACAGTTTCTCAGAAAGCTTCTTTCCAGATTTCATCTGAGGATATTTCCTTTTTCACCATAGCCCTCTATGGGCTTCCAAATATCACTTTGCCAATTCCACAGGAACTGTCTTAGCGAAAGGATTCTTCAGGGGAAAGCTGTAACTCTGGAGATGATTTCACAGAACACAAAGAAGTTTCTCAGAAAGCTTCTTTCTCTTTGTTAACGGAGGATATTTCCTTTGGCCCTATAATCTTCAAAGGGATCCGAAATATCTGTTCTCGGATTCCACAGAAATAAGGCTAGCAAAGAGATGCACGAAATACAGATGTAACTCTGAGAGTGGAAGTCACACATCACAGAGCAGTTTCGCAGAAAGCTTCTTTCCAGATTTCATCTGAGGATATTTCCTTTTTCACCATAGCCCTCTATGGGCTTCCAAATATCACTTTGCGAATTCCACAAGAATTGTCTTAGCGAAAGGCTTCTTGAGGGGAAAGCTGTAACTCTGTGAGATGATTTCACAGAACACAAAGAAGTTTCTCAGAAAGCTTCTTTCTCTTTGTTATCGGAGGATATTTCCTTTGGCCCTATAGTCTTCAAAGGGATCCGAAATATCTGTTCTCAGATTCCACAGAAGTAAGGATAGCAAAGAGATCTACGAAACACAGATGTAACTCTGTGAGATGAATTCACAGAACACTAAGCAGTTTCTCAGAAAGCTTCTTTCCAGATTTCATCTGAGGAAATTTCCTTTTTACCATAGCCCTCTATAGGCTTCCAAATATCACTTTACCAATTCCACAAGAACTGTCTTAGCGAAAGGCTTCTTGAGGGGAAAGCTGTAACTCTGTGAGATGATTTCACAGAACACAAAGAAGTTTCTCAGAAAGCTTCTTTCTCTTTGTTATCGGAGGATATTTCCTTTTGCCCTATAGTCTTCAAAGGGATCCGAAATATCTGTTCTCAGATTCCACAGAAATAAGGCTAGCAAAGAGATCTGCGAAACACAGATGTAACTCTGTGAGATGAATTCACAGAACACTAAGCAGTTTCTCAGAAGGCTTCTTTCCAGATTTCATCTGAGGATATTTCCTTTTTCACCATAGCCCTCTATGGGCTTCCAAATATCACTTTTCCAATTCCACAAGAACTGTCTTAGTGAAAGGCTTCGTGAGGCAAAGCTGTAACTCTGTGATATGATTTCACAGAACACAAAGAAGTTTCTCAGAAAGCTTCTTTCTCTTTGTTATCGGAGGATATTTCCTTTGGCCCTATAGTCTTCAAAGGGATCCGAAATATCTGTTCTCAGATTCCACAGAAATAAGGCCAACAAAGAGATCCACGAAATACTGATGTAACTCGGTGAGTGGAAGTCACACATCACAGAGCAGTTTCTAAGAAAGCTTCTTTCCAGATTTCATCTGAGGATATTTCCTTTTTCACCATAGCCCTCTATGGGCTTCCAAATATCACTTTGCCAATGCCACGAGAACTGTCTTAGCGAAAGGGTTCTTGAGGAGAAGGCTGTAACTCTGTGAGATGATTTCGGAGAACACAAAGATGTTTCTCATAAAGCTTCTTTCTCTTTGTTATCGGAGGATATTTCTTTGGCCCTATAGTCTTCAAAGGGATCCGAAATATCTGTTCTCAGATTCCACAGAAATAAGGCTAGCAAAGAGATCTACGAAACACAGATGTAACTCTGTGAGATGAATTCACAGAACACTAGGCAGTTTCTCAGAAAGCTTCTTTCCAGATTTCATCTGAGGATATATCCTTTTTCAACATAGCCCTCTATGGGCTTTGAAATATCACTTTGCCAATTCCACAAGAACTGTCTTAGCGAAAGGCTTCTTGAGGGGAGAGCGGTAACTCTGGAGATGATTTCACAGAACACAAAGAAGTTTCTCAGAAAGCTTCTTTCTCTTAGTTATCGGAGGATATTTAATTTGGCCCTATAGTCTTCAAAGGGATCCGAAATGTCTGTTCTCAGATTCCACAGAAATAAGGCTAGCAAAGAGATACACGAAATACAGATGTAACTCTGAGAGTGGAAGTCACACATCACAGAGCAGTTTCTCAGAGAGCTTATTTCCAGATTTCCTCTGAGGATATTTCCTTTTTCAACATAGCCCTCTATGGGCTACCAAATATCACTTTGCCAATTCCCCAAGAACTGTCTCAGCGAAAGGCTTCTTGAGGAGAAAGCTGTAACTCTGTGAGATGATTTCGGAGAACACAAAGATGTTTCTCAGAAAGCTTCTTTCTCTTTGTTATAGGGGGATATTTCCTTTGGCCCTATAGTCTTCAAAGGGATCCGAAATATCTGTTCTCAGATTCCACAGAAATAAGGCTAGCAAAGAGATCTACGAAACACAGATGTAACTCTGTGAGATGAATTCACAGAACACTAAGCAGTTTCTCAGAAAGCTTCTTTCCAGATTTCATCTGAGGATATTTCCATTTTCACCATAGCCCTCTATGGGCTTCCAAATATCACTTTGCCAATTCCACAAGAACTGTCTTAGCGAAAGGCTTCTTGAGGAGAAAGCTGTAACTCTGTGAGATGATTTCACAGAACACAAAGAAGTTTCTCAGAAAGCCTCTTTCTCTTTGTTATCGGAGGATATTTCATTTGGCCCTATAGTCTTCAAAATGATCCGAAATATCTGTTCTCAGATTCCACAGAAAGAAGGCTAGCAAAGAGATCCACGAAATACTGATGTAAATCTGTGAGTGGAAGTCACACATCACAGAACAGTTTCTCAGAAAGCTTCTTTCCAGATTTCATCTGAGGATATTTCCTTTTTCACCATAGCCCTCTATGGGCTTCCAAATATCACTTTGCCAATTCCACAAGAACTGTCTTAGCGAAAGGATTCTTCAGGGGAAAGCTGTAACTCTGGAGATGATTTCACAGAACACAAAGAAGTTTCTCAGAAAGCTTCTTTCTCTTTGTTAACGGAGGATATTTCCTTTGGCCCTATAATCTTCAAAGGGATCCGAAATATCTGTTCTCCGATTCCACAGAAATAAGGCTAGCAAAGAGATCCACGAAATACAGATGTAACTCTGAGAGTGGAAGTCACACATCACAGAGCAGTTTCGCAGAAAGCTTCTTTCCAGATTTCATCTGAGGATATTTCCTTTTTCAACATAGCCCTCTATGGGCTTCCAAATATCACTTTGCCAATTCCACAAGAATTGTCTTAGCGAAAGGCTTCTTGTGGGGAAAGCTGTAACTCTGTGAGATGATTTCACAGAACACAAAGAAGTTTCTCAGAAAGCTTCTTTCTCTTTGTTATCGGAGGATATTTCCTTTGGCCCTATAGTCTTCAAAGGGATCCGAAATATCTGTTCTCAGATTCCACAGAAATAAGGCTAGCAAAGAGATCTGCGAAACACAGATGTAACTCTGTGAGATGAATTCACAGAACACTAAGCAGTTTCTCAGAAGGCTTCTTTCCAGATTTCATCTGAGGATATTTCCTTTTTCACCATAGCCCTCTATGGGCTTCCAAATATCACTTTGCCAACTCCACAAGAACTGTCTTAGCGAAAGGCTTCTTGAGGGGAAAGCTGTAACTCTGTGAGATGATTTCACAGAACACAAAGAAGTTTCTCAGACAGCTTCTTTCTCTTTGTTATCGGAGGATATTTCCTTTGGCCCTATAGTCTTCAAAGGGATCCGAAATGTCTGTTCTCAGATTCCACAGAAATAAGGCTAGCAAAGAGATCTACGAAACACAGATGTAACTCTCTGAGATGAATTCACGGAACACTAAGGAGTTTCTCAGAAAACTTCTTTCCAGATTTCATCTGAGGATATTTCCTTTTTCAACATAGCCCTCTATGGGCTTCCAAATATCACTTTTCCAATTCCACAAGAACTGCCTTAGCGAAAGGCTTCGTGAGGCAAAGCTTTAACTCTGTGATATGATTTCACAGAACACAAAGAAGTTTCTCAGAAAGCTTCTTTCTCTTTGTTATCGGAGGATATTTCCTTTGGCCCTATAGTCTTCAAAGGGATCCGAAATATCTGTTCTCAGATTCCACAGAAATAAGGCTAGCAAAGAGATCCACGAAATACTGATGTAACTCTGTGAGTGGAAGTCACACATCACAGAGCAGTTTCTAAGAAAGCTTCTTTCCAGATTTCATCTGAGGATATTTCCTTTTTCACCATAGCCCTCTATTGGCTTCCAAATATCACTTTGCCAATGCCACGAGAACTGTCTTAGCGAAAGGGTTCTTGAGGAGAAAGCTGTAACTCTGTGAGATGATTTCGAAGAACACAAAGATGTTTCTCATAAAGCTTCTTTCTCTTTGTTATCGGAGGATATTTCTTTGGCCCTATAGTCTTCAAAGGGATCCGAAATATCTATTCTCAGATTCCACAGAAATAAGGCCAGCAAAGAGATCTACGAAACACAGATGTAACTCTGTGAGATGAATTCACAGAACACTAAGCAGTTTCTCAGAAAGCTTCTTTCCAGATTTCATCTGAGGATATATCCTTTTTCAACATAGCCCTCTATGGGCTTTGAAATATCACTTTGCCAATTCCACAAGAACTGTCTTAGCGAAAGGCTTCTTGAGGGGAGAGCTGTAACTCTGGAGATGATTTCACAGAACACAAAGAAGTTTCTCAGAAAGCTTCTTTCTCTTAGTTATCGGAGGATATTTAATATGGCCCTATAGTCTTCAAAGGGATCCAAAAAGTCTATTCTCAGATTCCACAGAAATAAGGCTAGCAAAGAGATACACGAAATAGAGATGTAACTCTGAGAGTGGAAGTCACACATCACAGAGCAGTTTCTCAGAGAGCTTATTTCCAGATTTCCTCTGAGGATATTTCCTTTTTCAACATAGCCCTCTATGGGCTTCCAAATATCACTTTGCCAATTCCACAAGAACTGTCTTAGCGAAAGGCTTCTTGAGGGGAAAGCTGTAACTCTGTGAGATGATTTCACAGAACACAAAGAAGTTTCTCAGAAAGCTTCTTTCTCTTTGTTAACGGAGGATATTTCCTTTGGCCCTATAATCTTCAAAGGGATCCGAAATATCTGTTCTCCGATTCCACAGAAATAAGGCTAGCAAAGAGATCCACGAAATACAGATGTAACTCTGAGAGTGGAAGTCACACATCACAGAGCACTTTCGCAGAAAGCTTCTTTCCAGATTTCATCTGAGGATATTTCCTTTTTCAACATAGCCCTCTATGGGCTTCCAAATATCACTTTGCCAATTCCACAAGAATTGTCTTAGCGAAAGGCTTCTTGAGGGGAAAGCTGTAACTCTGTGAGATGATTTCACAGAACACAAAGAAGTTTCTCAGAAAGCTTCTTTCTCTTTGTTATCGGAGGATATTTCCTTTAGCCCTATAGTCTTCAACGGGATCCGAAATATCTGTTCTCAGATTCCACAGAAATAAGGCTAGCAAAGAGATCTACGAAACACAGATGTAACTCTGTGAGATGAATTCACAGAACACTAAGCAGTTTCTCAGAAAGCTTCTTTCCAGATTTCATCTGAGGATATTTCCTTTTTCACCGTAGCCCTCTGGGCTGCCAAATATCACTTTGCCAATTCCACAAGAACTGTCTTAGCGAAAGGCTTCTTGAGGGGAAAGCTGTAACTCTGTGAGATGATTTCACAGAACACAAAGAAGTTTCTCAGAAAGCTTCTTTCTCTTTGTTATCGGAGGATATTTCCTTTTGCCCTATAGTCTTCAAAGGGATCCGAAATATCTGTTCTCAGATTCCACAGAAATAAGGCTAGCAAAGAGATCTGCGAAACACAGATGTAACTCTGTGAGATGAATTCACAGAACACTAAGCCGTTTCTCAGAAAGCTTCTCTTCCAGATTTCATCTGAGGATATTTCCTTTTTCACCATAGCCCTCTATGGGCTTCCAAATATCACTTTGCCAACTCCACAAGAACTGTCTTAGCGAAAGGCTTCTTGAGGGGAAAGCTGTAACTCTGTGAGATGATTTCACAGAACACAAAGAAGTTTCTCAGACAGCTTCTTTCTCTTTGTTATCGGAGGATATTTCCTTTGGCCCTATAGTCTTCAAAGGGATCCGAAATATCTGTTCTCAGATTCCACAGAAATAAGGCTAGCAAAGAGATCTACGAAACACAGATGTAACTCTGTGAGATGAATTCACGGAACACTAAGGAGTTTCTCAGAAAACTTCTTTCCAGATTTCATCTGAGGATATTTCCTTTTTCAACATAGACCTCTATGGGCTTCCAAATATCACTTTTCCAATTCCACAAGAACTGTCTTAGCGAAAGGCTTCGTGAGGCAAAGCTGTAACTCTGTGATATGATTTCACAGAACACAAAGAAGTTTCTCAGAAAGCTTCTTTCTCTTTGTTATCGGAGGATATTTCCTTTGGCCCTATAGTCTTCAAAGGGATCCGAAATATCTGTTCTCAGATTCCACAGAAATAAGGCTAGCAAAGAGATCCACGAAATACTGATGTAACTCTGTGAGTGGAAGTCACACATCACAGAGCAGTTTCTAAGAAAGCTTCTTTCCAGATTTCATCTGAGGATATTTCCTTTTTCACCATAGCCCTCTATGGGCTTCCAAATATCACTTTGCCAATGCCACGAGAACTGTCTAAGCGAAAGGGATCTTGAGGAGAAAGCTGTAACTCTGTGAGATGATTTCGGAGAACACAAAGATGTTTCTCATAAAGCTTCTTTCTCTTTGTTATCGGAGGATATTTCTTTGGCCCTATAGTCTTCAAAGGGATCCGAAATATCTGTTCTCAGATTCCACAGAAATAAGGCTAGCAAAGAGATCTACGAAACACAGATGTAACTCTGTGAGATGAATTCACAGAACACTAAGCAGTTTCTCAGAAAGCTTCTTTCCAGATTTCATCTGAGGATATATCCTTTTTCAACATAGCCCTCTATGGGCTTTGAAATATCACTTTGCCAATTCCACAAGAACTGTCTTAGCGAAAGGCTTCTTGAGGGGAGAGCTGTAACTCTGGAGATGATTTCACAGAACACAAAGAAGTTTCTCAGAAAGCTTCTTTCTCTTAGTTATCGGAGGATATTTAATTTGGCCCTATAGTCTTCAAAGGGATCCGAAATGTCTGTCCTCAGATTCCACAGAAATAAGGCTAGCAAAGAGATACACGAAATACAGATGTAACTCTGAGAGTGGAAGTCACACATCACAGAGCAGTTTCTCAGAGAGCTTATTTCCAGATTTCCTCTGAGGATATTTCCTTTTTCAACATAGCCCTCTATGGGCTTCCAAATATCACTTTGCCAATTCCCCAAGAACTGTCTCAGCGAAAGGCTTCTTGAGGAGAAAGCTGTAACTCTGTGAGATGATTTCGGAGAACACAAAGATGTTTATCAGAAAGCTTCTTTCTCTTTGTTATCGGAGGATATTTCTTTGGCCCTATAGTCTTCAAAGGGATCCGTAATATCTGTTCTCAGATTCCACAGAAATAAGGCTAGCAAAGAGATCCACGAAATACTGATGTAACTCTGTGAGTGGAAGTCACACATCACAGAGCAGTTTCTAAGAAAGCTTCTTTCCAGATTTCATCTGAGGATATTTCCTTTTTCACCATAGCCCTCTATGGGCTTCCAAATATCACTTTGCCAATGCCACGAGAACTGTCTTAGCGAAAGGGTTCTTGAGGAGAAAGCTGTAACTCTGTGAGATGATTTCACAGAACACAAAGAAGTTTCTCAGAAAGCTTCTTTCTCTTTGTTATCGGAGGATATTTCTTTGGCCCTATAGTCTTCAAAGGGATCCGAAATGTCTGTTCTCAGATTCCACAGAAATAAGGCTAGCAAAGAGATCTACGAAACACAGATGTAACTCTGTGAGATGAATTCAGAGAACACTAAGCAGTTTCTCAGAAAGCTTCTTTCCAGATTTCATCTGAGGATATTTCCTTTTTCACCATAGCCCTCTATGGGCTTTGAAATATCACTTTGCCAATTCCACAAGAACTGTCTTAGCGAAAGGCTTCTTGAGGGGAGAGCTGTAACTCTGGAGATGATTTCACAGAACACAAAGAAGTTTCTCAGAAAGCTTCTTTCTCTTAGTTATCGGAGGATATTTAATTTGGCCCTATAGACTTCAAAGGGATTCGAAATGTCTGTTCTCAGATTCCACAGAAATAAGGCTAGCAAAGAGATACAGGAAATAGAGATGTAACTCTGAGAGTGGATGTCACACGTCACAGAGCAGTTTCTCAGAGAGCTTATTTCCAGATTTCCTCTGAGGATATTTCCTTTTTCAACATAGCCCTCTATGGGCTTCCAAATATCACTTTGCCAATTCCACAAGAACTGTCTTAGCGAAAGGCTTCTTGAGGGGAAAGCTGTAACTCTGTGAGATGATTTCACAGAATACAAAGAAGTTTCTCAGAAAGCTTCTTTCTCTTTGTTATCGTACGATATTTCCTTTGGCCCTATAGTCTTCAAAGGGATCCGAAATATCTGTTCTCAGAATCCACAGAAATAAGGCTAGCAAAGAGATCTACGAAACACAGATGTAACTCTGTGAGATGAATTCACAGAACACTAAGCAGTTTCTCAGAAAGCTTCTTTCCAGATTTCATCTGAGGATATTTCCTTTTTCACCATAGCACTCTATGGGCTTCCAAATATCACTTTGCCAATTCCACAGGAACTGTCTTAGCGAAAGGCTTCTTGAGGGGAAAGCTGTAACTCTGTGAGATGATTTCACAGAACACAAAGAAGTTTCTCAGAAAGCTTCTTTCTCTTTGTTATCGGAGGATATTTCCTTTGGCCCTATAGTCTTCAAAGGGATCCGAAATATCTGTTCTCAGGTTCCACAGAAATAAGGCTAGCAAAGAGATCTACGAAACACAGATGTAACTCTGTGAGATGAATTCACAGAACACTAAGCAGTTTCTCAGAAAGCTTCTTTCCAGATTTCATCACAGGATATTTCCTTTTTCACCATAGCCCTCTATGGGCTTCCAAATATCACTTTGCCAATTCCACAAGAACTGTCTTAGCGAAAGGCTTCTTGAGGGGAAAGCTGTAACTCTGTGAGATGATTTCACGGAACACAAAGAAGTTTCTCAGAAAGCTTCTTTCTCTTTGTTATCGGAGGATATTTCCTTTGGCCCTATAGCCTTCTCAGGGATCCAAAATATCTGTTGTCAGATTCCACAGAATGAAGGCTAGCAAAGAGATCCACGAAATACTGATGTAACTCTGTGAGTGGAAGTCACACATCACAGAGCAGTTTCTCAGAAAGCTTCTTTCCAGATTTCATCTGAGGATATTTCCTTTTTCACCATAGCCCTCTATAGGCTTCCAATTATCACTTTGCCAATTCCACCAGAACTGTCTTAGCGAAAGGCTTCTTTAGGTGAAAGCTGTAACTCTGTGAGATGATTTCACAGAACACAAAGAAGTTTCTCAGAAAGCTTCTTTCTCTTTGTTATCGGAGGATATTTCCTTTGGCCCTATAGTCTTCAAAGGGATCCGAAATATCTGTTCTCAGATTCCACAGAAAGACTGCTAGCAAAGAGATCTACGAAACACAGATGTAACTCTGTGAGATGAATTCACAGAACACTAAGCAGTTTCTCAGAAAGCTTCTTTCCAGATTTCATCTGAGGATACTTCCTTTTTCACCATACCCCTCTATGGGCTTCCAAATATCACTTTGCCAATTCCACAAGAACTGTCTTAGCGAAAGGCTTCTGGAGGGGAAAGCTGTAACTCTGTGAGATGATTTCACAGAACACAAAGAAGTTTCTCAGAAAGCTTCTTTCTCTTTGTTATCGGAGGATATTTCCTTTGGCCCTATAGTCTTCAAAGGGATCCGAAATATCTGTTCTCAGATTCCACAGAAATAAGGCTAGCAAAGAGATCTACGAAACACAAATGTAACTCTGTGAGATGAATTCACAGAACACTAAGCAGTTTCTCAGAAAGCTTCTTTCAAGATTTCATCTGAGGATATTTCCATTTTCACCATAGCCCTCTAAGGGCTTCCAAATATCACTTTGCCAATTCCACAAGAACTGTCTTAGCGAAAGGCTTCTTGAGGAGAAAGCTGTAACTCTGTGAGATGATTTCACAGAACACAAAGAAGTTTCTCAGAAAGCCTCTTTCTCTTTGTTATCGGAGGATATTTCCTTTGGCCCTATAGTCTTCAAAATGATCCGAAATATCTGTTCTCAGATTCCACAGAAAGAAGGCTAGCAAAGAGATCCACGAAATACTGATGTAAATCTGTGAGTGGAAGTCACAAATCACAGAACAGTTTCTCAGAAAGCTTCTTTCCAGATTTCATCTGAGGATATTTCCTTTTTCACCATAGCCCTCTATGGGCTTCCAAATATCACTTTGCCAATTCCACAAGAACTCTCTTAGCGAAAGGATTCTTCAGGGGAAAGCTGTAACTCTGGAGATGATTTCACAGAACACAAAGAAGTTTCTCAGAAAGCTTCTTTCTCTTTTTTTAACGGAGGATATTTCCTTTGGCCCTATAATCTTCAAAGGGATCCGAAATATCTGTTCTCGGATTCCACAGAAATAAGGCTAGCAAAGAGATCCACGAAATACAGATGTAACTCTGAGAGTGGAAGTCACACATCACAGAGCAGTTTCGCAGAAAGCTTCTTTCCAGATTTCATCTGAGGATATTTCCTTTTTCAACATAGCCCTCTATGGGCTTCCAAATATCACTTTGCCAATTCCACAAGAATTGTCTTAGCGAAAGGCTTCTTGAGGGGAAAGCTGTAACTCTGTGAGATGATTTCACAGAACACAAAGAAGTTTCTCAGAAAGCTTCTTTCTCTTTGTTATCAGAGGATATTTCCTTTGGCCCTATAGTCTTCAAAGGGATCCGAAATATCTGTTCTCAGATTCCACAGAAATAAGGCTAGCAAAGATATCTACGAAACACAGATGTAACTCTGTGAGATGAATTCACAGAACACTAAGCAGTTTCTCAGAAAGCTTCTTTCCAGATTTCATCTGAGGATATTTCCTTTTTCACCATAGCCCTCTATGGGCTTCCAAATATCACTTTGCCAATTCCACAAGAACTGTCTTAGCGAAAGGCTTCTGGAGGGGAAAGCTGTAACTCTGTGAGATGATTTCACAGAACACAAAGAAGTTTCTCAGAAAGCTTCTTTCTCTTTGTTATCGGAGGATATTTCCTTTTGCCCTATAGTCTTCAAAGGGATCCGAAATATCTGTTCTCAGATTCCACAGAAATAAGGCTAGCAAAGAGATCTGCGAAACACAGATGGAACTCTGTGAGATGAATTCACAGAACACTAAGCAGTTTCTCAGAAGGCTTTTTTCCAGATTTCATCTGAGGATATTTCCTTTTTCACCATAGCCCTCTATCGGCTTCCAAATATCACTTTGCCAAATCCACAAGAACTGTCTTAGCGAAAGGCTTCTTGAGGTGAAAGCTGTAACTCTGTGAGATGATTTCACAGAACACAAAGAAGTTTCTCAGACAGCTTCTTTCTCTTTGTTATCGGAGGATATTTCCTTTGGCCCTATAGTCTTCAAAGGGATCCGAAATATCTGTTCTCAGATTCCACAGAAATAAGGCTAGCAAAGAGATCTCCGAAACACAGATGTAACTCTGTGAGTTGAATTCACGGAACACTAAGGAGTTTCTCAGAAAGCTTCTTTCCAGATTTCATCTGAGGATATTTCCTTTTTCAACATAGCCCTCTATGGGCTTCCAAATATCACTTTTCCAATTCCACAAGAACTGTCTTAGCGAAAGGCTTCGTGAGGCAAAGCTGTAACTCTGTGATATGATTTCACAGAACACAAAGAAGTTTCTCAGAAAGCTTCTTTCTCTTTGTTATCGGAGGATATTTCCTTTGGCCCTATAGTCTTCAAAGGGATCCGAAATATCTGTTCTCAGATTCCACAGAAATAAGGCTAGCAAAGAGATCCACGAAATACTGATGTAACTCTGTGATTGGAAGTCACACATCACAGAGCAGTTTCTAAGAAAGCTTCTTTCCAGATTTCATCTGAGGATGTTTCCTTTTTCACCATAGCCCTCTATGGGCTTCCAAATATCACTTTGCCAATGCCACGAGAACTGTCTTAGCGAAAGGGTTCTTGAGGAGAAAGCTGTAACTCTGTGAGATGATTTCGGAGAACACAAAGATGTTTCTCATAAAGCTTCTTTCTCTTTGTTATCGGAGGATATTTCTTTGGCCCTATAGTCTTCAAAGGGATCCGAAATATCTGTTCTCAGATTCCACAGAAATAAGGCTACCAAAGAGATCTACGAAACACAGATGTAACTCTGTGAGATGAATTCACAGAACACTAAGCAGTTTCTCAGAAAGCTTCTTTCCAGATTTCATCTGAGGATATATCCTTTTTCAACATAGCCCTCTATGGGCTTTGAAATATCACTTTGCCAATTCCACAAGAACTGACTTAGCGAAAGGCTTCTTGAGGGGAGAGCTGTAACTCTGGAGATGATTTCACAGAACACAAAGAAGTTTCTCAGAAAGCTTCTTTCTCTTAGTTATCGGAGGATATTTAATTTGGCCCTATAGTCTTCAAAGGGATCCGAAATGTCTGTTCTCAGATTCCACAGAAATAAGGCTAGCAAAGAGATTCACGAAATACAGATGTAACTCTGAGAGTGGAAGTCACACATCACAGAGCAGTTTCTCAGAGAGCTTATTTCCAGATTTCCTCTGAGGATATTTCCTTTTTCAACATAGCCCTCTATGGGCTTCCAAATATCACTTTGCCAATTTCCCAAGAACTGTCTCAGCGAAAGGCTTCTTGAGGAGAAAGCTGTAACTCTGTGAGATGATTTCGGAGAACACAAAGATGTTTCTCAGAAAGCTTCTTTTTCTTTGTTATCGGAGGATATTTCTTTGGCCCTATAGTCTTCAAAGGGATCCGAAATATCTGTTCTCAGATTCCACAGAAATAAGGCTAGCAAAGAGATCTACGAAACACAGATGTAACTCTGTGAGATGAATTCACAGAACACTAAGCAGTTTCTCAGAAAGCTTCTTTCCAGATTTCATCTGAGGATATATCCTTTTTCACCATAGCCCTCTATGGGCTTTGAAATATCACTTTGCCAATTCCACAAGAACTGTCTTAGCGAAAGTCTTCTTGAGGGGAGAGCTGTAACTCTGGAGATGATTTCACAGAACACAAAGAAGTTTCTCAGAAAGCTTCTTTCTCTTAGTTATCGGAGGATATTTAATTTGGCCCTATAGACTTCAAAGGGATTCGAAATGTCTGTTCTCAGATTCCACAGAAATAAGGCTAGCAAAGAGATACACGAAATAGAGATGTAACTCTGAGAGTGGAAGTCACACATCACAGAGCAGTTTCTCAGAGAGCTTATTTCCAGATTTCCTCTGAGGATATTTCCTTTTTCAACATAGCCCTCTATGGGCTTCCAAATATCACTTTGCCAATTCCACAAGAACTGTCTTAGCGAAAGGCTTCTTGAGTGGAAAGCTGTAACTCTGTGAGATGATTTCACGGAACACAAAGAAGTTTCTCAGAAAGCTTCTTTCTCTTTGTTATCGGAGGATATTTCCTTTGGCCCTATAGCCTTCTCAGGGATCCAAAATATCTGTTGTCAGATTCCACAGAAAGAAGGCTAGCAAAGAGATCCACGAAATACTGATGTAACTCTGTGAGTGGAAGTCACACATCACAGAGCAGTTTCTCAGAAAGCTTCTTTCCAGATTTCATCTGAGGATATTTCCTTTTTCACCATAGCCCTCTATGGGCTTCCAAATATCACTTTGCCAATTCCACCAGAACTGTCTTAGCGAAAGGCTTCTTTAGGTGAAAGCTGTAACTCTGTAAGATGATTTCACAGAACACAAAGAAGTTTCTCAGAAAGCTTCTTTCTCTTTGTTATCGGAGGATATTTCCTTTGGCCCTATAGTCTTCAAAGGGATCCGAAATATCTGTTCTCAGATTCCACAGAAATAAGGCTAGCAAAGAGATCTACGAAACACAGATGTAACTCTGTGAGATGAATTCACAGAACACTAAGCAGTTTCTCAGAAAGCTTCTTTCCAGATTTCATCTGAGGATACTTCCTTTTTCACCATAGCCCTCTATGGGCTTCCAAATATCACTTTGCCAATTCCACAAGAACTGTCTTAGCGAAAGGCTTCTTGAGGGGAAAGCTGTAACTCTGTGAGATGATTTCACAGAACACAAAGAAGTTTCTCAGAAAGCTTCTTTCTCTTTGTTATCGGAGGATATTTCCTTTGGCCCTATAGTCTTCAAAGGCATCCGAAATATCTGTTCTCAGATTCCACAGAAATAAGGCTAGCAAAGAGATCTACGAAACACAAATGTAACTCTGTGAGATGAATTCACAGAACACTAAGCAGTTTCTCAGAAAGCTTCTTTCCAGATTTCATCTGAGGATATTTCCATTTTCACCATAGCCCTCTATGGGCTTCCAAATATCACTTTGCCAATTCCACAAGAACTGTCTTAGCGAAAGTCTTCTTGAGGAGAAAGCTGTAACTCTGTGAGATGATTTCACAGAACACAAAGAAGCTTCTCAGAAAGCCTCTTTCTCTTTGTTATCGGAGGATATTTCCTTTGGCCCTATAGTCTTCAAAATGATCCGAAATATCTGTTCTCAGATTCCACAGAAAGAAGGCTAGCAAAGAGATCCACGAAATACTGATGTAAATCTGTGAGTGGAAGTCACAAATCACAGAACAGTTTCTCAGAAAGCTTCTTTCCAGATTTCATCTGAGGATATTTCCTTTTTCACCATAGCCCTCTATGGGCTTCCAAATATCACTTTGCCAATTCCACAAGAACTCTCTTAGCGAAAGGATTCTTCAGGGGAAAGCTGTAACTCTGGAGATGATTTCACAGAACACAAAGAAGTTTCTCAGAAAGCTTCTTTCTCTTTTTTAACGGAGGATATTTCCTTTGGCCCTATAATCTTCAAAGGGATCCGAAATATCTGTTCTCGGATTCCACAGAAATAAGGCTAGCAAAGAGATCCACGAA
Organism: Macaca mulatta; assembly: GCF_049350105.2. NCBI lineage: Eukaryota > Metazoa > Chordata > Mammalia > Primates > Cercopithecidae > Macaca > Macaca mulatta. Next base: position 39,223,834 of record NC_133416.1, on the reverse strand, counting down.
ATACAGATGTAACTCTGAGAGTGGAAGTCACACATCACAGAGCAGTTTCGCAGAAAGCTTCTATCCAGATTTCATCTGAGGATATTTCCTTTTTCAACATAGCCCTCTATGGGCTTCCAAATATCACTTTGCCAATTCCACAAGAATTGTCTTAGCGAAAGGCTTCTTGAGGGGAAAGCTGTAACTCTGTGAGATGATTTCACAGAACACAAAGAAGTTTCTCAGAAAGCTTCTTTCTCTTTGTTATCGGAGGATATATCCTTTGGCCTTATAGTCTTCAAAGGGATCCGAAATATCTGTTCTCAGATTCCACAGAAATAAGGCTAGCAAAGAGATCTACGAAACACAGATGTAATTCTGTGAGATGAATTCACAGAACACTAAGCAGTTTCTCAGAAAGCTTCTTTCCAGATTTCATCTGAGGATATTTCCTTTTTCACCATAGCCCTCTATGGGCTTCCAAATATCACTTTGCCAATTCCACAAGAACTGTCTTAGCGAAAGGCTTCTTGAGGGGAAAGCTGTAACTCTGTGAGATGATTTCACAGAACACAAAGAAGTTTCTCAGAAAGCTTCTTTCTCTTTGTTATCGGAGGATATTTCCTTTTGCCCTATAGTCTTCAAAGGGATCCGAAATATCTGTTCTCAGATTCCACAGAAATAAGGCTAGCAAAGAGATCTGCGAAACACAGATGTAACTCTGTGAGATGAATTCACAGAACACTAAGCAGTTTCTCAGAAGGCTTCTTTCCAGATTTCATCTGAGGATATTGCCTTTTTCACCATAGCCCTCTAAGGGCTTCCAAATATCACTTTGCCAATTCCACAAGAACTGTCTTAGCGAAAGGCTTCTTGAGGGGAAAGCTGTAACTCTGTGAGATGATTTCACAGAACACAAAGAAGTTTCTCAGACAGCTTCTTTCTCTTTGTTATCGGAGGATATTTCCTTTGGCCCTATAGTCTTCAAAGGGATCCGAAATATCTGTTCTCAGATTCCACAGAAATAAGGCTAGCAAAGAGATCTCCGAAACACAGATGTAACTCTGTGAGATGAATTCACAGAACACTAAGCAGTTTCTCAGAAAGCTTCTTTCCAGATTTCATCTGAGGATATATCCTTTTTCAACATAGCCCTCTATGGGCTTTGAAATATCACTTTGCCAATTCCACAAGAACTGTCTTAGCGAAAGGCTTCTTGAGGGGAGAGCTGTAACTCTGGAGATGATTTCACAGAACACAAAGAAGTTTCTCAGAAAGCTTCTTTCTCTTAGTTATCGGAGGATATTTAATTTGGCCCTATAGTCTTCAAAGGGATCCGAAATGTCTGTTCTCAGATTCCACAGAAATAAGGCTAGCAAAGAGATACACGAAATACAGATGTAACTCTGAGAGTGGAAGTCACACATCACAGAGCAGTTTCTCAGAGAGCTTATTTCCAGATTTCCTCTGAGGATATTTCCTTTTTCAACATAGCCCTCTATGGGCTTCCAAATATCACTTTGCCAATTCCCCAAGAACTGTCTCAGCGAAAGGCTTCTTGAGGAGAAAGCTGTAACTCTGTGAGATGATTTCAGAGAACACAAAGAAGTTTCTCAGAAAGCTTCTTTCTCTTTGTTATTGTAGGATATTTCCTTTGGCCCTATAGTCTTCAAAGGGATCCGAAATATCTGTTCACAGATTCCACAGAAATAAGGCTAGCAAAGAGATCTACGAAACACAGATGTAACTCTGTGAGATGAATTCACAGAACACTAAGCAGTTTCTCAGAAAGCTTCTTTCCAGATTTCATCTGAGGATATTTCCTTTTTCACCATAGCCCTCTATGGGCTTCCAAATATCACTTTGCCAATTCCACAGGAACTGTCTTAGCGAAAGGCTTCTTGAGGGGAAAGCTGTAACTCTGTGAGATGATTTCACAGAACACAAAGAAGTTTCTCAGAAAGCTTCTTTCTCTTTGTTATCGGAGGATATTTCTTTGGCCCTATAGCCTTCAAAGGGATCCGAAATATCTGTTGTCAGATTCCACAGAAAGAAGGCTAGCAAAGGGATCCACGAAACACAGATGTAATTCTGTGAGTGGAAGTCACACATCACAGAGTAGTTTCTCAGAAAGCTTCTTTACAGATTTCATCTGAGGATATTTGCTTTTTCACCATATACCTCTATGGGCTTCCAAATATCACTTTGCCAATTCCACAAGAACGGTCTTAGCGAAAGGCTTCTTGAGGGGAAAGCTGTAACTCTTTGAGATGATTTCACAGAACACAAAGAAGTTTCTCAAAAAGCTTCTTTCTCTTTGTTATCGGAGGATATTTCCTTTGGCCCTATAGTCTTCAAAGGGATACGAAATATCTGTTCTCAGATTCCACAGAAAGAAGGCTAGCAAAGATATCTACGAAACACAGATGTAACTCTGTGAGATGAATTCACAGAACACTAAGCAGTTTCTCAGAAAGCTACTTTCCAGATTTCATCTGAGGATATTTCCTTTTTCACCATAGCCCTCTATGGGCTTCCAAATATCACTTTGCCAATTCCACAAGAACTGTCTAAGCGAAAGGCTTCTTGAGGGGTAAGCTGTAACTCTGTGAGATGATTTCACAGAACACAAAGAAGTTTCTCAGAAAGCTTCTTTCTCTTTGTTATCGGAGGATATTTCCTTTGGGCCTATACCCTCCAAAGGGATCCGAAATATCTGTTCTCAGATTCCAAAGAAATAAGGCTAGCAAAGAGATCCACGAAATACTGAAGTAACTCTGTGAGTGGACGTCACACATCACAGAGCAATTTCTCAGAAAGCTTCTTTCCAGATTTCATCTGAGGATATTTCCTTTTTCACCATAGCCCTCTATGGGCTTCCAAATATCACTTTGCCAATTCCACAACAACTGTCTTAGCGAAAGCCTTCTTAAGGGGAAAGCTGTAACTCTGTGAGATGATTTCACAGAACACAAAGAAGTTCCTCAGAAAGCTTCTTTCTCTTTGTTATAGGAGGATATTTCCTTTGGCCCAATAGTCTTCAAAGGGATCCGAAATATCTGTTCTCAGATTCCACAGAAATAAGGCTAGCAAAGAGATCCACGAAATACAGACGTAACTCTGAGAGTGGAAGTCACACATCACAGAGCAGTTTCTCAGAAAGCTTCTTTCCAGATTTCATCTAAGGATATTTCCTTTTTCACCATAGCCCTCTATGGGCTTCCAAATATCACTTTGCCAATTCCACAAGAACTGTCTTAGCGAAAGGCTTCTTGAGTGGAAAGCTGTAACTCTGTGAGATGATTTCACAGAACACAAAGAAGTTTCTCAGAAAGCTTCTTTCTCTTTGTTATCGGAGGATATTTACTTTGGCCCTATAGCCTTCAAAGGGATCCGAAATATCTGTTGTCAGATTCCACAGAAAGAAGGCTAGCAAAGAGATCCACGAAATACTGATGTAACTCTGTGAGTGGAAGTCACACATCACAGAGCAGTTTCTCAGAAAGCTTCTTTCCAGATTTCAACTGAGGATATTTCCTTTTTCACCATAGCCCTCTATGGGCTTCCAAATATCACTTTGCCAATTCCACAAGAACTGTCTTAGCGAAAGGCTTCTTGAGGGGAAAGCTGTAACTCTGTGAGATGATTTCACAGAACACAAAGAAGTTTCTCAGAAAGCTTCTTTCTCTTTGTTATCGGAGGATATTTCCTTTGGCCCTATAGTCTTCAAAGGGATCCGAAATATCTGTTCTCAGATTCCACAGAAATAAGGCTAGAAAAGAGATCTACGAAACACAAATGTAACTCTGTGAGATGAATTCACAGAACACTAAGCAGTTTCTCAGAAAGCTTCTTTCCAGATTTCATCTGAGGATATTTCCATTTTCACCATAGCCCTCTATGTGCTTCCAAATATCACTTTGCCAATTCCACAAGAACTGTCTTAGCGAAAGGCTTCTTGAGGAGAAAGCTGTAACTCTGTGAGATGATTTCACAGAACACAAAGAAGTTTCTCAGAAAGCCTCTTTCTCTTTGTTATCGGAGGATATTTCCTTTGGACCTATAGTCTTCAAAATGATCCGAAATATCTGTTCTCAGATTCCACAGAAAGAAGGCTAGCAAAGAGATCCACGAAATACTGATGTAAATCTGTGAGTGGAAGTCACAAATCACAGAACAGTTTCTCAGAAAGCTTCTTTCCAGATTTCATCTGAGGATATTTCCTTTTTCACAATAGCCCTCTATGGGCTTCCAAATATCACTTTGCCAATTCCACAAGAACTCTCTTAGCGAAAGGATTCTTCAGGGGAAAGCTGTAACTCTGGAGATGATTTCACAGAACACAAAGAAGTTTCTCAGAAAGCTTCTTTCTCTTTGTTAACGGAGGATATTTCCTTTGGCCCTATAATCTTCAAAGGGATCCGAAATATCTGTTCTCGGATTCCACAGAAATAAGGCTAGCAAAGAGATCCACGAAATACAGATGTAACTCTGAGAGTGGAAGTCACACATCACAGAGCAGTTTCGCAGAAAGCTTCTTTCCAGATTTCATCTGAGGATATTTCCTTTTTCAACATAGCCCTCTATGGGCTTCCAAATATCACTTTGCCAATTCCACAAGAATTGTCTTAGCGAAAGGCTTCTTGAGGGGAAAGCTGTAACTCTGTGAGATGATTTCACAGAACACAAAGAAGTTTCTCAGAAAGCTTCTTTCTCTTTGTTATCGGAGGATATTTCCTTTGGCCCTATAGTCTTCAAAGGGATCCGAAATATCTGTTCTCAGATTCCACAGAAATAAGGCTAGCAAAGAGATCTACGAAACACAGATGTAACTCTGTGAGATGAATTCACAGAACACTAAGCAGTTTCTCAGAAAGCTTCTTTCCAGATTTCATCTGAGGATATTTCCTTTTTCACCATAGCCCTCTATGGGCTTCCAAATATCACTTTGCCAATTCCACAAGAACTGTCTTAGCGAAAGGCTTCTTGAGGGGAAAGCTGTAACTCTGTGAGATGATTTCACAGAACACAAAGAAGTTTCTCAGAAAGCTTCTTTCTCTTTGTTATCGGAGGATATTTCCTTTTGCCCTATAGCCTTCAAAGGGATCCGAAATATCTGTTCTCAGATTCCACAGAAATAAGGCTAGCAAAGAGATCTGCGAAACACAGATGTAACTCTGTGAGATGAATTCACAGAACACTAAGCAGTTTCTCAGAAGGCTTCTTTCCAGATTTCATCTGAGGATATTTCCTTTTTCACCATAGCCCTCTATGGGCTTCCAAATATCACTTTGCCAATTCCACAAGAACTGTCTTAGCGAAAGGCTTCTTGAGGGGAAAGCTGTAACTCTGTGAGATGATTTCACAGAACACAAAGAAGTTTCTCAGACAGCTTCTTTCTCTTTGTTATCGGAGGATATTTCCTTTGGCCCTATAGTCTTCAAAGGGATCCGAAATATCTGTTCTCAGATTCCACAGAAATAAGGCTAGCAAAGAGATCTCCGAAACACAGACGTAACTCTGTGAGTTGAATTCACGGAACACTAAGGAGTTTCTCAGAAAGCTTCTTTCCAGATTTCATCTGAGGTTATTTCCTTTTTCAACATAGCCCTCTATGGGCTTCCAAATATCAGTTTGCCAATTCCACAAGAACTGTCTTAGCGAAAGGCTTCTTGAGTGGAAAGCTGTAACTCTGTGAGATGATTTCACAGAACACAAAGAAGTTTCTCAGAAAGCTTCTTTCTCTTTGTTATCGGAGGATATTTACTTTGGCCCTATAGCCTTCAAAGGGATCCGAAATATCTGTTGTCAGATTCCACAGAAAGAAGGCTAGCAAAGAGATCCACGAAATACTGATGTAACTCTGTGAGTGGAAGTCACACATCACAGAGCAGTTTCTCAGAAAGCTTCTTTCCAGATTTCAACTGAGGATATTTCCTTTTTCACCATAGCCCTCTATGGGCTTCCAAATATCACTTTGCCAATTCCACAAGAACTGTCTTAGCGAAAGGCTTCTTGAGGGGAAAGCTGTAACTCTGTGAGATGATTTCACAGAACACAAAGAAGTTTCTCAGAAAGCTTCTTTCTCTTTGTTATCGGAGGATATTTCCTTTGGCCCTATAGTCTTCAAAGGGATCCGAAATATCTGTTCTCAGATTCCACAGAAATACGGCTAGCAAAGAGATCTACGAAACACAAATGTAACTCTGTGAGATGAATTCACAGAACACTAAGCAGTTTCTCAGAAAGCTTCTTTCCAGATTTCATCTGAGGATATTTCCATTTTCACCATAGCCCTCTATGGGCTTCCAAATATCACTTTGCCAATTCCACAAGAACTGTCTTAGCGAAAGGCTTCTTGAGGAGAAAGCTGTAACTCTGTGAGATGATTTCACAGAACACAAAGAAGTTTCTCAGAAAGCCTCTTTCTCTTTGTTATCGGAGGATATTTCCTTTGGACCTATAGTCTTCAAAATGATCCGAAATATCTGTTCTCAGATTCCACAGAAAGAAGGCTAGCAAAGAGATCCACGAAATACTGATGTAAATCTGTGAGTGGAAGTCACAAATCACAGAACAGTTTCTCAGAAAGCTTCTTTCCAGATTTCATCTGAGGATATTTCCTTTTTCACCATAGCCCTCTATGGGCTTCCAAATATCACTTTGCCAATTCCACAAGAACTCTCTTAGCGAAAGGATTCTTCAGGGGAAAGCTGTAACTCTGGAGATGATTTCACAGAACACAAAGAAGTTTCTCAGAAAGCTTCTTTCTCTTTGTTAACGGAGGATATTTCCTTTGGCCCTATAATCTTCAAAGGGATCCGAAATATCTGTTCTCGGATTCCACAGAAATAAGGCTAGCAAAGAGATCCACGAAATACAGATGTAACTCTGAGAGTGGAAGTCACACATCACAGAGCAGTTTCGCAGAAAGCTTCTTTCCAGATTTCATCTGAGGATATTTCCTTTTTCAACATAGCCCTCTATGGGCTTCCAAATATCACTTTGCCAATTCCACAAGAATTGTCTTAGCGAAAGGCTTCTTGAGGGGAAAGCTGTAACTCTGTGAGATGATTTCACAGAACACAAAGAAGTTTCTCAGAAAGCTTCTTTCTCTTTGTTATCGGAGGATATTTCCTTTGGCCCTATAGTCTTCAAAGGGATCCGAAATATCTGTTCTCAGATTCCACAGAAATAAGGCTAGCAAAGAGATCTACGAAACACAGATGTAACTCTGTGAGATGAATTCACAGAACACTAAGCAGTTTCTCAGAAAGCTTCTTTCCAGATTTCATCTGAGGATATTTCCTTTTTCACCATAGCCCTCTATGGGCTTCCTAATATCACTTTGCCAATTCCACAAGAACTGTCTTAGCGAAAGGCTTCTTGAGGGGAAAGCTGTAACTCTGTGAGATGATTTCACAGAACACAAAGAAGTTTCTCAGAAAGCTTCTTTCTCTTTGTTATCGGAGGATATTTCCTTTTGCCCTATAGTCTTCAAAGGGATCCGAAATATCTGTTCTCAGATTCCACAGAAATAAGGCTAGCAAAGAGATCTGCGAAACACAGATGTAACTCTGTGAGATGAATTCACAGAACACTAAGCAGTTTCTCAGAAGGCTTCTTTCCAGATTTCATCTGAGGATATTTCCTTTTTCACCATAGCCCTCTATGGGCTTCCAAATATCACTTTGCCAATTCCACAAGAACTGTCTTAGCGAAAGGCTTCTTGAGGGGAAAGCTGTAACTCTGGAGATGATTTCACAGAACACAAAGAAGTTTCTCAGACAGCTTCTTTCTCTTTGTTATCGGAGGATATTTCCTTTGGCCCTATAGTCTTCAAAGGGATCCGAAATATCTGTTCTCAGATTCCACAGAAATAAGGCTAGCAAAGAGATCTCCGAAACACAGACGTAACTCTGTGAGTTGAATTCACGGAACACTAAGGAGTTTCTCAGAAAGCTTCTTTCCAGATTTCATCTGAGGATATTTCCTTTTTCAACATAGCCCTCTATGGGCTTCCAAATATCACTTTTCCAATTCCACAAGAACTGTCTTAGCGAAAGGCTTCGTGAGGCAAAGCTGTAACTCTGTGATATGATTTCACAGAACACAAAGAAGTTTCTCAGAAAGCTTCTTTCTCTTTGTTATCGGAGGATATTTCCTTTGGCCCTATAGTCTTCAAAGGGATCCGAAATATCTGTTCTCAGATTCCACAGAAATAAGGCTAGCAAAGAGATCCACGAAATACTGATGTAACTCTGTGAGTGGAAGTCACACATCACAGAGCAGTTTCTAAGAAAGCTTCTTTCCAGATTTCATCTGAGGATGTTTCCTTTTTCACCATAGCCCTCTATGGGCTTCCAAATATCACTTTGCCAATGCCACGAGAACTGTCTTAGCGAAAGGGTTCTTGAGGAGAAAGCTGTAACTCTGTGAGATGATTTCGGAGAACACAAAGATGTTTCTCATAAAGCTTCTTTCTCTTTGTTATCGGAGGATATTTCTTTGGCCCTATAGTCTTAAAAGGGATCCGAAATATCTGTTCTCAGATTCCACAGAAATAAGGCTACCAAAGAGATCTACGAAACACAGATGTAACTCTGTGAGATGAATTCACAGAACACTAAGCAGTTTCTCAGAAAGCTTCTTTCCAGATTTCATCTGAGGATATATCCTTTTTCAACATAGCCCTCTATGGGCTTTGAAATATCACTTTGCCAATTCCACAAGAACTCTCTTAGCGAAAGGCTTCTTGAGGGGAGAGCTGTAACTCTGGAGATGATTTCACAGAACACAAAGAAGTTTCTCAGAAAGCTTCTTTCTCTTAGTTATCGGAGGATATTTAATTTGGCCCTATAGTCTTCAAAAGGATCCGAAATGTCTGTTCTCAGATTCCACAGAAATAAGGCTAGCAAAGAGATACACGAAATACAGATGTAACTCTGAGAGTGGAAGTCACACATCACAGAGCAGTTTCTCAGAGAGCTTATTTCCAGATTTCCTCTGAGGATATTTCCTTTTTCAACATAGCCCTCTATGGGCTTCCAAATATCACTTTGCCAATTCCCCAAGAACTGTCTCAGCGAAAGGCTTCTTGAGGAGAAAGCTGTAACTCTGTGAGATGATTTCGGAGAACACAAAGATGTTTCTCAGAAAGCTTCTTTCTCTTTGTTATCGGAGGATATTTCTTTGGCCCTATAGTCTTCAAAGGGATCCGAAATATCTGTTCTCAGATTCCACAGAAATAAGGCTAGCAAAGTGAACTACGAAACACAGATGTAACTCTGTGAGATGAATTCACAGAACACTAAGCAGTTTCTCAGAAAGCTTCTTTCCAGATTTCATCTGAGGATATATCCTTTTTCACCATAGCCCTCTATGGGCTTCCAAATATCACTTTGACAATTCCACAAAAACTGTCTTAGCGAAAGGCTTCTTGAGTGGAAAGCTGTAACTCTGTGAGATGATTTCACAGAACACAAAGAAGTTTCTCAGAAAGCTTCTTTCTCTTTTTTATCGGAGGATATTTCCTTTGGCCCTATAGTCTTCAAAGGGATCCGAAATATCTGTTCTCAGATTCCACAGAAATAAGGCTAGCAAAGAGATCTACGAAACACAGATGTAACTCTGTGAGATGAATTCACAGAACACTAAGCAGTTTCTCAGAAAGCTTCTTTCCAGATATCATCTGAGGTTATTTCCTTTTTCACCATATCCCTCTATGGGCTTCCAAATATCACTTTGCCAATTCCACAAGAACTGTCTTAGCGAAAGGCTCTTGAGGGGAAAGCTGTAACTCTGTGAGATGATTTCACAGAACACAAAGAAGTTTCTCAGAAAGCTTCTTTCTCTTTGTTATCGGAGGATATTTCCTTTGGCCCTATAGTCTCCAAAGGGATCCGAAATATCTCTTCTCAGATTCCACAGAAATAAGGCTAGCAAAGAGATCTACGAAACACAGATGTAACTCTGTGAGATGAATTCAGAGAACACTAAGCAGTTTTTCAGAAAGCTTCTTTCCAGATTTCATCTGAGGATATTTCCTTTTTCACCATAGCCCTCTACGGACTTCCAAATATCACTTTGCCAATTCCACAAAAACTGCCTTAGCGAAAGGCTTCTTGAGGGGAAAGCTGTAACTCTGTGTGATGATTTCACAGAACACAAAGATGTTTCTCAGAAAGCTTCTTTCTCTTTGTCATCGGAGGATATTTCCTTTGGCACTATAGTCTTCAAAGGGAGCCGAAATATCTGCTCTCAGATTCCACAGAAATAAGGCTAGCAAATAGATCTACGAAACACAGATGTAACTTTGTGAGATGAATTAACAGAACACTAAGCAGTTTCTCAGAAAGCTTCTATCCAGATTTCATCTGAGGATATTTCCTTTTTCACCATAGCCCTCTAGGGCTTCCAAATATCACTTTGCCAATTCCACAAGAACTGTCTTAGCGAAAGGCTTCTTGAGGGGAAAGCTGTAACTCTGTGAGATGACTTCACAGAACACAAAGAAGTTTCTCAGAAAGCTTCTTTCTCTTTGTTATCGGAGGATATTTCCTTTGGGCCTATACCCTCCAAAGGGATCCGAAATATCTGTTCTCAGATTCCAAAGAAATAAGGCTAGCAAAGAGATCCACGAAATACTGAAGTAACTCTGTGAGTGGACGTCACACATCACAGAGCAATTTCTCAGAAAGCTTCTTTCCAGATTTCATCTGAGGATATTTCCTTTTTCACCATAGCCCTCTATGGGCTTCCAAATATCACTTTGCCAATTCCACAACAACTGTCTTAGCGAAAGGCTTCTTAAGGGGAAAGCTGTAACTCTGTGAGATGATTTCACAGAACACAAAGAAGTTCCTCAGAAAGCTTCTTTCTCTTTGTTATCGGAGGATATTTCCTTTGGCCCTATAGTCTTCAAAGGGATCCGAAATATCTGTTCTCAGATTCCACAGAAATAAGGCTAGCAAAGAGATCCACGAAATACAGAGGTAACTCTGAGAGTGGAAGTCACACATCACAGAGCAGTTTCTCAGAAAGCTTATTTCCAGATTTCCTCTGAGGATATTTCCTTTTTCACCATAGCCCTCTATGGGCTTCCAAATATCACTTTGCCAATTCCACAAGAACTGTCTTAGCGAAAGGCTTCTTGAGTGGAAAGCTGTAACTCTGTGAGATGGTTTCACAGAACACAAAGAAGTTTCTCAGAAAGCTTCTTTCTCTTTGTTATCGGAGGATATTTACTTTGGCCCTATAGCCTTCAAAGGGATCCGAAATATCTGTTGTCAGATTCCACAGAAAGAAGGCTAGCAAAGAGATCCACGAAATACTGATGTAACTCTGTGAGTGGAAGTCACACATCACAGAGCAGTTTCTCAGAAAGCTTCTTTCCAGATTTCAACTGAGGATATTTCCTTTTTCACCATAGCCCTCTACGGGCTTCCAAATATCACTTTGCCAATTCCACAAGAACTGTCTTAGCGAAAGGCTTCTTCAGGGGAAAGCTGTAACTCTGTGAGATGATTTCACAGAAAACAAAGAAGTTTCTCAGAAAGCTTCTTTCTCTTTGTTATCGGAGGATATTTCCTTTGGCCCTATAGTCTTCAAAGGGATCCGAAATATCTGTTCTCAGATTCCACAGAAATAAGGCTAGCAAAGAGATCTACGAAACACAAATGTAACTCTGTGAGATGAATTCACAGAACACTAAGCAGTTTCTCAGAAAGCTTCTTTCCAGATTTCATCTGAGGATATTTCCATTTTCACCATAGCCCTCTATGGGCTTCCAAATATCACTTTGCAAATTCCACAAGAACTGTCTTAGCGAAAGTCTTCTTGAGGAGAAAGCTGTAACTCTGTGAGATGATTTCACAGAACACAAAGAAGTTTCTCAGAAAGCCTCTTTCTCTTTGTTATCGGAGGATATTTCCTTTGGCCCTATAGTCTTCAAAATGATCCGAAATATCTGTTCTCAGATTCCACAGAAAGAAGGCTAGCAAAGAGATCCACGAAATACTGATGTAAATCTGTGAGTGGAAGTCACAAATCACAGAACAGTTTCTCAGAAAGCTTCTTTCCAGATTTCATCTGAGGATATTTCCTTTTTCACCATAGCCCTCTATGGGCTTCCAAATATCACTTTGCCAATTCCACAAGAACTCTCTTAGCGAAAGGATTCTTCATGGGAAAGCTGTAACTCTGGAGATGATTTCACAGAACACAAAGAAGTTTCTCAGAAAGCTTCTTTCTCTTTGTTAACGGAGGATATTTCCTTTGGCCCTATAATCTTCAAAGGGATCCGAAATATCTGTTCTCGGATTCCACAGAAATAAGGCTAGCAAAGAGATCCACGAAATACAGATGTAACTCTGAGAGTGGAAGTCACACATCACAGAGCAGTTTCGCAGAAAGCTTCTTTCCAGATTTCATCTGAGGATATTTCCTTTTTCAACATAGCCCTCTATGGGCTTCCAAATATCACTTTGCCAATTCCACAAGAATTGTCTTAGAGAAAGGCTTCTTGAGGGGAAAGCTGTAACTCTGTGAGATGATTTCACAGAACACAATAAAGTTTCTCAGAAAGCTTCTTTCTCTTTGTTATCGGAGGATATTTCCTTGGCCCTATAGTCTTCAAAGGGATCCGAAATATCTGTTCTCAGATTCCACAGAAATAAGGCTAGCAAAGTGATCTACGAAACACAGATGTAACTCTGTGAGATGAATTCACAGAACACTAAGCAGTTTCTCAGAAAGCTTCTTTCCAGATTTCATCTGAGGATATTTCCTTTTTCACCATAGCCCTCTATGGGCTTCCAAATATCACTTTGCCAATTCCACAAGAACTGTCTTAGCGAAAGGCTTCTTGAGGGGAAAGCTGTAACTCTGTGAGATGATTTCACAGAACACAAAGAAGTTTCTCAGAAAGCTTCTTTCTCTTTGTTATCGGAGGATATTTCCTTTTGCCCTATAGTCTTCAAAGGGATCCGAAATATCTGTTCTCAGATTCCACAGAAATAAGGCTAGCAAAGAGACCTGCGAAACACAGATGTAACTCTGTGAGATGAATTCACAGAACACTAAGCAGTTTCTCAGAAGGCTTCTTTCCAGATTTCATCTGAGGATATTTCCTTTTTCACCATAGCCCTCTATGGGCTTCCAAATATCACTTTGCCAATTCCACAAGAACTGTCTTAGCGAAAGGCTTCTTGAGGGGAAAGCTGTAACTCTGTGAGATGATTTCACAGAACACAAAGAAGTTTCTCAGACAGCTTCTTTCTCTTTGTTATCGGAGGATATTTCCTTTGGCCCTATAGTCTTCAAAGGGATCCGAAATATCTGTTCTCAGATTCCACAGAAATAAGGCTAGCAAAGAGATCTCCGAAACACAGATGTAACTCTGTGAGTTGAATTCACGGAACACTAAGGAGTTTCTCAGAAAGCTTCTTTCCAGATTTCATCTGAGGATATTTCCTTTTTCAACATAGCCCTCTATGGGCTTCCAAATATCACTTTTCCAATTCCACAAGAACTGTCTTAGCGAAAGGCTTCGTGAGGCAAAGCTGTAACTCTGTGATATGATTTCACAGAACACAAAGAAGTTTCTCAGAAAGCTTCTTTCTCTTTGTTATCGGAGGATATTTCCTTTGGCCCTATAGTCTTCAAAGGGATCCGAAATATCTGTTCTCAGATTCCACAGAAATAAGGCTAGCAAAGAGATCCACGAAATACTGATGTAACTCTGTGAGTGGAAGTCACACATCACAGAGCAGTTTCTAAGAAAGCTTCTTTCCAGATTTCATCTGAGGATGTTTCCTTTTTCACCATAGCCCTCTATGGGCTTCCAAATATCACTTTGCCAATGCCACGAGAACTGTCTTAGCGAAAGGGTTCTTGAGGAGAAAGCTGTAACTCTGTGAGATGATTTCGGAGAACACAAAGATGTTTCTCATAAAGCTTCTTTCTCTTTGTTATCGGAGGATATTTCTTTGGCCCTATAGTCTTCAAAGGGTTCCGAAATATCTGTTCTCAGATTCCACAGAAATAAGGCTACCAAAGAGATCTACGAAACACAGATGTAACTCTGTGAGATGAATTCACAGAACACTAAGCAGTTTCTCAGAAAGCTTCTTTCCAGATTTCATCTGAGGATATATCCTTTTTCAACATAGCCCTCTATGGGCTTTGAAATATCACTTTGCCAATTCCACAAGAACTGTCTTAGCGAAAGGCTTCTTGAGGGGAGAGCTGTAACTCTGGAGATGATTTCACAGAACACAAAGAAGTTTCTCAGAAAGCTTCTTTCTCTTAGTTATCGGAGGATATTTAATTTGGCCCTATAGTCTTCAAAAGGATCCGAAATGTCTGTTCTCAGATTCCACAGAAATAAGGCTAGCAAAGAGATACACGAAATACAGATGTAACTCTGAGAGTGGAAGTCACACATCACAGAGCAGTTTCTCAGAGAGCTTATTTCCAGATTTCCTCTGAGGATATTTCCTTTTTCAACATAGCCCTCTATGGGCTTCCAAATATCACTTTGCCAATTCCCCAAGAACTGTCTCAGCGAAAGGCTTCTTGAGGAGAAAGCTGTAACTCTGTGAGATGATTTCGGAGAACACAAAGATGTTTCTCAGAAAGCTTCTTTCTCTTTGTTATCGGAGGATATTTCTTTGGCCCTATAGTCTTCAAAGGGATCCGAAATATCTGTTCTCAGATTCCACAGAAATAAGGCTAGCAAAGTGAACTACGAAACACAGATGTAACTCTGTGAGATGAATTCACAGAACACTAAGCAGTTTCTCAGAAAGCTTCTTTCCAGATTTCATCTGAGGATATATCCTTTTTCACCATAGCCCTCTATGGGCTTTGAAATATCACTTTGCCAATTCCACAAGAACTGTCTTAGCGAAAGGCTTCTTGAGGGGAGAGCTGTAACTCTGGAGATGATTTCACAGAACACAAAGAAGTTTCTCAGAAAGCTTCTTTCTCTTAGTTATCGGAGGATATTTAATTTGGCCTTATAGTCTTCAAAGGGATTCGAAATGTCTGTTCTCAGATTCCACAGAAATAAGGCTAGCAAAGAGATACACGAAATACAGATGTAACTCTGAGAGTGGAAGTCACACATCACAGAGCAGTTTCTCAGAGAGCTTATTTCCAGATTTCCTCTGAGGATATTTCCTTTTTCAACATAGCCCTCTATGGGCTTCCAAATATCACTTTGCCAATTCCACAACAACTGTCTTAGCGAAAGGCTTCTTGAGGGGAAAGCTGTAAATCTGTGAGATGATTTCACAGAACACAAAGAAGTTTCTCAGAAAGCTTCTTTCTCTTTGTTATCGGAGGATATTTCCTTTGGCCCTATAGTCTTCAAAGGGATCCGAAATATCTGTTCTCAGATTCCACAGAAATAAGGCTAGCAAAGAGATCTACGAAACACAGATGTAACTCTGTGATATGAATTCACAGAACACTAAGCAGTTTCTCAGAAAGCTTATTTCCAGATTTCATCTGAGGATATTTCCTTTTACACCATAGCCCTCTATGGGCTTCCAAATATCACTTTGCCAATTCCACAGGAACTGTCTTAGCGAAAGGCTTCTTGAGGGGAAAGCTGTAACTCTGTGAGATGATTTCACAGAACACAAAGAAGTTTCTCAGAAAGCTTCTTTCTCTTTGTTATCGTAGGATATTTCCTTTGGCCCTATAGTCTTCAAAGGGATCCGAAATATCTGTTCTCAGGTTCCACAGAAATAAGGCTAGCAAAGAGATCTACGAAACACAGATGTAACTCTGTGAGATGAATTAACAGAACACTAAGCAGTTTCTCAGAAAGCTTCTTTCCAGATTTCATCAGAGGATATTTCCTTTTTCACCATAGCCCTCTACAAGCTTCCAAATATCACTTTGCCAATTCCACAAGAACTGTCTTAGCGAAAGGCTTCTTGAGTGGAAAGCTGTAACTCTGTGAGATGATTTCACGGAACACAAAGAAGTTTCTCAGAAAGCTTCTTTCTCTTTGTTATCGGAGGATATTTCCTTTGGCCCTATAGCCTTCTCTGGGATCCGAAATATCTGTTGTCCGATTCCACAGAAAGAAGGCTAGCAAAGAGATCCACGAAATACTGATGTAACTCTGTGAGTGGAAGTCACACATCACAGAGCAGTTTCTCAGAAAGCTTCTTTCCAGATTTCATCTGAGGATATTTCCTTTTTCACCATAGCCCTCTATGGGCTTCCAAATATCACTTTGCCAATTCCACAAGAACTGTCTTAGCGAAAGGCTTCTTTAGGTGAAAGCTGTAACTCTGTGAGATGATTTCACAGAACACAAAGAAGTTTCTCAGAAAGCTTCTTTCTCTTTGTTATCGGAGGATATTTCCTTTGGCCCTATAGTCTTCAAAGGGATCCGAAATATCTGTTCTCAGATTCCACAGAAATAAGGCTAGCAAAGAGATCTACGAAACACAGATGTAACTCTGTGAGATGAATTCACAGAACACTAAGCAGTTTCTCAGAAAGCTTCTTTCCTGATATCATCTGAGGTTATTTCCTTTTTCACCATATCCCTCTATGGGCTTCCAAATATCACTTTGCCAATTCCACAGGAACTGTCTTAGCGAAAGGCTTCTTGAGGGGAAAGCTGTAACTCTGTGAGATGATTTCACAGAACACAAAGAAGTTTCTCAGAAAGCTTCTCTCTCTTTGTTATCGGAGGATATTTCCTTTGGCCCTATAGTCTTCAAAGGGATCCGAAATATCTGTTCTCAGATTCCACAGAAATAAGGCTAGCAAAGAGATCTACGAAACACAGATGTACCTCTGTGAGATGAATTCAGAGAACACTAAGCAGTTTCTCTGAAAGCTTCTTTCCAGATTTCATCTGAGGATATTTCCTTTTTCACCATAGCCCTCTATTGGCTTCCTAATATCACTTTGCCAATTCCACAAGAACTGTCTTAGCGAAAGGCTTCTGAAGGGGAAAGCTGTAACTCTGTGAGATGATTTCACAGAACACAAAGAAGTTTCTCAGAAAGCTTCTTTCTCTTTGTTATCGGAGGATATTTCCTTTGGCACTATAGTCTTCAAAGGGATCCGAAACATCTGTTCTCAGATTCCACAGAAATAAGGCTAGCAAAGAGATCCACGAAATACAGAGGTAACTCTGAGAGTGGAAGTCACACATCACAGAGCAGTTTCTCAGAAAGCTTCTTTCCAGATTTCATCTGAGGATATTTCCTTTTTCACCATAGCCCTCTATGGGCTTCCAAATATCACTTTGCCAATTCCACAAGAACTGTCTTAGCGAAAGGCTTCTTCAGGGGAAAGCTGTAACTCTGTGAGATGATTTCACAGAACACAAAGAAGTTTCTCAGAAAGCTTCTTTCTCTTTGTTATCGGAGGATATTTCCTTTGGCCCTATAGTCTTCAAAGGGATCCGAAATATCTGTTCTCAGATTCCACAGAAATAAGGCTAGCAAAGAGATCTACGAAACACAAATGTAACTCTGTGAGATGAATTCACAGAACACTAAGCAGTTTCTCAGAAAGCTTCTTTCCAGATTTCATCTGAGGATATTTCCATTTTCACCATAGCCCTCTATGGGCTTCCAAATATCACTTTGCCAATTCCACAAGAACTGTCTTAGCGAAAGTCTTCTTGAGGAGAAAGCTGTAACTCTGTGAGATGATTTCACAGAACACAAGGAAGTTTCTCAGAAAGCCTCTTTCTCTTTGTTATCGGAGGATATTTCCTTTGGCCCTATAGTCTTCAAAATGATCCGAAATATCTGTTCTCAGATTCCACAGAAAGAAGGCTAGCAAAGAGATCCACGAAATACTGATGTAAATCTGTGAGTGGAAGTCACAAATCACAGAACAGTTTCTCAGAAAGCTTCTTTCCAGATTTCATCTGAGGATATTTCCTTTTTCACCATAGCCCTCTATGGGCTTCCAAATATCACTTTGCCAATTCCACAAGAACTCTCTTAGCGAAAGGATTCTTCAGGGGAAAGCTGTAACTCTGGAGATGATTTCACAGAACACAAAGAAGTTTCTCAGAAAGCTTCTTTCTCTTTGTTAACGGAGGATATTTCCTTTGGCCCTATAATCTTCAAAGGGATCCGAAATATCTGTTCTCGGATTCCACAGAAATAAGGCTAGCAAAGAGATCCACGAAATACAGATGTAACTCTGAGAGTGGAAGTCACACATCACAGAGCAGTTTCGCAGAAAGCTTCTTTCCAGATTTCTTCTGAGGATATTTCCTTTTTCAACATAGCCCTCCATGGGCTTCCAAATATCACTTTGCCAATTCCACAAGAATTGTCTTAGAGAAAGGCTTCTTGAGGGGAAAGCTGTAACTCTGTGAGATGATTTCACAGAACACAAAGAAGTTTCTCAGAAAGCTTCTTTCTCTTTGTTATCGGAGGATATTTCCTTTGGCCCTATAGTCTTCAAAGGGATCCGAAATATCTGTTCTCAGATTCCACAGAAATAAGGCTAGCAAAGAGATCTACGAAACACAGATGTAACTCTGTGAGATGAATTCACAGAACACTAAGCAGTTTCTCAGAAAGCTTCTTTCCAGATTTCATCTGAGGATATTTCCTTTTTCACCATAGCCCTCTATGGGCTTCCAAATATCACTTTGCCAATTCCACAAGAACTGTCTTAGCGAAAGGCTTCTTGAGGGGAAAGCTGTAACTCTGTGAGATGATTTCACAGAACACAAAGAAGTTTCTCAGAAAGCTTCTTTCTCTTTGTTATCGGAGGATATTTCCTTTTGCCCTATAGTCTTCAAAGGGATCCGAAATATCTGTTCTCAGATTCCACAGAAATAAGGCTAGCAAAGAGATCTGCGAAACACAGATGTAACTCTGTGAGATGAATTCACAGAACACTAAGCAGTTTCTCAGAAGGCTTCTTTCCAGATTTCATCTGAGGATATTTCCTTTTTCACCATAGCCCTCTATGGGCTTCCAAATATCACTTTGCCAATTCCACAAGAACTGTCTTAGCGAAAGGCTTCTTGAGGGGAAAGCTGTAACTCTGTGAGATGATTTCACAGAACACAAAGAAGTTTCTCAGACAGCTTCTTTCTCTTTGTTATTGGAGGATATTTCCTTTGGCCCTATAGTCTTCAAAGGGATCCGAAATATCTGTTCTCAGATTCCACAGAAATAAGGCTAGCAAAGAGATCTCCGAAACACAGATGTAACTCTGTGAGTTGAATTCACGGAACACTAAGGAGTTTCTCAGAAAGCTTCTTTCCAGATTTCATCTGAGGATATTTCCTTTTTCAACATAGCCCTCTATGGGCTTCCAAATATCACTTTTCCAATTCCACAAGAACTGTCTTAGCGAAAGGCTTCGTGAGGCAAAGCTGTAACTCTGTGATATGATTTCACAGAACACAAAGAAGTTTCTCAGAAAGCTTCTTTCTCTTTGTTATCGGAGGATATTTCCTTTGGCCCTATAGTCTTCAAAGGGATCCGAAATATCTGTTCTCAGATTCCACAGAAATAAGGCTAGCAAAGAGATCCACGAAATACTGATGTAACTCTGTGAGTGGAAGTCACACATCACAGAGCAGTTTCTAAGAAAGCTTCTTTCCAGATTTCATCTGAGGATGTTTCCTTTTTCACCATAGCCCTCTATGGGCTTCCAAATATCACTTTGCCAATGCCACGAGAACTGTCTTAGCGAAAGGGTTCTTGAGGAGAAAGCTGTAACTCTGTGAGATGATTTCGGAGAACACAAAGATGTTTCTCATAAAGCTTCTTTCTCTTTGTTATCGGAGGATATTTCTTTGGCCCTATAGTCTTCAAAGGGATCCGAAATATCTGTTCTCAGATTCCACAGAAATAAGGCTAGCAAAGAGATCTACGAAACACAGATGTAACTCTGTGAGATGAATTCACAGAACACTAAGCAGTTTCTCAGAAAGCTTCTTTCCAGATTTCATCTGAGGATATATCCTTTTCAACATAGCCCTCTATGGGCTTTGAAATATCACTTTGCCAATTCCACAAGAACTGTCTTAGCGAAAGGCTTCTTGAGGGGAGAGCTGTAACTCTGGAGATGATTTCACAGAACACAAAGAAGTTTCTCAGAAAGCTTCTTTCTCTTAGTTATCGGAGGATATTTAATTTGGCCCTATAGTCTTCAAAGGGATCCGAAATGTCTGTTCTCAGATTCCACAGAAATAAGGCTAGCAAAGAGATACACGAAATACATATGTAACTCTGAGAGTGGAAGTCACACATCACAGAGCAGTGTTTCAGAGAGCTTATTTCCAGATTTCCTCTGAGGATATTTCCTTTTTCAACATAGCCCTCTATGGGCTTCCAAATATCACTTTGCCAATTCCCCAAGAACTGTCTCAGCGAAAGGCTTCTTGAGGAGAAAGCTGTAACTCTGTGAGATGATTTCGGAGAACACAAAGATGTTTCTCAGAAAGCTTCTTTCTCTTTGTTATCGGAGGATATTTCCTTTGGGCCTATACCCTCCAAAGGGATCCGAAATATCTGTTCTCAGATTCCAAAGAAATAAGGCTAGCAAAGAGATCCACGAAATACTGAAGTAACTCTGTGAGTGGACGTCACACATCACAGAGCAATTTCTCAGAAAGCTTCTTTCCAGATTTCATCTGAGGATATTTCCTTTTTCACCATAGCCCTCTATGGGCTTCCAAATATCACTTTGCCAATTCCACAGGAACTGTCTTAGCGAAAGGCTTCTTGAAGGGAAAGCTGTAACTCTGTGAGATGATTTCACAGAACACAAAGAAGTTTCTCAGAAAGCTTCTTTCTCTTTGTTATCGGAGAATATTTCCTTTGGCCCTATAGTCTTCAAAGGGATCCGAAATATCTGTTCTCAGATTCCACAGAAATAAGGCTAGCAAAGAGATCTACGAAACACAGATGTAACTCTGTGAGATGAATTCACAGAACACTAAGCAGTTTCTCAGAAAGCTTCTTTCCAGATATCATCTGAGGTTATTTCCTTTTTCACCATATCCCTCTATGGGCTTCCAAATATCACTTTGCCAATTCCACAGGAACTGTCTTAGCGAAAGGCTTCTTGAGGGGAAAGCTGTAACTCTGTGAGATGATTTCACAGAACACAAAGAAGTTTCTCAGAAAGCTTCTCTCTCTTTGTTATCGGAGGATATTTCCTTTGGCCCTATAGTCTTCAAAGGGATCCGAAATATCTGTTCTCAGATTCCACAGAAATAAGGCTAGCAAAGAGATCTACGAAACACAGATGTACCTCTGTGAGATGAATTCAGAGAACACTAAGCAGTTTCTCTGAAAGCTTCTTTCCAGATTTCATCTGAGGATATTTCCTTTTTCACCATAGCCCTCTATTGGCTTCCTAATATCACTTTGCCAATTCCACAAGAACTGTCTTAGCGAAAGGCTTCTGAAGGGGAAAGCTGTAACTCTGTGAGATGATTTCACAGAACACAAAGAAGTTTCTCAGAAAGCTTCTTTCTCTTTGTTATCGGATTATATTTCCTTTGGCACTATAGTCTTCAAAGGGATCCGAAACATCTGTTCTCAGATTCCACAGAAATAAGGCTAGCAAAGAGATCTACGAAACACAGATGTAACTCTGTGAGATGAATTCACAGAACACTAAGCAGTTTCTCTGAAAGCTTCTATCCAGATTTCATCTGAGGATATTTCCTTTTTCACCATAGCCCTCTAT
Organism: Macaca mulatta; assembly: GCF_049350105.2. Classification (NCBI taxonomy): domain Eukaryota; kingdom Metazoa; phylum Chordata; class Mammalia; order Primates; family Cercopithecidae; genus Macaca; species Macaca mulatta. The sequence goes on along the minus strand of NC_133416.1, from coordinate 39,202,138 downwards.
GGGCTTCCAAATATCACTTTGCCAATTCCACAAAAACTGTCTTAGCGAAAGGCTTCTTGAGTGGAAAGCTGTAACTCTGTGAGATGATTTCACAGAACACAAAGAAGTTTCTCAGAAAGCTTCTTTCTCTTTTTTATCGGAGGATATTTCCTTTGGCCCTATAGTCTTCAAAGGGATCCGAAATATCTGTTCTCAGATTCCACAGAAATAAGGCTAGCAAAGAGATCTACGAAACACAGATGTAACTCTGTGAGATGAATTCACAGAACGCTAAGCAGTTTCTCAGAAAGCTTCTTTCCAGATATCATCTGAGGTTATTTCCTTTTTCACCATATCCCTCTATGGGCTTCCAAATATCACTTTGCCAATTCCACAAGAACTGTCTTAGCGAAAGGCTCTTGAGGGGAAAGCTGTAACTCTGTGAGATGATTTCACAGAACACAAAGAAGTTTCTCAGAAAGCTTCTTTCTTTTTGTTATCGGAGGATATTTCCTTTGGCCCTATAGTCTCCAAAGGGATCCGAAATATCTCTTCTCAGATTCCACAGAAATAAGGCTAGCAAAGAGATCTACGAAACACAGATGTAACTCTGTGAGATGAATTCAGAGAACACTAAGCAGTTTTTCAGAAAGCTTCTTTCCAGATTTCATCTGAGGATATTTCCTTTTTCACCATAGCCCTCTACGGGCTTCCAAATATCACTTTGCCAATTCCACAAAAACTGTCTTAGCGAAAGGCTTCTTGAGGGGAAAGCTGTAACTCTGTGTGATGATTTCACAGAACACAAAGATGTTTCTCAGAAAGCTTCTTTCTCTTTGTCATCGGAGGATATTTCCTTTGGCACTATAGTCTTCAAAGGGATCCGAAATATCTGCTCTCAGATTCCACAGAAATAAGGCTAGCAAATAGATCTACGAAACACAGATGTAACTTTGTGAGATGAATTAACAGAACACTAAGCAGTTTCTCAGAAAGCTTCTATCCAGATTTCATCTGAGGATATTTCCTTTTTCACCATAGCCCTCTAAGGGCTTCCAAATATCACTTTGCCAATTCCACAAGAACTGTCTTAGCGAAAGGCTTCTTGAGGGGAAAGCTGTAACTCTGTGAGATGACTTCACAGAACACAAAGAAGTTTCTCAGAAAGCTTCTTTCTCTTTGTTATCGGAGGATATTTCCTTTGGGCCTATACCCTCCAAAGGGATCCGAAATATCTGTTCTCAGATTCCAAAGAAATAAGGCTAGCAAAGAGATCCACGAAATACTGAAGTAACTCTGTGAGTGGACGTCACACATCACAGAGCAATTTCTCAGAAAGCTTCTTTCCAGATTTCATCTGAGGATATTTCCTTTTTCACCATAGCCCTCTATGGGCTTCCAAATATCACTTTGCCAATTCCACAACAACTGTCTTAGCGAAAGGCTTCTTAAGGGGAAAGCTGTAACTCTGTGAGATGATTTCACAGAACACAAAGAAGTTCCTCAGAAAGCTTCTTTCTCTTTGTTATCGGAGGATATTTCCTTTGGCCCTATAGTCTTCAAAGGGATCCGAAATATCTGTTCTCAGATTCCACAGAAATAAGGCTAGCAAAGAGATCCACGAAATACAGAGGTAACTCTGAGAGTGGAAGTCACACATCACAGAGCAGTTTCTCAGAAAGCTTCTTTCCAGATTTCATCTGAGGATATTTCCTTTTTCACCATAGCCCTCTATGGGCTTCCAAATATCACTTTGCCAATTCCACAAGAACTGTCTTAGCGAAAGGCTTCTTCAGGGGAAAGCTGTAACTCTGTGAGATGATTTCACAGAACACAAAGAAGTTTCTCAGAAAGCTTCTTTCTCTTTGTTATCGGAGGATATTTCCTTTGACCCTATAGTCTTCAAAGGGATCCGAAATATCTGTTCTCAGATTCCACAGAAATAAGGCTAGCAAAGAGATCTACGAAACACAAATGTAACTCTGTGAGATGAATTCACAGAACACTAAGCAGTTTCTCAGAAAGCTTCTTTCCAGATTTCATCTGAGGATATTTCCATTTTCACCATAGCCCTCTATGGGCTTCCAAATATCACTTTGCCAATTCCACAAGAACTGTCTTAGCGAAAGTCTTCTTGAGGAGAAAGCTGTAACTCTGTGAGATGATTTCACAGAACACAAAGAAGTTTCTCAGAAAGCCTCTTTCTCTTTGTTATCGGAGGATATTTCCTTTGGCCCTATAGTCTTCAAAATGATCCGAAATATCTGTTCTCAGATTCCACAGAAAGAAGGCTAGCAAAGAGATCCACGAAATACTGATGTAAATCTGTGAGTGGAAGTCACAAATCACAGAATAGTTTCTCAGAAAGCTTCTTTCCAGATTTCATCTGAGGATATTTCCTTTTTCACCATAGCCCTCTATGGGCTTCCAAATATCACTTTGCCAATTCCACAAGAACTCTCTTAGCGAAAGGATTCTTCAGGGGAAAGCTGTAACTCTGGAGATGATTTCACAGAACACAAAGAAGTTTCTCAGAAAGCTTCTTTCTCTTTGTTAACGGAGGATATTTCCTTTGGCCCTATAATCTTCAAAGGGATCCGAAATATCTGTTCTCGGATTCCACAGAAATAAGGCTAGCAAAGAGATCCACGAAATACAGATGTAACTCTGAGAGTGGAAGTCACACATCACAGAGCAGTTTCGCAGAAAGCTTCTTTCCAGATTTCATCTGAGGATATTTCCTTTTTCAACATAGCCCTCTATGGGCTTCCAAATATCACTTTGCCAATTCCACAAGAATTGTCTTAGAGAAAGGCTTCTTGAGGGGAAAGCTGTAACTCTGTGAGATGATTTCACAGAACACAAAGAAGTTTCTCAGAAAGCTTCTTTCTCTTTGTTATCGGAGTATATTTCCTTTGGCCCTATAGTCTTCAAAGGGATCCGAAATATCTGTTCTCAGATTCCACAGAAATAAGGCTAGCAAAGAGATCTACGAAACACAGATGTAACTCTGTGAGATGAATTCACAGAACACTAAGCAGTTTCTCAGAAAGCTTCTTTCCAGATTTCATCTGAGGATATTTCCTTTTTCACCATAGCCCTCTATGGGCTTCCAAATATCACTTTGCCAATTCCACAAGAACTGTCTTAGCGAAAGGCTTCTTGAGGGGAAAGCTGTAACTCTGTGAGATGATTTCACAGAACACAAAGAAGTTTCTCAGAAAGCTTCTTTCTCTTTGTTATCGGAGGATATTTCCTTTTGCCCTATAGTCTTCAAAGGGATCCGAAATATCTGTTCTCAGATTCCACAGAAATAAGGCTAGCAAAGAGATCTGCGAAACACAGATGTAACTCTGTGAGATGAATTCACAGAACACTAAGCAGTTTCTCAGAAGGCTTCTTTCCAGATTTCATCTGAGGATATTTCCTTTTTCACCATAGCCCTCTATGGGCTTCCAAATATCACTTTGCCAATTCCACAAGAACTGTCTTAGCGAAAGGCTTCTTGAGGGGAAAGCTGTAACTCTGTGAGATGATTTCACAGAACACAAAGAAGTTTCTCAGACAGCTTCTTTCTCTTTGTTATCGGAGGATATTTCCTTTGGCCCTATAGTCTTCAAAGGGATCCGAAATATCTGTTCTCAGATTCCACAGAAATAAGGCTAGCAAAGAGATCTCCGAAACACAGATGTAACTCTGTGAGTTGAATTCACGGAACACTAAGGAGTTTCTCAGAAAGCTTCTTTCCAGATTTCATCTGAGGATATTTCCTTTTTCAACATAGCCCTCTATGGGCTTCCAAATATCACTTTTCCAATTCCACAAGAACTGTCTTAGCGAAAGGCTTCGTGAGGCAAAGCTGTAACTCTGTGATATGATTTCACAGAACACAAAGAAGTTTCTCAGAAAGCTTCTTTCTCTTTGTTATCGGAGGATATTTCCTTTGGCCCTATAGTCTTCAAAGGGATCCGAAATATCTGTTCTCAGATTCCACAGAAATAAGGCTAGCAAAGAGATCCACGAAATACTGATGTAACTCTGTGAGTGGAAGTCACACATCACAGAGCAGTTTCTAAGAAAGCTTCTTTCGAGATTTCATCTGAGGATGTTTCCTTTTTCACCATAGCCCTCTATGGGCTTCCAAATATCACTTTGCCAATGCCACGAGAACTGTCTTAGCGAAAGGGTTCTTGAGGAGAAAGCTGTAACTCTGTGAGATGATTTCGGAGAACACAAAGATGTTTCTCATAAAGCTTCTTTCTCTTTGTTATCGGAGGATATTTCTTTGGCCCTATAGTCTTCAAAGGGATCCGAAATATCTGTTCTCAGATTCCACAGAAATAAGGCTACCAAAGAGATCTACGAAACACAGATGTAACTCTGTGAGATGAATTCACAGAACACTAAGCAGTTTCTCAGAAAGCTTCTTTCCAGATTTCATCTGAGGATATATCCTTTTTCAACATAGCCCTCTATGGGCTTTGAAATATCACTTTGCCAATTCCACAAGAACTGTCTTAGCGAAAGGCTTCTTGAGGGGAGAGCTGTAACTCTGGAGATGATTTCACATAACACAAAGAAGTTTCTCAGAAAGCTTCTTTCTCTTAGTTATCGGAGGATATTTAATTTGGCCCTATAGTCTTCAAAGGGATCCGAAATGTCTGTTCTCAGATTCCACAGAAATAAGGCTAGCAAAGAGATACACGAAATACAGATGTAACTCTGAGAGTGGAAGTCACACATCACAGAGCAGTGTTTCAGAGAGCTTATTTCCAGATTTCCTCTGAGGATATTTCCTTTTTCAACATAGCCCTCTATGGGCTTCCAAATATCACTTTGCCAATTCCACAAGAACTGTCTCAGCGAAAGGCTTCTTGAGGAGAAAGCTGTAACTCTGTGAGATGATTTCGGAGAACACAAAGATGTTTCTCAGAAAGCTTCTTTCTCTTTGTTATCGGAGGATATTTCCTTTGGGCCTATACCCTCCAAAGGGATCCGAAATATCTGTTCTCAGATTCCACAGAAAGAAGGCTAGCAAAGAGATCCACGAAATACTGATGTAAATCTGTGAGTGGAAGTCACAAATCACAGAACAGTTTCTCAGAAAGCTTCTTTCCAGATTTCATCTGAGGATATTTCCTTTTTCACCATAGCCCTCTATGGGCTTCCAAATATCACTTTGCCAATTCCACAAGAACTCTCTTAGCGAAAGGATTCTTCAGGGGAAAGCTGTAACTCTGGAGATGATTTCACAGAACACAAAGAAGTTTCTCAGAAAGCTTCTTTCTCTTTGTTAACGGAGGATATTTCCTTTGGCCCTATAATCTTCAAAGGGATCCGAAATATCTGTTCTCGGATTCCACAGAAATAAGGCTAGCAAAGAGATCCACGAAATACAGATGTAACTCTGAGAGTGGAAGTCACACATCACAGAGCAGTTTCGCAGAAAGCTTCTTTCCAGATTTCATCTGAGGATATTTCCTTTTTCAACATAGCCCTCTATGGGCTTCCAAATATCACTTTGCCAATTCCACAAGAATTGTCTTAGCGAAAGGCTTCTTGAGGGGAAAGCTGTAACTCTGTGAGATGATTTCACAGAACACAAAGAAGTTTCTCAGAAAGCTTCATTCTCTTTGTTATCGGAGGATATTTCCTTTGGCCCTATAGTCTTCAAAGGGATCCGAAATATCTGTTCTCAGATTCCACAGAAATAAGGCTAGCAAAGAGATCTACGAAACACAGATGTAACTCTGTGAGATGAATTCACAGAACACTAAGCAGTTTCTCAGAAAGCTTCTTTGCAGATTTCATCTGAGGATATTTCCTTTTTCACCATAGCCCTCTTAGGGCTTCCAAATATCACTTTGCCAATTCCACAAGAACTGTCTTAGCGAAAGGCTTCTTGAGGGGAACGCTGTAACTCTGTGAGATGATTTCACAGAACACAAAGAAGTTTCTCAGAAAGCTTCTTTCTCTTTGTTATCGGAGGATATTTCGTTTTGCCCTATAGTCTTCAAAGGGATCCGAAATATCTGTTCTCAGATTCCACAGAAATAAGGCTAGCAAAGAGATCTGCGAAACACAGATGTAACTCTGTGAGATGAATTCACAGAACACTAAGCAGTTTCTCAGAAGTCTTCTTTCCAGATTTCATCTGAGGATATTTCCTTTTTCACCATAGCCCTCTATGGGCTTCCAAATATCACTTTGCCAATTCCACAAGAACTGTCTTAGCGAAAGGCTTCTTGAGGGGAAAGCTGTAACTCTGTGAGATGATTTCACAGAACACAAAGAAGTTTCTCAGACAGCTTCTTTCTCTTTGTTATCGGAGGATATTTCCTTTGGCCCTATAGTCTTCAAAGGGATCCGAAATATCTGTTCTCAGATTCCACAGAAATAAGGCTAGCAAAGAGATCTACGAAACACAGATGTAACTCTGTGAGATGAATTCACAGAACACTAAGCAGTTTCTCAGAAAGCTTCTTTCCAGATTTCATCTGAGGATATTTCCTTTTTCACCATAGCCCTCTATGGGCTTCCAAATATCACTTTGCCAATTCCACAAGAACTGTCTTAGCGAAAGGCTTCTTGAGGGGAAAGCTGTAACTCTGTGAGATGATTTCACAGAACACAAAGAAGTTTCTCAGAAAGCTTCTTTCTCTTTGTTATCGGAGGATATTTCCTTTTGCCCTATAGTCTTCAAAGGGATCCGAAATATCTGTTCTCAGATTCCACAGAAATAAGGCTAGCAAAGAGATCTGCGAAACACAGATGTAACTCTGTGAGATGAATTCACAGAACACTAAGCAGTTTCTCAGAAGGCTTCTTTCCAGATTTCATCTGAGGATATTTCCTTTTTCACCATAGCCCTCTATGGGCTTCCAAATAATCCTTTGCCAATTCCACAAGAACTGTCTTAGCGAAAGGCTTCTTGAGGGGAAAGCTGTAACTCTGTGAGATGAGTTCACAGATCACAAAGAAGTTTCTCAGACAGCTTCTTTCTCTTTGTTATCGGAGGATATTTCCTTTGGCCCTATAGTCTTCAAAGGGATCCGAAATATCTGTTCTCAGATTCCACAGAAATAAGGCTAGCAAAGAGATCTCCGAAACACAGATGTAACTCTGTGAGTTGAATTCACGGAACACTAAGGAGTTTCTCTGAAAGCTTCTTTCCAGATTTCATCTGAGGATATTTCCTTTTTCAACATAGCCCTCTATGGGCTTCCAAATATCACTTTTCCAATTCCACAAGAACTGTCTTAGCGAAAGGCTTCGTGAGGCGAAGCTGTAACTCTGTGATATGATTTCACAGAACACAAAGAAGTTTCTCAGAAAGCTTCTTTCTCTTTGTTATCGGAGGATATTTCCTTTGGCCCTATAGTCTTCAAAGGGATCCGAAATATCTGTTCTCAGATTCCACAGAAATAAGGCTAGCAAAGAGATCCACGAAATACTGATGTAACTCTGTGAGTGGAAGTCACACATCACAGAGCAGTTTCTAAGAAAGCTTCTTTCCAGATTTCATCTGAGGATGTTTCCTTTTTCACCATAGCCCTCTATGGGCTTCCAAATATCACTTTGCCAATGCCACGAGAACTGTCTTAGCCAAAGGGTTCTTGAGGAGAAAGCTGTAACTCTGTGAGATGATTTCGGAGAACACAAAGATGTTTCTCATAAAGCTTCTTTCTCTTTGTTATCGGAGGATATTTCTTTGGCCCTATAGTCTTCAAAGGGATCCGAAATATCTGTTCTCAGATTCCACAGAAATAAGGCTACCAAAGAGATCTACGAAACACAGATGTAACTCTGTGAGATGAATTCACAGAACACTAAGCAGTTTCTCAGAAAGCTTCTTTCCAGATTTCATCTGAGGATATATCCTTTTTCAACATAGCCCTCTATGGGCTTTGAAATATCACTTTGCCAATTCCACAAGAACTGTCTTAGCGAAAGGCTTCTTGAGGGGAGAGCTGTATCTCTGGAGATGATTTCACAGAACACAAAGAATTTTCTCAGAAAGCTTCTTTCTCTTAGTTATCGGAGGATATTTAATTTGGCCCTATAGTCTTCAAAGGGATCCGAAATGTCTGTTCTCAGATTCCACAGAAATAAGGCTAGCAAAGAGATACACGAAATACAGATGTAACTCTGAGAGTGGAAGTCACACATCACAGAGCAGTGTTTCAGAGAGCTTATTTCCAGATTTCCTCTGAGGATATTTCCTTTTTCAACATAGCCCTCTATGGGCTTCCAAATATCACTTTGCCAATTCCCCAAGAACTGTCTCAGCGAAAGGCTTCTTGAGGAGAAAGCTGTAACTCTGTGAGATGATTTCGGAGAACACAAAGATGTTTCTCAGAAAGCTTCTTTCTCTTTGTTATCGGAGGATATTTCCTTTGGGCCTATACCCTCCAAAGGGATCCGAAATATCTGTTCTCAGATTCCACAGAAAGAAGGCTAGCAAAGAGATCCACGAAATACTGATGTAAATCTGTGAGTGGAAGTCACAAATCACAGAACAGTTTCTCAGAAAGCTTCTTTCCAGATTTCATCTGAGGATATTTCCTTTTTCACCATAGCCCTCTATGGGCTTCCAAATATCACTTTGCCAATTCCACAAGAACTCTCTTAGCGAAAGGATTCTTCAGGGGAAAGCTGTAACTCTGGAGATGATTTCACAGAACACAAAGAAGTTTCTCAGAAAGCTTCTTTCTCTTTGTTAACGGAGGATATTTCCTTTGGCCCTATAATCTTCAAAGGGATCCGAAATATCTGTTCTCGGATTCCACAGAAATAAGGCTAGCAAAGAGATCCACGAAATACAGATGTAACTCTGATAGTGGAAGTCACACATCACAGAGCAGTTTCGCAGAAAGCTTCTTTCCAGATTTCATCTGAGGATATTTCCTTTTTCAACATAGCCCTCTATGGGCTTCCAAATATCACTTTGCCAATTCCACAAGAATTGTCTTAGCGAAAGGCTTCTTGAGGGGAAAGCTGTAACTCTGTGAGATGATTTCACAGAACACAAAGAAGTTTCTCAGAAAGCTTCATTCTCTTTGTTATCGGAGGATATTTCCTTTGGCCCTATAGTCTTCAAAGGGATCCGAAATATCTGTTCTCAGATTCCACAGAAATAAGGCTAGCAAAGAGATCTACGAAACACAGATGTAACTCTGTGAGATGAATTCACAGAACACTAAGCAGTTTCTCAGAAAGCTTCTTTGCAGATTTCATCTGAGGATATTTCCTTTTTCACCATAGCCCTCTAAGGGCTTCCAAATATCACTTTGCCAATTCCACAAGAACTGTCTTAGCGAAAGGCTTCTTGAGGGGAACGCTGTAACTCTGTGAGATGATTTCACAGAACACAAAGAAGTTTCTCAGAAAGCTTCTTTCTCTTTGTTATCGGAGGATATTTCGTTTTGCCCTATAGTCTTCAAAGGGATCCGAAATATCTGTTCTCAGATTCCACAGAAATAAGGCTAGCAAAGAGATCTGCGAAACACAGATGTAACTCTGTGAGATGAATTCACAGAACACTAAGCAGTTTCTCAGAAGGCTTCTTTCCAGATTTCATCTGAGGATATTTCCTTTTTCACCATAGCCCTCTATGGGCTTCCAAATATCACTTTGCCAATTCCACAAGAACTGTCTTAGCGAAAGGCTTCTTGAGGGGAAAGCTGTAACTCTGTGAGATGATTTCACAGAACACAAAGAAGTTTCTCAGACAGCTTCTTTCTCTTTGTTATCGGAGGATATTTCCTTTGGCCCTATAGTCTTCAAAGGGATCCGAAATATCTGTTCTCAGATTCCACAGAAATAAGGCTAGCAAAGAGATCTCCGAAACACAGATGTAACTCTGTGAGTTGAATTCACGGAACACTAAGGAGTTTCTCAGAAGGCTTCTTTCCAGATTTCATCTGAGGATATTTCCTTTTTCACCATAGCCCTCTACGGGCTTCCAAATATCACTTTGCCAATGCCACGAGAACTGTCTTAGCGAAAGGGTTCTTGAGGAGAAAGCTGTAACTCTGTGAGATGATTTCGGAGAACACAAAGATGTTTCTCATAAAGCTTCTTTCTCTTTGTTATCGGAGGATATTTCTTTGGCCCTATAGTCTTCAAAGGGATCCGAAATATCTGTTCTCAGATTCCACAGAAATAAGGCTACCAAAGAGATCTACGAAACACAGATGTAACTCTGTGAGATGAATTCACAGAACACTAAGCAGTTTCTCAGAAAGCTTCTTTCCAGATTTCATCTGAGGATATATCCTTTTTCAACATAGCCCTCTATGGGCTTTGAAATATCACTTTGCCAATTCCACAAGAACTGTCTTAGCGAAAGGCTTCTTGAGGGGAGAGCTGTAACTCTGGAGATGATTTCACAGAACACAAAGAATTTTCTCAGAAAGCTTCTTTCTCTTAGTTATCGGAGGATATTTAATTTGGCCCTATAGTCTTCAAAGGGATCCGAAATGTCTGTTCTCAGATTCCACAGAAATAAGGCTAGCAAAGAGATACACGAAATACAGATGTAACTCTGAGAGTGGAAGTCACACATCACAGAGCAGTGTCTCAGAGAGCTTATTTCCAGATTTCCTCTGAGGATATTTCCTTTTTCAACATAGCCCTCTATGGGCTTCCAAATATCACTTTGCCAATTCCCCAAGAACTGTCTCAGCGAAAGGCTTCTTGAGGAGAAAGCTGTAACTCTGTGAGATGATTTCGGAGAACACAAAGATGTTTCTCAGAAAGCTTCTTTCTCTTTGTTATCGTAGGATATTTCTTTGGCCCTAGAGTCTTCAAAGGGATCCGAAATATCTGTTCTCAGATTCCACAGAAATAAGGCTAGCAAAGAGATCTACGAAACACAGATGTAACTCTGTGAGATGAATTCACAGAACACTAAGCTGTTTCTCAGAAAGCTTCTTTCCAGATTTCATCTGAGGATATATCCTTTTTCACCATAGCCCTCTATGGGCTTCCAAATATCACTTTGCCAATTCCACAAGAACTGTCTTAGCGAAAGGCTTCTTGAGGGGAAAGCTGTAACTCTGTGAGATGATTTCACAGAACACAAAGAAGTTTCTCAGAAAGCTTCTTTCTCTTTGTTATCGGAGGATATTTCCTTTGGCCCTATAGTCTTCAAAGGGATCCGAAATATCTGTTCTCAGATTCCACAGAAATAAGGCTAGCAAAGAGATCTACGAAACACAAATGTAACTCTGTGAGATGAATTCACAGAACACTAAGCAGTTTCTCAGAAAGCTTCTTTCCAGATTTCATCTGAGGATATTTCCATTTTCACCATAGCCCTCTATGGGCTTCCAAATATCACTTTGCCAATTCCACAAGAACTGTCTTAGCGAAAGTCTTCTTGAGGAGAAAGCTGTAACTCTGTGAGATGATTTCACAGAACACAAAGAAGTTTCTCAGAAAGCCTCTTTCTCTTTGTTATCGGAGGATATTTCCTTTGGCCCTATAGTCTTCAAAATGATCCGAAATATCTGTTCTCAGATTCCACAGAAAGAAGGCTAGCAAAGAGATCCACGAAATACTGATGTAAATCTGTGAGTGGAAGTCACAAATCACAGAAAAGTTTCTCAGAAAGCTTCTTTCCAGATTTCATCTGAGGATATTTCCTTTTTCACCATAGCCCTCTATGGGCTTCCAAATATCACTTTGCCAATTCCACAAGAACTCTCTTAGTGAAAGGATTCTTCAGGGGAAAGCTGTAACTCTGGAGATGATTTCACAGAACACAAAGAAGTTTCTCAGAAAGCTTCTTTCTCTTTGTTAACGGAGGATATTTCCTTTGGCCCTATAATCTTCAAAGGGATCCGAAATATCTGTTCTCGGATTCCACAGAAATAAGGCTAGCAAAGAGATCCACGAAATACAGATGTAACTCTGAGAGTGGAAGTCACACATCACAGAGCAGTTTCTCAGAAAGCTTCTTTCCAGATTTCATCTGAGGATATTTCCATTTTCACCATAGCCCTCTATGGACTTCCAAATATCACTTTGCCAATTCCACAAGAATTGTCTTAGCCAAAGGCTTCTTGAGGGGAAAGCTGTAACTCTGTGAGATGATTTCACAGAACACAAAGAAGTTTCTGAGAAAGCTTCATTCTCTTTGTTATCGGAGGATATTTCCTTTGGCCCTATAGTCTTCAAAGGGATCCGAAATATCTGTTCTCAGATTCCACAGAAATAAGGCTAGCAAAGAGATCTACGAAACACAGATGTAACTCTGTGAGATGAATTCACAGAACACTAAGCAGTTTCTCAGAAAGCTTCTTTCCAGATTTCATCTGAGGATATTTCCTTTTTCACCTTAGCCCTCTATGGGCTTCCAAATATCACTTTGCCAATTCCACAAGAACTGTCTTAGCGAAAGGCTTCTTGAGGGGAACGCTGTAACTCTGTGAGATGATTTCACAGAACACAAAGAAGTTTCTCAGAAAGCTTCTTTCTCTTTGTTATCGGAGGATATTTCCTTTTGCCCTATAGTCTTCAAAGGGATCCGAAATATCTGTTCTCAGATTCCACAGAAATAAGGCTAGCAAAGAGATCTGCGAAACACAGATGTAACTCTGTGAGATGAATTCACAGAACACTAAGCAGTTTCTCAGAAGGCTTCTTTCCAGATTTCATCTGAGGATATTTCCTTTTTCACCATAGCCCTCTATGGGCTTCCAAATATCACTTTGCCAATTCCACAAGAACTGTCTTAGCGAAAGGCTTCTTGAGGGGAAAGCTGTAACTCTGTGAGATGATTTCACAGAACACAAAGAAGTTTCTCAGACAGCTTCTTTCTCTTTGTTATCGGAGGATATTTCCTTTGGCCCTATAGTCTTCAAAGGGATCCGAAATATCTGTTCTCAGATTCCACAGAAATAAGGCTAGCAAAGAGATCTCCGAAACACAGATGTAACTCTGTGAGTTGAATTCACGGAACACTAAGGAGTTTCTCAGAAAGCTTCTTTCCAGATTTCATCTGAGGATATTTCCTTTTTCAACATAGCCCTCTATGGGCTTCCAAATATCACTTTTCCAATTCCACAAGAACTGTCTTAGCGAAAGGCTTCGTGAGGCAAAGCTGTAACTCTGTGATATGATTTCACAGAACACAAAGAAGTTTCTCAGAAAGCTTCTTTCTCTTTGTTATCGGAGGATATTTCCTTTGGCCCTATAGTCTTCAAAGGGATCCGAAATATCTGTTCTCAGATTCCACAGAAATAAGGCTAGCAAAGAGATCCACGAAATACTGATGTAACTCTGTGAGTGGAAGTCACACATCACAGAACAGTTTCTCAGAAAGCTTCTTTCCAGATTTCATCTGAGGATGTTTCCTTTTTCACCATAGCCCTCTATGGGCTTCCAAATATCACTTTGCCAATGCCACGAGAACTGTCTTAGCGAAAGGGTTCTTGAGGAGAAAGCTGTAACTCTGTGAGATGATTTCGGAGAACACAAAGATGTTTCTCATAAAGCTTCTTTCTCTTTGTTATCGGAGGATATTTCTTTGGCCCTATAGTCTTCAAAGGGATCCGAAATATCTGTTCTCAGATTCCACAGAAATAAGGCTACCAAAGAGATCTACGAAACACAGATGTAACTCTGTGAGATGAATTCACAGAACACTAAGCAGTTTCTCAGAAAGCTTCTTTCCAGATTTCATCTGAGGATATATCCTTTTTCAACATAGCCCTCTATGGGCTTTGAAATATCACTTTGCCAATTCCACAAGAACTGTCTTAGCGAAAGGCTTCTTGAGGGGAGAGCTGTAACTCTGGAGATGATTTCACAGAACACAAAGAATTTTCTCAGAAAGCTTCTTTCTCTTAGTTATCGGAGGATATTTAATTTGGCCCTATAGTCTTCAAAGGGATCCGAAATGTCTGTTCTCAGATTCCACAGAAATAAGGCTAGCAAAGAGATACACGAAATACAGATGTAACTCTGAGAGTGGAAGTCACACATCACAGAGCAGTGTCTCAGAGAGCTTATTTTCAGATTTCCTCTGAGGATATTTCCTTTTTCAACATAGCCCTCTATGGGCTTCCAAATATCACTTTGCCAATTCCCCAAGAACTGTCTCAGCGAAAGGCTTCTTGAGGAGAAAGCTGTAACTCTGTGAGATGATTTCGGAGAACACAAAGATGTTTCTCAGAAAGCTTCTTTCTCTTTGTTATCGGAGGATATTTCTTTGGCCCTAGAGTCTTCAAAGGGATCCGAAATATCTGTTCTCAGATTCCACAGAAATAAGGCTAGCAAAGAGATCTACGAAACACAGATGTAACTCTGTGAGATGAATTCACAGAACACTAAGCAGTTTCTCAGAAAGCTTCTTTCCAGATTTCATCTGAGGATATATCCTTTTTCACCATAGCCCTCTATGGGCTTTGAAATATCACTTTGCCAATTCCACAAGAACTGTCTTAGCGAAAGGCTTCTTGAGGGGAGAGCTGTAACTCTGGAGATGATTTCACAGAACACAAAGAAGTTTCTCAGAAAGCTTCTTTCTCTTAGTTATCGGAGGATATTTAATTTGGCCCTATAGTCTTCAAAGGGATTCGAAATGTCTGTTCTCAGATTCCACAGAAATAAGGCTAGCAAAGAGATACACGAAATAGAGATGTAACTCTGAGAGTGGAAGTCACACATCACAGAGCAGTTTCTCAGAGAGCTTATTTCCAGATTTCCTCTGAGGATATTTCCTTTTTCACCATAGCCCTCTATGAGCTTCCAAATATCACTTTGCCAATTCCACAAGAACTGTCTTAGCGAAAGGCTTCTTGAGTGGAAAGCTGTAACTCTGTGAGATGATTTCACGGAACACAAAGAAGTTTCTCAGAAAGCTTCTTTCTCTTTGTTATCGGAGGATATTTACTTTGGCCCTACAGCCTTCTCAGGGATCCGAAATATCTGTTGTCAGATTCCACAGAAAGAAGGCTAGCAAAGAGATCCACGAAATACTGATGTAACTCTGAGAGTGGAAGTCACACATCACAGAGCAGTTTCGCAGAAAGCTTCTTTCCAGATTTCATCTGAGGATATTTCCTTTTTCAACATAGCCCTCTATGGGCTTCCAAATATCACTTTGCCAATTCCACAAGAATTGTCTTAGAGAAAGGCTTCTTGAGGGGAAAGCTGTAACTCTGTGAGATGATTTCACAGAACACAAAGAAGTTTCTCAGAAAGCTTCTTTCTCTTTGTTATCGGAGGATATTTCCTTTGGCCCTATAGTCTTCAAAGGGATCCGAAATATCTGTTCTCAGATTCCACAGAAATAAGGCTAGCAAAGAGATCTACGAAACACAGATGTAACTCTGTGAGATGAATTCACAGAACACTAAGCAGTTTCTCAGAAAGCTTCTTTCCAGATTTCATCTGAGGATATTTCCTTTTTCACCATAGCCCTCTATGGGCTTCCAAATATCACTTTGCCAATTCCACAAGAACTGTCTTAGCGAAAGGCTTCTTGAGGGGAAAGCTGTAACTCTGTGAGATGATTTCACAGAACACAAAGAAGTTTCTCAGAAAGCTTCTTTCTCTTTGTTATCGGAGGATATTTCCTTTTGCCCTATAGTCTTCAAAGGGATCCGAAATATCTGTTCTCAGATTCCACAGAAATAAGGCTAGCAAAGAGATCTGCGAAACACAGATGTAACTCTGTGAGATGAATTCACAGAACACTAAGCAGTTTCTCAGAAGGCTTCTTTCCAGATTTCATCTGAGGATATTTCCTTTTTCACCATAGCCCTCTATGGGCTTCCAAATATCACTTTGCCAATTCCACAAGAACTGTCTTAGCGAAAGGCTTCTTGAGGGGAAAGCTGTAACTCTGTGAGATGATTTCACAGAACACAAAGAAGTTTCTCAGACAGCTTCTTTCTCTTTCTTATCGGAGGATATTTCCTTTGGCCCTATAGTCTTCAAAGGGATCCGAAATATCTGTTCTCAGATTCCACAGAAATAAGGCTAGCAAAGAGATCTCCGAAACACAGATGTAACTCTGTGAGTTGAATTCTCGGAACACTAAGGAGTTTCTCAGAAAGCTTCTTTCCAGATTTCATCTGAGGATATTTCCTTTTTCAACATAGCCCTCTATGGGCTTCCAAATATCACTTTTCCAATTCCACAAGAACTGTCTTAGCGAAAGGCTTCGTGAGGCAAAGCTGTAACTCTGTGATATGATTTCACAGAACAGAAAGAAGTTTCTCAGAAAGCTTCTTTCTCTTTGTTATCGGAGGATATTTCCTTTGGCCCTATAGTCTTCAAAGGGATCCGAAATATCTGTTCTCAGATTCCACAGAAATAAGGCTAGCAAAGAGATCCACGAAATACTGATGTAACTCTGTGAGTGGAAGTCACACATCACAGAGCAGTTTCTAAGAAAGCTTCTTTCCAGATTTCATCTGAGGATGTTTCCTTTTTCACCATAGCCCTCTATGGGCTTCCAAATATCACTTTGCCAATGCCACGAGAACTGTCTTAGCCAAAGGGTTCTTGAGGAGAAAGCTGTAACTCTGTGAGATGATTTCGGAGAACACAAAGATGTTTCTCATAAAGCTTCTTTCTCTTTGTTATCGGAGGATATTTCTTTGGCCCTATAGTCTTCAAAGGGATCCGAAATATCTGTTCTCAGATTCCACAGAAATAAGGCTACCAAAGAGATCTACGAAACACAGATGTAACTCTGTGAGATGAATTCACAGAACACTAAGCAGTTTCTCAGAAAGCTTCTTTCCAGATTTCATCTGAGGATATATCCTTTTTCAACATAGCCCTCTATGGGCTTTGAAATATCACTTTGCCAATTCCACAAGAACTGTCTTAGCGAAAGGCTTCTTGAGGGGAGAGCTGTAACTCTGGAGATGATTTCACAGAACACAAAGAAGTTTCTCAGAAAGCTTCTTTCTCTTAGTTATCGGAGGATATTTAATTTGGCCCTATAGTCTTCAAAGGGATCCGAAATGTCTGTTCTCAGATTCCACAGAAATAAGGCTAGCAAAGAGATACACGAAATACAGATGTAACTCTGAGAGTGGAAGTCACACATCACAGAGCAGTGTTTCAGAGAGCTTATTTCCAGATTTCCTCTGAGGATATTTCCTTTTTCAACATAGCCCTCTATGGGCTTCCAAATATCACTTTGCCAATTCCCCAAGAAGTGTCTCAGCGAAAGGCTTCTTGAGGAGAAAGCTGTAACTCTGTGAGATGATTTCGGAGAACACAAAGATGTTTCTCAGAAAGCTTCTTTCTCTTTGTTATCGGAGGATATTTCCTTTGGGCCTATACCCTCCAAAGGGATCCGAAATATCTGTTCTCAGATTCCACAGAAAGAAGGCTAGCAAAGAGATCCACGAAATACTGATGTAAATCTGTGAGTGGAAGTCACAAATCACAGAACAGTTTCTCAGAAAGCTTCTTTCCAGATTTCATCTGAGGATATTTCCTTTTTCACCATAGCCCTCTATGGGCTTCCAAATATCACTTTGCCAATTCCACAAGAACTCTCTTAGCGAAAGGATTCTTCAGGGGAAAGCTGTAACTCTGGAGATGATTTCACAGAACACAAAGAAATTTCTCAGAAAGCTTCTTTCTCTTTGTTAACGGAGGATATTTCCTTTGGCCCTATAATCTTCAAAGGGATCCGAAATATCTGTTCTCGGATTCCACAGAAATAAGGCTAGGAAAGAGATCCACGAAATACAGATGTAACTCTGAGAGTGGAAGTCACACATCACAGAGCAGTTTCGCAGAAAGCTTCTTTCCAGATTTCATCTGAGGATATTTCCTTTTTCAACATAGCCCTCTATGGGCTTCCAAATATCACTTTGCCAATTCCACAAGAATTGTCTTAGCGAAAGGCTTCTTGAGGGGAAAGCTGTAACTCTGTGAGATGATTTCACAGAACACAAAGAAGTTTCTCAGAAAGCTTCATTCTCTTTGTTATCGGAGGATATTTCCTTTGGCCCTATAGTCTTCAAAGGGATCCGAAATATCTGTTCTCAGATTCCACAGAAATAAGGCTAGCAAAGAGATCTACGAAACACAGATGTAACTCTGTGAGATGAATTCACAGAACACTAAGCAGTTTCTCAGAAAGCTTCTTTGCAGATTTCATCTGAGGATATTTCCTTTTTCACCATTGCCCTCTAAGGGCTTCCAAATATCACTTTGCCAATTCCACAAGAACTGTCTTAGCGAAAGGCTTCTTGAGGGGAACGCTGTAACTCTGTGAGATGATTTCACAGAACACAAAGAAGTTTCTCAGAAAGCTTCTTTCTCTTTGTTATCGGAGGATATTTCGTTTTGCCCTATAGTCTTCAAAGGGATCCGAAATATCTGTTCTCAGATTCCACAGAAATAAGGCTAGCAAAGAGATCTGCGAAACACAGATGTAACTCTGTGAGATGAATTCACAGAACACTAAGCAGTTTCTCAGAAGGCTTCTTTCCAGATTTCATCTGAGGATATTTCCTTTTTCACCATAGCCCTCTATGGGCTTCCAAATATCACTTTGCCAATTCCACAAGAACTGTCTTAGCGAAAGGCTTCTTGAGGGGAAAGCTGTAACTCTGTGAGATGATTTCACAGAACACAAAGAAGTTTCTCAGACAGCTTCTTTCTCTTTGTTATCGGAGGATATTTCCTTTGGCCCTATAGTCTTCAAAGGGATCCGAAATATCTGTTCTCAGATTCCACAGAAATAAGGCTAGCAAAGAGATCTCCGAAACACAGATGTAACTCTGTGAGTTGAATTCACGGAACACTAAGGAGTTTCTCAGAAAGCTTCTTTCCAGATTTCATCTGAGGATATTTCCTTTTTCAACATAGCCCTCTATGGGCTTCCAAATATCACTTTTCCAATTCCACAAGAACTGTCTTAGCGAAAGGCTTCGTGAGGCAAAGCTGTAACTCTGTGATATGATTTCACAGAACACAAAGAAGTTTCTCAGAAAGCTTCTTTCTCTTTGTTATCGGAGGATATTTCCTTTGGCCCTATAGTCTTCAAAGGGATCCGAAATATCTGTTCTCAGATTCCACAGAAATAAGGCTAGCAAAGAGATCCACGAAATACTGATGTAACTCTGTGAGTGGAAGTCACACATCACAGAGCAGTTTCTAAGAAAGCTTCTTTCCAGATTTCATCTGAGGATGTTTCCTTTTTCACCATAGCCCTCTATGGGCTTCCAAATATCACTTTGCCAATGCCACGAGAACTGTCTTAGCGAAAGGGTTCTTGAGGAGAAAGCTGTAACTCTGTGAGATGATTTCGGAGAACACAAAGATGTTTCTCATAAAGCTTCTTTCTCTTTGTTATCGGAGGATACTTCTTTGGCCCTATAGTCTTCAAAGGGATCCGAAATATGTGTTCTCAGATTCCACAGAAATAAGGCTACCAAAGAGATCTACGAAACACAGATGTAACTCTGTGAGATGAATTCACAGAACACTAAGCAGTTTCTCAGAAAGCTTCTTTCCAGATTTCATCTGAGGATATATCCTTTTTCAACATAGCCCTCTATGGGCTTTGAAATATCACTTTGCCAATTCCACAAGAACTGTCTTAGCGAAAGGCTTCTTGAGGGGAGAGCTGTAACTCTGGAGATGATTTCACAGAACACAAAGAATTTTCTCAGAAAGCTTCTTTCTCTTAGTTATCGGAGGATATTTAATTTGGCCCTATAGTCTTCAAAGGGATCCGAAATGTCTGTTCTCAGATTCCACAGAAATAAGGCTAGCAAAGAGATACACGAAATACAGATGTAACTCTGAGAGTGGAAGTCACACATCACAGAGCAGTGTCTCAGAGAGCTTATTTCCAGATTTCCTCTGAGGATATTTCCTTTTTCAACATAGCCCTCTATGGGCTTCCAAATATCACTTTGCCAATTCCCCAAGAACTGTCTCAGCGAAAGGCTTCTTGAGGAGAAAGCTGTAACTCTGTGAGATGATTTCGGAGAACACAAAGATGTTTCTCAGAAAGCTTCTTTCTCTTTGTTATCGGAGGATATTTCTTTGGCCCTAGAGTCTTCAAAGGGATCCGAAATATCTGTTCTCAGATTCCACAGAAATAAGGCTAGCAAAGAGATCTACGAAACACAGATGTAACTCTGTGAGATGAATTCACAGAACACTAAGCAGTTTCTCAGAAAGCTTCTTTCCAGATTTCATCTGAGGATATATCCTTTTTCACCATAGCCCTCTATGGGCTTCCAAATATCACTTTGCCAATTCCACAAGAACTGTCTTAGCGAAAGGCTTCTTGAGGGGAAAGCTGTAACTCTGTGAGATGATTTCACAGAACACAAAGAAGTTTCTCAGAAAGCTTCTTTCTCTTTGTTATCGGAGGATATTTCCTTTGGCCCTATAGTCTTCAAAGGGATCCGAAATATCTGTTCTCAGATTCCACAGAAATAAGGCTAGCAAAGAGATCTACGAAACACAAATGTAACTCTGTGAGATGAATTCACAGAACACTAAGCAGTTTCTCAGAAAGCTTCTTTCCAGATTTCATCTGAGGATATTTCCATTTTCACCATAGCCCTCTATGGGCTTCCAAATATCACTTTGCCAATTCCACAAGAACTGTCTTAGCGAAAGTCTTCTTGAGGAGAAAGCTGTAACTCTGTGAGATGATTTCACAGAACACAAAGAAGTTTCTCAGAAAGCCTCTTTCTCTTTGTTATCGGAGGATATTTCCTTTGGCCCTATAGTCTTCAAAATGATCCGAAATATCTGTTCTCAGATTCCACAGAAAGAAGGCTAGCAAAGAGATCCACGAAATACTGATGTAAATCTGTGAGTGGAAGTCACAAATCACAGAACAGTTTCTCAGAAAGCTTCTTTCCAGATTTCATCTGAGGATATTTCCTTTTTCACCATAGCCCTCTATGGGCTTCCAAATATCACTTTGCCAATTCCACAAGAACTCTCTTAGCGAAAGGATTCTTCAGGGGAAAGCTGTAACTCTGGAGATGATTTCACAGAACACAAAGAAGTTTCTCAGAAAGCTTCTTTCTCTTTGTTAACGGAGGATATTTCCTTTGGCCCTATAATCTTCAAAGGGATCCGAAATATCTGTTCTCGGATTCCACAGAAATAAGGCTAGCAAAGAGATCCACGAAATACAGATGTAACTCTGAGAGTGGAAGTCACACATCACAGAGCAGTTTCGCAGAAAGCTTCTTTCCAGATTTCATCTGAGGATATTTCCTTTTTCAACATAGCCCTCTATGGGCTTCCAAATATCACTTTGCCAATTCCACAAGAATTGTCTTAGCGAAAGGCTTCTTGAGGGGAAAGCTGTAACTCTGTGAGATGATTTCACAGAACACAAAGAAGTTTCTCAGAAAGCTTCATTCTCTTTGTTATCGGAGGATATTTCCTTTGGCCCTATAGTCTTCAAAGGGATCCGAAATATCTGTTCTCAGATTCCACAGAAATAAGGCTAGCAAAGAGATCTGCGAAACACAGATGTAACTCTGTGAGATGAATTCACAGAACACTAAGCAGTTTCTCAGAAGGCTTCTTTCCAGATTTCATCTGAGGATATTTCCTTTTTCAACATAGCCCTCTATGGGCTTCCAAATATCACTTTGCCAATTCCACAAGAACTGTCTTAGCGAAAGGCTTCTTGAGGGGAAAGCTGTAACTCTGTGAGATGATTTCACAGAACACAAAGAAGTTTCTCAGACAGCTTCTTTCTCTTTGTTATCGGAGGATATTTCCTTTGGCCCTATAGTCTTCAAAGGGATCCGAAATATCTGTTCTCAGATTCCACAGAAATAAGGCTAGCAAAGAGATCTCCGAAACACAGATGTAACTCTGTGAGTTGAATTCACGGAACACTAAGGAGTTTCTCAGAAAGCTTCTTTCCAGATTTCATCTGAGGATATTTCCTTTTTCAACATAGCCCTCTATGGGCTTCCAAATATCACTTTTCCAATTCCACAAGAACTGTCTTAGCGAAAGGCTTCGTGAGGCAAAGCTGTAACTCTGTGATATGATTTCACAGAACACAAAGAAGTTTCTCAGAAAGCTTCTTTCTCTTTGTTATCGGAGGATATTTCCTTTGGCCCTATAGTCTTCAAAGGGATCCGAAATATCTGTTCTCAGATTCCACAGAAATAAGGCTAGCAAAGAGATCCACGAAATACTGATGTAACTCTGTGAGTGGAAGTCACACATCACAGAGCAGTTTCTAAGAAAGCTTCTTTCCAGATTTCATCTGAGGATGTTTCCTTTTTCACCATAGCCCTCTATGGGCTTCCAAATATCACTTTGCCAATGCCACGAGAACTGTCTTAGCGAAAGGGTTCTTGAGGAGAAAGCTGTAACTCTGTGAGATGATTTCGGAGAACACAAAGATGTTTCTCATAAAGCTTCTTTCTCTTTGTTATCGGAGGATATTTCTTTGGCCCTATAGTCTTCAAAGGGATCCGAAATATCTGTTCTCAGATTCCACAGAAATAAGGCTACCAAAGAGATCTACGAAACACAGATGTAACTCTGTGAGATGAATTCACAGAACACTAAGCAGTTTCTCAGAAAGCTTCTTTCCAGATTTCATCTGAGGATATATCCTTTTTCAACATAGCCCTCTATGGGCTTTGAAATATCACTTTGCCAATTCCACAAGAACTGTCTTAGCGAAAGGCTTCTTGAGGGGAGAGCTGTAACTCTGGAGATGATTTCACAGAACACAAAGAATTTTCTCAGAAAGCTTCTTTCTCTTAGTTATCGGAGGATATTTAATTTGGCCCTATAGTCTTCAAAGGGATCCGAAATGTCTGTTCTCAGATTCCACAGAAATAAGGCTAGCAAAGAGATACACGAAATACAGATGTAACTCTGAGAGTGGAAGTCACACATCACAGAGCAGTGTCTCAGAGAGCTTATTTCCAGATTTCCTCTGAGGATATTTCCTTTTTCAACATAGCCCTCTATGGGCTTCCAAATATCACTTTGCCAATTCCCCAAGAACTGTCTCAGCGAAAGGCTTCTTGAGGAGAAAGCTGTAACTCTGTGAGATGATTTCGGAGAACACAAAGATGTTTCTCAGAAAGCTTCTTTCTCTTTGTTATCGGAGGATATTTCTTTGGCCCTAGAGTCTTCAAAGGGATCCGAAATATCTGTTCTCAGATTCCACAGAAATAAGGCTACCAAAGAGATCTACGAAACACAGATGTAACTCTGTGAGATGAATTCACAGAACACTAAGCAGTTTCTCAGAAAGCTTCTTTCCAGATTTCATCTGAGGATATATCCTTTTTCACCATAGCCCTCTATGGGCTTTGAAATATCACTTTGCCAATTCCACAAGAACTGTCTTAGCGAAAGGCTTCTTGAGGGGAGAGCTGTAACTCTGGAGATGATTTCACAGAACACAAAGAAGTTTCTCAGAAAGCTTCTTTCTCTTAGTTATCGGAGGATATTTAATTTGGCCCTATAGTCTTCAAAGGGATTCGAAATGTCTGTTCTCAGATTCCACAAAAATAAGGCTAGCAAAGAGATACACGAAATAGAGATGTAACTCTGAGAGTGGAAGTCACACATCACAGAGCAGTTTCTCAGAGAGCTTATTTCCAGATTTCCTCTGAGGATATTTCCTTTTTCACCATAGCCCTCTATGAGCTTCCAAATATCACTTTGCCAATTCCACAAGAACTGTCTTAGCGAAAGGCTTCTTGAGTGGAAAGCTGTAACTCTGTGAGATGATTTCACGGAACACAAAGAAGTTTCTCAGAAAGCTTCTTTCTCTTTGTTATCGGAGGATATTTACTTTGGCCCTATAGCCTTCTCAGGGATCCGAAATATCTGTTGTCAGATTCCACAGAAAGAAGGCTAGCAAAGAGATCCACGAAATACTGATGTAACTCTGTGAGTGGAAGTCACACATCACAGAGCAGTTTCTCAGAAAGCTTCTTTCCAGATTTCATCTGAGGATATTTCCTTTTTCACCGTAGCCCTCTATGGGCTTCCAAATATCACTTTGCCAATTCCACAAGAACTGTCTTAGCGAAAGGCTTCTTTAGGTGAAAGCTGTAACTCTGTGAGATGATTTCACAGAACACAAAGAAGTTTCTCAGAAAGCTTCTTTCTCTTTGTTATCGGAGGATATTTCCTTTGGCCCTATAGTCTTCAAAGGGATCCGAAATATCTGTTCTCAGATTCCACAGAAATAAGGCTAGCAAAGAGATCTACGAAACACAGATGTAACTCTGTGAGATGAATTCACAGAACACTAAGCAGTTTCTCAGAAAGCTTCTTTCCAGATATCATCTGAGGTTATTTCCTTTT
Source organism: Macaca mulatta (assembly GCF_049350105.2). Classification (NCBI taxonomy): domain Eukaryota; kingdom Metazoa; phylum Chordata; class Mammalia; order Primates; family Cercopithecidae; genus Macaca; species Macaca mulatta. The sequence goes on along the minus strand of NC_133416.1, from coordinate 39,177,835 downwards.
TCACCATATCCCTCTATGGGCTTCCAAATATCACTTTGCCAATTCCACAGGAACTGTCTTAGCGAAAGGCTTCTTGAGGGGAAAGCTGTAACTCTGTGAGATGATTTCACAGAACACAAAGAAGTTTCTCAGAAAGCTTCTCTCTCTTTGTTATCGGAGGATATTTCCTTTGGCCCTATAGTCTTCAAAGGGATCCGAAATATCTGTTCTCAGATTCCACAGAAATAAGGCTAGCAAAGAGATCTACGAAACACAGATGTACCTCTGTGAGATGAATTCAGAGAACACTAAGCAGTTTCTCTGAAAGCTTCTTTCCAGATTTCATCTGAGGATATTTCCTTTTTCACCATAGCCGTCTATTGGCTTCCTAATATCACTTTGCCAATTCCACAAGAACTGTCTTAGCGAAAGGCTTCTGAAGGGGAAAGCTGTAACTCTGTGAGATGATTTCACAGAACACAAAGAAGTTTCTCAGAAAGCTTCTTTCTCTTTGTTATCGGAGGATATTTCCTTTGGCACTATAGTCTTCAAAGGAATCCGAAACATCTGTTCTCAGATTCCACAGAAATAAGGCTAGCAAAGAGATCTACGAAACACAGATGTAACTCTGTGAGATGAATTCACAGAACACTAAGCAGTTTCTCTGAAAGCTTCTATCCAGATTTCATCTGAGGATATTTCCTTTTTCACCATAGCCCTCTATGGGCTTCCAAATATCACTTTGCCAATTCCACAAAAACTGTCTTAGCGAAAGGCTTCTTGAGTGGAAAGCTGTAACTCTGTGAGATGATTTCACAGAACACAAAGAAGTTTCTCAGAAAGCTTCTTTCTCTTTTTTATCGGAGGATATTTCCTTTGGCCCTATAGTCTTCAAAGGGATCCGAAATATCTGTTCTCAGATTCCACAGAAATAAGGCTAGCAAAGAGATCTACGAAACACAGATGTAACTCTGTGAGATGAATTCACAGAACACTAAGCAGTTTCTCAGAAAGCTTCTTTCCAGATATCATCTGAGGTTATTTCCTTTTTCACCATATCCCTCTATGGGCTTCCAAATATCACTTTGCCAATTCCACAAAAACTGTCTTAGCGAAAGGCTCTTGAGGGGAAAGCTGTAACTCTGTGAGATGATTTCACAGAACACAAAGAAGTTTCTCAGAAAGCTTCTTTCTCTTTGTTATCGGAGGATATTTCCTTTGGCCCTATAATATCCAAAGGGATCCGAAATATATGTTCTCAGATTCCACAGATAAGGCTAGCAAAGAGATCGACGAAACACAGATGTAACTCTGTGAGATGAATTCACAGAACACTAAGCAGTTTCTCAGAAAGCTTCTTTCCAGATTTCATCTGAGGATATTTCCTTTTTCAGCATAGGGCTTCCAAATATCACTTTGCCAATTCCACAAAAACTGTCTTAGCGAAAGGCTTCTTGAGGGGAAAGCTGTAACTCTGTGAGATGATTTCACAGAACACAAGGAAGTTTCTCAAAAAGCTTCTTTCTCTTTGTTATCGGAGGATATTTCCTTTGGTACTATAGTCTTCAAAGGGATCCGAAATATCTGGTCTCAGATTTCACAGAAATAATGCTAGCAAAGAGATCTACGAAACACAGATGTAACTCTGTGAGATGAATTCACAGAACACTAAGCAGTTTCTCAGAAAGCTTCTTTCCAGATTTCATCTGAGGATATTTCCTTTTTCACCATAGCCCTCTATGGGCTTCGAAATATCACTTTGCCAATTCCACAAGAACTGTCTTAGCGAGAGGTTTCTGGAGGGGAAAGCTGTAACGATGTGAGATGATTTCACAGAACACAAAGAAGTTTCTCAGAAAGCTTCTTTCTCTTTGTTATCGGAGGATATTTACTTTGGCCCTATAGCCTTCAAAGGGATGCGAAATATCTGTTGTCAGATTCCACAGAAAGAAGGCTAGCAAAGGGATCCACGAAACACAGATGTAATTCTGTGAGTGGAAGTCACACATCACAGAGTAGTTTCTCAGAAAGCTTCTTTCCAGATTTCATCTGAGGATATTTGCTTTTTCACCATATACCTCTATGGGCTTCCAAATATCACTTTGCCAATTCCACAAGAACGGTCTTAGCGAAAGGCTTCTTGAGGGGAAAGCTGTAACTCTTTGAGATGATTTCACAGAACACAAAGAAGTTTCTCAAAAAGCTTCTTTCTCTTTGTTATCGGAGGATATTTCCTTTGGCCCTATAGTCTTCAAAGGGATACGAAATATCTGTTCTCAAAATGCACAGAAAGAAGGCTAGCAAAGATATCTACGAAACACAGATGTAACTCTGTGAGATGAATTCACAGAACACTAAGCAGTTTCTCAGAAAGCTTCTTTCCAGATTTCATCTGAGGATATTTCCTTTTTCACCATAGCCCTCTATGGGCTTCCAAATATCACTTTGCCAATTCCACAAGAACTGTCTAAGCGAAAGGCTTCTTGAGGGGTAAGCTGTAACTCTGTGAGATGATTTCACAGAACACAAAGAAGTTTCTCAGAAAGCTTCTTTCTCTTTGTTATCGGAGGATATTTCCTTTGGCCCTATAGTCTCCAAAGGGATCCGAAATATCTCTTCTCAGATTCCACAGAAATAAGGCTAGCAAAGAGATCTACGAAACACAGATGTAACTCTGTGAGATGAATTCAGAGAACACTAAGCAGTTTTTCAGAAAGCTTCTTTCCAGATTTCATCTGAGGATATTTCCTTTTTCACCATAGCCCTCTACGGGCTTCCAAATATCACTTTGCCAATTCCACAAAAACTGTCTTAGCGAAAGGCTTCTTGAGGGGAAAGCTGTAACTCTGTGTGATGATTTCACAGAACACAAAAATGTTTCTCAGAAAGCTTCTTTCTCTTTGTCATCGGAGGATATTTCCTTTGGCACTATAGTCTTCAAAGGGATCTGAAATATCTGCTCTCAGATTCCACAGAAATAAGGCTAGCAAAGAGATCTACGAAACACAGATGTAACTTTGTGAGATGAATTCACAGAACACTAAGCAGTTTCTCAGAAAGCTTCTATCCAGATTTCATCTGAGGATATTTCCTTTTTCACCATAGCCCTCTAAGGGCTTCCAAATATCACTTTGCCAATTCCACAAGAACTGTCTTAGCGAAAGGCTTCTTGAGGGGAAAGCTGTAACTCTGTGAGATGATTTCACAGAACACAAAGATGTTTCTCAGAAAGCTTCTTTCTCTTTGTCATCGGAGGATATTTCCTTTTGCCCTATAGTCTTCAAAGGGATCCGAAATATCTGTTCTCAGATTCCACAGAAATAAGGCTAGCAAAGAGGTCTGCGAAACACAGATGAAACTCTGTGAGATGAATTCACAGAACACTAAGCAGTTTCTCAGAAAGCTTCTTTCCAGATTTCATCTGAGGATATTTCCTTTTTCACCATAGGACTTCCAAATATCACTTTGCCAATTCCACAAGAACTGTCTTAGCGAAAGGCTTCTTGAGGGGAAAGCTGTAACTCTGTGTGATGATTTCACAGAACACAAGGAAGTTTCTCAGAAAGCTTCTTTCTCTTTGTTATCGGAGGATATTTCCTTTGGCCCTATAGTCTTCAAAGGGATCCGAAATATCTGGTCTCAGATTCCACAGAAATAAGGCTAGCAGAGAGATCTAGGAAACACAGATGTAACTCTGTGAGATGAATTCACAGAACACTAAGCAGTTTCTCAGAAAGCTTCTTTCCAGATTTCATCTGAGGATATTTCCTTTTTCACCATAGTCCTCTATGGGCTTCCAAATAACACTTTGCCAATTCCACAAGTACTGTCTTAGCGAAAGGCTTCTTGAGTGGAAAGCTGTAACTCTGTGAGATGATTTCACAGAACACAAAGAAGTTTCTCAGAAAGCTTCTTTCTCTTTGTTATCGGAGGATATTTACTTTGGCCCTATAGCCTTCAAAGGGATCCGAAATATCTGTTGTCAGATTCCACAGAAAGAAGGCTAGCAAAGAGATCCACGAAATACTGATGTAACTCTTTGAGTGGACGTCACACATCACAGAGCAGTTTCTCAGAAAGCTTCTTTCCAGATTTCATCTGAGAATATTTCCTTTTTCACCATAGCCCTCTATGGGCTTCCAAATATCACTTTGCCATTTCCACAAGAACTGTCTTAGCGAAAGGCTTCTTGAGGGGAAAGCTGTAACTCTGTGAGATGATTTCACAGAACACAAGGAAGTTTCTCAGAAAGCTTTTTTCTCTTTGTTATCGGAGGATATTTCCTTTGGCCCTATAGTCTTCAAAGGGATCCGAAATATCTGTTCTCAGATTCCACAGAAATAAGGCTAGCAAAGAGATCTACGAAACACAGATGTAACTCTGTGAGATGAATTCACAGAACACTAAGCAGTTTCTCAGAAAGCTTCTATCCAGATTTCATCTGAGGATATTTCCTTTTTCACCATAGCCCTCTATGGGCTTCCAAATATCACTTTGCCAATTCCACAAGAACTGTCTTAGCGAAAGGCTTCTTTAGTGGAAAGCTGTAACGATGTGAGATGATTTCACAGAACACAAAGAAGTTTCTCAGAAAGCTTCTTTCTCTTTGTTATCGGAGGATATTTACTTTGGCCCTACAGCCTTCAGAGGGATCCGAAATATCTGTTGTCAGATTCCACAGAAAGAAGGCTAGCAAAGAGATCCACGAAATACTGATGTAACTCTGTGAGTGGAAGTCACACATCACAGAGCAGTTTCTCAGAAAGCTTCTTTCCAGATTTCATCTGAGGATATTTCCTTTTTCACCATAGCCCTCTATGGGCTTCCAAATATCACTTTGCCAATCCCACAAGAACTGTCTTAGCGAAAGGCTTCTTGAGGGGAAAGCTGTAACTCTGTGAGATGATTTCACAGAACACAAAGAAGTTTCTCAGAAAGCTTCTTTCTCTTTGTTATCGGAGGATATTTCCTTTGGCCCTATAGTCTTCAATGGGATCCGAAATATCTGTTCTCAGATTCCACAGAAATAAGGCTAGCCAAGAGATCTACGAAACACAGATGTAACTCTGTGAGATGAATTCACAGGACACTGAGCAGTTTTTCAGAAAGCTTCATTCCAGATTTAATCTGAGGATATTTCCTTTTTCACCATAGCCCTCTACGGGCTTCCAAATATCACTTTGCCAATTCCACAAAAACTGTCTTAGCGAAAGGCTTCTTGAGGGGAAAGCTGTAACTCTGTGTGATGATTTCACAGAACACAAAGATGTTTCTCAGAAAGCTTCTTTCTCTTTGTTATCGGAGGATATTTCCTTTGGCCCTATAGTCTTCAAAGGGATCCGAAATATCTGTTCTCAGATTCCACAGAAATAAGGCTAGCAAAGAGATCTACGAAACACAGATGTAACTCTGTGAGATGAATTAACAGAACACTAAGCAGTTTCTCAGAAAGCTTCTTTCCAGATTTCATCTGAGCATATTTCCTTTTTCACCATAGCCCTCTATGGGCTTCCAAATATCACTTTGCCAATTCCACAAGAACTGTCTTAGCGAAAGGCTTCCTGAGGGGAAAGCTTTAACTCTGTGAGATGATTTCACAGAACACAAATAAGTTTCTCAGAAAGCTTCTTTCTCTTTGTTATCGGAGGATATTTCCTTTGGCCCTATAGTCTTCAAAGGGATCCGAAATATCTCTTCTCAGATTCCACAGAAATAAGGCTAGCAAAGAGATCTACGAAACACAGATGTAACTCTGTGAGATGAATTCACAGAACACTAAGGAGTTTCTCAGAAAGCTTCTTTCCAGATTTCATCTGAGGATATTTCCTTTTTCACCATAGCCCTCTATGGGCTTCCAAATATCACTTTGCCAATTCCACAACAACTGTCTTAGCGAAAGGCTTCTTGAGGGGAAAGCTGTAACTCTGTGAATGATTTCACAGAACACAAAGAAGTTTCTCAGAAATCTTCTTTCTCTTTGTTATCGGAGGATATTTCCTTTGGCCCTATAGTCTTCAAAGGGATCCGAAATATCTGTTCTCAGATTCCACAGAAATAAGGCTAACAAAGAGATCCACGAAATACAGACGTAACTCTGAGAGTGGAAGTCACACATCACAGAGCAGTTTCTCAGAAACCTCTTTCCAGATTTCATCTGAGGATATTTCCTTTTTCACCATAGCCCTCTATGGGCTTCCAAATATCACTTTGCCAATTCCACAAGAACTGTATAAGCGAAAGGCTTCTTGAGGGGAAAGGTGTAACTCTGTGAGATGATTTCACAGAACACAAAGAAGTTTCTCAGAAAGCTTCTTTCTCTTTGTTATCAGAGGATATTTCCTTTGGCCCTATAGTCTTCAAAGGGATCCGAAATATGTGTTCTCAGATTCCACAGAAATAAGGCTAGCAAAGAGATCTATGAAACACAGATGTTACTTTGTGAGATGAATTCAAAGAACACTAAGCAGTTTCTCTGAAAGCTTCTTTCCAGATTTCATCTGAGGATATTTCCTTTTTCACCATAGCCCTCTATGGGCTTCCAAATATCACTTTGCCAATTCCACAAGAACTGTCTAAGCGAAAGGCTTCTTGAGGGGAAAGCTGTAACTCTGTGAGATGATTTCACAGAACACAAAGAAGTTTCTCAGAAAGCTTCTTTCTCTTTGTTATCGGAGGATATTTCCTTTGGCCCTATAGTCTTCAAAGGGATCCGAAATATCTGTTCTCAGATTCCACAGAAATAAGGCTAGCAAAGAGATCCAGGAAACACAGATGTAACTCTGTGAGATGAATTCACAGAACACTAAGCAGTTTCTCAGAAATCTTCTTTCCAGATTTCGTCTGAGGATATTTCCTTTTTCACCATAGGGCTTCCAAATATCACTTTGCCAATTCCACAAGAACTGTCTTAGCGAAAGGCTTCTTGAGGGGAAAGCTGTAACTCTGTGAGATGATTTCACAGAACACAAGGAAGTTTCTCAGAAAGCTTCTTTCTCTTTGTTATCGGAGGATATTTCCTTTGGCCCTATAGTCTTCAAAGGGATCCGAAATATCTGGTCTCATATTCCACAGAAATAAGGCTAGCAAAGAGATCTACGAAACACAGATATAACTCTGTGAGATGAATTCACAGAACACTAAGCAGTTTCTCAGAAAGCTTCTTTCCAGATTTCATCTGAGGATATTTCCTTTTTCACCATAGCCCTCTATGGGCTTCCAAATATCACTTTGCCAATTCCACAAGAACTGTCTTAGCGAAAGGCTTCTTGAGTGGAAAGCTGTAACGATCTGAGATGATTTCACAGAACACAAAGAAGTTTCTCAGAAAGCTTCTTTCTCTTTGTTATCAGAGGATATTTACTTTGGCCCTATAGCCTTCAAAGGGATCCGAAATATCTGTTGTCAGATTCCACAGAAAGAAGGCTAGCAAAGAGATCCACGAAACACGGATGTAACTGTGAGTGGAAGTCACACATCACAGAGCAGTTTCTCAGAAAGCTTCTTTCCAGATTTCATCTGAGGATATTTCCTTTTTCACCATAGCCCTCTATGGGCTTCCAAATATCACTTTGCCAATCCCACAAGAACTGTCTTAGCGAAAGGCTTCTTGAGGGGAAAGGTGTAACTCTGTGAGATGATTTCACAGAACACAAAGAAGTTTCTCAGAAAGCTTCTTTCTCTTTGTTATCGGAGGATATTTCCTTTGGCCCTATATTCTTCAAAGGGATCCGAAATATCTGTTCTCAGATTCCACAGAAATAAGGCTAGCAAAGAGATCTACGAAACACAGATGTAACTCTGTGAGATGAATTCACAGGACACTGAGCAGTTTTTCAGAAAGCTTCTTTCCAGATTTCATCTGAGGATATTTCCTTTTTCACCATAGCCCTCTATGGGCTTCCAAATATCACTTTGCCAATTCCACAAAAACTGTCTTAGCGAAAGGCTTCTTGAGGTGAAAGCTGTAACTCTGTGTGATGATTTCACAGAACACAAAGATGTTTCTCAGAAAGCTTCTTTCTCTTTGTTATCGGAGGATATTTCCTTTGGCACTATAGTCTTCAAAGGGATCCGAAATATCTGTTCTCAGATTCCACAGAAATAAGACTAGCAAAGAGATCCACGAAATACTGAAGTAACTCTGTGAGTGGACGTCACACATCACAGAGCAGTTTCTCAGAAAGCTTCTTTCCAGATTTCATCTCAGGATATTTCCTTTTTCACCATAGCCCCCTATGGGCTTCCAAATATCACTTTGCCAATTCCACAAGAACTGTCTTAGCGAAAGGCTTCTTGAGGGGAAAGCTGTAACTCTGTGAGATGATTCCACAGAACACTAAGAAGTTTCTCAGAAAGCTTCTTTCTCTTTGTTATCGGAGGATATTTCCTTTGGCCTTATAGTCTTCAAAGGGATCCGAAATATCTGTTCTCAGATTCCACAGAAATAAGGTTAGCAAAGAGATCTACGAAACACAGATGTAACTCTGTGAGATGAATTCACAGAACACTAAGCAGTTTCTCAGAAAGCTTCTTTCCAGATTTCATCTGAGGATATTTCCTTTTTCACCATAGGGCTTCCAAATATCACTTTTCCAATTCCACAAGAACTGTCTTAGCGAAAGGCTTCTTGAGGGGAAAGCTGTAACTCTGTGAGGTGATTTCACAGAACACAAGGAAGTTTCTAAGAAAGCTTTTTTCTCTTTGTTATCGGAGGATATTTCCTTTGGCCCTATAGTCTTCAAAGGGATCCGAAATATCTCTTCTCAGATTCCACAGAAATAAGGCTAGCAAAGAGATCCACGAAATACAGACGTAATTCTGAGAGTGGAAGTCACACATCACAAAGCAGTTTCTCAGAAAGCTTCTTTCCAGATTTCATCTGAGGATATTTCCTTTTTCACCATAGCCCTCTACGGGCTTCCAAATATCACTTTGCCAATTCCACAAGAACTGTCTAAGCGAAAGGCTTCTTGAGGGGAAAGCTGTAACTCTGTGAGATGATTTCACAGAACACAAAGAAGTTTCTCAGAAAGCTTCTTTGTCTTTGTTATCGGAGGATATTTCCTTTGGCTCTATAGTCTTCAAAGGGATCTGAAATATCTGTTCTCAGATTCCACAGAAATAAGGCTAGCAAAGAGACCTAGGAAACACAGATGTAACTCTGTGAGATGAATTCACAGAACACTAAGCAGTTTCTCAGAAAGCTTCTTTCCAGATTTCATCTGAGGATATTTCCTTTTTCACCATAGGGCTTCCAAATATCACTTTGCCAATTCCACAAGAACTGTCTTAGCGAAAGGCTTCTTGAGGGGAAAGCTGTAACTCTGTGAGATGATTTCACAGAACACAAGGAAGTTTCTCAGAAAGCTTTTTTCTCTTTGTTATCGGAGGATATTTCCTTTGGCCCTATAGTCTTCAAAGGGATCCGAAATATCTCTTCTCAGATTCCACAGAAATTAGGCTAGCAAAGAGATCCACGAAATACAGACGTAACTCTGAGAGTGGAAGTCACACATCACAAAGCAGTTTCTCAGAAAGCTTCTTTCCAGATTTCATCTGAGGATATTTCCTTTTTCACCATAGCCCTCTAAGGGCTTCCAAATATCACTTTGCCAATTCCACAAGAACTGTCTTACCGAAAGGCTTCTTCAGGGGAAAGCTGTAACTCTGTGAGATGATTTCACAGAACACAAAGAAGTTTCTCAGAAAGCTTCTTTCTCTTTGTTATCGGAGGATATTTCCTTTGGCCCTATAGTCTTCAAAGGGATCCGAAATATCTGTTCTCAGATTCCACAGAAATAAGGCTAGCAAAGAGATCCAGGAAACACAGATGTAAATCTGTGAGATGAATTCACAGAACACTAAGCAGTTTCTCAGAAAACTTCTTTCCAGATTTCATCTGAGGATATTTCCTTTTTCACCATAGGGCTTCCAAATATCACTTTGCCAATTCCACAAGAACTGTCTTAGCGAAAGGCTTCTTGAGGGGAAAGCTGTAACTCTGTGAGATGATTTCACAGAACACAAGGAAGTTTCTCAGAAAGCTTCTTTCTCTTTGTTATCGGAGGATATTTCCTCTGGCCCTATAGTCTTCAAAGGGATCCGAAATATCTCTTCTCAGATTCCACAGAAAAAAGGCTAGCAAAGAGATCCACGAAACACAGATGTAATTCTGTGAGTGGAAGTCACACATCACAGAGTAGTTTCTCAGAAAGCTTTTTTCCAGATTTCATCTGAGGATATTTGCTTTTTGATCACATCCCTCTATGGGCTTCCAAATATCACTTTGCCAATTCCACAAGAACTGTCTTAGCGAAAGGCTTCTTGAAGGGAAAGCTGTAACTCTGTGAGATGATTTCAAAGAACACAAAGAAGTTTCTCAGAACGCTTCTTTCTCTTTGTTATCGGAGGATATTTCCTTTGGCCCTATAGTCTTCAAAGGGATCCGAAATATCTGTTCTCAGATTCCACAGAAATAAGGCTAGCAAAGAGGGCTACGAAACACAGATGTAACTCTGTGAGATGAATTCACAGAACACTAAGCAGATTCTCAGAAAGTTTCTTTCCAGATTTCATCTGAGGATATTTCCTTTTTCACCATAGCCCTCTATGGGCTTCCAAATATCACTTTGCCAATTCCACAAAAACTGTCTTAGCGAAAGGCTTCTTGAGGGGAAAGCTGTAATTCTGCGTGATGATTTCACAGAACACAAAGAAGTTTCTCAGAAAGCTTCTTTCCCTTTGTTATCGGAGGATATTTCCTTTGGCACTATAGTCTTCAAAGGGATCCGAAATATCTGTTCTCAGATTCCACAGAAATAAGGCTAGCAAAGAGATCTACGAAACACAGATGTAACTCTGTGAGATCAATTCACAGAACACTAAGCAGTTTCTCTGAAAGCTTCTTTCCAGATTTCATCTGAGGATATTTCCTTTTTCACCATAGCCCTCTATGGGCTTCCAAATATCACTTTGCCAATTCCACAAGAACTGTCTTAGCGAAAGGCTTCTTGAGGGGAAAGCTGTAACTCTGTGAATGATTTCACAGAACACAAAGAAGTTTCTCAGAAATCTTCTTTCTCTTTGTTATCGGAGGATATTTCCTTTGGCCCTATAGTCTTCAAAGGGATCCGAAATATCTCTTCTCAGATTCCACAGAAATAAGGCTAACAAAGAGATCCACGAAATACAGACGTAACTCTGAGAATGGAAGTCACACATCACAGAGCAGTTTCTCAGAAACTTCTTTCCAGATTTCATCTGAGGATATTTCGTTTTTCAACATAGCCCTCTATGGGCTTCCAAATATCACTTTGCCAATTCCACAAGAACTGTCTTAGCGAAAGGCTTCTTGAGGGGAAAGCTGTAACTCTGTGAGATGATTTCACAGAACACCAAGAAGTTTCTCAGAAAGCTTCTTTCTCTTTGTTATCGGAGGATATTTCCTTTGGCCCTATAGTCTTCAAAGGGATCCGAAATATCTGTTCTCAGATTCCACAGAAATAAGGCTAGCAAAGAGATCTACGAAACACAGATGTAACTCTGTGAGATGAATTAACAGAACACTAAGCAGTTTCTCAGAAAGCTTCTTTCCAGATTTCATCTGAGCATATTTCCTTTTTCACCATAGCCCTCTATGGGCTTCCAAATATCACTTTGCCAATTCCACAAGAACTGTCTTAGCGAAAGGCTTCTTGAGTGGAAAGCTGTAACGATGTGAGATGATTTCACAGAACACAAAGAAGTTTCTCAGAAAGCTTCTTTCTCTTTGTTATCGGAGGATATTTACTTTGGCCCTATAGCCTTCAAAGGGATCCGAAATATCTGTTGTCAGATTCCACAGAAAGAAGGCTAGCAAAGAGATCCACGAAATACTGATGTAACTCTGTGAGTGGAAGTCACACATCACAGAGCAGTTTCTCAGAAAGCTTCTTTCCAGATTTCATCTGAGGATATTTCCTTTTTCACCATAGCCCTCTATGGGCTTCCAAATATCACTTTGCCAATCCCACAAGAACTGTCTTAGCGAAAGGCTTCTTGAGGGGAAAGGTGTAACTCTGTGAGATGATTTCACAGAACACAAAGAAGTTTCTCAGAAAGCTTCTTTCTCTTTGTTATCGGAGGATATTTCCTTTGGCCCTATAGTCTTCAAAGGGATCCGAAATATCTGTTCTCAGATTCCACAGAAATAAGGCTAGCAAAGAGATCTACGAAACACAGATGTAACTCTGTGAGATGAATTCACAGGACACTGAGCAGTTTTTCAGAAAGCTTCTTTCCAGATTTCATCTGAGGATATTTCCTTTTTCACCATAGCCCTCCTTGGGCTTCCAAATATCACTTTGCCAATTCCACAAAAACTGTCTTAGCGAAAGGCTTCTTGAGGGGATAGCTGTAACTCTGTGTGATGATTTCACAGAACACAAAGATGTTTCTCAGAAAGCTTCTTTCTCTTTGTTATCGGAGGATATTTCCTTTGGCACTATAGTCTTCAAAGGGATCCGAAATATCTGTTCTCAGATTCCACAGAAATAAGGCTAGCAAAGAGATCCACGAAATACTGAAGTAACTCTGTGAGTGGACGTCACACATCACAGAGCAGTTTCTCAGAAAGCTTCTTTCCAGATTTCATCTGAGGATATTTCCTTTTTCACCATAGCCCTCTATGGGCTTCCAAATATCACTTTGCCAATTCCACAAGAACTGTCTTAGCGAAAGGCTTCTTAAGGGGAAAGCTGTAACTCTGTGAGATGATTTCACAGAACACAAAGAAGTTTCTCAGAAAGCTTCTTTCTCTTTGTTATCGGAGGATATGTCCTTTGGCCCTATAGTCTTCAAAGGGATCCGAAATATCTGTTCTCAGATTCCACAGAAATAAGGCTAGCAAAGAGATCTACGAAACAAAGATGTAACTCTGTGAGATGAATTCACAGAACACTAAGCAGTTTCTCTGAAAGCTTCTTTCCAGATTTCATCTGTGGATATTTCCTTTTTCACCACAGCCCTCTATGGGCTTCCAAATATCACTTTGCCAATTCCACAAGAACTGTCTTAGCGAAAGGCTTCTTGAGGGGAAAGCTGTAACTCTGTGAGATGATTTCACAGAACACAAAGAAGTTTCCAAGAAAGCTTCTTTCTCTTTGTTATCGGAGGATATTTCCTTTGGCCCTATAGTCTTCCAAGGGATCCGATATATCTCTTCTCAGATTCCACAGAAATAAGGCTAGCTAAGAGATCCACGAAATACAGACTTAACTCTGTGAGTGGAAGTCACACATCACAGAGCAGTTTCTCAGAAAGCTTCTTTCCAGATTTCATCTGAGGATATTTCCTTTTTCAACATAGCCCTCTATGGGCTTCCAAATATCACTTTGCCAATTCCACAAGAACTGTCTAAGCGAAAGGCTTCTTGAGTGGAAAGCTGTAACTCTGTGAGATGATTTCACAGAACACAAAGAAGTTTCTCAGAAAGCTTCTTTCTCTTTGTTATCGGAGGATATTTCCTTTGGCCCTATAGTCTTTAAAGGGATCCGAAATATCTGTTCTCAGATTCCACAGAAATAAGGCTAGCAAAGATAATCAGGAAACACAGATGTAACTCTGTGAGATGAATTCACAGAACACTAAGCAGTTTCTCAGAAAGCTTCTTTCCAGATTTCATCTGAGGATATTTCCTTTTTCACCATAGCCCTCTATGGGCTTCCAAATATCACTTTGCCAATTCCACAAGAACTGTCTTAGCGAAAGGCTTCTTGAGTGGAAAGCTGTAACGATCTGAGATGATTTCACAGAACACAAAGAAGTTTCTCAGAAAGCTTCTTTCTCTTTGTTATCAGAGGATACTTACTTTGGCCCTATAGCCTTCAAAGGGATCCGAAATATCTGTTGTCAGATTCCACAGAAAGAAGGCTAGCAAAGAGATCCACGAAATACTGATGTAACTCTGTGAGTGGAAGTCACACATCACAGAGCAGTTTCTCAGAAAGCTTCTTTCCAGATTTCATCTGAGGATATTTTCTTTTTCACCATAGCCCTCTATGGGCTTCCAAATATCACTTTGCCAATCCCACAAGAACTGTCTTAGCGAAAGGCTTCTTGAGGGGAAAGGTGTAACTCTGTGAGATGATTTCACAGAACACAAAGAAGTTTCTCAGAAAGCTTCTTTCTCTTTGTTATCGGAGGATATTTCCTTTGGCCCTATAGTCTTCAAAGGGATCCGAAATATCTGTTCTCAGATTCCACAGAAATAAGGCTAGCAAAGAGATCTACGAAACACAGATGTAACTCTGTGAGATGAATTCACAGGACACTGAGCAGTTTTTCAGAAAGCTTCTTTCCAGATTTCATCTGAGGATATTTCCTTTTTCACCATAGCCCTCTATGGGCTTCCAAATATCACTTTGCCAATTCCACAAAAACTGTCTTAGCGAAAGGCTTCTTGAGGGGAAAGCTGTAACTCTGTGTGATGATTTCACAGAACACAAAGATGTTTCTCAGAAAGCTTCTTTCTCTTTGTTATCGGAGGATATTTCCTTTGGCACTATAGTATTCAAAGGGATCCGAAATATCTGTTCTCAGATTCCACAGAAATAAGGCTAGCAAAGAGATCCAGGAAACACAGATGTAACTCTGTGAGATGAATTCACAGAACACTAAGCAGTTTCTCAGAAAGCTTCTTTCCTGATTTCATCTGAGGATATTTCCTTTTTCACCATAGCCCTCTATGGGCTTCCAAATATCACTTTGCCAATTCCACAAGAACTGTCTTAGCGAAAGGCTTCTTGAGTGGAAAGCTGTAACTCTGTGAGATGATTTCACAGAACACAAAGAAGTTTCTCAGAAAGCTTCTTTCTCTTTGTTATCAGAGGATATTTACTTTGGCCCTATAGCCTTCAAAGGGATCCGAAATATCTGTTGTCAGATTCCACAGAAAGAAGGCTAGCAAAGAGATCCACGAAACACGGATGTAACTCTGTGAGTGGAATTCACACATCACAGAGCAGTTTCTCAGAAAGCTTCTTTCCAGATTTCATCTGAGGATATTTCCTTTTTCACCATAGCCCTCTATGGGCTTCCAAATATCACTTTGCCAATCCCACAAGAACTGTCTTACCGAAAGGCTTCTTGAGGGGAAAGCTGTAACTCTGTGAGATGATTTCACAGAACACAAAGAAGTTTCTCAGAAAGCTTCTTTCTCTTTGTTATCGGAGGATATTTCCTTTGGGCCTATAGTCTTCAAAGGGATCCGAAATATCTGTTCTCAGATTCCACAGAAAGAAGGCTAGCAAAGAGATCCACGAAATACTGAAGTAAATCTGTGAGTGGACGTCACACATCACAGAGCAGTTTCTCAGAAAGCTTCTTTCCAGATTTCATCTGAGGATATTTCCTTTTTCACCATAGCCCTCTATGGGCTTCCAAATATCACTATGCCAATTCCAGAAGAACTCTCTTAGCGAAAGGCTTCTTAAGGGGAAAGCTGTAACTCTGTGAGATGATTTCACAGAACACAAAGAAGTTTCTCAGAAAGCTTCTTTCTCTTTGTTATCGGAGGATATTTCCTTTGGCACTATAGTCTTCAAAGGGATCCGAAATATCTGTTTTCAGATTCCACAGAAATAAGGCTAGCAAAGAGATCCACGAAATAGAGATGTAACTCTGTGAGATGAATTCACAGAACACTAAGCAGTTTCTCAGAAAGCTTCTTTCCAGATTTCATCTGAGGATATTTCCTTTTTCACCATAGGGCTTCCAAATATCACTTTGCCAATTCCACAAGAACTGTCTTAGCGGAAGGCTTCTTGAGGGGAATGCTGTAACTCTGTGTGATGATTTCACAGAACACAAAGAAGTTTCTCAGAAAGCTTCTTTCTCTTTGTTATCGGAGGATATTTCCTTTGGCACTATAGTCTTCAAAGGGATCCGAAATATCTGTTTTCAGATTCCACAGAAATAAGGCTAGCAAAGAGATCTACGAAACACAGATATAACTCTGTGAGATGAATTCACAGAACACTAAGCAGTTTCTCAGAAAGCTTCTAACCAGATTTCATCTGAGGATATTTCCTTTTTCACCATAGCCCTCTATGGGCTTCCAAATATCACTTTGCCCATTCCACAAGAACTGTCTTAGCGAAAGGCTTCTTGAGGGGAAAGCTGTAACTCTGTGAGATGATTTCATAGAACACTAAGAAGTTTCTCAGAAAGCTTCTTTCTCTTTGTTATCGGAGGATATTTCCTTTGGCCTTATAGTCTTCAGAGGGATCCGAAATATCTGTTCTCAGATTCCACAGAAATAAGGCTAGCAAAGAGATCCACGAAATACTGATGTAACTCTTTGAGTGGACGTCACACATCACAGAGCAGTTTCTCAGAAAGCTTCTTTCCAGATTTCATCTGAGGATATTTCCTTTTTCACCATAGCCCTCTATGGGCTTCCAAATATCACTTTGCCAATTCCACAAGAACTGTCTTAGCGAAAGACTTCTTGAGGGGAAAGCTGTAACTCTGTGAGATGATTTCAAAGAACACAAAGAAGTTTCTCAGAAAGCTTCTTTCTCTTTGTTATCGGAGGATATTTCCTTTGGCCCTATAGTCTTCAAAGGGATCCGAAATATCTGTTCTCAGATTCCACAGAAATAAGGCTAGCAAAGAGATCTACGAAACACAGATGTAACTCTGTGAGATGAATTCACAGAACACTAAGCAGTTTCTCTGAAAGCTTCTTTCCAGATTTCATCTGAGGATATTTCCTTTTTCACCAGAGCCCTCTATGGGCTTCCAAATATCACCTTGCCAATTTCACAAGAACTGTCTAAGCGAAAGACTTCTTGAGGGGAAAGCTGTAACTCTGTGAGATGATTTCACAGAACACAAAGAAGTTTCTCAGAAAGCTTCTTTCTCTTTGTTATCGGAGGATATTTCCTTTGGCCCTATAGTCTTCAAAGGGATCCGAAATATCTCTTCTCAGATTCCACAGAAATAAGGCTAGCAAAGAGATCCACGAAACACAGACGTAACTCTGAGAGTGGAAGTCACACATCACAGAGCAGTTTCTCAGAAACTTCTTTCCAGATTTCATCTGAGGATATTTCCTTTTTCAACATAGCCCTCTAGGGGCTTCCAAATATCACTTTGTCAATTCCACAAGAACTGTGTAAGCGAAAGGCTTCTTGAGGGGAAAGCTGTAACTCTGTGAGATGATTTCACAGAACACAAAGAAGTTTCTCAGAAAGCTTCTTTCTCTTTGTTATCGGAGGATATGTCCTTTGGCCCTATAGTCTTCAAAGGGATCGGAAATATCTGTTCTCAGATTCCACAGAAATAAGGCTAGCAAAGAGATCTAGGAAACACAGATGTAACTCTGTGAGATGAATTCACAGAACACTAAGCAGTTTCTCAGAAAGCTTCTTTCCAGATTTCATCTGAGGATATTTCCTTTTTCACCATAGCCCTCTATGGGCTTCCAAATATCACTTTGCCAATCCCACAAGAACTGTCTTAGCGAAAGGCTTCTTGAGGGGAAAGCTGTAATTCTGTGAGATGATTTCACAGAACACAAAGAAGTTTCTCAGAAAGCTTCTTTCTCTTTGTTATCGGAGGATATTTCCTGTGGCCCTATAGTCTTCAAAGGGATCCGAAATATCTGTTCTCAGATTCCACAGAAATAAGGCTAGCAAAGAGATCTACGAAACACAGATGTAACTCTGTGAGATGAATTCACAGGACACAGAGCAGTTTTTCAGAAAGCTTCTTTCCAGATTTCATCTGAGGATATTTCCTTTTTCACCATGCCCTCTAGGGTTTCCAAATATCACTTTGCCAATTCCACAAGAACTGTCTTAGCGAAAGGCTTCTTGAGGGGAAAGCTGTAACTCTGTGTGATGATTTCACAGAACACAAAGATGTTTCTCAGAAAGCTTCTTTCTCTTTGTTATCGGAGGATATTTCCTTTGGCACTATACTCTTCAAAGGGATCCGAAATATCTGTTCTCAGATTCCACAGAAATAAGTCTAGCAAAGAGATCTACGAAACACAGATGTAACTCTGTGAGATGAATTCACAGAACACTAAGCAGTTTCTCAGAAAGCTTCTATCCAGATTTCATCTGAGGATATTTCCTTTTTCACCATAGCCCTCTATGGGTTTCCAAATATCACTTTACCAATTCCACAAAAACTGTCTTAGCGAAAGGCTTCTTGAGGGGAAAGCTGTATAACTCTGTGACATGATTTCACAGAACACAAAGAAGTTTCTCAGAAAGCTTCTTTCTCTTTGTTATTGGAGGATATTTCCTTTGGCCCTACAGTCTTCAAAGGGATCCGAAATATCTGTTCTCAGATAACACAGAAAAAAGGCTAGCAAAGAGATCCACGAAATACAGATGTAACTCTGAGAGTGGAAGTCACACATCACAGAGCAGTTTCTCAGAAAGCTTCTTTCCAGATTTCATCAGAGGATATTTCCTTTTTCACCATAGCCCTCTAAGGGCTTCCAAATATCACTTTGCCAATTCCACAAGAACTGTCTAAGCGAAAGGCTTCTTGAGGGGAAAGTTGTAACTCTGTGAGATGATTTCACAGAACACAAAGAAGTTTCTCAGAAAGCTTCTTTCTCTTTGTTATCGAAGGATATTTCCTTTGGCCCTATAGTCTACAAAGGTATCCAAAATATCTGTTCTCAGATTCCACAGAAATAAGGCTAGCAAAGAGATCTAAGAAACACAGATGTAACTCTGTGAGATGAATTCACAGAACACTAAGCAGTTTCTCAGAAAGCTTCTTTCCAGATTTCATCTGAGGATATTTCCTTTTTCACCATAGCCCTCTATGGGCTTCCAAATATCACTTTGCCAATTCCACAAGAACTGTCTTAGCGAAAGGCTTTTGGAGGGGAAACCTGTAACTCTGTGAGATGATTTCACAGAACACAGAGAAGTTTCTCAGAAAGCTTCTTTCTCTTTGTTATCGGAGGATATTTCCTTTGGCCCTATAGTCTCCAAAGGGATCCGAAATATCTGTTCTCAGATTCCACAGAAATAAGGCTAGCAAAGAGATCTAGGAAACACAGATGTAACTCTGTGAGATGAATTCACAGAACACTAAGCAGTTTCTCAGAAAGCTTCTTTCCAGATTTCATCTGAGGATATTTCCTTTTTTACCATAGCCCTCTATGGGCTTCCAAATATCACTTTGCCAATTCCACAAGAACTGTCTTAGCGAAAGGCTTCTGGAGGGGAAAGCTGTAACTCTGTGAGATGATTTCACAGAACACAAAGAAGTTTCTCAGAAAGCTTCTTTCTCTTTGTTATCGGAGGATATTTCCTTTGGCCCTATACTCTTCAACGGGATCCAAAATATCTGTTCTCAGATTCCACAGAAATAAGGCTAGCAAAGAGATCTAGGAAACACAGATGTAACTCGGTGAGATGAATTCAAAGAACACTAAGCAGTTTCTCAGAAAGTTTTTTTCCAGATTTCATCTGAGGATATTTCCTTTTTCACCATAGCCCTCTATGGGCTTCCAAATATCACTTTGCCAATTCCACAAGAACTGTCTTAGCGAAAGGCTTCTTGAGGGGAAAGCTGTAACTCTGTGAGATGATTTCACAGAACGCAAAGAAGTTTCTCAGAAAGCTTCTTTCTCTTTGTTATCGGAGGATATTTCCTTTGGCCCTATAGTCTTCAAAGGGATCTGAAATATCTGTTCTCAGATTCCACAGAAATAAGGCTAGCAAAGAGATCTACGAAACACAGATGTAACTCTGTGAGATGAATTCACAGAACACTAAGCAGTTTCTCAGAAAGCTTCTTTCCAGATTTCATCTGAGGATATTTCCTTTTTCACCATAGCCCTCTGTGGGCTTCCAAATATCACTTTGCCAATTCCACAAGAACTGTCTTAGCCAAAGGCTTCTTGAGGGGAAAGCTGTAACTCTGTGAGATGATTTCACAGAACACAAAGAAGTTTCGCAGAAAGCTTCTTTCTCTTTGTTATCGGAGGATATTTCCTTTGGCCCTATTGCCTTCAAAGGGATCCGAAATATCTGTTCTCTGATTCCACAGAAATAAGGATAGCAAAGAGATCTACGAAACACAGATGTAACTCTGTGAGATGAATTCACAGAACACTAAGCAGTTTCTCAGAAAGCTTCTTTCCAGATTTCATCTGAGGACATTTCCTTTTTCACCATAGCCCTCTATGGGCTTCCAAATATCACTTTGCCAATTCCACAAGAAGTGTTTCAGCGAAAGGCTTCTTGAGGGGAAAGCTGTAACTCTGTGAGATGATTTCACAGAACACAAAGAAGTTTCTCAGAAAACTTCTTTCTCTTTGTTATCGGAGGATATTTCCTTTGGCCCTATTGTCTTCAAAGGGATCCGAAATATATGTTCTCAGATTCCACAGAAATAAGGCTAGCAAACAAATCTACGAAACACAGATGTAACACTGTGAGATGAATTCACAGAACACTAAGCAGTTTCTCAGAAAGCTTCTTTCCAGATTTCATCTGAGGATATTTCCTTTTTCACCATAGCCCTCTAAGGGCTTCCAAATATCACTTTGCCAATTCCACAAGAACTGTCTTACCGAAAGGCTTCTTGAGGGGAAAGCTGTAACTCTGGAGATGATTTCACAGAACACAAAGAAGTTTCTCAGAAAGCTTCTTTCTCTTTGTTATCGGAGGATATTTCCTTTGGCCCTATAGTCTTCAAAGGGATCCGAAATATCTGTTCTCAGATTCCACAGAAATAAGGCTAGCAAAGAGATCCACGAAATACAGATGTAACCCTGAGAGTGGAAGTCACACATCACAGAGCAGTTTCTCAGAAAGCTTCTTTCCAGATTTCATCTGAGGATATTTCCTTTTTCACCATAGCCCTCTATGGGCTTCCAAATATCACTTTGCCAATTCCACAAGAACTGTCTTAGCGAAAGGCTTCTACAGGGGAAAGATGTAACTCTGTGAGATGATTTCACAGAACACAAAGAAGTTTCTCAGAAAGCTTCTTTCTCTTTGTTATCGGAGGATATTTCCTTTGGCCCTATAGTCTTCAAAGGGATCCGAAATATCTGTTCTCAGATTCCACAGAAATAAGGCTAGCAAAGAGACCTACGAAACACAGATGTAACTCTGTGAGATGAATTCACAGAACACTAAGCAGTTTCTCAGAAAGCTTCTTTCCAGATTTCATCTGAGGATATTTCCTTTTTCACCATAGCCCTCTATGGGCTTCCAAATATCACTTTGCCAATTCCACAAGAACTGTCTAAGCGAAAGGCTTCTTGAGGGGAAAGCTGTAACTCTGTGAGATGATTTCACAGAACACAAAGAAGTTTCTCAGAAAGCCTCTTTCTCTTTGTTATCGGAGGATATTTCCTTTGGCCCTATAGTCTTCAAAGGGATCCGAAATATCTGTTCTCAGATTCCACAGAAATAAGGCTAGCAAAGAGATCTACGAAACTCAGATGTAACTCTGTGGGATGAATTAACAGAACACTAAGCAGTTTCTCAGAAAGCTTCTTTCCAGATTTCATCTGAGGATATTTCCTTTTTCACCATAGCCCTCTATGGGCTTCCAAATATCACTTTGCCAATTCCACAAGAACTGTCTAAGCGAAAGGCTTCTTGAGGGGAAAGCTGTAACTCTGTGAGATGATTTCACAGAACACAAAGAAGTTTCTCAGAAAGCTTCATTCTCTTTGTTATAGGAGGATATTTCCTTTGGCCCTATAGTCTTCAAAGGGATCCGAAATATCTGTTCTCAGATTCCACAGAAATAAGGCTAGCAAAGAGATCCACAAAACACTGATGTAACTCTGTGAGTGGAAGTCACACATCAGAGAGCAGTTTCTCAGAAAGCTTCTTTCCAGATTTCATCTGAGGATATTTCCTTTTTCACGAAAGCCCTCTATGGGCTTCCAAATATCACTTTGCCAATTCCACAAGAACTGTCTTAGCGAAAGGCTTCTGTAGGGGAAAGCTGTAACTCTGTGGGATGATTTCACAGAACACAAAAAAGTTTCTCAGATAGCCTCTTTCTCTTTGTTATCGGAGGATATTTCCTTTGGCCCTATAGTCTTCAAAGGGATCCGAAATATCTCTTCTCAGATTCCACAGAAATAAGGCTAGCAAAGAGATCCACGAAATATTGATGTAACTCTGTGAGTGGAAGTCACACATCACAGAACAGTTCCTCAGAAAGCTTCTTTCCAGATTTCATCTGAGGATATTTCCTTTTTCACCATAGCCCTCTCTGGGCTTCCAAATATCACTTTGCCAATTCCACAAGAACTGTCTTAGCGAAAGACTTCTTGAGGAGAAAGCTGTAACTCTGTGAGATGATTTCACAGAACACAAAGAAGTTTCTCAGAAAGCTTCTTTCTCTTTGTTATCGGAGGATATTTCCTTTGGCCCTATAGTCTTCAAAGGGATCCGAAATATCTGTTCTCAGATTCCACAGAAATAAGGCTAACAAAGACATCTACGAAACACAGATGTAACTCTGTGAGATGAATTCACAGAACACTAAGAAGTTTCTCAGAAAGCTTCTTTCAAGATTTCTTCTGAGGATATTTCCTTTTTCACCATAGCCCTCTATGGGCTTACAAATATCTCTCTGCCAATTCCACAAGAACTGTCTTAGCGAAAGGCTTCTGGAGGGGAAAGCTGTAACTCTGTTAGATGATTTCACAGAACACAAAGAAGTTTCTCAGAAAGCTTCATTCTCTTTGTTATCGGTGGATATTTCCTTTGGCCCTATAGTCTTCAAAGGGATCCGAAATATCTGTTCTCAGATTCCACAGAAATAAGGCTAACAAAGACATCTACGAAACACAGATGTAACTCTGTGAGATGAATTCACAGAACACTAAGAAGTTTCTCAGAAAGCTTCTTTCAAGATTTCTTCTGAGGATATTTCCTTTTTCACCATAGCCCTCTATGGGCTTCCAAATATCTCTCTGCCAATTCCACAAGAACTGTCTTAGCGAAAGGCTTCTGGAGGGGAAAGCTGTAACTCTGTTAGATGATTTCACAGAACACAAAGAAGTTTCTCAGAAAGCTTCATTCTCTTTGTTATCGGTGGATATTTCCTTTGGCCCTATAGTCTTCAAAGGGATCCGAAATATCTGTTCTCAGATTCCACAGAAAGAAGGCTAGCAAAGAGATACACGAAATACAGATGTAACTCTGTGAGTGGAAGTCACACATCACAGAGCAGTTTCTCAGGGAGCTTCTTTCCAGATTTCATCTGAGGATATTTCCTTTTTCACCGTTGCCCTCTATGGGCTTCCAAATATCACTTTGCCAATTCCACAAGAACCGTCTTAGCGAATGGCTTCTGGAGGGGAAAGCTGTAACTCTGTGAGATGATTTCACAGAACACAAAGAAGTTTCTCAGAAAGCTTCTTTCTCTTTGTTATCGGAGGATATTTCTTTTGGCCCTATAGTCTTCAAAGGGATCGGAAATATCTGTTCTCAGATTCCACAGAAATAAGGCTAGCAAAGAGATCTACGAAACACAGATGTAACTCTGTGAGATGAATTGACAGAACACTAAGCAGTTTCTCAGAAAGCTTCTTTCCAGATTTCATCTGAGGATATTTCCTTTTTCACCATAGCCCTCTATGGGCTTCCAAATATCACTTTGCCAATTCCACAAGAACTGTCTTAGCGAAAGGTTTCTTCAGAGGAAAGCTGTAACTCTGTGAGATGATTTCACAGAACACAAAGAAGTTTCTCAGAAAGCTTCTTTCTCTTTGTTATCGGAGGATATTTCCTTTGGCCCTATAGTCTTCAAAGGGATCCGAATTATCTGCTCTCATATTCCACAGAAATAAGGCTAGCAAAGAGATCCACGAAATACAGATGTCACTCTGAGAGTGGAAGTCACAGAACACTAAGCAGTTTCTCAGAAAGCTTCTTTCCAGATTTCATCTGAGGATATTTCCTTTTTCACCATAGCCCTCTATGGGCTTCCAAATATCACTTTGCCAATTCCACAAGAACTGTCTAAGCGAAAGGCTTCTTGAGGGGAAAGCTGTAACTCTGTGAGATGATTTCACAGAACACAAAGAAGTTTCTCAGAAAGCCTCTTTCTCTTTGTTATCGGAGGATATTTCCTTTGGCCCTATAGTCTTCAAAGGGATCCGAAATATCTGTTCTCAGATTCCACAGAAATAAGGCTAGCAAAGAGATCCACGAAATACTGATGTAACTCTGTGATTGGAAGTCACACATCAGAGAGCAGTTTCTCAGACAGCTTCTTTCCAGATTTCATCTGAGGATATTTCCTTTTTCACCATAGCCCTCTATGGGCTTCAAAATATCACTTTGCCAATTCCACCAGAACTCACTAAGCGAAAGGCTTCTTGAAGAGAAAGCTGTAACTCTGTGAGGTGATTTCACAGAACACAAAGAAGTTTCTCAGAAAGCTTCTTTCTCTTTGTTATCGGAGGATATTTCCTTTGGCCCTATAGTCTTCAAAGGGATCCGAAATATCTGTTCTCAGATTCCACAGAAATCAGGCTAGCAAAGATATGCACGAAATACAGATGTAACTCTGAGAGTGGAAGTCACAGAACACTAAGCAGTTTCTCAGAAAGCGTCTTTCCAGATTTCATCTGAGGATATTTCCTTTTTCACCATAGCCCTGTATGGGCTTCCAAATATCACTTTGCCAATTCCACAAGAACTGTCTTAGCGAAAGGCTTCTTCAGGGGAAAGCTGTAATTCTGTGAGATGATTTCACAGAACACAAAGAAGTTTCTCAGAAAGCTTCTTTCTCTTTGTTATAGGAGGATATTTCCTTTGGCCCTATAGCCTTCAAAGGGATCCGAAATATCTGTTCTCAGATTCCAGAGAAATAAGGATAGAAAAGAGATCCACGAAATACAGATGTAACTCTGAGAGTGGAAGTCACCCATCACAGAGCAGTTTCTCAGAAAGCTTCTTTCCAGATTTCATCTGAGGATATTTCCTTTTTCACCATAGTCCTCTATGGGCTTCAAAATATCACTTTGCCAATTCCACAAGAACTGTCTTAGCGAAAGGCTTCTTCAGGGGAAAGCTGTAACTCTGTGAGATTATTTCACAGAACACAAAGAAGTTTCTCAGAAATCTTCTTTCTCTTTGTTATCGGAGGATATTTCCTTTGGCCCCATAGTCTTCAAAGGTATCGGAAATATCTGTTCTCAGATTCCACAGAAATAAGGCTAGCAAAGAGATCTACGAAACACAGATGTAACTCTGTGAGATGAATTCACAGAACACTAAGCTGTTTCTCAGAAAACGTCTTTCCAGATTTCATCTGAGGATATTTCCTTTTTCACCATAGCCCTCTATGGGCTTCCAAATATCACTTTGCCAATTCCACAAGAACTGTCTTAGCTAAAGGCTTCTGGAGGGGAAAGCTGTAACTCTGTGGGATGATTTTACAGAACACAAAAAAGTTTCTCAGATAGCCTCTTTCTCTTTGTTATCGGAGGATATTTCCTTTGGCCCTATAGTCTTCAAAGGGATCCGAAATATCTCTTCTCAGATTCCACAGAAATAAGGCTAGCAAAGAGATCCACGAAATACTGATGTAACTCTGTGAGTGGAAGTCACACATCACAGAACAGTTTCTCAGAAAGCTTCTTTCCAGATTTCATCTGAGGATATTTCCTTTTTCACCATAGCCCTCTCTGGGCTTCCAAATATCACTTTGCCAATTCCACCAGAACTGTCTTAGCGAAAGGCTTCTTGAGGAGAAAGCTGTAACTCTGTGAGATGATTTCACAGAACACAAAGAAGTTTCTCAGAAAGCTTCTTTCTCTTTGTTATCGGAGGATATTTCCTTTGGCCCTATAGTCTTCAAAGGGATCCGAAATATCTGTTCTCAGATTCCACAGAAATAAGGCTAACAAAGACATCTACGAAACACAGATGTAACTCTGTGAGATGAATTCACAGAACACTAAGCAGTTTCTCAGAAAGCTTCTTTCAAGATTTCTTCTGAGGATATTTCCTTTTTCACCATAGCCCTCTATGGGCTTCCAAATATCACTCTGCCAATTCCACAAGAACTGTCTTAGCGAAAGGCTTCTTGAGGGGAAAGCTGTAACTCTGTTAGATGATTTCACAGAACACAAAGAAGTTTCTCAGAAAGCTTCTTTCTCTTTGTTATCGGAGGATATTTCTATTGGCCCTATAGCCTTCAAAGGGATCGGAAATATCTGTTCTCAGATTCCACAGAAAGAAGGCTAGCAAAGAGATCTACGAAACACAGATATAACTCTGTGAGATGATTTCACAGAACACTAAGCAGTTTCTCAGAAAGCTTCTTTCCAGATTTCATCTGAGGATATTTCCTATTTCACCATAGCCCTCTATGGGCTTCCAAATATCACTTTGCCAATTCCACAAGAACTGTCTTAGAGAAAAGCTTCTTGAGGGGAAAGCTGTAACTCTGTGAGATGATTTCACAGAACAAAAAGAAGTTTCTCAGAAAGCTTCTTTCTCTTTGTTATCGGAGCATATTTCCTTTGGCCCTATAGCCTTCAAAGGGATCCAAAATATCTGTTCTCAGATTCCACAGAAATAAGGCTAGCAAAGAGATCTACGAAACACAGATGTAACTCTGTGAGATGAATTCACAGAACACTAAGCAGTTTCTCAGAAAGCTTCTTTCCAGATTTCATCTGAGGATATTTCCTTTTTCACCATAGCCCTCTATGGGCTTCCAAATATCACTTTGCAAATTCCACAAGAACTGTCTTAGCGAAAGGCTTCTTGAGGGGAAAGCTGTAACTCTGTGAGATGATTTCACAGAACACAAAGAAGTTTCTCAGAAAGCTTCTTTCTCTTTGTTATCGGAGGATATTTCCTTTGGCCCTATAGTCTTCAAAGGGATCGGAAATATCTGTTCTCAGATTCCACAGAAATAAGGCTAGCAAAGAGATCTACGAAACACAGATGTAACTCTGTGAGATGAATTCACAGAACACTAAGCAGTTTCTCAGAAAGCTTCTTTCCAGATTTCATCTGAGGATATTTCCTTTTTCACCATAGCCCTCTATGGGCTTCCAAATATCACTTTGCCAATTCCACAAGAACTGTCTAAGCGAAAGGCTTCTTGAGGGGAAAGCTGTAACTCTGTGAGATGATTTCACAGAACACAAAGAAGTTTCTCAGAAAGCCTCTTTCTCTTTGTTATCGGAGGATATTTCCTTTGGCCCTATAGTCTTCAAAGGGATCCGAAATATCTGTTCTCAGATTCCACAGAAATAAGGCTAGCAAAGAGATCCACGAAATACTGATGTAACTCTGTGATTGGAAGTCACACATCAGAGAGCAGTTTCTCAGAAAGCTTCTTTCCAGATTTCATCTGAGGATATTTCCCTTTTCACCATAGCCCTCTATGGGCTTCAAAATATCACTTTGCCAATTCCACCAGAACTGACTAAGCGAAAGGCTTCTTGAAGAGAAAGCTGTAACTCTGTGAGGTGATTTCACAGAACACAAAGAAGTTTCTCAGAAAGCTTCTTTCTCTTTGTTATCGGAGGATATTTCCTTTGGCCCTATAGTCTTCAAAGGGATCCGAAATATCTGTTCTCAGATTCCACAGAAATCAGGCTAGCAAAGATATCCACGAAATACAGATGTAACTCTGAGAGTGGAAGTCACAGAACACTAAGCAGTTTCTCAGAAAGCGTCTTTCCAGATTTCATCTGAGGATATTTCCTTTTTCACCATAGCCCTGTATGGGCTTCCAAATATCACTTTGCCAATTCCACAAGAACTGTCTTAGCGAAAGGCTTCTTCAGGGGAAAGCTGTAATTCTGTGAGATGATTTCACAGAACACAAAGAAGTTTCTCAGAAAGCTTCTTTCTCTTTGTTATAGGAGGATATTTCCTTTGGCCCTATAGCCTTCAAAGGGATCCGAAATATCTGTTCTCAGATTCCAGAGAAATAAGGATAGAAAAGAGATCCACGAAATACAGATGTAACTCTGAGAGTGGAAGTCACCCATCACAGAGCAGTTTCTCAGAAAGCTTCTTTCCAGATTTCATCTGAGGATATTTCCTTTTTCACCATACTCCTCTATGGGCTTCCAAATATCACTTTGCCAATTCCACAAGAACTGTCTTAGCGAAAGGCTTCTTCAGGGGAAAGCTGTAACTC
Organism: Macaca mulatta; assembly: GCF_049350105.2. Lineage (NCBI taxonomy): Eukaryota > Metazoa > Chordata > Mammalia > Primates > Cercopithecidae > Macaca > Macaca mulatta. The sequence continues at coordinate 39,149,689 of NC_133416.1, read as the reverse complement.
TGTGGGATTATTTCACAGAACACAAAGAAGTTTCTCAGAAATCTTCTTTCTCTTTGTTATCGGAGGATATTTCCTTTGGCCCCATAGTCTTCAAAGGTATCGGAAATATCTGTTCTCAGATTCCACAGAAATAAGGCTAGCAAAGAGATCTACGAAACACAGATGTAACTCTGTGAGATGAATTCACAGAACACTAAGCTGTTTCTCAGAAAACGTCTTTCCAGATTTCATCTGAGGATATTTCCTTTTTCACCATAGCCCTCTATGGGCTTCCAAATATCACTTTGCCAATTCCACAAGAACTGTCTTAGCTAAAGGCTTCTGGAGGGGAAAGCTGTAACTCTGTGGGATGATTTTACAGAACACAAAAAAGTTTCTCAGATAGCCTCTTTCTCTTTGTTATCGGAGGATATTTCCTTTGGCCCTATAGTCTTCAAAGGGATCCGAAATATCTCTTCTCAGATTCCACAGAAATAAGGCTAGCAAAGAGATCCACGAAATACTGATGTAACTCTGTGAGTGGAAGTCACACATCACAGAACAGTTTCTCAGAAAGCTTCTTTCCAGATTTCATCTGAGGATATTTCCTTTTTCACCATAGCCCTCTCGGGGCTTCCAAATATCACTTTGCCAATTCCACCAGAACTGTCTTAGCGAAAGGCTTCTTGAGGAGAAAGCTGTAACTCTGTGAGATGATTTCACAGAACACAAAGAAGTTTCTCAGAAAGCTTCTTTCTCTTTGTTATCGGAGGATATTTCCTTTGGCCCTATAGTCTTCAAAGGGATCCGAAATATCTGTTCTCAGATTCCACAGAAATAAGGCTAACAAAGACATCTACGAAACACAGATGTAACTCTGTGAGATGAATTCACAGAACACTAAGCAGTTTCTCAGAAAGCTTCTTTCAAGATTTCTTCTGAGGATATTTCCTTTTTCACCATAGCCCTCTATGGGCTTCCAAATATCACTCTGCCAATTCCACAAGAACTGTCTTAGCGAAACGCTTCTTGAGGGGAAAGCTGTAACTCTGTTAGATGATTTCACAGAACACAAAGAAGTTTCTCAGAAAGCTTCTTTCTCTTTGTTATCGGAGGATATTTCCATTGGCCCTATAGCCTTCAAAGGGATCGGAAATATCTGTTCTCAGATTCCACAGAAAGAAGGCTAGCAAAGAGATCTACGAAACACAGATATAACTCTGTGAGATGATTTCACAGAACACTAAGCAGTTTCTCAGAAAGCTTCTTTCCAGATTTCATCTGAGGATATTTCCTATTTCACCATAGCCCCCTATGGGCTTCCAAATATCACTTTGCCAATTCCACAAGAACTGTCTTAGAGAAAAGCTTCTTGAGGGGAAAGCTGTAACTCTGTGAGATGATTTCACAGAACAAAAAGAAGTTTCTCAGAAAGCTTCTTTCTCTTTGTTATCGGAGCATATTTCCTTTGGCCCTATAGTCTTCAAAGGGATCCGAAATATCTGTTCTCAGATTCCACAGAAATAAGGCTAACAAAGACATCTACGAAACACAGATGTAACTATGTGAGATGAATTCACAGAACACTAAGCAATTTCTCAGAAAGCTTCTTTCAAGATTTCATCTGAGGATATTTCCTTTTTCACCATAGCCCTCTATGGGCTTCCAAATATCACTCTGCCAATTCCACAAGAACTGTCTTAGCGAAAGGCTTCTTGAGGGGAAAGCTGTAACTCTGTTAGATGATTTCACAGAACACAAAGAAGTTTCTCAGAAAGCTTCTTTCTCTTTGTTATCGGAGGATATTTCCTTTGGCCCTATAGTCTTCAAAGGGATCCGAAATATCTGTTCTCAGATTCCACAGAAAGAAGGCTAGCAAAGAGATACATGAAATACAGATGTAACTCTGTGAGTGGAAGTCACACATCACAGAGCAGTTTCTCAGGAAGCTTCTTTCCAGATTTCATCTGAGGATATTTCCTTTTTCAACATAGCCCTCTATGGGCTTCCAAATATCACTTTGCCAATTCCACAAGAACTGTCTTAGCGAAAGGCTTCTGGAGGGGAAAGCTGTAACTCTGTGAGATGATTTCACAGAACACAAAGAAGTTTCTCAGAAAGCTTCTTTCACTTTGTTATCGGAGGATATTTCCTTTGGCCCTATAGTCTTCAAAGGGATCGGAAATATCTGTTCTCAGATTCCACAGAAATAAGGCTAGCAAAGAGATCTACGAAACACAGATGTAACTCTGTGAGATGAATTCACAGAACACTAAGCAGTTTCTCAGAAAGCTTCTTTCCAGATTTCATCTGAGGATATTTCCTTTTTCACCATAGCCCTCTATGGGCTTCCAAATATCACTTTGCCAATTCCACAAGAACTGTCTAAGCGAAAGGCTTCTTGAGGGGAAAGCTGTAACTCTGTGAGATGATTTCACAGAACACAAAGAAGTTTCTCAGAAAGTTTCATTCTCTTTGTTATCGGAGGATATTTCCTTTGGCCCTATAGTCTTCAAAGGGATCCGAAATATCTGTTCTCAGATTCCACAGAAATAAGGCTAGCAAAGAGATCCACAAAATACTGATGTAACTCTGTGAGTGGAAGTCACACATCAGAGAGCAGTTTCTCAGAAAGCTTCTTTCCAGATTTCATCTGAGGATATTTCCTTTTTCACCAAAGCCCTCTATGGGCTTCCAAATATCACTTTGCCAATTCCACAAGAACTGTCTTAGCGAAAGGCTTCTGGAGGGGAAAGCTGTAACTCTGTGAGTTGATTTCACAGAACACAAAGAAGTTTCTCAGAAAGCTTCTTTCTCTTTGTTATCGGAGGATATTTCCTTTGGCCCTATAGTCTTCAAAGGGATCCGAAATATCTGTTCTCAGATTCCACAGAAATAAGGCTAGCAAAGAGATCTACGATACACAGATGTAACTCTGTGAGATGCATTCACAGAACACTAAGCAGTTTCTCAGAAAGCTTCTTTCAAGATTTCATCTGAGGATATTTCCTTTTTCACCATAGCCCTCCATGGGCTTCCAAATATCACTTTGAAAATTCCACAAGAACTGCCTTACCGAAAGGCTTCCTGAGGGGAAAGCTGTAACTCTGGAGTTGATTTCACAGAACACAAAGAAGTTTCTCAGAAAGCTTCTTTCTCTTTGTTATCGGAGGATATTTCATTTGGATCTATAGTCTTCAAAGGGATACGAAATATCTGTTCTCAGATTCCACAGAAATAAGGCTAGCAAAGAGATCTACGAAACACAGATGTAACTCTGTGAGATGAATTCACAGAACACTAAGCAGTTTCTCAGAAAGCTTCTTTCCAGATTTCATCTGAAGATATTTCCTTTTTCACCATAGCCCTCTATGGGCTTCCAAATATCACTTTGCCAATTCCACAAGAACTGTCTTAGCGAAAGGCTTGTTGAGGAGAAAGCTGTAACTCTGTGAGATGATTTCACAGAACACAAAGAAGTTTCTCAGAAAGCTTCTTTCTCTTTGTTATCGGAGGATATTTCCTTTGGCCCTATAGTCTTCAAAGGGATCCGAAATATATGTTCTCAGATTCCACAGAAATAAGGCTAGCAAAGAGATCTACGAAACACAGATGTAATTCTGTGAGATGAATTCACAGAACACTAAGCAGTTTCTCAGAAAGCTTCTTTCCAGATTTCATCTGAGGATATTTCCTTTTTCACCATAGCCCTCTACGGGCTTCCAAATATCACTTTGCCAATTCCACAAGAACTGTCTTACCGAAAGGCTTCTTGAGGGGAAAGCTGTAACTCTGGAGATGATTTCACAGAACACAAAGAAGTTTCTCAGAAAGCTTCTTTCTCTTTGTTATCGGAGGATATTTCCTTTGGCCCTATAGTCTACAAAGGGATCCGAAATATCTGTTCTCAGATTCCACAGAAATAAGGCTAGCAAAGAGATCCACGAAATACAGATGTAACCCTGAGAGTGGAAGTCACACATCACAGAGCAGTTTCTCAGAAAGCTTCTTTTCAGATTTCATCTGAGGATATTTCCTTTTTCACCATAGCCCTCTATGGGCTTCCAAATATCACTTTGCCAATTCCACAAGAACTGTCATAGCGAAAGGCTTCTGGAGGGGAAAGCTGTAACTCTGTGAGATGATTTCACAGAACACAAAGAAGTTTCTCAGAAAGCTTCTTTCTCTTTGTTATCGGAGGATATTTCCTTTGGCCCTATAGACTTCAAAGGAATCCGAAATATCTGTTCTCAGATTCCACAGAAATAAGGCTAGCAAAGAGATCTACGAAACACAGATGCAACTCTGTGAGATGAATTCACAGAACACTAAGCAGTTTCTCAGAAAACTTCTTTCCAGATTTCATCTGAGGATATTTCCTTTTTCACCGTAGCCCTCTATGGGCTTCCAAATATCACTTTGCCAATTCCACAAGAACTGTCTTAGCGAAAGGCTTCTCGAGGGGAAAGCTGTAACTCTGTGAGATGATTTCACAGAACACAAATAAGTTTCTCAGAAAGCCTCTTTCTCTTTGTTATCGGAGGATATTTCCTTTGGCCCTATAGTCTTCAAAGGGATGCGAAATATCTGTTCTCAGATTCCACAGAAATAAGGCTAGCAAAGAGATCTACGAAACACAGATGTAACTCTGTGAGATGAATTCACAGAACACAAAGCATTTTCTCAGAAAGCTTCTTTCCAGATTTCATCTGAGGATATTTCCTTTTTCACCTTAGCCCTCTACGGGCTTCCAAATATCACTTTGCCAATTCCACAAGAACTGTCTTACCGAAAGGCTTCTTCAGGGGAAAGCTGTAACTCTGTGAGATGATTTCACAGAACACAAAGAAGTTTCTGAGAAAGCTTCTTTCTCTTTGTTATCGGAGGATATTTCCTTTGGCCCTATAGTGTTCAAAGGGATCCGAAATATCTGTTCTCAGATTCCACAGAAATAAGTCTAGCCAAGAGATCTAAGAAACACAGATGTAACTCTGTGAGATGAATTCACAGAACACTAAGCATTTTCTCAGAAAGGTTCTTTCCAGATTTCATCTGAGGATATTTCCTTTTTCACCATAGCCCTCTATGGGCTTCCAAATATCACTTTGCCAATTCCACAAGAACTGTCTTAGCGAAAGGCTTCTGGAGGGGAAAGCTGTAACTCTGTGAGATGATTTCACAGAACACAAAGAAGTTTCTCAGAAAGCCTCTTTCTCTTTGTTATCGGAGGATATTTCCTTTGGCCCTATAGTCTTCAAAGGGATCCGAAATATCTGTTCTCAGATTCCACAGAAATAAGGCTAGCAAAGAGATCTACGAAACACAGATGTAACTCTGTGAGATGAATTCACAGAACACTAAGCAGTTTCTCAGAAAGCTTCTTTCCAGATTTCATCTGAGGATATTTCCTTTTTCACCTTAGCCCTCTATGGGCTTCCAAATATCACTTTGCCAATTCCAAAAGAACTGTCTTAGTGAAGGGCTTCTTCAGGGGAAAGCTGTAACTCTGTGAGATGATTTCACAGAACACAAAGAAGTTTCTCAGAAAGCTTCTTTCTCTTTGTTATCGTAGGATATTTCCTTTGGCCCTATAGTCTTCAAAGGGATCCGAATTATCTGTTCTCAGATTCCACAGAAATAAGGCTAGCAATGAGATCCACGAAATACAGATGTAACTCTGAGAGTGGAAGTCACACATCACAGAGCAGTTTCTCAGAAAGCTTCTTTCCAGATTTCATCTGAGGATATTTCCTTTTTCACCATAGCCCTCTATGGGCTTCCAAATATCACTTTGCCAATTCCACAAGAACTGTCTTAGCGAAAGGCTTCTTGAGGAGAAAGCTGTAACTCTGTGAGATGATTTCACAGAACACAAAGAAGTTTCTCAGAAAGCTTCTTTCTCTTTGTTATCGGAGGATATTTCCTTTGGCCCTATAGTCTTCAAAGGGATCCGAAATATTGCTCTCAGATTCCACAGAAATAAGGCTAGCAAAGAGATCCACGAAATACAGATGTAATTCTGAGAGTGGAAGTCACACATCACAGAGCAGTTTCTCAGAAAGCTTCTTTCCAGATTTCATCTGAGGATATTTCCTTTTTCACCATAGCCCTCTATGGGCTTCCAAATATCACTTTGCCAATTCCACCAGAACTGTTTAGCGAAAGGCTTCTTGAGGGGAAAGCTGTAACTCTGTGAGATGATTTCACAGAAGACAAAGAAGTTTTTCAGAAAGCTTCTTTCTCTTTTTTATCGGAGGATATTTCCTTTGGCCTTATAGTCTTCAAAGGGATCCGAAATATCTGTTCTCAGATTCCAAAGAAATAAGGCTAGCAAAGAGATCTACGAAACACAGATGTAACTCTGTGAGATGAATTCACAGAACACTAAGCAGTTTCTCAGAAAGCTTCTTTCCAGATTTCATCTGAGGATATTTCCTTTTTCACCTTAGCCCTCTATGGGCTTCCAAATATCACTTTGCCAATTCCAAAAGAACTGTCTTAGTGAAGGGCTTCTTCAGGGGAAAGCTGTAACTCTGTGAGATGATTTCACAGAACACAAAGAAGTTTCTCAGAAAGCTTCTTTCTCTTTGTTATCGGAGGATATTTCCTTTGGCCCTATAGTCTTCAAAGGGATCGGAATTATCTGTTCTCAGATTCCACAGAAATAAGGCTAGCAATGAGATCCACGAAATACAGAAGTAACTCTGAGAGTGGAAGTCACACATCACAGAGCAGTTTCTCAGAAAGCTTCTTTCCGGATTTCATCTGAGGATATTTCCTTTTTCACCATAGCCCTCTATGGGCTTCAAAATATCACTTTGCCAATTCCACAAGAACTGTCTTAGCGAAAGGCTTCTTGAGAAGAAAGCTGTAACTCTGTGAGATGATTTCACAGAACACAAAGAAGTTTCTCAGAAAGCTTCTTTCTCTTTGTTATCGGAGGATATTTCCTTTGGCCCTATAGTCTTCAAAGGGATCCGAAATATTGCTCTCAGATTCCACAGAAATAAGGCTAGCAAAGAGATCCACGAAATACAGATGTAATTCTGAGAGTGGAAGTCACACATCACAGAGCAGTTTCTCAGAAAGCTTCTTTCCAGATTTCATCTGAGGATATTTCCTTTTTCACCATAGCCCTCTATGGGCTTCCAAATATCACTTTGCCAATTCCACCAGAACTGTTTAGCGAAAGGCTTCTTGAGGGGAAAGCTGTAACTCTGTGAGATGATTTCACAGAAGACAAAGAAGTTTTTCAGAAAGCTTCTTTCTCTTTTTTATCGGAGGATATTTCCTTTGGCCTTATAGTCTTCAAAGGGATCCGAAATATCTGTTCTCAGATTCCAAAGAAATAAGGCTGGCAAAGACATCTACGAAACACAGATGTAACTCAGTGAGAAGAATTCACAGAACACTAAGCAGTTTCTCAGAAAGCTTCTTTCAAGATATCATCTGAGGATATTTCCTTTTTCACCATAGCCCTCTATGGGCTTCCAAATATCACTTTGCCAATTCCACAAGAACTGTCTTAGCGAAAGGCTTCTTCAGGGGAAAGCTGTAACTCTGTGAGATGATTTCACAGAACACAAAGAAGTTTATCAGAAAGCTTCTTTCTCTTTGTTATCGGAGGAAATTTCCTTTGGCCCTATAGTCTTTAAAGGGATCCGAAATATCTGTTCTCAGATTCCACAGAAATAAGGCTAGCAAAGAGATCTACGAAACACAGATGTAACTCTGTGAGATGAATACACAGAACACTAAGCAGTTTCTCAGAAAGCTTCTTTCCAGATTTCATCTGAGGATATTTCCTTTTTCACCATAGCCCTCTATGGTCTTCCAAATATCACTTTGCCAATTCCACAAGAACTGTCTTACCGAAAGTCTTCCTGAGGGGAAAGCTGTAACTCTGGAGATGATTTCACAGAACACAAAGAAGTTTCTCAGAAAGCTTCTTTCTCTTTGTTATCGGAGGATATTTCCTTTGGCCCTATAGTCTTCAAAGGGATCCGAAATATCTGTTCTCAGATTCCACAGAAATAAGGCTAGCAAAGAGATCGACGAAACACAGATGTAACTCTGAGAGTGGAAGTCACAGAACACTAAGCAGTTTCTCAGAAAGCTTATTTCCTGATTTCATCTGAGGATATTTCCTTTTTCACCATAGCCCTCTATGGGCTTCCAAATATCACTTTGCCAATTCCACAAGAACTGTCTAAGCGAAAGGCTTCTTGAGGGGAAAGCTGTAACTCTGTGAGATGATTTCACAGAACACAAAGAAGTTTCTCAGAAAGCTTCATTCTCTTTGTTATCGGAGGATATTTCCTTTGGCCCTACAGTCTTCAAAGGGATCCGAAATATCTATTCTCAGATTCCACAGAAATAAGGCTAGCAAAGAGATCCACAAAATACTGATGTAACTCTGTGAGTGGAAGTCACACATCAGAGAGCAGTTTCTCAGAAAGCTTCTTTGCAGATTTCATCTGAGGATATTTCCTTTTTCACCAAAGCCCTCTATGGGCTTCCAAATATCACTTTGCCAATTCCACAAGAACTGTCTTAGCGAAAGGCTTCTTGAGGAGAAAGCTGTAACTCTGTGAGATGATTTCACAGAACACAAAGAAGTTTCTCAGAAAGCTTCTTTCTCTTTGTTATCGGAGGATATTTCCTTTGGCCCTATAGTCTTCAAAGGGATCCGAAATATCTGTTCTCAGATTCCACAGAAAGAAGGCTAGCAAAGAGATCTACGAAACACAGATGTAACTCTGTGAGATGAATTCACAGAACACTAAGCAGTTTCTCAGAACGCTTCTTTCCAGATTTCATCTGAGGATATTTCCTTTTTCACCATAGCCCTCTATGGGCTTCCAAATATCACTTTGCCAATTCCACAAGAACTGTCTTAGCGAAAGGCTTCTGGAGGGGAAAGCTGTAACTCTGTGAGATGATTTCACAGAACACAAAGAAGTTTCTCAGAAAGCTTCTTTCTCCTTGTTATCGGAGGATATTTCCTTTGGCCGTATAGTCTTCAAAGGGATCCGAAATATCTGTTCTCAGATTCCACAGAAATAAGGCTAGCCAAGAGATCTACGAAACACAGATGTAACTCTGTGAGATGAATTCACAGAACACTGAGCAGTTTCTCAGAAAGCTTCTTTCCAGATTTCATCTGAGGATATTTCCTTTTTCACCGTAGCCCTCTATGGGCTTCCAAATATCACTTTGCCAATTCCACAAGAACTGTCTAAGCGAAAGGCTTCTTGAGGGGAAAGCTGTAACTCTGTGAGATGATTTCACAGAACACAAAGAAGTTTCTCAGAAAGCTTCTTTCTCTTTGTTATCGGAGGATATTTCCTTTGGCCCTATAGTCTTCAAAGGGATCCGAAATATCTGTTCTCAGATTCCACAGAAATAAGGCTAGCAAAGAGATCCACGAAACACTGATGTAACTCTGTGAGTGGAAGTCACACATCACAGAACAGTTTCTCAGAGAGCTTCTTTCCAGATTTCATCTGAGGATATTTCCTTTTTCACCGTAGCCCTCTAAGGGCTTCAAAATATCACTTTGCCAATTCCACAAGAACTGTCTTAGCGAAAGGCTTCTTGAGGAGAAAGCTGTAACTCTGTGAGATGATTACACAGAACACAAGGAAGTTTCTCAGAAAGCTTCTTTCTCTTTGTTATCGGAGGATATTTCCTTTGGCCCTGTAGTCTTCAAAGGGATCCGAAATATCTGTTCTCAGATTCCACAGAAAGAAGGCTAGCAAAGAGATCCACGAAACACAGATGTAACTCTGTGAGATGAATTCACAGAACACTAAGCATTTTCTCAGAAAGGTTCTTTCCAGATTTCATCTGAGGATATTTCCTTTTTCACCGTAGCCCTCTATGGGCTTCCAAATATCACTTTGCCAATTCCACAAGAACTGTCTTAGCGAAAGGCTTCTGGAGGGGAAAGCTGTAACTCTGTGAGATGATTTCACAGAACACAAATAAGTTTCTCAGAAAGCCTCTTTCTCTTTGTTATCGGAGGATATTTCCTTTGGCCCTATAGTCTGCAAAGGGATCCGAAATATCTGTTATCAGATTCCACAGAAATAAGGCTAGCAGAGAGATCTACGAAACACAGATGTAACTCTGTGAGATGAATTCACAGAACACTAAGCAGTTTCTCAGAAAGCTTCTTTCCAGATTTCATCTGAGGATATTTCCTTTTTCACCTTAGCCCTCTATGGGCTTCCAAATATCACTTTGCCAATTCCAAAAGAACTGTCTTAGTGAAGGGCTTCTTCAGGGGAAAGCTGTAACTCTGTGAGATGATTTCACAGACACAAAGAAGTTTCTCAGAAAGCTTCTTTCTCTTTGTTATCGGAGGATATTTCCTTTGGCCCTATAGTCTTCAAAGGGATCCGAATTATCTGTTCTCAGATTCCACAGAAATAAGGCTAGCAATGAGATCCACGAAATACAGATGTAACTCTGAGAGGGGAAGTCACACATCACAGAGCAGTTTCTCAGAAAACTTCTTTCCAGATTTCATCTGAGGATATTTCCTTTTTCACTATAGCCCTCTATGGGCTTCCAAATATCACTTTGCCAATTCCACCAGAACTGTTTAGCGAAAGGCTTCTTGAGGAGAAAGCTGTGACTCTGTGAGATGATTTCACAGAACACAAAGAAGTTTCTCAGAAAGCTTCCTTCTCTTTGTTATCGGAGGATATTTCCTTTGGCCTTATAGTCTTCAAAGGGATCCGAAATATCTGTTCTCAGATTCCACTGAAGTAAGGCTAGCAAAGAGATCTACGAAACACAGATGTAACTCTGTGAGATGAATTAACAGAACACTAAGCAGTTTCTCTGAAAGCTTCTTTCCAGATTTCATCTGAGGATATTTCCTTTTTCACCATAGCCCTCTATGGGCTTCCAAATATCACTTTGCCAATTCCACAAGAACTGTCTTAGCGAAAGGCTTCTGGAGGGGAAAGCTGTAACTCTGTGAGATGATTTCACAGAACACAAAGAAGTTTCTCAGAAAGCTTCTTTCTCCTTGTTATCGGAGGATATTTCCTAAGGCCCTATAGTCTTCAAAGGGATCCGAAATATCTGTTCTCAGATTCCACAAAAATAAGGCTAGCAAAGAGATCCACGAAATACTGATGTAACACTGTGAGTGGAAGTCACACATCACAGAACAGTTTCTCAGAAAGCTTCTTTCCAGATTTCATCTGAGGATATTTCCTTTTTCACCGTAGCCCTCTATGGGCTTCCAAATATCACTTTGCCAATTCCACCAGAACTGTTTAGCGAAAGGCTTCTTGAGGGGAAAGCTGTAACTCTGTGAGATGATTTCACAGAACACAAAGAAGTTTCTCAGAAAGCTTCTTTCTCTTTGTTAGCGGAGGATATTTCCTTTGGCCCTATAGTCTTCAAAGGGATCCGAAATATCTTATCTCAGAATTCACAGAAATAAGGCTAGCAAAGAGATCTACGAAACACAGATGTAACTCTGTGAGATGAATTCACAGAACACTAAGAAGTTTCTCAGAAAGCTTCTTTCCAGATTTCATCTGAGGATATTTCCTTTTTCACCATAGAACTCTATGGGCTTCCAAATATCACTTTGCGAATTCCACAAGAACTGTCTAAGCGAAAGGCTTCTAGAGGGGAAAGCTGTAACTCTGTGAGATGATTTCACAGAACACAAAGAAGTTTCTCAGAAAGCCTCTTTCTCTTTGTTATCGGAGGATATTTCCTTTGGCCCTATATTCTTCAAAGGGATCCGAAATATCTGTTCTCAGATTCCACAGAAATAAGGCTAGCAAAGATATCCACGAAAAACAGATGTAACTCTGAGAGTGGAAGTCACACATCACAGAGTAGTTTCTCAGAAAGCTTCTTTTCAGATTTCATCTGAGGATATTTCCTTTTTCACCATAGCCCTCTAGGGGTTCCAAATATCACTTTGCCAATTCCACAAGAACTGTCATAGCGAAAGGCTTCTTGAGGGGAAAGCTGTAACTCGGTGAGATGATTTCACAGAACACAAAGAAGTTTCGCAGAAAGCTTCTTTCTCTTTGTTATCGGAGGATATTTCCTTTGGCCCTATAGACTTCAAAGGAATCCGAAATATCTGTTCTCAGATTCCACAGAAATAAGGCTAGCAAAGAGATCTACGAAACACAGATGCAACTCTGTGAGATGAATTCACAGAACACTAAGCAGTTTCTCAGAAAGCTTCTTTCCAGATTTCATCTGAGGATATTTCCTTTTTCACCATAACCCTCTATGGGCTTCCAAATATCACTTTGCCAATTCCACAAGAACTGTCTTAGCGAAAGGCTTCTTGAGGGGAAAGCTGTAACTCTGTGAGATGATTTCACGGAACACCAATAAGTTTCTCAGAAAGCCTCTTTCTCTTTGTTATCGGAGAATATTTCCTTTGGCCCAACAGTCTTCAAAGGGATCCGAAATATCTGTTCTCAGATTCCACAGAAATAAGGCTAGCAAAGAGATCTACGAAACACAGATGTAACTCTGTGAGATGAATTCACAGAACACTAAGCATTTTCTCAGAAAGCTTCTTTCCAGATTTCATCTGAGGATATTTCCTTTTTCACCTTAGCCCTCTATGGGCTTCCAAATATCACTTTGCCAATTCCACAAGAACTGTCTTAGCGAAAGGCTTCCTCAGGGGAAAGCTGTAACTCTGTGAGATGATTTCACAGAACACAAAGAAGTTTCTGAGAAAGCTTCTTTCTCTTTGTTATCGGAGGATATTTCCTTTGGCCCTATAGTCTTCAAAGGGATCCGAAATATCTGTTCTCAGATTCCACAGAAATAAGGCTAGCCAAGAGATCTAAGAAACACAGATGTAACTCTGTGAGATGAATTTACAGAACACGAAGCATTTTCTCAGAAAGGTTCTTTCCAGATTTCATCTGAGGATATTTCCTTTTTCACCATAGCCCTCTATGGGCTTCCAAATATCACTTTGCCAATTCCACAAGAACTATCTTAGCGAAAGGCTTCTGGAGGGGAAAGCTGTAACTCTGTGAGATGATTTCACAGAACACAAATAAGTTTCTCAGAAAGCCTCTTTCTCTTTGTTATCGGAGGATATTTCCTTTGGCCCTATAGTCTGCAAAGGGATCCGAAATATCTGTTCTCAGATTCCACAGAAATAAGGCTAGCAGAGAGATCTACGAAACACAGATGTAACTCTGTGAGATGAATTCACAGAACACTAAGCAGTTTCTCAGAAAGCTTCTTTCCAGATTTCATCTGAGGATATTTCCTTTTTCACCTTAGCTCTCTATGGGCTTCCAAATATCACTTTGCCAATTCCAAAAGAACTGTCTTAGTGAAGGGCTTCTTCAGGGGAAAGCTGTAACTCTGTGAGATGATTTCACAGAACACAAAGAAGTTTCTTAGAAAGCTTCTTTCTCTTTGTTATCGGAGGATATTTCCTTTGGCCCTATAGTCTTCAAAGGGATCCGAATTATCTGTTCTCAGATTCCACAGAAATAAGGCTAGCAATGAGATCCACGAAATACAGATGTAACTCTGAGAGGGGAAGTCACACATCACAGAGCAGTTTCTCAGAAAACTTCTTTCCAGATTTCATCTGAGGATATTTCCTTTTTCACTATAGCCCTCTATGGGCTTCCAAATATCACTTTGCCAATTCCACCAGAACTGTTTAGCGAAAGGCTTCTTGAGGAGAAAGCTGTAACTCTGTGAGATGATTTCACAGAACACAAAGAAGTTTCTCAGAAAGCTTCCTTCTCTTTGTTATCGGTGGATATTTCCTTTGGCCCTATAGTCTTCAAAGGGATCCGAAATATCTGTTCTCAGATTCCACTGAAGTAAGGCTAGCAAAGAGATCTACGAAACACAGATGTAACTCTGTGAGATGAATTAACAGAACACTAAGCAGTTTCTCTCAAAGCTTCTTTCCAGATTTCATCTGAGGATATTTCCTTTTTCACCATAGCCCTCTATGGGCTTCCAAATATCACTTTGCCAATTCCACAAGAACTGTCTTAGCGAAAGGCTTCTGGAGGGGAAAGCTGTAACTCTGTGACATGATTTCACAGAACACAAAGAAGTTTCTCAGAAAGCTTCTTTCTCCTTGTTATCGGAGGATATTTCCTTAGGCCCTATAGTCTTCAAAGGGATCCGAAATATCTGTTCTCAGATTCCACAGAAATAAGGCTAGCAAAGAGATCCACGAAATACTGATGTAACACTGTGAGTGGAAGTCACACATCACAGAACAGTTTCTCAGAAAGCTTCTTTCCAGATTTCATCTGAGGATATTTCCTTTTTCACCGTAGCCCTCTATGGTCTTCCAAATATCACTTTGCCAATTCCACCAGAACTGTCTTAGCGAAAGGCTTCTGGAGGCGAAAGCTGTAACTCTGTGAGATGATTTCACAGAACACAAATAAGTTTCTCAGAAAGCCTCTTTCTCTTTGTTATCGGAGGATATTTCCTTTGGCCCTATAGTCTGCAAAGGGATCCGAAATATCTGTTCTCAGATTCCACAGAAATAAGGCTAGCAGAGAGATCTACGAAACACAGATGTAACTCTGTGAGATGAATTCACAGAACACTAAGCAGTTTCTCAGAAAGCTTCTTTCCAGATTTCATCTGAGGATATTTCCTTTTTCACCTTAGCCCTCTATGGGCTTCCAAATATCACTTTGCCAATTCCAAAAGAACTGTCTTAGTGAAGGGCTTCTTCAGGGGAAAGCTGTAACTCTGTGAGATGATTTCACAGAACACAAAGAAGTTTCTCAGAAAGCTTCTTTCTCTTTGTTATCGGAGGATATTTCCTTTGGCCCTATAGTCTTCAAAGGGATCCGAATTATCTGTTCTCAGATTCCACAGAAATAAGGCTAGCAATGAGATCCACGAAATACAGATGTAACTCTGAGAGGGGAAGTCACACATCACAGAGCAGTTTCTCAGAAAACTTCTTTCCAGATTTCATCTGAGGATATTTCCTTTTTCACTATAGCCCTCTATGGGCTTCCAAATATCACTTTGCCAATTCCACCAGAACTGTTTAGCGAAAGGCTTCTTGAGGAGAAAGCTGTAACTCTGTGAGATGATTTCACAGAACACAAAGAAGTTTCTCAGAAAGCTTCCTTCTCTTTGTTATCGGTGGATATTTCCTTTGGCCCTATAGTCTTCAAAGGGATCCGAAATATCTGTTCTCAGATTCCACTGAAGTAAGGCTAGCAAAGAGATCTACGAAACACAGATGTAACTCTGTGAGATGAATTAACAGAACACTAAGCAGTTTCTCTGAAAGCTTCTTTCCAGATTTCATCTGAGGATATTTCCTTTTTCACCATAGCCCTCTATGGGCTTCCAAATATCACTTTGCCAATTCCACAAGAACTGTCTTAGCGAAAGGCTTCTGGAGGGGAAAGCTGTAACTCTGTGAGATGATTTCACAGAACACAAAGAAGTTTCTCAGAAAGCTTCTTTCTCCTTGTTATCGGAGGATATTTCCTTAGGCCCTATAGTCTTCAAAGGGATCCGAAATATCTGTTCTCAGATTCCACAGAAATAAGGCTAGCAAAGAGATCCACGAAATACTGATGTAACACTGTGAGTGGAAGTCACACATCACAGAACAGTTTCTCAGAAAGCTTCTTTCCAGATTTCATCTGAGGATATTTCCTTTTTCACCGTAGCCCTCTATGGGCTTCCAAATATCACTTTGCCAATTCCACCAGAACTGTTTAGCGAAAGGCTTCTTGAGGGGAAAGCTGTAACTCTGTGAGATGATTTCACAGAAGACAAAGAAGTTTTTCAGAAAGCTTCTTTCTCTTTTTTATCGGAGGATATTTCCTTTGGCCTTATAGTCTTCAAAGGGATCCGAAATATCTGTTCTCAGATTCCAAAGAAATAAGGCTAGCAAAGAGATCTACGAAACACAGATGTAACTCTGTGAGATGAATTCACAGAACACTAAGCAGTTTCTCAGAAAGCTTCTTTCCAGATTTCATCTGAGGATATTTCCTTTTTCACCTTAGCCCTCTATGGGCTTCCAAATATCACTTTGCCAATTCCAAAAGAACTGTCTTAGTGAAGGGCTTCTTCAGGGGAAAGCTGTAACTCTGTGAGATGATTTCACAGAACACAAAGAAGTTTCTCAGAAAGCTTCTTTCTCTTTGTTATCGGAGGATATTTCCTTTGGCCCTATAGTCTTCAAAGGGATCGGAATTATCTGTTCTCAGATTCCACAGAAATAAGGCTAGCAATGAGATCCACGAAATACAGAAGTAACTCTGAGAGTGGAAGTCACACATCACAGAGCAGTTTCTCAGAAAGCTTCTTTCCAGATTTCATCTGAGGATATTTCCTTTTTCACCATAGCCCTCTATGGGCTTCAAAATATCACTTTGCCAATTCCACAAGAACTGTCTTAGCGAAAGGCTTCTTGAGGAGAAAGCTGTAACTCTGTGAGATGATTTCACAGAACACAAAGAAGTTTCTCAGAAAGCTTCTTTCTCTTTGTTATCGGAGGATATTTCCTTTGGCCCTCTAGTCTTCAAAGGGATCCGAAATATTGCTGTCAGATTCCACAGAAATAAGGCTAGCAAAGAGATCCACGAAATACAGATGTAATTCTGAGAGTGGAAGTCACACATCACAGAGCAGTTTCTCAGAAAGCTTCTTTCCAGATTTCATCTGAGGATATTTCCTTTTTCACCATAGCCCTCTATGGGCTTCCAAATATCACTTTGCCAATTCCACCAGAACTGTTTAGCGAAAGGCTTCTTGAGGGGAAAGCTGAAACTCTGTGAGATGATTTCACAGAAGACAAAGAAGTTTTTCAGAAAGCTTCTTTCTCTTTTTTATCGGAGGATATTTCCTTTGGCCTTATAGTCTTCAAAGGGATCCGAAATATCTGTTCTCAGATTCCAAAGAAATAAGGCTGGCAAAGACATCTACGAAACACAGATGTAACTCAGTGAGATGAATTCACAGAACACTAAGCAGTTTCTCAGAAAGCTTCTTTCAAGATTTCATCTGAGGATATTTCCTTTTTCACCATAGCCCTCTATGGGCTTCCAAATATCACTTTGCCAATTCCACAAGAACTGTCTTAGCGAAAGGCTTCTTCAGGGGAAGGCTGTAACTCTGTGAGATGATTTCACAGAACACAAAGAAGTTTATCAGAAAGCTTCTTTCTCTTTGTTATAGGAGGATATTTCCTTTGGCCCTATAGTCTTCAAAGGGATCCGAAATATCTGTTCTCAGATTCCACAGAAATAAGGCTAGCAAAGAGATCTACGAAACACAGATGTAACTCTGTGAGATGAATTCACAGAACACTAAGCAGTTTCTCAGAAAGCTTCTTTCCAGATTTCATCTGAGGATATTTCCTTTTTCACCATAGCCCTCTATGGTCTTCCAAATATCACTTTGCCAATTCCACAAGAACTGTCTTACCGAAAGGCTTCCTGAGGGGAAAGCTGTAACTCTGGAGATGATTTCACAGAACACAAAGAAGTTTCTCAGAAAGCTTCTTTCTCTTTGTTATCGGAGGATATTTTCTTTGGCCCTATAGTCTTCAAAGGGATCCGAAATATCTGTTCTCAGATTCCACAGAAATAAGGCTAGCAAAGAGATCCACGAAAAACAGATGTAACTCTGAGAGTGGAAGTCACACATCACAGAGCAGTTTCTCAGGAAGCTTCTTTCCAGATTTCATCTGAGGATATTTCCTTTTTCACCATAGCCCTGTATGGGCTTCCAAATATCACTTTGCCAATTCCACAAGAACTGTCTTAGCGAAAGGCTTCTGGAGGGGAAAGCTCTAACTCTGTGAGATGATTTCACAGAACACAAAGAAGTTTCTCAGAAAGCTTCTTTCTCTTTGTTATCGGAGGATATTTCCTTTGGCCCTATAGTCTTCAAAGGGATCCGAAATATCTGTTCTCAGATTCCAAAGAAATAAGGCTGGCAAAGACATCTACGAAACACAGATGTAACTCAGTGAGATGAATTCACAGAACACTAAGCAGTTTCTCAGAAAGCTTCTTTCAAGATTTCATCTGAGGATATTTCCTTTTTCACCATAGCCCTCTATGGGCTTCGAAATATCACTTTGCCAATTCCACAAGAACTGTCTTAGCGAAAGGCTTCTTCAGGGGAAAGCTGTAACTCTGTGAGATGATTTCACAGAACACAAAGAAGTTTATCAGAAAGCTTCTTTCTCTTTGTTATAGGAGGATATTTCCTTTGGCCCTATAGTCTTCAAAGGGATCCGAAATATCTGTTCTCAGATTCCACAGAAATAAGGCTAGCAAAGAGATCTACGAAACACAGATGTAACTCTGTGAGATGAATTCACAGAACACTAAGCAGTTTCTCAGAAAGCTTCTTTCCAGATTTCATCTGAGGATATTTCCTTTTTCACCATAGCCCTCTATGGTCTTCCAAATATCACTTTGCCAATTCCACAAGAACTGTCTTACCGAAAGGCTTCCTGAGGGGAAAGCTGTAACTCTGGAGATGATTTCACAGAACACAAAGAAGTTTCTCAGAAAGCTTCTTTCTCTTTGTTATCGGAGGATATTTTCTTTGGCCCTATAGTCTTCAAAGGGATCCGAAATATCTGTTCTCAGATTCCACAGAAATAAGGCTAGCAAAGAGATCCACGAAAAACAGATGTAACTCTGAGAGTGGAAGTCACACATCACAGAGCAGTTTCTCAGGAAGCTTCTTTCCAGATTTCATCTGAGGATATTTCCTTTTTCACCATAGCCCTGTATGGGCTTCCAAATATCACTTTGCCAATTCCACAAGAACTGTCTTAGCGAAAGGCTTCTGGAGGGGAAAGCTCTAACTCTGTGAGATGATTTCACAGAACACAAAGAAGTTTCTCAGAAAGCTTCTTTCTCTTTGTTATCGGAGGATATTTCCTTTGGCCCTATAGTCTTCAAAGGGATCCGAAATATCTGTTCTCAGATTCCACAGAAAGAAGGCTAGCAAAGAGATCTACGAAACACAGATGTAACTCTGTGAGATGAATTCACAGAACACTAAGCAGTTTCTCAGAAAGCTTATTTCCTGATTTCATCTGAGGATATTTCCTTTTTCACCATAGCCCTCTATGGGCTTCCAAATATCACTTTGCCAATTCCACAAGAACTGTCTAAGCGAAAGGCTTCTTGAGGGGAAAGCTGTAACTCTGTGAGATGATTTCACAGAACACAAAGAAGTTTCTCAGAAAGCTTCATTCTCTTTGTTATCGGAGGATATTTCCTTTGGCCCTACAGTCTTCAAAGGGATCCGAAATATCTGTTCTCAGATTCCACAGAAATAAGGCTAGCAAAGAGATCCACAAAATACTGATGTAACTCTGTGAGTGGAAGTCACACATCAGAGAGCAGTTTCTCAGAAAGCTTCTTTGCAGATTTCATCTGAGGATATTTCCTTTTTCACCAAAGCCCTCTATGGGCTTCCAAATATCACTTTGCCAATTCCACAAGAACTGTCTTAGCGAAAGGCTTCTTGAGGAGAAAGCTGTAACTCTGTGAGATGATTTCACAGAACACAAAGAAGTTTCTGAGAAAGCTTCTTTCTCTTTGTTATCGGAGGATATTTCCTTTGGCCCTATAGTCTTCAAAGGGATCCGAAATATCTGTTCTCAGATTCCACAGAAAGAAGGCTAGCAAAGAGATCTACGAAACACAGATGTAACTCTGTGAGATGAATTCACAGAACACTAAGCAGTTTCTCAGAACGCTTCTTTCCAGATTTCATCTGAGGATATTTCCTTTTTCACCATTGCCCTCTATGGGCTTCCAAATATCACTTTGCCAATTCCACAAGAACTGTCTTAGCGAAAGGCTTCTGGAGGGGAAAGCTGTAACTCTGTGAGATGATTTCACAGAACACAAAGAAGTTTCTCAGAAAGCTTCTTTCTCCTTGTTATCGGAGGATATTTCCTTTGGCCGTATAGTCTTCAAAGGGATCCGAAATATCTGTTCTCAGATTCCACAGAAATAAGGCTAGCCAAGAGATCTACGAAACACAGATGTAACTCTGTGAGATGAATTCACAGAACACTGAGCAGTTTCTCAGAAAGCTTCTTTCCAGATTTCATCTGAGGATATTTCCTTTTTCACCGTAGCCCTCTATGGGCTTCCAAATATCACTTTGCCAATTCCACAAGAACTGTCTAAGCGAAAGGCTTCTTGAGGGGAAAGCTGTAACTCTGTGAGATGATTTCACAGAACACAAAGAAGTTTCTCAGAAAGCTTCTTTCTCTTTGTTATCGGAGGATATTTCCTTTGGCCCTATAGTCTTCAAAGGGATCCGAAATATCTGTTCTCAGATTCCACAGAAATAAGGCTAGCAAAGAGATCCACGAAATACTGATGTAACTCTGTGAGTGGAAGTCACACATCACAGAACAGTTTCTCAGAGAGCTTCTTTCCAGATTTCATCTGAGGATATTTCCTTTTTCACCGTAGCCCTCTAAGGGCTTCAAAATATCACTTTGCCAATTCCACAAGAACTGTCTTAGCGAAAGGCTTCTTGAGGAGAAAGCTGTAACTCTGTGAGATGATTACACAGAACACAAGGAAGTTTCTCAGAAAGCTTCTTTCTCTTTGTTATCGGAGGATATTTCCTTTGGCCCTGTAGTCTTCAAAGGGATCCGAAATATCTGTTCTCAGATTCCACAGAAAGAAGGCTAGCAAAGAGATCTACGAAACACAGATGTAACTCTGTGAGATGAATTCACGGAACACTAAGCAGTTTCTCAGAAAGCTTCTTTCCAGATTTCATCTGAGAATATTTCCTTTTTCAACATAGCCCTCAATGGGCTTCCAAATATCACTTTGCCAATTCCACAAGAACTGTCTTAGCGAAAGGCTTCTTGAGGGGAAAGCTGTAACTCTGTGAGATTATTTCACAGAACACAAAGAAGTTTCTCAGAAAGCTTCTTTCTCTTTGTTAGCGGAGGATATTTCCTTTGGCCCTATAGTCTTCAAAGGGATCCGAAATATCTGATCTCAGATTTCACAGAAATAAGGCTAGCAAAGAGATCTACGAAACGCAGATGTAACTCTGTGAGATGAATTCACAGAACACTAAGCAGTTTCTCAGAAAGCTTCTTTCCAGATTTCATCTGAGGATATTTCCTTTTTCACCATAGAACTCTATGGGCTTCCAAATATCACTTTGCGAATTCCACAAGAACTGTCTAAGCGAAAGGCTTCTAGAGGGGAAAGCTGTAACTCTGTGAGATGATTTCACAGAACACAAAGAAGTTTCTCAGAAAGCCTCTTTCTCTTTGTTATCGGAGGATATTTCCTTTGGCCCTATATTCTTCAAAGGGATCCGAAATATCTGTTCTCAGATTCCACAGAAATAAGGCTAGCAAAGATATCCACGAAAAACAGATGTAACTCTGAGAGTGGAAGTCACACATCACAGAGTAGTTTCTCAGAAGGCTTCTTTTCAGATTTCATCTGAGGATATTTCCTTTTTCACCATAGCCCTCTAGTGGTTCCAAATATCACTTTGCCAATTCCACAAGAACTGTCATAGCGAAAGGCTTCTTGAGGGGAAAGCTGTAACTCGGTGAGATGATTTCACAGAACACAAAGAAGTTTCTCAGAAGGCTTCTTTCTCTTTGTTATCGGAGGATATTTCCTTTGGCCCTAAAGACTTCAAAGGAATCCGAAATATCTGTTCTCAGATTCCACAGAAATAAGGCTAGCAAAGAGATCTACGAAACACAGATGCAACTCTGTGAGATGAATTCACAGAACACTAAGCAGTCTCTCAGAAAGCTTCTTTCCAGATTTCATCTGAGGATATTTCCTTTTTCACCATAACCCTCTATGGGCTTCCAAATATCACTTTGCCAATTCCACAAGAACTGTCTTAGCGAAAGGCTTCTTGAGGGGAAAGCTGTAACTCTGTGAGATGATTTCACAGAACACAAATAAGTTTCTCAGAAAGCCTCTTTCTCTTTGTTATCGGAGAATATTTCCTTTGGCCCAACAGTCTTCAAAGGGATCCGAAATATCTGTTCTCAGATTCCACAGAAATAAGGCTAGCAAAGAGATCTACGAAACACAGATGTAACTCTGTGAGATGAATTCACAGAACACTAAGCATTTTCTCAGAAAGGTTCTTTCCAGATTTCATCTGAGGATATTTCCTTTTTCACCTTAGCCCTCTATGGGCTTCCAAATATCACTTTGCCAATTCCACAAGAACTGTCTTAGCGAAAGGCTTCCTCAGGGGAAAGCTGTAACTCTGTGAGATGATTTCACAGAACACAAAGAAGTTTCTGAGAAAGCTTCTTTCTCTTTGTTATCGGAGGATATTTCCTTTGGCCCTATAGTCTTCAAAGGGATCCGAAATATCTGTTCTCAGATTCCACAGAAATAAGGCTAGCCAAGAGATCTAAGAAACACAGATGTAACTCTGTGAGATGAATTCACAGAACACTAAGCAGTTTCTCAGAAAGCTTCTTTCCAGATTTCATCTGAGGATATTTCCTTTTTCACCATAGCCCTCTACGGGCTTCCAAATATCACTTTGCCAATTCCACAAGAACTGTCTTAGCGAAAGGCTTCTGGAGGGGAAAGCTGTAACTCTGTGAGATGATTTCACAGAACACAAATAAGTTTCTCAGAAAGCCTCTTTCTCTTTGTTATCGGAGGATATTTCCTTTGGCCCTATAGTCTGCAAAGGGATCCGAAATATCTGTTCTCAGATTCCACAGAAATAAGGCTAGCAGAGAGATCTACGAAACACAGATGTAACTCTGTGAGATGAATTCACAGAACACTAAGCAGTTTCTCAGAAAGCTTCTTTCCAGATTTCATCTGAGGATATTTCCTTTTTCACCTTAGCCCTCTATGGGCTTCCAAATATCACTTTGCCAATTCCAAAAGAACTGTCTTAGTGAAGGGCTTCTTCAGGGGAAAGCTGTAACTCTGTGAGATGATTTCACAGAACACAAAGAAGTTTCTCAGAAAGCTTCTTTCTCTTTGTTATCGGAGGATATTTCCTTTGGCCCTATAGTCTTCAAAGGGATCCGAATTATCTGTTCTCAGATTCCACAGAAATAAGGCTAGCAATGAGATCCACGAAATACAGATGTAACTCTGAGAGGGGAAGTCACACATCACAGAGCAGTTTCTCAGAAAACTTCTTTCCAGATTTCATCTGAGGATATTTCCTTTTTCACTATAGCCCTCTATGGGCTTCCAAATATCACTTTGCCAATTCCACCAGAACTGTTTAGCGAAAGGCTTCTTGAGGAGAAAGCTGTAACTCTGTGAGATGATTTCACAGAACACAAAGAAGTTTCTCAGAAAGCTTCCTTCTCTTTGTTATCGGTGGATATTTCCTTTGGCCCTATAGTCTTCAAAGGGATCCGAAATATCTTTTCTCAGATTCCACTGAAGTAAGGCTAGCAAAGAGATCTACGAAACACAGATGTAACTCTGTGAGATGAATTAACAGAACACTAAGCAGTTTCTCTGAAAGCTTCTTTCCAGATTTCATCTGAGGATATTTCCTTTTTCACCATAGCCCTCTATGGGCTTCCAAATATCACTTTGCCAATTCCACAAGAACTGTATTAGCGAAAGGCTTCTGGAGGGGAAAGCTGTAACTCTGTGAGATGATTTCACAGAACACAAAGAAGTTTCTCAGAAAGCTTCTTTCTCCTTGTTATCGGAGGATATTTCCTTTGGCCCTATAGTCTTCAAAGGGATCCGAAATATCTTCTCTCAGATTCCACAGAAATAAGGCTAGCAAAGAGATCCACGAAAAACTGATGTAACACTGTGAGTGGAAGTCACACATCACAGAACAGTTTCTCAGAAAGCTTCTTTCCAGATTTCATCTGAGGATATTTCCTTTTTCACCGTAGCCCTCTATGGGCTTCCAAATATCACTTTGCCAATTCCACCAGAACTGTTTAGCGAAAGGCTTCTTGAGGGGAAAGCTGTAACTCTGTGACATGATTTCACAGAAGACAAAGAAGTTTTTCAGAAAGCTTCTTTCTCTTTTTTATCGGAGGATATTTCCTTTGGCCCTATAGTCTTCAAAGGGATCCGAAATATCTGTTCTCAGATTCCACAGAAATAAGGCTAGCAAAGAGATCCACGAAAAACAGATGTAACTCTGAGAGTGGAAGTCACACATCACAGAACAGTTTCTCAGAAAGCTTCCTTCCAGATTTCATCTGAGGATATTTCCTTTTTCACAGTAGCCCTCTAAGGGCTTCAAAATATCACTTTGCCAATTCCACAAGAACTGTCTTAGCGAAAGGCTTCTTGAGGAGAAAGCTGTAACTCTGTGAGATGATTTCACAGAACACAAGGAAGTTTCTCAGAAAGCTTCTTTCTCTTTGTTATCGGAGGATATTTCCTTTGGCCCTGTAGTCTTCAAAGGGATCCGAAATATCTGTTCTCAGATTCCACAGAAATAAGGCTAGCAAAGAGATCTACGAAACACAGATGTAACTCTGTGAGATGAATTCACAGAACACTAAGCAGTTTCTCAGAAAGCTTCTTTCCAGATTTCATCTGAGAATATATCCTTTTTCAACATAGCCCTCAATGGGCTTCCAAATATCACTTTGCCAATTCCACAAGAACTGTCTTAGCGAAAGGCTTCTTGAGGGGAAAGCTGTAACTCTGTGAGATGATTTCAAAGAACACAAAGAAGTTTCTCAGAAAGCTTCTTTCTCTTTGTTATCGGAGGATATTTCCTTTGGCCCTATAGTCTTCAAAGGGATCCGAAATATTGCTCTCAGATTCCACAGAAATAAGGCTAGCAAAGAGATCCACGAAATACAGATGTAACTCTGAGAGTGGAAGTCACACATCACAGAGCAGTTTCTCAGAAAGCTTCTTTCCAGATTTCATCTGAGGATATTTCCTTTTTCACCATAGCCCTCTATGGGCTTCCAAATATCACTTTGGCAATTCCACCAGAACTGTTTAGCGAAAGGCTTCTTGAGGGGAAAGCTGTAACTCTGTGAGATGATTTCACAGAAGACAAAGAAGTTTTTCAGAAAGCTTCTTTCTCTTTTTTATCGGAGGATATTTCCTTTGGCCTTATAGTCTTCAAAGGGATCCGAAATATCTGTTCTCAGATTCCACAGAAATAAGGCGAGCAAAGACATCTACGAAACACAGATGTAACTCTGTGAGATGAATTCACAGAACACTAAGCAGTTTCTCAGAAAGCTTCTTTCAAGATTTCATCTGAGGATATTTCCTTTTTCACCATAGCCCTCTATGGGCTTCCAAATATCACTTTGCCAATTCCACAAGAACTGTCTTAGCGAAAGGCTTCTTGAGGGGAAAGCTGTAACTCTGTGAGATGATTTCACAGAACACAAAGAAGTTTCTCAGAAAGCTTCTTTCTCTTTGTTATCGGAGGATATTTCCTTTGGCCCTATAGTCTTCAAAGGGATCCGAAATATCTGTTCTCAGATTCCACAGAAATAAGGCTAGCAAAGAGATCCACGAAAAACAGATGTAACTCTGAGAGTGGAAGTCACACATCACAGAGCAGTTTCTCAGAAAGCTTCTTTCCAAATTTCATCTGAGGATATTTCCTTTTTCACCGTAGCCCTCTATGGGCTTCCAAATATCACTTTGCCAATTCCACAAGAACTGTCATAGCGAAAGTCTTCTTGAGGTGAAAGCTGTAACTCTCTGAGATGATTTCACAAAACACAAAGAAGTTTCTCAGAAAGCTTCTTTCTCTTTGTTATCGGAGGATATTTCCTTTGGCCCTATAGACTTCAAAGGAATCCGAAATATCTGTTCTCAGATTCCACAGAAATAAGGCTAGCAAAGAGATCTACGAAACACAGATGCAACTCTGTGAGATAAATTCACAGAACACTAAGCAGTTTCTCAGAAAGCTTCTTTCCAGATATTATCTGAGGATATTTCCTTTTTCACCGTAACACTCTATGGGCTTCCAAATATCACTTTGCCAATTCCACAAGAACTGTCTTAGCGAAAGGCTTCTGGAGGGGAAAGCTGTAACTCTGTGAGATGATTTCACAGAACACAAAGAAGTTTCTCAGAAAGCCTCTTTCTCTTTGTTATCGGAGAATATTTCCTTTGGCCCAAAAGTCTTCAAAGGGATCCGAAATATCTGTTCTCAGATTCCACAGAAATAAGGCTAGCAAAGAGATCTACGAAACACAGATGTAACTCTGTGAGATGAATTCACAGAACACTAAGCATTTTCTCAGAAAGGTTCTTTCCAGATTTCATCTGAGGATATTTCCTTTTTCACCTTAGCCCTCTATGGGCTTCCAAATATCACTTTGCCAATTCCACAAGAACTGTCTTAGCGAAAGGCTTCCTCAGGGGAAAGCTGTAACTCTGTGAGATGATTTCACAGAACACAAAGAAGTTTCTGAGAAAGCTTCTTTCTCTTTGTTATCGGAGGATAGTTCCTTTGGCCCTATAGTCTTCAAAGGGTTCCGAAATATCTGTTCTCAGATTCCACCGAAATAAGGCTAGCCAAGAGATCTAAGAAACACAGATGTAACTCTGTGAGATGAATTCACAGAACACTAAGCATTTTCTCAGAAAGGTTCTTTCCAGATTTCATCTGAGGATATTTCCTTTTTCACCATAGCCCTCTATGGGCTTCCAAATATCACTTTGCCAATTCCACAAGAACTGTCTTAGCGAAAGGCTTCTTGAGGGGAAAGCTGTAACTCTGTGAGATGATTTCACAGAACATGAATAAGTTTCTCAGAAAGCCTCTTTCTCTTTGTTATCGGAGGATATTTCCTTTGGCCCTATAGTCTGCAAAGGGATCCGAAATATCTGTTCCCAGATTCCACAGAAATAAGGCTAACAAAGAGATCTACGAAATACAGATGTAACTCTGTGAGATGAATTCACAGAACACTAAGCAGTTTCTCAGAAAGCTTCTTTCCAGATTTCATCTGAGGATATTTCCTTTTTCACCTTAGCCCTCTATGGGCTTCCAAATATCACTCTGCCAATTCCAAAAGAACTGTCTTAGTGAAGGGCTTCTTCAGGGGAAAGCTGTAACTCTGTGAGATGATTTCACAGAACACAAAGAAGTTTCTCAGAAAGCTTCTTTCTCTTTGTTATCGGAGGATATTTCCTTTGGCCCTATAGTCTTCAAAGGGATCCGAATTATCTGTTCTCAGATTCCACAGAAATAAGGCTAGCAATGAGATCCACGAAATACAGATGTAACTCTGAGAGGGGAAGTCACACATCACAGAGCAGTTTCTCAGAAATCTTCTTTCCAGATTTCATCTGAGGATATTTCCTTTTTCACCATAGCCCTCTATGGGCTTCCAAATATCACTTTGCCAATTCCACCAGAACTGTTTAGCGAAAGGCTTCTTGAGGAGAAAGCTGTAACTCTGTGAGATGATTTCACAGAACACAAAAAGTTTCTCAGAAAGCTTCCTTCTCTTTGTTATCGGTGGATATTTCCTTTGGCCCTATAGTCTTCAAAGGGATCCGAAATATCTGTTCTCAGATTCCACTGAAATAAGGCTAGCAAAGAGATCTACGAAACACAGATGTAACTCTGTGAGATGAATTAACAGAACACTAAGCAGTTTCTCTGAAAGCTTCTTTCCAGATTTCATCTGAGGATATTTCCTTTTTCACCATAGCCCTCTATGGGCTTCCAAATATCACTTTGCCAATTCCACAAGAACTGTCTTAGCGAAAGGCTTCTGGAGGGGAAAGCTGTAACTCTGTGAGATGATTTCACAGAACACAAAGAAGTTTCTCAGAAAGCTTCTTTCTCCTTGTTATCGGAGGATATTTCCTTTGGCCCTATAGTCTTCAAAGGGATCCGAAATATCTGTTCTCAGATTCCACAGAAATAAGGCTAGCAAAGAGATCCACGAAATACTGATGTAACACTGTGAGTGGAAGTCACACATCACAGAACAGTTTCTCAGAAAGCTTCTTTCCAGATTTCATCTGAGGATATTTCCTTTTTCACCGTAGCCCTCTATGGGCTTCCAAATATCACTTTGCCAATTCCACAAGAACTGTCTTAGCGAAAGGCTTCTTGAGGGGAAAGCTGTAACTCTGTGACATGATTTCACAGAACACAAAGTAGTTTCTCAGAAAGCTTCTTTCTCTTTGTTATCGGAGGATATTTCCTTTGGCCCTATAGTCTTCAAAGGGATCCGAAATATTGCTCTCAGATTCCACAGAAATAAGGCTAGCAAAGAGATACACGAAATACAGATGTAACTCTGAGAGTGGAAGTCACACATCAGAGAGCAGTTTCTCAGAAAGCTTCTTTCCAGATTTCATCTGAGGATATTTCCTTTTTCACCATAGCCCTCTATGGGCTTCCAAATATCACTTTGCCAATTCCACCAGAACTGTTTAGCGAAAGGCTTCTTGAGGGGAAACCTGTAACTCTGTGAGATGATTTCACAGAAGACAAAGAAGTTTTTCAGAAAGCTTCTTTCTCTTTTTTATCGGAGGATATTTCCTTTGGCCTTATAGTCTTCAAAGGGATCCGAAATATCTGTTCTCAGATTCCAAAGAAATAAGGCTAGCAAAGACATCTGAGAAACACAGATGTAACTCAGTGAGATGAATTCACAGAACACTAAGCAGTTTCTCAGAAAGCTTCTTTCCAGATTTCATCTGAGGATATTTCCTTTTTCACCATAGCCCTCTATGGGCTTCCAAATATCACTTTGCCAATTCCACAAGAACTGTCTTAGCGAAAGGCTTCTTCAGGGGAAAGCTGTAACTCTGTGAGATGATTTCACAGAACACAAAGAAGTTTCTCAGAAAGCTTCTTTCTCTTTGTTATCGGAGGATATTTCCTTTGGCCCTATAGTCTTCAAAGGGATCCGAAATATCTGTTCTCAGATTCCACAGAAATAAGGCTAGCAAAGAGATCCACGAAAAACAGATGTAACTCTGAGAGTGGAAGTCACACATCACAGAGCAGTTTCTCAGAAAGCTTCTTTCCAGATTTCATCTGAGGATATTTCCTTTTTCACCATAGCCCTCTATGGGCTTCCAAATATCACTTTGCCAATTCCACAAGAACTGTCATAGCGAAAGTCTTCTTGAGGTGAAAGCTGTAACTCTCTGAGATGATTTCACAAAACACAAAGAAGTTTCTCAGAAAGCTTCTTTCTCTTTGTTATCGGAGGATATTTCCTTTGGCCCTATAGACTTCAAAGGAATCCGAAATATCTGTTCTCAGATTCCACAGAAATAAGGCTAGCAAAGAGATCTACGAAACACAGATGCAACTCTGTGAGATAAATTCACAGAACACTAAGCAGTTTCTCAGAAAGCTTCTTTCCAGATATTATCTGAGGATATTTCCTTTTTCACCGTAACACTCTATGGGCTTCCAAATATCACTTTGCCAATTCCACAAGAACTGTCTTAGCGAAAGGCTTCTGGAGGGGAAAGCTGTAACTCTGTGAGATGATTTCACAGAACACAAAGAAGTTTCTCAGAAAGCCTCTTTCTCTTTGTTATCGGAGAATATTTCCTTTGGCCCAACAGTCTTCAAAGGGATCCGAAATATCTGTTCTCAGATTCCACAGAAATAAGGCTAGCAAAGAGATCTACGAAACACAGATGTAACTCTGTGAGATGAATTCACAGAACACTAAGCATTTTCTCAGAAAGGTTCTTTCCAGATTTCATCTGAGGATATTTCCTTTTTCACCTTAGCCCTCTATGGGCTTCCAAATATCACTTTGCCAATTCCACAAGAACTGTCTTAGCGAAAGGCTTCCTCAGGGGAAAGCTGTAACTCTGTGAGATGATTTCACAGAACACAAAGAAGTTTCTGAGAAAGCTTCTTTCTCTTTGTTATCGGAGGATATTTCCTTTGGCCCTATAGTCTTCAAAGGGATCCGAAATATCTGTTCTCAGATTCCACCGAAATAAGGCTAGCCAAGAGATCTAAGAAACACAGATGTAACTCTGTGAGATGAATTCACAGAACACTAAGCATTTTCTCAGAAAGGTTCTTTCCAGATTTCATCTGAGGATATTTCCTTTTTCACCATAGCCCTCTATGGGCTTCCAAATATCACTTTGCCAATTCCACAAGAACTGTCTTAGCGAAAGGCTTCTTGAGGGGAAAGCTGTAACTCTGTGAGATGATTTCACAGAACATGAATAAGTTTCTCAGAAAGCCTCTTTCTCTTTGTTATCGGAGGATATTTCCTTTGGCCCTATAGTCTGCAAAGGGATCCGAAATATCTGTTCCCAGATTCCACAGAAATAAGGCTAGCAAAGAGATCTAAGAAACACAGATGTAACTCTGTGAGATGAATTCACAGAACACTAAGCAGTTTCTCAGAAAGCTTCTTTCCAGATTTCATCTGAGGATATTTCCTTTTTCACCTTAGCCCTCTATGGGCTTCCAAATATCACTCTGCCAATTCCAAAAGAACTGTCTTAGTGAAGGGCTTCTTCAGGGGAAAGCTGTAACTCTGTGAGATGATTTCACAGAACACAAAGAAGTTTCTCAGAAAGCTTCTTTCTCTTTGTTATCGGAGGATATTTCCTTTGGCCCTATAATCTTCAAAGGGATCCGAATTATCTGTTCTCAGATTCCATAGAAATAAGGCTAGCAATGAGATCCACGAAATACAGATGTAACTCTGAGAGGGGAAGTCACACAACACAGAGCAGTTTCTCAGAAAGCTTCTTTCCAGATTTCATCTGAGGATATTTCCTTTTTCACCATAGCCCTCTATGGGCTTCCAAATATCACTTAGCCAATTCCACCAGAACTGTTTAGCGAAAGGCTTCTTGAGGAGAAAGCTGTAACTCTGTGAGATGATTTCACAGAACACAAAGAAGTTTCTCAGAAAGCTTCCTTCTCTTTGTTATCGGTGGATATTTCCTTTGGCCCTATAGTCTTCAAAGGGATCCGAAATATCTGTTCTCAGATTCCACTGAAATAAGGCTAGCAAAGAGATCTACGAAACACAGATGTAACTCTGTGAGATGAATTAACAGAACACTAAGCAGTTTCTCTGAAAGCTTCTTTCCAGATTTCATCTGAGGATATTTCCTTTTTCACCATAGCCCTCTATGGGCTTCCAAATATCACTTTGCCAATTCCACAAGAACTGTCTTAGCGAAAGGCTTCTGGAGGGGAAACCTGTAACTCTGTGAGATGATTTCACAGAAGACAAAGAAGTTTCTCAGAAAGCTTCTTTCTCCTTGTTATCGGAGGATATTTCCTTTGGCCCTATAGTCTTCAAAGGGATCCGAAATATCTGTTCTCAGATTCCACAGAAATAAGGCTAGCAAAGAGATCCACGAAATACTGATGTAACACTGTGAGTGGAAGTCACACATCACAGAACAGTTTCTCAGAAAGCTTCTTTCCAGATTTCATCTGAGGATATTTCCTTTTTCACCGTAGCCCTCTATGGGCTTCCAAATATCACTTTGCCAATTCCACAAGAACTGTCTTAGCGAAAGGCTTCTTGAGGGGAAAGCTGTAACTCTGTGAGATGATTTCACAGAACACAAGGTAGTTTCTCAGAAAGCTTCTTTCTCTTTGTTATCGGAGGATATTTCCTTTGGCCCTATAGTCTTCAAAGGGATCCGAAATATTGCTCTCAGATTCCACAGAAATAAGGCTAGCAAAGAGATACACGAAATACAGATGTAACTCTGAGAGTGGAAGTCACACATCACAGAGCAGTTTCTCAGAAAGCTTCTTTCCAGATTTCATCTGAGGATATTTCCTTTTTCACCATAGCCCTCTATGGGCTTCCTAATATCACTTTGCCAATTCCACCAGAACTGTTTAGCGAAAGGCTTCTTGAGGGGAAAGCTGTAACTCTGTGAGATGATTTCACAGAAGACAAAGAAGTTTTTCAGAAAGCTTCTTTCTCTTTTTTATCGGAGGATATTTCCTTTGGCCTTATAGTCTTCAAAGGGATCCGAAATATCTGTTCTCAGATTCCAAAGAAATAAGGCTAGCAAAGACATCTAAGAAACACAGATGTAACTCAGTGAGATGAATTCACAGAACACTAAGCAGTTTCTCAGAAAGCTTCTTTCAAGATTTCATCTGAGGATATTTCCTTTTTCACCATAGCCCTCTATGGGCTTCCAAATATCACTTTGCCAATTCCACAAGAACTGTCTTAGCGAAAGGCTTCTTCAGGGGAAAGCTGTAACTCTGTGAGATGATTTCACAGAACACAAAGAAGTTTCTCAGAAAGCTTCTTTCTCTTTGTTATCGGAGGTTATTTCCTTTTGCCCTATAGTCTTCAAAGGGATCCGAAATATCTGTTCTCAGATTCCACAGAAATAAGGCTAGCAAAGAGATCTACGAAACACAGATGTAACTCTGTGAGATGAATTCACAGAACACTAAGCAGTTTCTCAGAAAGCTTCTTTCCAGATTTCATCTGAGGATATTTCCTTTTTCACCATAGCCCTCTATGGGCTTCCAAATATCACTTTGCCAATTCCACAAGAACTGTCTTACCGAAAGGCTTCCTGAGGGGAAAGCTGTAACTCTGGAGATGATTTCACAGAACACAAAGAAGATTCTCAGAAAGCTTCTTTCTCTTTGTTATCGGAGGATATTTCCTTTGGCCGTATAGTCTTCAAAGGGATCCGAAATATCTGTTCTCAGATTCCACAGAAATAAGGCTAGCAAAGAGATCTAGGAAACACAGATGTAACTCTATGAGATGAATTCACAGAACACTAAGCAGTTTCTCAGAAAGCTTCTTTCCAGATTTCATCTGAGGATATTTCCTTTTTCACCATAGCCCTCTATGGGCTTCCAAATATCACTTTGCCAATTCCACAAGAACTGTCTAAGCGAAAGGCTTCTTGAGGGGAAAGCTGTAACTCTGTGAGATGATTTCACAGAACACAAAGAAGTTTCTCAGAAAGATTCTTTCTCTTTGTTATCGGAGGATATTACCTTTGGCCCTATAGTCTTCAAAGGGATCCGAAATATCTGTTCTCAGATTCCACAGAAATAAGGCTAGCAAAGAGATCCACGAAATACTGATGTAACTCTGTGAGTGGAAGTCACACATCACAGAACAGTTTCTCAGAAAGCTTCTTTCCAGATTTCATCTGAGGATATTTCCTTTTTCACCGTAGCCCTCTAAGGGCTTCAAAATATCACTTTGCCAATTCCACAAGAACTGTCTTAGCGAAAGGCTTCTTGAGGAGAAAGCTGTAACTCTGTGAGATGATTTCACAGAACACAAGGAAGTTTCTCAGAAAGCTTCTTTCTCTTTGTTATCGGAGGATATTTCCTTTGGCCCTGTAGTCTTCAAAGGGATCCGAAATATCTGTTCTCAGATTCCACAGAATTAAGGCTAGCAAAGAGATCTACGAAACACAGATGTAACTCTGTGAGATGAATTCACAGAACACTAAGCAGTTTCTCAGAAAGCTTCTTTCCAGATTTCATCTGAGAATATTTCCTTTTTCAACATAGCCCTCAATGGGCTTCCAAATATCACTTTGCCAATTCCACAAGAACTGTCTTAGCGAAAGGCTTCTTGAGGGGAAAGCTGTAACTCTGTGAGATGATTTCACAGAACACAAAGAAGTTTCTCAGAAAGCCTCTTTCTCTTTGTTATCGGAGGATATTTCCTTTGGCTCTATAGTCTTCAAAGGGATCCGAAATATTGCTCTCAGATTCCACAGAAATAAGGCTAGCAAAGAGATCCACGAAATACAGATCTAACTCTGAGAGTGGAAGTCACACATCACAGAGCAGTTTCTCAGAAAGCTTCTTTCCAGATTTCATCTGAGGATATTTCCTTTTTCACCATAGCCCTCTATGGGCTTCCAAATATCACGTTGGCAATTCCACCAGAACTGTTTAGCGAAAGGCTTCTTGAGGGGAAAGCTGTAACTCTGTGAGATGATTTCACAGAAGACAAAGAAGTTTTTCAGAAAGCTTCTTTCTCTTTTTTATCGGAGGATATTTCCTTTGGCCTTGTAGTCTTCAAAGGGATCCGCAATATCTGTTCTCAGATTCCACAGAAATAAGGCTAGCAAAGACATCTACGAAACACAGATGTAACTCAGTGAGATGAATTCACAGAACACTAAGCAGTTTCTCAGAAAGCTTCTTTCAAGATTTCATCTGAGGATATTTCCTTTTTCACCATAGCCCTCTATGGGCTTCCAAATATCACTTTGCCAATTCCACAAGAACTGTCTTAGCGAAAGGCTTCTTGAGGGGAAAGCTGTAACTCTGTGAGATGATTTCACAGAACACAAAGAAGTTTCTCAGAAAGCTTCTTTCTCTTTGTTATCGGAGGATATTTCCTTTGGCCCTATAGTCTTCAAAGGGATCCGAAATATCTGTTCTCAGATTCCACAGAAATAAGGCTAGCAAAGAGATCCACGAAATACTGATGTAACTCTGTGAGTGGAAGTCACACATCACAGAACAGTTTCTCAGAAAGCTTCTTTCCAGATTTCATCAGAGGATATTTCCTTTTTCACCGTAGCCCTCTAAGGGCTTCAATATATCACTTTGCCAATTCCACAAGAACTGTCTTAGCGAAAGGCTTCTTGAGGAGAAAGCTGTAACTCTGTGAGATGATTTCACAGAACACAAGGAAGTTTCTCAGAAAGCTTCTTTCTCTTTGTTATCGGAGGATATTTCCTTTGGCCCTGTAGTCTTCAAAGGGATCCGAAATATCTGTTCTCAGATTCCACAGAAATAAGGCTAGCAAAGAGATCTACGAAACACAGATGTAACTCTGTGAGATGAATTCACAGAACACTAAGCAGTTTCTCAGAAAGCTTCTTTCCAGATTTCATCTGAGAATATTTCCTTTTTCAACATAGCCCTCAATGGGCTTCCAAATATCACTTTGCCAATTCCACAAGAACTGTCTTAGCGAAAGGCTTCTTGAGGGGAAAGCTGTAACTCTGTGAGATGATTTCACAGAACACAAAGAAGTTTCTCAGAAAGCCTCTTTCTCTTTGTTATCGGAGGATATTTCCTTTGGCCCTATAGTCTTCAAAGGGATCCGAAATATTGCTCTCAGATTCCACAGAAATAAGGCTAGCAAAGAGATCCACGAAATACAGATATAACTCTGAGAGTGGAAGTCACACATCACAGAGCAGTTTCTCAGAAAGCTTCTTTCCAGATTTCATCTGAGGATATTTCCTTTTTCACCATTGCCCTCTATGGGCTTCCAAATATCACGTTGGCAATTCCACCAGAACTGTTTAGCGAAAGGCTTCTTGAGGGGAAAGCTGTAACTCTGTGAGATGATTTCACAGAAGACAAAGAAGTTTTTCAGAAAGCTTCTTTCTCTTTTTTATCGGAGGATATTTCCTTTGGCCTTATAGTCTTCAAAGGGATCCACAATATCTGTTCTCAGATTCCACAGAAATAAGGCTAGCAAAGACATCTACGAAACACAGAAGTAACTCAGTGAGATGAATTCACAGAACACTAAGCAGTTTCTCAGAAAGCTTCTTTCAAGATTTCATCTGAGGATATTTCCATTTTCACCATAGCCCTCTATGGGCTTCCAAATATCACTTTGCCAATTCCACAAGAACTGTCTTAGCGAAAGGCTTCTTGAGGGGAAAGCTGTAACTCTGTGAGATGATTTCACAGAACACAAAGAAGTTTCTCAGAAAGCTTCTTTCTCTTTGTTATCGGAGGATATTTCCTTTGGCCCTATAGTCTTCAAAGGGATCCGAAATATCTGTTCTCAGATTCCACAGAAATAAGGCTAGCAAAGAGATCCACGAAAAACAGATGTAACTCTGAGAGTGGAAGTCACACATCACAGAGCAGTTTCTCAGAAAGTTCTTTCCAGATTTCATCTGAGGATATTTCCTTTTTCACCGTAGCCCTCTATGGGCTTCCAAATATCACTTTGCCAATTCCACAAGAACTGTCATAGCGAAAGTCTTCTTGAGGTGAAAGCTGTAACTCTCTGAGATGATTTCACAGAACACAAAGAAGTTTCTCAGAAAGCTTCTTTCTCTTTGTTATCGGAGGATATTTCCTTTGGCCGTATAGTCTTCAAAGGGATCCGAAATATCTGTTCTCAGATTCCACAGAAATAAGGCTAGCAAAGACATCTACGAAACACAGATGTAACTCTGTGAGATGAATTCACAGAACACTAAGCAGTTTCTCAGAAAGCTTCTTTCCAGATTTCATCTGAGGATATTTCCTTTTTCACCATACCGCTATATGGACTTCCAAATATCACTTTGCCAATTCCACAAGAACTGTCTTAGCGAAAGTCTTCTGGAGGGGAAAGCTGTAACTCTGTGAGATGATTTCACAGAACACAAAGAAGTTTCTCAGAAAGCTTCTTTCTCTTTGTTAGCGGAGGATATTTCCTTTGGCCCTATAGTCTTCAAAGGGATCCGAAATATCTGATCTCAGATTTCACAGAAATAAGGCTAGCAAAGAGATGTACGAAACACAGATGTAACTCTGTGAGATGAATTCACAGAACACTAAGCAGTTTCTCAGAAAGCTTCCTTCCAGTTTTCATATGAGGATATTTCCTTTTTCACCATAGCCCTCTATGGGCTTCCAAATATCACTTTGCGAATTCCACAAGAACTGTCTAAGCGAAAGGCTTCTAGAGGGGAAAGCAGTAACTCTGTGAGATGATTTCACAGAACACAAAGAAGTTTCTTAGAAAGCCTCTTTCTCTTTGTTACTGGAGGATATTTCCTTTGGCCCTATAGTCTTCAAAGGGATCCGAAATATCTGTTCTCAGATTCCACAGAAATAAGGCTAGCAAAGAGATCCACGAAAAACAGATGTAACTCTGAGAGTGGAAGTCACACATAACAGAGTAGTTTCTCAGAAAGCTTCTTTTCAGATTTCATATGAGGATATTTCCTTTTTCACCATAGCCCTCTATGGGCTTCCAAATATCACTTTGCCAATTCCACAAGAACTGTCATAGCGAAAGGCTCCTTGAGGGGAAAGCTGTAACTCTGTGAGATGATTTCACAGAACACAAAGAAGTTTCTCAGAAAGCTTCTTTCTCTTTGTTATCGGAGGATATTTCCTTTGGCCCTATAGACTTCAAAGGAATCCGAAATATCTGTTCTCAGATTCCACAGAAATAAGGCTAGCAAAGAGATCTACGACACACAGATGTAACTCTGTGAGATGAATTCACAGAACACTAAGCAGTTTCTCAGAAAGCTTCTTTCCAGATTTCATCTGAGGATATTTCCTTTTTCACCATAGCCCTCTATGGGCTTCCAAATATCACATTGCCAATTCCACAAGAACTGTCTTAGCGAAAGGCTTCTGGAGCGGAAAGCTGTAACTCTGTGAGATGATTTCACAGAACACAAATAAGTTTCTCAGAAAGCCTCTATCTCTTTGTTATCGGAGGATATTTCCTTTTGCCCTACAGTCTTCAAAGGGATCCGAAATATCTGTTCTCAGATTCCACAGAAATAAGGCTAGCAAAGAGATCTACGAAACACAGATGTAACTCTGTGAGATGAATTCACAGAACACTAAGCATTTTCTCAGAAAGGTTCTTTCCTGATTTCATCTGAGGATATTTCCTTTTTCACCTTAGCCCTCTATGGGCTTCCAAATATCACTTTGCCAATTCCACAAGAACTGTCTTAGCGAAAGGCTTCTTCAGGGGAAAGCTGTAACTCTGTGAGATGATTTCACAGAACACAAAGAAGTTTCTGAGAAAGCTTCTTTCTCTTTGTTATCGGAGGATATTTCCTTTGGCCCTATAGTCTTCAAAGGGATCCGAAATATCTGTTCTCAGATTCCACAGAAATAAGGCTAGCAAAGAGATCTAAGAAACACAGATGTAACTCTGTGAGATGAATTCACAGAACACTAAGCATTTTCTCAGAAAGGTTCTTTCCAGATTTCATCTGAGGATATTTCCTTTTTCACCATAGCCCTCTATGGGCTTCCAAATATCACTTTGCCAATTCCACAAGAACTGTCTTAGCGAAAGGCTTCTTGAGGGGAAAGCTGTAACTCTGTGAGATGATTTCACAGAACACAAATAAGTTTCTCAGAAAGCCTCTTTCTCTTTGTTATCGGAGGATATTTCCTTTGGCCCTATAGTCTGCAAAGGGATCCGAAATATCTGTTCTCAGATTCCACAGAAATAAGGCTAGCAAAGAGATCTACGAAACACAGATGTAACTCTGTGAGATGAATTCACAGAACACTAAGCGGTTTCTCAGAAAGCTTCTTTCCAGATTTCATCTGAGGATATTTCCTTTTTCACCTTAGCCCTCTATGGGCTTCCAAATATCACTTTGCCAATTCCAAAAGAACTGTCTTAGTGAAGTGCTTCTTCAGGGGAAAGCTGAAACTCTGTGAGATGATTTCACAGAACACAAAGAAGTTTCTCAGAGAGCTTCTTTCTCTTTGTTATCGGAGGATATTTCCTTTGGCCCTATAGTCTTCAAAGGGATCCGAAATATCTGTTCTCAGATTCCACAGAAATAAGGCTAGCAAAGAGATCCACGAAACACTGATGTAACACTGTGAGTGGAAGTCACACATCACAGAACAGTTTCTCAGAAAGCTTCTTTCCAGATTTCATCTGAGAATATTTCCTTTTTCACCGTAGCCCTCTATGGGCTTCAAAATATCACTTTGCCAATTCCACAAGAACTGTCTTAGCGAAAGGCTTCTTGAGGAGAAAGCTGTAACTCTGTGAGATGATTTCACAGAACACAAAGAAGTTTCTCAGAAAGCTTCTTTCTCTTTGTTATCGGAGGATATTTCCTTTGGCCCTATAGTCTTCAAAGGGATCCGAAATATTGCTCTCAGATTCCACAGAAATAAGGATAGCAAAGAGATCCACGAAATACAGATGTAACTCTGAGAGTGGAAGTCACACATCACAGAGCAGTTTCTCAGAAAGCTTCTTTCCAGATTTCATCTGAGGATATTTCCTTTTTCACCATAGCCCTCTATGGGCTTCCAAATATCACTTTGCCAATTCCACCAGAACTGTTTAGCGAAAGGCTTCTTGAGGGGAAAGCTGTAACTCTGTGAGATGATTTCACAGAAGACAAAGAAGTTTTTCAGAAAGCTTCTTTCTCTTTTTTATCGGAGGATATTTCCTTTGGCCTTATAGTCTTCAAAGGGATCCGAAATATCTGTTCTCAGATTCCAAAGAAATAAGGCTAGCAAAGACATCTACGAAACACAGATGTAACTCAGTGAGATGAATTCACAGAACACTAAGCAGTTTCTCAGAAAGCTTCTTTCCAGATTTCATCTGAGGATATTTCCTTTTTCACCATAGCCCTATATGGGCTTCCAAATATCACCTTGCCAATTCCACAAGAACTGTCTTAGCGAATGGCTTCTTCAGGGGAAAGCTGTAACTCTGTGAGATGATTTCACAGAACACAAAGAAGTTTCTCAGAAAGCTTCTTTCTCTTTGTTATCGGAGGATATTTCCTTTGGCCCTATAGTCTTCAAAGGGATCCGAAATATCTGTTCTCAGATTCCACAGAAATAAGGCTACAAAGAGATCCACGAAAAACAGATGTAACTCTGAGAGTGGAAGTCACACATCACAGAGTAGTTTCTCAGAAAGCTTCTTTTCAGATTTCATCTGAGGATATTTCCTTTTTCACCATAGCCCTCTATGGGCTTCCAAATATCACTTTGCCAATTCCACAAGAACTGTCATAGCGAAAGGCTTCTTGAGGGGAAAGCTGTAACTCTGTGAGATGATTTCACAGAACACAAAGAAGTTTCTCAGAAAGCTTCTTTCTCTTTGTTATCGGAGGATATTTCCTTTGGCCCTATAGACTTCAAAGGAATCCGAAATATCTGTTCTCAGATTCCACAGAAAGAAGGCTAGCAAAGAGATCTACGAAACACAGATGTAACTCTGTGAGATGAATTCACAGAACACTAAGCAGTTTCTCAGAAAGCTTCTTTCCAGATTTCATCTGAGGATATTTCCTTTTTCACCCTAGCCCTCTATGGGCTTCCAAATATCACATTGCCAATTCCACAAGAACTGTCTTAGCGAAAGGCTTCTGGAGGGGAAAGCTGTAACTCTGTGAGATGATTTCACAGAACACAAATAAGTTTCTCAGAAAGCCTCTTTCTCTTTGTTATCGGAGGATATTTCCTTTGTCCCTACAGTCTTCAAAGGGATCCGAAATATCTGTTCTCAGATTCCACAGAAATAAGGCTAGCTAAGAGATCTACGAAACACAGATGTAACTCTGTGAGATGAATTCACAGAACACTAAGCATTTTCTCAGAAAGGTTCTTTCCAGATTTCATCTGAGGATATTTCCTTTTTCACCTTAGCCCTCTATGGGCTTCCAAATATCACTTTGCCAATTCCACAAGAACTGTCTTAGCGAAAGGCTTCTTCAGGGGAAAGCTGTAACTCTGTGAGATGATTTCACAGAACACAAAGAAGTTTCTGAGAAAGCTTCTTTCTCTTTGTTATCGGAGGATATTTCCTTTGGCCCTTAGTCTTCAAAGGGATCCGAAATATCTGTTCTCAGATTCCACAGAAATAAGGCTAGCAAAGAGATCTACGAAACACAGATGTAACTCTGTGAGATGAATTCACAGAACACTAAGCAGTTTCTCAGAAAGCTTCTTTCCAGATTTCATCTGAGGATATTTCCTTTTTCACCTTAGCCCTCTATGGGCTTCCAAATATCACTTTGCCAATTCCAAAAGAACTGTCTTAGTGAAGGGCTTCTTCAGGAGAAAGCTGTAACTCTGTGAGATGATTTCACAGAACACAAAGAAGTTTCTCAGAAAGCTTCTTTCTCTTTGTTATCGGAGGATATTTCCTTTGGCCCTATAGTCTTCAAAGGGATCCGAATTATCTGTTCTCAGATTCCACAGAAATAAGGCTAGAATGAGATCCACGAAATACAGATGTAACTCTGAGAGTGGAAGTCACACATGACAGAGCAGTTTCTCAGAAAGCTTCTTTCCAGATTTCATCTGAGGATATTTCCTTTTTCACCTTAGCCCTCTATGGGCTTCCAAATATCACTTTGCCAATTCCACGAGAACTGTCTTAGCGAAAGATACCTTGAGGGGAAAGGTGTAACTTTGTGAGATGATTTCACAGAACACAAAAAGTTTCTAAGAAAGCCTCTTTCTCTTTTTTACCCGGAAATTTCCTTTGGCCCTATATTCTGCAAAGGGATCCGAAATATCTGTTCTCAGATTCCACAGAAATAAGGCTAGCAAAGAGATCCACGAAATACAGATGTAACTCTGAGAGTGGAAGTCACACATCACAGAGCAGTTTCTCAGAAAACTTCTTTCCAGATTTCATCTGAGGATATTTCCTTTTTCACCATAGCCCTCTAAGGGCTTCCAAATATCACTTTGCCAATTCCACCAGAACTTTTTAGCGAAAGGCTTCTTGAGGGGAAACTGTAACTCTGTGAGATGATTTCACAGAACACAAAGAAGTTTCTCAGAAAGCGTCTTTCTCTTTGTTATCGGAGGATATTTCCTTTGGCCCTATAGTATTCAAAGGGATCCGAAATATCTGTTCTCAGATTCCACAGAAATAAGGCTAGCAAAGAGATCTACGAAACACAGATGTAACTCTGTGAGATGAATTCACAGAACACTAAGCAGTTTCTCAGAAAGCTTCTTTCCAGATTTCATCTGAGGATATTTCCTTTTTCACCATAGCCCTCTAGGGGCTTCCAAATATCACTTTGCCAATTCCACAAGAACTGTCTTAGCGAAAGGCTTCTTGAGGGGAAAGCTGTAACTCTGTGAGATGATTTCACAGAACACAAAGAAGTTTCTCAGAAAGCTTCTTTCTCTTTGTTATCGGAGGATATTTCCTTTGGCCCTATAGTCTTCAAAGGGATCCGAAATATCTGTTCTCAGATTCCACAGAAATAAGGCTAGCAAAGAGATCTACGAAACACAGATGTAACTCTGTGAGTTGAATTCACAGAACACTAAGCAGTTTCTCAGAAAGCTTCTTTCAAGATTTCATCTGAGGATATTTCCTTTTCCACCATAGCCATGTATGGGCTTCCAAATATCACTTTGAAAATTCCACAAGAACTGTCTTACCGAAAGGCTTCCTGAGGGGAAAGCTGTAACTCTGGAAATGATTTCACAGAACACAAAGAAGTTTCTCAGAAAGCTTATTTCTCTTTGTTATTGGAGGATATTTCCTTTGGCCCTATAGTCTTCAAAGGGATCCGAAATATATGTTCTCAGATACCACAGAAATAAGGCTAGCAAAGAGATCCACGAAAAACAGATGTAACTCTGAGAGTGGAAGTCACACATCACAGAGCAGTTTCTCAGAAAGCTTCTTTCCAGATTTCATCTGAGGATATTTCCTTTTTCACCGTAGCCCTCTATGGGCTTCTAAATATCACTTTGCCAATTCCACAAGAACTGTCATAGCGAAAGTCTTCTTGAGGTGAAAGCTGTAACTCTCTGAGATGATTTCACAGAACACAAAGAAGTTTCTCAGAAAGCTTCTTTCTCTTTGTTATCGGAGGATATTTCCTTTGGCCCTATAGTCTTCAAAGGGATCCGAAATATCTGTTCTCAGATTCCACAGAAATAAGGCTAGCAAAGACATCTACGAAACACAGATGTAACTCTGTGAGATGAATTCACAGAACACTAAGCAGTTTCTCAGAAAGCTTCTTTCCAGATTTCATCTGAGGATATTTCCTTTTTCACCATACCGCTATATGGACTTCCAAATATCACTTTGCCAATTCCACAAGAACTGTCTTAGCGAAAGTCTTCTGGAGGGGAAAGCTGTAACTCTGTGAGATGATTTCACAGAACACAAAGAAGTTTCTCAGAAAGCTTCTTTCTCTTTGTTAGCGGAGGATATTTCCTTTGGCCCTATAGTCTTCAAAGGGATCCGAAATATCTGATCTCAGATTTCACAGAAATAAGGCTAGCAAAGAGATCTACGAAACACAGATGTAACTCTGTGAGATGAATTCACAGAATACTAAGCAGTTTCTCAGAAAGCTTCTTTCCAGTTTTCATATGAGGATATTTCCTTTTTCACCATAGCCCTCTATGGGCTTCCAAATATCACTTTGCGAATTCCACAAGAACTGTCTAAGCGAAAGGCTTCTAGAGGGGAAAGCAGTAACTCTGTGAGATGATTTCACAGAACACAAAGAAGTTTCTTAGAAAGCCTCTTTCTCTTTGTTATCGGAGGATATTTCCTTTGGCCCTATAGTCTTCAAAGGGATCCGAAATATCTGTTCTCAGATTCCACAGAAATAAGGCTAGCAAAGAGATCCACGAAAAACAGATGTAACTCTGAGAGTGGAAGTCACACATCACAGAGTAGTTTCTCAGAAAGCTTCTTTTCAGATTTCATCTGAGGATATTTCCTTTTTCACCGTAGCCCTCTATGGGCTTCCAAATATCACTTTGCCAATTCCACAAGAACTGTCATAGCGAAAGGCTTCTTGAGGGGAAAGCTGTAACTCTGTGAGATGATTTCACAGAACACAAAGAAGTTTCTCAGAAAGCTTCTTTCTCTTTGTTATCGGAGGATATTTCCTTTGGCCCTATAGACTTCAAAGGAATCCGAAATATCTGTTCTCAGATTCCACAGAAATAAGGCTAGCAAAGAGATCTACGACACACAGATGTAACTTTGTGAGATGAATTCACAGAACACTAAGCAGTTTCTCAGAAAGCTTCTTTCCAGATTTCATCTGAGGATATTTCCTTTTTCACCATAGCCCTCTATGGGCTTCCAAATATCACATTGCCAATTCCACAAGAACTGTCTTAGCGAAAGGCTTCTGGAGGGGAAAGCTGTAACTCT
Organism: Macaca mulatta; assembly: GCF_049350105.2. Taxonomy (NCBI): domain Eukaryota; kingdom Metazoa; phylum Chordata; class Mammalia; order Primates; family Cercopithecidae; genus Macaca; species Macaca mulatta. The sequence continues at coordinate 39,105,831 of NC_133416.1, read as the reverse complement.
GTGAGACGATTTCACAGAACACAAATAAGTTTCTCAGAAACCTCTTTCTCTTTGTTATCGGAGGATATTTCCTTTGGCCCTACAGTCTTCAAAGGGATCCGAAATATCTGTTCTCAGATTCCACAGAAATAAGGCTAGCAAAGAGATCTACGAAACACAGATGTAACTCTGTGAGATGAATTCACAGAACACTAAGCATTTTCTCAGAAAGGTTCTTTCCAGATTTCATCGGAGGATATTTCCTTGTTCACCTTAGCCTTCTATGGGCTTCCAAATATCACTTTGCCAATTCCACAAGAACTGTCTTAGCGAAAGGCTTCTTCAGGGGAAAGCTGTAACTCTGTGAGATGATTTCACAGAACACAAAGAAGTTTCTGAGAAAGCTTCTTTCTCTTTGTTATCGGAGGATATTTCCTTTGGCCCTATAGTCTTCAAAGGGATCCGAAATATCTGTTCTCAGATTCCACAGAAATAAGGCTAGCAAAGAGATCTAAGAAACACAGATGTAACTCTGTGAGATGAATTCACAGAACACTAAGCATTTTCTCAGAAAGGTTCTTTCCAGATTTCATCTGAGGATATTTCCTTTTTCACCATAGCCCTCTATGGGCTTCCAAATATCACTTTGCCAATTCCACAAGAACTGTCTTAGCGAAAGGCTTCTTGAGGGGAAAGCTGTAACTCTGTGAGATGATTTCACAGAACACAAATAAGTTTCTCAGAAAGCCTCTTTCTCTTTGTTATCGGAGGACATTTCCTTTGGCCCTATAGTCTGCTAAGGGATCCGAAATATCTGTTCTCAGATTCCACAGAAATAAGGCTAGCAAAGAGATCTACGAAACACCGATGTAACTCTGTGAGATGAATTCACAGAACACTAAGCGGTTTCTCAGAAAGCTTCTTTCCAGATTTCATCTGAGGATATTTCCTTTTTCACCTTAGCCCTCTATGGGCTTCCAAATATCACTTTGCCAATTCCAAAAGAACTGTCTTAGTGAAGTGCTTCTTCAGGGGAAAGCTGTAACTCTGTGAGATGATTTCACAGAACACAAAGAAGTTTCTCAGAAAGCTTCTTTCTCTTTGTTATCGGAGGATATTTCCTTTGGCCCTATAGTCTTCAAAGGGATCCGAATTATCTGTTCTCAGATTCCACAGAAATAAGGCTAGCAATGAGATCCACGAAATACAGATGTAACTCTGAGAGTGGAAGTCACACATCACAGAGCAGTTTCTCAGAAAGCTTCTTTCCAGATTTCATCTGAGGATATTTCCTTTTTCACCATAGCCCTCTATGGGCTTCCAAATATCACTTTGCCAATTCCACCAGAACTGTTTAGCGAAAGGCTTCTTGAGGAGAAAGCTGTAACTCTGTGAGATGATTTCACAGAACACAAAGAAGTTTCTCAGAAAGCTTCCTTCTCTTTGTTATCGGAGGATATTTCCTTTGGCCCTATAGTCTTCAAAGGGATCCGAAATATCTGTTCTCAGATTCCACTGAAATAAGGCTAGCAAAGAGATCTACGAAACACAGATGTAACACTGTGAGATGAATTAACAGAACACTAAGCAGTTTCTCTGAAAGCTTCTTTCCAGATTTCATCTGAGGATATTTCCTTTTTCACCATAGCCCTCTATGGGCTTCCAAATATCACTTTGCCAATTCCACAAGAACTGTCTTAGCGAAAGGCTTATAGAGGGGAAAGCTGTAACTCGGTGAGATGATTTCACAGAACACAAAGAAGTTTCTCAGAAAGCTTCTTTCTCCTTGTTATCGGAGGATATTTCCTTTGGCCCTATAGTCTTCAAAGGGATCCGAAATATCTGTTCTCAGATTCCTCAGAAATAAGGCTAGCAAAGCGATCCACGAAACACTGATGTAACACTGTGAGTGGAAGTCACACATCACAGAACAGTTTCTCAGAAAGCTTCTTTCCAGATTTCATCTGAGGATATTTCCTTTTTCACCGTAGCCCTCTATGGGCTTCAAAATATCACTTGGCCAATTCCACAAGAACTGTCTTAGCGAAAGGCTTCTTGAGGAGAAAGCAGTAACTCTGTGAGATGATTTCACAGAACACAAAGAAGTTTCTCAGAAAGCTTCTTTCTCTTTGTTATCGGAGGATATTTCCTTTGGCCCTATGGTCTTCAAAGGGATCCGAAATATTGCTCTCAGATTCCACAGAAATAAGGCTAGCAAAGAGATCCACGAAATACAGATGTAACTCTGAGAGTGGAAGTCACACATCACAGAGCAGTTTCTCAGAAAGCTTCTTTCCAGATTTCATCTGAGGATATTTCCTTTTTCACCATAGCCCTCTATGGGCTTCCAAATATCACTTTGCCAATTCCACCAGAACTGTTTAGCGAAAGGCTTCTTGAGGGGAAAGCTGTAACTCTGTGAGATGATTTCACAGAAGACAAAGAAGTTTTTCAGAAAGCTTCTTTCTCTTTTTTATCGGAGGATATTTCCTTTGGCCTTATAGTCTTCAAAGGGATCCGAAATATCTGTTCTCAGATTCCAAAGAAATAAGGCTAGCAAAGAGATCCATGAAAAACAGATGTAACTCTGAGAGTGGAAGTCACACATCACAGAGCAGTTTCTCAGAAAGCTTCTTTCCAGATTTCATCTGAGGATATTTCCTTTTTCACCGTAGCCCTCTATGGGCTTCCAAATATCACTTTGCCAATTCCACAAGAACTGTCATAGCGAAAGGCTTCTTGAGGTGAAAGCTGTAACTCTGTGAGATGATTTCACAGAACACAAAGAAGTTTCTCAGAAAGCTTCTTTCTCTTTGTTATCGGAGGATATTTCCTTTGGCCCTATAGTCTTCAAAGGGATCCGAAATATCTGTTCTCAGATTCCACAGAAATAAGGCTAGCAAAGAGATCTACGAAACACAGATGTAACTCTGTGAGATGAATTCACAGAACACTAAGCAGTTTCTCAGAAAGCTTCTTTCCAGATTTCATCTGAGGATATTTCCTTTTTCACCATACCCCTATATGGGCTTCCAAATATCACTTTGCCAATTCCACAAGAACTGTCTTAGCGAAAGGCTTCTTGAGGGGAAAGCTGTAACTCTGTGAGATGATTTCACAGAACACAAAGAAGTTTCTGAGAAAGCTTCTTTCTCTTTGTTATCGGAGGATATTTCCTTTGGCCCTATAGTCTTCCAAGGGATCCGAAATATCTGTTCTCAGATTCCACAGAAATAAGGGTAGCAAAGAGATCTACGAAACACAGATGTAACTCTGTGAGATGAATTCACAGAACACTAAGCATTTTCTCAGAAAGGTTCTTTCCAGATTTCATCTGAGGATATTTCCTTTTTCACCGTAGCCCTCTATGGGCTTCCAAATATCACTTTGCCAATTCCACAAGAACTGTCATAGCGAAAGGCTTCTTGAGGTGAAAGCTGTAACTCTGTGAGATGATTTCACAGAACACAAAGAAGTTTCTCAGAAAGCTTCTTTCTCTTTGTTATCAGAGGATATTTCCTTTGGCCCTATAGTCTTCAAAGGGATCCGAAATATCTGTTCTCAGATTCCACAGAAATAAGGCTAGCAAAGAGATCTACGAAACACAGATGTAACTCTGTGAGATGAATTCACAGAACACTAAGCAGTTTCTCAGAAAGCTTCTTTCCAGATTTCATCTGAGGATATTTGCTTTTTCACCATAGACCTCTATGGGCTTCCAAATATCACTTTGCCAATTCCACAAGAACTGTCTTAGCGAAAGGCTTCTTGAGGGGAAAGCTGTAACTCTGTGAGATGATTTCACAGAACACAAAGAAGTTTCTCAGAAAGCTTCTTTCTCTTTGTTATCGGTGGATATTTCCTTTGGCCCTATAGTCTTCAAAGGGATCCGAAATATCTGTTCTCAGATTCCACAGAAATAAGGCTAGCAAAGAGATCTACGAAACACAGATGTAATTCTGTGAGATGAATTAACAGAACACTAAGCAGTCTCTCAGAAAGCTTTTTTCCAGATTTCATCTGAGGATATTTCCTTTTTCACCATAACCCTCTATGGGCTTCCAAATATCACTTTGCCAATTCCACAAGAACTGTCTTAGCGAAAGGCTTCTTGAGGGGAAAGCTGTAACTCTGTGAGATGATTTCACAGAACACAAAGAAGTTTCTCAGAAAGCTTCTTTCTCTTTGTTATCGGAGGATATTTCCTTTGGCCCTATAGTCTTCAAAGGGATCCGAAATATCTGTTCTCAGATTCCACAGAAATAAGGGTAGCAAAGAGATCTACGAAACACAGATGTAACTCTGTGAGATGAATTCACAGAACACTAAGCATTTTCTCAGAAAGGTTCTTTCCAGATTTCATCTGAGGATATTTCCTTTTTCACCGTAGCCCTCTATGGGCTTCCAAATATCACTTTGCCAATTCCACAAGAACTGTCATAGCGAAAGGCTTCTTGAGGTGAAAGCTGTAACTCTGTGAGATGATTTCACAGAACACAAAGAAGTTTCTCAGAAAGCTTCTTTCTCTTTGTTATCGGAGGATATTTCCTTTGGCCCTATAGTCTTCAAAGGGATCCGAAATATCTGTTCTCAGATTCCACAGAAATAAGGCTAGCAAAGAGATCTACGAAACACAGATGTAACTCTGTGAGATGAATTCACAGAACACTAAGCAGTTTCTCAGAAAGCTTCTTTCCAGATTTCATCTGAGGATATTTCCTTTTTCACCATACCCCTATATGGGCTTCCAAATATCACCTTGCCAATTCCACAAGAACTGTCTTAGCGAAAGGCTTCTTGAGGGGAAAGCTGTAACTCTGTGAGATGATTTCACAGAACACAAAGAAGTTTCTGAGAAAGCTTCTTTCTCTTTGTTATCGGAGGATATTTCCTTTGGCCCTATAGTCTTCAAAGGGATCCGAAATATCTGTTCTCAGATTCCACAGAAATAAGGGTAGCAAAGAGATCTACGAAACACAGATGTAACTCTGTGAGATGAATTCACAGAACACTAAGCATTTTCTCAGAAAGGTTCTTTCCAGATTTCATCTGAGGATATTTCCTTTTTCAACATAGCCCTCTATGGGCTTCCAAATATCACTTTGCCAATTCCACAAGAACTGTCTTAGCGAAAGGCTTCTGGAGGGGAAAGCTGTAACTCTGTGAGATGATTTCACAGAACACAAATAAGTTTCTCAGAAAGCCTCTTTCTCTTTGTTATCGGAGGATATTTCCTTTGGCCCTATAGTCTGCAAAGGGATCCGAAATATCTGTTCTCAGATTCCACAGAAATAAGTCTAGCAAAAACATCTACGATACACAGATGTAACTCTGTGAGATGAATTCACAGAACACTAAGCAGTTTCTCAGAAAGCTTCTTTCCAGATTTCATCTGAGGATATTTCCTTTTTCACCTTAGCCCTCTATGGGCTTCCAAATATCACTTTGCCAATTCCACGAGAACTGTCTTAGCGAAAGATTCCTTGAGGGGAAAGGTGTAACTTTGTGAGATGATTTCACAGAACACAAAAAGTTTCTCCGAAAGCTTCTTTCTCTTTTTTACCGGGAAATTTCCTTTGGCCCTATATTCTTCAAAGGGATCCGAAATATCTGTTCTCAGATTCCACAGAAATAAGGCTAGCAAAGAGATCCACGAAATACAGATGTAACTCTGAGAGTGGAAGTCACACATCACAGAGCAGTTTCTCAGAAAACTTCTTTCCAGATTTCATCTGAGGATATTTCCTTTTTCACCATAGCCCTCTAAGGGCTTCCAAATATCACTTTGCCAATTCCACCAGAACTTTTTAGCGAAAGGCTTCTTGAGGGGAAACTGTAACTCTGTGAGATGATTTCACAGAACACAAAGAAGTTTCACAGAAAGCTTCTTTCTCTTTGTTATCGGAGGATATTTCCTTTGGCCCTATAGACTTCAAAGGAATCCGAAATATCTGTTCTCAGAATCCACAGAAATAAGGCTAGCAAAGAGATCTACGAGACACAGATGTAACTCTGTGAGATGAATTCACAGAACACTAAGCACTTTCTCAGAAAGCTTCTTTCCAGATTTCATCTGAGGATATTTCCTTTTTCACCATAGCCCTCTATGGGCTTCCAAATATCACTTTGCCAATTCCACAAGAACTGTCATAGCGAAAGGCTTCTTGAGGGGAAAGCTGTAACTCTGTGAGATGATTTCACAGAACACAAAGAAGTTTCTCAGAAAGCTTCTTTCTCTTTGTTATCGGAGGATATTTCCTTTGGCCCTATAGACTTCAAAGGAATCCGAAATATCTGTTCTCAGATTCCACAGAAATAAGGCTAGCAAAGAGATCTACGAAACACAGATGTAACTCTGTGAGATGAATTCACAGAACACTAAGCAGTTTCTCAGAAAGCTTCTTTCCAGATTTCATCTGAGGATATTTCCTTTTTCACCCTAGCCCCCTATGGGCTTCCAAATATCACATTGCCAATTCCACAAGAACTGTCTTAGCGAAAGGCTTCTGGAGGGGAAAGCTGTAACTCTGTGAGATGATTTCACAGAACACAAAGAAGTTTCTCAGAAAGCCTCTTTCTCTTTCTTATCGGAGGATATTTCCTTTGTCCCTACAGTCTTCAAAGGGATCCGAAATATCTGTTCTCAGATTCCACAGAAATAAGGCGAGCAAAGAGATCTACGAAACACAGATGTAACTCTGTGAGATGAATTCACAGAACACTAAGCATTTTCTCAGAAAGGTTCTTTCCAGATTTCATCTGAGGATATTTCCTTTTTCACCTTAGCCCTCTATGGGCTTCCAAATATCACTTTGCCAATTCCACAAGAACTGTCTTAGCGAAAGGCTTCTTCAGGGGAAAGCTGTTACTCTGTGAGATGATTTCACAGAACACAAAGAAGTTTCTAATAAAGCTTCTTTCTCTTTGTTATCGGAGGATATTTCCTTTGGCCCTATAGTCTTCAAAGGGATCCGAAATATCTGTTCTCAGATTCCACAGAAATAAGGCTAGCAAAGAGATCTACGAAACACAGATGTAGCTCTGTGAGACGAATTCACGGAACACTAAGCAGTTTCTCAGAAAGCTTCTTTCCAGATTTCATCTGAGGATATTTCCTTTTTCACCATAGCCCTCTATGGGCTTCCAAATATCACTTTGCCAATTCCAAAAGAACTGTCTTAGTGAAGGGCTTCTTCAGGGGAAAGCTGTAACTCTGTGAGATGATTTCACAGAACACAAGGAAGTTTCTCAGAAAGCTTCTTTCTCTTTGTTATCGGAGGATATTTCCTTTGGCCCTATAGTCTTCAAAGGGATCCGAATTATCTGTTCTCAGATTCCACAGAAATAAGGCTAGCAATGAGATCCACGAAATACAGATGTAACTCTGAGAGTGGAAGTCACACATCACAGAGCAGTTTCTCAGAAAGCTTCTTTCCAGATTTCATCTGAGGATATTTCCTTTTTCACCTTAGCCCTCTATGGGCTTCCGAATATCACTTTGCCAATTCCACGAGAACTGTCTTAGCGAAAGATACCTTGAGGGGAAAGGTGTAACTTTGTGAGATGATTTCACAGAACACAAAAAGTTTCTCAGAAAGCCTCTTTCTCTTTTTTACCCGGAAATTTCCTTTGGCCCTATATTCTGCAAAGGGATCCGAAATATCTGTTCTCAGATTCCACAGAAATAAGGCTAGCAAAGAGATCCACGAAATACAGATGTAACTCTGAGAGTGGAAGTCACACATCACAGAGCAGTTTCTCAGAAAACTTCTTTCCAGATTTCATCTGAGGATATTTCCTTTTTCACCATAGCCCTCTAAGGGCTTCCAAATATCACTTTGCCAATTCCACCAGAACTTTTTAGCGAAAGGCTTCTTGAGGGGAAACTGTAACTCTGTGAGATGATTTCACAGAACACAAAGAAGTTTCTCAGAAAGCTTCTTTCTCTTTGTTATCGGAGGATATTTCCTTTGGCCCTATAGTCTTCAAAGGGATCCGAAATATCTGTTCTCAGATTCCACAGAAATAAGGCTAGCAAAGAGATCTACGAAACACAGATGTAACTCTGTGAGATGAATTCACAGAACACTAAGCAGTTTCTCAGAAAGCTTCTTTCCAGATTTCATCTGAGGATATTTCCTTTTTCACCATAGCCCTCTAGGGGCTTCCAAATATCACTTTGCCAATTCCACAAGAACTGTCTTAGCGAAAGGCTTCTTGAGGGGAAAGCTGTAACTCTGTGAGATGATTTCACAGAACACAAAGAAGTTTCTCAGAAAGCTTCTTTCTCTTTGTTATCGGAGGATATTTCCTTTGGCCCTATAGTCTTCAAAGGGATCCGAAATATCTGTTCTCAGATTCCACAGAAATAAGGCTAGCAAAGAGATCTACGAAACACAGATGTAACTCTGTGAGTTGAATTCACAGAACACTAAGCAGTTTCTCAGAAAGCTTCTTTCAAGATTTCATCTGAGGATATTTCCTTTTTCACCATAGCCCTCTATGGGCTTCCAAATATCACTTTGCCAATTTCACAAGAACTGTCTTAGCAAAAGGCTTCTTGAGGGGAAAGCTGTAACTCTGTGAGATGATTTCACAGAACACAAAGAAGTTTCTCAGAAAGCTTCTTTCTCTTTGTTATCGGAGGATATTACCTTTGGCCCTATAGTCTTCAAAGGGATCCGAAATATCTGTTCTCAGATTCCACAGAAATAAGGCTAGCAAAGAGATCCACGAAATACAGATGTAACTCTGAGAGTGGAACTCACACATCACAGAGCAGTTTCTCAGAAAGCTTCTTTCCAGATTTCATCTGAGGATATTTCCTTTTTCAACTTAGCCCTCTATGGGCTTCCAAATATCACTTTGCCAATTCCACGAGAACTGTCTTAGCGAAAGATTCCTTGAGGGGAAAGGTGTAACATTGTGAGATGATTTCACAGAACACAAAAAGTTTCTCAGAAAGCCTCTTTCTCTTTTTTACCCGGAAATTTCCTTTGGCCCTATATTCTGCAAAGGGATCCGAAATATCTGTTCTCAGATTCCACAGAAATAAGGCTAGCAAAGAGATCCACGAAATACAGATGTAACTCTGAGAGTGGAAGTCACACATCACAGAGCAGTTTCTCAGAAAACTTCTTTCCAGATTTCATCTGAGGATATTTCCTTTTTCACCATAGCCCTCTAAGGGCTTCCAAATATCACTTTGCCAATTCCACCAGAACTTTTTAGCGAAAGGCTTCTTGAGGGGAAACTGTAACTCTGTGAGATGATTTCACAGAACACAAAGAAGTTTCTCAGAAAGCTTCTTTCTCTTTGTTATCGGAGGATATTTCCTTTGGCCCTATAGTCTTCAAAGGGATTCGAAATATCTGTTCTCAGATTCCACAGAAATAAGGCTAGCAAAGAGATCTACGAAACACAGATGTAACTCTGTGAGATGAATTCACAGAACACTAAGCAGTTTCTCAGGAAGCTTCTTTCCAGATTTCATCTGAGGATATTTCCTTTTTCACCATAGCCCTCTAGGGGCTTCCAAATATCACTTTGCCAATTCCACAAGAACTGTCTTAGCGAAAGGCTTCTTGAGGGGAAAGCTGTAACTCTGTGAGATGATTTCACAGAACACAAAGAAGTTTCTCAGAAAGCTTCTTTCTCTTTGTTATCGGAGGATATTTCCTTTGGCCCTATAGTCTTCAAAGGGATCCGAAATATCTGTTCTCAGATTCCACAGAAATAAGGCTAGCAAAGAGATCTACGAAACACAGATGTAACTCTGTGAGTTGAATTCACAGAACACTAAGCAGTTTCTCAGAAAGCTTCTCTCCATATTTCATCTGAGGATATTTCCTTTTTCACCATAGCCCTCTATGGGCTTCCAAATATCACTTTGCCAATTTCACAAGAACTGTCTTAGCAAAAGGCTTCTTGAGGGGAAAGCTGTAACTCTGTGAGATGATTTCACAGAACAGAAAGAAGTTTCTCAGAAAGCTTCTTTCTCTTTGTTATCGGAGGATATTACCTTTGGCCCTATAGTCTTCAAAGGGATCCGAAATATCTGTTCTCAGATTCCACAGAAATAAGGCTAGCAAAGAGATCCACGAAATACAGATGTAACTCTGAGAGTGGAAGTCACACATCACAGAGCAGTTTCTCACAAAGCTTCTTTCCAGATTTCATCTGAGGATATTTCCTTTTTCACCTTAGCCCTCTATGGGCTTCCGAATATCACTTTGCCAATTCCACGAGAACTGTCTTAGCGAAAGATACCTTGAGGGGAAAGGTGTAACTTTGTGAGATGATTTCACAGAACACAAAAAGTTTCTCAGAAAGCCTCTTTCTCTTTTTTACCCGGAAATTTCCTTTGGCCCTATATTCTGCAAAGGGATCCGAAATATCTGTTCTCAGATTCCACAGAAATAAGGCTAGCAAAGAGATCCACGAAATACAGATGTAACTCTGAGAGTGGAAGTCACACATCACAGAGCAGTTTCTCAGAAAACTTCTTTCCAGATTTCATCTGAGGATATTTCCTTTTTCACCATAGCCCTCTAAGGGCTTCCAAATATCACTTTGCCAATTCCACCAGAACTTTTTAGCGAAAGGCTTCTTGAGGGGAAACTGTAACTCTGTGAGATGATTTCACAGAACACAAAGAAGTTTCTCAGAAAGCTTCTTTCTCTTTGTTATCGGAGGATATTTCCTTTGGCCCTATAGTCTTCAAAGGGATCCGAAATATCTGTTCTCAGATTCCACAGAAATAAGGCTAGCAAAGAGATCTACGAAACACAGATGTAACTCTGTGAGATGAATTCACAGAACACTAAGCAGTTTCTCAGAAAGCTTCTTTCCAGATTTCATCTGAGGATATTTCCTTTTTCACCATAGCCCTCTAGGGGCTTCCAAATATCACTTTGCCAATTCCACAAGAACTGTCTTAGCGAAAGGCTTCTTGAGGGGAAAGCTGTAACTCTGTGAGATGATTTCACAGAACACAAAGAAGTTTCTCAGAAAGCTTCTTTCTCTTTGTTATCGGAGGATATTTCCTTTGGCCCTATAGTCTTCAAAGGGATCCGAAATATCTGTTCTCAGATTCCACAGAAATAAGGCTAGCAAAGAGATCTACGAAACACAGATGTAACTCTGTGAGTTGAATTCACAGAACACTAAGCAGTTTCTCAGAAAGCTTCTTTCAAGATTTCATCTGAGGATATTTCCTTTTTCACCATAGCCCTCTATGGGCTTCCAAATATCACTTTGCCAATTTCACAAGAACTGTCTTAGCAAAAGGCTTCTTGAGGGGAAAGCTGTAACTCTGTGAGATGATTTCACAGAACAGAAAGAAGTTTCTCAGAAAGCTTCTTTCTCTTTGTTATCGGAGGATATTACCTTTGGCCCTATAGTCTTCAAAGGGATCCGAAATATCTGTTCTCAGATTCCACAGAAATAAGGCTAGCAAAGAGATCCACGAAATACAGATGTAACTCTGAGAGTGGAACTCACACATCACAGAGCAGTTTCTCAGAAAGCTTCTTTCCAGATTTCATCTGAGGATATTTCCTTTTTCACCTTAGCCCTCTATGGGCTTCCAAATATCACTTTGCCAATTCCACGAGAACTGTCTTAGCGAAAGATTCCTTGAGGGGAAAGGTGTAACTTTGTGAGATGATTTCACAGAACACAAAAAGTTTCTCAGAAAGCCTCTTTCTCTTTTTTACCCGGAAATTTCCTTTGGCCCTATATTCTGCAAAGGGATCCGAAATATCTGTTCTCAGATTCCACAGAAATAAGGCTAGCAAAGAGATCCACGAAATACAGATGTAACTCTGAGAGTGGAAGTCACACATCACAGAGCAGTTTCTCAGAAAACTTCTTTCCAGATTTCATCTGAGGATATTTCCTTTTTCACCATAGCCCTCTAAGGGCTTCCAAATATCACTTTGCCAATTCCACCAGAACTTTTTAGCGAAAGGCTTCTTGAGGGGAAACTGTAACTCTGTGAGATGATTTCACAGAACACAAAGAAGTTTCTCAGAAAGCTTCTTTCTCTTTGTTATCGGAGGATATTTCCTTTGGCCCTATAGTCTTCAAAGGGATTCGAAATATCTGTTCTCAGATTCCACAGAAATAAGGCTAGCAAAGAGATCTACGAAACACAGATGTAACTCTGTGAGATGAATTCACAGAACACTAAGCAGTTTCTCAGGAAGCTTCTTTCCAGATTTCATCTGAGGATATTTCCTTTTTCACCATAGCCCTCTAGGGGCTTCCAAATATCACTTTGCCAATTCCACAAGAACTGTCTTAGCGAAAGGCTTCTTGAGGGGAAAGCTGTAACTCTGTGAGATGATTTCACAGAACACAAAGAAGTTTCTCAGAAAGCTTCTTTCTCTTTGTTATCGGAGGATATTTCCTTTGGCCCTATAGTCTTCAAAGGGATCCGAAATATCTGTTCTCAGATTCCACAGAAATAAGGCTAGCAAAGAGATCTACGAAACACAGATGTAACTCTGTGAGTTGAATTCACAGAACACTAAGCAGTTTCTCAGAAAGCTTCTCTCCATATTTCATCTGAGGATATTTCCTTTTTCAACATAGCCCTCTATGGGCTTCCAAATATCACTTTGCCAATTTCACAAGAACTGTCTTAGCAAAAGGCTTCTTGAGGGGAAAGCTGTAACTCTGTGAGATGATTTCACAGAACAGAAAGAAGTTTCTCAGAAAACTTCTTTCTCTTTGTTATCGGAGGATATTACCTTTGGCCCTATAGTCTTCAAAGGGATCCGAAATATCTGTTCTCAGATTCCACAGAAATAAGGCTAGCAAAGAGATCCACGAAATACAGATGTAACTCTGAGAGTGGAACTCACACATCACAGAGCAGTTTCTCACAAAGCTTCTTTCCAGATTTCATCTGAGGATATTTCCTTTTTCACCTTAGCCCTCTATGGGCTTCCAAATATCACTTTGCCAATTCCACGAGAACTGTCTTAGCGAAAGATTCCTTGAGGGGAAAGGTGTAACTTTGTGAGATGATTTCACAGAACACAAAAAGTTTCTCAGAAAGCCTCTTTCTCTTTTTTACCCGGAAATTTCCATTGGCCCTATATTCTGCAAAGGGATCCGAAATATCTGTTCTCAGATTCCACAGAAATAAGGCTAGCAAAGAGATCCACGAAATACAGATGTAACTCTGAGAGTGGAAGTCACACATCACAGAGGAGTTTCTCAGAAAACTTCTTTCCAGATTTCATCTGAGGATATTTCCTTTTTCACCATAGCCCTCTAAGGGCTTCCAAATATCACTTTGCCAATTCCACCAGAACTTTTTAACGAAAGGCTTCTTGAGGGGAAACTGTAACTCTGTGAGATGATTTCACAAAACACAAAGAAGTTTCTCAGAAAGCTTCTTTCTCTTTGTTATCGGAGGATATTTCCTTTGGCCCTATAGTCTTCAAAGGGATCCGAAATATCTGTTCTCAGATTCCACAGAAATAAGGCTAGCAAAGAAATCTACGAAACACAGATGTAACTCTGTGAGATGAATTCACAGAACACTAAGCAGTTTCTCAGAAAGCTTCTTTCCATTTCATCTGAGGATATTTCCTTTTTCACCATAGCCCTCTAGGGGCTTCCAAATATCACTTTGCCAATTCCACAAGAGCTGTCTTAGCGAAAGGCTTCTTGAGGGGAAAGCTATAACTCTGTGAGATGATTTCACAGAACACAAAGAAGTTTCTCAGAAAGCTTCTTTCTCTTTGTTATCGGAGGATATTTCCTTTGGCCCTATAGTCTTCAAAGGGATCCGTAATATCTGTTCTCAGATTCCACAGAAATAAGGCTAGCAAAGAGATCTACGAAACACAGATGTAACTCTGTGAGTTGAATTCACAGAACACTAAGCAGTTTCTCAGAAAGCTTCTTTCAAGATTTCATCTGAGGATATTTCCTTTTTCACCATAGCCCTCTATAGGCTTCCAAATATCACTTTGCCAATTTCACAAAAACTGTCTTAGCGAAAGGCTTCTTGAGGGGAAAGCTGTAACTCTGTGAGATGATTTCACAGAACAGAAAGAAGTTTCTCAGAAAGCTTCTTTCTCTTTGTTATCGGAGGATATTTCCTTTGGCCCTATAGTCTTCAAAGGGATCCGAAATATCTGTTCTCAGATTCCACAGAAATAAGGCTAGCAAAGAGATCCACGAAATACAGATGTAACTCTGAGAGTGGAACTCACACATCACAGAGCAGTTTGTCAGAAAGCTTCTTTCCAGATTTCATCTGAGGATATTTCCTTTTTCACCATAGCCCTCTATGGGCTTCCAAATATCACTTTGCCAATTCCACAAGAACTGTCTTAGCGAAAGGCTTCTTGAGGGGAAAGCTGTAACTCTGTGAGATGATTTCACAGAACACAAAGAAGTTTCTCAGAAAGCTTCTTTCTCTTTTTTATCAGAGGATATTTCCTTTGGATCTATAGTCCTCAAAGGGATCCGAAATATCTGTTCTCAGATTCCACAGAAATAAGGCTAGCAAAGAGATCTACGAAACACAGATGTAACTCTGTGAGATGAATTCACAGAAAACTAAGCAGTTTCTCAGAAAGCTTCTTTCCACATTTCATCTGAGGATATTTCCTTTTTCACCATAGCCCTCTATGGGCTTCCAAATATCACTTTGCCAATTCCACAAGAACTGTCTAAGGGAAAGACTTCTTGTGGGGAAAGCTGTAACTCTGTGAGGTGATTTCAAAGAACACAAAGAAGTTTCTCAGAAAGCCTCCTTCTCTTTGTTATCGGAGGATATTTCATTTGGCCCTATTGTCTTCAAAGGGATCCGAAATATCTGTTCTCAGATTCCACAGAAATAAGGCTAGCAAAGAGATCTACGAAACACAGATGTAACTCTGTGAGTGGAAGTCACACATCACAGAACAGTTTCTCAGAAAGCTTCTTTCCAGATTTCATCTGAGGATATTTCTTTTTCACCATAGCCCTCTATGGGCTTCAAAATATCACTTTGCCAATTCCACAAGAACTGTCTTAGCGAAAGGCTTCTTGAGTTGAAAGCTGTAACTCTGTGAGATGATTTCACAGAACACAAAGAAGTTTCTCAGAAAGCTTCTTTCTCTTTGTTATCGGAGGATATTTCCTTTGGCCCTATAGTCTTCAAGGGGATCCGAATTTTCTGTTCTCAGATTCCACAGAAATAAGGCTAGCAAAGAGATCCACGAAATACAGATGTAACTCTGATAGTGGAAGTCACACATCAGAGAGCAGTTTCTCAGAAAGCTTCTTTCCAGATTTCATCTGAGGATATTTCCTTTTTCACCATAGCCCTCTATGGGCTTCCAAATATCACTTTGCCAATTCCACAAGAACTGTCTTAACGAAAGGCTTCTTGAGGGGAAAGCTGTAACTCTGTTAGATGAATTCACAGAACACCAAGAAGTTTCTCAGAAAGCTTCTTTCTCTTTGTTATCGGAGGATATTTCCTTTGGCCCTGTAGTCTTCAAAGGGATCCGAAATATCTGTTCTCAGATTCCACAGAAATAAGGCTAGCAAAGAGATCCACGAAATACTGATGTAACACAGTCAGTGGAAGTCATACATCACAGAACAGTTTCTCAGAAAGCTTCTTTCCAGATTTCATCTGAGGATATTTCCTTTTTCACCGTAGCCCTCTATTGGCTTCCAAATATCACTTTGCCAATTCCACAAGAACTGTCTTAGCGAAAGGCTTCTTGAGGGGAAAGCTGTAACTCTGTGAGATGATTTCACAGAACACAAAGAAGTTTCTCGGAAAGCTTCTTTCTCTTTGTTATCGGAGGATATTTCCTTTGGCCCTATAGTCTTCAAAGGGATCCGAAATATTGCTCTCAGATTCCACAGAAATAAGGCTAGCAAAGAGATCCACGAAATACAGATGTAACTCTGAGAGTGGAACTCACACATCACAGAGCAGTTTCTCAGAAAGCTTCTTTCCAGATTTCATCTGAGGATATTTCCTTTTTCACCATAGCCCTCTATGGGCTTCCAAATATCACTTTGCCAATTCCACCAGAACTGTTTAGCGAAAGGCTTCTTGAGGAGAAAGCTGTAACTCTGTGAGATGATTTCACAGAACACAAAGAAGTTTCTCAGAAAGCTTCCTTCTCTTTGTTATCGGAGGATATTTCCTTTGGCCCTATAGTCTTCAAAGGGATCCGAAATATCTGTTCTCAGATTCCACTGAAATAAGTCTAGCAAAGAGATCTACGAAACACAGATGTAACTCTGTGAGATGAATTCACAGAACACTAAGCAGTTTCTCAGAAAGCTTCTTTCCAGATTTCATCTGAGGATATTTCCTTTTTCACCATAGCCCTCTATGGGCTTCCACATATCACTTTGCCAATTCCACAAGAACTGTCTTAGCGAAAGGCTTCTTGAGGGGAAAGCTGTAACTCTGTGAGATGATTTCACAGAACACAAAGAAGTTTCTCAGAAAGCTTCTTTCTCTTTGTTATCGGAGGTTATTTCCTTTGGCCCTATAGTCTTCTAAGGGATCCGAAATATCTGTTTTCAGATTCCACAGAAATAAGGCTAGCAAAGAGATCTACGAAACACAGATGTAACTCTGTGAGATGAATTCACAGAACACTAAGCAGTTTCTCAGAAAGCTTCTTTCCAGATTTCATCTGAGGATATTTCCTTTTTCACCATAGCCCTCTATGGGCTTCCAAATATCACTTTGCCAATTTCACAAGAACTGTCTTAGCGAACGGCTTCTTGAGGGGAAAGCTGTAACTCTGTGAGATGATTTCACAGAACAGAAAGAAGTTTCTCAGAAAGCTTCTTTCTCTTTGTTATCGGAGCCTATTTCCTTTGGCCCTATAGTCTTCAAAGGGATGCGAAATATCTGTTCTCAGATTCCACAGAAATGAGGCTAGCAAAGAGATCCACGAAATACAGATGTAACTCTGAGAGTGGAACTCACACATCACAGAGCAGTTTCTCAGAAAGCTTCTTTCCAGATTTCATCTGAGGATATTTCCTTTTTCACCTTAGCCCTCTATGGGCTTCCAAATATCACTTTGCCAATTCCACAAGAACTGTCTTAGCGAAAGGCTTCTTGAGGGGAAAGCTGTAACTCTGTGAGATGATTTCACAGAACACAAAGAAGTTTCTCAGAAAGCTTCTTTCTCTTTGTTATCGGAGGATATTTCCTTTGGATCTATAGTCCTCAAAGGGATCCGAAATATCTGTTCTCAGATTCCACAGAAATAAGGCTAGCAAAGAGATCTACGAAACACAGATGTAACTCTGTGAGATGAATTCACAGAACACTAAGCAGTTTCTCAGAAAGCTTCTTTCCACATTTCATCTGAGGATATTTCCTTTTTCACCATAGCCCTCTATGGGCTTCCAAATATCACTTTGCCAATTCCACAAGAACTGTCTAAGCGAAAGACTTCTTGTGGGGAAAGCTGTAACTCTGTGAGGTGATTTCAAAGAACACAAAGAAGTTTCTCAGAAAGCCTCCTTCTCTTTGTTATCGGAGGATATTTCATTTGGCCTTATAGTCTTCAAAGGGATCCGAAATATCTGCTCTCAGATTCCACAGAAATAAGGCAAGCAAAGAGATCCACGAAATACTGATGTATTTGTGTGAGTGGAAGTCACACATCACAGAACAGTTTCTCAGAAAGCTTCTTTCCAGACTTCATCGTAGGATATTTCCTTTTTCACCATAGCCCTCTATGGGCTTCCAAATATCACTTTGCCAATTGCAGAAGAACTGTCTTAGCGAAAGGCTTCTTGAGGGGAAAGCTGTGACTCTGTGAGATGATTTCACAGAACACAAAGAAGTTTCTCAGAAAGCTTCTTTCTCTTTGTTATCGGAGGATATTAACTTTGGCCCTACAGTCTTCAAAGGGATCCGAAATATCTGTTCTCAGATTCCACAGAAATAAGGCTAGCAAAGAGATCTACGAAACACAGATGTAACTCTGTGAGATGAATTCACAGAACACTAAGCAGTTTCTCAGAAAGCTTCTTTCCAGATTTCATCTGAGGATATTTCCTTTTTCACCATAGCCCTCTATGGGCTTCCAAATATCACTTTGCCAATTCCACAAGAACTGTCTAAGCAAAAGACTTCTTGTGGGGAAAGCTGTAACTCTGTGAGGTGATTTCAAAGAACACAAAGAAGTTTCTCAGAAAGCCTCCTTCTCTTTGTTATCGGAGGATATTTCATTTGGCCCTATAGTCTTCAAAGGATCCGAAATATCTGCTCTCAGATTCCACAGAAATAAGGCTAGCAAAGAGATCCACGAAATACTGATGTAACTCTGTGAGTGGAAGTCACACATCACAGAACAGTTTCTCAGAAAGCTTCTTTCCAGATTTCATCTGAGGATATTTCCTTTTTCACCTTAGCCCTCTAAGGGCTTCCAAATATCACTTTGCCAATTCCACCAGAACTTTTTAGCGAAAGTCTTCTTGAGGGGAAACTGTAACTCTGTGAGATGATTTCACAGAACACAAAGAAGTTTCTCAGAAAGCTTCTTTCTCTTTATTATCGGAGGATATTTCCTTTGGCCCTATAGTCTTCAAAGGGATCCGAAATATCTGTTCTCAGATTCCACAGAAATAAGGCTAGCAAAGAGATCTACGAAACACAGATGAAACTCTGTGAGATGAATTCATAGAACACTAAGCAGTTTCTCAGAAAGCTTCTTTCCATATTTCATCTGAGGATATTTCCTTTTTCACCATAGCCCTCTAGGGTCTTCCAAATATCACTTTGCCAATTCCACAAGAACTGTCTTAGCGAAAGGCTTCTTGAGGGGAAAGCTGTAACTCTGTGAGATGATTTCACAGAACACAAAGAAGTTTCTCAGAAAGCTTCTTTCTCTTTGTTATCGGAGGATATTTCCTTTGGCCCTATAGTCTTCAAAGGGATCCGAAATATCTGTTCTCAGATTCCACAGAAATAAGGCTAGCAAAGAGATCTACGAAACACAGATGTAACTCTGTGAGTTGAATTCACAGAACACTAAGCAGTTTCTCAGAAAGCTTCTTTCAAGATTTCATCTGAGGATATTTCCTTTTTCACCATAGGCCTCTATGGGCTTCCAAATATCACTTTGCCAATTTCACAAGAACTGTCTTAGCGAACGGCTTCTTGAGGGGAAAGCTGTAACTCTGTGAGATGATTTCACAGAACAGAAAGAAGTTTCTCAGAAAGCTTCTTTCTCTTTGTTATCGGAGGATATTTCCTTTGGCCCTATAGTCTTCAAAGGGATGCGAAATATCTGTTCTCAGATTCCACAGAAATAAGGCTAGCAAAGAGATCCACGAAATACAGATGTAACTCTGAGAGTGGAACTCACACATCACAGAGCAGTTTCTCAGAAAGCTTCTTTCCAGATTTCATCTGAGGATACTTCCTTTTTCACCGTAGCCCTCTATGGGCTTCCAAATATCACTTTGCCAATTCCACAAGAACTGTCTTAGCGAAAGGCTTCTTGAGGGGAAAGCTGTGACTCTGTGAGATGATTTCACAGAACACAAAGAAGTTTCTCAGAAAGCTTCTTTCTCTTTGTTATCGGAGGATATTTACTTTGGCCCTACAGTCTTCAAAGGGATCCGAAATATCTGTTCTCAGATTCCACAGAAATAAGGCTAGCAAAGAGATCTACGAAACACAGATGTAACTCTGTGAGATGAATTCACAGAACACTAAGCAGTTTCTCAGAAAGCTTCTTTCCAGATTTCATCTGAGGATATTTCCTTTTTCAACATAGCCCTCTAGGGGCTTCCAAATATCACTTTGCCAATTCCACAAGAACTGTCTTAGCGAAAGGCTTCTTGAGGGGAAAGCTGTAACTCTGTGAGATGATTTCACAGAACACAAAGAAGTTTCTCAGAAAGCTTCTTTCTCTTTGTTATCGGAGGATATTTCCTTTGGCCCTATAGTCTTCAAAGGGATGCGAAATATCTGTTCTCAGATTCCACAGAAATAAGGCTAGAAAAGAGATCTACGAAATACAGATGTAACTCTGAGAGTGGAACTCACACATCACAGAGCAGTTTCTCAGAAAGCTTCTTTCCAGATTTCATCTGAGGATATTTCCTTTTTCACCATAGCCCTCTATGGGCTTCCAAATATCACTTTGCCAATTCCACAAGAACTGTCTTAGCGAAAGGCTTCTTGAGGGGAAAGCTGTAACTCTGTGAGATGATTTCACAGAACACAAAGAAGTTTCTCAGAAAGCTTCTTTCTCTTTGTTATCGGAGGATATTTCCTTTGGATCTATAGTCCTCAAAGGGATCCGAAATATCTGTTGTCAGATTCCACAGAAATAAGGCTACCAAAGAGATCTACGAAACACAGATGTAACTCTGTGAGATGAATTCACAGAACACTAAGCAGTTTCTCAGAAAGCTTCTTTCCACATTTCATCTGAGGATATTTCCTTTTTCACCATAGCCCTCTATGGGCTTCCAAATATCACTTTGCCAATTCCACAAGAACTGTCTAAGCAAAAGACTTCTTGTGGGGAAAGCTGTAACTCTGTGAGGTGATTTCAAAGAACACAAAGAAGTTTCTCAGAAAGCCTCCTTCTCTTTGTTATCGGAGGATATTTCATTTGGCCCTATAGTCTTCAAAGGATCCGAAATATCTGCTCTCAGATTCCACAGAAATAAGGCTAGCAAAGAGATCCACGAAATACTGATGTAACTCTGTGAGTGGAAGTCACACATCACAGAACAGTTTCTCAGAAAGCTTCTTTCCAGATTTCATCTGAGGATATTTCCTTTTTCACCATAGCCCTCTAAGGGCTTCCAAATATCACTTTGCCAATTCCACCAGAACTTTTTAGCGAAAGGCTTCTTGAGGGGAAACTGTAACTCTGTGAGATGATTTCACAGAACACAAAGAAGTTTCTCAGAAAGCTTCTTTCTCTTTGTTATCGGAGGATATTTCCTTTGGCCCTATAGTCTTCAAAGGGATCCGAAATATCTGTTCTCAGATTCCACAGAAATAAGGCTAGCAAAGAGATCTACGAAACACAGATGAAACTCTGTGAGATGAATTCACAGAACACTAAGCAGTTTCTCAGAAAGCTTCTTTCCATATTTCATCTGAGGATATTTCCTTTTTCACCATAGCCCTCTAGGGTCTTCCAAATATCACTTTGCCAATTCCACAAGAACTGTCTTAGCGAAAGGCTTCTTGAGGGGAAAGCTGTAACTCTGTGAGATGATTTCACAGAACACAAAGAAGTTTCTCAGAAAGCTTCTTTCTCTTTGTTATCGGAGGATATTTCCTTTGGCCCTATAGTCTTCAAAGGGATCCGAAATATCTGTTCTCAGATTCCACAGAAATAAGGCTAGCAAAGAGATCTACGAAACACAGATGTAACTCTGTGAGTTGAATTCACAGAACACTAAGCAGTTTCTCAGAAAGCTTCTTTCAAGATTTCATCTGAGGATATTTCCTTTTTCACCATAGGCCTCTATGGGCTTCCAAATATCACTTTGCCAATTTCACAAGAACTGTCTTAGCGAACGGCTTCTTGAGGGGAAAGCTGTAACTCTGTGAGATGATTTCACAGAACAGAAAGAAGTTTCTCAGAAAGCTTCTTTCTCTTTGTTATCGGAGGATATTTCCTTTGGCCCTATAGTCTTCAAAGGGATGCGAAATATCTGTTCTCAGATTCCACAGAAATAAGGCTAGCAAAGAGATCCACGAAATACAGATGTAACTCTGAGAGTGGAACTCACACATCACAGAGCAGTTTCTCAGAAAGCTTCTTTCCAGATTTCATCTGAGGATACTTCCTTTTTCACCATAGCCCTCTATGGGCTTCCAAATATCACTTTGCCAATTCCACAAGAACTGTCTTAGCGAAAGGCTTCTTGAGGAGAAAGCTGTGACTCTGTGAGATGATTTCACAGAACACAAAGAAGTTTCTCAGAAAGCTTCTTTCTCTTTGTTATCGGAGGATATTTACTTTGGCCCTACAGTCTTCAAAGGGATCCGAAATATCTGTTCTCAGATTCCACAGAAATAAGGCTAGCAAAGAGATCTACGAAACACAGATGTAACTCTGTGAGATGAATTCACAGAACACTAAGCAGTTTCTCAGAAAGCTTCTTTCCAGATTTCATCTGAGGATATTTCCTTTTTCAACATAGCCCTCTAGGGGCTTCCAAATATCACTTTGCCAATTCCACAAGAACTGTCTTAGCGAAAGGCTTCTTGAGGGGAAAGCTGTAACTCTGTGAGATGATTTCACAGAACACAAAGAAGTTTCTCAGAAAGCTTCTTTCTCTTTGTTATCGGAGGATATTTCCTTTGGCCCTATAGTCTTCAAAGGGATGCGAAATATCTGTTCTCAGATTCCACAGAAATAAGGCTAGAAAAGAGATCTACGAAATACAGATGTAACTCTGAGAGTGGAACTCACACATCACAGAGCAGTTTCTCAGAAAGCTTCTTTCCAGATTTCATCTGAGGATATTTCCTTTTTCACCATAGCCCTCTATGGGCTTCCAAATATCACTTTGCCAATTCCACAAGAACTGTCTTAGCGAAAGGCTTCTTGAGGGGAAAGCTGTAACTCTGTGAGATGATTTCACAGAACACAAAGAAGTTTCTCAGAAAGCTTCTTTCTCTTTGTTATCGGAGGATATTTCCTTTGGATCTATAGTCCTCAAAGGGATCCGAAATATCTGTTGTCAGATTCCACAGAAATAAGGCTACCAAAGAGATCTACGAAACACAGATGTAACTCTGTGAGATGAATTCACAGAACACTAAGCAGTTTCTCAGAAAGCTTCTTTCCACATTTCATCTGAGGATATTTCCTTTTTCACCATAGCCCTCTATGGGCTTCCAAATATCACTTTGCCAATTCCACAAGAACTGTCTAAGCAAAAGACTTCTTGTGGGGAAAGCTGTAACTCTGTGAGGTGATTTCAAAGAACACAAAGAAGTTTCTCAGAAAGCCTCCTTCTCTTTGTTATCGGAGGATATTTCATTTGGCCCTATAGTCTTCAAAGGATCCGAAATATCTGCTCTCAGATTCCACAGAAATAAGGCTAGCAAAGAGATCCACGAAATACTGATGTAACTCTGTGAGTGGAAGTCACACATCACAGAACAGTTTCTCAGAAAGCTTCTTTCCAGATTTCATCTGAGGATATTTCCTTTTTCACCATAGCCCTCTAAGGGCTTCCAAATATCACTTTGCCAATTCCACCAGAACTTTTTAGCGAAAGGCTTCTTGAGGGGAAACTGTAACTCTGTGAGATGATTTCACAGAACACAAAGAAGTTTCTCAGAAAGCTTCTTTCTCTTTGTTATCGGAGGATATTTCCTTTGGCCCTATAGTCTTCAAAGGGATCCGAAATATCTGTTCTCAGATTCCACAGAAATAAGGCTAGCAAAGAGATCTACGAAACACAGATGAAACTCTGTGAGATGAATTCACAGAACACTAAGCAGTTTCTCAGAAAGCTTCTTTCCATATTTCATCTGAGGATATTTCCTTTTTCACCATAGCCCTCTAGGGTCTTCCAAATATCACTTTGCCAATTCCACAAGAACTGTCTTAGCGAAAGGCTTCTTGAGGGGAAAGCTGTAACTCTGTGAGATGATTTCACAGAACACAAAGAAGTTTCTCAGAAAGCTTCTTTCTCTTTGTTATCGGAGGATATTTCCTTTGGCCCTATAGTCTTCAAAGGGATCCGAAATATCTGTTCTCAGATTCCACAGAAATAAGGCTAGCAAAGAGATCTACGAAACACAGATGTAACTCTGTGAGTTGAATTCACAGAACACTAAGCAGTTTCTCAGAAAGCTTCTTTCAAGATTTCATCTGAGGATATTTCCTTTTTCACCATAGGCCTATATGGGCTTCCAAATATCACTTTGCCAATTTCACAAGAACTGTCTTAGCGAACGGCTTCTTGAGGGGAAAGCTGTACCTCTGTGAGATGATTTCACAGAACAGAAAGAAGTTTCTCAGAAAGCTTCTTTCTCTTTGTTATCGGAGGATATTTCCTTTGGCCCTATAGTCTTCAAAGGGATGCGAAATATCTGTTCTCAGATTCCACAGAAATAAGGCTAGCAAAGAGATCCACGAAATACAGATGTAACTCTGAGAGTGGAACTCACACATCACAGAGCAGTTTCTCAGAAAGCTTCTTTCCAGATTTCATCTGAGGATTCTTCCTTTTTCACCATAGCCCTCTAAGGGCTTCCAAATATCACTTTGCCAATTCCACAAGAACTGTCTTAGCGAAAGGCTTCTTGAGGGGAAAGCTGTAACTCTGTGAGATGATTTTACAGAACACAAAGAAGTTTCTCAGAAAGCTTCTTTCTCTTTGTTATCGGAGGATATTTCCTTTGGATCTATAGTCCTCAAAGGGATCCGAAATATCTGTTCTCAGATTCCACAGAAATAAGGCTAGCAAAGAGATCTACGAAACACAGATGTAACTCTGTGAGATGAATTCACAGAACACTAAGCAGTTTCTCAGAAAGCTTCTTTCCACATTTCATCTGAGGATATTTCCTTTTTCACCATAGCCCCCTATGGGCTTCCAAATATCACTTTGCCAATTCCACAAGAACTGTCTAAGCGAAAGACTTCTTCTGGGGAAAGCTGTAACTCTGTGAGGTGATTTCAAAGAACACAAAGAAGTTTCTCAGAAAGCCTCCTTCACTTTTTAATCGGAGGATATTTCATTTGGCCCTATAGTCTTCAAAGGGATCCGAAATATCTGCTCTCAGATTCCACAGAAATAAGGCAAGCAAAGAGATCCACGAAATACTGATGTAACTTTGTGAGTGGAAGTCACACATCACAGAACAGTTTCTCAGAAAGCTTCTTTCCAGACTTCATCGTAGGATATTTCCTTTTTCACCATAGCCCTCTATGGGCTTCCAAATATCACTTTGCCAATTGCAGAAGAACTGTCTTAGCGAAAGGCTTCTTGAGGGGAAAGCTGTGACTCTGTGAGATGATTTCACAGAACACAAAGAAGTTTCTCAGAAAGCTTCTTTCTCTTTGTTAACGGAGGATATTTACTTTGGCCCTACAGTCTTCAAAGGGATCCGAAATATCTGTTCTCAGATTCCACAGAAATAAGGCTAGCAAAGAGATCTACGAAACACAGATGTAACTCTGTGAGATGAATTCACAGAACACTAAGCAGTTTCTCAGAAAGCTTCTTTCCAGATTTCATCTGAGGATATTTCTTTTTCACCATAGCCCTCTATGGGCTTCAAAATATCACTTTGCCAATTCCACAAGAACTGTCTTAGCGAAAGGCTTCTTGAGGTGAAAGCTGTAACTCTGTGAGATGATTTCACAGAACACAAAGAAGTTTCTCAGAAAGCTTCTTTCTCTTTGTTATCGGAGGATATTTCCTTTGGCCCTATAGTCTTCAAAGGGATCCGAATTTTCTGTTCTCAGATTCCACAGAAATAAGGCTAGCAAAGAGATCCACGAAATACAGATGTAACTCTGATAGTGGAAGTCACACATCAGAGAGCAGTTTCTCAGAAAGCTTCTTTCCAGATTTCATCTGAGGATATTTCCTTTTTCACCATAGCCCTCTATGGGCTTCCAAATATCACTTTGCCAATTCCACATGAACTGTCTTAGCGAAAGGCTTCTTGAGGGGAAAGCTGTAACTCTGTGAGATGAATTCACAGAACACCAAGAAGTTTCTCAGAAAGCTTCTTTCTCTTTGTTATCGGAGGATATTTCCTTTGGCCCTGTAGTCTTCAAAGGGATCCGAAATATCTGTTCTCAGATTCCACAGAAATAAGGCTAGCAAAGACACCTACGAAACACAGATGTAACTCTGTGAGATGAATTCACAGAACACTAAGCAGTTTCTCAGAAAGCTTCTTTCCAGATTTCATCAGAGGATATTTCCTTTTTCATCATAGCCCTCTATGGGCTTCCAAATATCACTTTGCCAATTCCACAAGAACTGTCTTAGCGAAAGGCTTCCGGAGGGGAAAGCTGTAACTCTGTGAGATGATTTCACAGAACACAAAGAAGTTTCTCAGAAAGCTTCTTTCTCTTTGTTATCTGAGGATATTTCCTTTGGACCTATAGTCTTCAAAGGGATCCGAATTATCTGTTCTCAGATTCCACAGAAATAAAGCTAGCAAAGAGATCCACGAAATACAGATGTAACTCTGAGAGTGGAAGTCGCACATCAGAGAGCAGTTTCTCAGAAAGCTTCTTTCCAGATTTAATCTGAGGATATTTCCTTTTTCACCATAGCCCTCTATGGGCTTCCAAATATCACTTTGCCAATTCCACAAGAACTGTCTTAGCGAAAGGCTTCTGGAGGGGAAAGCTGTAACTCTGTGAGATGATTTCACAGAACACAAAGAAGTTTCTCAGAAAGCTTCTTTCTCTTTGTTATCGGAGGATATTTCCTTTGGATCTATAGTCCTCAAAGGGATCCGAAATATCTGTTCTCAGATTCCACAGAAATAAGGCTAGCAAAGAGATCTACGAAACACAGATGTAACTCTGTGAGATGAATTCACAGAACACTAAGCAGTTTCTCAGAAAGCTTCTTTCCAGATTTCATCTGAGGATAATTCCTTTTTCACCATAGCCCTCTATGGGCTTCCAAATATCACTTTGCCAATTCCACAAGAACTGTCTTAGCAAAAGGCTTCTTGAAGGGAAAGCTGTAACTCTGTGAGATGATTTCACAGAACACAGAGAAGTTTTTCAGAAAGCTTCTTTCTCTTTGTTATTGGCGGATATTTCCTTTGGATCTATAGTTTTCAAAGGGATCCGAAATATCTGTTCTCAGATTCCACAGAAATAAGGCTAGCAAAGAGATCTACGAAACACAGATGTAACTCTGTGAGATGAATTCACAGAACACTAAGAAATTTCTCAGAAAGCTTCTTTCCAGATTTCATCTGAGGATATTTCCTTTTTCACCATAGCCCTCTATGGGCTTCCAAATATCACTTTGCCAATTCCACAAGAACAGACTTAGATAAAGGCTTCTTGAGGGGAAAGCTGTAACTCTGTGAGATGATTTCACAGAACACAAAGAAGTTTCTCAGAAAGCTTCTTTTCTTTGTTATCGGAGGATATTTCCTTTGGCCCTATAGTCTTCAAAGGGATCCGAATAATCTGTTCTCAGATTCCACAGAAATAAGGCTAGCAAAGTGATCCACGAAATACCGATGTAACTCTGAGAGTGGAAGTCACACATCACAGAGCAGTTTCTCAGAAAGCTTCTTTCCACATTTCATCTGAGGATATTTCCTTTTTCACCATAGCCCTCTATGGGCTTCCAAATATCACTTTGCCAATTCCACAAGAACTGTCTTAGCGAAAGGCTTCTTGAGGGGAAAGCTGTAACTCTGTGAGATGATTTCACAGAACACAGAGAAGTTTCTCAGAAAGCTTCTTTCTCTTTGTTATCGGAGGATATTTCCTTTGGCCCTATAGTCTTCAAAGGGATCCGAAATATCTGTTCTCAGATTCCACAGAAATAAGGCTAGCAAAGAGATCTACGAAACACAGATGTAACTCTGTGAGATGAATTCACAGAACACTAAGCAGTTTCTCAGAAAGCTTCTTTCCAGATTTCATCGGAAGATATTTCCTTTTTCACCATAGCCCTCTATGGGCTTCCAAATATCACTTTGCCAATTCCACAAGAACTGTCTTAGCGAAAGGCTTCTTTAGGGGAAAGCTGTAACTCTGGAGATGATTTCACAGAACACAAAGAAGTTTCTCAGAAAGCTTCTTTCTCTTTGTTATCGGAGGATATTTCCTTTGGCCCTATAGTCTTCAAAGGGATCCGAAATATCTGTTCTCAGATTCCACAGAAATAAGGCTAGCAAAGATATCTACGAAACACAGATGTAACTCTGTGAGACGAATTCACAGAACACTAAGCAGTTTCTCAGAAAGCTACTTTCCAGATTTCATCTGAGGATATTTCCTTTTTCACCATAGCCCTCTATGGGCTTCCAAATATCACTTTGCCAATTGCAGAAGAACTGTCTTAGCGAAAGGCTTCTTGAGGGGAAAGCTGTGACTCTGTGAGATGATTTCACAGAACACAAAGAAGTTTCTCAGAAAGCTTCTTTCTCTTTGTTATCGGAGGATATTTACTTTGGCCCTACAGTCTTCAAAGGGATCCGAAATATCTGTTCTCAGATTCCACAGAAATAAGGCTAGCAAAGAGATCTACGAAACACAGATGTAACTCTGTGAGATGAATTCACAGAACACTAAGCAGTTTCTCAGAAAGCTTCTTTCCAGATTTCATCTGAGGATATTTCCTTTTTCAACATAGCCCTCTAGGGGCTTCCAAATATCACTTTGTCAATTCCACAAGAACTGTCTTAGCGAAAGGCTTCTTGAGGGGAAAGCTGTAACTCTGTGAGATGATTTCACAGAACACAAAGAAGTTTCTCAGAAAGCTTCTTTCTCTTTGTTATCGGAGGATATTTCCTTTGGCCCTATAGTCTTCAAAGGGATGCGAAATATCTGTTCTCAGATTCCACAGAAATAAGGCTAGAAAAGAGATCTACGAAATACAGATGTAACTCTGAGAGTGGAACTCACACATCACAGAGCAGTTTCTCAGAAAGCTTCTTTCCAGATTTCATCTGAGGATATTTCCTTTTTCACCATAGCCCTCTATGGGCTTCCAAATATCACTTTGCCAATTCCACAAGAACTGTCTTAGCGAAAGGCTTCTTGAGGGGAAAGCTGTAACTCTGTGAGATGATTTCACAGAACACAAAGAAGTTTCTCAGAAAGCTTCTTTCTCTTTGTTATCGGAGGATATTTCCTTTGGATCTATAGTCCTCAAAGGGATCCGAAATATCTGTTGTCAGATTCCACAGAAATAAGGCTACCAAAAAGATCTACGAAACACAGATGTAACTCTGTGAGATGAATTCACAGAACACTAAGCAGTTTCTCAGAAAGCTTCTTTCCACATTTCATCTGAGGATATTTCCTTTTTCACCATAGCCCTCTATGGGCTTCCAAATATCACTTTGCCAATTCCACAAGAACTGTCTAAGCAAAAGACTTCTTGTGGGGAAAGCTGTAACTCTGTGAGGTGATTTCAAAGAACACAAAGAAGTTTCTCAGAAAGCCTCCTTCTCTTTGTTATCGGAGGATATTTCATTTGGCCCTATAGTCTTCAAAGGATCTGAAATATCTGCTCTCAGATTCCACAGAAATAAGGCTAGCAAAGAGATCCACGAAATACTGATGTAACTCTGTGAGTTGAAGTCACACATCACAGAACAGTTTCTCAGAAAGCTTCTTTCCAGATTTCATCTGAGGATATTTCCTTTTTCACCATAGCCCTCTAAGGGCTTCCAAATATCACTTTGCCAATTCCACCAGAACTTTTTAGCGAAAGGCTTCTTGAGGGGAAACTGTAACTCTGTGAGATGATTTCACAGAACACAAAGAAGTTTCTCAGAAAGCTTCTTTCTCTTTGTTATCGGAGGATATTTCCTTTGGCCCTATAGTCTTCAAAGGGATCCGAAATATCTGTTCTCAGATTCCACAGAAATAAGGCTAGCAAAGAGATCTACGAAACACAGATGAAACTCTGTGAGATGAATTCACAGAACACTAAGCAGTTTCTCAGAAAGCTTCTTTCCATATTTCATCTGAGGATATTTCCTTTTTCACCATAGCCCTCTAGGGTCTTCCAAATATCACTTTGCCAATTCCACAAGAACTGTCTTAGCGAAAGGCTTCTTGAGGGGAAAGCTGTAACTCTGTGAGATGATTTCACAGAACACAAAGAAGTTTCTCAGAAAGCTTCTTTCTCTTTGTTATCGGAGGATATTTCCTTTGGCCCTATAGTCTTCAAAGGGATCCGAAATATCTGTTCTCAGATTCCACAGAAATAAGGCTAGCAAAGAGATCTACGAAACACAGATGTAACTCTGTGAGTTGAATTCACAGAACACTAAGCAGTTTCTCAGAAAGCTTCTTTCAAGATTTCATCTGAGGATATTTCCTTTTTCACCATAGGCCTCTATGGGCTTCCAAATATCACTTTGCCAATTTCACAAGAACTGTCTTAGCGAACGGCTTCTTGAGGGGAAAGCTGTAACTCTGTGAGATGATCTCACAGAACAGAAAGAAGTTTCTCAGAAAGCTTCTTTCTCTTTGTTATCGGAGGATATTTCCTTTGGCCCTATAGTCTTCAAAGGGATGCGAAATATCTGTTCTCAGATTCCACAGAAATAAGGCTAGCAAAGAGATCCACGAAATACAGATGTAACTCTGAGAGTGGAACTCACACATCACAGAGCAGTTTCTCAGAAAGCTTCTTTCCAGATTTCATCTGAGGATACTTCCTTTTTCACCATAGCCCTCTATGGGCTTCCAAATATCACTTTGCCAATTCCACAAGAACTGTCTTAGCGAAAGGCTTCTTGAGGGGAAAGCTGTGACTCTGTGAGATGATTTCACAGAACACAAAGAAGTTTCTCAGAAAGCTTCTTTCTCTTTGTTATCGGAGGATATTTACTTTGGCCCTACAGTCTTCAAAGGGATCCGAAATATCTGTTCTCAGATTCCACAGAAATAAGGCTAGCAAAGAGATCTACGAAACACAGATGTAACTCTGTGAGATGAATTCACAGAACACTAAGCAGTTTCTCAGAAAGCTTCTTTCCAGATTTCATCTGAGGATATTTCCTTTTTCAACATAGCCCTCTAGGGGCTTCCAAATATCACTTTGCCAATTCCACAAGAACTGTCTTAGCGAAAGGCTTCTTGAGGGGAAAGCTGTAACTCTGTGAGATGATTTCACAGAACACAAAGAAGTTTCTCAGAAAGCTTCTTTCTCTTTGTTATCGGAGGATATTTCCTTTGGCCCTATAGTCTTCAAAGGGATGCGAAATATCTGTTCTCAGATTCCACAGAAATAAGGCTAGAAAAGAGATCTACGAAATACAGATGTAACTCTGAGAGTGGAACTCACACATCACAGAGCAGTTTCTCAGAAAGCTTCTTTCCAGATTTCATCTGAGGATATTTCCTTTTTCACCATAGCCCTCTATGGGCTTCCAAATATCACTTTGCCAATTCCACAAGAACTGTCTTAGCGAAAGGCTTCTTGAGGGGAAAGCTGTAACTCTGTGAGATGATTTCACAGAACACAAAGAAGTTTCTCAGAAAGCTTCTTTCTCTTTGTTATCGGAGGATATTTCCTTTGGATCTATAGTCCTCAAAGGGATCCGAAATATCTGTTGTCAGATTCCACAGAAATAAGGCTACCAAAGAGATCTACGAAACACAGATGTAACTCTGTGAGATGAATTCACAGAACACTAAGCAGTTTCTCAGAAAGCTTCTTTCCACATTTCATCTGAGGATATTTCCTTTTTCACCATAGCCCTCTCTGGGCTTCCAAATATCACTTTGCCAATTCCACAAGAACTGTCTAAGCAAAAGACTTCTTGTGGGGAAAGCTGTAACTCTGTGAGGTGATTTCAAAGAACACAAAGAAGTTTCTCAGAAAGCCTCCTTCTCTTTGTTATCGGAGGATATTTCATTTGGCCCTATAGTCTTCAAAGGATCCGAAATATCTGCTCTCAGATTCCACAGAAATAAGGCTAGCAAAGAGATCCACGAAATACTGATGTAACTCTGTGAGTGGAAGTCACACATCACAGAACAGTTTCTCAGAAAGCTTCTTTCCAGATTTCATCTGAGGATATTTCCTTTTTCACCATAGCCCTCTAAGGGCCTCCAAATATCACTTTGCCAATTCCACCAGAACTTTTTAGCGAAAGGCTTCTTGAGGGGAAACTGTAACTCTGTGAGATGATTTCACAGAACACAAAGAAGTTTCTCAGAAAGCTTCTTTCTCTTTGTTATCGGAGGATATTTCCTTTGGCCCTATAGTCTTCAAAGGGATCCGAAATATCTGTTCTCAGATTCCACAGAAATAAGGCTAGCAAAGAGATCTACGAAACACAGATGAAACTCTGTGAGATGAATTCACAGAACACTAAGCAGTTTCTCAGAAAGCTTCTTTCCATATTTCATCTGAGGATATTTCCTTTTTCACCATAGCCCTCTAGGGTCTTCCAAATATCACTTTGCCAATTCCACAAGAACTGTCTTAGCGAAAGGCTTCTTGAGGGGAAAGCTGTAACTCTGTGAGATGATTTCACAGAACACAAAGAAGTTTCTCAGAAAGCTTCTTTCTCTTTGTTATCGGAGGATATTTCCTTTGGCCCTATAGTCTTCAAAGGGATCCGAAATATCTGTTCTCAGATTCCACAGAAATAAGGCTAGCAAAGAGATCTACGAAACACAGATGTAACTCTGTGAGTTGAATTCACAGAACACTAAGCAGTTTCTCAGAAAGCTTCTTTCAAGATTTCATCTGAGGATATTTCCTTTTTCACCATAGGCCTCTATGGGCTTCCAAATATCACTTTGCGAATTTCACAAGAACTGTCTTAGCGAACGGCTTCTTGAGGGGAAAGCTGTAACTCTGTGAGATGATTTCACAGAACAGAAAGAAGTTTCTCAGAAAGCTTCTTTCTCTTTGTTATCGGAGGATATTTCCTTTGGCCCTATAGTCTTCAAAGGGATGCGAAATATCTGTTCTCAGATTCCACAGAAATAAGGCTAGCAAAGAGATCCACGAAATACAGATGTAACTCTGAGAGTGGAACTCACACATCACAGAGCAGTTTCTCAGAAAGCTTCTTTCCAGATTTCATCTGAGGATACTTCCTTTTTCACCATAGCCCTCTATGGGCTTCCAAATATCACTTTGCCAATTCCACAAGAACTGTCTTAGCGAAAGGCTTCTTGAGGGGAAAGCTGTAACTCTGTGAGATGATTTCACAGAACACAAAGAAGTTTCTCAGAAAGCTTCTTTCTCTTTGTTATCGGAGGATATTTCCTTTGGATCTATAGTCCTCAAAGGGATCCGAAATATCTGTTCTCAGATTCAACAGAAATAAGGCTAGCAAAGAGATCTACGAAACACAGATGTAACTCTGTGAGATGAATTCACAGAACACTAAGCAGTTTCTCAGAAAGCTTCTTTCCACATTTCATCTGAGGATATTTCCTTTTTCACCATAGCCCTCTATGGGCTTCCAAATATCACTTTGCCAATTCCACAAGAACTGTCTAAGCGAAAGACTTCTTGTGGGGAAAGCTGTAACTCTGTGAGGTGATTTCAAAGAACACAAAGAAGTTTCTCAGAAAGCCTCCTTCACTTTTTAATCGGAGGATATTTCATTTGGCCCTATAGTCTTCAAAGGGATCCGAAATATCTGCTCTCAGATTCCACAGAAATAAGGCAAGCAAAGAGATCCACGAAATACTGATGTAACTTTGTGAGTGGAAGTCACACATCACAGAACAGTTTCTCAGAAAGCTTCTTTCCAGACTTCATCGTAGGATATTTCCTTTTTCACCATAGCCCTCTATGGGCTTCCAAATATCACTTTGCCAATTGCAGAAGAACTGTCTTAGCGAAAGGCTTCTTGAGGGGAAAGCTGTGACTCTGTGAGATGATTTCACAGAACACAAAGAAGTTTCTCAGAAAGCTTCTTTCTCTTTGTTAACGGAGGATATTTACTTTGGCCCTACAGTCTTCAAAGGGATCCGAAATATCTGTTCTCAGATTCCACAGAAATAAGGCTAGCAAAGAGATCTACGAAACACAGATGTAACTCTGTGAGATGAATTCACAGAACACTAAGCAGTTTCTCAGAAAGCTTCTTTCCAGATTTCATCTGAGGATATTTCTTTTTCACCATAGCCCTCTATGGGCTTCAAAATATCACTTTGCCAATTCCACAAGAACTGTCTTAGCGAAAGGCTTCTTGAGGTGAAAGCTGTAACTCTGTGACATGATTTCACAGAACACAAAGAAGTTTCTCAGAAAGCTTCTTTCTCTTTGTTATCGGAGGATATTTCCTTTGGCCCTATAGTCTTCAAAGGGATCCGAATTTTCTGTTCTCAGATTCCACAGAAATAAGGCTAGCAAAGAGATCCACGAAATACAGATGTAACTCTGATAGTGGAAGTCACACATCAGAGAGCAGTTTCTCAGAAAGCTTCTTTCCAGATTTCATCTGAGGATATTTCCTTTTTCACCATAGCCCTCTATGGGCTTCCAAATATCACTTTGCCAATTCCACATGAACTGTCTTAGCGAAAGGCTTCTTGAGGGGAAAGCTGTAACTCTGTGAGATGAATTCACAGAACACCAAGAAGTTTCTCAGAAAGCTTCTTTCTCTTTGTTATCGGAGGATATTTCCTTTGGCCCTGTAGTCTTCAAAGGGATCCGAAATATCTGTTCTCAGATTCCACAGAAATAAGGCTAGCAAAGACACCTACGAAACACAGATGTAACTCTGTGAGATGAATTCACAGAACACTAAGCAGTTTCTCAGAAAGCTTCTTTCCAGATTTCATCAGAGGATATTTCCTTTTTCACCATAGCCCTCTATGGGCTTCCAAATATCACTTTGCCAATTCCACAAGAACTCTCTTAGCGAAAGGCTTCCGGAGGGGAAAGCTGTAACTCTGTGAGATGATTTCACAGAACACAAAGAAGTTTCTCAGAAAGCTTCTTTCTCTTTGTTATCTGAGGATATTTCCTTTGGACCTATAGTCTTCAAAGGGATCCGAATTATCTGTTCTCAGATTCCACAGAAATAAAGCTAGCAAAGAGATCCACGAAATACAGATGTAACTCTGAGAGTGGAAGTCGCACATCAGAGAGCAGTTTCTCAGAAAGCTTCTTTCCAGATTTAATCTGAGGATATTTCCTTTTTCACCATAGCCCTCTATGGGCTTCCAAATATCACTTTGCCAATTCCACAAGAACTGTCTTAGCGAAAGGCTTCTTGAGGGGA
Source organism: Macaca mulatta (assembly GCF_049350105.2). Taxonomy (NCBI): domain Eukaryota; kingdom Metazoa; phylum Chordata; class Mammalia; order Primates; family Cercopithecidae; genus Macaca; species Macaca mulatta. The sequence continues at coordinate 39,070,916 of NC_133416.1, read as the reverse complement.
AAGCTGTAACTCTGTGAGATGATTTCACAGAACACAAAGAAGTTTCTCAGAAAGCTTCTTTCTCTTTGTTATCGGAGGATATTTCCTTTGGCCCTATAGTCTTCCAAGGGATCCGAATTATCTGTTCTCAGATTCCACAGAAATAAGGCTAGCAAAGAGATCCACGAAATACTGATGTTACTCTGTGAGTGGAAGTCACACATCACAGAACAGTTTCTCAGAAAGCTTCTTTCCAGATTTCATCTGAGGATATTTCCTTTTTCACCATAGCCCTCTATGGGCTTCTAAATATCACTTTGCCCATTCCACAAGAACTGTCTTAGCGAAAGGCTTCTTGAGGGGAAAGCTGTAACTCTGTGAGATGATTTCACAGAACACAAAGAAGTTTCTCAGAAAGCTTCTTTCTCTTTGTTATCGGAGGATATTTCCTTTGGCCCTATAGTCTTCAAAGGGATCCGAAATATCTGTTCTCAGATTCCACAGAAATAAGGCTAGCAAATAGATCTACCAAACACAGATGTAACTCTGTGAGATGAATTCACAGAACACTAAGCAGTTTCTCAGAAAGCTTCTTTCCAGATTTCATCTGAGGATAATTCCTTTTTCACCATAGCCCTCTATGGGCTTCCAAATATCACTTTGCCAATTCCACAAGAACTGTCTTAGCGAAAGGCTTCTTGAAGGGAAAGCTGTAACTCTGTGAGATGATTTCACAGAACACAAAGAAGTTTTTCAGAAAGCTTCTTTCTCTTTGTTATTGGCGGATATTTCCTTTGGATCTATAGTTTTCAAAGGGATCCGAAATATCTGTTCTCAGATTCCACAGAAATAAGGCTAGCAAAGAGATCTACGAAACACAGATGTAACTCTGTGAGATGAATTCACAGAACACTAAGAAATTTCTCAGAAAGCTTCTTTCCAGATTTCATCTGAGGATATTTCCTTTTTCACCATAGCCCTCTATGGGCTTCCAAATATCACTTTGCCAATTCCACAAGAACAGACTTAGCTAAAGGCTTCTGGAGGGGAAAGCTGTAACTCTGTGAGATGATTTCACAGAACACAAAGAAGTTTCTCAGAAAGCTTCTTTTCTTTGTTATCGGAGGATATTTCCTTTGGCCCTATAGTCTTCAAAGGGATCCGAATAATCTGTTCTCAGATTCCACAGAAATAAGGCTAGCAAAGAGATCCACGAAATACCGATGTAACTCTGAGAGTGGAAGTCACACATCACAGAGCAGTTTCTCAGAAAGCTTCTTTCCACATTTCATCTGAGGATATTTCCTTTTTCACCATAGCCCTCTATGGGCTTCCAAATATCACTTTGCCAATTCCACAAGAACTGTCTTAGCGAAAGGCTTCTTGAGGGGAAAGCTGTAACTCTGTGAGATGATTTCACAGAACACAGAGAAGTTTCTCAGAAAGCTTCTTTCTCTTTGTTATCGGAGGATATTTCCTTTGGCCCTATAGTCTTCAAAGGGATCCGAAATATCTGTTCTCAGATTCCACAGAAATAAGGCTAGCAAAGAGATCTACGAAACACAGATGTAACTCTGTGAGATGAATTCACAGAACACTAAGCAGTTTCTCAGAAAGCTTCTTTCCAGATTTCATCGGAAGATATTTTCTTTTTCACCATAGCCCTCTATGGGCTTCCAAATATCACTTTGCCAGTTCCACAAGAACTGTCTTAGCGAAAGGCTTCTTTAGGGGAAAGCTGTAACTCTGGAGATGATTTCACAGAACACAAAGAAGTTTCTCAGAAAGCTTCTTTCTCTTTGTTATCGGAGGATATTTCCTTTGGCCCTATAGTCTTCAAAGGGATCCGAAATATCTGTTCTCAGATTCCACAGAAATAAGGCTAGCAAAGATATCTACGAAACACAGATGTAACTCTGTGAGACGAATTCACAGAACACTAAGCAGTTTCTCAGAAAGCTACTTTCCAGATTTCATCTGAGGATATTTCCTTTTTCACCATAGCCCTCTATGGGCTTCCAAATATCACTTTTCCAATTCCACAAGAACTGTCTTAGCGAAAGGCTTCTTGAGGGGAAAGCTGTAACTCTGTGAGATGATTTCACAGAACACAAAGAAGTTTCTCAGAAAGCTTCTTTCTCTTTGTTATCGGAGGATATTTCCTTTGGCCGTGTAGTCTTCAAAGGGATCCGAAATATCTGTTCTCAGATTCCACAGATATAAGGCTAGCAAAGAGATCTACGAAACACAGATGTATCTCTGTGAGATGAATTCACAGAACACTAACCAGTTTCTCAGAAAGCTTCTTTCCAGATTTCATCTGAGGATATTTTCTTTTTCACCATAGCCCTCTATGGGCTTCCAAATATCACTTTGCCAATTCCAGAAGAACTGTCTTAGCGAAAGGCTTCTTGAGGGGAAAGCTGTAACTCTGTGAGATGATTTCACAGAACACAAGGAAGTTTCTCAGAAAGCTGCTTTCTTTTGTTAGCGGAGGATATTTCCTTTGGCCCTATAGTCTTCAAAGGGATCCGAAATATATGTTCTCAGATTACAAAGAAATAAGGCTAGCAAAGAGATCTACGAAACAGAGATGTAACTCTGTCAGATGAATTTACGGAACACTAAGCAGTTTCTCAGAAAGCTTCTTTCCAGATTTCATCTGAGGATATATCCTTTTTCACCATAGCCCTCTATGGGCTTCCAAATATCACTTTGCCAATTCCACAAGAACTGTCTTAGCGAAAGGCTTCCTGAGGAGAAAGCTGTAACTCTGTGAGATGGTTTCACAGAACACAAAGAAGTTTCTCAGAAAGCTTCTTTCTCTTTGTTATCGGAGGATATTTCCTTTGGCCCTTTAGTCTTCAAAGGGAACCGAAATATCTGTTCTCAGATTCCACAGAAATAAGGCTAGCAAAGAGATCTACGAAACACAGATGTAACTCTGTGATATGAATTCACAGAACACTAAGCAGTTTCTCAGAAAGCTTCTTTCCAGATTTCATCTGAGGATATTTCCTTTTTCACCATAGCCCTCTATGGGCTTCCAAATATCACTTTGCCAATTCCACAAGAACTGTCTTAGCGAAAGGGTTCTTGAGGAGAAAGCTGTAACTCTGTGAGATGATTTCGGAGAACACAAAGATGTTTCGCATAAAGCTTCTTTCTCTTTGTTATCGGAGGATATTTCTTTGGCCCTATAGTCTTCAAAGGGATCGGAAATATCTGTTCTCAGATTCCACAGAAATAAGGCTAGCAAAGAGATCTACGAAACGCAGATGTAACTCTGTGAGATGAATTCACAGAACACTAAGCAGTTTCTCAGAAGCTTCTTTCCAGATTTCATCAGAGGATATTTCCATTTTCACCATAGCCCTCTATGTGCTTCCAAATATCACTTTGCCAATTCCACAAGAACTGTCTTAACGAAAGGCTTCTTGAGGGGAAAGCTGTAACTCTGTGAGATGATTTCACAGAACACAAAGAAGTTTCTCAGAAAGCTTCTTTCTCTTTGTTATCGGAGGATATTTCCTTTGGCCCTATAGTCTTCAAAATGATCCGAAATATCTGTTCTCAGATTCCACAGAAAGAAGGCTAGCAAAGAGATCCACGAAATACTGATGTAAATCGATGAGTGGAAGTCACACATCACAGAACAGTTTCTCAGAAAGCTTCTTTCCAGATTTCATCTGAGGATATTTCCTTTTTCAACATAGCCCTCTATGGGCTTCCAAATATCACTTGGCCAATTCCCCAAGAACTGTCTCAGCGAAAGGCTTCTTGAGGAGAAAGCTGTAACTCTGTGAGATGATTTCACAGAACACAAAGAAGTTTCTCAGAAAGCTTCTTTCTCTTTGTTATCGTAGGATATTTCCTTTGGCCCTATAGTCTTCAAAGGATCCGAAATATCTGTTCTCAGATTCCACAGAAATAAGGCTAGCAAAGAGATCTACGAAACACAGATGTAACTCTGTGAGATGAATTCACGGAACACTAAGCAGTTTCTCAGAAAGCTTCTTTCCAGATTTCATCTGAGGATAATTTCTTTTTCAACATAGCCCTCTATGGGCTTCCAAATATCACTTTGCCAATTCCACAAGAACTGTCTTAGCGAAAGTCTTCTTGAGGGGAAAGCTGTAACTCTGTGAGATGATTTCACAGAACACAAAGAAGTTTCTCAGAAAGCTTCTTTCTCTTTGTTATCGGAGGATATTTCCTTTTGCCCTATAGTCTTCAATAGGATCCGAAATATCTGTTCTCAGATTCCACAGAAATAAGGCTAGCAAAGAGATCTACGAAACACAGATGTAACTCTGTGAGATGAATTCACAGAACACTAAGTAGTTTCTCAGAAAGCGTCTTTCCAGATTTCATCTGAGGATATTTAATTTTTCACCATAGCCCTCTATGGGCTTCCAAATATCACTTTGCCAATTCCACAAGAACTGTCTTAGCGAAAGGCTTCGTGAGGCAAAGCTGTAACTCTGTGATATGATTTCACAGAACACAAAGAAGTTTCTCAGAAAGCTTCTTTCTCTTTGTTATCGGAGGATATTTCCTTTGGCCCTATAGTCTTCAAAGGGATCCGAAATATCTGTTCTCAGATTCCACAGAAATAAGGCTAGCAAAGAGATCCACGAAATACTGATGTAACTCTGTGAGTGGAAGTCACACATCACAGAGCAGTTTCTAAGAAAGCTTCTTTCCAGATTTCATCTGAGGATATTTCCTTTTTTACCATAGCCCTCTATGGGCTTCCAAATATCACTTTGCCAATGCCACGAGAACTGTCTTAGCGAAAGGGTTCTTGAGGAGAAAGCTGTAACTCTGTGAGATGACTTCGGAGAACACAAAGATGTTTCTCATAAAGCTTCTTTCTCTTTGTTATCGGAGGATATTTCTTTGGCCATATAGTCTTCAAAGGGATCCGAAATATCTGTTCTCAGATTCCACAGAAATAACGCTAGCAAAGAGATCTACGAAACACAGATGTAACTCTGTGAGATGAATTCACAGAACACTAAGCAGTTTCTCAGAAAGCCTCTTTCCAGATTTCATCTGGGGATATATCCTATTTCACCATAGCCCTCTAAGGGCTTTGAAATATCACTTTGCCAATTCCACAAGAACTGTCTTAGCGAAAGGCTTCTTGAGGGGAGAGCTGTAACTCTGGAGATGATTTCACAGAACACAAAGAAGTTTCTCAGAAAGCTTCTTTCTCTTAGTTATCGGAGGATATTTAATTTGGCCCTATAGTCTTCAAAGGGATCCGAAATGTCTGTTCTCAGATTCCACAGAAATAAGGCTAGCAAAGAGATACACGAAATACAGATGTAACTCTGACAGTGGAAGTCACACATCACAGAGCAGTTTCTCAGAGAGCTTATTTCCAGATTTCCTCTGAGGATATTTCCTTTTTCAAAATAGCCCTCTATGGGCTTCCAAATATCACTTTGCCAATTCCACAAGAACTGTCTTAGCGATAGGCTTCTTGAGGGGAAAGCTGTAACTCTGTGAGATGATTTCACAGAACACAAAGAAGTTTCTCAGAAAGCTTCTTTCTCTTTGTTATCGGAGGATATTTCCTTTTGTCCTATAGTCTTCAAAGGGATCCGAAATATCTGTTCTCAGATTCCACAGAAATAAGGCTAGCAAAGAGATCTGCGAAACACAGATGTAACTCTGTGAGATGAATTCACAGAACACTAAGCAGTTTCTCAGAAGGATTCTTTCCAGATTTCATCTGAGGATATTTCCTTTTTCACCATAGCCCTCTATGGGCTTCCAAATATCACTTTGCCAATTCCACAAGAACTGTCTTAGCGAAAGGCTTCTTGAGGGGAAAGCTGTAACTCTGTGAGATGATTTCACAGAACACAAAGAAGTTTCTCAGAAAGCTTCTTTCTCTTAGTTATCGGAGGATATTTCCTTTTGCCCTATAGTCTTCAAAGGGATCCGAAATATCTGTTCTGAGATTCCACAGAAATAAGGCTAGCAAAGAGATCTACCAAACACAGATGTAACTCTGTGAGATGAATTCACAGAACACTAAGCAGATTCTCAGAAAGCTTCTTTCTAGATTTCATCTGAGGATATTTAATTTTTCAGATAGCCCTCTATGGGCTTCCAAATATCACTTTGCCAATTCCACAAGAACTGTCTTAGCGAAAGGCTTCGTGAGGCAAAGCTGTAACTCTGTGATATGATTTCACAGAACACAAAGAAGTTTCTCAGAAAGCTTCTTTCTCTTTGTTATCGGAGGATATTTCCTTTGGCCCTATAGTCTTCAAAGGGATCCGAAATATCTGTTCTCAGATTCCACAGAAATAAGGCTAGCAAAGAGATCCACGAAATACTGATGTAACTCTGTGAGTGGAAGTCACACATCACAGAGCAGTTTCTAAGAAAGCTTCTTTCCAGATTTCATCTGAGGATATTTCCTTTTTCACCATAGCCCTCTATGGGCTTCCAAATATCACTTTGCCAATGCCACGAGAACTGTCTTAGCGAAAGGGTTCTTGAGGTGAAAGCTGTAACTCTGTGAGATGATTTCGAAGAACACAAAGATGTTTCTCATAAAGCTTCTTTCTCTTTTTTATCGGAGGATATTTCTTTGGCCCTATAGTCTTCAAAGGGATCCGAAATATCTGTTCTCAGATTCCACAGAAATAAGGCTAGCAAAGAGATCTACGAAACACAGATGTAACTCTGTGAGATGAATTCACAGAACACTAAGCAGTTTCTCAGAAAGCTTCTTTCCAGATTTCATCTGAGGATATATCCTTTTTCACCATAGCCCTCTATGGGCTTTGAAATATCACTTTGCAATTTCCACAAGAACTGTCTTAGCGAAAGGCTTCTTGAGGGGAGAGCTGTAACTCTGGAGATGATTTCACAGAACACAAAGAAGTTTCTCAGAAAGCTTCTTTCTCTTAGTTATCGGAGGATATTTAATTTGGCCCTATAGTCTTCAAAGGGATCCGAAATGTCTGTTCTCAGATTCCACAGAAATAAGGCTAGCAAAGAGATACACGAAATACAGATGTAACTATGAGAGTGGAAATCACACATCACAGAGCAGTTTCTCAGAGAGCTTATTTCCAGATTTCCTCTGACGATATTTCCTTTTTCAACATAGCCCTCTATGGGCTTCCAAATATCACATTGCCAATTCCACAAGAACTGTCTTAGCGAAAGGCTTCTTGAGGGGAAAGCTGTAACTCTGTGAGATGATTTCACAGAACACAAAGAAGTTTCTCAGAAAACTTCTTTCTCTTTGTTATCGGAGGATATTTCCTTTGGCCCTATAGTCTTCAAAGGGATCCGAAATATCTGTTCTCAGATTCCACAGAAATAAGGCTAGCAAAGAGATCTGCGAAACACAGATTTAACTCTGTGAGATGAATTCACAGAACACTAAGCAGTTTCTCAGAAGGCTTCTTTCCAGATTTCATCTGAGGATATTTCCTTTTTCACCATAGCCCTCTATGGGCTTCCAAATATCACTTTGCCAATTCCACAAGAACTGTCTTAGCGAAAGGCTTCGTGAGGCAAAGCTGTAACTCTGTGATATGATTTCATAGAACACAAAGAAGTTTCTCAGAAAGCTTCTTTCTCTTTATTATCGGAGGATATTTCCTTTGGCCCTATAGTCTTCAAAGGGATCCGAAATATCTGTTCTCAGATTCCACAGAAATAAGGCTAGCAAAGAGATCCACGAAATACTGATGTAACTCTGTGAGTGGAAGTCACACATCACAGAGCAGTTTCTAAGAAAGCTTCTTTCCAGATATCATCTGAGGATATTTCCTTTTTCACCATAGCCCTCTATGGGCTTCCAAATATCACTTTGCCAATGCCATGAGAACTGTCTTAGCGAAAGGGTTCTTGAGGAGAAAGCTGTAACTCTGTGAGATCATTTCGGAGAACACAAAGATGTTTCTCATAAAGCTTCTTTCTCTTTGTTATCGGAGGATATTTCTTTGGCCCTATAGTCTTCAAAGGGATCCGAAATATCTGCTCTCAGATTCCACAGAAATAAGGCTCGCAAAGAGATCTACGAAACGCAGATGTAACTCTGTGAGATGAATTCACAGAACACTAAGCAGTTTCTCAGATAGCTTCTTTACAGATTTCATCTGAGGATATTTCCATTTTCACCATAGCCCTCTATGGGCTTCCAAATATCACTTTGCCAATTCCACAAGAACTGTCTTAGCGAAAGGCTTCTTGAGGGGAAAGCTGTAACTCTGTGAGATGATTTCACAGAACACAAAGAAGTTTCTCAGAAAGCTTCTTTCTCTTTGTTATCGGAGGATATTTCCTTTGGCCCTATAGTCTTCAAAGGGATCCGAAATATCTGTTCTCAGATTCCACAGAAATAAGGCTAGCAAAGAGATCTACGAAACACAGATGTAACTCTGTGAGATGAATTCACGGAACACTAAGCAGTTTCTCAGAAAGCTTCTTTCCAGATTTCATCTGAGGATAATTCCTTTTTCAACATAGACCTCTATGGGCTTCCAAATATCACTTTGCCAATTCCACAAGAACTGTCTTAGCGAAAGTCTTCTTGAGGGGAAAGCTGTAACTCTGTGAGATGATTTCACAGAACACAAAGAAGTTTCTCAGAAAGCTTCTTTCTCTTTGTTATCGGAGGATATTTCCTTTTGCCCTATAGTCTTCAATAGGATCCGAAATATCTGTTCTCAGATTCCACAGAAATAAGGCTAGCAAAGAGATCTACGAAACACAGATGTAACTCTGTGAGATGAATTCACAGAACACTAAGTAGTTTCTCAGAAAGCTTCTTTCCAGATTTCATCTGAGGATATTTAATTTTTCACCATAGCCCTCTATGGGCTTCCAAATATCACTTTGCCAATTCCACAAGAACTGTCTTAGCGAAAGGCTTCGTGAGGCAAAGCTGCAACTCTGTGATATGATTTCACAGAACACAAAGAAGTTTCTCAGAAAGCTTCTTTCTCTTTGTTATCGGAGGATATTTCCTTTGGCCCTATAGTCTTCAAAGGGATCCGAAATATCTGTTCTCAGATTCCACAGAAATAAGGCTAGCAAAGACATCCACGAAATACTGATGTAACTCTGTGAGTGGAAGTCACACATCACAGAGCAGTTTCTAAGAAAGCTTCTTTCCAGATTTCATCTGAGGATATTTCCTTTTTCACCATAGGCCTCTATGGGCTTCCAAATATCACTTTGCCAATGCCACGAGAACTGTCTTAGCGAAAGGGTTCTTGAGGAGAAAGCTGTAACTCTGTGATATGCTTTCGGAGAACACAAAGATGTTTCTCATAAAGCTTCTTTCTCTTAGTTATCGGAGGATATTTAATTTGGCACTATAGTCTTCAAAGGGATCCGAAATGTCTGTTCTCAGATTCCACAGGAATAAGGCTAGCAGAGAGATACACGAAATACAGATGTAACTCTGAGAGTGGAAGTCACACATCACAGAGCAGTTTCTCAGAGAGCTTATTTCCAGATTTCCTCTGAGGATATTTCCTTTTTCAACATAGCCCTCTATGGGCTTCCAAATATCACATTGCCAATTCCACAAGAACTGTCTTAGCGAAAGGCTTCTTGAGGGGAAAGCTGTAACTCTGTGAGATGATTTCACAGAACACAAAGAAGTTTCTCAGAAAGCTTCTTTCTCTTTGTTATCGGAGGATATTTCCTTTTGCCCTATAGTCTTCAAAGGGATCTGAAATATCTGTTCTCAGATTCCACAGAAATAAGGCTAGCAAAGAGATCTGCGAAATACAGATGTAACTCTGTGAGATGAATTCACAGAACACTAAGCAGTTTCTCAGAAGGCTTCTTTCCAGATTTCATCTGAGGATATTTCCTTTTTCACCATAGCCCTCTATGGGCTTCCAAATATCACTTTGCCAATTCCACAAGAACTGTCGTAGCGAAAGGCTTCTTGAGGGGAAAGCTGTAACTCTGTGAGATGATTTCACAGAACACAAAGAAGTTTCTCAGAAAGCTTCTTTCTCTTTGTTATCGGAGGATATTTCCTTTGGCCCTATAGTCTTCAAAGGGATCCGAAATATCTGTTCTCAGATTCCACAGAAATAAGTCTAGCAAAGAGATCTACGAAACACAGATGTAACTCTGTGAGATGAATTCACGGAACACTAAGGAGTTTCTCAGAAAGCTTCTTTCCAGATTTCATCTGAGGATATTTCCTTTTTCAACATAGCCCTCTATGGGATTCCAAATATCACTTTGCCAATTCCACAAGAACTGTCTTAGAGAAAGTCTTCTTGAGGGGATAGCTGTAACTCTGTGAGATGATTTCACAGAACACAAAGAAGTTTCCCAGAAATCTTCTTTCTCTTTGTTATCGGAGGATATTTCCTTTTGCCCTATAGTCTTCAAAGGGATCCGAAATATCTGTTCTCAGATTCCACAGAAATAAGGCTAGCAAAGAGATCTACGAAACACAGATGTAACTCTGTGAGATGAATTCACAGAACACTAAGCAGTTTCTCAGAAAGCTTCTTTCCAGATTTCATCTGAGGATATTTCCTTTTTCACCATAGCCCTCTATGGGCTTCCAAATATCACTTTGCCAATTCCACAAGAACTGTCTTAGCGAAAGGCTTCTTGAGGGGGAAGTTGTAACTCTGTGAGATGATTTCAGGGAACACAAAGAAGTTTCTCAGAAAGCTTCTTTCTCTTTGTTATCGGGGGATATTTCCTTTGGCCCTATAGTCTTCAAAGGGATCCGAAATATCTGTTCTCAGATTCCACAGAAAAAAGGCTAGCAAAGAGATCTACGAAATACAGATGTAACTCTGAGAGTGGAAGTCACACATCACAGAGCAGTTTCTCAGAAAGCTTCTTTCCAGATTTCATCTGAGGATATTTCCTTTTTCAACATAGCCCTCTATGGGCTTCCAAATATCACTTTGCCAATTCCACAATAACTGTCTTAGCGAAAGGCTTCTTGAGCGGAAAGCTATAACTCTGTGAGATGATTTCACAGAACACAAAGAAGTTTCTCAGAAAGCTTCTTTCTCTTTGTTATCGGAGGATATTTCCTTTGGCCCTATATTCTTCAAAGGGATCCGAAATATCTGTTCTCAGATTCCACAGAAATAAGGCTAGCAAAGAGATCTACGAAACACAGATGTAACTCTGTGAGATGAATTCACAGAACACTAAGCAGTTTCTCAGAAAGCTTCTTTCCAGATTTCATCTGAGGATATTTCCTTTATCACCATAGCCCTCTATGGGCTTCCAAATATCACTTTGCCAATTCCACAAGAACTGTCTTAGCGAAAGGCTTCTTGAGGGGAAAGCTGTAACTCTGTGAGATGATTTCACAGAACACAAAGAAGTTTCTCAGAAAGCTTCTTTCTCTTTGTTATCGGAGGATATTTCCTTTTGCCCTATAGTCTTCAAAGGGATCCGAAATATCTGTTCTCAGATTCCACAGAAATAAGGCTAGCAAAGAGATCTGCGAAACACAGATGTAACACTGTGAGATGAATTCACAGAACACTAAGCAGTTTCTCAGAAGGCTTCTTTCCAGATTTCATCTGAGGATATTTCCTTTTTCACCATAGCCCTCTATGGGCTTCCAAATATCACTTTGCCAATTCCACAAGAACTGTCTTAGCGAAAGGCTTCTTGAGGGGAAAGCTGTAACTCTGTGAGATGATTTCACAGAACACAAAGAAGTTTCTCAGAAAGCTTCTTTCTCTTAGTTATCGGAGGATATTTAATTTGGCCCTATAGTCTTCAAAGGGATCCGAAATGTCTGTTCTCAGATTCCACAGAAATAAGGGTAGCAAAGTGATACACGAAATACAGATGTAACTCTGAGAGTGGAAGTCACACATCACAGAGCAGTTTCTCAGAGAGCTTATTTCCAGATTTCCTCTGAGGATATTTCCTTTTTCAACATAGCCCTCTATGGGCTTCCAAATATCACTTTGCCAATTCCACAAGAACTGTCTTAGCGAAAGGCTTCTTGAGGGGAAAGCTGTAAGTCTGTGAGATGATTTCACAGAACACAAAGAAGTTTCTCAGAAAGCTTCTTTCTCTTTGTTATCGGAGGATATTTCCTTTGGTCCTATAGTCTTCAAAGGGATCCGAAATATCTGTTCTCAGATTCCACAGAAAAAAGGCTAGCAAAGAGATCTACGAAACACAGATGTAACTCTGTGAGATGAATTCACAGAACACTAAGCAGTTTCTCAGAAAGCTTCTTTCCAGATTTCGTCTGAGGATATTTCCTTTTTCACCATAGCCCTCTATGGGCTTCCAAATATCACTTTGCCAATTCCACAAGAACTGTCTTAGCGAAAGGCTTCTTAAGGGGAAAGCTGTAACTCTGTGAGATGATTTCACAGAACACAAAGAAGTTTCTCAGAAAGCTTCTTTCTCTTTGTTATCAGAGGATATTTCCTTTTGCCCTATAGTCTTCAAAGGGATCTGAAATATCTGTTCTCAGATTCCACAGAAATAAGGCTAGCAAAGAGATCTACGAAACACAGATGTAACTCTGTGAGATGAATTCACGGAACACTAAGCAGTTTCTCAGAAAGCGTCTTTCCAGATTTCATCTGAGGATATTTCCTTTTTCAACATAGCCCTCTATGGGCTTCCAAATATCACTTTGCCAATTCCACAAGAACTGTCTTAGCGAAAGTCTTCTTGAGGGGAAAGCTGTAACTCTGTGAGATGATTTCACAGAACAAAAAGAAGTTTCTCAGAAAGCTTCTTTCTCTTTGTTATCGGAGGATATTTCCTTTGGCCATATAGTCTTCAAAGGGATCCGAAATATCTGTGCTCAGATTCCACAGAAATAAGGCTAGCAAAGAGATCTACGAAACACACATGTAACACTGTGAGATGAATTCACAGAACAGTAAGCAGTTTCTCAGAAAGCTTCTTTCCAGATTTCATCTGAGGATATTTAATTTTTCACCATAGCCCTCTATGGGCTTCCAAATATCACTTTCCCAATTCCAGAAGAACTGTCTTAGCGAAAGGCTTCGAGAGGCAAAGCTGTAACTCTGTGATATGATTTCACAGAACACAAAGAAGTTTCTCAGAAAGCTTCTTTCTCTTTGTTATCGGAGGATATTTCCTTTTGCCCTATAGTCTTCAAAGGGATCCGAAATATCTGTTCTCAGATTCCACAGAAATAAGGCTAGCAAAGAGATCTGCGAAACACAGATGTAACACTGTGAGATGAATTCACAGAACACTAAGCAGTTTCTCAGAAGGCTTCTTTCCAGATTTCATCTGAGGATATTTCCTTTTTCACCATAGCCCTCTATGGGCTTCCAAATATCACTTTGCCAATTCCACAAGAACTGTCTTAGCGAAAGGCTTCTTGAGGGGAAAGCTGTAACTCTGTGAGATGATTTCACAGAACACAAAGAAGTTTCTCAGAAAGCTTCTTTCTCTTTGTTATCGGAGGATATTTCCTTTGGCCCTATAGTCTTCAAAGGGATCCGAAATATCTGTTCTCAGATTCCACAGAAATAAGGCTAGCAAAGAGATCTACGAAACACAGATGTAACTCAGTGAGATGAATTCACGGAACACTAAGGAGTTTCTCAGAAAGCTTCTTTCCAGATTTCATCTGAGGATATTTGCTTTTTCAACATAGCCCTCTAAGGGTTCCAAATATCACTTTGCCAATTCCACAAGAACTGTCTTAGCGAAAGTCTTCTTGAGGGGATAGCTGTAACTCTGTGAGATGATTTCACAGAACACAAAGAAGTTTCTCAGAAAGTTTCTTTCTCTTTGTTATCGGAGGATATTTCCTTTTGCCCTATAGTCTACAAAGGGATCCGAAATATCTGTTCTCAGATTCCACAGAAATAAGGCTAGCAAAGAGATCTACGAAACACAGATGTAACTCTGTGAGATGAATTCACAGAACACTAAGCAGTTTCTCAGAAAGCTTCTTTCCAGATTTCATCTGAGGATATTTAATTTTTCACCATAGCCTTCTATGGGCTTCCAAATATCACTTTGCCAATTCCACAAGAACTGTCTTAGCGAAAGGCTTCGTGAGGCAAAGCTGTAACTCTGTGATATGATTTCACAGAACACAAAGAACTTTCTCAGAAAGCTTCTTTATCTTTGTAATCGGAGGATATTTCCTTTGGCCCTATAGTCTTCAAAGGGATCCGAAATATCTGTTCTCAGATTCCACAGAAATAAGGCTAGCAAAGAGATCCACGAAATACTGATGTAACTCTGAGAGTGGAAGTCACACATCACAGAGCAGTTTCTCAGAAAGCTTCTTTCCAGATTTCATCTGAGGATATTTCCTTTTTCACCATAGCCCTCTATGGGCTTCCAAATATCACTTTGCCAATGCCACGAGAACTGTCTTAGCGAAAGGGTTCTTGAGGAGAAAGCTGTAACTCTGTGAGATGATTTCGTAGAACACAAAGATGTTTCTCATAAAGCTTCTTTCTCTTTGTTGTCGGAGGATATTTCTTTGGCCCTATAGTCTTCAAAGGGATCCGAAATATCTGTTCTCAGATTCCACAGAAATAAGGCTAGCAAAGAGATCTACGAAACACAGATGTAACTCTGTGAGATGAATTCACAGAACACTAAGCAGTTTCTCAGAAAGCTTCTTTCCAGATTTCATCTGAGGATATATCCTTTTTCACCATAGCCCTCTATGGGCTTTGAAATATCACTTTGCCAATTCCACAAGAACTGTCTTAGCGAAAGGCTTCTTGAGGGGAGAGCTGTAACTCTGGAGATGATTTCACAGAACACAAAGAAGTTTCTCAGAAAGCTTCTTTCTCTTAGTTATCGGAGGATATTTAATTTGGCCCTATAGTCTTCAAAGGGATCCGAAATGTCTGTTCTCAGATTCCACAGAAATAAGGGTAGCAAAGTGATACACGAAATACAGATGTAACTCTGAGAGTGGAAGTCACACATCACAGAGCAGTTTCTCAGAGAGCTTATTTCCAGATTTCCTCTGAGGATATTTCCTTTTTCAACATAGCCCTCTATGGGCTTCCAAATATCACTTTGCCAATTCCACAAGAACTGTCTTAGCGAAAGGCTTCTTGAGGGGAAAGCTGTAAGTCTGTGAGATGATTTCACAGAACACAAAGAAGTTTCTCAGAAAGCTTCTTTCTCTTTGTTATCGGAGGATATTTCCTTTGGTCCTATAGTCTTCAAAGGGATCCGAAATATCTGTTCTCAGATTCCACAGAAAAAAGGCTAGCAAAGAGATCTACGAAACACAGATGTAACTCTGTGAGATGAATTCACAGAACACTAAGCAGTTTCTCAGAAAGCTTCTTTCCAGATTTCGTCTGAGGATATTTCCTTTTTCACCATAGCCCTCTATGGGCTTCCAAATATCACTTTGCCAATTCCACAAGAACTGTCTTAGCGAAAGGCTTCTTAAGGGGAAAGCTGTAACTCTGTGAGATGATTTCACAGAACACAAAGAAGTTTCTCAGAAAGCTTCTTTCTCTTTGTTATCGGAGGATATTTCCTTTGGCCCTATAGTCTTCAAAGGGATGCGAAATATCTGTTCTCAGATTCCACAGAAATAAGGCTAGCAAAGAGATCCACGAAATACAGATGTAACTCTGAGAGTGGAACTCACACATCACAGAGCAGTTTCTCAGAAAGCTTCTTTCCAGATTTCATCTGAGGATACTTCCTTTTTCACCATAGCCCTCTATGGGCTTCCAAATATCACTTTGCCAATTCCACAAGAACTGTCTTAGCGAAAGGCTTCTTGAGGGGAAAGCTGTAACTCTGTGAGATGATTTCACAGAACACAAAGAAGTTTCTCAGAAAGCTTCTTTCTCTTTGTTATCGGAGGATATTTCCTTTGGATCTATAGTCCTCAAAGGGATCCGAAATATCTGTTCTCAGATTCAACAGAAATAAGGCTAGCAAAGAGATCTACGAAACACAGATGTAACTCTGTGAGATGAATTCACAGAACACTAAGCAGTTTCTCAGAAAGCTTCTTTCCACATTTCATCTGAGGATATTTCCTTTTTCACCATAGCCCTCTATGGGCTTCCAAATATCACTTTGCCAATTCCACAAGAACTGTCTAAGCGAAAGACTTCTTGTGGGGAAAGCTGTAACTCTGTGAGGTGATTTCAAAGAACACAAAGAAGTTTCTCAGAAAGCCTCCTTCACTTTTTAATCGGAGGATATTTCATTTGGCCCTATAGTCTTCAAAGGGATCCGAAATATCTGCTCTCAGATTCCACAGAAATAAGGCAAGCAAAGAGATCCACGAAATACTGATGTAACTTTGTGAGTGGAAGTCACACATCACAGAACAGTTTCTCAGAAAGCTTCTTTCCAGACTTCATCGTAGGATATTTCCTTTTTCACCATAGCCCTCTATGGGCTTCCAAATATCACTTTGCCAATTGCAGAAGAACTGTCTTAGCGAAAGGCTTCTTGAGGGGAAAGCTGTGACTCTGTGAGATGATTTCACAGAACACAAAGAAGTTTCTCAGAAAGCTTCTTTCTCTTTGTTAACGGAGGATATTTACTTTGGCCCTACAGTCTTCAAAGGGATCCGAAATATCTGTTCTCAGATTCCACAGAAATAAGGCTAGCAAAGAGATCTACGAAACACAGATGTAACTCTGTGAGATGAATTCACAGAACACTAAGCAGTTTCTCAGAAAGCTTCTTTCCAGATTTCATCTGAGGATATTTCTTTTTCACCATAGCCCTCTATGGGCTTCAAAATATCACTTTGCCAATTCCACAAGAACTGTCTTAGCGAAAGGCTTCTTGAGGTGAAAGCTGTAACTCTGTGACATGATTTCACAGAACACAAAGAAGTTTCTCAGAAAGCTTCTTTCTCTTTGTTATCGGAGGATATTTCCTTTGGCCCTATAGTCTTCAAAGGGATCCGAATTTTCTGTTCTCAGATTCCACAGAAATAAGGCTAGCAAAGAGATCCACGAAATACAGATGTAACTCTGATAGTGGAAGTCACACATCAGAGAGCAGTTTCTCAGAAAGCTTCTTTCCAGATTTCATCTGAGGATATTTCCTTTTTCACCATAGCCCTCTATGGGCTTCCAAATATCACTTTGCCAATTCCACATGAACTGTCTTAGCGAAAGGCTTCTTGAGGGGAAAGCTGTAACTCTGTGAGATGAATTCACAGAACACCAAGAAGTTTCTCAGAAAGCTTCTTTCTCTTTGTTATCGGAGGATATTTCCTTTGGCCCTGTAGTCTTCAAAGGGATCCGAAATATCTGTTCTCAGATTCCACAGAAATAAGGCTAGCAAAGACACCTACGAAACACAGATGTAACTCTGTGAGATGAATTCACAGAACACTAAGCAGTTTCTCAGAAAGCTTCTTTCCAGATTTCATCAGAGGATATTTCCTTTTTCACCATAGCCCTCTATGGGCTTCCAAATATCACTTTGCCAATTCCACAAGAACTCTCTTAGCGAAAGGCTTCCGGAGGGGAAAGCTGTAACTCTGTGAGATGATTTCACAGAACACAAAGAAGTTTCTCAGAAAGCTTCTTTCTCTTTGTTATCTGAGGATATTTCCTTTGGACCTATAGTCTTCAAAGGGATCCGAATTATCTGTTCTCAGATTCCACAGAAATAAAGCTAGCAAAGAGATCCACGAAATACAGATGTAACTCTGAGAGTGGAAGTCGCACATCAGAGAGCAGTTTCTCAGAAAGCTTCTTTCCAGATTTAATCTGAGGATATTTCCTTTTTCACCATAGCCCTCTATGGGCTTCCAAATATCACTTTGCCAATTCCACAAGAACTGTCTTAGCGAAAGGCTTCTTGAGGGGAAAGCTGTAACTCTGTGAGATGATTTCACAGAACACAAAGAAGTTTCTCAGAAAGCTTCTTTCTCTTTGTTATCGGAGGATATTTCCTTTGGCCCTATAGTCTTCCAAGGGATCCGAATTATCTGTTCTCAGATTCCACAGAAATAAGGCTAGCAAAGAGATCCACGAAATACTGATGTTACTCTGTGAGTGGAAGTCACACATCACAGAACAGTTTCTCAGAAAGCTTCTTTCCAGATTTCATCTGAGGATATTTCCTTTTTCACCATAGCCCTCTATGGGCTTCTAAATATCACTTTGCCCATTCCACAAGAACTGTCTTAGCGAAAGGCTTCTTGAGGGGAAAGCTGTAACTCTGTGAGATGATTTCACAGAACACAAAGAAGTTTCTCAGAAAGCTTCTTTCTCTTTGTTATCGGAGGATATTTCCTTTGGCCCTATAGTCTTCAAAGGGATCCGAAATATCTGTTCTCAGATTCCACAGAAATAAGGCTAGCAAATAGATCTACCAAACACAGATGTAACTCTGTGAGATGAATTCACAGAACACTAAGCAGTTTCTCAGAAAGCTTCTTTCCAGATTTCATCTGAGGATAATTCCTTTTTCACCATAGCCCTCTATGGGCTTCCAAATATCACTTTGCCAATTCCACAAGAACTGTCTTAGCGAAAGGCTTCTTGAAGGGAAAGCTGTAACTCTGTGAGATGATTTCACAGAACACAAAGAAGTTTTTCAGAAAGCTTCTTTCTCTTTGTTATTGGCGGATATTTCCTTTGGATCTATAGTTTTCAAAGGGATCCGAAATATCTGTTCTCAGATTCCACAGAAATAAGGCTAGCAAAGAGATCTACGAAACACAGATGTAACTCTGTGAGATGAATTCAGAGAACACTAAGAAATTTCTCAGAAAGCTTCTTTCCAGATTTCATCTGAGGATATTTCCTTTTTCACCATAGCCCTCTATGGGCTTCCAAATATCACTTTGCCAATTCCACAAGAACAGACTTAGCTAAAGGCTTCTGGAGGGGAAAGCTGTAACTCTGTGAGATGATTTCACAGAACACAAAGAAGTTTCTCAGAAAGCTTCTTTTCTTTGTTATCGGAGGATATTTCCTTTGGCCCTATAGTCTTCAAAGGGATCCGAATAATCTGTTCTCAGATTCCACAGAAATAAGGCTAGCAAAGAGATCCACGAAATACCGATGTAACTCTGAGAGTGGAAGTCACACATCACAGAGCAGTTTCTCAGAAAGCTTCTTTCCACATTTCATCTGAGGATATTTCCTTTTTCACCATAGCCCTCTATGGGCTTCCAAATATCACTTTGCCAATTCCACAAGAACTGTCTTAGCGAAAGGCTTCTTGAGGGGAAAGCTGTAACTCTGTGAGATGATTTCACAGAACACAGAGAAGTTTCTCAGAAAGCTTCTTTCTCTTTGTTATCGGAGGATATTTCCTTTGGCCCTATAGTCTTCAAAGGGATCCGAAATATCTGTTCTCAGATTCCACAGAAATAAGGCTAGCAAAGAGATCTACGAAACACAGATGTAACTCTGTGAGATGAATTCACAGAACACTAAGCAGTTTCTCAGAAAGCTTCTTTCCAGATTTCATCGGAAGATATTTTCTTTTTCACCATAGCCCTCTATGGGCTTCCAAATATCACTTTGCCAGTTCCACAAGAACTGTCTTAGCGAAAGGCTTCTTTAGGGGAAAGCTGTAACTCTGGAGATGATTTCACAGAACACAAAGAAGTTTCTCAGAAAGCTTCTTTCTCTTTGTTATCGGAGGATATTTCCTTTGGCCCTATAGTCTTCAAAGGGATCCGAAATATCTGTTCTCAGATTCCACAGAAATAAGGCTAGCAAAGATATCTACGAAACACAGATGTAACTCTGTGAGACGAATTCACAGAACACTAAGCAGTTTCTCAGAAAGCTACTTTCCAGATTTCATCTGAGGATATTTCCTTTTTCACCATAGCCCTCTATGGGCTTCCAAATATCACTTTTCCAATTCCACAAGAACTGTCTTAGCGAAAGGCTTCTTGAGGGGAAAGCTGTAACTCTGTGAGATGATTTCACAGAACACAAAGAAGTTTCTCAGAAAGCTTCTTTCTCTTTGTTATCGGAGGATATTTCCTTTGGCCGTGTAGTCTTCAAAGGGATCCGAAATATCTGTTCTCAGATTCCACAGATATAAGGCTAGCAAAGAGATCTACGAAACACAGATGTATCTCTGTGAGATGAATTCACAGAACACTAACCAGTTTCTCAGAAAGCTTCTTTCCAGATTTCATCTGAGGATATTTTCTTTTTCACCATAGCCCTCTATGGGCTTCCAAATATCACTTTGCCAATTCCAGAAGAACTGTCTTAGCGAAAGGCTTCTTGAGGGGAAAGCTGTAACTCTGTGAGATGATTTCACAGAACACAAGGAAGTTTCTCAGAAAGCTGCTTTCTTTTGTTAGCGGAGGATATTTCCTTTGGCCCTATAGTCTTCAAAGGGATCCGAAATATATGTTCTCAGATTACAAAGAAATAAGGCTAGCAAAGAGATCTACGAAACAGAGATGTAACTCTGTCAGATAAATTTACGGAACACTAAGCAGTTTCTCAGAAAGCTTCTTTCCAGATTTCATCTGAGGATATATCCTTTTTCACCATAGCCCTCTATGGGCTTCCAAATATCACTTTGCCAATTCCACAAGAACTGTCTTAGCGAAAGGCTTCCTGAGGAGAAAGCTGTAACTCTGTGAGATGGTTTCACAGAACACAAAGAAGTTTCTCAGAAAGCTTCTTTCTCTTTGTTATCGGAGGATATTTCCTTTGGCCCTTTAGTCTTCAAAGGGAACCGAAATATCTGTTCTCAGATTCCACAGAAATAAGGCTAGCAAAGAGATCTACGAAACACAGATGTAACTCTGTGATATGAATTCACAGAACACTAAGCAGTTTCTCAGAAAGCTTCTTTCCAGATTTCATCTGAGGATATTTCCTTTTTCACCATAGCCCTCTATGGGCTTCCAAATATCACTTTGCCAATTCCACAAGAACTGTCTTAGCGAAAGGGTTCTTGAGGAGAAAGCTGTAACTCTGTGAGATGATTTCGGAGAACACAAAGATGTTTCGCATAAAGCTTCTTTCTCTTTGTTATCGGAGGATATTTCTTTGGCCCTATAGTCTTCAAAGGGATCGGAAATATCTGTTCTCAGATTCCACAGAAATAAGGCTAGCAAAGAGATCTACGAAACGCAGATGTAACTCTGTGAGATGAATTCACAGAACACTAAGCAGTTTCTCAGAAGCTTCTTTCCAGATTTCATCAGAGGATATTTCCATTTTCACCATAGCCCTCTATGTGCTTCCAAATATCACTTTGCCAATTCCACAAGAACTGTCTTAACGAAAGGCTTCTTGAGGGGAAAGCTGTAACTCTGTGAGATGATTTCACAGAACACAAAGAAGTTTCTCAGAAAGCTTCTTTCTCTTTGTTATCGGAGGATATTTCCTTTGGCCCTATAGTCTTCAAAATGATCCGAAATATCTGTTCTCAGATTCCACAGAAAGAAGGCTAGCAAAGAGATCCACGAAATACTGATGTAAATCGATGAGTGGAAGTCACACATCACAGAACAGTTTCTCAGAAAGCTTCTTTCCAGATTTCATCTGAGGATATTTCCTTTTTCAACATAGCCCTCTATGGGCTTCCAAATATCACTTGGCCAATTCCCCAAGAACTGTCTCAGCGAAAGGCTTCTTGAGGAGAAAGCTGTAACTCTGTGAGATGATTTCACAGAACACAAAGAAGTTTCTCAGAAAGCTTCTTTCTCTTTGTTATCGGAGGATATTTCCTTTGGCCCTCTAGTCTTCAAAGGGATCCGAAATATCTGTTCTCAGATTCCACAGAAAGAAGGCTAGCAAAGAGATCTACGAAACACAGATGTAACTCTGTGAGATGAATTCACAGAACACTAAGCAGTTTCTCAGAAAGCTTCTTTCCAGATTTCATCTGAGGATATTTCCTTTTTCACCATAGCCCTCTATGGGCTTCCAAATATCACTTTGCCAATTCCACAAGAACTGTCTTAGCGAAAGGCTTCTTGAGGGGAAAGCTGTAACTCTGTGAGATGATTTCACAGAACACAAAGAAGTTTCTCAGAAAGCTTCTTTCTCTTTGTTATCGTAGGATATTTCCTTTGGCCCTATAGTCTTCAAAGGATCCGAAATATCTGTTCTCAGATTCCACAGAAATAAGGCTAGCAAAGAGATCTACGAAACACAGATGTAACTCTGTGAGATGAATTCACGGAACACTAAGCAGTTTCTCAGAAAGCTTCTTTCCAGATTTCATCTGAGGATAATTTCTTTTTCAACATAGCCCTCTATGGGCTTCCAAATATCACTTTGCCAATTCCACAAGAACTGTCTTAGCGAAAGTCTTCTTGAGGGGAAAGCTGTAACTCTGTGAGATGATTTCACAGAACACAAAGAAGTTTCTCAGAAAGCTTCTTTCTCTTTGTTATCGGAGGATATTTCCTTTTGCCCTATAGTCTTCAATAGGATCCGAAATATCTGTTCTCAGATTCCACAGAAATAAGGCTAGCAAAGAGATCTACGAAACACAGATGTAACTCTGTGAGATGAATTCACAGAACACTAAGTAGTTTCTCAGAAAGCGTCTTTCCAGATTTCATCTGAGGATATTTAATTTTTCACCATAGCCCTCTATGGGCTTCCAAATATCACTTTGCCAATTCCACAAGAACTGTCTTAGCGAAAGGCTTCGTGAGGCAAAGCTGTAACTCTGTGATATGATTTCACAGAACACAAAGAAGTTTCTCAGAAAGCTTCTTTCTCTTTGTTATCGGAGGATATTTCCTTTGGCCCTATAGTCTTCAAAGGGATCCGAAATATCTGTTCTCAGATTCCACAGAAATAAGGCTAGCAAAGAGATCCACGAAATACTGATGTAACTCTGTGAGTGGAAGTCACACATCACAGAGCAGTTTCTAAGAAAGCTTCTTTCCAGATTTCATCTGAGGATATTTCCTTTTTTACCATAGCCCTCTATGGGCTTCCAAATATCACTTTGCCAATGCCACGAGAACTGTCTTAGCGAAAGGGTTCTTGAGGAGAAAGCTGTAACTCTGTGAGATGACTTCGGAGAACACAAAGATGTTTCTCATAAAGCTTCTTTCTCTTTGTTATCGGAGGATATTTCTTTGGCCATATAGTCTTCAAAGGGATCCGAAATATCTGTTCTCAGATTCCACAGAAATAACGCTAGCAAAGAGATCTACGAAACACAGATGTAACTCTGTGAGATGAATTCACAGAACACTAAGCAGTTTCTCAGAAAGCCTCTTTCCAGATTTCATCTGGGGATATATCCTATTTCACCATAGCCCTCTAAGGGCTTTGAAATATCACTTTGCCAATTCCACAAGAACTGTCTTAGCGAAAGGCTTCTTGAGGGAAGAGCTGTAACTCTGGAGATGATTTCACAGAACACAAAGAAGTTTCTCAGAAAGCTTCTTTCTCTTAGTTATCGGAGGATATTTAATTTGGCCCTATAGTCTTCAAAGGGATCCGAAATGTCTGTTCTCAGATTCCACAGAAATAAGGCTAGCAAAGAGATACACGAAATACAGATGTAACTCTGACAGTGGAAGTCACACATCACAGAGCAGTTTCTCAGAGAGCTTATTTCCAGATTTCCTCTGAGGATATTTCCTTTTTCAAAATAGCACTCTATGGGCTTCCAAATATCACTTTGCCAATTCCACAAGAACTGTCTTAGCGATAGGCTTCTTGAGGGGAAAGCTGTAACTCTGTGAGATGATTTCACAGAACACAAAGAAGTTTCTCAGAAAGCTTCTTTCTCTTTGTTATCGGAGGATATTTCCTTTTGTCCTATAGTCTTCAAAGGGATCCGAAATATCTGTTCTCAGATTCCACAGAAATAAGGCTAGCAAAGAGATCTGCGAAACACAGATGTAACTCTGTGAGATGAATTCACAGAACACTAAGCAGTTTCTCAGAAGGATTCTTTCCAGATTTCATCTGAGGATATTTCCTTTTTCACCATAGCCCTCTATGGGCTTCCAAATATCACTTTGCCAATTCCACAAGAACTGTCTTAGCGAAAGGCTTCTTGAGGGGAAAGCTGTAACTCTGTGAGATGATTTCACAGAACACAAAGAAGTTTCTCAGAAAGCTTCTTTCTCTTAGTTATCGGAGGATATTTCCTTTTGCCCTATAGTCTTCAAAGGGATCCGAAATATCTGTTCTGAGATTCCACAGAAATAAGGCTAGCAAAGAGATCTACCAAACACAGATGTAACTCTGTGAGATGAATTCACAGAACACTAAGCAGATTCTCAGAAAGCTTCTTTCTAGATTTCATCTGAGGATATTTAATTTTTCAGATAGCCCTCTATGGGCTTCCAAATATCACTTTGCCAATTCCACAAGAACTGTCTTAGCGAAAGGCTTCGTGAGGCAAAGCTGTAACTCTGTGATATGATTTCACAGAACACAAAGAAGTTTCTCAGAAAGCTTCTTTCTCTTTGTTATCGGAGGATATTTCCTTTGGCCCTATAGTCTTCAAAGGGATCCGAAATATCTGTTCTCAGATTCCACAGAAATAAGGCTAGCAAAGAGATCCACGAAATACTGATGTAACTCTGTGAGTGGAAGTCACACATCACAGAGCAGTTTCTAAGAAAGCTTCTTTCCAGATTTCATCTGAGGATATTTCCTTTTTCACCATAGCCCTCTATGGGCTTCCAAATATCACTTTGCCAATGCCACGAGAACTGTCTTAGCGAAAGGGTTCTTGAGGTGAAAGCTGTAACTCTGTGAGATGATTTCGAAGAACACAAAGATGTTTCTCATAAAGCTTCTTTCTCTTTTTTATCGGAGGATATTTCTTTGGCCCTATAGTCTTCAAAGGGATCCGAAATATCTGTTCTCAGATTCCACAGAAATAAGGCTAGCAAAGAGATCTACGAAACACAGATGTAACTCTGTGAGATGAATTCACAGAACACTAAGCAGTTTCTCAGAAAGCTTCTTTCCAGATTTCATCTGAGGATATATCCTTTTTCACCATAGCCCTCTATGGGCTTTGAAATATCACTTTGCAATTTCCACAAGAACTGTCTTAGCGAAAGGCTTCTTGAGGGGAGAGCTGTAACTCTGGAGATGATTTCACAGAACACAAAGAAGTTTCTCAGAAAGCTTCTTTCTCTTAGTTATCGGAGGATATTTAATTTGGCCCTATAGTCTTCAAAGGGATCCGAAATGTCTGTTCTCAGATTCCACAGAAATAAGGCTAGCAAAGAGATACACGAAATACAGATGTAACTCTGAGAGTGGAAATCACACATCACAGAGCAGTTTCTCAGAGAGCTTATTTCCAGATTTCCTCTGACGATATTTCCTTTTTCAACATAGCCCTCTATGGGCTTCCAAATATCACATTGCCAATTCCACAAGAACTGTCTTAGCGAAAGGCTTCTTGAGGGGAAAGCTGTAACTCTGTGAGATGATTTCACAGAACACAAAGAAGTTTCTCAGAAAACTTCTTTCTCTTTGTTATCGGAGGATATTTCCTTTGGCCCTATAGTCTTCAAAGGGATCCGAAATATCTGTTCTCAGATTCCACAGAAATAAGGCTAGCAAAGAGATCTGCGAAACACAGATTTAACTCTGTGAGATGAATTCACAGAACACTAAGCAGTTTCTCAGAAGGCTTCTTTCCAGATTTCATCTGAGGATATTTCCTTTTTCACCATAGCCCTCTATGGGCTTCCAAATATCACTTTGCCAATTCCACAAGAACTGTCTTAGCGAAAGGCTTCGTGAGGCAAAGCTGTAACTCTGTGATATGATTTCATAGAACACAAAGAAGTTTCTCAGAAAGCTTCTTTCTCTTTATTATCGGAGGATATTTCCTTTGGCCCTATAGTCTTCAAAGGGATCCGAAATATCTGTTCTCAGATTCCACAGAAATAAGGCTAGCAAAGAGATCCACGAAATACTGATGTAACTCTGTGAGTGGAAGTCACACATCACAGAGCAGTTTCTAAGAAAGCTTCTTTCCAGATATCATCTGAGGATATTTCCTTTTTCACCATAGCCCTCTATGGGCTTCCAAATATCACTTTGCCAATGCCATGAGAACTGTCTTAGCGAAAGGGTTCTTGAGGAGAAAGCTGTAACTCTGTGAGATCATTTCGGAGAACACAAAGATGTTTCTCATAAAGCTTCTTTCTCTTTGTTATCGGAGGATATTTCTTTGGCCCTATAGTCTTCAAAGGGATCCGAAATATCTGCTCTCAGATTCCACAGAAATAAGGCTCGCAAAGAGATCTACGAAACGCAGATGTAACTCTGTGAGATGAATTCACAGAACACTAAGCAGTTTCTCAGATAGCTTCTTTACAGATTTCATCTGAGGATATTTCCATTTTCACCATAGCCCTCTATGGGCTTCCAAATATCACTTTGCCAATTCCACAAGAACTGTCTTAGCGAAAGGCTTCTTGAGGGGAAAGCTGTAACTCTGTGAGATGATTTCACAGAACACAAAGAAGTTTCTCAGAAAGCTTCTTTCTCTTTGTTATCGGAGGATATTTCCTTTGGCCCTATAGTCTTCAAAGGGATCCGAAATATCTGTTCTCAGATTCCACAGAAATAAGGCTAGCAAAGAGATCTACGAAACACAGATGTAACTCTGTGAGATGAATTCACGGAACACTAAGCAGTTTCTCAGAAAGCTTCTTTCCAGATTTCATCTGAGGATAATTCCTTTTTCAACATAGACCTCTATGGGCTTCCAAATATCACTTTGCCAATTCCACAAGAACTGTCTTAGCGAAAGTCTTCTTGAGGGGAAAGCTGTAACTCTGTGAGATGATTTCACAGAACACAAAGAAGTTTCTCAGAAAGCTTCTTTCTCTTTGTTATCGGAGGATATTTCCTTTTGCCCTATAGTCTTCAATAGGATCCGAAATATCTGTTCTCAGATTCCACAGAAATAAGGCTAGCAAAGAGATCTACGAAACACAGATGTAACTCTGTGAGATGAATTCACAGAACACTAAGTAGTTTCTCAGAAAGCTTCTTTCCAGATTTCATCTGAGGATATTTAATTTTTCACCATAGCCCTCTATGGGCTTCCAAATATCACTTTGCCAATTCCACAAGAACTGTCTTAGCGAAAGGCTTCGTGAGGCAAAGCTGCAACTCTGTGATATGATTTCACAGAACACAAAGAAGTTTCTCAGAAAGCTTCTTTCTCTTTGTTATCGGAGGATATTTCCTTTGGCCCTATAGTCTTCAAAGGGATCCGAAATATCTGTTCTCAGATTCCACAGAAATAAGGCTAGCAAAGACATCCACGAAATACTGATGTAACTCTGTGAGTGGAAGTCACACATCACAGAGCAGTTTCTAAGAAAGCTTCTTTCCAGATTTCATCTGAGGATATTTCCTTTTTCACCATAGGCCTCTATGGGCTTCCAAATATCACTTTGCCAATGCCACGAGAACTGTCTTAGCGAAAGGGTTCTTGAGGAGAAAGCTGTAACTCTGTGATATGCTTTCGGAGAACACAAAGATGTTTCTCATAAAGCTTCTTTCTCTTAGTTATCGGAGGATATTTAATTTGGCACTATAGTCTTCAAAGGGATCCGAAATGTCTGTTCTCAGATTCCACAGGAATAAGGCTAGCAGAGAGATACACGAAATACAGATGTAACTCTGAGAGTGGAAGTCACACATCACAGAGCAGTTTCTCAGAGAGCTTATTTCCAGATTTCCTCTGAGGATATTTCCTTTTTCAACATAGCCCTCTATGGGCTTCCAAATATCACATTGCCAATTCCACAAGAACTGTCTTAGCGAAAGGCTTCTTGAGGGGAAAGCTGTAACTCTGTGAGATGATTTCACAGAACACAAAGAAGTTTCTCAGAAAGCTTCTTTCTCTTTGTTATCGGAGGATATTTCCTTTTGCCCTATAGTCTTCAAAGGGATCTGAAATATCTGTTCTCAGATTCCACAGAAATAAGGCTAGCAAAGAGATCTGCGAAATACAGATGTAACTCTGTGAGATGAATTCACAGAACACTAAGCAGTTTCTCAGAAGGCTTCTTTCCAGATTTCATCTGAGGATATTTCCTTTTTCACCATAGCCCTCTATGGGCTTCCAAATATCACTTTGCCAATTCCACAAGAACTGTCGTAGCGAAAGGCTTCTTGAGGGGAAAGCTGTAACTCTGTGAGATGATTTCACAGAACACAAAGAAGTTTCTCAGAAAGCTTCTTTCTCTTTGTTATCGGAGGATATTTCCTTTGGCCCTATAGTCTTCAAAGGGATCCGAAATATCTGTTCTCAGATTCCACAGAAATAAGTCTAGCAAAGAGATCTACGAAACACAGATGTAACTCTGTGAGATGAATTCACGGAACACTAAGGAGTTTCTCAGAAAGCTTCTTTCCAGATTTCATCTGAGGATATTTCCTTTTTCAACATAGCCCTCTATGGGATTCCAAATATCACTTTGCCAATTCCACAAGAACTGTCTTAGAGAAAGTCTTCTTGAGGGGATAGCTGTAACTCTGTGAGATGATTTCACAGAACACAAAGAAGTTTCCCAGAAATCTTCTTTCTCTTTGTTATCGGAGGATATTTCCTTTTGCCCTATAGTCTTCAAAGGGATCCGAAATATCTGTTCTCAGATTCCACAGAAATAAGGCTAGCAAAGAGATCTACGAAACACAGATGTAACTCTGTGAGATGAATTCACAGAACACTAAGCAGTTTCTCAGAAAGCTTCTTTCCAGATTTCATCTGAGGATATTTCCTTTTTCACCATAGCCCTCTATGGGCTTCCAAATATCACTTTGCCAATTCCACAAGAACTGTCTTAGCGAAAGGCTTCTTGAGGGGGAAGTTGTAACTCTGTGAGATGATTTCAGGGAACACAAAGAAGTTTCTCAGAAAGCTTCTTTCTCTTTGTTATCGGGGGATATTTCCTTTGGCCCTATAGTCTTCAAAGGGATCCGAAATATCTGTTCTCAGATTCCACAGAAAAAAGGCTAGCAAAGAGATCTACGAAATACAGATGTAACTCTGAGAGTGGAAGTCACACATCACAGAGCAGTTTCTCAGAAAGCTTCTTTCCAGATTTCATCTGAGGATATTTCCTTTTTCAACATAGCCCTCTATGGGCTTCCAAATATCACTTTGCCAATTCCACAATAACTGTCTTAGCGAAAGGCTTCTTGAGCGGAAAGCTATAACTCTGTGAGATGATTTCACAGAACACAAAGAAGTTTCTCAGAAAGCTTCTTTCTCTTTGTTATCGGAGGATATTTCCTTTGGCCCTATATTCTTCAAAGGGATCCGAAATATCTGTTCTCAGATTCCACAGAAATAAGGCTAGCAAAGAGATCTACGAAACACAGATGTAACTCTGTGAGATGAATTCACAGAACACTAAGCAGTTTCTCAGAAAGCTTCTTTCCAGATTTCATCTGAGGATATTTCCTTTATCACCATAGCCCTCTATGGGCTTCCAAATATCACTTTGCCAATTCCACAAGAACTGTCTTAGCGAAAGGCTTCTTGAGGGGAAAGCTGTAACTCTGTGAGATGATTTCACAGAACACAAAGAAGTTTCTCAGAAAGCTTCTTTCTCTTTGTTATCGGAGGATATTTCCTTTTGCCCTATAGTCTTCAAAGGGATCCGAAATATCTGTTCTCAGATTCCACAGAAATAAGGCTAGCAAAGAGATCTGCGAAACACAGATGTAACACTGTGAGATGAATTCACAGAACACTAAGCAGTTTCTCAGAAGGCTTCTTTCCAGATTTCATCTGAGGATATTTCCTTTTTCACCATAGCCCTCTATGGGCTTCCAAATATCACTTTGCCAATTCCACAAGAACTGTCTTAGCGAAAGGCTTCTTGAGGGGAAAGCTGTAACTCTGTGAGATGATTTCACAGAACACAAAGAAGTTTCTCAGAAAGCTTCTTTCTCTTAGTTATCGGAGGATATTTAATTTGGCCCTATAGTCTTCAAAGGGATCCGAAATGTCTGTTCTCAGATTCCACAGAAATAAGGGTAGCAAAGTGATACACGAAATACAGATGTAACTCTGAGAGTGGAAGTCACACATCACAGAGCAGTTTCTCAGAGAGCTTTTTTCCAGATTTCCTCTGAGGATATTTCCTTTTTCAACATAGCCCTCTATGGGCTTCCAAATATCACTTTGCCAATTCCACAAGAACTGTCTTAGCGAAAGGCTTCTTGAGGGGAAAGCTGTAAGTCTGTGAGATGATTTCACAGAACACAAAGAAGTTTCTCAGAAAGCTTCTTTCTCTTTGTTATCGGAGGATATTTCCTTTGGTCCTATAGTCTTCAAAGGGATCCGAAATATCTGTTCTCAGATTCCACAGAAAAAAGGCTAGCAAAGAGATCTACGAAACACAGATGTAACTCTGTGAGATGAATTCACAGAACACTAAGCAGTTTCTCAGAAAGCTTCTTTCCAGATTTCGTCTGAGGATATTTCCTTTTTCACCATAGCCCTCTATGGGCTTCCAAATATCACTTTGCCAATTCCACAAGAACTGTCTTAGCGAAAGGCTTCTTAAGGGGAAAGCTGTAACTCTGTGAGATGATTTCACAGAACACAAAGAAGTTTCTCAGAAAGCTTCTTTCTCTTTGTTATCAGAGGATATTTCCTTTTGCCCTATAGTCTTCAAAGGGATCTGAAATATCTGTTCTCAGATTCCACAGAAATAAGGCTAGCAAAGAGATCTACGAAACACAGATGTAACTCTGTGAGATGAATTCACGGAACACTAAGCAGTTTCTCAGAAAGCGTCTTTCCAGATTTCATCTGAGGATATTTCCTTTTTCAACATAGCCCTCTATGGGCTTCCAAATATCACTTTGCCAATTCCACAAGAACTGTCTTAGCGAAAGTCTTCTTGAGGGGAAAGCTGTAACTCTGTGAGATGATTTCACAGAACACAAAGAAGTTTCTCAGAAAGCTTCTTTCTCTTTGTTATCGGAGGATATTTCCTTTGGCCATATAGTCTTCAAAGGGATCCGAAATATCTGTGCTCAGATTCCACAGAAATAAGGCTAGCAAAGAGATCTACGAAACACACATGTAACACTGTGAGATGAATTCACAGAACAGTAAGCAGTTTCTCAGAAAGCTTCTTTCCAGATTTCATCTGAGGATATTTAATTTTTCACCATAGCCCTCTATGGGCTTCCAAATATCACTTTCCCAATTCCAGAAGAACTGTCTTAGCGAAAGGCTTCGAGAGGCAAAGCTGTAACTCTGTGATATGATTTCACAGAACACAAAGAAGTTTCTCAGAAAGCTTCTTTCTCTTTGTTATCGGAGGATATTTCCTTTTGCCCTATAGTCTTCAAAGGGATCCGAAATATCTGTTCTCAGATTCCACAGAAATAAGGCTAGCAAAGAGATCTGCGAAACACAGATGTAACACTGTGAGATGAATTCACAGAACACTAAGCAGTTTCTCAGAAGGCTTCTTTCCAGATTTCATCTGAGGATATTTCCTTTTTCACCATAGCCCTCTATGGGCTTCCAAATATCACTTTGCCAATTCCACAAGAACTGTCTTAGCGAAAGGCTTCTTGAGGGGAAAGCTGTAAATCGGTGAGATGATTTCACAGAACACAAAGAAGTTTCTCAGAAAGCTTCTTTCTCTTTGTTATCGGAGGATATTTCCTTTGGCCCTATAGTCTTCAAAGGGATCCGAAATATCTGTTCTCAGATTCCACAGAAATAAGGCTAGCAAAGAGATCTACGAAACACAGATGTAACTCAGTGAGATGAATTCACGGAACACTAAGGAGTTTCTCAGAAAGCTTCTTTCCAGATTTCATCTGAGGATATTTGCTTTTTCAACATAGCCCTCTAAGGGTTCCAAATATCACTTTGCCAATTCCACAAGAACTGTCTTAGCGAAAGTCTTCTTGAGGGGATAGCTGTAACTCTGTGAGATGATTTCACAGAACACAAAGAAGTTTCTCAGAAAGTTTCTTTCTCTTTGTTATCGGAGGATATTTCCTTTTGCCCTATAGTCTACAAAGGGATCCGAAATATCTGTTCTCAGATTCCACAGAAATAAGGCTAGCAAAGAGATCTACGAAACACAGATGTAACTCTGTGAGATGAATTCACAGAACACTAAGCAGTTTCTCAGAAAGCTTCTTTCCAGATTTCATCTGAGGATATTTAATTTTTCACCATAGCCTTCTATGGGCTTCCAAATATCACTTTGCCAATTCCACAAGAACTGTCTTAGCGAAAGGCTTCGTGAGGCAAAGCTGTAACTCTGTGATATGATTTCACAGAACACAAAGAACTTTCTCAGAAAGCTTCTTTATCTTTGTAATCGGAGGATATTTCCTTTGGCCCTATAGTCTTCAAAGGGATCCGAAATATCTGTTCTCAGATTCCACAGAAATAAGGCTAGCAAAGAGATCCACGAAATACTGATGTAACTCTGAGAGTGGAAGTCACACATCACAGAGCAGTTTCTCAGAAAGCTTCTTTCCAGATTTCATCTGAGGATATTTCCTTTTTCACCATAGCCCTCTATGGGCTTCCAAATATCACTTTGCCAATTCCACAAGAACTGTCTTAGCGAAAGGCTTCTTGAGGGGAAAGCTGTAACTCTGTGAGATGATTTCACAGAACACAAAGAAGTTTCTCAGAAAGCTTCTTTCTCTTTGTTATCGGAGGATATTTCCTTTTGCCCTATAGTCTTCAAAGGGATCCGAAATATCTGTTCTCAGATTCCACAGAAATAAGGCTAGCAAAGAGATCTGCGAAACACAGATGTAACACTGTGAGATGAATTCACAGAACACTAAGCAGTTTCTCAGAAGGCTTCTTTCCAGATTTCATCTGAGGATATTTCCTTTTTCACCATAGCCCTCTATGGGCTTCCAAATATCACTTTGCCAATTCCACAAGAACTGTCTTAGCGAAAGGCTTCTTGAGGGGAAAGCTGTAACTCTGTGAGATGATTTCACAGAACACAAAGAAGTTTCTCAGAAAGCTTCTTTCTCTTAGTTATCGGAGGATATTTAATTTGGCCCTATAGTCTTCAAAGGGATCCGAAATGTCTGTTCTCAGATTCCACAGAAATAAGGGTAGCAAAGTGATACACGAAATACAGATGTAACTCTGAGAGTGGAAGTCACACATCACAGAGCAGTTTCTCAGAGAGCTTATTTCCAGATTTCCTCTGAGGATATTTCCTTTTTCAACATAGCCCTCTATGGGCTTCCAAATATCACTTTGCCAATTCCACAAGAACTGTCTTAGCGAAAGGCTTCTTGAGGGGAAAGCTGTAAGTCTGTGAGATGATTTCACAGAACACAAAGAAGTTTCTCAGAAAGCTTCTTTCTCTTTGTTATCGGAGGATATTTCCTTTGGTCCTATAGTCTTCAAAGGGATCCGAAATATCTGTTCTCAGATTCCACAGAAAAAAGGCTAGCAAAGAGATCTACGAAACACAGATGTAACTCTGTGAGATGAATTCACAGAACACTAAGCAGTTTCTCAGAAAGCTTCTTTCCAGATTTCGTCTGAGGATATTTCCTTTTTCACCATAGCCCTCTATGGGCTTCCAAATATCACTTTGCCAATTCCACAAGAACTGTCTTAGCGAAAGGCTTCTTAAGGGGAAAGCTGTAACTCTGTGAGATGATTTCACAGAACACAAAGAAGTTTCTCAGAAAGCTTCTTTCTCTTTGTTATCAGAGGATATTTCCTTTTGCCCTATAGTCTTCAAAGGGATCTGAAATATCTGTTCTCAGATTCCACAGAAATAAGGCTAGCAAAGAGATCTACGAAACACAGATGTAACTCTGTGAGATGAATTCACGGAACACTAAGCAGTTTCTCAGAAAGCGTCTTTCCAGATTTCATCTGAGGATATTTCCTTTTTCAACATAGCCCTCTATGGGCTTCCAAATATCACTTTGCCAATTCCACAAGAACTGTCTTAGCGAAAGTCTTCTTGAGGGGAAAGCTGTAACTCTGTGAGATGATTTCACAGAACACAAAGAAGTTTCTCAGAAAGCTTCTTTCTCTTTGTTATCAGAGGATATTTCCTTTTGCCATATAGTCTTCAAAGGGATCCGAAATATCTGTGCTCAGATTCCACAGAAATAAGGCTAGCAAAGAGATCTACGAAACACACATGTAACACTGTGAGATGAATTCACAGAACAGTAAGCAGTTTCTCAGAAAGCTTCTTTCCAGATTTCATCTGAGGATATTTAATTTTTCACCATAGCCCTCTATGGGCTTCCAAATATCACTTTCCCAATTCCAGAAGAACTGTCTTAGCGAAAGGCTTCGAGAGGCAAAGCTGTAACTCTGTGATATGATTTCACAGAACACAAAGAAGTTTCTCAGAAAGCTTCTTTCTCTTTGTTATCGGAGGATATTTCCTTTGGCCCTATAGTCTTCAAAGGGATCCGAAATATCTGTTCTCAGATTCCACAGAAATAAGGCTAGCAAAGAGATCTACGAAACACAGATGTAACTCGGTGAGATGAATTCACAGAACACTAAGCAGTTTCTCAGAAAGCTTCTTTCCAGATTTCCTCTGAGGATATTTCCTTTTTCACCATAGCCCTCTATGGGCTTCCAAATATCACTGCCAATTCCACAAGAACTGTCTAAGCGAAAGGCTTCGTGAGGCAAAGCTGTAACTCTGTGATATGATTTCACAGAACACAAAGAAGTTTCTCAGAAAGCTTCTTTCTCTTTGTTATCGTAGGATATTTCCTTTGGCCCTATAGTCTTCAAAGGGATCCGAAATATCTGTTCTCAGATTCCACAGAAATAAGGCTAGCAAAGAGATCCACGAAATACTGATGTAACTCTGTGAGTGGAAGTCACACATCACAGAGCAGTTTCTAAGAAAGCTTCTTTCCAGATTTCATCTGAGGATATTTCCTTTTTCACCCTAGCCCTCTATGGGCTTCCAAATATCACTTTGCCAATGCCACGAGAACTGTCTTAGCGAAAGGGTTCTTGAGGAGAAAGCTGTAACTCTGTGAGATGATTTCGGAGAACACAAAGATGTTTCTCATAAAGCTTCTTTCTTTTTGTTATCGGAGGATATTTCTTTGGCCCTATAGTCTTCAAAGGGATCCGAAATATCTGTTCTCAGATTCCACAGAAATAAGGCTAGCAAAGAGATCTACGAAACACAGATGTAACTCTGTGAGATGAATTAACAGAACAGTAAGCAATTTCTCAGAAAGCATCCTTCCAGATTTCATCTGAGGATATTTCCTTTTTCACCATAGCCCTCTATGGGCTTCCAAATATCACTTTGCCAATTCCACAAGAACTGTCGTAGCGAAAGGCTTCTTGAGGGGAAAGCTGTAACTCTGGAGATGATTTCACAGAACACAAAGAAGTTTCTCAGAAAGCTTCTTTCTCTTTGTTATCGGAGCATATTTCCTTTTGCAATATAGTCTTCAAAGGGATCCGAAATATCTGTTCTCTGATTCCACAAAAATAAGGCTAGCAAAGAGTTCCACGAAATACAGATGTAACTCTGAGAGTGGAAGTCACACATCACAGAGCAGTTTCTCAGAAAGCTTCTTACCAGATTACATCTGAGGATATTTCCTTTTTCACCATAGCCCTCTATGGGCTTCCAAATATCACTTTGTCAATTCCACAAAACTGTCTTAGCGAAAGGCTTCTTGAGGGGAAAGCTGTAACTCTGTGAGATGATTTCACAGAACACAAAGAAGTTTCTCAGAAAGCTTCTTTCTCTTTGTTATCGGAGGATATTTCCTTTGGCCCTATAGTCTTCAAAGGGATCCGAAATATCTGTTCTCAGATTCCACAGAAATAAGGCTAGCAAAGAGATCTAAGAAACACAGATGTAACTCTGTGAGATGAATTCACAGAACACTAAGCAGTTTCTCAGAAAGCTTCTTTCCAGATTTCATCTGAGGATATTTCCTTTTTCACCATAGCCCTCTATGGACTTCCAAATATCACTTTGTCAATTCCACAAGAACTGTCTTAGCGAAAGGCTTCTTGAGGGGAAAGCTGTAACTCTGTGAGATGATTTCACAGAACACAAAGAAGTTTCTCAGAAAGCTTCTTTCTCTTTGTTATCGGAGGATATTTCCTTTGGCCCTATAGTCTTCAAAGGGATCCGAAATATCTGTTCTCAGATTCCAGAGAAATAAGGCTAGTAAAGAGATCTATGAAACACAGATGTAACTCTGTGAGATAAATTCACAGAACACTAAGCAGTTTCTCAGAAATCTTCTTTCCAGATTTCATATGAGGATATTTCCTTTTTCACCATAGCCCTCTAAGGGCTTCCAAATATCACTTTGCCAATTCCACAAGAACTGTCTAAGCGAAAGGCTTCTTGAGGAGAAAGCTGTAACTCTGTGAGATGATTTCACAGAACACAAAGAAGTTTCTCAGAAAGCTTCTTTCTCTTTGTTATCGGAGGATATTTCCTTTGGCCCTATAGTCTTCAAAGGGATCCGAAATATCTATTCTCAGATTCCACAGAAATAAGACTAGCAAAGAGATCCATGAAATACTAATGTAAATCTGGGAGTGGAAGTCACACATCACAGAACAGTTTCTCAGAAAGCTTCTTTCCAGATTTCATCTGAGGATATTTCCTTTTTCACCATAGCACTCTAAGGGCTTCCAAATATCACTTTGCCAATTCCACAAGAACTGTCTTAGCGAAAGGCTTCTTGAGGAGAAAGCTGTAACTCTGTGAGATGATTTCACAGAACACAAAGAAGTTTCTCAGAAAGCTTCTTTCTCTTTGTTATCGGAGGATATTTCCTTTGGCCCTATAGTCTTCAAAGGGATCCGAAATATCTGTTCTCAGATTCCACAAAAATAAGGCTAGCAAAGAGGTCTACGAAACACAGATGTAACTCTGTGAGATGAATTAACAGAACAGTAAGCAATTTCTCAGAAAGCATCTTTCCAGATTTCATCTGAGGATATTTCCTTTTTCACCATAGCCCTCTATGGGCTTCCAAATATCACTTTGCCAATTCCACAAGAACTGTCGTAGCGAAAGGCTTCTTGAGGGGAAAGCTGTAACTCTGGAGATGATTTCACAGAACACAAAGAAGTTTCTCAGAAAGCTTCTTTCTCTTTGTTATCGGAGCATATTTCCTTTTGCAATATAGTCTTCAAAGGGATCCGAAATATCTGTTCTCAGATTCCACAAAAATAAGGCTAGCAAAGAGTTCCACGAAATACAGATTTAACTCTGAGAGTGGAAGTCACACATCACAGAGCAGTTTCTCAGAAAGCTTCTTTCCAGATTTCATCTGAGGATATTTCCTTTTTCACCATAGCCCTCTATGGGCTTCCAAATATCACTTTGCCAATTCCACAAGAACTGTCTTAGCGAAAGGCTGCTTGAGGGGAAAGCTGTAACTCTGTGAGATGATTTCACAGAACACAAAGAAGTTTCTCAGAAAGCTTCTTTCTCTTTGTTATCGGAGGATATTTCCTTTGACCCTATAGTCTTCAAAGGGATACGAAATATCTGTTCTCAGATTCCACAGAAATAAGGCTAGCAAAGAGATCTAAGAAACACAGATGTAACTCTGTGAGATGAATTCACAGAACACTAAGCAGTTTCTCAGAAAACTTCTTTCCAAATTTCATCTGAGGATATTTCCTTTTTCACCATAGCCCTCTAAGGGCTTCCAAATATCACTTTGTCAATTCCACAAGAACTGTCTTAGCGAAAGGCTTCTTGAGGGGAAAGCTGTAACTCTGTGAGATGATTTCACAGAACACAAAGAAGTTTCTCAGAAAGCTTCTTTCTCTTTGTTATCGGAGGATATTTCCTTTGGCCCTATAGTCTTCAAAGGGATCCGAAATATCTGTTCTCAGATTCCAGAGAAATAAGGCTAGTAAAGAGATCTATGAAACACAGATGTAACTCTGTGAGATAAATTCACAGAACACTAAGCAGTTTCTCAGAAATCTTCTTTCCAGATTTCATATGAGGATATTTCCTTTTTCACCATAGCCCTCTAAGGGCTTCCAAATATCACTTTGCCAATTCCACAAGAACTGTCTAAGCGAAAGGCTTCTTGAGGAGAAAGCTGTAACTCTGTGAGATGATTTCACAGAACACAAAGAAGTTTCTCAGAAAGCTTCTTTCTCTTTGTTATCGGAGGATATTTCCTTTGGCCCTATAGTCTTCAAAGGGATCCGAAATATCTATTCTCAGATTCCACAGAAATAAGACTAGCAAAGAGATCCATGAAATACTAATGTAAATCTGGGAGTGGAAGTCACACATCACAGAACAGTTTCTCAGAAAGCTTCTTTCCAGATTTCATCTGAGGATATTTCCTTTTTCACCATAGCACTCTAAGGGCTTCCAAATATCACTTTGCCAATTCCACAAGAACTGTCTTAGCGAAAGGCTTCTTGAGGAGAAAGCTGTAACTCTGTGAGATGATTTCACAGAACACAAAGAAGTTTCTCAGAAAGCTTCTTTCTCTTTGTTATCGGAGGATATTTCCTTTGGCCCTATAGTCTTCAAAGGGATCCGAAATATCTGTTCTCAGATTCCACAAAAATAAGGCTAGCAAAGAGGTCTACGAAACACAGATGTAACTCTGTGAGATGAATTAACAGAACAGTAAGCAATTTCTCAGAAAGCATCTTTCCAGATTTCATCTGAGGATATTTCCTTTTTCACCATAGCCCTCTATGGGCTTCCAAATATCACTTTGCCAATTCCACAAGAACTGTCGTAGCGAAAGGCTTCTTGAGGGGAAAGCTGTAACTCTGGAGATGATTTCACAGAACACAAAGAAGTTTCTCAGAAAGCTTCTTTCTCTTTGTTATCGGAGCATATTTCCTTTTGCAATATAGTCTTCAAAGGGATCCGAAATATCTGTTCTCAGATTCCACAAAAATAAGGCTAGCAAAGAGTTCCACGAAATACAGATTTAACTCTGAGAGTGGAAGTCACACATCACAGAGCAGTTTCTCAGAAAGCTTCTTTCCAGATTTCATCTGAGGATATTTCCTTTTTCACCATAGCCCTCTATGGGCTTCCAAATATCACTTTGCCAATTCCACAAGAACTGTCTTAGCGAAAGGCTGCTTGAGGGGAAAGCTGTAACTCTGTGAGATGATTTCACAGAACACAAAGAAGTTTCTCAGAAAGCTTCTTTCTCTTTGTTATCGGAGGATATTTCCTTTGACCCTATAGTCTTCAAAGGGATACGAAATATCTGTTCTCAGATTCCACAGAAATAAGGCTAGCAAAGAGATCTAAGAAACACAGATGTAACTCTGTGAGATGAATTCACAGAACACTAAGCAGTTTCTCAGAAAACTTCTTTCCAGATTTCATCTGAGGATATTTCCTTTTTCACCATAGCCCTCTAAGGGCTTCCAAATATCACTTTGTCAATTCCACAAGAACTGTCTTAGCGAAAGGCTTCTTGAGGGGAAAGCTGTAACTCTGTGAGATGATTTCACAGAACACAAAGAAGTTTCTCAGAAAGCTTCTTTCTCTTTGTTATCGGAGG
The DNA here is from genome assembly GCF_049350105.2 of Macaca mulatta. Lineage (NCBI taxonomy): Eukaryota > Metazoa > Chordata > Mammalia > Primates > Cercopithecidae > Macaca > Macaca mulatta. The sequence continues at coordinate 39,031,443 of NC_133416.1, read as the reverse complement.
ATATTTCCTTTGGCCCTATAGTCTTCAAAGGGATCCGAAATATCTGTTCTCAGATTCCAGAGAAATAAGGCTAGTAAAGAGATCTATGAAACACAGATGTAACTCTGTGAGATAAATTCACAGAACACTAAGCAGTTTCTCAGAAATCTTCTTTCCAGATTTCATATGAGGATATTTCCTTTTTCACCATAGCCCTCTAAGGGCTTCCAAATATCACTTTGCCAATTCCACAAGAACTGTCTAAGCGAAAGGCTTCTTGAGGAGAAAGCTGTAACTCTGTGAGATGATTTCACAGAACACAAAGAAGTTTCTCAGAAAGCTTCTTTCTCTTTGTTATCGGAGGATATTTCCTTTGGCCCTATAGTCTTCAAAGGGATCCGAAATATCTATTCTCAGATTCCACAGAAATAAGACTAGCAAAGAGATCCATGAAATACTAATGTAAATCTGGGAGTGGAAGTCACACATCACAGAACAGTTTCTCAGAAAGCTTCTTTCCAGATTTCATCTGAGGATATTTCCTTTTTCACCATAGCACTCTAAGGGCTTCCAAATATCACTTTGCCAATTCCACAAGAACTGTCTTAGCGAAAGGCTTCTTGAGGAGAAAGCTGTAACTCTGTGAGATGATTTCACAGAACACAAAGAAGTTTCTCAGAAAGCTTCTTTCTCTTTGTTATCGGAGGATATTTCCTTTGGCCCTATAGTCTTCAAAGGGATCCGAAATATCTGTTCTCAGATTCCACAAAAATAAGGCTAGCAAAGAGGTCTACGAAACACAGATGTAACTCTGTGAGATGAATTAACAGAACAGTAAGCAATTTCTCAGAAAGCATCTTTCCAGATTTCATCTGAGGATATTTCCTTTTTCACCATAGCCCTCTATGGGCTTCCAAATATCACTTTGCCAATTCCACAAGAACTGTCGTAGCGAAAGGCTTCTTGAGGGGAAAGCTGTAACTCTGGAGATGATTTCACAGAACACAAAGAAGTTTCTCAGAAAGCTTCTTTCTCTTTGTTATCGGAGCATATTTCCTTTTGCAATATAGTCTTCAAAGGGATCCGAAATATCTGTTCTCAGATTCCACAAAAATAAGGCTAGCAAAGAGTTCCACGAAATACAGATTTAACTCTGAGAGTGGAAGTCACACATCACAGAGCAGTTTCTCAGAAAGCTTCTTTCCAGATTTCATCTGAGGATATTTCCTTTTTCACCATAGCCCTCTATGGGCTTCCAAATATCACTTTGCCAATTCCACAAGAACTGTCTTAGCGAAAGGCTGCTTGAGGGGAAAGCTGTAACTCTGTGAGATGATTTCACAGAACACAAAGAAGTTTCTCAGAAAGCTTCTTTCTCTTTGTTATCGGAGGATATTTCCTTTGACCCTATAGTCTTCAAAGGGATACGAAATATCTGTTCTCAGATTCCACAGAAATAAGGCTAGCAAAGAGATCTAAGAAACACAGATGTAACTCTGTGAGATGAATTCACAGAACACTAAGCAGTTTCTCAGAAAACTTCTTTCCAAATTTCATCTGAGGATATTTCCTTTTTCACCATAGCCCTCTAAGGGCTTCCAAATATCACTTTGTCAATTCCACAAGAACTGTCTTAGCGAAAGGCTTCTTGAGGGGAAAGCTGTAACTCTGTGAGATCATTTCACAGAACACAAAGAAGTTTCTCAGAAAGCTTCTTTCTCTTTGTTATCGGAGGATATTTCCTTTGGCCCTATAGTCTTCAAAGGGATCCGAAATATCTGTTCTGAGATTCCAGAGAAATAAGGCTAGGAAAGAGATCTACGAAACACAGATGTAACTCTGTGAGATGAATTCACAGAACACTAAGCAATTTCTCAGAAAGCTTCTTTCCAGATTTCATCTGAGGATATTTCCTTTTTCACCATAGCCCTCTATGGGCTTCCAAATATCCCTTTGCCAATTCCACAAGAACTGTCTAAGCGAAAGGCTTCTTGAGGGGAAAGCTGTAACTCTGTGAGATGATTTCACAGAACACAAAGAAGTTTCTCAGAAAGCTTCTTTCTCTTTGTTATCGCAGGATATTTCATTTGGCCCTATAGTCTTCAAAGGGATCCGATATATCTGTTCTCAGATTCCACAAAAATAAGGCTAACAAAGAGATCTACGAAACACAGATGTAACTCTGTGAGATGAATTCACAGAACACTAAGCAATTTCTCAGAAAGCTTCTTTCCAAATTTCATCTGAGGATATTTCCTTTTTCACCATAGCCCTCTATGGGCTTCCAAATATCACTTTGCCAATTCCACAAGAACTGTCGTAGCGAAAGACTTCTTGAGGGGAAAGCTGTAACTCTGGAGATGATTTCACAGAACACAAAGAAGTTTCTCAGAAAGCTTCTTTCTCTTTGTTATCGGAGGATATTTCCTTTTGCAATATAGTCTTCAAAGGGATCCGAAATATCTGTTCTCAGATTCCACAAAAATAAGGCTAGCAAAGAGTTCCACGAAATACATATGTAACTCTGAGAGTGGAAGTCACACATCACAGAGCAGTTTCTCAGAAAGCTTCTTTCCAGATTTCATCTGAGGATATTTCCTTTTTCACCATAGCCCTCTATGGGCTTCCAAATATCACTTTGCCAATTCCACAAGAACTGTCTTAGCAAAAGGCTTCTTGAGGGGAAAGCTGTAACTCTGTGAGATGATTTCACAGAACACAAAGAAGTTTCTCAGAAAGCTTCTTTCTCTTTGTTATCGGAGGATATTTCCTTTGGCCCTATAATCTTCAAAGGGATCCGAAATATCTGTTCTCAGATTCCACAGAAATAAGGCTAGCAAAGAAATCTACGAAACACAGATGTAACTCTGTGAGATGAAATCACAGAACACTGAGCAGTTTCTCAGAAAGCTTCTTTCCAAATTTCATCTGAGGATATTTCCTTTTTCACCATAGCCCTCTATGGGCTTCCAAATATCACTTTGCCAATTCCACAAGAACTGTCTTAGCGAAAGGCTTCTTGAGGAGAAAGCTGTAACTCTGTGAGATGATTTCACAGAACACAAAGAAGTTTCTCAGAAAGCTTCTTTCTCTTTGTTATCGGAGGATATTTCCTTTGGCCCTATAGTCTTCAAAGGGATCCGAAATATCTGTTCTCAGATTCCATAGAAATAAGGCTAGCAAAGAGATCTACGAAACACAGATGTAACTCTGTGAGATGAATTCACAGAACACTAAGCAGGTTCTCAGAAGGCTTCTTTCCAGATTTCATCTGAGGATATTTCCTTTTTCACCATAGCCCTCTATGGGCTTCCAAATATCACTTTGCAAATTCCACAAGAACTGTCTTAGCGAAAGGCTTCTTGAGGGGAAAGCTTAACTCTGTGAGATGATTTCACAGAACACAAAGAAGTTTCTCAGAAAGCTTCTTTCTCTTTGTTATCGGAGGATATTTCCTTTGGCCCTATAGTCTTCAAAGGGATCCGAAATATCTGTTCTCAGATTCCACAGAAATAAGGCTAGCAAAGAGTTCCACGAAATACAGATGTAACTCTGAGAGTGGAAGTCACACATCACAGAGCAGTTTCTCAGAAAGCTTCTTACCAGATTTCATCTGAGGATATTTCCTTTTTCACCATAGCCCTCTAAGGGCTTCCAAATATCACTTTGCCAATTCCACAAGAACTGTCTTAGCGAAAGGCTGCTTGAGGGGAAAGCTGTAACTCTGTGAGATGATTTCACAGAACACAAAGAAGTTTCTCAGAAAGCTTCTGTCTCTTTGTTATCGGAGGATATTTCCTTTGGCCCTATAGTCTTCAAAGGGATCCGAAATATCTGTTCTCAGATTCCATAGAAATAAGGCTAGCAAAGAGATCTACGAAACACAGATGTAACTCTGTGAGATGAATTCACAGAACACTAAGCAATTTCTCAGAAAGCGTCTTTCCAGATTTCATCTGAGGATATTTCCTTTTTCACCATAGCCCTCTATGGGCTTCCAAATATCACTTTGCCAATTCCACAAGAACTGTCGTAGCGAAAGACTTCTTGAGGGGAAAGCTGTAACTCTGGAGATGATTTCACAGAACACAAAGAAGTTTCACAGAAAGCTTCTTTCTCTTTGTTGTCGGAGGATATTTCCTTTTGCAATATAGTCTTCAAAGGGATCCGAAATATCTGTTCTCAGATTCCACAAAAATAAGGCTAGCAAAGAGTTCCACGAAATACATATGTAACTCTGAGAGTGGAAGTCACACATCACAGAGCAGTTTCTCAGAAAGCTTCTTTCCAGATTTCATCTGAGGATATTTCCTTTTTCACCATAGCCCTCTATGGGCTTCCAAACATCACTTTGCCAATTCCACAAGAACTGTCTTAGCGAAAGGCTTCTTGAGGAGAAAGCTGTAACTCTGTGAGATGATTACACAGAACACAAAGAAGTTTCTCAGAAAGCTTCTTTCTCTTTGTTATCGGATGATATTTCCTTTGGCCCTATAGTTTTCAAAATGATCCGAAATATCTGTTCTCAGATTGCACAGAAAGAAGGCTAGCAAAAAGATCCACGAAATACTGATGTAAATCTGTGAGTGGAAGTCACACATCACAGAACAGTTTCTCAGAAAGCTTCTTTCCAGATTTCATCTGAGGATATTTCCTTTTTCACCATAACCCTCTATGGGCTTCCAAATATCACTTTGCCAATTCCACAAGAACTGTCTAAGCGAAAGGCTTCTTGAGGGGAAAGCTGTAACTCTGTGAGATGATTTCACAGAACACAAAGAAGTTTCTCAGAAAGCCTCTTTCTCTTTGTTATCGGAGGATATTTCCTTTGGCCCTATAGTCTTCAAAAAGATTCGAAATATCTGTTCTCAGATTCCACAGAAATAAGGCTAGCAAAGAGATCCACGAAATACTGATGTAACTCTGTTAGTGGAAGTCACACATCACAGAACAGTTTCTCAGAAAGCTTCTTTCCAGATTTCATCTGAGGAAATATCCTTTTTCACCATAGCCCTCTATGGGCTTACAAATATCACTTTGCCAATTCCACAAGAACTGTCTTAGCGAAAGGCTTCTTGAGGAGAAAGCTGTAACTCTGTGAGATGGTTTCACAGAACACAAAGAAGTTTCTCAGAAAGCTTCTTTCTCTTTTTTATCGGAGGATATTTCCTTTGGCCCTATAGTCTTCAAAGGGAACCGAAATATCTGTTCTCAGATTCCACAGAAATAAGGCTAGCAAAGAGATCTACGAAACAGAGATGTAACTCTGTGATATGAATTCACAGAACACTAAGAAGTTTCACAGAAAGCTTCTTTCCAGATTTCATCTGAGGATATTTCCTTTTTCACCATTGCCCTCTATGGGCTTCCAAATATCACTTTGCCAATTCCACAAGACCTGTCTTAGCCAAAGGCTTCTTGAGGGGAAAGCTGTAACTCTGGAGATGATTTCACAGAACACAAAGAAGTTTATCAGAAAGCTACTTTCTCTTTGTTATCGGAGGATATTTCCTTTTGCCCTATAGTCTTCAAAGGGATCCGAAATATCTGTTCTCAGATTCCACAGAAATAAGGCTAGCAAAGAGATCCACGAAATACAGATGTAACTCTGAGAGGGGAAGTCACACATCACAGAGCAGTTTCTCAGAAAGCTTCTTTCCAGATTTCCTCTGAGGATATTTCCTTTTTCAACATAGCCCTCTATGGGCTTCCAAATATCACTTTGCCAATTCCACAAGAACTGTCTTAGCGAAAGGCTTCTTGAGGGGAAAGCTGTAACACTGGAGATGATTTCACAGAACACAAAGAAGTTTCTCAGAAAGCTTCTTTCTCTTTGTCAACGGAGGATATTTCCTTTGGCCCTATAATCTTCAAAAGGATCCGAAATATCTGTTCTCGGATTCCACAGAAATAAGGCTAGCAAAGAGATATACGAAACACACATGTAACACTGTGAGATGATTCACAGAACACTAAGCGGTTTCTCAGAAAGCTTCTTTCCAGATTTCATCTGAGGATATTTAATTTTTCACCATAGCCCTCTATGGGCTTCCAAATATCACTTTCCCAATTCCACAAGAACTGTCTTAGCGAAAGGCTTCGTGAGGGGAGAGCTGTAACTCTGGAGATGATTTAACAGAACACAAAGAAGTTTCTCAGAAAGCTTCTTTCTCTTAGTTATCGGAGGATATTTAATTTGGCCCTATAGTCTTCAAAGGGATCCGAAATGTCTGTTCTCAGATTCCACAGAAATAAGGCTAGCAAAGAGATACACGAAATACAGATGTAACTCTGAGAGTGGAAGTCACACATCACAGAGCAGTTTCTCAGAGAGCTTATTTCCAGATTTCCTCTGAGGATATTTCCTTTTTCAACATAGCCCTCTATGGGCTTCCAAATATCACTTTGCCAATTCCACAAGAACTGTCTTAGCGAAAGGCTTCTTGAGGGGAAAGCTGTAACTCTGTGAGATGATTTCACAGAACACAAAGAAGTTTCTCAGAAAGCTTCTTTCCAGATTTCATCTGAGGATATTTCCTTTTTCACCATAGCCCTCTATGGGCTTCCAAATATCACTTTGCCAATTCCACAAGAACTGTCTTAGCGAAAGGCTTCTTGAGGGGAAAGCTGTAACTCTGTGAGATGATTTCACAGAACACAAAGAAGTTTCTCAGAAAGCTTCTTTCTCTTTGTTATCGGAGGATATTTCCTTTGGCCCTATAGTATTCAAAGGGATCCGAAATGTCTGTTCTCAGATTCCACAGAAATAAGGCTAGCAAAGAGATACACGAAATACAGATGTAACTCTGAGAGTGGAAGTCACACATCACAGAGCAGTTTCTCAGAGAGCTTATTTCCAGATTTCCTCTGAGGATATTTCCTTTTTCAACATAGCCCTCTAAGGGCTTCCAAATATCACTTTGCCAATTCCACAAGAACTGTCTTAGCGAAAGGCTTCTTGAGGGGAAAGCTGTAACTCTGTGAGATGATTTCACAGAACACAAAGAAGTTTCTCAGAAAGCTTCTTTCTCTTTGTTATCGGAGGATATGTCCTTTGGCCCTATAGTCTGCAAAGGGATCCGAAATATCTGTTCTCAGATTCCACAGAAATAAGGCTAGCAAAGAGATCTACGAAACACAGATGTAACACTGTGAGATGAATTCACAGAACACTAAGCAGTTTCTCAGAAAGCTTCTTTCCAGATTTCATCTGAGGATATTTCCTTTTTCACCATAGCCCTCTATGGGCTTCCAAATATCACTTTGCCAATTCCACAAGAACTGTTTAGCGAAAGGCTTCTTGAGGGGAAAGCTGTAACTCTGTGAGATGATTTCACAGAACACAAAGAAGTTTCTCAGAAAGCTTCTTTCTCTTAGTTATCGGAGGATATTTAATTTGGCCCTATAGTCTTCAAAGGGATCCGAAATGTCTGTTCTCAGATTCCACAGAAATAAGGCTAGCGAAGAGATACACGAAATACAGATGTAACTCAGAGAGTGGAAGTCACACATCACAGACCACTTTCTCAGAAAGCTTATTTCCAGATTTCCTCTGAGGATATTTCCTTTTTCAACATAACCCTCTATGGGCTGCCAAATATCACTTTGCCAATTCCACAAGAACTGTCTTAGCGAAAGGCTTCTTGAGGGGAAAGCTGTAACTCTGGAGATGATTTCACAGAACACAAAGAAGTTTCTCAGAAAGCTTCTTTCTCTTTTTTAACGGAGGATATTTCCTTTGGCCCTATAATCTTCAAAGGGATCCGAAATATGTGTTCTCGGATTCCACAGAAATAAGGCTAGCAAAGAGATCCACGAAATACAGATGTAACTCTGAGAGTGGTAGTCACACATCACAGAGCAGTTTCTCAGAAAGCTTCTTTCCAGATTTCATCTGAGGTTATTTCCTTTTTCAACATAGCCCTCTAAGGGCTTCCAAATATCACTTTGCCAATTCCACAAGAACTGTCTTAGCGAAAGACTTCTTGAGGGGAAAGCTGTAACTCTGTGAGATGATTTCACAGAACACAAAGAAGTTTCTCAGAAAGCTTCTTTCTCTTTGTTATCGGAGGATATTTCCTTTGGCCCTATAGTCTTCAAAGGGATCCGAAATATCTGTTCTCAGATTCCACAGAAATAAGGTTAGCAAAGAGATCTACGAAACACAGATGTAACTCTGTGAGATGAATTCACAGAACACTAAGCAGTTTCTCAGAAAGCTTCTTTCCAGATTTCATCTGAGGATATTTCCTTTTTCACCATAGCCCTCTATGGGCTTCCAAATATCACTTTGCCAATTCCACAAGAACTGTCTTAGCGAAAGGCTTCTTGAGGGGAAAGCTGTAACTCTGTGATATGATTTCACAGAACACAAAAAAGTTTCTCAGAAACCTTCTTTCTCTTTGTTATCGGAGGATATTTCCTTTTGCCCTATAGTCTTCAAAGGGATCCGAAATATCTGTTCTCAGATTCCACAGAAATAAGGCTTGCAAAGACATACACGAAATACAGATGTAACTCTGAGAGTGGAAGTCACACATCACAGAGCAGTTTCTCAGAGAGCTTATTTCCAGATTTCCTCTGAGGATATTTCCTTTTTCAACATAGCCCTCTATGGGCTTCCAAATATCACTTTGCCAATTCCACAAGAACTGTCTTAGCGAAAGGCTTCTTGAGGGGAAAGCTGTAACTCTGTGAGATGATTTCACAGAACACAAAGAAGTTTCTCAGAAAGCTTCTTTCCAGATTTCATCTGAGGATATTTCCTTTTTCACCATAGCCCTCTATGGGCTTCCAAATATCACTTTGCCAATTCCACAAGAACTGTCTTAGCGAAAGGCTTCTTGAGGGGAAAGCTGTAACTCTGTGAGATGATTTCACAGAACACAAAGAAGTTTCTCAGAAAGCTTCTTTCTCTTTGTTATCGGAGGATATTTCCTTTGGCCCTATAGTCTTCAAAGGGATCGGAAATATCTGTTCTCAGATTCCACAGAAATAAGGCTAGCAAAGAGATCTACGAAACACAGATGTAACTCCGTGAGATGAATTCACGGAACACTAAGGAGTTTCTCAGAAAGCTTCTTTCCAGATTTCATCTGAGGATATTTCCTTTTTCAACATAGCCCTCTATGGGCTTCCAAATATCACTTTGCCAATTCCACAAGAACTGTCTTAGCGAAAGTCTTCTTGAGGGAAAAGCTGTAACTCTGTGAGATGATTTCAAAGAACACAGAGAAGTTTCTCAGAAAGCTTCTTTCTCTTTGTTATCGGAGGATATTTCCTTTGGCCCTATAGTCTTCAAAGGGATCCGAAATATCTGTTCTCAGATTCCACAGAAATAAGGCTAGCAAGGAGATCTACGAAACACAGATGTAACTCTCTGAGATGAATTAACAGAACACTAAGCAGTTTCTCAGAAAGCTTCTGTCCAGATTTCATCTGAGGATATTTCCTTTTTCACCATAGCCCTCTATGGGCTTCCAAATATCACTTTGCCAATTCCACAAGAACTGTCTTAGCGAAAGGCTTCGTGAGACAAAGCTGTAACTCTGTGATATGATTTCAGAGAACACAAAGAAGTTTCTCAGAAAGCTTCTTTCTCTTTGTTATCGGAGGATATGTCCTTTGGCCCTATAGTCTTCAAAGGGATCCGAAATATCTGTTCTCAGATTCCACAGAAATAAGGCTAGCAAAGAGATCCACGAAATACTGATGTAAATCTGTGAGTGGAAGTCACACATCACAGAGCAGTTTCTAAGAAAGCTTCTTTCCAGATTTCATCTGAGGATATTTCGTTTTTCACCATAGCCCTCTATGAGCTTCCAAATATCACTTTGCCAATGCCACGAGAACTGTCTTAGCGAAAGGGTTCTTGAGGAGAAAGCTGTAACTCTGTGAGATGATTTCGGAGAACACAAAGATGTTTCTCAGAAAGCTTCTTTCTCTTTGTTATCGGAGGCTATTTCTTTGGCCCTGTAGTCTTCAAAGGGATCCGAAATATCTGTTCTCAGATTCCACAGAAATAAGGCTAGCAAAGAGATCTACGAAACACAGATGTAACTCTGTGAGATGAATTCACAGAACACTAAGCAGTTTCTCAGAAAGCTTCTTTCCAGATTTCATATGAGGATATATCCTTTTTCAAAATAGCCCTCTATGGGCTTTGAAATATCACTTTGCCAATTCCACAAGAACTGTCTTAGCGAAAGGCTTCTTGAGGGGAGTGCTGTAACTCTGGAGATGATTTCACAGAACACAAAGAAGTTTCTCAGAAAGCTTCTTTCTCTTAGTTATCGGAGGATATTTAATTTGGCCCTATAGTCTTCAAAGGGATCCGAAATGTCTGTTCTCAGATTCCACAGAAAAAAGGCTAGCAAAGAGATACACGAAATACAGATGTAACTCTGAGAGTGGAAGTCACACATCACAGAGCAGTTTCTCAGAGAGCTTATTTCCAGATTTCCTCTGAGGATATTTCCTTTTTCAAACATAGCCCTCTATGGGCTTCCAAATATCACTTTGCCAATTCCACAAGAACTGTCTTAGCGAAAGGCTTCTTGAGGGGAAAGCTGTAACTCTGTGAGATGATTTCACAGAACACAAAGAAGTTTCTCAGAAAGCTTCTTTCTCTTTGTTATCGGAGGATATTTCCTTTGGCCCTATAGTCTTCAAAATGATCCGAAATGTCTGTTCTCAGATTCCACAGAAAGAAGGCTAGCAAAGAGATCCTCGATATACTGATGTAAATCTGTGAGTGGAAGTCACACATCACAGAACAGTTTCTCAGAAACTTCTTTCCAGATTTCATCTGAGGATATTTCCTTTTTCACCATAGCCCTCTATGGGCTTCCAAATATCACTTTGCCAATTCCCCAAGAACTGTCTCAGCGAAAGGCTTCTTGAGGAGAAAGCTGTAACTCTGTGAGATGATTTCACAGAACACAAAGAAGTTTCTCAGAAAGCTTCTTTCTCTTTGTTATCGGAGGATATTTCCTTTGGCCCTATAGTCTTCAAAGGGATCCGAAATATCTGTTCTCATATTCCACAGAAATAAGGCTAGCAAAGAGATCTACGAAACACAGATGTAACTCTGTGAGATGAATTCACAGAACACTAAGCAGTTTCTCAGAAAGCTTCTTTCCAGATTTCATCTGAGGATATTTCCTTTTTCACCATAGCCCTCTATGGGCTTCCAAATATCACTTTGCCAATTCCACAAGAACCGTCTTAGCGAAAGGCTACTTGAGGGGAAAATTGTAACTCTGTGAGCTGATTTCACAGAACACAAAGAAGTTTCTCAGAAAGCTTCTTTCTCTTTGTTATCGGAGGATATTTCCTTTGGCCGTATAGTCTTCAAAGGGATCCGAAATATCTGTTCTCAGATTCCACAGAAATAAGGCTACCAAAGAGATCTACGAAACACAGATGTAACTCTGTGAGATGAATTCACGGAACACTAAGCAGTTTCTCAGAAAGCTTCTTTCCAGATTTCATCTGAGGATATTTCCTTTTTCAACATAGCCCTCTATGGGCTTCCAAATATCACTTTGCCAATTCCACAAGAACTGTCTTAGCGAAAGTCTTCTTGAGGGGAAAGCTGTAACTCTGTGAGATGATTTCACAGAACACAAAGAAGTTTCTCAGAAAGCTTCTTTCTCCTTGTTATCGGAGGATATTTCCTTTGGCCCTATAGTCTTCAAAGGGATCCGAAATATCTGTTCTCAGATTCCACAGAAAAAAGGCTAGCAAAGAGATACACGAAATACAGATGTAACTCTGAGAGTGGAAGTCACACATCACAGAGCAGTTTCTCAGAGAGCTTATTTCCAGATTTCCTCTGAGGATATTTCCTTTTTCAAACATAGCCCTCTATGGGCTTCCAAATATCACTTTGCCAATTCCACAAGAACTGTCTTAGCGAAAGGCTTCTTGAGGGGAAAGCTGTAACTCTGTGAGATGATTTCACAGAACACAAAGAAGTTTCTCAGAAAGCTTCTTTCTCTTTGTTATCGGAGGATATTTCCTTTGGCCCTATAGTCTTCAAAGGGATCCGAAATATCTGTTCTCAGATTCCACAGAAATAAGGCTAGCAAAGATATCTACGAAATACAGATGTAACTCTGTGAGATGAATTCACAGAACACTAAGCAGCTTCTCAGAAAGCTTCTTTCCAGATTTCATCTGAGGATATTTCCTTTTTCACCATAGCTCTCTAAGGGCTTCCCAATATCACTTTGCCAATTCCCCAAGAACTGTCTTAGCGAAAGGCTTCTTGAGGGGAAAGCTGTAACTCTCTGAGATGATCTCACAGAACACAAAGAAGTTTCTCAGAAAGCTTCTTTCTCTTTGTTATCGGAGGATATTTCCTTTGGCCCTATATTCTTCAAAGGGATCCGAAATATCTGTTCTTAGATTCCACAGAAATAAGGCTAGCAAAGAGATCTACGAAACACAAATGTAACTCTGTGAGATGAATTCACAGAACACTAAGCAGTTTCTCAGAAAGCTTATTTCCAGATTTCATCTGAGGATATTTCCATTTTCACCATAGCCCTCTATGTGCTTCCAAATATCACTTTGGCAATTCCACAAGAACTGTCTTAGCGAAAGGCTTCTTGAGGGGAAAGCTGTAACTCTGTGAGATGATTTCACAGAACACAAAGAAGTTTCTCAGAAATCTTCTTTCCCTTTGTTATCGGAGGATATTTCCTTTGGCCCTATAGTCTTCAAAATGATCCGAAATATCTGTTCTCAGATTCCACAGAAAGAAGGCTAGCAAAGAGATCCACGATATACTGATGTAAATCTGTGAGTGGAAGTCACACATCACAGAACAGTTTCTAAGAAACTTCTTTCCAAATTTCATCTGAGGATATTTCCTTTTTCAACATAGCCCTCTATGGGCTTCCAAATATCACTTTGCCAATTCCCCAAGAACTGTCTCAGCGAAAGGCTTCTTGAGGAGAAAGCTGTAACTCTGTGAGATGATTTCACAGAACACAAAGAAGTTTCTCAGAAAGCTTCTTTCTCTTTGTTATCGGAGGATATTTCCTTTGGCCCTATAGTCTTCAAAGGGATCCGAAATATCTGTTCTCAGATTCCACAGAAATAAGGCTAGCAAAGAGATCTACGAAACACAGATGTAACTCTGTGAGATGAATTCACAGAACACTAAGCAGTTTCTCAGAAAGCTTCTTTCCAGATTTCATCTGAGGATATTTCCTTTTTCACCATAGCCCTCTATGGGCTTCCAAATATCACTTTGCCAATTCCACAAGAACCGTCTTAGCGAAAGGCTACTTGAGGGGAAAGCTGTAACTCTGTGAGCTGATTTCACAGAACACAAAGAAGTTTCTCAGAAAGCTTCTTTCTCTTTGTTATCGGAGGATATTTCCTTTGGCCGTATAGTCTTCAAAGGGATCCGAAATATCTGTTCTCAGATTCCACAGAAATAAGGCTACCAAAGAGATCTACGAAACACAGATGTAACTCTGTGAGATGAATTCACGGAACACTAAGCAGTTTCTCAGAAAGCTTCTTTCCAGATTTCATCTGAGGATATTTCCTTTTTCAACATAGCCCTCTATGGGCTTCCAAATATCACTTTGCCAATTCCACAAGAACTGTCTTAGCGAAAGTCTTCTTGAGGGGAAAGCTGTAACTCTGTGAGATGATTTCACAGAACACAAAGAAGTTTCTCAGAAAGCTTCTTTCTCCTTGTTATCGGAGGATATTTCCTTTGGCCCTATAGTCTTCAAAGGGATCCGAAATATCTCTTCTCAGATTCCACAGAAATAAGGCTAGCAAAGAAATCTACGAAACACAGATGTAACTCTGTGAGATGAATTCACAGAACACTAAGCAGTTTCTCAGAAAGCTTCTTTCCAGATTTCATCTGAGGATATTTCCTTTTTCACCATAGCCCTCTATGGGCTTCCAAATATCACTTTGCCAATTCCACAAGAACTGTCTTAGCGAAAGGCTTCTTGAGGGGAAAGCTGTAACTCTGTGAGATGATTTCACAGAACACAAAGAAGTTTCTCAGAAAGCTTCTTTCTCTTTGTTATCGGAGGATATTTCCCATGGCCCTATAGTCTTCAAAGGGATCCGAAATATCTGTTCTCAGATTCCACAGAAAGAAGGCTAGCAAAGAGATCCACGAAATACTGATGTAAATCTGTGAGTGGAAGTCACATATCACAGAGCAGTTTCTAAGAAAGCTTCTTTCCAGATTTCATCTGAGGATATTTCCTTTTTCACCATAGCCCTCTATGGGCTTCCAAATATCACTTTGCCAATGCCACGAGAACTGTCTTAGCGAAAGGGTTCTTGAGGAGAAAGCTGTAACTCTGTGAGATGATTTCACAGAACACAAAGAAGTTTCTCAGAAAGCTTCTTTCTCTTTGTTATCGGAGGATATTTCCTTTGGCCCTATAGTCTTCAAAGGGATCCGAAATATCTGTTCTCAGATTCCACAGAAATAAGGCTAGCAAAGAGATTTACGAAACACAAATGTAACTCCGAGATGAATTCACAGAAAACTAAGCAGTTTCTCAGAAAGCTTCTTTCCAGGTTTCATCTGAGGATATTTCCATTTTCACCATAGCCCTCTATGTGCTTCCAAATATCACTTTGCCAATTCCACTAGACCTGTCTTAGCGAAAGGCTTCTTGAGGGGAAAGCTGTAACTCTGTGAGATGATTTCACAGAACACAAAGAAGTTTCTCAGAAAGCTTCTTTCTCTTTGTTATCGGAGGATATTTCCTTTGGCCCTATAGTCTTCAAAATGTTCCGAAATATCTGTTCTCAGATTCCACAGAAATAAGGCTAGCAAAGAGATCCACGAAATACAGATGTAACTCTGAGAGTGGAAGTCACACATCACAGAGCAGTTTCTCAGAAAGCTTCTTTCCAGAGTTCATCTGAGGATATTTCCTTTTTCAACATAGCCCTCTATGGGCTTCCAAATATCACTTTGCCAATTCCACAAGAACTGTCTTAGCGAAAGGCTTCTTGAGGGGAAAGCTGTAACTCTGTGAGATGATTTCACAGAACACAAAGAAGTTTCTCAGAAAGCTTCTTTCTCTTTGTTATCGGGGGATATTTCCTTTGGCCCTATAGTCTTCAAAGGGATCCGAAATATCTGTTCTCAGATTCCACAGAAATAAGGCTAGCAAAGAGATCTACGAAACACAGATTTAACTCTGTGAGATGAATTCACAGAACACTAAGCAGTTTCACAGAAAGCTTCTTTCCAGATTTCATCTGAGGATATTTCCTTTTTCACCATAGCCCTCTATGGGCTTCCAAATATCACTTTGCCAATTCCACAAGAACTGTCTTAGCGAAAGGCTTCTTGAGGGGAAAGTTGTAACTCTGTGAGATGATTTCACAGAACACAAAGAAGATTCTCAGAAAGCTTCTTTCTCTTTGTTATCGGAGGATAATTCCTTTGGCCCTATTGTCTTCAAAGGCATCCGAAATATCTGTTCTCAGATTCCACAGAAATAAGGCTAGCAAAGAGATCTACGAAACACAAATGTAACTCTGTGAGATGAATTCACAGAACACTAAGCAGTTTCTCAGAAAGCTTCTTTACAGATTTCATCTGAGGATATTTCCATTTTCACCATAGCCCTCTATGGGCTTCCAAATATCACTTTGCCAATTCCACAAGAACTGTCTTAGCGAAAGGCTTCCTGAGGGGAAAGCTGTAACTCTGTGAGATGATTTCACAGAACACAAAGAAGTTTCTCAGAAAGCTTCTTTCTCTTTGTTATCGGAGGATATTTCCTTTGGCCCTATAGTCTTCAAAATGATCCGAAATATCTGTTCTCAGATTCCACAGAAAGAAGGCTAGCAAAGAGATCCACGAAATACTGATGTAAATCTGTGAGTGGAAGTCACACATCACAGAACAGTTTCTCAGAAAGCTTCTTTCCAGATTTCATCTGAGGATATTTCCTTTTTCACCATAGCCCTCTATGGGCTTCCAAATATCACTTTGCCAATTCCACAAGAACTGTCTTAGCGAAAGGATTCTTCAGGGGAAAGCTGTAACTCTGGAGATGATTTCACAGAACACAAAGAAGTTTCTCAGAAAGCTTCTTTCTCTTTGTTAACGGAGGATATTTCCTTTGGCCCTATAGTCTTCAAAGGGATCCGAAATATCTGTTCTCGGATTCCACAGAAATAAGGCTAGCAAAGAGATCCACGAAATACAGATGTAACTCTGAGAGTGGAAGTCACACATCACAGAGCAGTTTCTCAGAAAGCTTCTTTCCAGATTTCATCTGAGGATATTTCCTTTTTCAACATAGCCCTCTATGGGCTTCCAAATATCACTTTGCCAATTCCACAAGAACTGTCTTACCGAAAGGATTCTTCAGGGGAAAGCTGTAACTCTGGAGATGATTTCACAGAACACAAAGAAGTTTCTCAGAAAGCTTCTTTCTCTTTGTTAACGGAGGATATTTCCTTTGGCCCTATAGTCTTCAAAGGGGTCCGAAATATCTGTTCTCGGATTCCACAGAAATAAGGCTAGCAAAGAGATCCACGAAATACAGATGTAACTCTGAGAGTGGAAGTCACACATCACAGAGCAGTTTCTCAGAAAGCTTCTTTCCAGATTTCATCTGAGGATATTTCCTTTTTCAACATAGCCCTCTATGGGCTTCCAAATATCACTTTGCCAATTCCACAAGAACTGTCTTAGCGAAAGGCTTCTTGAGGGGAAAGCTGTAACTCTGTGAGATGATTTCACAGAACACAAAGAAGTTTCTCAGAAAGCTTCTTTCTCTTTGTTATCGGAGGATATTTCCTTTGGCCCTATAGTCTTCAAAGGGATCCGAAATATCTGTTCTCAGATTCCACAGAAATAAGGCTAGGAAAGAGATCTACGAAACACAGATGTAACTCTGTGAGATGAATTCACAGAACACTAAGCAGTTTCTCAGAAAGCTTCTTTCCAGATTTCATCTGAGGATATTTCCTTTTTCACCATAGCCCTCTATGGGCTTCCAAATATCACTTTGCCAATTCCACAAGAACTGTCTTAGCGAAAGGCTTCTTGAGGGGAAAGCTGTAACTCTGTGAGATGATTTCACAGAACACAAAGAAGTTTCTCAGAAAGCTTCTTTCTCTTTGTTATCGGAGGATATTTCCTTTGGCCCTATAGTCTTCAAAGGGATCCGAAATATCTGTTCTCAGATTCCACAGAAATAAGACTAGCAAAGAGATCCATGAAATACTAATGTAACTCTGGGAGTGGAAGTCACACATCACAGAACAGTTTCTCAGAAAGCTTCTTTCCAGATTTCATCTGAGGATATTTCCTTTTTCAACATAGCCCTCTATGGGCTTCCAAATATCACTTTGCCAATTCCACAAGAACTGTCTTAGCGAAAGGCTTCTTGAGGAGAAAGCTGTAACTCTGTGAGATGATTTCACAGAACACAAAGAAGTTTCTCAGAAAGCTTCTTTCTCTTTGTTATCGGAGGATATTTCCTTTGGCCCTATAGTCTTCAAAGGGATCCGAAATATCTGTTCTCAGATTCCACAAAAATAAGGCTAGCAAAGAGATCTACGAAGCACAGATGTAACTCTGTGAGATGAATTAACAGAACAGTAAGCAATTTCTCAGAAAGCATCTTTCCTGATTTCATCTGAGGATATTTCCTTTTTCACCATAGCCCTCTATGGGCTTCCAAATATCACTTTGCCAATTCCACAAGAACTGTCGTAGCGAAAGGATTCTTGAGGGGAAAGCTGTAACTCTGGAGATGATTTCACAGAACACAAAGAAGTTTCTCAGAAAGCTTCTTTCTCTTTGTTATCGGAGCATATTTCCTTTTGCAATATAGTCTTCAAAGGGATCCGAAATATCTGTTCTCAGATTCCACAAAAATAAGGCTAGCAAAGAGATCTACGAAACACAGATGTAACCCTGTGAGATAAAATCACAGAACACTAAGCAGTTTCTCAGAAAGCTTCTTTCAAGATTTCATCTGAGGATATTTCCTTTTTCACCATAGCCCTCTATGGGCTTCCAAATATCACTTTGCCAATTCCACAAGAACTGTCTTAGCGAAAGTCTTCTTGAGGGGAAAGCTGTAACTCTGTGAGATGATTTCACAGAACACAAAGAAGTTTCTCAGAAATATTCTGTCTCTTTGTTATCGGAGGATATTTCCTTTGGCCCTATAGTTTTCAAAGGGATCCGAAATATCTGTTCTCAGATTCCACAGAAATAAGGCTAGCAAATAGATCTACGAAACACAGATGTAACTCTGTGAGATGAATTCACAGAACACTAAGCAGTTTCTCAGAAAGCTTCTTTCCAGATTTCATCAGAGGATATTTCCTTTTTCACCATAGCCCTCTATGGGCTTCCAAATATCACTTTGCCAATTCCACGAGAACTGTCTTAGCGAGAGGACCCTTCAGGGGAAAGCTGTAACTCTGGAGATGATATCACAGAACACAAAGAAGTTTCTCAGAAAGCTTCTTTCTCTTTATTATCGGAGGATATTTCCTTTGGCCCTATAGTCTTCAAAGGGATCCGAAATATCTCTTCTCAGATTCCACAGAAATAAGGCTAGCAAAGAGATCCACGAAATACAGATGTAACTCTGAGAGTGGAAGTCACACATCACAGAGCAGTTTCTCAGAAATCTTCTTTCAAGATTTCATCTGAGGATATTTCCTTTTTCACCAAAGCCCTCTATGGGCTTCCAAATATCACTTTGCCAATTCCACAAGAACTGTCTTAGCGAAAGGCTTCTTGAGGGGAAAGCTGTAACTCTGTGAGATGATTTCACAGAACACAAAGAAGTTTCTCAGAAAGCTTCTTTCTCTTTGTTATCGGAGGATATTTCCTTTGGCCCTATAGTCTTCAAAGGGATCCGAAATATCTGTTCTCAGATTCCACAGAAATAAGGCTAGCAAAGAGATCTAAGAAACACAGATGTAACCCTGTGAGAAGAATTCACAGAACACTAAGCAGTTTCTCAGAAAGCTTCTTTCCAGATTTCATCTGAGGATATTTCCTTTTTCACCATAGCCCTGTATGGGCTTCCAAATATCACTTTGCCAATTCCACAAGAACTGTCTTAGCGAAAGGCTTCTTGAGGGGAAAGCTGTAACTCTGTGATATGATTTCACAGAACACAAAGAAGTTTCTCAGAAAGCTTCTTTCTCTTTGTTATCGGAGGATATTTCCTTTGGCCCTATAGTCTTCAAAGGGATCCGAAATATCTGTTCTCAGATTCCACAGAAATAAGGCTAGCAAAGAGATCTACGAAACACAAATGTAACTCTGTGAGATGAATTCACAGAACACTAAGCAGTTTCTCAGAAACCTTCTTTCCAGATTTCATCTGAGGATATTTCCTTTTTCACCCTAGCCCTCTATCGGCTTCCAAATATCACTTTGCCAATTCCACAAGAACTGTCTTAGCGAAAGGCTTCTTGAGGGGAAAGCTGTAACTCTGTGAGATGATTTCACAGAACACAAAGAAGTTTCTCAGACAGCTTCTTTCTCTTTGTTATCGGAGGATAACTATAGATCCTTTGGATCTATAGTCTTCAAAGGGATGCGAAATATCTGTTTTCAGATTCGACAGAAATAAGGCTCGCAAAGAGATCTATGAAACACAGATGTAACTCTGTGAGATGAATTCACAGAACACTAAGCAGTTTCTCAGAAAGCTTCTTTCCAGATTTCATCTGAGCATATTTCCTTTTTCACCATAGCCCTCTATGGGCTTCCAAATATCACTTTGCCAATTCCACAAGAACTGTCTAAGCGAAAGGCTTCTTGAGGGGAAAGCTGTAACTCTGTGAGATGATTTCACAGAACACAAAGAAGTTTCTCAGAAAGCCTCTTTCTCTTTGTTATCGGAGGATATTTACTTTGGCCCTATAGTCTTCAAAGGGATTCGAAATATCTGTTCTCAGATTCCACAGAAATAAGGCTA
The DNA here is from genome assembly GCF_049350105.2 of Macaca mulatta. Taxonomy (NCBI): domain Eukaryota; kingdom Metazoa; phylum Chordata; class Mammalia; order Primates; family Cercopithecidae; genus Macaca; species Macaca mulatta. The sequence goes on along the minus strand of NC_133416.1, from coordinate 39,011,488 downwards.
GCAAAGAGATCCACGAAATACTGATGTAACTCTGTTAGTGGAAGTCACACATCACAGAACAGTTTCTCAGAAAGCTTCTTTCCAGATTTCATCTGAGGATATATCCTTTTTCACCATAGCCCTCTATGGGCTTCCAAATATCACTTTGCCAATTCCACAAGAACTGTCTTAGCGAAAGGCTTCTTGAGGAGAAAGCTGTAACTCTGTGAGATGGTTTCACAGAACACAAAGAAGTTTCTCAGAAAGCTTCTTTCTCTTTTTTATCGGAGGATATTTCCTTTGGCCCTATAGTCTTCAAAGGGAACCGAAATATCTGTCCTCAGATTCCACAGAAATAAGGCTAGCAAAGAGATCTACGAAACAGAGATGTAACTCTGTGATATGAATTCACAGAACACTTAGCAGTTTCACAGAAAGCTTCTTTCCAGATTTCATCTGAGGATATTTCCTTTTTCACCATCGCCCTCTATGGGCTTCCAAATATCACTTTGCCAATTCCACAAGAACTGTCTTAGCGAAAGGCTTCTTGAGGGGAAAGCTGTAACTCTGGAGATGATTTCACAGAACACAAAGAAGTTTCTCAGAAAGCTACTTTCTCTTTGTTATCGGAGGATATTTCCTTTTGCCCTATAGTCTTCAAAGGGATGCGAAATATCTGTTCTCAGATTCCACAGAAATAAGGCTAGCAAAGAGATCCACGAAATACAGATGTAACTCTGAGAGTGGAAGTCAGACATCACAGAGCAGTTTCTCAGAAAGCTTCTTTCCAGATTTCATCTGAGGATATTTCCTTTTTCACCATAGCCCTCTATGGGCTTCCAAATATCACTTTGCCAATTCCACAAGAACTGTCTAAGCGAAAGGCTTCTTGAGGGGAAAGCTGTAACTCTGTGATATGATTTCACAGAACACAAAGAAGTTTCTCAGAAATATTCTGTCTCTTTGTTATCGGAGGATATTTCCTTTGGCCCTATAGTCTTCAAAGGGATCCGAAATATCTGTTCTCAGATTCCACAGAAATAAGGCTAGCAAAGAGATCTACGAAACACAGATGTAACTCTGTGAGATGAATTCACAGAACACTAAGCAGTTTCTCAGAAAGCTTCTTTCCAGATTTCATCTGAGGATATTTCCTTTTTCACCATAGCCCTCTATGGGCTTCCAAATATCACTTTGCCAATTCCACAAGAACTGTTTAGCGAAAGGCTTCTTGAGGGGAAAGCTGTAACTCTGTGAGATGATTTCACAGAACACAAAGAAGTTTCTCAGAAAGCTTCTTTCTCTTTGTTATCGGAGGATATTTCCTTTGGCCCTATATTCTTCAAAGGGATCCGAAATATCTGTTCTCAGATTCCACAGAAATAAGGCTAGCAAAGAGATCTACGAAACACAGATGTAACTCTGTGAGATGAATTCACGGAACACTAAGCAGTTTCTCAGAAAGCTTCTTTCCAGATTTCATCTGAGGATATTTCCTTTTTCAACATAGCCCTCTATGGGCTTCCAAATATCACTTTGCCAATTCCACAAGAACTGTCTTAGCGAAAGTCTTCTTGAGGGGAAAGCTGTAACTGTGTGAGATGATTTCACAGAACACAAAGAAGTTTCTCAGAAAGCTTCTTTCTCTTTGTTATCGGAGGATATTTCCTTTTGCCCTATAGTCTTCAAAGGGATCCGAAATATCTGTTCTCAGATTCCACAGAAAGAAGGCTAGCAAAGAGATCTACGAAACACAGATGTAACTCTGTGAGATGAATTCACAGAACACTAAGCAGTTTCTCAGAAAGCTTCTTTCCAGATTTCATCTGAGGATATATCCTTTTTCACCATAGCCCACTATGGGCTTTGAAATATCACTTTGCCAATTCCACAAGAACTGTCTTAGCGAAAGGCTTCTTGAGGGGAGAGCTCTAACTCTGGAGATGATTTCACAGAACACAAAGAAGTTTCTCAGAAATCTTCTTTCTCTTAGTTATCGGAGGATATTTAATTTGGCCCTATAGTCTTCAAAGGGATCCGAAATGTCTGTTCTCAGATTCCACAGAAATAAGGCTAGCGAAGAGATACACGAAATACAGATGTAACTCAGAGAGTGGAAGTCACACATCACAGACCACTTTCTCAGAAAGCTTCTTTCCAGATTTCCTCTGAGGATATTTCCTTTTTCACCATAGCCCTCTATGGTCTTCCAAATATCACTTTGCCAATTCCACAAGAACTGTCTTAGCGAAAGGCTTCTTGAGGGGAAAGCTGTAACTCTGTGAGATGATTTCACAGAACACAAAGAAGTTTCTCAGAAAGCTTCTTTCTCTTTGTTATCGGAGGATATTTCCTTTGGCCCTATAGTCTTCAAAGGGATCCGAAATATCTGTTCTCAGATTCCACAGAAATAAGGCTAGCAAAGAGATCTACGAAACACAGATGTAACTCCGTGAGATGAATTCACGGAACACTAAGGAGTTTCTCAGAAAGCTTCTTTCCAGATTTCATCTGAGGATATTTCCTTTTTCAACATAGCCCTCTATGGGCTTCCAAATATCACTTTGCCAATTCCACAAGAACTGTCTTAGCGAAAGTCTTCTTGAGGGGAAAGCTGTAACTCTGTGAGATGATTTCAAAGAACACAAAGAAGTTTCTCAGAAAGCTTCTTTCTCTTTGGTATCAGAGGATATTTCCTTTTGCCCTATAGTCTTCAAAGGGATCCGAAATATCTGTTCTCAGATTCCACAGAAATAAGGCTAGCAAGGAGATCTACGAAACACAGATGTAACTCTCTGAGATGAATTAACAGAACACTAAGCAGTTTCTCAGAAAGCTTCTTTCCAGATTTCATCTGAGGATATTTCCTTTTTCACCATAGCCCTCTATGGGCTTCCAAATATCACTTTGCCAATTCCACAAGAACTGTCTTAGCGAAAGGCTTCGTGAGGCAAAGCGGTAACTCTGTGATATGATTTCACAGAACACAAAGAAGTTTCTCAGAAAGCTTCTTTCTCTTTGTTATCGGAGGATATTTCCTTTGGCCCTATAGTCTTCAAAGGGATCCGAAATATCTGTTCTCAGATTCCACAGAAATAAGGCTAGCAAAGAGATCCAGGACATACTGATGTAAATCTGTGAGTGGAAGTCACACATCACAGAGCAGTTTCTAAGAAAGCTTCTTTCCAGATTTCATCTGAGGATATTTCGTTTTTCACCATAGCCCTCTATGAGCTTCCAAATATCACTTTGCCAATGCCACGAGAACTGTCTTAGCGAAAGGGTTCTTGAGGAGAAAGCTGTAACTCTGTGAGATGATTTCGGAGAACACAAAGATGTTTCTCAGAAAGCTTCTTTCTCTTTGTTATCAGAGGCTATTTCTTTGCCCCTATAGTCTTCAAAGGGATCCGAAATATCTGTTCTCAGATTCCACAGAAATAAGGCTAGCAAAGAGATCTACGAAACACAGATATAACTCTGTGAGATGAATTCACAGAACACTAAGCAGTTTCTCAGAAAGCTTCTTTCCAGATTTCATATGAGGATATATCCTTTTTCACCATAGCCCTCTATGGGCTTTGAAATATCACTTTGCCAATTCCACAAGAACTGTCTTAGCGAAAGGCTTCTTGAGGGGAGTGCTGTAACTCTGGAGATGATTTCACAGAACACAAAGAAGTTTCTCAGAAAGCTTCTTTCTCTTAGTTATCGGAGGATATTTAATTTGGCCCTATAGTCTTCAAAGGGATCCGAAATGTCTGTTCTCAGATTCCACAGAAATAAGGCTAGCAAAGAGATACACGAAATACAGATGTAACTCTGAGAGTGGAAGTCACACATCACAGAGCAGTTTCTCAGAGAGCTTATTTCCAGATTTCCTCTGAGGATATTTCCTTTTTCAAACATAGCCCTCTATGGGCTTCCAAATATCACTTTGTCAATTCCACAAGAACTGTCTTAGCGAAAGGCTTCTTGAGGGGAAAGCTGTAACTCTGTGAGATGATTTCACAGAACACAAAGAAGTTTCTCAGAAAGCTTCTTTCTCTTTGTTATCGGAGGATATTTCCTTTGGCCCTATAGTCTTCAAAGGGATCCGAAATATCTGTTCTCAGATTCCACAGAAATAAGGCTAGCAAAGATATCTACGAAATACAGATGTAACTCTGTGAGATGAATTCACAGAACACTAAGCAGCTTCTCAGAAAGCTTCTTTCCAGATTTCATCTGAGGATATTTCCTTTTTCACCATAGCCCTCTAAGGGCTTCCCAATATCACTTTGCCAATTCCCCAAGAACTGTCTTAGCGAAAGGCTTCTTGAGGGGAAAGCTGTAACTCTCTGAGATGATCTCACAGAACACAAAGAAGTTTCTCAGAAAGCTTCTTTCTCTTTGTTATCGGAGGATATTTCCTTTGGCCCTATATTCTTCAAAGGGATCCGAAATATCTGTTCTCAGATTCCACAGAAATAAGGCTAGCAAAGAGATCTACGAAACACAAATGTAACTCTGTGAGATGAATTCACAGAACACTAAGCAGTTTCTCAGAAAGCTTCTTTCCAGATTTCATCTGAGGATATTTCCATTTTCACCATAGCCCTCTATGTGCTTCCAAATATCACTTTGGCAATTCCACAAGAACTGTCTTAGCGAAAGGCTTCTTGAGGGGAAAGCTGTAACTCTGTGAGATGATTTCACAGAACACAAAGAAGTTTCTCAGAAAGCTTCTTTCTCTTTGTTATCGGAGGATATTTCCTTTGGCCCTATAGTCTTCAAATTGATCCGAAATATCTGTTCTCAGATTCCACAGAAAGAAGGCTAGCAAAGAGATCCACGATATACTGATGTAAATCTGTGAGTGGAAGTCACACAACACAGAACAGTTTCTCAGAAACTTCTTTCCAGATTTCATCTGAGGATATTTCCTTTTTCAACATAGCCCTCTATGGGCTTCCAAATATCACTTTGCCAATTCCACAAGAACTGTCTCAGCGAAAGGCTTCTTGAGGAGAAAGCTGTAACTCTGTGAGATGATTTCACAGAACACAAAGAAGTTTCTCAGAAAGCTTCTTTCTCTTTGTTATCGGAGGATATTTCCTTTGGCCCTATAGTCTTCAAAGGGATCCGAAATATCTGTTCTCAGATTCCACAGAAATAAGGCTAGCAAAGAGATCTACGAAACACAGATGTAACTCTGTGAGATGAATTCACAGAACACTAAGCAGTTTCTCAGAAAGCTTCTTTCCAGATTTCATCTGAGGATATTTCCTTTTTCACCATAGCCCTCTATGGGCTTCCAAATATCACTTTGCCAATTCCACAAGAACCGTCTTAGCGAAAGGCTACTTGAGGGGAAAGCTGTAACTCTGTGAGCTGATTTCACAGAACACAAAGAAGTTTCTCAGAAAGCTTCTTTCTCTTTGTTATCGGAGGATATTTCCTTTGGCCGTATAGTCTTCAAAGGGATCCGAAATATCTGTTCTCAGATTCCACAGAAATAAGGCTACCAAAGAGATCTACGAAACACAGATGTAACTCTATGAGATGAATTCACGGAACACTAAGCAGTTTCTCAGAAAGCTTCTTTACAGATTTCATCTGAGGATATTTCCTTTTTCAACATAGCCCTCTATGGGCTTCCAAATATCACTTTGCCAATTCCACAAGAACTGTCTTAGCGAAAGGCTTCTTGAGGGGAAAGCTGTAACTCTGTGAGATGATTTCACAGAACACAAAGAAGTTTCTCAGAAAGCATCTTTCTCTTTATTATCGGAGGATATTTCCTTTTGCCCTATAGTCTTCAAAGGGATCCGAAATATCTGTTCTCAGTTTCCACAGAAATAAGGATAGCAAAGAGATCTACGAAACACAGATGTAACTCTGTGAGATGAATTCACAGAACACTAAGCAGTTTCTCAGAAAGCTTCTTTCCAGATTTCATCTGAGTATATTTAATTTTTCACCATAGCCCTCTATGGGCTTCCAAATATCACTTTGCCAATTCCACAAGAACTGTCTTAGTGAAAGGCTTCGTGAGGCAAAGCTGTAATTCTGTGATATGATTTCACAGAACACAAAGAAGTTTCTCAGAAAGCTTCTTTCTCCTTGTTATCGGAGGATATTTCCTTTGGCCCTATAGTCTTCAAAGGGATCCGAAATATCTGTTCTCAGATTCCACAGAAATAAGGCTAGCAAACAGATCTATGAAACACAAATGTAACTCTGTGAGATGAATTCACAGAACACTAAGCAGTTTCTCAGAAAGCTTCTTTACAGATTTCATCTGAGGATATTTCCATTTTCACCATAGCCCTCCATGGGCTTCCAAATATCACTTTGCCAATTCCACAAGAACTGTCTTAGCGAAAGGCTTCTTGAGGGGAAAGCTGTAACTCTGTGAGATGATTTCACAGAACACAAAGAAGTTTCTCAGAAAGCTTCTTTCTCTTTGTTATCGGAGGATATTTCCTTTGGCCCTATAGTCTTCAAAATGATCCGAAATATCTGTTCTCAGATTCCACAGAAAGAAGGCTAGCGAAGAGATTCACGAAATACTGATGTAAATCTGTGAGTGAAAGTCACACATCACAGAACACTTTCTCAGAAAGCTTCTTTCCAGATTTCATCTGAGGATATTTAATTTTTCACCATAGCCCTCTATGGGCTTCCAAATATCACTTTGCCAATTCCACAAGAACTGTCTTACCGAAAGGATTCTTCAAGGGAAAGCTGTAACTCTGGAGATGATTTCACAGAACACAAAGAAGTTTCTCAGAAAGCTTCTTTCTCTTTGTTAACGGAGGATATTTCCTTTGGCCCTATAGTCTTCAAAGGGATCCGAAATATCTGTTCTCGGATTCCACAGAAATAAGGCTAGCAAAGAGATCCACGAAATACAGATGTAACTCTGAGAGTGGATGTCACACATCACAGAGCAGTTTCTCAGAAAGCTTCTTTCCAGATTTCATCTGAGGATATTTCCTTTTTCAACATAGCCATCTATGGGCTTCCAAATATCACTTTGCCAATTCCACAAGAACTGTCTTAGCGAAAGGCTTCTTGAGGGGAAAGCTGTAACTCTGTGAGATGATTTCACAGAACACAAAGAAGTTTCTCAGAAAGCTTCTTTCTCTTTGTTATCGGAGGATATTTCCTTTGGCCCTATAGTCTTCAAAGGGATCCGAAATATCTGTTCTCAGATTCCACAGAAATAAGGCTAGCAATGAGATCTACGAAACACAGATGTAATTCTGTGAGATGAATCACAGAACACTAAGCAGTTTCTCAGAAAGCTTCTTTCCAGATTTCATCTGAGGATATTTCCTTTTTCTCCATAGCCCTCTATCGACTTCCAAATATCACTTTGTCAATTCCACAAGAACTGTCTTAGCGAAAGGCTTCTTGAGGGGAAAGCTGTAACTCTGTGAGATGATTTCACAGAACACAAAGAAGTTTCTCAGAAAGCTTCTTTCTCTTTGTTATCGGAGGATATTTCCTTTGGCCCTATAGTCTTCAAAGGGATACGAAATATCTGTTTTCAGATTCCACAGAAATAAGGCTAGCAAAGAGATTTACGAAACACAAATGTAACTCTGTGAGATGAATTCACAGAACACTAAGCAGTTTCTCAGAAAGCTTCTTTCCAGATTTCATCTGAGGATATTTCCTTTTTCACCATAGCCCTCTATGGGCTTCCAAATATCACTTTGCCAATTCCACAAGAACTGTCTTAGCGAAAGTCTTCTTGAGGGGAAAGCTGTAACTCTGTGAGATGATTTCACAGAACACAAAGAAGTTTCTCAGAAAGTTTCTTTCTCCTTGTTATCGGAGGATATTTCCTTTGGCCCTATAGTCTTCAAAGGGATCCGAAATATCTCTTCTCAGATTCCACAGAAATAAGGCTAGCAAAGAAATCTACGAAACACAGATGTAACTCTGTGAGATGAATTCACAGAACACTAAGCAGTTTCTCAGAAAGCTTCTTTCCAGATTTCATCTGAGGATATTTCCTTTTTCACCATAGCCCTCTATGGGCTTCCAAATATCACTTTGCCAATTCCACCAGAACTGTCTTAGCGAAAGGCTTCTTGAGGGGAAAGCTGTAACTCTGTGAGATGATTTCACAGAACACAAAGAAATTTCTCAGAAAGCTTCTTTCTCTTTGTTATCGGAGGATATTTCCCATGGCCCTATAGTCTTCAAAGGGATCCGAAATATCTGTTCTCAGATTCCACAGAAAGAAGGCTAGCAAAGAGATCCACGAAATACTGATGTAAATCTGTGAGTGGAAGTCACATATCACAGAGCAGTTTCTAAGAAAGCTTCTTTCCAGATTTCATCTGAGGATATTTCCTTTTTCACCATAGCCCTCTATGGGCTTCCAAATATCACTTTGCCAATGCCACGAGAACTGTCTTAGCGAAAGGGTTCTTGAGGAGAAAGCTGTAACTCTGTGAGATGATTTCACAGAACACAAATAAGTTTCTCAGAAAGCTTCTTTCCCTTTGTTATCGGAGGATATTTCCTTTGGCCCTATAGTCTTCAAAGGGATCCGAAATATCTGTTCTCAGATTCCACAGAAATAAGGCTAGCAAAGAGATTTACGAAACACAAATGTAACTCTGAGATGAATTCACAGAACAATAAGCAGTTTCTCAGAAAGCTTCTTTGCAGATTTCATCCGAGGATATTTCCTTTTTCACCATAGCCCTCTATGTGCTTCCAAATATCACTATGCCAATTCCACAAGACCTGTCTTAGCGAAAGGCTTCTTGAGGGGAAAGCTGTAACTCTGTGAGATGATTTCACAGAACACAAAGAAGTTTCTCAGAAAGCTTCTTTCTCTTTGTTAACGGAGGATATTTCCTTTGGCCCTATAGTCTTCAAAGGGATCCGAAATATCTGTTCTCGGATTCCACAGAAATAAGGCTAGCAAAGAGATCCACGAAATACAGATGTAACTCTGAGAGTGGAAGTCACACATCACAGAGCAGTTTCTCAGAAAGCTTCTTTCCAGATTTCATCTGAGGATATTTCCTTTTTCAACATAGCCCTCTATGGGCTTCCAAATATCACTTTGCCAATTCCACAAGAACTGTCTTAGCGAAAGGCTTCTTGAGGGGAAAGCTGTAACTCTGTGAGATGATTTCACAGAACACAAAGAAGTTTCTCAGAAAGCTTCTTTCTCTTTGTTATCGGAGGATATTTCCTTTGGCCTATACTCTTCAAAGGGATCCGAAATATCTGTTCTCAGATTCCACAGAAATAAGGCTAGCAAAGAGATCTATGAAACACAGATGTAACTCTGTGAGAAGAATTCACAGAACACTAAGCAGTTTCTCAGAAAGCTTCTTTCCAGATTTCATCTGAGGATATTTCCTTTTTCACCATAGCCCCGTATGGGCTTCCAAATATCACTTTGCCAATTCCACAAGAACTGTCTTAGCGAAAGGCTTCTTGAGGGGAAAGCTGTAACTCTGTGATATGATTTCACAGAACACAAAGAAGTTTCTCAGAAAGCTTCTTTCTCTTTGTTATCGGAGGATATTTCCTTTGGCCCTATAGTCTTCAAAGGGATCCGAAATACCTGTTCTCAGATTCCACAGAAATAAGGCTAGCAAAGAGATCTACGAAACACAGATGTAACTCTGTGAGATGAATTCACAAAACACTAAGCAGTTTCTCAGAAACCTTCTTTCCAGATTTCATCTGAGGATATTTCCTTTTTCACCATAGGCCTCTATAGGCTTCCAAATATCACTTTGCCAATTCCACAAGAACTGTCTTAGCGAAAGGCTTCTTGAGGGGAAAGCTGTAACTCTGTGAGATGATTTCACAGAACACAAAGAAGTTTCTCAGACAGCTTCTTTCTCTTTGTTATCGGAGGATATTTTCTTTGGATCTATAGTCTTCAAAGGGATCCGAAATATCTGTTCTCAGATTCGACAGAAATAAGGCTCGCAAAGAGATCTATGAAACACAGATGTAACTCTGTGAGATGAATTCACAGAACACTAAGCAGTTTCTCAGAAAGCTTCTTTCCAGATTTCATCTGAGGATATTTCCTTTTTCACCATAGCCCTCTATGGGCTTCCAAATATCACTTTGCCAATTCCACAAGAACTGTCTAAGCGAAAGGCTTCTTGAGGGGAAAGCTGTAACTCGGTGAGATGATTTCACAGAACACAAAGAAGTTTCTCAGAAAGCCTCTTTCTCTTTGTTATCGGAGGATATTTCCTTTGGCCCTATAGTCTTCAAAGGGATTCGAAATATCTGTTCTCAGATTCCACAGAAATAAGGCTAGCAAAGAGATCCACGAAATACTGATGTAACTCTGTTAGTGGAAGTCACACATCACAGAACAGTTTCTCAGAAAGCTTCTTTCCAGATTTCATCTGAGGATATATCCTTTTTCACCATAGCCCTCTATGGGCTTCCAAATATCACTTTGCCAATTCCACAAGAACTGTCTTAGCGAAAGGCTTCTTGAGGAGAAAGCTGTAACTCTGTGAGATGGTTTCACAGAACACAAAGAAGTTTCTCAGAAAGCTTCTTTCTCTTTTTTATCGGAGGATATTTCCTTTGGCCCTATAGTCTTCAAAGGGAACCGAAATATCTGTTCTCAGATTCCACAGAAATAAGTCTAGCAAAGAGATCTACGAAACAGAGATGTAACTCTGTGATATGAATTCACAGAACACTAAGCAGTTTCACAGAAAGCTTCTTTCCAGATTTCATCTGAGGATATTTCCTTTTTCACCATCGCCCTCTATGGGCTTCCAAATATCACTTTGCCAATTCCGCAAGAACTGTCTTAGCGAAAGGCTTCTTGAGGGGAAAGCTGTAACTCTGGAGATGATTTCACAGAACACAAAGAAGTTTCTCAGAAAGCTACTTTCTCTTTGTTATCGGAGGATATTTCCTTTTGCCCTATAGTCTTCAAAGCGATCCGAAATATCTGTTCTCAGATTCCACAGAAATAAGGCTAGCAGAGAGATCCACGAAATACAGATGTAACTCTGAGAGTGGAAGTCACACATCACAGAGCAGTTTCTCAGAAAGCTTCTTTCCAGATTTCATCTGAGGATATTTCCTTTTTCACCATAGCCCTCTATGGGCTTCCAAATATCACTTTGCCAATTCCACAAGAACTGTCTTAGCGAAAGGCTTCTTGAGGGGAAAGCTGTAACTCTGTGAGATGATTTCACAGAACACAAAGAAGTTTCTCAGAAATATTCTGTCTCTTTGTTATCGGAGGATATTTCCTTTGGCCCTATAGTCTTCAAAGGGATCCGAAATATCTGTTCTCAGATTCCACAGAAATAAGGCTAGCAAAGAGATCTATGAAACACAGATGTAACTCTGTGAGATGAATTCACAGAACACTAAGCAGTTTCTCAGAAAGCTTCTTTCCAGATTTCATCTGAGGATATTTCCTTTTTCACCATAGCCCTCTCTGGGCTTCCAAATATCACTTTGCCAATTCTACAAGAACTGTCTTAGCGAAAGGCTTCTTGAGGGGAAAGCTGTAACTCTGTGAGATGATTTCACAGAACCCAAAGAAGTTTCTCAGAAAGCTTCTTTCTCTTTGTTATCGGAGGATATTTCCTTTGGCCCTATAGTCTTCAAAGGGATCCGAAATATCTGTTCTCAGATTCCACAGAAATAAGGCTAGCAAAGAGATCTACGAAACACAAATGTAACTCTGTGAGATGAATTCACAGAACACTACGCAGTTTCTCAGAAAGCTTCTTTCCAGATTTCATCTGAGGATATTTCCTTTTTCACCATAGCCCTCTATGGGCTTCCAAATATCACTTTGCCAATTCCACAAGAACTGTCTTAGCGAAAGGCTTCTTGAGGGGAAAGCTGTAACTCTGTGAGATGATTTCACAGAACACAAAGAAGTTTCTAAGAAATATTCTGTCTCTTTGTTATCGGAGGATATTTCCTTTGGCCCTATAGTCTTCAAAGTGATCCGAAATATCTGTTCTCAGATTCCACAGAAATAAGGCTAGCAAAGAGATCTACGAAACACAGATGTAACTCTGTGAGATGAATTCACAGAACACTAAGCAGTTTCTCAGAAAGCTTCTTTCAAGATTTCATCTGAGGATATTTCCTTTTTCACCATAGCCCTCTATGGGCTTCCAAATATCACTTTGCCAGTTCCACAAGAACTGTCTTAGCGAAAGGACTCTTCAGGGGTAAGCTGTAACTCTGGAGATGATATCACAGAACACAAAGAAGTTTCTCAGAAAGCTTCTTTCTCTTTATTATCGGAGGATATTTCCTTTGGCCCTATAGTCTTCAAAGGGATCCGAAATATCTCTTCTCAGATTCCACAGAAATAAGGCTAGCAAAGAGATCTAAGAAACACAGATGTAACTCTGTGAGAAGAATTCACAGAACACTAAGCAGTTTCTCAGAAAGCTTCTTTCCAGATTTCATCTGAGGATATTTCCTTTTTCACCATAGCCCTGTATGGGCTTCCAAATATCACTTTGCCAATTCCACACGAACTGTCTTAGCGAAAGGCTTCTTGAGGGGAAAGCTGTAACTCTGTGATATGATTTCACAGAACACAAAGAAGTTTCTCAGAAAGCTTCTTTCTCTTTGTTATCGGAGGATATTTCCTTTGGCCCTATAGTCTTCAAAGGGATCCGAAATATCTGTTCTCAGATTCCACAGAAATAAGGCTAGCAAAGAGATCTACGAAACAGAGATGTAACTCTGTGAGATGAATTCACAGAACACTAAGCAGTTTCGCAGAAAGCTTCTTTCCAGATTTCATCTCAGGATATATCCTTTTTCACCATAGCCCTCTAAGGGCTTCGAAATATCACTTTGCCAATTCCACAAGAACTGTCTTAGCGAAAGGCTTCTTGAGGGGAGAGCTGTACTCTGGAGATGATTTCACAGAACACAAAGAAGTTTCTCAGAAAGCATCTTTCTCTTAGTTATCGGAGGATATTTAATTTGGCCCTATAGTCTTCAAAGGGATCCGAAATATCTGTTCTCAGATTCCACAGAAATAAGGCTAGCAAAGAGATACACGAAATACAGATGTAACTCTGAGAGTGGAAGTCACACATCACAGAGCAGTTTCTCAGAAAGCTTCTTTCCAGATTTCATCTGTGGATATTTCCTTTTTCACCATAGCCCTCTATGGGCTTCCAAATATCACTTTGCCAATTCCACAAGAACTGTCTTAGCGAAAGGCTTCTTGAGGGGAAAGCTGTAACTCTGTGAGATGATTTCACAGAACACAAAGAAGTTTCTCAGAAAGCTTCTTTCTCTTTGTTATCGGAGGATATTTCCTTTGGCCCTATAGTCTTCAAAGGGATCCGAAATATCTTTTCTCAGATTCCACAGAAATAAGGCTAGCAAAGAGATCCACGAAATACAGATGTAACTCTGAGAGTGGAAGTCACACATCACAGAGCAGTTTCTCAGAAAGCTTCTTTCAAGATTTCATCTGAGGATATTTCCTTTTTCACCATAGCCCTCTATGGGCTTCCAAATATCACTTTGCCAATTCTACAAGAATTGTCTTAGCGAAAGGCTTCTTGAGGGGAAAGCTGTAACTCTGTGAGATGATTTCACAGAACACAAAGAAGTTTCTCAGAAAGCTTCTTTCTCTTTGTTATCGGAGGTTATTTCCTTTGGCCCTATAGTCTTCAAAGGGATCCGAAATATCTGTTCTCAGATTCCACAGAAATAAGGCTAGCAAAGAGATCTGCGAAACACAAATGTAACTCTGTGAGATGAATTCACAGAACACTAAGCAGTTTCTCAGAAAGCTTCTTTCCAGATTTCATCTGAGGATATTTCCATTTTCACCATAGCCCTCTATGGGCTTCCAAATATCACTTTGCCAATTCCACAAGAACTGTCTTAGCGAAAGGCTTCTTTTGGGGAAAGCTGTAACTCTGTGAGATGATTTCACAGAACACAAAGAAGTTTCTCAGAAATATTCTGTCTCTTTGTTATCGGAGGATATTTCCGTTGGCCCTGTAGTCTTCAAAGGGATCCGAAATATCTGTTCTCAGATTCCACAGAAATAAGGCTAGCAAAGAGATCTACGAAACACAGATGTAACTCTGTGAGATGAATTCACAGAACACTAAGCAGTTTCTCAGAAAGCTTCTTTCCAGATTTCATTGTAGGATATTTCCTTTTTCACCATAGCCCTCTATGGGCTTCCAAATATCACTTTGCCAATTCTACAAGAACTGTCTTAGCGAAAGGTTTCTTGAGGGGAAAGCTGTAACTCTGTGAGATGATTTCACAGAACACAAAGAAGTTTCTCAGAAAGCTTCTTTCTCTTTGTTATTGGAGGATATTTCCTTTGGCCCTATAGTCTTCAAAGGGATCCGAAATACCTGTTCTCAGATTCCACAGAAATAAGGCTAGCAAAGAGATCTACGAAACACAGATGTAACTCTGTGAGATGAATTCACAGAACACTACGCAGTTTCTCAGAAAGCTTCTTTCAAGATTTCATCTGAGGATATTTCCTTTTTCACCATAGCCCTCTATGGGCTTCCAAATATCACTTTGCCAATTCCACAAGAACTGTCTTAGCGAAAGGCTTCCTGAGGGGAAAGCTGTAACTCTGTGAGATGATTTCACAGAACTCAAAGAAGTTTCTCAGAAATATTCTGTCTCTTTGTTATCGGAGGATATTTCCTTTGGCCCTATAGTCTTCAAAGGGATCCGAAATATCTGTTCTCAGATTCCACAGAAATAAGGCTCGCAAAGAGATCTACGAAACACAGATGTAACTCTGAGAGATGAATTCACAGAACACTAAGCAGTTTCTCAGAAACCTTCTTTCCAGATTTCATCTGAGGATATTTCCTTTTTCACCATAGCCCTCTATGGGCTTCCAAATATCACTTTGCCAATTCCACAAGAACTGTCTTAGCGACAGGCTTCTTGAGGGGAAAGCTGTAACTCTGTGAGATGATTTCACAGAACACAAAGAAGTTTCTCAGAAATATTCTGTCTCTTTGTTATCGGAGGATATTTCCTTTGGCCCTATAGTCTTCAAAGGGATCTGAAATATCTGTTCTCAGATTCCACAGAAATAAGGCTAGCAAAGAGTTCTACGAAACACAGATGTAACTCTGTGAGATGAATTCACAGAACACTAAGCAGTTTCTCAGAAAGCTTCTTTCCAGATTTCATCAGAGGATATTTCCTTTTTCTCCATAGCCCTCTATGGGCTTCCAAATATCACTTTGCCAATTCCACAAGAACTGTCTTACCGAAAGGCTTCTTGAGGAGAAAGCTGTAACTCTGTTAGATGATTTCACAGAACACAAAGAAGTTTCTCAGAAAGCTTCTTTCTCTTTGTTATCGGATGATATTTCCTTTGGCCCTATAGTCTTCAAAGGGATCTGAAATATCTGTTCTCAGATTCCACAGAAATAAGGCTAGCAAAGAGATCTACGAAACACAGATGTAAATCTGTGATATGAATTCACAGAACACTAAGCAGTTTCTCAGAAAGCTTCTTTCCAGATTTCATCTGAGGATATTTCCTTTTTCACCATAGCCCTCTATGGGCTTCCAAATATCACTTTGCCAATTCCACAAGAACTGTCTTAGCGAAAGGCTTCTTGAGGGGAAAGCTGTAACTCTGTGAGATGATTTCACAGAACACAAAGAAGTTTCTCAGAAATATTCTGTCTCTTTGTTATCTGAGGATATTTCCTTTGGCCCTATAGTCTTCAAAGGGATCCGAAATATCTGTTCTCAGATTCCACAGAAATAAGGCTAGCAAAGAGATCTACGAAACACAAATGTAACTCTGTGAGATGAATTCACAGAACACTAAGCAGTTTCTCAGAAAGCTTCTTTCCAGATTTCATCAGAGGATATTTCCTTTTTCTCCACAGCCCTCTAAGGGCTTCCAAATATCACTTTGCCAATTCCACAAGAACTGTCTTAGCGAAAGGCTTCTTGAGGAGAAAGCTGTAACTCTGTGAGATGATTTCACAGAACACAAAGAAGTTTCTCAGAAAGCTTCTTTCTCTTTGTTATCGGAGGATATTTCCTTTGGCCCTATAGTCTTCAAAGGGATCTGAAATATCTGTTCTCAGATTCCACAGAAATAAGGCTAGCAAAGAGATCTACGAAACACAGATGTAACTCTGTGATATGAATTCACAGAACACTAAGCAGTTTCTCAGAAAGCTTCTTTCCAGATTTCATCTGAGGATATTTCCTTTTTCACCATAGCCCTCTATGGGCTTCCAAATATCACTTTGCCAATTCCACAAGAACTGTCTTAGCGAAAGGACTCTTCAGGGGAAAGCTGTAACTCTGGAGATGATTTCACAGAACACAAAGAAGTTTCTCAGAAAGCTTCTTTCTCTTTATTATCGGAGGATATTTCCTTTGGCCCTATAGTCTTCAAAGGGATCCGAAATATCTCTTCTCAGATTCCATAGAAATAAGGCTAGCAAAGAGATCCACGAAATACAGATGTAACTCTGAGAGTGGAAGTCACACATCACAGAGCAGTTTCTCAGAAAGCTTCTTTCAAGATTTCATCTGAGGATATTTCCTTTTTCACCATAGCCCTCTATGGGCTTCCAAATATCACTTTGCCAATTCCACAAGAACTGTCTTAGCGAAAGGCTTCTTGAGGGGAAAGCTGTAACTCTGTGAGATGATTTCACAGAACACAAAGAAGTTTCTCAGAAAGCTTCTTTCTCTTTGTTATCGGAGGATATTTCCTTTGGCCTATAGTCTTCAAAGGGATCCGAAATATCTGTTCTCAGATTCCACAGAAATAAGGCTAGCAAAGAGATCTACGAAACACAGATGTAACTCTGTGAGAAGAATTCACAGAACACTAAGCAGTTTCTCAGAAAGCTTCTTTCCAGATTTCATCTGAGGATATTTCCTTTTTCACCATAGCCCTGTATGGGCTTCCAAATATCACTTTGCCAATTCCACAAGAACTGTCTTAGCGAAAGGCTTCTTGAGGGGAAAGCTGTAACTCTGTGATATGATTTCACAGAACACAAAGAAGTTTCTCAGAAAGCTTTTTTCTCTTTGTTATCGGAGGATATTTCCTTTGGCCCTATAGTCTTCAAAGGGATCCGAAATATCTGTTCTCAGATTCCACAGAAATAAGGCTAGCAAAGAGATCTACGAAACACAGATGTAACTCTGTGAGATGAATTCACAGAACACTAAGCAGTTTCTCAGAAAACTTCTTTCCAGATTTCATCTGAGGATATTCCCTTTTTCACCATAGCCCTCCATGGGCTTCCAAATATCACTTTGCCAATTCCACAAGAACTGTCTTAGCGAAAGTCGTCTTGAGGAGAAAGCTGTAACTCTGTGAGGTGATTTCGGAGAACACAAAGAAGTTCCTCAGAAAGCTTCTTTCTCTTTGTTATCGGAGGATATTTCTTTGGCCCTATAGTCTTCAAAGGGATCCGAAATATCTGTTCTCAGATTCCACAGAAATAAGGCTAGCAAAGAGATACACGAAATACAGATGTAACTCTGAGAGTGGAAGTCACACATCACAGAGCAGTTTCTCAGAAAGCCTCTTTCCAGATTTCATCTGAGGATATTTCCTTTTTCACCATTGCCCTCTATGGGCTTCCAAATATCACTTTGCCAATTCCACAAGAACTGTCTTAGCGAAAGGCTTCTTGAGGGGAAAGCTGTAACTCTGTGAGATGATTTCACAGAACACAAAGAAGTTTCTCAGAAAGCTTCTTTCTCTTTGTTATCGGAGGATATTTACTTTGGCCCTATAGTCTTCAAAGGGATCCGAAATATCTGTTCTCAGATTCCACAGAAAGAAGGCTAGCAAAGAGATCCACGAAATACAGATGTAACTCTGAGAGTGGAAGTCACACATCACAGAGCAGTTTCTCAGAAATCTTCTTTCAAGATTTCATCTGAGGATATTTCCTTTTTCACCATAGCCCTCTATGGGCTTCCAAATATCACTTTGCCAATTCTACAAGAACTGTCTTAGCGAAAGGCTTCTTGAGGGGAAAGCTGTAACTCTGTGAGATGATTTCACAGAACACAAAGAAGTTTCTCAGAAAGCTTCTTTCTCTTTGTTATCGGAGGTTATTTCCTTTGGCCCTATAGTCTTCAAAGGGATCCGAAATATCTGTTCTCAGATTCCACAGAAAAAAGGCTAGCAAAGAGATCTACGAAACACAAATGTAACTCTGTGAGATGAATTCACAGAACACTAAGCAGTTTCTCAGAAAGCTTCTTTCCAGATTTCATCTGAGGATATTTCCTTTTTCACCATAGCCCTCTATGGGCTTCCAAATACCACTTTGCCAATTCCACAAGAACTGTCTTAGCGAAAGGCTTCTTGAGGGGAAAGCTGTAACTCTGTGAGATGATTTCACAGAACACAAAGAAGTTTCTCAGAAATATTCTGTCTCTTTGTTATCGGAGGATATTTCCGTTGGCCCTATAGTCTTCAAAGGGATCCGAAATATCTGTTCTCAGATTCCACAGAAATAAGGCTAGCAAAGAGATCTGCGAAACACAGATGTAACTCTGTGAGATGAATTCACAGAACACTAAGCAGTTTCTCAGAAAGCTTATTTACAGATTTCATCTGAGGATATTTCCTTTTTCACCATAGCCCTCTATGGGCTTCCAAATATCACTTTGCCAATTCCACAAGAACTGTCTTAGCGAAAGGCTTCTTGAGGGGAAAGCTGTAACTCTGTGAGATGATTTCACAGAACACAAAGAAGTTTCTCAGAAATATTCTGTCTCTTTGTTATCAGAGGATATTTCCTTTGGCCCTATAGTCTTCAAAGGGATCCGAAATATCTGTTCTCAGATTCCACAGAAATAAGGCTAGCAAAGAGATCTACGAAACACAGATGTAACTCTGTGAGATGAATTCACAGAACACTAAGCAGTTTCTCAGAAAGCTTCTTTCCAGATTTCATCTTAGGATATTTCCTTTTTCACCATAGCCCTCTATGGGCTTCCAAATATCACTTTGCCAATTCCACAAGAACTGTCTTAGCGAAAGGCTTCTTGAGGGGAAAGCTGTAACTCTGTGAGATGATTTCACAGAACACAAAGAAGTTTCTCAGAAAGCTCCTTTCTCTTTGTTATCGGAGGATATTTCCTTTGGCCCTATAGTCTTCAAAGGGATCCGAAATATCTGTTCTCAGATTCCACAGAAATAAGGCTAGCAAAGAGATCTACGAAACACAGATGTAACTCTGTGAGATGAATTCACAGAACACTAAGCAGTTTCTCAGAAAGCTTCTTTCCAGATTTCATCTGAGGATATTTCCTTTTTCACCATAGCCCTCTATGGGCTTCCAAATATCACTTTGCCAATTCTACAAGAACTGTCTTAGCGAAAGGCTTCTTGAGGGGAAAGCTGTAACTCTGTGAGATGATTTCACAGAACACAAAGAAGTTTCTCAGAAAGCTTCTTTCTCTTTGTTATCGGAGGATATTTCCTTTGGCCCTATAGTCTTCAAAGGGATCCGAAATATCTGTTCTCAGATTCCACAGAAATAAGGCTAGCAAAGAGATCTAGGAAACACAGATGTAACTCTGTGAGATGAATTCACAGAACAATAAGCAGTTTCTCAGAAAGCTTCTTTCCAGATTTCATCTGAGGATATTTCCTTTTTCACCATAGCCCTCTATGGGCTTCCAAATATCACTTTGCCAATTCCACAAGAACTGTCTTAGCGAAAGGCTTCTTGAGGGGAAAGCTGTAACTCTGTGAGATGATTTCACAGAACACAAAGAAGTTTCTCAGAAATATTCTGTCTCTTTGTTATCGGAGGATATTTCCTTTGGCCCTATAGTCTTCAAAGGGATCCGAAATATCTGTTCTCAGATTCCACAGAAATAAGGCTAGCAAAGAGATCTACGAAACACAGATGTAACTCTGTGAGTTGAATTCACAGAACACTAAGCAGTTTCTCAGAAAGCTTCTTTCAAGATTTCATCTGAGGATATTTCCTTTTTCACCATAGCCCTCTATGGGCTTCCAAATATCACTTTGCCAATTCCACAAGAACTGTCTTAGCGAAAGGCTTCTTGAGGGGAAAGCTGTAACTCTGTGAGATGAATTCACTGAACACTTAGCAGTTTCTCAGAAAGCTTCTTTCCAGATTTCATCTGAGGATATTCCCTTTTTCACCATAGCCCTCTATGGGCTTCCAAATATCACTTTGCCAATTCCACAAAAACTGTCTTAGCGAAAGGCGTCTTGAGGAGAAAGCTGTAACTCTGTGAGATGATTTCGGAGAACACAAAGAAGTTCCTCAGAAAGCTTCTTTCTCTTTGTTATCGGAGGATATTTCTTTGGCCCTATAGTCTTCAAAGGGATCCGAAATATCTGTTCTCAGATTCCACAGAAATAAGGCTAGCAAAGAGATCTAAGAAACACAGATGTAACTCTGTGAGAAGAATTCACAGAACACTAAGCAGTTTCTCAGAAAGCTTCTTTCCAGATTTCATCTAAGGATATTTCCTTTTTCAACATAGCCCTCTATGGGCTTCCAAATATCACTTTGCCAATTCCACAAGAACTGTCTTAGCGAAAGGCTTCTTGAGGGGAAAGCTGTAACTCTGTGATATGATTTCACAGAACACAAAGAAGTTTCTCAGAAATCTTCTTTCTCTTTGTTATCGGAGGATATTTCCTTTGGCCCTATAGTCTTCAAAGGGATCCGAAGTATCTGTTCTCAGATGCCACAGAAATAATGCTAGCAAAGAGATCTACGAAACACAGATGTAACTCTGTGAGATGAATTCACAGAACACTAAGCAGTTTCTCAGAAAGCTTCTTTCCAGATTTCATCTGAGGATATTCCCTTTTTCACCATAGCCCTCTATGGGCTTCCAAATATCACTTTGCCAATTCCACAAGAACTGTCTTAGCGAAAGGCTTCTTGAGGAGAAAGCTGTAACTCTGTGAGATGATTTCGGAGAACACAAAGAAGTTCCTCAGAAAGCTTCTTTCTCTTTGTTATTGGAGGATATTTGTTTGGCCCTATAGTCTTCAATGGGATCCGAAATATCTGTTCTCAGATTCCACAGAAATAAGGCTAGCAAAGAGATCTACGAAACACAGATGTAACTCTGTGAGATGAATTCACAGAACACTAAGCAGTTTCTCAGAAAGCTTCTTTCCAGATTCATCTGAGGATATATCCTTTTTCACCATAGCCCACTAAGGGCTTCGAAATATCACTTTGCCAATTCCACAAGAACTGTCTTAGCGAAAGGCTTCTTGAGGGGAGAGCTGTAACTCTGGAGATGATTTCACAGAACACAAAGAAGTTTCTCAGAAAGCATCTTTCTCTTAGTTATCGGAGGATATTTAATTTGGTCCTATAGTCTTCAAAGGGATCCGAAATATCTCTTCTCAGATTCCACAGAAATAAGGCTAGCAAAGAGATCCACGAAATACAGATGTAACTCTGAGAGTGGAAGTCACACATCGCAGAGCAGTTTCTCAGAAAGCTTCTTTCCAGATTTCATCTGAGGATATTTCCTTTTTCACCATAGCCCTCTATGGGCTTCCAAATATCACTTTGCCAATTCCACAAGAAATGTCTTAGCGAAAGGCTTCTTGAGGGGAAAGCTGTAACTCTGTGAGATGATTTCACAGAACACAAAGAAGTTTCTCAGAAATATTCTGTCTCTTTGTTATCGGAGGATATTTCCTTTGGCCCTATAGTCTTCAAGGGGATCCGAAATATCTGTTCTCAGATTCCACAGAAATAAGGCTACAAAGAGATCTACGAAACACAGATGTAACTCTGTGAGATGAATTCACAGAACACTAAGCAGTTTCTCAGAAAGCTTCTTTCCAGATTTCATCTGAGGATATTTCCTTTTTCACCATAGCCCTCTATGGGCTTCCAAATATCACTTTGCCAATTCTACAAGAACTGTCTTAGCGAAAGGCTTCTTGAGGGGAAAGCTGTAACTCTGTGAGATGATTTCACAGAACACAAAGAAGTTTCTCAGAAAGCTTCTTTCTCTTTGTTATCGGAGGTTATTTCCTTTGGCCCTATAGTCTTCAAAGAGATCCGAAATATCTGTTCTCAGATTCCACAGAAATAAGGCTAGCAAAGAGATATACGAAACACAAATGTAACTCTGTGAGATGAATTCACAGAACACTAAGCAGGTTCTCAGAAAGCTTCTTTCCAGATTTCATCTGAGGATATTTCCTTTTTCACCATAGCCCTCTATGGGCTTCCAAATATCACTTTGCCAATTCCACAAGAACTGTCTTAGCGAAAGGCTTCTTGAGGGGAAAGCTGTAATTCTGTGAGATGATTTCACAGAACACAAAGAAGTTTCTCAGAAAGCTTCTTTCTCTTTGTTATCGGAGGATATTTCCTTTGGCCCTATAGTCTTCAAAATGATCCGAAATATCTGTTCTCAGATTCCACAGAAAGAAGACTAGCAAAGAGATCCACGAAATACTGATGTAAATCTGGAGTGGAAGTCACACATCACAGAACAGTTTCTCAGAAAGCTTCTTTCCAGATTTCCTCTGAGGATATTTCCTTTTTCACCATAGCCCTCTATGGGCTTCCAAATATCACTTTGCCAATTCCACAAAACTGTCTTAGCGAAAGGCTTCTTGAGGGGAAAGCTGTAACTCTGTGAGATGATTTCACAGAACACAAAGAAGTTTCTCAGAAAGCTCCTTTCTCTTTGTTATCGGAGGATATTTCCTTTGGCCCTATAGTCTTCAAAGGGATCCGAAATATCTGTTCTCAGATTCCACAGAAATAAGGCTAGCAAAGAGATCTACGAAACACAGATGTAACTCTGTGAGATGAATTCACAGAACACTAAGCAGTTTCTCAGAAAGCTTCTTTCCAGATTTCATCTGAGGATATTTCCTTTTTCACCATAGCCCTCTATGGGTTTCCAAATATCACTTTGCCAATTCTACAAGAACTGTCTTAGCGAAAGGCTTCTTGAGGGGAAAGCTGTAACTCTGTGAGATGATTTCACAGAACACAAAGAAGTTTCTCAGAAAGCTTCTTTCTCTTTGTTATCGGAGGATATTTCCTTTGGCCCTATAGTCTTCAAAGGGATCCGAAATATCTGTTCTCAGATTCCACAGAAATAAGGCTAGCAAAGAGATCTACGAAACACAGATGTAACTCTGTGAGATGAATTCACAGAACACTAAGCAGTTTCTCAGAAAGCTTCTTTCCAGATTTCATCTGAGGATATTTCCTTTTTCACCATAGCCCTCTATAGGCTTCCAAATATCACTTTGCCAATTCCACAAGAACTGTCTTAGCGAAAGGCTTCTTGAGGGGAAAGCTGTAACTCTGTGAGATGATTTCACAGAACACAAAGAAGTTTCTCAGAAATATTCTGTCTCTTTGTTATCGGAGGATATTTCCTTTGGCCCTATAGTCTTCAAAGGGATCCGAAATATCTGTTCTCAGATTCCACAGAAATAAGGCTAGCAAAGAGATCTACGAAACAGAGATGTAACTCTGTGAGATGAATTCACAGAACACTAAGCAGTTTCGCAGAAAGCTTCTTTCCAGATTTCATCTCAGGATATATCCTTTTTCACCATAGCCCTCTAAGGGCTTCGAAATATCACTTTGCCAATTCCACAAGAACTGTCTTAGCGAAAGGCTTCTTGAGGGGAGAGCTGTACTCTGGAGATGATTTCACAGAACACAAAGAAGTTTCTCAGAAAGCATCTTTCTCTTAGTTATCGGAGGATATTTAATTTGGCCCTATAGTCTTCAAAGGGATCCGAAATATCTGTTCTCAGATTCCACAGAAATAAGGCTAGCAAAGAGATACACGAAATACAGATGTAACTCTGAGAGTGGAAGTCACACATCACAGAGCAGTTTCTCAGAAAGCTTCTTTCCAGATTTCATCTGTGGATATTTCCTTTTTCACCATAGCCCTCTATGGGCTTCCAAATATCACTTTGCCAATTCCACAAGAACTGTCTTAGCGAAAGGCTTCTTGAGGGGAAAGCTGTAACTCTGTGAGATGATTTCACAGAACACAAAGAAGTTTCTCAGAAAGCTTCTTTCTCTTTGTTATCGGAGGATATTTCCTTTGGCCCTATAGTCTTCAAAGGGATCCGAAATATCGGTTCTCAGATTCCACAGAAATAAGGCTAGCAAAGAGATCCACGAAATACAGATGTAACTCTGAGAGTGGAAGTCACACATCACAGAGCAGTTTCTCAGAAAGCTTCTTTCAAGATTTCATCTGAGGATATTTCCTTTTTCACCATAGCCCTCTATGGGCTTCCAAATATCACTTTGCCAATTCTACAAGAATTGTCTTAGCGAAAGGCTTCTTGAGGGGAAAGCTGTAACTCTGTGAGATGATTTCACAGAACACAAAGAAGTTTCTCAGAAAGCTTCTTTCTCTTTGTTATCGGAGGTTATTTCCTTTGGCCCTATAGTCTTCAAAGGGATCCGAAATATCTGTTCTCAGATTCCACAGAAATAAGGCTAGCAAAGAGATCTGCGAAACACAAATGTAACTCTGTGAGATGAATTCACAGAACACTAAGCAGTTTCTCAGAAAGCTTCTTTCCAGATTTCATCTGAGGATATTTCCATTTTCACCATAGCCCTCTATGGGCTTCCAAATATCACTTTGCCAATTCCACAAGAACTGTCTTAGCGAAAGGCTTCTTTTGGGGAAAGCTGTAACTCTGTGAGATGATTTCACAGAACACAAAGAAGTTTCTCAGAAATATTCTGTCTCTTTGTTATCGGAGGATATTTCCGTTGGCCCTGTAGTCTTCAAAGGGATCCGAAATATCTGTTCTCAGATTCCACAGAAATAAGGCTAGCAAAGAGATCTACGAAACACAGATGTAACTCTGTGAGATGAATTCACAGAACACTAAGCAGTTTCTCAGAAAGCTTCTTTCCAGATTTCATTGTAGGATATTTCCTTTTTCACCATAGCCCTCTATGGGCTTCCAAATATCACTTTGCCAATTCTACAAGAACTGTCTTAGCGAAAGGCTTCTTGAGGGGAAAGCTGTAACTCTGTGAGATGATTTCACAGAACACAAAGAAGTTTCTCAGAAAGCTTCTTTCTCTTTGTTATTGCAGGATATTTCCTTTGGCCCTATAGTCTTCAAAGGGATCCGAAATACCTGTTCTCAGATTCCACAGAAATAAGGCTAGCAAAGAGATCTACGAAACACAGATGTAACTCTGTGAGATGAATTCACAGAACACTACGCAGTTTCTCAGAAAGCTTCTTTCAAGATTTCATCTGAGGATATTTCCTTTTTCACCATAGCCCTCTATGGGCTTCCAAATATCACTTTGCCAATTCCACAAGAACTGTCTTAGCGAAAGGCTTCCTGAGGGGAAAGCTGTAACTCTGTGAGATGATTTCACAGAACTCAAAGAAGTTTCTCAGAAATATTCTGTCTCTTTGTTATCGGAGGATATTTCCTTTGGCCCTATAGTCTTCAAAGGGATCCGAAATATCTGTTCTCAGATTCCACAGAAATAAGGCTCGCAAAGAGATCTACGAAACACAGATGTAACTCTGAGAGATGAATTCACAGAACACTAAGCAGTTTCTCAGAAACCTTCTTTCCAGATTTCATCTGAGGATATTTCCTTTTTCACCATAGCCCTCTATGGGCTTCCAAATATCACTTTGCCAATTCCACAAGAACTGTCTTAGCGACAGGCTTCTTGAGGGGAAAGCTGTAACTCTGTGAGATGATTTCACAGAACACAAAGAAGTTTCTCAGAAATATTCTGTCTCTTTGTTATCGGAGGATATTTCCTTTGGCCCTATAGTCTTCAAAGGGATCTGAAATATCTGTTCTCAGATTCCACAGAAATAAGGCTAGCAAAGAGATCTACGAAACACAGATGTAACTCTGTGAGATGAATTCACAGAACACTAAGCAGTTTCTCAGAAAGCTTCTTTCCAGATTTCATCAGAGGATATTTCCTTTTTCTCCATAGCCCTCTATGGGCTTCCAAATATCACTTTGCCAATTCCACAAGAACTGTCTTACCGAAAGGCTTCTTGAGGAGAAAGCTGTAACTCTGTGAGATGATTTCACAGAACACAAAGAAGTTTCTCAGAAAGCTTCTTTCTCTTTGTTATCGGATGATATTTCCTTTGGCCTATAGTCTTCAATGGGATCCGAAATATCTGTTCTCAGATTCCACAGAAATAAGGCTAGCAAAGAGATCTACGAAACACAGATGTAACTCTGTGAGATGAATTCACAGAACACTAAGCAGTTTCTCAGAAAGCTTCTTTCCAGATTCATCTGAGGATATATCCTTTTTCACCATAGCCCACTAAGGGCTTCGAAATATCACTTTGCCAATTCCACAAGAACTGTCTTAGCGAAAGGCTTCTTGAGGGGAGAGCTGTAACTCTGGAGATGATTTCACAGAACACAAAGAAGTTTCTCAGAAAGCATCTTTCTCTTAGTTATCGGAGGATATTTAATTTGGTCCTATAGTCTTCAAAGGGATCCGAAATATCTCTTCTCAGATTCCACAGAAATAAGGCTAGCAAAGAGATCCACGAAATACAGATGTAACTCTGAGAGTGGAAGTCACACATCGCAGAGCAGTTTCTCAGAAAGCTTCTTTCCAGATTTCATCTGAGGATATTTCCTTTTTCACCATAGCCCTCTATGGGCTTCCAAATATCACTTTGCCAATTCCACAAGAAATGTCTTAGCGAAAGGCTTCTTGAGGGGAAAGCTGTAACTCTGTGAGATGATTTCACAGAACACAAAGAAGTTTCTCAGAAATATTCTGTCTCTTTGTTATCGGAGGATATTTCCTTTGGCCCTATAGTCTTCAAGGGGATCCGAAATATCTGTTCTCAGATTCCACAGAAATAAGGCTACAAAGAGATCTACGAAACACAGATGTAACTCTGTGAGATGAATTCACAGAACACTAAGCAGTTTCTCAGAAAGCTTCTTTCCAGATTTCATCTGAGGATATTTCCTTTTTCACCATAGCCCTCTATGGGCTTCCAAATATCACTTTGCCAATTCTACAAGAACTGTCTTAGCGAAAGGCTTCTTGAGGGGAAAGCTGTAACTCTGTGAGATGATTTCACAGAACACAAAGAAGTTTCTCAGAAAGCTTCTTTCTCTTTGTTATCGGAGGTTATTTCCTTTGGCCCTATAGTCTTCAAAGAGATCCGAAATATCTGTTCTCAGATTCCACAGAAATAAGGCTAGCAAAGAGATATACGAAACACAAATGTAACTCTGTGAGATGAATTCACAGAACACTAAGCAGGTTCTCAGAAAGCTTCTTTCCAGATTTCATCTGAGGATATTTCCTTTTTCACCATAGCCCTCTATGGGCTTCCAAATATCACTTTGCCAATTCCACAAGAACTGTCTTAGCGAAAGGCTTCTTGAGGGGAAAGCTGTAATTCTGTGAGATGATTTCACAGAACACAAAGAAGTTTCTCAGAAAGCTTCTTTCTCTTTGTTATCGGAGGATATTTCCTTTGGCCCTATAGTCTTCAAAATGATCCGAAATATCTGTTCTCAGATTCCACAGAAAGAAGACTAGCAAAGAGATCCACGAAATACTGATGTAAATCTGGAGTGGAAGTCACACATCACAGAACAGTTTCTCAGAAAGCTTCTTTCCAGATTTCCTCTGAGGATATTTCCTTTTTCACCATAGCCCTCTATGGGCTTCCAAATATCACTTTGCCAATTCCACAAAACTGTCTTAGCGAAAGGCTTCTTGAGGGGAAAGCTGTAACTCTGTGAGATGATTTCACAGAACACAAAGAAGTTTCTCAGAAAGCTCCTTTCTCTTTGTTATCGGAGGATATTTCCTTTGGCCCTATAGTCTTCAAAGGGATCCGAAATATCTGTTCTCAGATTCCACAGAAATAAGGCTAGCAAAGAGATCTACGAAACACAGATGTAACTCTGTGAGATGAATTCACAGAACACTAAGCAGTTTCTCAGAAAGCTTCTTTCCAGATTTCATCTGAGGATATTTCCTTTTTCACCATAGCCCTCTATGGGTTTCCAAATATCACTTTGCCAATTCTACAAGAACTGTCTTAGCGAAAGGCTTCTTGAGGGGAAAGCTGTAACTCTGTGAGATGATTTCACAGAACACAAAGAAGTTTCTCAGAAAGCTTCTTTCTCTTTGTTATCGGAGGATATTTCCTTTGGCCCTATAGTCTTCAAAGGGATCCGAAATATCTGTTCTCAGATTCCACAGAAATAAGGCTAGCAAAGAGATCTACGAAACACAGATGTAACTCTGTGAGATGAATTCACAGAACACTAAGCAGTTTCTCAGAAAGCTTCTTTCCAGATTTCATCTGAGGATATTTCCTTTTTCACCATAGCCCTCTATAGGCTTCCAAATATCACTTTGCCAATTCCACAAGAACTGTCTTAGCGAAAGGCTTCTTGAGGGGAAAGCTGTAACTCTGTGAGATGATTTCACAGAACACAAAGAAGTTTCTCAGAAATATTCTGTCTCTTTGTTATCGGAGGATATTTCCTTTGGCCCTATAGTCTTCAAAGGGATCCGAAATATCTGTTCTCAGATTCCACAGAAATAAGGCTAGCAAAGAGATCTACGAAACAGAGATGTAACTCTGTGAGATGAATTCACAGAACACTAAGCAGTTTCGCAGAAAGCTTCTTTCCAGATTTCATCTCAGGATATATCCTTTTTCACCATAGCCCTCTAAGGGCTTCGAAATATCACTTTGCCAATTCCACAAGAACTGTCTTAGCGAAAGGCTTCTTGAGGGGAGAGCTGTACTCTGGAGATGATTTCACAGAACACAAAGAAGTTTCTCAGAAAGCATCTTTCTCTTAGTTATCGGAGGATATTTAATTTGGCCCTATAGTCTTCAAAGGGATCCGAAATATCTGTTCTCAGATTCCACAGAAATAAGGCTAGCAAAGAGATACACGAAATACAGATGTAACTCTGAGAGTGGAAGTCACACATCACAGAGCAGTTTCTCAGAAAGCTTCTTTCCAGATTTCATCTGTGGATATTTCCTTTTTCACCATAGCCCTCTATGGGCTTCCAAATATCACTTTGCCAATTCCACAAGAACTGTCTTAGCGAAAGGCTTCTTGAGGGGAAAGCTGTAACTCTGTGAGATGATTTCACAGAACACAAAGAAGTTTCTCAGAAAGCTTCTTTCTCTTTGTTATCGGAGGATATTTCCTTTGGCCCTATAGTCTTCAAAGGGATCCGAAATATCGGTTCTCAGATTCCACAGAAATAAGGCTAGCAAAGAGATCCACGAAATACAGATGTAACTCTGAGAGTGGAAGTCACACATCACAGAGCAGTTTCTCAGAAAGCTTCTTTCAAGATTTCATCTGAGGATATTTCCTTTTTCACCATAGCCCTCTATGGGCTTCCAAATATCACTTTGCCAATTCTACAAGAATTGTCTTAGCGAAAGGCTTCTTGAGGGGAAAGCTGTAACTCTGTGAGATGATTTCACAGAACACAAAGAAGTTTCTCAGAAAGCTTCTTTCTCTTTGTTATCGGAGGTTATTTCCTTTGGCCCTATAGTCTTCAAAGGGATCCGAAATATCTGTTCTCAGATTCCACAGAAATAAGGCTAGCAAAGAGATCTGCGAAACACAAATGTAACTCTGTGAGATGAATTCACAGAACACTAAGCAGTTTCTCAGAAAGCTTCTTTCCAGATTTCATCTGAGGATATTTCCATTTTCACCATAGCCCTCTATGGGCTTCCAAATATCACTTTGCCAATTCCACAAGAACTGTCTTAGCGAAAGGCTTCTTTTGGGGAAAGCTGTAACTCTGTGAGATGATTTCACAGAACACAAAGAAGTTTCTCAGAAATATTCTGTCTCTTTGTTATCGGAGGATATTTCCGTTGGCCCTGTAGTCTTAAAAGGGATCCGAAATATCTGTTCTCAGATTCCACAGAAATAAGGCTAGCAAAGAGATCTACGAAACACAGATGTAACTCTGTGAGATGAATTCACAGAACACTAAGCAGTTTCTCAGAAAGCTTCTTTCCAGATTTCATTGTAGGATATTTCCTTTTTCACCATAGCCCTCTATGGGCTTCCAAATATCACTTTGCCAATTCTACAAGAACTGTCTTAGCGAAAGGCTTCTTGAGGGGAAAGCTGTAACTCTGTGAGATGATTTCACAGAACACAAAGAAGTTTCTCAGAAAGCTTCTTTCTCTTTGTTATTGCAGGATATTTCCTTTGGCCCTATAGTCTTCAAAGGGATCCGAAATACCTGTTCTCAGATTCCACAGAAATAAGGCTAGCAAAGAGATCTACGAAACACAGATGTAACTCTGTGAGATGAATTCACAGAACACTACGCAGTTTCTCAGAAAGCTTCTTTCAAGATTTCATCTGAGGATATTTCCTTTTTCACCATAGCCCTCTATGGGCTTCCAAATATCACTTTGCCAATTCCACAAGAACTGTCTTAGCGAAAGGCTTCCTGAGGGGAAAGCTGTAACTCTGTGAGATGATTTCACAGAACTCAAAGAAGTTTCTCAGAAATATTCTGTCTCTTTGTTATCGGAGGATATTTCCTTTGGCCCTATAGTCTTCAAAGGGATCCGAAATATCTGTTCTCAGATTCCACAGAAATAAGGCTCGCAAAGAGATCTACGAAACACAGATGTAACTCTGAGAGATGAATTCACAGAACACTAAGCAGTTTCTCAGAAACCTTCTTTCCAGATTTCATCTGAGGATATTTCCTTTTTCACCATAGCCCTCTATGGGCTTCCAAATATCACTTTGCCAATTCCACAAGAACTGTCTTAGCGACAGGCTTCTTGAGGGGAAAGCTGTAACTCTGTGAGATGATTTCACAGAACACAAAGAAGTTTCTCAGAAATATTCTGTCTCTTTGTTATCGGAGGATATTTCCTTTGGCCCTATAGTCTTCAAAGGGATCTGAAATATCTGTTCTCAGATTCCACAGAAATAAGGCTAGCAAAGAGATCTACGAAACACAGATGTAACTCTGTGAGATGAATTCACAGAACACTAAGCAGTTTCTCAGAAAGCTTCTTTCCAGATTTCATCAGAGGATATTTCCTTTTTCTCCATAGCCCTCTATGGGCTTCCAAATATCACTTTGCCAATTCCACAAGAACTGTCTTACCGAAAGGCTTCTTGAGGAGAAAGCTGTAACTCTGTGAGATGATTTCACAGAACACAAAGAAGTTTCTCAGAAAGCTTCTTTCTCTTTGTTATCGGATGATATTTCCTTTGGCCCTATAGTCTTCAAAGGGATCTGAAATATCTGTTCTCAGATTCCACAGAAATAAGGCTAGCAAAGAGATCTACGAAACACAGATGTAAATCTGTGATATGAATTCACAGAACACTAAGCAGTTTCTCAGAAAGCTTCTTTCCAGATTTCATCTGAGGATATTTCCTTTTTCACCATAGCCCTCTATGGGCTTCCAAATATCACTTTGCCAATTCCACAAGAACTGTCTTAGCGAAAGGCTTCTTGAGGGGAAAGCTGTAACTCTGTGAGATGATTTCACAGAACACAAAGAAGTTTCTCAGAAATATTCTGTCTCTTTGTTATCTGAGGATATTTCCTTTGGCCCTATAGTCTTCAAAGGGATCCGAAATATCTGTTCTCAGATTCCACAGAAATAAGGCTAGCAAAGAGATCTACGAAACACAAATGTAACTCTGTGAGATGAATTCACAGAACACTAAGCAGTTTCTCAGAAAGCTTCTTTCCAGATTTCATCAGAGGATTATTCCTTTTTCTCCACAGCCCTCTAAGGGCTTCCAAATATCACTTTGCCAATTCCACAAGAACTGTCTTAGCGAAAGGCTTCTTGAGGAGAAAGCTGTAACTCTGTGAGATGATTTCACAGAACACAAAGAAGTTTCTCAGAAAGCTTCTTTCTCTTTGTTATCGGAGGATATTTCCTTTGGCCCTATAGTCTTCAAAGGGATCTGAAATATCTGTTCTCAGATTCCACAGAAATAAGGCTAGCAAAGAGATCTACGAAACACAGATGTAACTCTGTGATATGAATTCACAGAACACTAAGCAGTTTCTCAGAAAGCTTCTTTCCAGATTTCATCTGAGGATATTTCCTTTTTCACCATAGCCCTCTATGGGCTTCCAAATATCACTTTGCCAATTCCACAAGAACTGTCTTAGCGAAAGGACTCTTCAGGGGAAAGCTGTAACTCTGGAGATGATTTCACAGAACACAAAGAAGTTTCTCAGAAAGCTTCTTTCTCTTTATTATCGGAGGATATTTCCTTTGGCCCTATAGTCTTCAAAGGGATCCGAAATATCTCTTCTCAGATTCCATAGAAATAAGGCTAGCAAAGAGATCCACGAAATACAGATGTAACTCTGAGAGTGGAAGTCACACATCACAGAGCAGTTTCTCAGAAAGCTTCTTTCAAGATTTCATCTGAGGATATTTCCTTTTTCACCATAGCCCTCTATGGGCTTCCAAATATCACTTTGCCAATTCCACAAGAACTGTCTTAGCGAAAGGCTTCTTGAGGGGAAAGCTGTAACTCTGTGAGATGATTTCACAGAACACAAAGAAGTTTCTCAGAAAGCTTCTTTCTCTTTGTTATCGGAGGATATTTCCTTTGGCCTATAGTCTTCAAAGGGATCCGAAATATCTGTTCTCAGATTCCACAGAAATAAGGCTAGCAAAGAGATCTACGAAACACAGATGTAACTCTGTGAGAAGAATTCACAGAACACTAAGCAGTTTCTCAGAAAGCTTCTTTCCAGATTTCATCTGAGGATATTTCCTTTTTCACCATAGCCCTGTATGGGCTTCCAAATATCACTTTGCCAATTCCACAAGAACTGTCTTAGCGAAAGGCTTCTTGAGGGGAAAGCTGTAACTCTGTGATATGATTTCACAGAACACAAAGAAGTTTCTCAGAAAGCTTTTTTCTCTTTGTTATCGGAGGATATTTCCTTTGGCCCTATAGTCTTCAAAGGGATCCGAAATATCTGTTCTCAGATTCCACAGAAATAAGGCTAGCAAAGAGATCTACGAAACACAGATGTAACTCTGTGAGATGAATTCACAGAACACTAAGCAGTTTCTCAGAAAACTTCTTTCCAGATTTCATCTGAGGATATTCCCTTTTTCACCATAGCCCTCCATGGGCTTCCAAATATCACTTTGCCAATTCCACAAGAACTGTCTTAGCGAAAGTCGTCTTGAGGAGAAAGCTGTAACTCTGTGAGGTGATTTCGGAGAACACAAAGAAGTTCCTCAGAAAGCTTCTTTCTCTTTGTTATCGGAGGATATTTCTTTGGCCCTATAGTCTTCAAAGGGATCCGAAATATCTGTTCTCAGATTCCACAGAAATAAGGCTAGCAAAGAGATACACGAAATACAGATGTAACTCTGAGAGTGGAAGTCACACATCACAGAGCAGTTTCTCAGAAAGCCTCTTTCCAGATTTCATCTGAGGATATTTCCTTTTTCACCATTGCCCTCTATGTGCTTCCAAATATCACTTTGCCAATTCCACAAGAACTGTCTTAGCGAAAGGCTTCTTGAGGGGAAAGCTGTAACTCTGTGAGATGATTTCACAGAACACAAAGAAGTTTCTCAGAAAGCTTCTTTCTCTTTGTTATCGGAGGATATTTACTTTGGCCCTATAGTCTTCAAAGGGATCCGAAATATCTGTTCTCAGATTCCACAGAAAGAAGGCTAGCAAAGAGATCCACGAAATACAGATGTAACTCTGAGAGTGGAAGTCACACATCACAGAGGAGTTTCTCAGAAAGCTTCTTTCAAGATTTCATCTGAGGATATTTCCTTTTTCACCATAGCCCTCTATGGGCTTCCAAATATCACTTTGCCAATTCTACAAGAACTGTCTTAGCGAAAGGCTTCTTGAGGGGAAAGCTGTAACTCTGTGAGATGATTTCACAGAACACAAAGAAGTTTCTCAGAAAGCTTCTTTCTCTTTGTTATCGGAGGTTATTTCCTTTGGCCCTATAGTCTTCAAAGGGATCCGAAATATCTGTTCTCAGATTCCACAGAAAAAAGGCTAGCAAAGAGATCTACGAAACACAAATGTAACTCTGTGAGATGAATTCACAGAACACTAAGCAGTTTCTCAGAAAGCTTCTTTCCAGATTTCATCTGAGGATATTTCCTTTTTCACCATAGCCCTCTATGGGCTTCCAAATACCACTTTGCCAATTCCACAAGAACTGTCTTAGCGAAAGGCTTCTTGAGGGGAAAGCTGTAACTCTGTGAGATGATTTCACAGAACACAAAGAAGTTTCTCAGAAATATTCTGTCTCTTTGTTATCGGAGGATATTTCCGTTGGCCCTATAGTCTTCAAAGGGATCCGAAATATCTGTTCTCAGATTCCACAGAAATAAGGCTAGCAAAGAGATCTGCGAAACACAGATGTAACTCTGTGAGATGAATTCACAGAACACTAAGCAGTTTCTCAGAAAGCTTATTTACAGATTTCATCTGAGGATATTTCCTTTTTCAACATAGCCCTCTATGGGCTTCCAAATATCACTTTGCCAATTCCACAAGAACTGTCTTAGCGAAAGGCTTCTTGAGGAGAAAGCTGTAACTCTGTGAGATGATTTCACAGAACACAAAGAAGTTTCTCAGAAAGCTTCTTTCTCTTTGTTATCGGAGGATATTTCCTTTGGCCCTATAGTCTTCAAAGGGATCCGAAATATCTGTTCTCATATTCCACAAAAATAAGGCTAGCAAAGAGATCTACGAAACACAGATGTAACTCTGTGAGATGAATTAACAGAACAGTAAGCAATTTCTCAGAAAGCATCTTTCCTGATTTCATCTGAGGATATTTCCTTTTTCACCATAGCCCTCTATGGGCTTCCAAATATCACTTTGCCAATTCCACAAGAACTGTCGTAGCGAAAGGCTTCTTGAGGGGAAAGCTGTAACTCTGGAGATGATTTCACAGAACACAAAGAAGTTTCTCAGAAAGCTTCTTTCTCTTTGTTATCGGAGCATATTTCCTTTTGCAATATAGTCTTCAAAGGGATCCGAAATATCTGTTCTCAGATTCCACAAAAATAAGGCTAGCAAAGAGATCTACGAAACACAGATGTAACCCTGTGAGATAAAATCACAGAACACTAAGCAGTTTCTCAGAAAGCTTCTTTCAAGATTTCATCTGAGGATATTTCCTTTTTCACCATAGCCCTCTATGGGCTTCCAAATATCACTTTGCCAATTCCACAAGAACTGTCTTAGCGAAAGTCTTCTTGAGGGGAAAGCTGTAACTCTGTGAGATGATTTCACAGAACACAAAGAAGTTTCTCAGAAAGCTCCTTTCTCTTTGTTATCGGAGGATATTTCCTTTGGCCCTATAGTCATCAAAGGGATCCGAAATATCTGTTCTCAGATTCCACAGAAATAAGGCTAGCAAAGAGATCTAGGAAACACAGATGTAACTCTGTGAGATGAATTCACAGAACAATAAGCAGTTTCTCAGAAAGCTTCTTTCCAGATTTCATCTGAGGATATTTCCTTTTTCACCATAGCCCTCTATGGGCTTCCAAATATCACTTTGCCAATTCCACAAGAACTGTCTTAGCGAAAGGCTTCTTGAGGGGAAAGCTGTAACTCTGTGAGATGATTTCACAGAACACAAAGAAGTTTCTCAGAAATATTCTGTCTCTTTGTTATCGGAGGATATTTCCTTTGGCCCTATAGTCTTCAAAGGGATCCGAAATATCTGTTCTCAGATTCCACAGAAATAAGGCTAGCAAAGAGATCTACGAAACACAGATGTAACTCTGTGAGTTGAATTCACAGAACACTAAGCAGTTTCTCAGAAAGCTTCTTTCAAGATTTCATCTGAGGATATTTCCTTTTTCACCATAGCCCTCTATGGGCTTCCACATATCACTTTGCCAATTCCACAAGAACTGTCTTAGCGAAAGGCTTCTTGAGGGGAAAGCTGTAACTCTGTGAGATGAATTCACTGAACACTTAGCAGTTTCTCAGAAAGCTTCTTTCCAGATTTCATCTGAGGATATTCCCTTTTTCACCATAGCCCTCTATGGGCTTCCAAATATCACTTTGCCAATTCCACAAAAACTGTCTTAGCGAAAGGCGTCTTGAGGAGAAAGCTGTAACTCTGTGAGATGATTTCGGAGAACACAAAGAAGTTCCTCAGAAAGCTTCTTTCTCTTTGTTATCGGAGGATATTTCTTTGGCCCTATAGTCTTCAAAGGGATCCGAAATATCTGTTCTCAGATTCCACAGAAATAAGGCTAGCAAAGAGATCTAAGAAACACAGATGTAACTCTGTGAGAAGAATTCACAGAACACTAAGCAGTTTCTCAGAAAGCTTCTTTCCAGATTTCATCTAAGGATATTTCCTTTTTCAACATAGCCCTCTATGGGCTTCCAAATATCACTTTGCCAATTCCACAAGAACTGTCTTAGCGAAAGGCTTCTTGAGGGGAAAGCTGTAACTCTGTGATATGATTTCACAGAACACAAAGAAGTTTCTCAGAAATCTTCTTTCTCTTTGTTATCGGAGGATATTTCCTTTGGCCCTATAGTCTTCAAAGGGATCCGAAGTATCTGTTCTCAGATGCCACAGAAATAATGCTAGCAAAGAGATCTACGAAACACAGATGTAACTCTGTGAGATGAATTCACAGAACACTAAGCAGTTTCTCAGAAAGCTTCTTTCCAGATTTCATCTGAGGATATTCCCTTTTTCACCATAGCCCTCTATGGGCTTCCAAATATCACTTTGCCAATTCCACAAGAACTGTCTTAGCGAAAGGCTTCTTGAGGAGAAAGCTGTAACTCTGTGAGATGATTTCGGAGAACACAAAGAAGTTCCTCAGAAAGCTTCTTTCTCTTTGTTATTGGAGGATATTTGTTTGGCCCTATAGTCTTCAATGGGATCCGAAATATCTGTTCTCAGATTCCACAGAAATAAGGCTAGCAAAGAGATCTACGAAACACAGATGTAACTCTGTGAGATGAATTCACAGAACACTAAGCAGTTTCTCAGAAAGCTTCTTTCCAGATTCATCTGAGGATATATCCTTTTTCACCATAGCCCACTAAGGGCTTCGAAATATCACTTTGCCAATTCCACAAGAACTGTCTTAGCGAAAGGCTTCTTGAGGGGAGAGCTGTAACTCTGGAGATGATTTCACAGAACACAAAGAAGTTTCTCAGAAAGCATCTTTCTCTTAGTTATCGGAGGATATTTAATTTGGTCCTATAGTCTTCAAAGGGATCCGAAATATCTCTTCTCAGATTCCACAGAAATAAGGCTAGCAAAGAGATCCACGAAATACAGATGTAACTCTGAGAGTGGAAGTCACACATCGCAGAGTAGTTTCTCAGAAAGCTTCTTTCCAGATTTCATCTGAGGATATTTCCTTTTTCACCATAGCCCTCTATGGGCTTCCAAATATCACTTTGCCAATTCCACAAGAACTGTCTTTGCGAAAGGCTTCTTGAGGGGAAAGCTGTAACTCTGTGAGATGATTTCACAGAACACAAAGAAGTTTCTCAGAAATATTCTGTCTCTTTGTTATCGGAGGATATTTCCTTTGGCCCTATAGTCTTCAAGGGGATC
The DNA here is from genome assembly GCF_049350105.2 of Macaca mulatta. NCBI lineage: Eukaryota > Metazoa > Chordata > Mammalia > Primates > Cercopithecidae > Macaca > Macaca mulatta. Next base: position 38,973,839 of record NC_133416.1, on the reverse strand, counting down.
CGAAATATCTGTTCTCAGATTCCACAGAAATAAGGCTACAAAGAGATCTACGAAACACAGATGTAACTCTGTGAGATGAATTCACAGAACACTAAGCAGTTTCTCAGAAAGCTTCTTTCCAGATTTCATCTGAGGATATTTCCTTTTTCACCATAGCCCTCTATGGGCTTCCAAATATCACTTTGCCAATTCTACAAGAACTGTCTTAGCGAAAGGCTTCTTGAGGGGAAAGCTGTAACTCTGTGAGATGATTTCACAGAACACAAAGAAGTTTCTCAGAAAGCTTCTTTCTCTTTGTTATCGGAGGTTATTTCCTTTGGCCCTATAGTCTTCAAAGAGATCCGAAATATCTGTTCTCAGATTCCACAGAAATAAGGCTAGCAAAGAGATATACGAAACACAAATGTAACTCTGTGAGATGAATTCACAGAACACTAAGCAGGTTCTCAGAAAGCTTCTTTCCAGATTTCATCTGAGGATATTTCCTTTTTCACCATAGCCCTCTATGGGCTTCCAAATATCCCTTTGCCAATTCCACAAGAACTGTCTTAGCGAAAGGCTTCTTGAGGGGAAAGCTGTAATTCTGTGAGATGATTTCACAGAACACAAAGAAGTTTCTCAGAAAGCTTCTTTCTCTTTGTTATCGGAGGATATTTCCTTTGGCCCTATAGTCTTCAAAATGATCCGAAATATCTGTTCTCAGATTCCACAGAAAGAAGACTAGCAAAGAGATCCACGAAATACTGATGTAAATCTGGAGTGGAAGTCACACATCACAGAACAGTTTCTCAGAAAGCTTCTTTCCAGATTTCCTCTGAGGATATTTCCTTTTTCACCATAGCCCTCTATGGGCTTCCAAATATCACTTTGCCAATTCCACAAAACTGTCTTAGCGAAAGGCTTCTTGAGGGGAAAGCTGTAACTCTGTGAGATGATTTCACAGAACACAAAGAAGTTTCTCAGAAAGCTCCTTTCTCTTTGTTATCGGAGGATATTTCCTTTGGCCCTACAGTCTTCAAAGGGATCCGAAATATCTGTTCTCAGATTCCACAGAAATAAGGCTAGCAAAGAGATCTACGAAACACAGATGTAACTCTGTGAGATGAATTCACAGAACACTAAGCAGTTTCCCAGAAAGCTTCTTTCCAGATTTCATCTGAGGATATTTCCTTTTTCACCATAGCCCTCTATGGGTTTCCAAATATCACTTTGCCAATTCTACAAGAACTGTCTTAGCGAAAGGCTTCTTGAGGGGAAAGCTGTAACTCTGTGAGATGATTTCACAGAACACAAAGAAGTTTCTCAGAAAGCTTCTTTCTCTTTGTTATCGGAGGATATTTCCTTTGGCCCTATAGTCTTCAAAGGGATCCGAAATATCTGTTCTCAGATTCCACAGAAATAAGGCTAGCAAAGAGATCTACGAAACACAGATGTAACTCTGTGAGATGAATTCACAGAACACTAAGCAGTTTCTCAGAAAGCTTCTTTCCAGATTTCATCTGAGGATATTTCCTTTTTCACCATAGCCCTCTATAGGCTTCCAAATATCACTTTGCCAATTCCACAAGAACTGTCTTAGCGAAAGGCTTCTTGAGGGGAAAGCTGTAACTCTGTGAGATGATTTCACAGAACACAAAGAAGTTTCTCAGAAATATTCTGTCTCTTTGTTATCGGAGGATATTTCCTTTGGCCCTATAGTCTTCAAAGGGATCCGAAATATCTGTTCTCAAATTCCACAGAAATAAGGCTAGCAAAGAGATCTACGAAACACAGATGTAACTCTGTGAGATGAATTCACAGAACACTAAGCAGTTTCTCAGAAAGCTTCTTTCCAGATTTCATCTGAGGATATTTCCTTTTTCACCATAGCCCTCTATGGGCTTCCAAATATCACTTTGCCAATTCCACAAGAACTGTCTTAGCGAAAGGCTTCTTGAGGGGAAAGCTGTAACTCTGTGAGATGATTTCACAGAACACAAAGAAGTTTCTCAGAAATATTCTGTCTCTTTGTTATCGGAGGATATTTCCTTTGGCCTATAGTCTTCAAAGGGATCCGAAATATCTGTTCTCAGATTCCACAGAAATAAGGCTAGCAAAGAGATCTAAGAAACACAGATGTACCTCTGTGAGAAGAATTCACAGAACACTAAGCAGTTTCTCAGAAAGCTTCTGTCCAGATTTCATCTGAGGATATTTCCTTTTTCACCATAGCCCTCTATGGGCTTCCAAATATCACTTTGCAAATTCCACAAGAACTGTCTTAGCGAAAGGCTTCTTGAGGGGAAAGTTGTAACTCTGTGAGATGATTTCACAGAACACAAAGAAGTTTCTCAGAAAGCTTCTTTCTCTTTGTTATCGGAGGATATTTCCTTTGGCCTATAGTCTTCAAAGGGATCCGAAATATCTGTTCTCAGATTCCACAGAAATAAGGCTAGCAAAGAGATCTAAGAAACACGGATGTAACTCTGTGAGAAGAATTCACAGAACACTAAGCAGTTTCTCAGAAAGCTTCTTTCCAGATTTCATCTGAGGATATTTCCTTTTTCACCATAGCCCTCTATGGGCTTCCAAATATCACTTTGCCAATTCCACAAGAACTGTCTTAGCGAAAGGTTTCTTGAGGGGAAAGCTGTAACTCTGTGATATGATTTCACAGAACACAAAGAAGTTTCTCAGAAAGCTTCTTTCTCTTTGTTATCGGAGGATATTTCCTTTGGCCCTATAGTCTTCAAAGGGATCCGAAGTATCTGTTCTCAGATTCCACAGAAATAATGCTAGCAAAGAGATCTACGAAACACAGATGTAACTCTGTGAGATGAATTCACAGAACACTAAGTAGTTTCTCAGAAAGCTTCTTTCCAGATTTCATCTGAGGATATTCCCTTTTTCACCTTAGCCCTCTATGGGCTTCCAAATATCACTTTGCCAATTCCACAAGAACTGTCTTAGCGAAAGGCTTCTTGAGGAGAAAGCTGTAACTCTGTGAGATGATTTCGGAGAACACAAAGAAGTTCCTCAGACAGCTTCTTTCTCTTTGTTATCGGAGGATATTTCTTTGGCCCTATAGTCTTCAAAGGGATCCGAAATATCTGTTCTCAGATTCCACAGAAATAAGGCTAGCAAAGAGATCTACGAAACACAGATGTAACTCTGTGAGATGAATTCACAGAACACTAAGCAGTTTCTCAGAAAGCTTCTTTCCAGATTTCATCTGAGGATATATCCTTTTTCACCATAGCCCTCTAAGGGCTTCGAAATATCACTTTGCCAATTCCACAAGAACTGTCTTAGCGAAAGGCTTCTTGAGGGGAGAGCTGTAACTCTGGAGATGATTTCACAGAACACAAAGAAGTTTCTCAGAAAGCATCTTTCTCTTAGTTATCGGAGGATATTTAATTTGGCCATATAGTCTTCAAAGGGATCCGAAATATCTGTTCTCAGATTCCACAGAAATAAGGCTAGCAAAGAGATACACGAAATACCGATGTAACTCTGAGAGTGGAAGTCACACATCACAGAGCAGTTTCTCAGAAAGCTTCTTTCCAGATTTCATCTGAGGATATTTCCTTTTTCACCATTGCCCTCTATGGGCTTCCAAATATCACTTTGCCAATTCCACAAGAACTGTCTTAGCGAAAGGCTTCTTGAGGGGAAAGCTGTAACTCTGTGAGATGATTTCACAGAACACAAAGAAGTTTCTCAGAAATATTCTGTCTCTTTGTTATCGGAGGATATTTCCTTTGGCCTATAGTCTTCAAAGGGATACGAAATATCTGTTCTCAGATTCCACAGAAATAAGGCTAGCAAAGAGATCTAAGAAACACAGATGTAACTCTGTGAGATGAATTCACAGAACACTAAGCAGTTTCTCAGAAAGCTTCTTTCCAGATTTCATCTGAGGATATTTCCTTTTTCACCATAGCCCTCTATGGGCTTCCAAATATCACTTTGCCAATTCCACAAGAACTGTCTTAACGAAAGGCTTCTTGAGGGGAAAGCTGTAACTCTGTGAGATGATTTCACAGAACACAAAGAAGTTTCTCAGAAAGCTTCTTTCTCTTTGTTATCGGAGGATATTTCCTTTGGCCCTATAGTCTTCAAAGGGATCCGAAATATCTGTTCTCAGATTCCACAGAAATAATGCTAGCAAAGAGATCTACGAAACACAGATGTAACTCTGTGAGATGAATTCACAGAACACTAAGCAGTTTCCAAGAAAGCTTCTTTCCAGATTTCATCTGAGGATATTCCCTTTTTCACCATAGCCCTCTATGGGCTTCCAAATATCACTTTGCCAATTCCACAAGAACTGTCTTAGCGAAAGGCTTCTTGAGGAGAAAGCTGTAACTCTGTGAGATGATTTCGGAGAACACAAAGAAGTTCCTCAGAAAGCTTCTTTCTCTTTGTTATCGGAGGATATTTCTTTGGCCCTATAGTCTTCAAAGGGATCCGAAATATCTGTTCTCAGATTCCACAGAAATAAGGCTAGCAAAGAGATCTACGAAACACAGATGTAACTCTGTGAGATGAATTCACAGAACACTAAGCAGTTTCTCAGAAATCTTCTTTCCAGATTTCATCTGAGGATATATCCTTTTTCACCATAGCCCTCTAAGGGCTTCGAAATATCACTTTGCCAATTCCACAAGAACTGTCTTAGCGAAAGGCTTCTTGAGGGGAGAGCTGTAACTCTGGAGATGATTTCACAGAACACAAAGAGGTTTCTCAGAAAGCCTCTTTCTCTTAGTTATCGGAGGATATTAATTTGGCCCTATAGTCTTCAAAGGGATCCGAAATATCTGTTCTCAGATTCCACAGAAATAAGGCTAGCAAAGAGATACACGAAATACAGATGTAACTCTGAGAGTGGAAGTCACACATCACAGAGCAGTTTCTCAGAAAGCTTATATCCATATTTCCTCTGAGGATATTTCCTTTTTCAACATAGCCCTCTACGGGTTTCCAAATATCACTTTGCCATTTCCACAAGAACTGTCTTAGCGAAGGGCTTCTTGAGGGGAAAGCTGTAACTCTGTGAGATGATTTCACAGAACACAATGAAGTTTCTCAGAAAGCTTCTTTCTCTTTGTTATCGGAGGATATTTCCTATGGCCCTATAGTCTTCAAAGGGATCCGAAATATCTGTTCTCAGATTCCACAGAAATAAGGCTAGCAAAGAGATCTACGAAACACAAATGTAACTCTGTGAGATGAATTCACAGAACACTAAGCAGTTTCTCAGAAAGCTTCTTTCCAGATTTCATCTGAGGATATTTCCTTTTTCACCATAGCCCTCTATGGGCTTCCAAATATCACTTTGCCAATTCCTCAAGAACTGTCTTAGCGAAAGGCTTCTTGAGGGGAAAGCTGTAACTCAGTGAGACGATTTCACAGAACACAAAGTAGTTTCTCAGAAAGCTTCTTTCTCTTTGTTATCGGAGGATATTTCCTTTGGCCTATAGTCTTCAAAGGGATCCGAAATATCTGTTCTCAGATTCCACAGAAATAAGGCTAGCAAAGAGATCTAAGAAACACAGATGTAACTCTGTGAGAAGAATTCACAGAACACTAAGCAGTTTCTCAGAAAGCTTCTTTCCAGATTTCATCTGAGGATATTTCCTTTTTCACCATAGCCCTGTATGGGCTTCCAAATATCACTTTGCCAATTCCACAAGAACTGTCTTAGCGAAAGGCTTCTTGGGGGAAAGCTGTAACTCTGTGATATGATTTCACAGAACACAAAGAAGTTTCTCAGAAAGCTTCTTTCTCTTTGTTATCGGAGGATATTTCCTTTGGCCCTATAGTCTTCAAAGGGATCCGAAGTATCTGTTCTCAGATTCCACAGAAATAATGCTAGCAAAGAGATCTACGGAACACAGATGTAACTCTGTGAGATGAATTCACAGAACACTAAGCAGTTTCTCAGAAAGCTTCTTTCCAGATTTCATCTGAGGATATTCCCTTTTTCACCATAGCCCTCTATGGGCTTCCAAATATCACTTTGCCAATTCCACAAGAACTGTCTTAGCGAAAGGCTTCTTGAGGAGAAATCTGTAACTCTGTGAGATGATTTCGGAAAACACAAAGAAGTTCCTCAGAAAGCTTCTTTCTCTTTGTTATCGGAGGATATTTCTTTGGCCCTATAGTCTTCAAAGGGATCCGAAATATCTGTTCTCAGATTCCACAGAAATAAGGCTAGCAAAGAGATCTAAGAAACACAGATGTAACTCTGTGAGATGAATTCACAGAACACTAAGCAGTTTCTCAGAAAGCTTCTTTCCAGATTTCATCTGAGGATATATCCTTTTTCACCATAGCCCTCTAAGGGCTTCGAAATATCACTTTGCCAATTCCACAAGAACTGTCTTAGCGAAAGGCTTCTTGAGGGGAGAGCTGTAACTCTAGAGATGATTTCACAGAACACAAAGAAGTTTCTCAGAAAGCATCTTTCTCTTAGTTATCGGAGGATATTTAATTTGGCTCTATAGTCTTCAAAGGGATCCGAAATATCTGTTCTCAGATTCCACAGAAATAAGGCTAGCAAAGAGATACACGAAATACAGATGTAACTCTGAGAGTGGAAGTCACACATCACAGAGCAGTTTCTCAGAAAGCTTCTTTCAAGATTTCATCTGAGGATATTTCCTTTTTCACCATAGCCCTCTATGGGCTTCCAAATATCACTTTGCAAATTCCACAAGAAATGTCTTAGCGAAAGGCTTCTTGAGGGGAAAGCTGTAACTCTGTGAGATGATTTCACAGAACACAAAGAAGTTTCTCAGAAATATTCTGTCTCTTTGTTATCGGAGGATATTTCCTTTGGCCCTATAGTCTTCAAAGGGATCCGAAATATCTGTTCTCAGATTCCACAGAAATAAGGCTAGCAAAGAGATCTACGAAACACAGATGTAACTCTGTGAGATGAATTCACAGAACACTAAGCAGTTTCTCAGAAAGCTTCTTTCCAGATTTCATCTGAGGATATTTCCTTTTTCACCATAGCCCTCTATGGGCTTCCAAATATCACTTTGCTAATTCTACAAGAACTGTCTTACGAAAGGCTTCTTGAGGGGAAAGCTGTAACTCTGTGAGATGATTTCACAGAACACAAAGAAGTTTCTCAGAAAGCTTCTTTCTCTTTGTTATCGGAGGTTATTTCCTTTGGCCCTATAGTCTTCAAAGAGATCCGAAATATCTGTTCTCAGATTCCACAGAAATAAGGCTAGCAAAGAGATCTACGAAACACAAATGTAACTCTGTGAGATGAATTCACAGAACACTAAGCAGTTTCTCAGAAAGCTTCTTTCCAGATTTCATCTGAGGATATTTCCTTTTTCACCGTAGCCCTCTATGGGCTTCCAAATATCACTTTGCCAATTCCACAAGAACTGTCTTAGCGAAAGGCTTCTTGAGGGGAAAGCTGTAACTCTGTGAGATGATTTCACAGAACACAAAGAAGTTTCTCAGAAATATTCTGTCTCTTTGTTATCGGAGGATATTTACTTTGGCCCTATAGTCTTCAAAGGGATCCGAAATATCTGTTCTCAGATTCCACAGAAATAAGGCTAGCAAAGAGATCTACGAAACACAGATGTAACTCTGTGAGATGAATTCACAGAACACTAAGCAGTTTCTCAGAAAGATTCTTTCCAGATTTCATCTGAGGATATTTCCTTTTTCACCATAGCCCTCTATGGGCTTCCAAATATCACTTTGCCAATTCCACAAGAACTGTCTTAGCGACAGGCTTCTTGAGGGGAAAGCTGTAACTCTGTGAGATGATTTCACAGAACACAAAGAAGTTTCTCAGAAATATTCTTTCTCTTTGTTATCGGAGGATATTTCCTTTGGCCCTATAGTCTTCAAAGGGATCCGAAATATCTGTTCTCAGATTCCACAGAAAGAAGGCTAGCAAAGAGATACACGAAACACAGATGTAACTCTGTGAGATGAATTCACAGAACACTAAGCAGTTTCTCAGAAAGCTTCTTTCCAGATTTCATCTGAGGATATTTCCTTTTTCACCATAGCCCTCTATGGGCTTCCAAATATCACTTTGCCAATTCCACAAGAACTGTCTTAGCGAAAGGCTTCTTGAGGGGAAAGCTGTAACTCTGTGAGATGATTTCACAGAACACAAAGAAGTTTCTCAGAAAGCTTCTTTCTCTTTGTTATCGGAGGATATTTCCTTTGGCCCTATAGTCTTCAAAATGATCCGAAATATCTGTTCTCAGATTCCACAGAAAGAAGGCTAGCAAAGAGATCCACGAAATACTGATGTAAATCTGTGAGTGGAAGTCACACATCACAGAACAGTTTCTCAGAAAGCTTCTTTCCAGATTTCATCTGAGGATATTTCCTTTTTCACCATAGCCCTCTATGGGCTTCCAAATATCACTTTGCCAATTCTACAAGAACTGTCTTAGCGAAAGGCTTCTTGAGGGGAAAGCTGTAACTCTGTGAGATGATTTCACAGAACACAAAGAAGTTTCTCAGAAAGCTTCTTTCTCTTTGTTATCGGAGGTTATTTCCTTTGGCCCTATAGTCTTCAAAGGGATCCGAAATATCTGTTCTCAGATTCCACAGAAATAAGGCTAGCAAAGAGATCTACGAAACACAAATGTAACTCTGTGAGATGAATTCACAGAACACTAAGTAGTTTCTCAGAAAGCTTCTTTCCAGATTTCATCTGAGGATATTTCCTTTTTCACCATAGCCCTCTATGGGCTTCCAAATATCACTTTGCCAATTCCACAAACAGTCTTAGCGAAAGGCTTCTTGAGGGGAAAGCTGTAACTCTGTGAGATGATTTCACAGAACACAAAGAAGTTTCTCAGAATTATTCTGTCTCTTTGTTATCGGAGGATATTTCCTTTGGCGCTATAGTATTCAAAGGGATCCGAAACATCTGTTCTCAGATTCCACAGAAATAAGGCTAGCAAAGAGATCTACGAAACACAGATGTAACTCTGTGAGGTGAATTCACAGAACACTAAGCAGTTTCTCAGAAAGCTTCTTTCCAGATTTCATCTGAGGATATTTCCTTTTTCACCATAGCCCTCTATGGGCTTCCAAATATCACTTTGCCAATTCCACAATAACTGTCTTAGCGAAAGGCTTCTTGAGGGGAAAGCTGTAACTCTGTGAGATGATTTCACAGAACACAAAGAAGTTTCTCAGAAATATTCTGTCTCTTTGTTATCGGAGGATATTTCCTTTGGCCCTATAGTCTTCAAAGGGATCCGAAATATCTGTTCTCAGATTCCACAGAAATAAGGCTAGCAAATAGATCTACGAAACACAGATGTAACTCTGTGAGATGAATTCACAGAACACTAAGCAGTTTCTCAGAAAGCTTCTTTCCAGATTTCATCTGAGGATATTTCCTTTTTCACCATAGCCCTCTATGGGCTTCCAAATATCACTTTGCCAATTGCACAAGAACTGTCTTAGCGAAAGGCTTCTTGAGGGGAAAGCTGTAACTCTGTGAGATGATTTCACAGAACACAAAGAAGTTTCTCAGAAAGCTTCTTTCTCTTTGTTATCGGAGGATATTTCCTTTGGCCCTATAGTCTTCAAAATGATCCGAAATATCTGTTCTCAGATTCCACAGAAAGAAGGCTAGCAAAGAGATCCACGAAATACTGATGTAAATCTGTGAGTGGAAGTCACACATCACAGAACAGTTTCTCAGAAAGCTTCTTTCCAGATTTCATCTGAGGATATTTCCTTTTTCACCATAGCCCTCTATGGGCTTCCAAATATCACTTTGCCAATTCCACAAGAACGGTCTTAGCGAAAGGACTCTTCAGGGGAAAGCTGTAACTCTGGAGATGATTTCACAGAACACAAAGAAGTTTCTCAGAAAGCTTCTTTCTCTTTGTTATCGGAGGATATTTCCTTTGGCCCTATAGTCTTCAAAGGGATCCGAAATATCTCTTCTCAGATTCCACAGAAATGAGGCTAGCAAAGAGATCCACGAAATACAGATGTAACTCTGAGAGTGGAAGTCACACATCACAGAGCAGTTTCTCAGAAAGCTTCTTTCCAGATTTCATCTGAGGATATTTCCTTTTTCAACATAGCCCTCTATGGGCTTCCAAATATCACTTTGCCAATTCCACAAGAACTGTCTTAGCGAAAGGCTTCTTGTGGGGAAAGCTGTAACTCTGTGAGATGATTTCACAGAACACAAAGAAGTTTCTCAGAAAGCTTCTTTCTCTTTGTTATCGGAGGATATTTCCTTTGGCCTATAGTCTTCAAAGGGATACGAAATATCTGTTCTCAGATTCCACAGAAATAAGGCTAGCAAAGAGATCTAAGAAACACAGATGTAACTCTGTGAGAAGAATTCACAGAACACTAAGCAGTTTCTCAGAAAGCTTCTTTCCAGATTTCATCTGAGGATATTTCCTTTTTCACCATAGCCCTCTATGGGCTTCCAAATATCACTTTGCCAATTCCACAAGAACTGTCTTAGAGAAAGTCTTCTTGAGGGGAAAGCTGTAACTCTGTGATATGATTTCACAGAACACAAAGAAGTTTCTCAGAAAGCTTCTTTCTCTTTGTTATCGGAGGATATTTCCTTTGGCCCTATAGTCTTCAAAGGGATCCGAAATATCTGTTCTCAGATTCCACAGAAATAATGCTAGCAAAGAGATCTACGAAACACAGATGTAACTCTGTGAGATGAATTCACAGAACACTAAGCAGTTTCTCAGAAAGCTTCTTTCCAGATTTCATCTGAGGATATTCCCTTTTTCACCATAGCCCTCTATGGGCTTCCAAATATCACTTTGCCAATTCCACAAGAACTGTCTTAGCGAAAGGCTTCTTGAGGAGAAAGCTGTAACTCTGTGAGATGATTTCGGAGAACACAAAGAAGTTCCTCAGAAAGCTTCTTTCTCTTTGTTATCGGAGGATATTTCTTTGGCCCTATAGTCTTCAAAGGGATCCGAAATATCTGTTCTCAGATTCCACAGAAATAAGGCTAGCAAAGAGATCTACGAAACACAGATGTAACTCTGTGAGATGAATTCACAGAACACTAAGCAGTTTCTCAGAAATCTTCTTTCCAGATTTCATCTGAGGATATATCCTTTTTCACCATAGCCCTCTAAGGGCTTCGAAATATCACTTTGCCAATTCCACAAGAACTGTCTTAGCGAAAGGCTTCTTGAGGGGAGAGCTGTAACTCTGGAGATGATTTCACAGAACACAAAGAGGTTTCTCAGAAAGTCTCTTTCTCTTAGTTATCGGAGGATATTTAATTTGGCCCTATAGTCTTCAATGGGATCCGAAATATCTGTTCTCAGATTCCACAGAAATAAGGCTAGCAAAGAGATACACGAAATACAGATGTAACTCTGAGAGTGGAAGTCACACATCACAGAGCAGTTTCTCAGAAAGCTTATATCCATATTTCCTCTGAGGATATTTCCTTTTTCAACATAGCCCTCTACGGGTTTCCAAATATCACTTTGCCAATTCCACAAGAACTGTCTTAGCGAAGGGCTTCTTGAGGGGAAAGCTGTAACTCTGTGAGATGATTTCACAGAACACAAAGAAGTTTCTCAGAATTCGTCTTTCTCTTTGTTATCGGAGGATATTTCCTATGGCCCTATAGTCTTCAAAGGGATCCGAAATATCTGTTCTCAGATTCCACAGAAATAAGGCTAGCAAAGAGATCTACGAAACACAAATGTAACTCTGTGAGATGAATTCACAGAACACTAAGCAGTTTCTCAGAAAGCTTCTTTCCAGATTTCATCTGAGGATATTTCCTTTTTCACCATAGCCCTCTATGGGCTTCCAAATATCACTTTGCCAATTCCACAAGAACTGTCTTAGCGAAAGTCTTCTTGAGGGGAAAGCTGTAACTCTGTGAGATGATTTCACAGAACACAAAGAAGTTTCTCAGAAAGCTTCTTTCTCTTTGTTATCGGAGGATATTTCCTTTGGATCTATAGTCTTCAAAGGGATCCGAAATATCTGTTCCCAGATTCGACAGAAATAAGGCTAGCAAAGAGATCTATGAAACACAGATGTAACTCTGTGAGATGAATTCACAGAACACTAAGCAGTTTCTCAGAAAGCTTCTTTCCAGATTTCATCTGAGGATATTTCCTTTTTCACCATAGCCCTCTATGGGCTTCCAAATATCACTTTGCCAATTCCACAAGAAGTGTCTAAACGAAAGGCTTCTTGAGGGGAAAGCTGTAACTCTGTGAGATGATTTCACAGAACACAAAGAAGTTTCTCAGAAAGCCTCTTTCTCTTTGTTATCGGAGGATATTTCCTTTGGCCCTATAGTCTTCAAAGGGATTCGAAATATCTGTTCTCAGATTCCACAGAAATAAGGCTAGCAAAGAGATCCACGAAACACAGATGTAACTCTGTGAGTGGAAGTCACACATCACAGAACAGTTTCTCAGAAAGCTTCTTTCCAGATTTCATCTGAGGATATATCCTTTTTCACCATAGCCCTCTATGGGCTTCCAAATATCACTTTGCCAATTCCACAAGTACTGTCTTAGCGAAAGGCTTCTTGAGGAGAAAGCTGTAACTCTGTGAGATGGTTTCACAGAACACAAAGAAGTTTGTCAGAAAGATTCTTTCTCTTTTTTATCGGAGGATATTTCCTTTGGCCCTATAGTCTTCAAAGGGAACCGAAATATCTGTTCTTAGATTCCAGAGAAATAAGGCTAGCAAAGAGATCTACGAAACAGAGATGTAACTCTGTGATATGAATTCACAGAACACTAAGCAGTTTCACAGAAAGCTTCTTTCCAGATTTCATCTGAGGAAATTTCCTTTTTCACCATAGCCCTCTATGGGCTTCCAAATATCACTTTGCCAATTCCACAAGAACTGTCTTAGCGAAAGGCTTCTTGAGGGGAAAGCTGTAACTCTGTGAGATGATTTCACAGAACACAAAGAAGTTTCTCAGAAAGCTTCTTTCTCTTTGTTATCGGAGGATATTTCCTTTGGCCCTATAGTCTTCAAAGGGATCCGAAATATCTGTTCTCAGATTCCACAGAATTAAGGCTAGCAAATAGATCCACGAAATACAGATGTAACTCTGAGAGTGGAAGTCACACATCACAGAGCAGTTTCTCAGAAAGCTTCTTTCCAGATTTCATCTGAGGATATTTCCTTTTTCTCCATAGCCCTCTATGGGCTTCCAAATATCACTTTGCCAATTCCACAAGAACTGTCTTAGCGAAAGGCTTCTTGAGGAGAAAGCTGTAACTCTGTGAGACGATTTCACAGAACACAAAGTAGTTTCTCAGAAAGCTTCTTTCTCTTTGTTATCGGAGGATATTTCCTTTGGCCTATAGTCTTCAAAGGGATCCGAAATATCTGTTCTCAGATTCCACAGAAATAAGGCTAGCAAAGAGATCTAAGAAACACAGATGTAACTCTGTGAGAAGAATTCACAGAACACTAAGCAGTTTCTCAGAAAGCTTCTTTCCAGATTTCATCTGAGGATATTTCCTTTTTCACCATAGCCCTCTATGGGCTTCCAAATATCACTTTGCCAATTCCACAAGAACTGTCTTAGCGAAAGGCTTCTTGGGGGAAAGCTGTAACTCTGTGATATGATTTCACAGAACACAAAGAAGTTTCTCAGAAAGCTTCTTTCTCTTTGTTATCGGAGGATATTTCCTTTGGCCCTATAGTCTTCAAAGGGATCCGAAGTATCTGTTCTCAGATTCCACAGAAATAATGCTAGCAAAGAGATCTACGGAACACAGATGTAACTCTGTGAGATGAATTCACAGAACACTAAGCAGTTTCTCAGAAAGCTTCTTTCCAGATTTCATCTGAGGATATTCCCTTTTTCACCATAGCCCTCTATGGGCTTCCAAATATCACTTTGCCAATTCCACAAGAACTGTCTTAGCGAAAGGCTTCTTGAGGAGAAAGCTGTAACTCTGTGAGATGATTTCGGAAAACACAAAGAAGTTCCTCAGAAAGCTTCTTTCTCTTTGTTATCGGAGGATATTTCTTTGGCCCTATAGTCTTCAAAGGGATCTGAAATATCTGTTCTCAGATTCCACAGAAATAAGGCTAGCAAAGAGATCTAAGAAACACAGATGTAACTCTGTGAGATGAATTCACAGAACACTAAGCAGTTTCTCAGAAAGCTTCTTTCCAGATTTCATCTGAGGATATATCCTTTTTCACCATAGCCCTCTAAGGGCTTCGAAATATCACTTTGCCAATTCCACAAGAACTGTCTTAGCGAAAGGCTTCTTGAGGGGAGAGCTGTAACTCTGGAGGTGATTTCACAGAACACAAAGAAGTTTCCCAGAAAGCATCTTTCTCTTAGTTATTGGAGGATATTTAATTTGGCTCTATAGTCTTCAAAGGGATCCGAAATATCTGTTCTCAGATTCCACAGAAATAAGGCTAGCAAAGAGATACACGAAATACAGATGTAACTCTGAGAGTGGAAGTCACACATCACAGAGCAGTTTCTCAGAAAGCTTCTTTCCAGATTTCATCTGAGGATATTTCCTTTTTCACCATAGCCCTCTATGGGCTTCCAAATATCACTTTGCCAATTCCACAAGAAATGTCTTAGCGAAAGGCTTCTTGAGGGGAAAGCTGTAACTCTGTGAGATGATTTCACAGAACACAAAGAAGTTTCTCAGAAATATTCTGTCTCTTTGTTATCGGAGGATATTTCCTTTGGCCCTATAGTCTTCAAAGGGATCCGAAATATCTGTTCTCAGATTCCACAGAAATAAGGCTAGCAAAGAGATCTACGAAACACAGATGTAACTCTGTGAGATGAATTCACAGAACACTAAGCAGTTTCTCAGAAAGCTTCTTTCCAGATTTCATCTGAGGATATTTCCTTTTTCACCATAGCCCTCTATGGGCTTCCAAATATCACTTTGCCAATTCCACAAGAACTGTCTTAGCGAAAGGCTTCTTGAGGGGAAAGCTGTAACTCTGTGAGATGATTTCACAGAACACAAAGAAGTTTCTCAGAAAGCTTCTTTCTCTTTGTTATCGGAGGATATTTCCTTTGGCCCTATAGTCTTCAAAATGATCCGAAATATCTGTTCTCAGATTCCACAGAAAGAAGGCTAGCAAAGAGATCCACGAAATACTGATGTAAATCTGTGAGTGGAAGTCACACATCACAGAACAGTTTCTCAGAAAGCTTCTTTCCAGATTTCATCTGAGGATATTTCCTTTTTCACCATAGCCCTCTATGGGCTTCCAAATATCACTTTGCCAATTCCACAAGAACTGTCTTAGCGAAAGGCTTCCTGAGGGGAAAGCTGTAACTCTGTGAGATGATTTCACAGAACACAAAGAAGTTTCTCAGAAATATTCTGTCTCTTTGTTATCGGAGGATATTTCCTTTGGCCCTATAGTCTTCAAAGGGATCCGAAATATCTGTTCTCAGATTCCACAGAAATAAGGCTAGCAAAGAGATCTACGAAACACAGATGTAACTCTGTGAGATGAATTCACAGAACACTAAGCAGTTTCTCAGAAAGCTTCTTTCCAGATTTCATCTGAGGATATTTCCTTTTTCACCATAGCCCTCTATGGGCTTCCAAATATCACTTTGCCAATTCCACAAGAACTGTCTTAGCGAAAGGCTTCTTGAGGGGAAAGCTGTAACTCTGTGAGATGATTTCACAGAACACAAAGAAGTTTCTCAGAAATATTCTGTCTCTTTGTCATCGGAGGATATTTCCTTTGGCCCTATAGTCTTCAAAGGGATCCGAAATATCTGTTCTCAGATTCCACAGAAATAAGGCTAGCAAAGAGATCTACGAAACACAGATGTAACTCTGTGAGATGAATTCACAGAACACTAAGCAGTTTCTCAGAAAGCTTCTTTCCAGATTTCATCTGAGGATATTTCCTTTTTCACCATAGCCCTCTATGGGCTTCCAAATATCACTTTGCCAATTCCACAAGTACTGTCTTAGCGAAAGGCTTCTTGAGGGGAAAGCTGTAACTCTGTGAGATGATTTCACAGAACACAAAGAAGTTTCTCAGAAAGCTTCTTTCTCTTTGTTATCGGAGGATATTTCCTTTGGCCCTATAGTCTTCAAAATGATCCGAAATATCTGTTCTCAGATTCCACAGAAAGAAGGCTAGCAAAGAGATCCACGAAATACTGATGTAAATCTGTGAGTGGAAGTAACACATCACAGAACAGTTTCTCAGAAAGCTTCTTTCCAGATTTCATCTGAGGATATTTCCTTTTTCACCATAGCCCTCTATGGGCTTCCAAATATCACTTTGCCAATTCCACAAGAACTGTCTTAGCGAAAGGCTTCTTGAGGGGAAAGCTGTAACTCTGTGAGATGATTTCACAGAACACAAAGAAGTTTCTCAGAAATATTCTGTCTCTTTGTTATCGGAGGATATTTCCTTTGGCCCTATAGTCTTCAAAATGATCCGAAATATCTGTTCTCAGATTCCACATAAAGAAGGCTAGCAAAGAGATCCACGAAATACTGATGTAAATCTGTGAGTGGAAGTCACACATCACAGAACAGTTTCTCAGAAAGCTTCTTTCCAGATTTCATCTGAGGATATTTCCTTTTTCACCATAGCCCTCTATGGGCTTCCAAATATCACTTTGCCAATTCCACAAGAACTGTCTTAGCGAAAGGCTTCTTGAGGGGAAAGCTGTAACTCTGTGAGATGATTTCACAGAACACAAAGAAGTTTCTCAGAAAGCTTCTTTCTCTTTGTTATCGCAGGATATTTCCTTTGGCCCTATAGTCTTCAAAATGATCCGAAATATCTGTTCTCAGATTCCACAGAAAGAAGGCTAGCAAAGAGATCCACGAAATACTGATGTAAATCTGTGAGTGGAAGTCACACATCACAGAACAGTTTCTCAGAAAGCTTCTTTCCAGATTTCATCTGAGGATATTTCCTTTTTCACCATAGCCCTCTATGGGCTTCCAAATATCACTTTGCCAATTCCACAAGAACTGTCTTAGCGAAAGGACTCTTCAGGGGAAAGCAGTAACTCTGGAGATGATTTCACAGAACACAAAGAAGTTTCTCAGAAAGCTTCTTTCTCTTTATTATCGGAGGATATTTCCTTTGGCCCTATAGTATTCAAAGGGATCCGAAATATCTCTTCTCAGATTCCACAGAAATAAGGCTAGCAAAGAGATCCACGAAATACAGATGTAACTCTGAGAGTGGAAGTCACACATCACAGAGCAGTTTCTCAGAAATCTTCTTTCAAGATTTCATCTGAGGATATTTCCTTTTTCACCATAGCCCTCTATGGGCTTCCAAATATCACTTTGCCAATTCCACAAGAACTGTCTTAGCGAAAGGCTTCTTGAGGGGAAAGCTGTAACTCTGTGAGATGATTTCACAGAACACAAAGAAGTTTCTCAGAAAGCTTCTTTCTCTTTGTTATCGGAGGATATTTCCTTTGGCCTATAGTCTTCAAAGGGATCCGAAATATCTGTTCTCTGATTCCACAGAAATAAGGCTAGCAAAGAGATACACGAAATACAGATGTAACTCTGAGAGTGGAAGTCACACATCACAGAGCAGTTTCTCAGAAAGCTTCTTTCCAGATTTCATCTGAGGATATTTCCTTTTTCACCATAGCCCTCTATGGGCTTCCAAATATCACTTTGCCAATTCCACAAGAACTGTCTTAGCGAAAGGCTTCTTGAGGAGAAAGCTGTAACTCTGTGAGATGATTTCGGAGAACACAAAGAAGTTCCTCAGAAAGCTTCTTTCTCTTTGTTATCGGAGGATATTTCTTTGCCCTATAGTCTTCAAAGGGATCCGAAATATCTGTTCTCAGATTCCACAGAAATAAGGCTAGCAAAGAGATCTACGAAACACAGATGTAACTCTGTGAGATGAATTCACAGAACACTAAGCAGTTTATCAGAAAGCTTCTTTCCAGATTTCATCTGAGGATATATCCTTTTTCACCATAGCCCTCTAAGGGCTTCGAAATATCACTTTGCCAATTCCACAAGAACTGTCTTAGCGAAAGGCTTCTTGAGGGGAGAGCTGTAACTCTGGAGATGATTTCACAGAACACAAAGAAGTTTCTCAGAAAGCATCTTTCTCTTAGTTATCGGAGGATATTTAATTTGGCCCTATAGCCTTCAAAGGGATCCGAAATATCTGTTCTCAGATTCCACAGAAATAAGGCTAGCAAAGAGATACACGAAATACAGATGTAACTCTGAGAGTGGAAGTCACACATCACAGAGCAGTTTCTCAGAAAGCTTCTTTCCAGATTTCATCTGAGGATATTTCCTTTTTCACCATAGCCCTCTATGGGCTTCCAAATATCACTTTGCCAATTCCACAAGAACTGTCTTAGCGAAAGGCTTCTTGAGGGGAAAGCTGTAACTCTGTGAGATGATTTCACAGAACACAAAGAAGTTTCTCAGAAAGCTTCTTTCTCTTTGTTATCGGAGGATATTTCCTTTGGCCCTATAGTCTTCAAAGGGATCCGAAATATCTGTTCTCAGATTCCACAGAAATAAGGCTAGCAAAGAGATTCACGAAATACAGATGTAACTCTGAGAGTGGAAGTCACACATCACAGAGCAGTTTCTCAGAAAGCTTCTTTCAAGATTTCATCTGAGGATATTTCCTTTTTCACCATAGCCCTCTATGGGCTTCCAAATATCACTTTGCCAATTCCACAAGAACTGTCTTAGCGAAAGGCTTCTTGAGGGGAAAGCTGTAACTCTGTGAGATGATTTCACAGATCACAAAGAAGTTTCTCAGAAAGCTTCTTTCTCTTTGTTATCGGAGGATATTTCCTTTGGCCTATAGTCTTCAAAGGGATCCGAAATATCTGTTCTCAGATTCCACAGAAATAAGGCTAGCAAAGAGATCTAAGAAACACAGATGTAACTCTGTGAGAAGAATTCACAGAACACTAAGCAGTTTCTCAGAAAGCTTCTTTCCAGATTTCATCTGAGGATATTTCCTTTTTCACCATAGCCCTCTATGGGCTTCCAAATATCACTTTGCCAATTCCACAAGAACTGTCTTAGCGAAAGGCTTCTTGAGGGGAAAGCTGTAACTCTGTGAGATGATTTCACAGAACACAAAGAAGTTTCTCAGAAAGCTTCTTTCTCTTTGTTATCGGAGGATATTTCCCTTGGCCCTATAGTCTTCAAAGGGATCCGAAGTATCTGTTCTCAGATTCCACAGAAATAATGCTAGCAAAGAGATCTACGAAACATAGATGTAACTCTGTGAGATGAATTCACAGAACACTAAGCAGTTTCTCAGAAAGCTTCTTTCCAGATTTCATCTGAGGATATTTCCTTTTTCACCATAGCCCTCTATGGGCTTCCAAATATCACTTTGCCAATTCCACAAGAACTGTCTTAGCGAAAGGCTTCTTGAGGGGAAAGCTGTAACTCTGTGAGATGATTTCACAGAACACAAAGAAGTTTTTCAGAAATATTCTGTCTCTTTGTTATCGGAGGATATTTCCTTTGGCCCTATTGTCTTCGAAGGGATCCGAAATATCTGTTCTCAGATTCCACAGAAAGAAGGCTAGCAAAGAGATCTACGAAACACAGATGTAACTCTGTTAGATGAATTCACAGAACACTAAGCAGTTTCTCAGAAAGCTTCTTTCCAGATTTCATCTGAGGATATTTCCTTTTTCACCATAGCCCTCTATGGGCTTCCAAATATCACTTTGCCAATTCCACAAGAACTGTCTTAGCGAAAGGCTTCTTGAGGGTAAAGCTGTAACTCTGTGGGATGATTTTACAGAACACAAAGAAGTTTCTCAGAAATATTCTGTCTCTTTGTTATCGGAGGATATTTCCTTTGGCCCTATAGTCTTCAAAGGGATCCGAAATATCTGTTCTCAGATTCCACAGAAATAAGGCTAGCAAAGAGATCTACGAAACACAGATGTAACTCTGTGAGATGAATTCACAGAACACTAAGCAGTTTCTCAGAAAGATTGTTTCCAGATTTCATCTGAGGATATTTCCTTTTTCACCATAGCCCTCTCTGGGCTTCCAAATATCACTTTGCCAATTCCACAAGAACTGTCTTAGCGACAGGCTTCTTGAGGGGAAAGCTGTAACTCTGTGAGATGATTTCACAGAACACAAAGAAGTATCTCAGAAATATTCTGTCTCTTTGTTATCGGAGGATATTTCCTTTGGCCCTATAGTCTTCAAAGGGATCCGAAATATCTGTTCTCAGATTCCACAGAAAGAAGGCTAGCAAAGAGATACACGAAACACAGATGTAACTCTGTTAGATGAATTCACAGAACACTAAGCAGTTTCTCAGAAAGCTTCTTTCCAGATTTCATCTGAGGATATTTCCTTTTTCACCGTAGCCCTCTATGGGCTTCCAAATATCACTTTGCCAATTCCACAAGAACTGTCTTAGCGAAAGGCTTCTTGAGGGGAAAGCTGTAACTCTGTGAGATGATTTCACAGAACACAAAGAAGTTTCTCAGAAAGCTTCTTTCTCTTTGTTATCGGAGGATATTTCCTTTGGCCCTATAGTCTTCAAAATGATCCGAAATATCTGTTCTCAGATTCCACAGAAAGAAGGCTAGCAAAGAGATCCACGAAATACTGATGTAAATCTGTGAGTGGAAGTCACACATCACAGAACAGTTTCTCAGAAAGCTTCTTTCCAGATTTCATCTGAGGATATTTCCTTTTTCACCATAGCCCTCTATGGGCTTCCAAATATCACTTTGCCAATTCCACAAGAACTGTCTTAGCGAAAGGCTTCCTGAGGGGAAAGCTGTAACTCTGTGAGATGATTTCACAGAACACAAAGAAGTTTCTCAGAAAGCTTCTTTCTCTTTATTATCGGAGGATATTTCCTTTGGCCCTATAGTCTTCAAAGGGATCCGAAATATCTCTTCTCAGATTCCACAGAAATAAGGCTAGCAAAGAGATCCACGAAATACAGATGTAACTCTGAGAGTGGAAGTCACACATCACAGAGCAGTTTCTCAGAAATCTTCTTTCAAGATTTCATCTGAGGATATTTCCTTTTTCACCATAGCCCTCTATGGGCTTCCAAATATCACTTTGCCAATTCCACAAGAACTGTCTTAGCGAAAGGCTTCTGGAGGGGAAAGCTGTAACTCTGTGAGATGATTTCACAGAACACAAAGAAGTTTCTCAGAAAGCTTCTTTCTCTTTGTTATCGGAGGATATTTCCTTTGGCCTATAGTCTTCAAAGGGATCCGAAATATCTGTTCTCAGATTCCACAGAAATAAGGCTAGCAAAGAGATACACGAAATACAGATGTAACTCTGAGAGTGGAAGTCACACATCACAGAGCAGTTTCTCAGAAAGCTTCTTTCCAGATTTCATCTGAGGATATTTCCTTTTTCACCATAGCCCTCTATGGGCTTCCAAATATCACTTTGCCAATTCCACAAGAACTGTCTTAGCGAAAGGCTTCTTGAGGAGAAAGCTGTAACTCTGTGAGATGATTTCGGAGAACACAAAGAAGTTCCTCAGAAAGCTTCTTTCTCTTTGTTATCGGAGGATATTTCTTTGCCCTATAGTCTTCAAAGGGATCCGAAATATCTGTTCTCAGATTCCACAGAAATAAGGCTAGCAAAGAGATCTACGAAACACAGATGTAACTCTGTGAGATGAATTCACAGAACACTAAGCAGTTTATCAGAAAGCTTCTTTCCAGATTTCATCTGAGGATATATCCTTTTTCACCATAGCCCTCTAAGGGCTTCGAAATATCACTTTGCCAATTCCACAAGAACTGTCTTAGCGAAAGGCTTCTTGAGGGGAGAGCTGTAACTCTGTGAGATGATTTCACAGAACACAAAGAAGTTTCTCAGAAAGCATCTTTCTCTTAGTTATCGGAGGATATTTAATTTGGCCCTATAGCCTTCAAAGGGATCCGAAATATCTGTTCTCAGATTCCACAGAAATAAGGCTAGCAAAGAGATACACGAAATACAGATGTAACTCTGAGAGTGGAAGTCACACATCACAGAGCAGTTTCTCAGAAAGCTTCTTTCCAGATTTCATCTGAGGATATTTCCTTTTTCACCATAGCCCTCTATGGGCTTCCAAATATCACTTTGCCAATTCCACAAGAACTGTCTTAGCGAAAGGCTTCTTGAGGGGAAAGCTGTAACTCTGTGAGATGATTTCACAGAACACAAAGAAGTTTCTCAGAAAGCTTCTTTCTCTTTGTTATCGGAGGATATTTCCTTTGGCCCTATAGTCTTCAAAGGGATCCGAAATATCTGTTCTCAGATTCCACAGAAATAAGGCTAGCAAAGAGATTCACGAAATACAGATGTAACTCTGAGAGTGGAAGTCACACATCACAGAGCAGTTTCTCAGAAAGCTTCTTTCAAGATTTCATCTGAGGATATTTCCTTTTTCACCATAGCCCTCTATGGGCTTCCAAATATCACTTTGCCAATTCCACAAGAACTGTCTTAGCGAAAGGCTTCTTGAGGGGAAAGCTGTAACTCTGTGAGATGATTTCACAGATCACAAAGAAGTTTCTCAGAAAGCTTCTTTCTCTTTGTTATCGGAGGATATTTCCTTTGGCCTATAGTCTTCAAAGGGATCCGAAATATCTGTTCTCAGATTCCACAGAAATAAGGCTAGCAAAGAGATCTAAGAAACACAGATGTAACTCTGTGAGAAGAATTCACAGAACACTAAGCAGTTTCTCAGAAAGCTTCTTTCCAGATTTCATCTGAGGATATATCCTTTTTCACCATAGCCCTCTATGGGCTTCCAAATATCACTTTGCCAATTCCACAAGAACTGTCTTAGCGAAAGGCTTCTTGAGGGGAAAGCTGTAACTCTGTGAGATGATTTCACAGAACACAAAGAAGTTTCTCAGAAAGCTTCTTTCTCTTTGTTATCGGAGGATATTTCCCTTGGCCCTATAGTCTTCAAAGGGATCCGAAGTATCTGTTCTCAGATTCCACAGAAATAATGCTAGCAAAGAGATCTACGAAACATAGATGTAACTCTGTGAGATGAATTCACAGAACACTAAGCAGTTTCTCAGAAAGCTTCTTTCCAGATTTCATCTGAGGATATTTCCTTTTTCACCATAGCCCTCTATGGGCTTCCAAATATCACTTTGCCAATTCCACAAGAACTGTCTTAGCGAAAGGCTTCTTGAGGGGAAAGCTGTAACTCTGTGAGATGATTTCACAGAACACAAAGAAGTTTTTCAGAAATATTCTGTCTCTTTGTTATCGGAGGATATTTCCTTTGGCCCTATTGTCTTCGAAGGGATCCGAAATATCTGTTCTCAGATTCCACAGAAAGAAGGCTAGCAAAGAGATCTACGAAACACAGATGTAACTCTGTTAGATGAATTCACAGAACACTAAGCAGTTTCTCAGAAAGCTTCTTTCCAGATTTCATCTGAGGATATTTCCTTTTTCACCATAGCCCTCTATGGGCTTCCAAATATCACTTTGCCAATTCCACAAGAACTGTCTTAGCGAAAGGCTTCTTGAGGGTAAAGCTGTAACTCTGTGGGATGATTTTACAGAACACAAAGAAGTTTCTCAGAAATATTCTGTCTCTTTGTTATCGGAGGATATTTCCTTTGGCCCTATAGTCTTCAAAGGGATCCGAAATATCTGTTCTCAGATTCCACAGAAATAAGGCTAGCAAAGAGATCCACGAAACACAGATGTAACTCTGTGAGATGAATTCACAGAACACTAAGCAGTTTCTCAGAAAGCTTCTTTCCAGATTTCATCAGAGGATATTTCCTTTTTCTCCATAGCCCTCTATGGGCTTCCAAATATCACTTTGCCAATTCCACAAGAACTGTCTTAGCGAAAGGCTTCTTGAGGAGAAAGCTGTAACTCTGTGAGATGATTTCACAGAACACAAAGAAGTTTCTCAGAAAGCTTCTTTCTCTTTGTTATCGGAGGATATTTCCTTTGGCCCTATAGTCTTCAAAATGATCCGAAATATCTGTTCTCAGATTCCACAGAAAGAAGGCTAGCAAAGAGATCCACGAAATACTGATGTAAATCTGTGAGTGGAAGTCACACATCACAGAACAGTTTCTCAGAAAGCTTCTTTCCAGATTTCATCTGAGGATATTTCCTTTTTCACCATAGCCCTCTATGGGCTTCCAAATATCACTTTGCCAATTCCACAAGAACTGTCTTAGCGAAAGGCTTCTTGAGGGGAAAGCTGTAACTCTGTGAGATGATTTCACAGAACACAAAGAAGTTTCTCAGAAAGCTTCTTTCTCTTTGTTATCGCAGGATATTTCCTTTGGCCCTATAGTCTTCAAAATGATCCGAAATATCTGTTCTCAGATTCCACAGAAAGAAGGCTAGCAAAGAGATCCACGAAATACTGATGTAAATCTGTGAGTGGAAGTCACACATCACAGAACAGTTTCTCAGAAAGCTTCTTTCCAGATTTCATCTGAGGATATTTCCTTTTTCACCATAGCCCTCTATGGGCTTCCAAATATCACTTTGCCAATTCCACAAGAACTGTCTTAGCGAAAGGACTCTTCAGGGGAAAGCAGTAACTCTGGAGATGATTTCACAGAACACAAAGAAGTTTCTCAGAAAGCTTCTTTCTCTTTATTATCGGAGGATATTTCCTTTGGCCCTATAGTATTCAAAGGGATCCGAAATATCTCTTCTCAGATTCCACAGAAATAAGGCTGGCAAAGAGATACACGAAATACAGATGTAACTTTGAGAGTGGAAGTCACACATCACAGAGCAGTTTCTCAGAAATCTTCTTTCAAGATTTCATCTGAGGATATTTCCTTTTTCACCATAGCCCTCTATGGGCTTCCAAATATCACTTTGCCAATTCCACAAGAACTGTCTTAGCGAAAGGCTTCTGGAGGGGAAAGCTGTAACTCTGTGAGATGATTTCACAGAACACAAAGAAGTTTCTCAGAAAGCTTCTTTCTCTTTGTTATCGGAGGATATTTCCTTTGGCCTATAGTCTTCAAAGGGATCCGAAATATCTGTTCTCAGATTCCACAGAAATAAGGCTAGCAAAGAGATACACGAAATACAGATGTAACTCTGAGAGTGGAAGTCACACATCACAGAGCAGTTTCTCAGAAAGCTTCTTTCCAGATTTCATCTGAGGATATTTCCTTTTTCACCATAGCCCTCTATGGGCTTCCAAATATCACTTTGCCAATTCCACAAGAACTGTCTTAGCGAAAGGCTTCTTGAGGAGAAAGCTGTAACTCTGTGAGATGATTTCGGAGAACACAAAGAAGTTCCTCAGAAAGCTTCTTTCTCTTTGTTATCGGAGGATATTTCTTTGCCCTATAGTCTTCAAAGGGATCCGAAATATCTGTTCTCAGATTCCACAGAAATAAGGCTAGCAAAGAGATCTACGAAACACAGATGTAACTCTGTGAGATGAATTCACAGAACACTAAGCAGTTTATCAGAAAGCTTCTTTCCAGATTTCATCTGAGGATATATCCTTTTTCACCATAGCCCTCTAAGGGCTTCGAAATATCACTTTGCCAATTCCACAAGAACTGTCTTAGCGAAAGGCTTCTTGAGGGGAGAGCTGTAACTCTGTGAGATGATTTCACAGAACACAAAGAAGTTTCTCAGAAAGCATCTTTCTCTTAGTTATCGGAGGATATTTAATTTGGCCCTATAGCCTTCAAAGGGATCCGAAATATCTGTTCTCAGATTCCACAGAAATAAGGCTAGCAAAGAGATACACGAAATACAGATGTAACTCTGAGAGTGGAAGTCACACATCACAGAGCAGTTTCTCAGAAAGCTTCTTTCCAGATTTCATCTGAGGATATTTCCTTTTTCACCATAGCCCTCTATGGGCTTCCAAATATCACTTTGCCAATTCCACAAGAACTGTCTTAGCGAAAGGCTTCTTGAGGGGAAAGCTGTAACTCTGTGAGATGATTTCACAGAACACAAAGAAGTTTCTCAGAAAGCTTCTTTCTCTTTGTTATCGGAGGATATTTCCTTTGGCCCTATAGTCTTCAAAGGGATCCGAAATATCTGTTCTCAGATTCCACAGAAATAAGGCTAGCAAAGAGATTCACGAAATACAGATGTAACTCTGAGAGTGGAAGTCACACATCACAGAGCAGTTTCTCAGAAAGCTTCTTTCAAGATTTCATCTGAGGATATTTCCTTTTTCACCATAGCCCTCTATGGGCTTCCAAATATCACTTTGCCAATTCCACAAGAACTGTCTTAGCGAAAGGCTTCTTGAGGGGAAAGCTGTAACTCTGTGAGATGATTTCACAGATCACAAAGAAGTTTCTCAGAAAGCTTCTTTCTCTTTGTTATCGGAGGATATTTCCTTTGGCCTATAGTCTTCAAAGGGATCCGAAATATCTGTTCTCAGATTCCACAGAAATAAGGCTAGCAAAGAGATCTAAGAAACACAGATGTAACTCTGTGAGAAGAATTCACAGAACACTAAGCAGTTTCTCAGAAAGCTTCTTTCCAGATTTCATCTGAGGATATATCCTTTTTCACCATAGCCCTCTATGGGCTTCCAAATATCACTTTGCCAATTCCACAAGAACTGTCTTAGCGAAAGGCTTCTTGAGGGGAAAGCTGTAACTCTGTGAGATGATTTCACAGAACACAAAGAAGTTTCTCAGAAAGCTTCTTTCTCTTTGTTATCGGAGGATATTTCCCTTGGCCCTATAGTCTTCAAAGGGATCCGAAGTATCTGTTCTCAGATTCCACAGAAATAATGCTAGCAAAGAGATCTACGAAACATAGATGTAACTCTGTGAGATGAATTCACAGAACACTAAGCAGTTTCTCAGAAAGCTTCTTTCCAGATTTCATCTGAGGATATTTCCTTTTTCACCATAGCCCTCTATGGGCTTCCAAATATCACTTTGCCAATTCCACAAGAACTGTCTTAGCGAAAGGCTTCTTGAGGGGAAAGCTGTAACTCTGTGAGATGATTTCACAGAACACAAAGAAGTTTTTCAGAAATATTCTGTCTCTTTGTTATCGGAGGATATTTCCTTTGGCCCTATTGTCTTCGAAGGGATCCGAAATATCTGTTCTCAGATTCCACAGAAAGAAGGCTAGCAAAGAGATCTACGAAACACAGATGTAACTCTGTTAGATGAATTCACAGAACACTAAGCAGTTTCTCAGAAAGCTTCTTTCCAGATTTCATCTGAGGATATTTCCTTTTTCACCATAGCCCTCTATGGGCTTCCAAATATCACTTTGCCAATTCCACAAGAACTGTCTTAGCGAAAGGCTTCTTGAGGGTAAAGCTGTAACTCTGTGGGATGATTTTACAGAACACAAAGAAGTTTCTCAGAAATATTCTGTCTCTTTGTTATCGGAGGATATTTCCTTTGGCCCTATAGTCTTCAAAGGGATCCGAAATATCTGTTCTCAGATTCCACAGAAATAAGGCTAGCAAAGAGATCCACGAAACACAGATGTAACTCTGTGAGATGAATTCACAGAACACTAAGCAGTTTCTCAGAAAGCTTCTTTCCAGATTTCATCAGAGGATATTTCCTTTTTCTCCATAGCCCTCTATGGGCTTCCAAATATCACTTTGCCAATTCCACAAGAACTGTCTTAGCGAAAGGCTTCTTGAGGAGAAAGCTGTAACTCTGTGAGATGATTTCACAGAACACAAAGAAGTTTCTCAGAAAGCTTCTTTCTCTTTGTTATCGGAGGATATTTCCTTTGGCCCTATAGTCTTCAAAATGATCCGAAATATCTGTTCTCAGATTCCACAGAAAGAAGGCTAGCAAAGAGATCCACGAAATACTGATGTAAATCTGTGAGTGGAAGTCACACATCACAGAACAGTTTCTCAGAAAGCTTCTTTCCAGATTTCATCTGAGGATATTTCCTTTTTCACCATAGCCCTCTATGGGCTTCCAAATATCACTTTGCCAATTCCACAAGAACTGTCTTAGCGAAAGGCTTCTTGAGGGGAAAGCTGTAACTCTGTGAGATGATTTCACAGAACACAAAGAAGTTTCTCAGAAAGCTTCTTTCTCTTTGTTATCGCAGGATATTTCCTTTGGCCCTATAGTCTTCAAAATGATCCGAAATATCTGTTCTCAGATTCCACAGAAAGAAGGCTAGCAAAGAGATCCACGAAATACTGATGTAAATCTGTGAGTGGAAGTCACACATCACAGAACAGTTTCTCAGAAAGCTTCTTTCCAGATTTCATCTGAGGATATTTCCTTTTTCACCATAGCCCTCTATGGGCTTCCAAATATCACTTTGCCAATTCCACAAGAACTGTCTTAGCGAAAGGACTCTTCAGGGGAAAGCAGTAACTCTGGAGATGATTTCACAGAACACAAAGAAGTTTCTCAGAAAGCTTCTTTCTCTTTATTATCGGAGGATATTTCCTTTGGCCCTATAGTATTCAAAGGGATCCGAAATATCTCTTCTCAGATTCCACAGAAATAAGGCTGGCAAAGAGATACACGAAATACAGATGTAACTTTGAGAGTGGAAGTCACACATCACAGAGCAGTTTCTCAGAAATCTTCTTTCAAGATTTCATCTGAGGATATTTCCTTTTTCACCATAGCCCTCTATGGGCTTCCAAATATCACTTTGCCAATTCCACAAGAACTGTCTTAGCGAAAGGCTTCTGGAGGGGAAAGCTGTAACTCTGTGAGATGATTTCACAGAACACAAAGAAGTTTCTCAGAAAGCTTCTTTCTCTTTGTTATCGGAGGATATTTCCTTTGGCCTATAGTCTTCAAAGGGATCCGAAATATCTGTTCTCAGATTCCACAGAAATAAGGCTAGCAAAGAGATACACGAAATACAGATGTAACTCTGAGAGTGGAAGTCACACATCACAGAGCAGTTTCTCAGAAAGCTTCTTTCCAGATTTCATCTGAGGATATTTCCTTTTTCACCATAGCCCTCTATGGGCTTCCAAATATCACTTTGCCAATTCCACAAGAACTGTCTTAGCGAAAGGCTTCTTGAGGAGAAAGCTGTAACTCTGTGAGATGATTTCGGAGAACACAAAGAAGTTCCTCAGAAAGCTTCTTTCTCTTTGTTATCGGAGGATATTTCTTTGCCCTATAGTCTTCAAAGGGATCCGAAATATCTGTTCTCAGATTCCACAGAAATAAGGCTAGCAAAGAGATCTACGAAACACAGATGTAACTCTGTGAGATGAATTCACAGAACACTAAGCAGTTTATCAGAAAGCTTCTTTCCAGATTTCATCTGAGGATATATCCTTTTTCACCATAGCCCTCTAAGGGCTTCGAAATATCACTTTGCCAATTCCACAAGAACTGTCTTAGCGAAAGGCTTCTTGAGGGGAGAGCTGTAACTCTGGAGATGATTTCACAGAACACAAAGAAGTTTCTCAGAAAGCATCTTTCTCTTAGTTATCGGAGGATATTTAATTTGGCCCTATAGCCTTCAAAGGGATCCGAAATATCTGTTCTCAGATTCCACAGAAATAAGGCTAGCAAAGAGATACACGAAATACAGATGTAACTCTGAGAGTGGAAGTCACACATCACAGAGCAGTTTCTCAGAAAGCTTCTTTCCAGATTTCATCTGAGGATATTTCCTTTTTCAACATAGCCCTCTATGGGCTTCCAAATATCACTTTGCCAATTCCACAAGAACTGTCTTAGCGAAAGGCTTCTTGAGGGGAAAGCTGTAACTCTGTGAGATGATTTCACAGAACACAAAGAAGTTTCTCAGAAAGCTTCTTTCTCTTTGTTATCGGAGGATATTTCCTTTGGCCCTATAGTCTTCAAAGGGATCCGAAATATCTGTTCTCAGATTCCACAGAAATAAGGCTAGCAAAGAGATTCACGAAATACAGATGTAACTCTGAGAGTGGAAGTCACACATCACAGAGCAGTTTCTCAGAAAGCTTCTTTCAAGATTTCATCTGAGGATATTTCCTTTTTCACCATAGCCCTCTATGGGCTTCCAAATATCACTTTGCCAATTCCACAAGAACTGTCTTAGCGAAAGGCTTCTTGAGGGGAAAGCTGTAACTCTGTGAGATGATTTCACAGATCACAAAGAAGTTTCTCAGAAAGCTTCTTTCTCTTTGTTATCGGAGGATATTTCCTTTGGCCTATAGTCTTCAAAGGGATCCGAAATATCTGTTCTCAGATTCCACAGAAATAAGGCTAGCAAAGAGATCTAAGAAACACAGATGTAACTCTGTGAGAAGAATTCACAGAACACTAAGCAGTTTCTCAGAAAGCTTCTTTCCAGATTTCATCTGAGGATATTTCCTTTTTCACCATAGCCCTCTATGGGCTTCCAAATATCACTTTGCCAATTCCACAAGAACTGTCTTAGCGAAAGGCTTCTTGAGGGGAAAGCTGTAACTCTGTGAGATGATTTCACAGAACACAAAGAAGTTTCTCAGAAAGCTTCTTTCTCTTTGTTATCGGAGGATATTTCCCTTGGCCCTATAGTCTTCAAAGGGATCCGAAGTATCTGTTCTCAGATTCCACAGAAATAATGCTAGCAAAGAGATCTACGAAACATAGATGTAACTCTGTGAGATGAATTCACAGAACACTAAGCAGTTTCTCAGAAAGCTTCTTTCCAGATTTCATCTGAGGATATTTCCTTTTTCACCATAGCCCTCTATGGGCTTCCAAATATCACTTTGCCAATTCCACAAGAACTGTCTTAGCGAAAGGCTTCTTGAGGGGAAAGCTGTAACTCTGTGAGATGATTTCACAGAACACAAAGAAGTTTTTCAGAAATATTCTGTCTCTTTGTTATCGGAGGATATTTCCTTTGGCCCTATTGTCTTCGAAGGGATCCGAAATATCTGTTCTCAGATTCCACAGAAAGAAGGCTAGCAAAGAGATCTACGAAACACAGATGTAACTCTGTTAGATGAATTCACAGAACACTAAGCAGTTTCTCAGAAAGCTTCTTTCCAGATTTCATCTGAGGATATTTCCTTTTTCACCATAGCCCTCTATGGGCTTCCAAATATCACTTTGCCAATTCCACAAGAACTGTCTTAGCGAAAGGCTTCTTGAGGGGAAAGCTGTAACTCTGTGAGATGATTTCACAGAACACAAAGAAGTTTCTCAGAAATATTCTGTCTCTTTGTTATCGGAGGATATTTACTTTGGCCCTATAGTCTTCAAAGGGATCCGAAATATCTGTTCTCAGATTCCACAGAAATAAGGCTAGCAAAGAGATCTACGAAACACAGATGTAACTCTGTGAGATGAATTCACAGAACACTAAGCAGTTTCTCAGAAAGATTCTTTCCAGATTTCATCTGAGGATATTTCCTTTTTCACCATAGCCCTCTATGGGCTTCCAAATATCACTTTGCCAATTCCACAAGAACTGTCTTAGCGACAGGCTTCTTGAGGGGAAAGCTGTAACTCTGTGAGATGATTTCACAGAACACAAAGAAGTTTCTCAGAAATATTCTTTCTCTTTGTTATCGGAGGATATTTCCTTTGGCCCTATAGTCTTCAAAGGGATCCGAAATATCTGTTCTCAGATTCCACAGAAAGAAGGCTAGCAAAGAGATACACGAAACACAGATGTAACTCTGTGAGATGAATTCACAGAACACTAAGCAGTTTCTCAGAAAGCTTCTTTCCAGATTTCATCTGAGGATATTTCCTTTTTCACCATAGCCCTCTATGGGCTTCCAAATATCACTTTGCCAATTCCACAAGAACTGTCTTAGCGAAAGGCTTCTTGAGGGGAAAGCTGTAACTCTGTGAGATGATTTCACAGAACACAAAGAAGTTTCTCAGAAAGCTTCTTTCTCTTTGTTATCGGAGGATATTTCCTTTGGCCCTATAGTCTTCAAAATGATCCGAAATATCTGTTCTCAGATTCCACAGAAAGAAGGCTAGCAAAGAGATCCACGAAATACTGATGTAAATCTGTGAGTGGAAGTCACACATCACAGAACAGTTTCTCAGAAAGCTTCTTTCCAGATTTCATCTGAGGATATTTCCTTTTTCACCATAGCCCTCTATGGGCTTCCAAATATCACTTTGCCAATTCTACAAGAACTGTCTTAGCGAAAGGCTTCTTGAGGGGAAAGCTGTAACTCTGTGAGATGATTTCACAGAACACAAAGAAGTTTCTCAGAAAGCTTCTTTCTCTTTGTTATCGGAGGTTATTTCCTTTGGCCCTATAGTCTTCAAAGGGATCCGAAATATCTGTTCTCAGATTCCACAGAAATAAGGCTAGCAAAGAGATCTACGAAACACAAATGTAACTCTGTGAGATGAATTCACAGAACACTAAGTAGTTTCTCAGAAAGCTTCTTTCCAGATTTCATCTGAGGATATTTCCTTTTTCACCATAGCCCTCTATGGGCTTCCAAATATCACTTTGCCAATTCCACAAACAGTCTTAGCGAAAGGCTTCTTGAGGGGAAAGCTGTAACTCTGTGAGATGATTTCACAGAACACAAAGAAGTTTCTCAGAATTATTCTGTCTCTTTGTTATCGGAGGATATTTCCTTTGGCGCTATAGTATTCAAAGGGATCCGAAACATCTGTTCTCAGATTCCACAGAAATAAGGCTAGCAAAGAGATCTACGAAACACAGATGTAACTCTGTGAGGTGAATTCACAGAACACTAAGCAGTTTCTCAGAAAGCTTCTTTCCAGATTTCATCTGAGGATATTTCCTTTTTCACCATAGCCCTCTATGGGCTTCCAAATATCACTTTGCCAATTCCACAATAACTGTCTTAGCGAAAGGCTTCTTGAGGGGAAAGCTGTAACTCTGTGAGATGATTTCACAGAACACAAAGAAGTTTCTCAGAAATATTCTGTCTCTTTGTTATCGGAGGATATTTCCTTTGGCCCTATAGTCTTCAAAGGGATCCGAAATATCTGTTCTCAGATTCCACAGAAATAAGGCTAGCAAATAGATCTACGAAACACAGATGTAACTCTGTGAGATGAATTCACAGAACACTAAGCAGTTTCTCAGAAAGCTTCTTTCCAGATTTCATCTGAGGATATTTCCTTTTTCACCATAGCCCTCTAAGGGCTTCCAAATATCACTTTGCCAATTGCACAAGAACTGTCTTAGCGAAAGGCTTCTTGAGGGGAAAGCTGTAACTCTGTGAGATGATTTCACAGAACACAAAGAAGTTTCTCAGAAAGCTTCTTTCTCTTTGTTATCGGAGGATATTTCCTTTGGCCCTATAGTCTTCAAAATGATCCGAAATATCTGTTCTCAGATTCCACAGAAAGAAGGCTAGCAAAGAGATCCACGAAATACTGATGTAAATCTGTGAGTGGAAGTCACACATCACAGAACAGTTTCTCAGAAAGCTTCTTTCCAGATTTCATCTGAGGATATTTCCTTTTTCACCATAGCCCTCTATGGGCTTCCAAATATCACTTTGCCAATTCCACAAGAACGGTCTTAGCGAAAGGACTCTTCAGGGGAAAGCTGTAACTCTGGAGATGATTTCACAGAACACAAAGAAGTTTCTCAGAAAGCTTCTTTCTCTTTGTTATCGGAGGATATTTCCTTTGGCCCTATAGTCTTCAAAGGGATCCGAAATATCTCTTCTCAGATTCCACAGAAATGAGGCTAGCAAAGAGATCCACGAAATACAGATGTAACTCTGAGAGTGGAAGTCACACATCACAGAGCAGTTTCTCAGAAAGCTTCTTTCCAGATTTCATCTGAGGATATTTCCTTTTTCAACATAGCCCTCTATGGGCTTCCAAATATCACTTTGCCAATTCCACAAGAACTGTCTTAGCGAAAGGCTTCTTGTGGGGAAAGCTGTAACTCTGTGAGATGATTTCACAGAACACAAAGAAGTTTCTCAGAAAGCTTCTTTCTCTTTGTTATCGGAGGATATTTCCTTTGGCCTATAGTCTTCAAAGGGATACGAAATATCTGTTCTCAGATTCCACAGAAATAAGGCTAGCAAAGAGATCTAAGAAACACAGATGTAACTCTGTGAGAAGAATTCACAGAACACTAAGCAGTTTCTCAGAAAGCTTCTTTCCAGATTTCATCTGAGGATATTTCCTTTTTCACCATAGCCCTCTATGGGCTTCCAAATATCACTTTGCCAATTCCACAAGAACTGTCTTAGAGAAAGTCTTCTTGAGGGGAAAGCTGTAACTCTGTGATATGATTTCACAGAACACAAAGAAGTTTCTCAGAAAGCTTCTTTCTCTTTGTTATCGGAGGATATTTCCTTTGGCCCTATAGTCTTCAAAGGGATCCGAAATATCTGTTCTCAGATTCCACAGAAATAATGCTAGCAAAGAGATCTACGAAACACAGATGTAACTCTGTGAGATGAATTCACAGAACACTAAGCAGTTTCTCAGAAAGCTTCTTTCCAGATTTCATCTGAGGATATTCCCTTTTTCACCATAGCCCTCTATGGGCTTCCAAATATCACTTTGCCAATTCCACAAGAACTGTCTTAGCGAAAGGCTTCTTGAGGAGAAAGCTGTAACTCTGTGAGATGATTTCGGAGAACACAAAGAAGTTCCTCAGAAAGCTTCTTTCTCTTTGTTATCGGAGGATATTTCTTTGGCCCTATAGTCTTCAAAGGGATCCGAAATATCTGTTCTCAGATTCCACAGAAATAAGGCTAGCAAAGAGATCTACGAAACACAGATGTAACTCTGTGAGATGAATTCACAGAACACTAAGCAGTTTCTCAGAAATCTTCTTTCCAGATTTCATCTGAGGATATATCCTTTTTCACCATAGCCCTCTAAGGGCTTCGAAATATCACTTTGCCAATTCCACAAGAACTGTCTTAGCGAAAGGCTTCTTGAGGGGAGAGCTGTAACTCTGGAGATGATTTCACAGAACACAAAGAGGTTTCTCAGAAAGCCTCTTTCTCTTAGTTATCGGAGGATATTTAATTTGGCCCTATAGTCTTCAATGGGATCCGAAATATCTGTTCTCAGATTCCACAGAAATAAGGCTAGCAAAGAGATACACGAAATACAGATGTAACTCTGAGAGTGGAAGTCACACATCACAGAGCAGTTTCTCAGAAAGCTTATATCCATATTTCCTCTGAGGATATTTCCTTTTTCAACATAGCCCTCTACGGGTTTCCAAATATCACTTTGCCAATTCCACAAGAACTGTCTTAGCGAAGGGCTTCTTGAGGGGAAAGCTGTAACTCTGTGAGATGATTTCACAGAACACAAAGAAGTTTCTCAGAATTCGTCTTTCTCTTTGTTATCGGAGGATATTTCCTATGGCCCTATAGTCTTCAAAGGGATCCGAAATATCTGTTCTCAGATTCCACAGAAATAAGGCTAGTAAAGAGATCTACGAAACACAAATGTAACTCTGTGAGATGAATTCACAGAACACTAAGCAGTTTCTCAGAAAGCTTCTTTCCAGATTTCATCTGAGGATATTTCCTTTTTCACCATAGCCCTCTATGGGCTTCCAAATATCACTTTGCCAATTCCACAAGAACTGTCTTAGCGAAAGTCTTCTTGAGGGGAAAGCTGTAACTCTGTGAGATGATTTCACAGAACACAAAGAAGTTTCTCAGAAAGCTTCTTTCTCTTTGTTATCGGAGGATATTTCCTTTGGATCTATAGTCTTCAAAGGGATCCGAAATATCTGTTCCCAGATTCGACAGAAATAAGGCTAGCAAAGAGATCTATGAAACACAGATGTAACTCTGTGAGATGAATTCACAGAACACTAAGCAGTTTCTCAGAAAGCTTCTTTCCAGATTTCATCTGAGGATATTTCCTTTTTCACCATAGCCCTCTATGGGCTTCCAAATATCACTTTGCCAATTCCACAAGAAGTGTCTAAACGAAAGGCTTCTTGAGGGGAAAGCTGTAACTCTGTGAGATGATTTCACAGAACACAAAGAAGTTTCTCAGAAAGCCTCTTTCTCTTTGTTATCGGAGGATATTTCCTTTGGCCCTATAGTCTTCAAAGGGATTCGAAATATCTGTTCTCAGATTCCACAGAAATAAGGCTAGCAAAGAGATCCACGAAACACAGATGTAACTCTGTGAGTGGAAGTCACACATCACAGAACAGTTTCTCAGAAAGCTTCTTTCCAGATTTCATCTGAGGATATATCCTTTTTCACCATAGCCCTCTATGGGCTTCCAAATATCACTTTGCCAATTCCACAAGTACTGTCTTAGCGAAAGGCTTCTTGAGGAGAAAGCTGTAACTCTGTGAGATGGTTTCACAGAACACAGAGAAGTTTGTCAGAAAGATTCTTTCTCTTTTTTATCGGAGGATATTTCCTTTGGCCCTATAGTCTTCAAAGGGAACCGAAATATCTGTTCTTAGATTCCAGAGAAATAAGGCTAGCAAAGAGATCTACGAAACAGAGATGTAACTCTGTGATATGAATTCACAGAACACTAAGCAGTTTCACAGAAAGCTTCTTTCCAGATTTCATCTGAGGAAATTTCCTTTTTCACCATAGCCCTCTATGGGCTTCCAAATATCACTTTGCCAATTCCACAAGAACTGTCTTAGCGAAAGGCTTCTTGAGGGGAAAGCTGTAACTCTGTGAGATGATTTCACAGAACACAAAGAAGTTTCTCAGAAAGCTTCTTTCTCTTTGTTATCGGAGGATATTTCCTTTGGCCCTATAGTCTTCAAAGGGATCCGAAATATCTGTTCTCAGATTCCACAGAATTAAGGCTAGCAAATAGATCCACGAAATACAGATGTAACTCTGAGAGTGGAAGTCACACATCACAGAGCAGTTTCTCAGAAAGCTTCTTTCCAGATTTCATCTGAGGATATTTCCTTTTTCTCCATAGCCCTCTATGGGCTTCCAAATATCACTTTGCCAATTCCACAAGAACTGTCTTAGCGAAAGGCTTCTTGAGGAGAAAGCTGTAACTCTGTGAGACGATTTCACAGAACACAAAGTAGTTTCTCAGAAAGCTTCTTTCTCTTTGTTATCGGAGGATATTTCCTTTGGCCTATAGTCTTCAAAGGGATCCGAAATATCTGTTCTCAGATTCCACAGAAATAAGGCTAGCAAAGAGATCTAAGAAACACAGATGTAACTCTGTGAGAAGAATTCACAGAACACTAAGCAGTTTCTCAGAAAGCTTCTTTCCAGATTTCATCTGAGGATATTTCCTTTTTCACCATAGCCCTCTATGGGCTTCCAAATATCACTTTGCCAATTCCACAAGAACTGTCTTAGCGAAAGGCTTCTGGGGGGAAAGCTGTAACTCTGTGATATGATTTCACAGAACACAAAGAAGTTTCTCAGAAAGCTTCTTTCTCTTTGTTATCGGAGGATATTTCCTTTGGCCCTATAGTCTTCAAAGGGATCCGAAGTATCTGTTCTCAGATTCCACAGAAATAATGCTAGCAAAGAGATCTACGGAACACAGATGTAACTCTGTGAGATGAATTCACAGAACACTAAGCAGTTTCTCAGAAAGCTTCTTTCCAGATTTCATCTGAGGATATTCCCTTTTTCACCATAGCCCTCTATGGGCTTCCAAATATCACTTTGCCAATTCCACAAGAACTGTCTTAGCGAAAGGCTTCTTGAGGAGAAAGCTGTAACTCTGTGAGATGATTTCGGAAAACACAAAGAAGTTCCTCAGAAAGCTTCTTTCTCTTTGTTATCGGAGGATATTTCTTTGGCCCTATAGTCTTCAAAGGGATCTGAAATATCTGTTCTCAGATTCCACAGAAATAAGGCTAGCAAAGAGATCTAAGAAACACAGATGTAACTCTGTGAGATGAATTCACAGAACACTAAGCAGTTTCTCAGAAAGCTTCTTTCCAGATTTCATCTGAGGATATATCCTTTTTCACCATAGCCCTCTAAGGGCTTCGAAATATCACTTTGCCAATTCCACAAGAACTGTCTTAGCGAAAGGCTTCTTGAGGGGAGAGCTGTAACTCTGGAGGTGATTTCACAGAACACAAAGAAGTTTCCCAGAAAGCATCTTTCTCTTAGTTATTGGAGGATATTTAATTTGGCTCTATAGTCTTCAAAGGGATCCGAAATATCTGTTCTCAGATTCCACAGAAATAAGGCTAGCAAAGAGATACACGAAATACAGATGTAACTCTGAGAGTGGAAGTCACACATCACAGAGCAGTTTCTCAGAAAGCTTCTTTCCAGATTTCATCTGAGGATATTTCCTTTTTCACCATAGCCCTCTATGGGCTTCCAAATATCACTTTGCCAATTCCACAAGAAATGTCTTAGCGAAAGGCTTCTTGAGGGGAAAGCTGTAACTCTGTGAGATGATTTCACAGAACACAAAGAAGTTTCTCAGAAATATTCTGTCTCTTTGTTATCGGAGGATATTTCCTTTGGCCCTATAGTCTTCAAAGGGATCCGAAATATCTGTTCTCAGATTCCACAGAAATAAGGCTAGCAAAGAGATCTACGAAACACAGATGTAACTCTGTGAGATGAATTCACAGAACACTAAGCAGTTTCTCAGAAAGCTTCTTTCCAGATTTCATCTGAGGATATTTCCTTTTTCACCATAGCCCTCTATGGGCTTCCAAATATCACTTTGCTAATTCTACAAGAACTGTCTTACGAAAGGCTTCTTGAGGGGAAAGCTGTAACTCTGTGAGATGATTTCACAGAACACAAAGAAGTTTCTCAGAAAGCTTCTTTCTCTTTGTTATCGGAGGATATTTCCTTTGGCCCTATAGTCTTCAAAATGATCCGAAATATCTGTTCTCAGATTCCACAGAAAGAAGGCTAGCAAAGAGATCCACGAAATACTGATGTAAATCTGTGAGTGGAAGTCACACATCACAGAACAGTTTCTCAGAAAGCTTCTTTCCAGATTTCATCTGAGGATATTTCCTTTTTCACCATAGCCCTCTATGGGCTTCCAAATATCACTTTGCCAATTCCACAAGAACTGTCTTAGCGAAAGGCTTCCTGAGGGGAAAGCTGTAACTCTGTGAGATGATTTCACAGAACACAAAGAAGTTTCTCAGAAATATTCTGTCTCTTTGTTATCGGAGGATATTTCCTTTGGCCCTATAGTCTTCAAAGGGATCCGAAATATCTGTTCTCAGATTCCACAGAAATAAGGCTAGCAAAGAGATCTACGAAACACAGATGTAACTCTGTGAGATGAATTCACAGAACACTAAGCAGTTTCTCAGAAAGCTTCTTTCCAGATTTCATCTGAGGATATTTCCTTTTTCACCATAGCCCTCTATGGGCTTCCAAATATCACTTTGCCAATTCCACAAGAACTGTCTTAGCGAAAGGCTTCTTGAGGGGAAAGCTGTAACTCTGTGAGATGATTTCACAGAACACAAAGAAGTTTCTCAGAAATATTCTGTCTCTTTGTCATCGGAGGATATTTCCTTTGGCCCTATAGTCTTCAAAGGGATCCGAAATATCTGTTCTCAGATTCCACAGAAATAAGGCTAGCAAAGAGATCTACGAAACACAGATGTAACTCTGTGAGATGAATTCACAGAACACTAAGCAGTTTCTCAGAAAGCTTCTTTCCAGATTTCATCTGAGGATATTTCCTTTTTCACCATAGCCCTCTATGGGCTTCCAAATATCACTTTGCCAATTCCACAAGTACTGTCTTAGCGAAAGGCTTCTTGAGGGGAAAGCTGTAACTCTGTGAGATGATTTCACAGAACACAAAGAAGTTTCTCAGAAAGCTTCTTTCTCTTTGTTATCGGAGGATATTTCCTTTGGCCCTATAGTCTTCAAAATGATCCGAAATATCTGTTCTCAGATTCCACAGAAAGAAGGCTAGCAAAGAGATCCACGAAATACTGATGTAAATCTGTGAGTGGAAGTAACACATCACAGAACAGTTTCTCAGAAAGCTTCTTTCCAGATTTCATCTGAGGATATTTCCTTTTTCACCATAGCCCTCTATGGGCTTCCAAATATCACTTTGCCAATTCCACAAGAACTGTCTTAGCGAAAGGCTTCTTGAGGGGAAAGCTGTAACTCTGTGAGATGATTTCACAGAACACAAAGAAGTTTCTCAGAAATATTCTGTCTCTTTGTTATCGGAGGATATTTCCTTTGGCCCTATAGTCTTCAAAATGATCCGAAATATCTGTTCTCAGATTCCACATAAAGAAGGCTAGCAAAGAGATCCACGAAATACTGATGTAAATCTGTGAGTGGAAGTCACACATCACAGAACAGTTTCTCAGAAAGCTTCTTTCCAGATTTCATCTGAGGATATTTCCTTTTTCACCATAGCCCTCTATGGGCTTCCAAATATCACTTTGCCAATTCCACAAGAACTGTCTTAGCGAAAGGCTTCTTGAGGGGAAAGCTGTAACTCTGTGAGATGATTTCACAGAACACAAAGAAGTTTCTCAGAAAGCTTCTTTCTCTTTGTTATCGCAGGATATTTCCTTTGGCCCTATAGTCTTCAAAATGATCCGAAATATCTGTTCTCAGATTCCACAGAAAGAAGGCTAGCAAAGAGATCCACGAAATACTGATGTAAATCTGTGAGTGGAAGTCACACATCACAGAACAGTTTCTCAGAAAGCTTCTTTCCAGATTTCATCTGAGGATATTTCCTTTTTCACCATAGCCCTCTATGGGCTTCCAAATATCACTTTGCCAATTCCACAAGAACTGTCTTAGCGAAAGGACTCTTCAGGGGAAAGCAGTAACTCTGGAGATGATTTCACAGAACACAAAGAAGTTTCTCAGAAAGCTTCTTTCTCTTTATTATCGGAGGATATTTCCTTTGGCCCTATAGTATTCAAAGGGATCCGAAATATCTATTCTCAGATTCCACAGAAATAAGGCTAGCAAAGAGATCCACGAAATACAGATGTAACTCTGAGAGTGGAAGTCACACATCACAGAGCAGTTTCTCAGAAATCTTCTTTCAAGATTTCATCTGAGGATATTTCCTTTTTCACCATAGCCCTCTATGGGCTTCCAAATATCACTTTGCCAATTCCACAAGAACTGTCTTAGCGAAAGGCTTCTTGAGGGGAAAGCTGTAACTCTGTGAGATGATTTCACAGAACACAAAGAAGTTTCTCAGAAAGCTTCTTTCTCTTTGTTATCGGAGGATATTTCCTTTGGCCTATAGTCTTCAAAGGGATCCGAAATATCTGTTCTCTGATTCCACAGAAATAAGGCTAGCAAAGAGATACACGAA
Organism: Macaca mulatta; assembly: GCF_049350105.2. Lineage (NCBI taxonomy): Eukaryota > Metazoa > Chordata > Mammalia > Primates > Cercopithecidae > Macaca > Macaca mulatta. Next base: position 38,932,684 of record NC_133416.1, on the reverse strand, counting down.
ATACAGATGTAACTCTGAGAGTGGAAGTCACACATCACAGAGCAGTTTCTCAGAAAGCTTCTTTCCAGATTTCATCTGAGGATATTTCCTTTTTCACCATAGCCCTCTATGGGCTTCCAAATATCACTTTGCCAATTCCACAAGAACTGTCTTAGCGAAAGGCTTCTTGAAGAGAAAGCTGTAACTCTGTGAGATGATTTCGGAGAACACAAAGAAGTTCCTCAGAAAGCTTCTTTCTCTTTGTTATCGGAGGATATTTCTTTGCCCTATAGTCTTCAAAGGGATCCGAAATATCTGTTCTCAGATTCCACAGAAATAAGGCTAGCAAAGAGATCTACGAAACACAGATGTAACTCTGTGAGATGAATTCACAGAACACTAAGCAGTTTATCAGAAAGCTTCTTTCCAGATTTCATCTGAGGATATATCCTTTTTCACCATAGCCCTCTAAGGGCTTCGAAATATCACTTTGCCAATTCCACAAGAACTGTCTTAGCGAAAGGCTTCTTGAGGGGAGAGCTGTAACTCTGGAGATGATTTCACAGAACACAAAGAAGTTTCTCAGAAAGCATCTTTCTCTTAGTTATCGGAGGATATTTAATTTGGCCCTATAGCCTTCAAAGGGATCCGAAATATCTGTTCTCAGATTCCACAGAAATAAGGCTAGCAAAGAGATACACGAAATACAGATGTAACTCTGAGAGTGGAAGTCACACATCACAGAGCAGTTTCTCAGAAAGCTTCTTTCCAGATTTCATCTGAGGATATTTCCTTTTTCACCATAGCCCTCTATGGGCTTCCAAATATCACTTTGCCAATTCCACAAGAACTGTCTTAGCGAAAGGCTTCTTGAGGGGAAAGCTGTAACTCTGTGAGATGATTTCACAGAACACAAAGAAGTTTCTCAGAAAGCTTCTTTCTCTTTGTTATCGGAGGATATTTCCTTTGGCCCTATAGTCTTCAAAGGGATCCGAAATATCTGTTCTCAGATTCCACAGAAATAAGGCTAGCAAAGAGATTCACGAAATACAGATGTAACTCTGAGAGTGGAAGTCACACATCACAGAGCAGTTTCTCAGAAAGCTTCTTTCAAGATTTCATCTGAGGATATTTCCTTTTTCACCATAGCCCTCTATGGGCTTCCAAATATCACTTTGCCAATTCCACAAGAACTCTCTTAGCGAAAGGCTTCTTGAGGGGAAAGCTGTAACTCTGTGAGATGATTTCACAGATCACAAAGAAGTTTCTCAGAAAGCTTCTTTCTCTTTGTTATCGGAGGATATTTCCTTTGGCCTATAGTCTTCAAAGGGATCCGAAATATCTGTTCTCAGATTCCACAGAAATAAGGCTAGCAAAGAGATCTAAGAAACACAGATGTAACTCTGTGAGAAGAATTCACAGAACACTAAGCAGTTTCTCAGAAAGCTTCTTTCCAGATTTCATCTGAGGATATTTCCTTTTTCACCATAGCCCTCTATGGGCTTCCAAATATCACTTTGCCAATTCCACAAGAACTGTCTTAGCGAAAGGCTTCTTGAGGGGAAAGCTGTAACTCTGTGAGATGATTTCACAGAACACAAAGAAGTTTCTCAGAAAGCTTCTTTCTCTTTGTTATCGGAGGATATTTCCCTTGGCCCTATAGTCTTCAAAGGGATCCGAAGTATCTGTTCTCAGATTCCACAGAAATAATGCTAGCAAAGAGATCTACGAAACATAGATGTAACTCTGTGAGATGAATTCACAGAACACTAAGCAGTTTCTCAGAAAGCTTCTTTCCAGATTTCATCTGAGGATATTTCCTTTTTCACCATAGCCCTCTATGGGCTTCCAAATATCACTTTGCCAATTCCACAAGAACTGTCTTAGCGAAAGGCTTCTTGAGGGGAAAGCTGTAACTCTGTGAGATGATTTCACAGAACACAAAGAAGTTTTTCAGAAATATTCTGTCTCTTTGTTATCGGAGGATATTTCCTTTGGCCCTATTGTCTTCGAAGGGATCCGAAATATCTGTTCTCAGATTCCACAGAAAGAAGGCTAGCAAAGAGATCTACGAAACACAGATGTAACTCTGTTAGATGAATTCACAGAACACTAAGCAGTTTCTCAGAAAGCTTCTTTCCAGATTTCATCTGAGGATATTTCCTTTTTCACCATAGCCCTCTATGGGCTTCCAAATATCACTTTGCCAATTCCACAAGAACTGTCTTAGCGAAAGGCTTCTTGAGGGTAAAGCTGTAACTCTGTGGGATGATTTTACAGAACACAAAGAAGTTTCTCAGAAATATTCTGTCTCTTTGTTATCGGAGGATATTTCCTTTGGCCCTATAGTCTTCAAAGGGATCCGAAATATCTGTTCTCAGATTCCACAGAAATAAGGCTAGCAAAGAGATCTACGAAACACAGATGTAACTCTGTGAGATGAATTCACAGAACACTAAGCAGTTTCTCAGAAAGATTGTTTCCAGATTTCATCTGAGGATATTTCCTTTTTCACCATAGCCCTCTCTGGGCTTCCAAATATCACTTTGCCAATTCCACAAGAACTGTCTTAGCGACAGGCTTCTTGAGGGGAAAGCTGTAACTCTGTGAGATGATTTCACAGAACACAAAGAAGTTTCTCAGAAATATTCTGTCTCTTTGTTATCGGAGGATATTTCCTTTGGCCCTATAGTCTTCAAAGGGATCCGAAATATCTGTTCTCAGATTCCACAGAAAGAAGGCTAGCAAAGAGATACACGAAACACAGATGTAACTCTGTTAGATGAATTCACAGAACACTAAGCAGTTTCTCAGAAAGCTTCTTTCCAGATTTCATCTGAGGATATTTCCTTTTTCACCGTAGCCCTCTATGGGCTTCCAAATATCACTTTGCCAATTCCACAAGAACTGTCTTAGCGAAAGGCTTCTTGAGGGGAAAGCTGTAACTCTGTGAGATGATTTCACAGAACACAAAGAAGTTTCTCAGAAAGCTTCTTTCTCTTTGTTATCGGAGGATATTTCCTTTGGCCCTATAGTCTTCAAAATGATCCGAAATATCTGTTCTCAGATTCCACAGAAAGAAGGCTAGCAAAGAGATCCACGAAATACTGATGTAAATCTGTGAGTGGAAGTCACACATCACAGAACAGTTTCTCAGAAAGCTTCTTTCCAGATTTCATCTGAGGATATTGCCTTTTTCACCATAGCCCTCTATGGGCTTCCAAATATCACTTTGCCAATTCCACAAGAACTGTCTTAGCGAAAGGCTTCCTGAGGGGAAAGCTGTAACTCTGTGAGATGATTTCACAGAACACAAAGAAGTTTCTCAGAAAGCTTCTTTCTCTTTATTATCGGAGGATATTTCCTTTGGCCCTATAGTCTTCAAAGGGATCCGAAATATCTCTTCTCAGATTCCACAGAAATAAGGCTAGCAAAGAGATCCACGAAATACAGATGTAACTCTGAGAGTGGAAGTCACACATCACAGAGCAGTTTCTCAGAAATCTTCTTTCAAGATTTCATCTGAGGATATTTCCTTTTTCACCATAGCCCTCTATGGGCTTCCAAATATCACTTTGCCAATTCCACAAGAACTGTCTTAGCGAAAGGCTTCTGGAGGGGAAAGCTGTAACTCTGTGAGATGATTTCACAGAACACAAAGAAGTTTCTCAGAAAGCTTCTTTCTCTTTGTTATCGGAGGATATTTCCTTTGGCCTATAGTCTTCAAAGGGATCCGAAATATCTGTTCTCAGATTCCACAGAAATAAGGCTAGCAAAGAGATACACGAAATACAGATGTAACTCTGAGAGTGGAAGTCACACATCACAGAGCAGTTTCTCAGAAAGCTTCTTTCCAGATTTCATCTGAGGATATTTCCTTTTTCACCATAGCCCTCTATGGGCTTCCAAATATCACTTTGCCAATTCCACAAGAACTGTCTTAGCGAAAGGCTTCTTGAGGAGAAAGCTGTAACTCTGTGAGATGATTTCGGAGAACACAAAGAAGTTCCTCAGAAAGCTTCTTTCTCTTTGTTATCGGAGGATATTTCTTTGCCCTATAGTCTTCAAAGGGATCCGAAATATCTGTTCTCAGATTCCACAGAAATAAGGCTAGCAAAGAGATCTACGAAACACAGATGTAACTCTGTGAGATGAATTCACAGAACACTAAGCAGTTTATCAGAAAGCTTCTTTCCAGATTTCATCTGAGGATATATCCTTTTTCACCATAGCCCTCTAAGGGCTTCGAAATATCACTTTGCCAATTCCACAAGAACTGTCTTAGCGAAAGGCTTCTTGAGGGGAGAGCTGTAACTCTGTGAGATGATTTCACAGAACACAAAGAAGTTTCTCAGAAAGCATCTTTCTCTTAGTTATCGGAGGATATTTAATTTGGCCCTATAGCCTTCAAAGGGATCCGAAATATCTGTTCTCAGATTCCACAGAAATAAGGCTAGCAAAGAGATACACGAAATACAGATGTAACTCTGAGAGTGGAAGTCACACATCACAGAGCAGTTTCTCAGAAAGCTTCTTTCCAGATTTCATCTGAGGATATTTCCTTTTTCACCATAGCCCTCTATGGGCTTCCAAATATCACTTTGCCAATTCCACAAGAACTGTCTTAGCGAAAGGCTTCTTGAGGGGAAAGCTGTAACTCTGTGAGATGATTTCACAGAACACAAAGAAGTTTCTCAGAAAGCTTCTTTCTCTTTGTTATCGGAGGATATTTCCTTTGGCCCTATAGTCTTCAAAGGGATCCGAAATATCTGTTCTCAGATTCCACAGAAATAAGGCTAGCAAAGAGATTCACGAAATACAGATGTAACTCTGAGAGTGGAAGTCACACATCACAGAGCAGTTTCTCAGAAAGCTTCTTTCAAGATTTCATCTGAGGATATTTCCTTTTTCACCATAGCCCTCTATGGGCTTCCAAATATCACTTTGCCAATTCCACAAGAACTGTCTTAGCGAAAGGCTTCTTGAGGGGAAAGCTGTAACTCTGTGAGATGATTTCACAGATCACAAAGAAGTTTCTCAGAAAGCTTCTTTCTCTTTGTTATCGGAGGATATTTCCTTTGGCCTATAGTCTTCAAAGGGATCCGAAATATCTGTTCTCAGATTCCACAGAAATAAGGCTAGCAAAGAGATCTAAGAAACACAGATGTAACTCTGTGAGAAGAATTCACAGAACACTAAGCAGTTTCTCAGAAAGCTTCTTTCCAGATTTCATCTGAGGATATATCCTTTTTCACCATAGCCCTCTATGGGCTTCCAAATATCACTTTGCCAATTCCACAAGAACTGTCTTAGCGAAAGGCTTCTTGAGGGGAAAGCTGTAACTCTGTGAGATGATTTCACAGAACACAAAGAAGTTTCTCAGAAAGCTTCTTTCTCTTTGTTGTCGGAGGATATTTCCCTTGGCCCTATAGTCTTCAAAGGGATCCGAAGTATCTGTTCTCAGATTCCACAGAAATAATGCTAGCAAAGAGATCTACGAAACATAGATGTAACTCTGTGAGATGAATTCACAGAACACTAAGCAGTTTCTCAGAAAGCTTCTTTCCAGATTTCATCTGAGGATATTTCCTTTTTCACCATAGCCCTCTATGGGCTTCCAAATATCACTTTGCCAATTCCACAAGAACTGTCTTAGCGAAAGGCTTCTTGAGGGGAAAGCTGTAACTCTGTGAGATGATTTCACAGAACACAAAGAAGTTTTTCAGAAATATTCTGTCTCTTTGTTATCGGAGGATATTTCCTTTGGCCCTATTGTCTTCGAAGGGATCCGAAATATCTGTTCTCAGATTCCACAGAAAGAAGGCTAGCAAAGAGATCTACGAAACACAGATGTAACTCTGTTAGATGAATTCACAGAACACTAAGCAGTTTCTCAGAAAGCTTCTTTCCAGATTTCATCTGAGGATATTTCCTTTTTCACCATAGCCCTCTATGGGCTTCCAAATATCACTTTGCCAATTCCACAAGAACTGTCTTAGCGAAAGGCTTCTTGAGGGTAAAGCTGTAACTCTGTGGGATGATTTTACAGAACACAAAGAAGTTTCTCAGAAATATTCTGTCTCTTTGTTATCGGAGGATATTTCCTTTGGCCCTATAGTCTTCAAAGGGATCCGAAATATCTGTTCTCAGATTCCACAGAAATAAGGCTAGCAAAGAGATCCACGAAACACAGATGTAACTCTGTGAGATGAATTCACAGAACACTAAGCAGTTTCTCAGAAAGCTTCTTTCCAGATTTCATCAGAGGATATTTCCTTTTTCTCCATAGCCCTCTATGGGCTTCCAAATATCACTTTGCCAATTCCACAAGAACTGTCTTAGCGAAAGGCTTCTTGAGGAGAAAGCTGTAACTCTGTGAGATGATTTCACAGAACACAAAGAAGTTTCTCAGAAAGCTTCTTTCTCTTTGTTATCGGAGGATATTTCCTTTGGCCCTATAGTCTTCAAAATGATCCGAAATATCTGTTCTCAGATTCCACAGAAAGAAGGCTAGCAAAGAGATCCACGAAATACTGATGTAAATCTGTGAGTGGAAGTCACACATCACAGAACAGTTTCTCAGAAAGCTTCTTTCCAGATTTCATCTGAGGATATTTCCTTTTTCACCATAGCCCTCTATGGGCTTCCAAATATCACTTTGCCAATTCCACAAGAACTGTCTTAGCGAAAGGCTTCTTGAGGGGAAAGCTGTAACTCTGTGAGATGATTTCACAGAACACAAAGAAGTTTCTCAGAAAGCTTCTTTCTCTTTGTTATCGCAGGATATTTCCTTTGGCCCTATAGTCTTCAAAATGATCCGAAATATCTGTTCTCAGATTCCACAGAAAGAAGGCTAGCAAAGAGATCCACGAAATACTGATGTAAATCTGTGAGTGGAAGTCACACATCACAGAACAGTTTCTCAGAAAGCTTCTTTCCAGATTTCATCTGAGGATATTTCCTTTTTCACCATAGCCCTCTATGGGCTTCCAAATATCACTTTGCCAATTCCACAAGAACTGTCTTAGCGAAAGGACTCTTCAGGGGAAAGCAGTAACTCTGGAGATGATTTCACAGAACACAAAGAAGTTTCTCAGAAAGCTTCTTTCTCTTTATTATCGGAGGATATTTCCTTTGGCCCTATAGTATTCAAAGGGATCCGAAATATCTCTTCTCAGATTCCACAGAAATAAGGCTAGCAAAGAGATACACGAAATACAGATGTAACTTTGAGAGTGGAAGTCACACATCACAGAGCAGTTTCTCAGAAATCTTCTTTCAAGATTTCATCTGAGGATATTTCCTTTTTCACCATAGCCCTCTATGGGCTTCCAAATATCACTTTGCCAATTCCACAAGAACTGTCTTAGCGAAAGGCTTCTGGAGGGGAAAGCTGTAACTCTGTGAGATGATTTCACAGAACACAAAGAAGTTTCTCAGAAAGCTTCTTTCTCTTTGTTATCGGAGGATATTTCCTTTGGCCTATAGTCTTCAAAGGGATCCGAAATATCTGTTCTCAGATTCCACAGAAATAAGGCTAGCAAAGAGATACACGAAATACAGATGTAACTCTGAGAGTGGAAGTCACACATCACAGAGCAGTTTCTCAGAAAGCTTCTTTCCAGATTTCATCTGAGGATATTTCCTTTTTCACCATAGCCCTCTATGGGCTTCCAAATATCACTTTGCCAATTCCACAAGAACTGTCTTAGCGAAAGGCTTCTTGAGGAGAAAGCTGTAACTCTGTGAGATGATTTCGGAGAACACAAAGAAGTTCCTCAGAAAGCTTCTTTCTCTTTGTTATCGGAGGATATTTCTTTGCCCTATAGTCTTCAAAGGGATCCGAAATATCTGTTCTCAGATTCCACAGAAATAAGGCTAGCAAAGAGATCTACGAAACACAGATGTAACTCTGTGAGATGAATTCACAGAACACTAAGCAGTTTATCAGAAAGCTTCTTTCCAGATTTCATCTGAGGATATATCCTTTTTCACCATAGCCCTCTAAGGGCTTCGAAATATCACTTTGCCAATTCCACAAGAACTGTCTTAGCGAAAGGCTTCTTGAGGGGAGAGCTGTAACTCTGGAGATGATTTCACAGAACACAAAGAAGTTTCTCAGAAAGCATCTTTCTCTTAGTTATCGGAGGATATTTAATTTGGCCCTATAGCCTTCAAAGGGATCCGAAATATCTGTTCTCAGATTCCACAGAAATAAGGCTAGCAAAGAGATACACGAAATACAGATGTAACTCTGAGAGTGGAAGTCACACATCACAGAGCAGTTTCTCAGAAAGCTTCTTTCCAGATTTCATCTGAGGATATTTCCTTTTTCAACATAGCCCTCTATGGGCTTCCAAATATCACTTTGCCAATTCCACAAGAAATGTCTTAGCGAAAGGCTTCTTGAGGGGAAAGCTGTAACTCTGTGAGATGATTTCACAGAACACAAAGAAGTTTCTCAGAAAGCTTCTTTCTCTTTGTTATCGGAGGATATTTCCTTTGGCCCTATAGTCTTCAAAGGGATCCGAAATATCTGTTCTCAGATTCCACAGAAATAAGGCTAGCAAAGAGATTCACGAAATACAGATGTAACTCTGAGAGTGGAAGTCACACATCACAGAGCAGTTTCTCAGAAAGCTTCTTTCAAGATTTCATCTGAGGATATTTCCTTTTTCACCATAGCCCTCTATGGGCTTCCAAATATCACTTTGCCAATTCCACAAGAACTGTCTTAGCGAAAGGCTTCTTGAGGGGAAAGCTGTAACTCTGTGAGATGATTTCACAGATCACAAAGAAGTTTCTCAGAAAGCTTCTTTCTCTTTGTTATCGGAGGATATTTCCTTTGGCCTATAGTCTTCAAAGGGATCCGAAATATCTGTTCTCAGATTCCACAGAAATAAGGCTAGCAAAGAGATCTAAGAAACACAGATGTAACTCTGTGAGAAGAATTCACAGAACACTAAGCAGTTTCTCAGAAAGCTTCTTTCCAGATTTCATCTGAGGATATTTCCTTTTTCACCATAGCCCTCTATGGGCTTCCAAATATCACTTTGCCAATTCCACAAGAACTGTCTTAGCGAAAGGCTTCTTGAGGGGAAAGCTGTAACTCTGTGAGATGATTTCACAGAACACAAAGAAGTTTCTCAGAAAGCTTCTTTCTCTTTGTTATCGGAGGATATTTCCCTTGGCCCTATAGTCTTCAAAGGGATCCGAAGTATCTGTTCTCAGATTCCACAGAAATAATGCTAGCAAAGAGATCTACGAAACATAGATGTAACTCTGTGAGATGAATTCACAGAACACTAAGCAGTTTCTCAGAAAGCTTCTTTCCAGATTTCATCTGAGGATATTTCCTTTTTCACCATAGCCCTCTATGGGCTTCCAAATATCACTTTGCCAATTCCACAAGAACTGTCTTAGCGAAAGGCTTCTTGAGGGGAAAGCTGTAACTCTGTGAGATGATTTCACAGAACACAAAGAAGTTTTTCAGAAATATTCTGTCTCTTTGTTATCGGAGGATATTTCCTTTGGCCCTATTGTCTTCGAAGGGATCCGAAATATCTGTTCTCAGATTCCACAGAAAGAAGGCTAGCAAAGAGATCTACGAAACACAGATGTAACTCTGTTAGATGAATTCACAGAACACTAAGCAGTTTCTCAGAAAGCTTCTTTCCAGATTTCATCTGAGGATATTTCCTTTTTCACCATAGCCCTCTATGGGCTTCCAAATATCACTTTGCCAATTCCACAAGAACTGTCTTAGCGAAAGGCTTCTTGAGGGTAAAGCTGTAACTCTGTGGAATGATTTTACAGAACACAAAGAAGTTTCTCAGAAATATTCTGTCTCTTTGTTATCGGAGGATATTTCCTTTGGCCCTATAGTCTTCAAAGGGATCCGAAATATCTGTTCTCAGATTCCACAGAAATAAGGCTAGCAAAGAGATCCAAGAAACACAGATGTAACTCTGTGAGATGAATTCACAGAACACTAAGCAGTTTCTCAGAAAGCTTCTTTCCAGATTTCATCAGAGGATATTTCCTTTTTCTCCATAGCCCTCTATGGGCTTCCAAATATCACTTTGCCAATTCCACAAGAACTGTCTTAGCGAAAGGCTTCTTGAGGAGAAAGCTGTAACTCTGTGAGATGATTTCACAGAACACAAAGAAGTTTCTCACAAAGCTTCTTTCTCTTTGTTATCGGAGGATATTTCCTTTGGCCCTATAGTCTTCAAAGGGATCTGAAATATCTGTTCTCAGATTCCACAGAAATAAGGCTAGCAAAGAGATCTACGAAACACAGATGTAACTCTGTGATATGAATTCAAAGAACACTAAGCAGTTTCTCAGAAAGCTTCTTTCCAGATTTCATCTGAGGATATTTCCTTTTTCACCATAGCCCTCTATGGGCTTGCAAATATCACTTTGCCAATTCCACAAGAACTGTCTTAGCGAAAGGCTTCTTGAGGGGAAAGCTGTAACTCTGTGAGATGATTTCACAGAACACAAAGAAGTTTCTCAGAAAGCTTCTTTCTCTTTGTTATCGGAGGATATTTCCTTTGGCCCTATAGTCTTCAAAGGGATCCGAAATATCTGTTCTCAGATTCCACAGAAAGAAGGCTAGCAAAGAGATCTACGAAACACAGATGTAACTCTGTGAGATGAATTCACAGAACACTAAGCAGTTTCTCAGAAAGCTTCTTTCCAGATTTCATCTGAGGAAATTTCCTTTTTCACCATAGCCCTCTATGGGCTTCCAAATATCACTTTGCCAATTCCACAAGAACTGTCTTAGCGAAAGGACTCTTCAGGGGAAAGCTGTAACTCTGGAGATGATTTCACAGAACACAAAGAAGTTTCTCAGAAAGCTTCTTTCTCTTTATTATCGGAGGATATTTCCTTTGGCCCTATAGTCTTCAAAGGGATCCGAAATATCTCTTCTCAGATTCCACAGAAATAAGGCTAGCAAAGAGATCCACGAAATACAGATGTAACTCTGAGAGTGGAAGTCACACATCACAGAGCAGTTTCTCAGAAAGCTTCTTTCAAGATTTCATCTGAGGATATTTCCTTTTTCACCATAGCCCTCTAGGGGCTTCCAAATATCACTTTGCCAATTCCACAAGAACTGTCTTAGCGAAAGGCTTCTTGAGGGGAAAGCTGTAACTCTGTGAGATGATTTCACAGATCACAAAGAAGTTTCTCAGAAAGCTTCTTTCTCTTTGTTATCGGAGGATATTTCCTTTGGCCTATAGTCTTCAAAGGGATCCGAAATATCTGTTCTCAGATTCCACAGAAATAAGGCTAGCAAAGAGATCTAAGAAACACAGATGTAACTCTGTGAGAAGAATTCACAGAACACTAAGCAGTTTCTCAGAAAGCTTCTTTCCAGATTTCATCTGAGGATATTTCCTTTTTCACCATAGCCCTCTATGGGCTTCCAAATATCACTTTGCCAATTCCACAAGAACTGTCTTAGCGAAAGGCTTCTTGAGGGGAAAGCTGTAACTCTGTGAGATGATTTCACAGAACACAAAGAAGTTTCTCAGAAAGCTTCTTTCTCTTTGTTATCGGAGGATATTTCCCTTGGCCCTATTGTCTTCAAAGGGATCCGAAGTATCTGTTCTCAGATTCCACAGAAATAATGCTAGCAAAGAGATCTACGAAACATAGATGTAACTCTGTGAGATGAATTCACAGAACACTAAGCAGTTTCTCAGAAAGCTTCTTTCCAGATTTCATCCGAGGATATTTCCTTTTTCACCATAGCCCTCTATGGGCTTCCAAATATCACTTTGCCAATTCCACAAGAACTGTCTTAGCGAAAGGCTTCTTGAGGGGAAAGCTGTAACTCTGTGAGATGATTTCACAGAACACAAAGAAGTTTTTCAGAAATATTCTGTCTCTTTGTTATCGGAGGATATTTCTTTTGGCCCTATTGTCTTCGAAGGGATCCGAAATATCTGTTCTCAGATTCCACAGAAAGAAGGCTAGCAAAGAGATCTACGAAACACAGATGTAACTCTGTTAGATGAATTCACAGAACACTAAGCAGTTTCTCAGAAAGCTTCTTTCCAGATTTCATCTGAGGATATTTCCTTTTTCACCATAGCCCTCTATGGGCTTCCAAATATCACTTTGCCAATTCCACAAGAACTGTCTTAGCGAAAGGTTTCTTGAGGGTAAAGCTGTAACTCTGTGGGATGATTTTACAGAACACAAAGAAGTTTCTCAGAAATATTCTGTCTCTTTGTTATCGGAGGATATTTCCTTTGGCCCTATAGTCTTCAAAGGGATCCGAAATATCTGTTCTCAGATTCCACAGAAATAAGGCTAGCAAAGAGATCTACGAAACACAGATGTAACTCTGTGAGATGAATTCACAGAACACTAAGCAGTTTCTCAGAAAGATTGTTTCCAGATTTCATCTGAGGATATTTCCTTTTTCACCATAGCCCTCTCTGGGCTTCCAAATATCACTTTGCCAATTCCACAAGAACTGTCTTAGCGAAAGGCTTCTTGAGGGGAAAGCTGTAACTCTGTGAGATGATTTCACAGAACACAAAGAAGTTTCTCAGAAATATTCTGTCTCTTTGTTATCGGAGGATATTTCCTTTGGCCCTATTGTCTTCAAAGGGATCCGAAATATCTGTTCTCAGATTCCACAGAAATAAGGCTACCAAAGAGATCTATGAAACACAGATGTAACTCTGTTAGATGAATTCACAGAACACTAAGCAGTTTCTCAGAAAGCTTCTTTCCAGATTTCATCTGAGGATATTTCCTTTTTCACCATAGCCTCTATGAGCTTCCAAATATCACTTTGCCAATTCCACAAGAACTGTCTTAGCGAAAGGCTTCTTGAGGGGAAAGCTGTAACTCTGTGGGATGATTTTACAGAACACAAAGAAGTTTCTCAGAAATATTCTGTCTCTTTGTTATCGGAGGATATTTCCTTTGGCCCTATAGTCTTCAAAGGGATCCGAAATATCTGTTCTCAGATTCCACAGAAATAAGGCTAGCAAAGAGATCTACGAAACACAGATGTAACTCTGTGAGATGAATTCACAGAACACTAAGCAGTTTCTCAGAAAGCTTCTTTCCAGATTTCATCAGAGGATATTTCCTTTTTCTCCATAGCCCTCTAAGGGCTTCCAAATATCATTTTGCCAATTCCACAAGAACTGTCTTAGAGAAAGGCTTCTTGAGGAGAAAGCTGTAACTCTGTGAGATGATTTCACAGAACACAAAGAAGTTTCTCAGAAAGCTTCTTTCTCTTTGTTATCGGAGGATATTTCCTTTGGCCCTATAGTCTTCAAAGGGATCTGAAATATCTGTTCTCAGATTCCACAGAAATAAGGCTAGCAAAGAGATCTACGAAACACAGATGTAACTCTGTGATATGAATTCAAAGAACACTAAGCAGTTTCTCAGAAAGCTTCTTTCCAGATTTCATCTGAGGATATTTCCTTTTTCACCATAGCCCTCTATGGGCTTCCAAATATCACTTTGCCAATTCCACAAGAACTGTCTTAGCGAAAGGACTCTTCAGGGGAAAGCTGTAACTCTGGAGATGATTTCACAGAACACAAAGAAGTTTCTCAGAAATATTCTGTCTCTTTGTTATCGGAGGATATTTCCTTTGGCCCTATAGTCTTCAAAGGGATCCGAAATATCTGTTCTCAGATTCCACAGAAATAAGGCTAGCAAAGAGATCTACGAAACACAGATGTAACTCTGTGAGATGAATTCACAGAACACTAAGCAGTTTCTCAGAAAGCTTCTTTCCAGATTTCATCAGAGGATATTTCCTTTTTCTCCATAGCCCTCTATGGGCTTCCAAATATCACTTTGCCAATTCCACAAGAACTGTCTTAGCGAAAGGCTTCTTGAGGAGATAGCTGTAACTCTGTGAGATGATTTCACAGAACACAAAGAAGTTTCTCAGAAAGCTTCTTTCTCTTTGTTATCGGATGATATTTCCTTTGGCCCTATAGTCTTCAAAGGGATCCGAAATATCTGTTCTCAGATTCCACAGAAAGAAGGTTAGCAAAGAGATCTACGAAACACAGATGTAACTCTGTGAGATGAATTCACAGAACACTAAGCAGTTTCTCAGAAAGCTTCTTTCCAGATTTCATCTGAGGATATTTCTTTTTTCACCATAGCCCTCTATGGGCTTCCAAATATCACTTTGTCAATTCCACAAGAACTGTCTTAGCGAAAGGACTCTTCAGGGGAAAGCTGTAACTCTGGAGATGATTTCACAGAACACAAAGAAGTTTCTCAGAAAGCTTCTTTCTCTTTATTATCGGAGGATATTTCCTTTGGCCCAATAGTCTTCAAAGGGATCCGAAATATCTCTTCTCAGATTCCACAGAAATAAGGCTAGCAAAGAGATCCACGAAATACAGATGTAACTCTGAGAGTGGAAGTCACACATCACAGAGCAGTTTCTCAGAAAGCTTCTTTCCAGATTTCATCTGAGGATATTTCCTTTTTCACCATAGCCCTCTATGGGCTTCCAAATATCACTTTGCCAATTCCACAAACTGTCTTAGCGAAAGGCTTCTTGAGGGGAAAGCTGTAACTCTGTGAGATGATTTCTCAGAACACAAAGAAGTTTCTCAGAAATATTCTGTCTCTTTGTTATCGGAGGATATTTCCTTTGGCGCTATAGTCTTCAAAGGGATCCGAAATATCTGTTCTCAGATTCCACAGAAATAAGGCTAGCAAAGAGATCTACGAAACACAGATGTAACTCTGTGAGATGAATTCACAGAACACTAAGCAGTTTCTCAGAAAGCTTCTTTCCAGATTTCATCTGAGGATATTTCCTTTTTCACCATAGCCCTCTATGGGCTTCCAAATATCACTTTGCCAATTCCACAAGAACTGTCTTATCGAAAGGCTTCTTGAGGGGAAAGCTGTAACTCTGTGAGATGATTTCACAGAACACAAAGAAGTTTCTCAGAAATATTCTGTCTCTTTGTTATCGGAGGATATTTCTTTTGGCCCTATAGTCTTCAAAGGGATCCGAAATATCTGTTCTCAGATTCCACAGAAATAAGTCTAGCAAAGAGATCTACGAAACACAGATGTAACTCTGTGAGATGAATTCAAAGAACACTAAGCAGTTTCTCAGAAAGCTTCTTTCCAGATTTCATCTGAGGATATTCCCTTTTTCACCATAGCCCTCTATGGGCTTCCAAATATCACTTTGCCAATTCCACAAGAACTGTCTTAGCGAAAGGCTTCTTGAGGAGAAAGCTTTAACTCTGTGAGATGATTTCGGATAACACAAAGAAGTTCCTCAGAAAGCTTCTTTCTCTTTGTTATCGGAGGATATTTCTTTGCCCTATAGTCTTCAAAGGGATCCGAAATATCTGTTCTCAGATTCCACAGAAATAAGGCTAGCAAAGAGATCCACGAAACACAGATGTAACTCTGTGAGATGAATTCGCAGAACACTAAGCAGTTTCTCAGAAAGCTTCTTTCCAGATTTCATCTGAGGATATATCCTTTTTCACCATAGCCCTCTAAGGGCTTCGAAATATCACTTTGCCAATTCCACAAGAACTGTCTTAGCGAAAGGCTTCTTGAGGGGAGAGCTGTAACTCTGGAGATGATTTCACAGAACACAAAGAAGTTTCTCAGAAAGCATCTTTCTCTTAGTTATCGGAGGCTATTTAATTTGGCCCTATAGTCTTCAAAGGGATCCGAAATATCTGTTCTCAGATTCCACAGAAATAAAGCTAGCAAAGAGATACACGAAATACAGATGTAACTCTGAGAGTGGAAGTCACACATCACAGAGCAGTTTCTCCGAAAGCTTCTTTCCAGATTTCATCTGAGGATATTTCCTTTTTCACCATAGCCCTCTATGGGCTTCCAAATATCACTTTGCCAATTCCACAAGAACTGTCTTAGCGAAAGGCTTCTTGAGGGGAAAGCTGTAACTCTGTGAGATGATTTCACAGAACACAAAGAAGTTTCTCAGAAAGCTTCTTTCTCTTTGTTATCGGAGGATATTTCCTTTGGCCCTACAGTCTTCAAAGGGATCCGAAATATCTGTTCTCAGATTCCACACAAATAAGGCTAGCAAAGAGATCCACGAAATACAGATGTAACTCTGAGAGTGGAAGTCACACATCACAGAGCAGTTTCTCAGAAAGCTTCTTTCCAGATTTCATCTGAGGATATTTCCTTTTTCACCATAGCCCTCTATGGGCTTCCAAATATCACTTTGCCAATTCCACAAGAACTGTCTTAGCGAAAGGCTTCTTGAGGGGAAAGCTATAACTCTGTGAGATGATTTCACAGAACACAAAGAAGTTTCTCAGAAAGCTTCTTTCTCTTTGTTATCAGGGGATATTTCCTTTGGCCTATAGTCTTCAAAGGGATCCGAAATATCTGTTCTCAGATTCCACAGAAATAAGGCTAGCAAAGAGATCTACGAAACACAGATGTAACTCTGTGAGAAGAATTCACAGAACACTAAGCAGTTTCTCAGAAAGCTTCTTTCCAGATTTCATCTGAGGATATTTCCTTTTTCACCATAGCCCTCTATGGGCTTCCAAATGTCACTTTGCCAATTCCACAAGAACTGTCTTAGCGAAAGGCTTCTTGAGGGGAAAGCTGTAACTCTGTGATATGATTTCACAGAACACAAAGAAGTTTCTCAGAAAGCTTCTTTCTCTTTGTTATCGGAGGATATTTCCTTTGGCCCTATAGTCTTCAAAATGATCCGAAATATCTGTTCTCAGATTCCACAGAAAGAAGGCCAGCAAAGAGATCCACGAAATACTGATGTAAATCAGGAGTGGAAGTCACACATCACAGAACAGTTTCTCAGAAAGCTTCTTTCCAGATTTCCTCTGAGGATATTTCCTTTTTCACCATAGCCCTCTATGGGCATCCAAATATCACTTTGCCAATTCCACAAGAACTGTCTTAGCGAAAGGCTTCTTGAGGGGAAAGCTGTAACTCTGTGAGATGATTTCTCAGAACACAAAGAAGTTTCTCAGAAAGCTCCTTTCTCTTTTTTATCGGAGGATATTTCCTTTGGCCCTATAGTCTTCAAAGGGATCCGAAATATCTGTTCTCAGATTCCACAGAAATAAGGCTAGCAAAGAGATCTACGAAACATAGATGTAACTCTGTGAGATGAATTCACAGAACACTAAGCAGTTTCTCAGAAAGCTTCTTTCCAGATTTCATCTCAGGATATTTCCTTTTTCACCATAGCCCTCTATGGGCTTCCAAATATCACTTTGGCAATTCCACAAAACTGTCTTAGCGAAAGGCTTCCTGAGGGGAAAGCTGTAACTCTGTGAGATGATTTCACAGATCACAAAGAAGTTTCTCAGAAAGCTTCTTTCTCTTTGTTATCGGAGGATATTTCCTTTGGCCTATAGTCTTCAAAGGGATCCGAAATATCTGTTCTCAGATTCCACAGAAATAAGGCTAGCAAAGAGATCTAAGAAACACAGATGTAACTCTGTGAGAAGAATTCACAGAACACTAAGCAGTTTCTCAGAAAGCTTCTTTCCAGATTTCATCTGAGGATATTTCCTTTTTCACCATAGCCCTCTATGGGCTTCCAAATATCACTTTGCCAATTCCACAAGAACTGTCTTAGCGAAAGGCTTCCTGAGGGGAAAGCTGTAACTCTGTGAGATGATTTCACAGAACACAAAGAAGTTTCTCAGAAAGCTTCTTTCTCTTTGTTATCGGAGGATATTTCCCTTGGCCCTATAGTCTTCAAAGGGATCCGAAGTATCTGTTCTCAGATTCCACAGAAATAATGCTAGCAAAGAGATCTACGAAACATAGATGTAACTCTGTGAGATGAATTCACAGAACACTAAGCAGTTTCTCAGAAAGCTTCTTTCCAGATTTCATCTGAGGATATTTCCTTTTTCACCATAGCCCTCTATGGGCTTCCAAATATCACTTTGCCAATTCCACAAGAACTGTCTTAGCGAAAGGCTTCTTGAGGGGAAAGCTGTAATTCTGTGAGATGATTTCACAGAACACAAAGAAGTTTTTCAGAAATATTCTGTCTCTTTGTTATCGGAGGATATTTCCTTTGGCCCTATTGTCTTCGAAGGGATCCGAAATATCTGTTCTCAGATTCCACAGAAAGAAGGCTAGCAAAGAGATCTACGAAACACAGATGTAACTCTGTTAGATGAATTCACAGAACACTAAGCAGTTTCTCAGAAAGCTTCTTTCCAGATTTCATCTGAGGATATTTCCTTTTTCACCATAGCCCTCTATGGGCTTCCAAATATCACTTTGCCAATTCCACAAGAACTGTCTTAGCGAAAGGCTTCTTGAGGGGAAAGCTGTAACTCTGTGAGATGGTTTCACAGAACACAAAGAAGTTTCTCAGAAATATTCTGTCTCTTTGTTATCGGAGGATATTTCCTTTGGCCCTATAGTCTTCAAAGGGATCCTTAATATCTGTTCTCAGATTCCACAGAAATAAGGCTAGCAAAGAGATCCACGAAACGCAGATGTAACTCTGTGAGATGAATTCACAGAACACTAAGCAGTTTCTCAGAAAGCTTCTTTCCAGATTTCATCTGAGGATATTTCCTTTTTCACCATAGCCCTCTATGGGCTTCCAAATATCACTTTGCCAATTCCACAAGAACTGTCTTAGCGAAAGGCTTCTTGAGGGGAAAGCTGTAACTCTGTGATATGATTTCACAGAACACAAAGAAGTTTCTCAGAAAGCTTCTTTCTCTTTGTTATCGGAGGATATTTCCTTTGGCCCTATAGTCTTCAAAGGGATCCGAAATATCTGTTCTCAGATTCCACAGAAATAATGCTAGCAAAGAGATCTACGAAACACAGATGTAACTCTGTGAGATGAATTCAAAGAACACTAAGCAGTTTCTCAGAAAGCTTCTTTCCAGATTTCATCTGAGGATATTCCCTTTTTCACCATAGCCCTCTATGGGCTTCCAAATATCACTTTGCCAATTCCACAAGAACTGTCTTAGCGAAAGGCTTCTTGAGGAGAAAGCTTTAACTCTGTGAGATGATTTCGGATAACACAAAGAAGTTCCTCAGAAAGCTTCTTTCTCTTTGTTATCGGAGGAAATTTCTTTGCCCTATAGTCTTCAAAGGGATCCGAAATATCTGTTCTCAGATTCCACAGAAATAAGGCTAGCAAAGAGATCCACGAAACACAGATGTAACTCTGTGAGATGAATTCGCAGAACACTAAGCAGTTTCTCAGAAAACTTCTTTCCAGATTTCATCTGAGGATATATCCTTTTTCACCATAGCCCTCTAAGGGCTTCGAAATATCACTTTGCCAATTCCACAAGAACTGTCTTAGCGAAAGGCTTCTTGAGGGGAGAGCTGTAACTCTGGAGATGATTTCACAGAACACAAAGAAGTTTCTCAGAAAGCATCTTTCTCTTAGTTATCGGAGGATATTTAATTTGGCCCTATAGTCTTCAAAGGGATCCGAAATATCTGTTCTCAGATTCCACAGAAATAAGGCTAGCAAAGAGATACACGAAATACAGATGTAACTCTGAGAGTGGAAGTCACACATCACAGAGCAGTTTCTCAGAAAGCTTCTTTCCAGATTTCATCTGAGGATATTTCCTTTTTCACCATAGCCCTCTATGGGCTTCCAAATATCACTTTGCCAATTCCACAAGAACTCTCTTAGCGAAAGGCTTCTTGAGGGGAAAGCTGTAACTCTGTGAGATGATTTCACAGAACACAAAGAAGTTTCTCAGAAATATTCTGTCTCTTTGTTATCGGAGGATATTTCCTTTGGCCCTATTGTCTTCAAAGGGATCCGAAATATCTGTTCTCAGATTCCACAGAAATAAGGCTACCAAAGAGATCTACGAAACACAGATGTAACTCTGTTAGATGAATTCACAGAACACTAAGCAGTTTCTCAGAAAGCTTCTTTCCAGATTTCATCTGAGGATATTTCCTTTTTCACCATAGCCCTCTATGAGATTCCAAATATCACTTTGCCAATTCCACAAGAACTGTCTTAGCGAAAGGCTTCTTGAGGGGAAAGCTGTAACTCTGTGGGATGATTTTACAGAACACAAAGAAGATTCTCAGAAATATTCTGTCTCTTTGTTATCGGAGGATATTTCCTTTGGCCCTATAGTCTTCAAAGGGATCCGAAATATCTGTTCTCAGATTCCACAGAAATAAGGCTAGCAAAGAGATCTACGAAACACAGATGTAACTCTGTGAGATGAATTCACAGAACACTAAGCAGTTTCTCAGAAAGCTTCTTTCCAGATTTCATCAGAGGATATTTCCTTTTTCTCCATAGCCCTCTAAGGGCTTCCAAATATCACTTTGCCAATTCCACAAGAACTGTCTTAGCGAAAGGCTTCTTGAGGAGAAAGCTGTAACTCTGTGAGATGATTTCACAGAACACAAAGAAGTTTCTCAGAAAGCTTCTTTCTCTTTGTTATCGGAGGATATTTCCTTTGGCCCTATAGTCTTCAAAGGGATCTGAAATATCTGTTCTCAGATTCCACAGAAATAAGGCTAGCAAAGAGATCTACGAAACACAGATGTAACTCTGTGATATGAATTCAAAGAACACTAAGCAGTTTCTCAGAAAGCTTCTTTCCAGATTTCATCTGAGGATATTTCCTTTTTCACCATAGCCCTCTATGGGCTTCCAAATATCACTTTGCCAATTCCACAAGAACTGTCTTTGCGAAAGGCTTCTTGAGGGGAAAGCTGTAACTCTGTGAGATGATTTCACAGAACACAAAGAAGTTTCTCAGAAATATTCTGTCTCTTTGTTATCGGAGGATATTTCCTTTGGCCCTATAGTCTTCAAAGGGATCCGAAATATCTGTTCTCAGATTCCACAGAAATAAGGCTAGCAAAGAGATCTACGAAACACAGATGTAACTCTGTGAGATGAATTCACAGAACACTAAGCAGTTTCTCAGAAAGCTTCTTTCCAGATTTCATCAGAGGATATTTCCTTTTTCTCCATAGCCCTCTATGGGCTTCCAAATATCACTTTGCCAATTCCACAAGAACTGTCTTAGCGAAAGGCTTCTTGAGGAGAAAGCTGTAACTCTGTGAGATGATTTCACAGAACACAAAGAAGTTTCTCAGAAAGCTTCTTTCTCTTTGTTATCGGATGATATTTCCTTTGGCCCTATAGTCTTCAAAGGGATCCGAAATATCTGTTCTCAGATTCCACAGAAAGAAGGTTAGCAAAGAGATCTACGAAACACAGATGTAACTCTGTGAGATGAATTCACAGAACACTAAGCAGTTTCTCAGAAAGCTTCTTTCCAGATTTCATCTGAGGATATTTCTTTTTTCACCATAGCCCTCTATGGGCTTCCAAATATCACTTTGCCAATTCCACAAGAACTGTCTTAGCGAAAGGACTCTTCAGGGGAAAGCTGTAACTCTGGAGATGATTTCACAGAACACAAAGAAGTTTCTCAGAAAGCTTCTTTCTCTTTATTATCGGAGGATATTTCCTTTGGCCCTATAGTCTTCAAAGGGATCCGAAATATCTCTTCTCAGATTCCACAGAAATAAGGCTAGCAAAGAGATCCACGAAATACAGATGTAACTCTGAGAGTGGAAGTCACACATCACAGAGCAGTTTCTCAGAAAGCTTCTTTCCAGATTTCATCTGAGGATATTTCCTTTTTCACCATAGCCCTCTATGGGCTTCCAAATATCACTTTGCCAATTCCACAAACTGTCTTAGCGAAAGGCTTCTTGAGGGGAAAGCTGTAACTCTGTGAGATGATTTCACAGAACACAAAGAAGTTTCTCAGAAATATTCTGTCTCTTTGTTATCGGAGGATATTTCCTTTGGCGCTATAGTCTTCAAAGGGATCCGAAATATCTGTTCTCAGATTCCACAGAAATAAGGCTAGCAAAGAGATCTACGAAACACAGATGTAACTCTGTGAGATGAATTCACAGAACACTAAGCAGTTTCTCAGAAAGCTTCTTTCCAGATTTCATCTGAGGATATTTCCTTTTTCACCATAGCCCTCTATGGGCTTCCAAATATCACTTTGCCAATTCCACAAGAACTGTCTTAGCGAAAGGCTTCTTGAGGGGAAAGCTGTAACTCTGTGAGATGATTTCACAGAACACAAAGAAGTTTCTCAGAAATATTCTGTCTCTTTGTTATCGGAGGATATTTCCTTTGGCCCTATAGTCTTCAAAGGGATCCGAAATATCTGTTCTCAGATTCCACAGAAATAAGTCTAGCAAAGAGATCTACGAAACACAGATGTAACTCTGTGAGATGAATTCAAAGAACACTAAGCAGTTTCTCAGAAAGCTTCTTTCCAGATTTCATCTGAGGATATTCCCTTTTTCACCATAGCCCTCTATGGGCTTCCAAATATCACTTTGCCAATTCCACAAGAACTGTCTTAGCGAAAGGCTTCTTGAGGAGAAAGCTTTAACTCTGTGAGATGATTTCGGATAACACAAAGAAGTTCCTCAGAAAGCTTCTTTCTCTTTGTTATCGGAGGATATTTCTTTGCCCTATAGTCTTCAAAGGGATCCGAAATATCTGTTCTCAGATTCCACAGAAAGAAGGCTAGCAAAGAGATCCACGAAACACAGATGTAACTCTGTGAGATGAATTCGCAGAACACTAAGCAGTTTCTCAGAAAGCTTCTTTACAGATTTCATCTGAGGATATTTCCTTTTTCACCATAGCCCTCTAAGGGCTTCGAAATATCACTTTGCCAATTCCACAAGAACTGTCTTAGCGAAAGGCTTCTTGAGGGGAGAGCTGTAACTCTGGAGATGATTTCACAGAACACAAAGAAGTTTCTCAGAAAGCATCTTTCTCTTAGTTATCGGAGGCTATTTAATTTGGCCCTATAGTCTTCAAAGGGATCCGAAATATCTGTTCTCAGATTCCACAGAAATAAGGCTAGCAAAGAGATACACGAAATACAGATGTAACTCTGAGAGTGGAAGTCACACATCACAGAGCAGTTTCTCAGAAAGCTTCTTTCCAGATTTCATCTGAGGATATTTCATTTTTCACCATAGCCCTCTATGGGCTTCCAAATATCACTTTGCCAATTCCACATGAACTGTCTTAGCGAAAGGCTTCTTGAGGGGAAAGCTGTAACTCTGTGATATGATTTCACAGAACACAAAGAAGTTTCTCAGAAAGCTTCTTTCTCTTTGTTATCGGAGGATATTTCCTTTGGCCCTATAGTCTTCAAAGGGATCCGAAGTATCTGTTCTCAGATTCCACAGAAATAATGCTAGCAAAGAGATCTACGAAACACAGATGTAACTCTGTGAGATGAATTCACAGAACACTAAGCAGTTTCTCAGAAAGCTTCTTTACAGATTTCATCTGAGGATATTCCCTTTTTCACCATAGCCCTCTATGGGCTTCAAAATATCACTTTGCCAATTCCACAAGAACTGTCTTAGCGAAAGGCTTCTTGAGGAGAAAGCTGTAACTCTGTGAGATGATTTCGGAGAACACAAAGAAGTTCCTCAGAAAGCTTCTTTCTCTTTGTTATCGGAGGATATTTCTTTGGCCCTATAGTCTTCAAAGGGATCCGAAATATCTGTTCTCAGATTCCACAGAAATAAGGCTAGCAAAGAGATCTACGAAACACAGATGTAACTCTGTGAGATGAATTCACAGAACACTAAGCAGTTTCTCAGAAAGCTTCTTTCCAGATTTCATCTCTGGATATATCCTTTTTCACCATAGCCCTCTAAGGGCTTCCAAATATCACTTTGCCAATTCCACAAGAACTGTCTTAGCGAAAGGCTTCTTGAGGGGAGAGCTGTAACTCTGGAGATGATTTCACAGAACACAAAGAAGTTTCTCAGAAAGCATCTTTTTCTTAGTTATCGGAGGATATTTAATTTGGCCCTATAGTCTTCAAAGGGATCCGAAATATCTGTTCTCAGATTCCGCAGAAATAAGGCTAGCAAAGAGATACACGAAATACAGATGTAACTCTGAGAGTGGAAGTCAAACATCACAGACCAGTTTCTCAGAAAGCTTCTTTCCAGATTTCATCTGAGGATATTTCCTTTTTCACCATAGCCCTCTATGGGCTTCCAAATATCACTTTGCCAATTCCACAAGAACTGTCTTAGCGAAAGGCTTCTTGAGGGGAAAGCTGTAACTCTGTGAGATGATTTCATAGAACACAAAGAAGTTTCTCAGAAAGCTTCTTTCTCTTTGTTATCGGAGGATATTTCCTTTGGCCCTATAGTCTTCAAAGGGATCCGAAATATCTGTTCTCAGATTCCACAGAAATAAGGCTAGCAAAGAGATCCACGAAATACAGATGTAACTCTGAGAGTGGAAGTCACACATCACAGAGCAGTTTCTCAGAAAGTTTCTTTCAAGATTTCATCTGAGGATATTTCCTTTTTCACCATAGCCCTCTATGGGCTTCCAAATATCACTTTGACAATTCCACAAGAACTGTCTTAGCGAAAGGCTTCTTGAGGGGAAAGTTGTAACTCTGTGAGATGATTTCACAGAACACAAAGAAGTTTCTTAGAAAGCTTCTTTCTCTTTGTTATCGGAGGATATTTCCTTTGGCCTATAGTCTTCAAAGGGATCCGAAATATCTGTTCTCAGATTCCACAGAAATAAGGCTAGAAAAGAGATCTAAGAAACACGGATGTAACTCTGTGAGAAGAATTCACAGAACACTAAGCAGTTTCTCAGAAAGCTTCTTTCCAGATTTCATCTGAGGATATATCCTTTTTCACCATAGCCCTCTAAGGGCTTCGAAATATCACTTTGCCAATTCCACAAGAACTGTCTCGCGAAAGGCTTCTTGAGGGGAGAGCTGTAACTCTGGAGATGATTTCACAGAACACAAAGAAGTTTCTCAGAAAGCATCTTTCTCTTAGTTATCGGAGGATATTTAATTTGGCCATATAGTCTTCAAAGGGATCCGAAATATATGTTCTCAGATTCCACAGAAATAAGGCTAGCAAAGAGATACACGAAATACAGATGTAACTCTGAGAGTGGAAGTCTCACATCACAGAGCAGTTTCTCAGAAAGCTTCTTTCCAGATTTCATCTGAGGATATTTCCTTCTTCACCATAGCCCTCTATGGGCTTCCAAATATCACTTTGCCAATTCCACAAGAAATGTCTTAGCGAAAGGCTTCTTGAGGGGAAAGCTGTAACTCCGTGAGATGATTTCACAGAACACAAAGAAGTTTCTCAGAAATATTCTGTCTCTTTGTTATCAGAGGATATTTCCTTTGGCCCTATAGTCTTCAAAGGGATCCGAAATATCTGTTCTCAGATTCCACAGAAATAAGGCTACAAAGAGATCTAGGAAACACAGATGTAACTCTGTGAGATGAATTCACAGAACACTAAGCAGTTTCTCAGAAAGCTTCTTTCCAGATTTCATCTGAGGATATTTCCTTTTTCACCATAGCCCTCTATGGGCTTCCAGATATCACTTTGCCAATTCTACAAGAACTGTCTTAGCGAAAGGCTTCTTGAGGGGAAAGCTGTAACTCTGTGAGATGATTTCACAGAACACAAAGAAGTTTCTCAGAAAGCTTCTTTCTCTTTGTTATCGGAGGTTATTTCCTTTGGCCCTATAGTCTTCAAAGGGATCCGAAATATCTGTTCTCAGACTCCACAGAAATAAGGCTAGCAAAGGGATCTACGAAACACAAATGTAACTCTGTGAGATGAATTCACAGAACACTAAGCAGTTTCTCAGAAAGCTTCTTTCCAGATTTCATCTGAGGATATTTCCTTTTTCACCATAGCCCTCTATGGGCTTCCAAATATCACTTTGCCAATTCCACAAACTGTCTTAGCGAAAGGCTTCTTGAGGGGAAAGCTGTAACTCTGTGAGATGATTTCACAGAACACAAAGAAGTTTCTCAGAAATATTCTGTCTCTTTGTTATCGGAGGATATTTCCTTTGGCGCTATAGTCTTCAAAGGGATCCGAAATATCTGTTCTCAGATTCCACAGAAATAAGGATAGCAAAGAGATCTACGAAACACAGATGTAACTCTCTGAGATGAATTCACAGAACACTAAGCAGTTTCTCAGAAAGCTTCTTTCCAGATTTCATCTGAGGATATTTCCTTTTTCACCATAGCCCTCTATGGGCTTCCAAATATCACTTTGCCAATTCCACAAGAACTGTCTTAGCGAAAGGCTTCTTGAGGGGAAAGCTGTAACTCTGTGAGATGATTTCACAGAACACAAAGAAGTTTCTCAGAAATATTCTGTCTCTTTGTTATCGGAGGATATTTCCTTTGGCCCTATAGTCTTCAAAGGGATCCGAAATATCTGCTCTCAGATTCCACGGAAATAAGGCTAGCAAATAGATCTACGAAACACAGATGTAACTCTGTGAGATGAATTCACAGAACACTAAGAAGTTTCTCAGAAAGCTTCTTTCCAGATTTCATCTGAGGATATTTCCTTTTTCACCATAGCCCTCTATGGGCTTCCAAATATCACTTTGCCAATTGCACAAGAACTGTCTTAGCGAAAGGCTTCTTGAGGGGAAAGCTGTAACTCTGCGAGATGATTTCACAGAACACAAAGAAGTTTCTCAGAAAGCTTCTTTCTCTTTGTTATCGGAGGATATTTCCTTTGGCCCTATAGTCTTCAAAATGATCCGAAATATCTGTTCTCAGATTCCATAGAAAGAAGCCTAGCAAAGAGATCCACGAAATACTGATGTAAATCTGTGAGTGGAAGTCACACATCACAGAACAGTTTCTCAGAAAGCTTCTTTCCAGATTTCATCTGAGGATATTTCCTTTTTCACCATAGCCCTCTATGGGCTTCCAAATATCACTTTGCCAATTCCACAAGAACTGTCTTAGCGAAAGGACTCTTCAGGGGAAAACTGTAACTCTGGAGATGATTTCACAGAACACAAAGAAGTTTCTCAGAAAGCTTCTTTCTCTTTGTTATCGGAGGATATTTCCTTTGGCCCTATAGTCTTCAAAGGGATCCGAAATATCTGTTCTCAGATTCCACAGAAATAATGCTAGCAAAGAGATCTACGAAACACAGATGTAACTCTGTGAGATGAATTCACAGAACACTAAGCTATTTCTCAGAAAGCTTCTTTCCAGATTTCATCTGAGGATATTCCCTTTTTCACCATCGACCTCTATGGGCTTCCAAATATCACTTTGCCAATTCCACGAGAACTGTCTTAGCGAAAGGCTTCTTGAGGAGAAAGCTGTAACTCTGTGAGATGATTTCGGAGAACACAAAGAAGTTCCTCAGAAAGCTTCTTTCTCTTTGTAATCGGAGGATATTTCTTTGGCCCTATAGTCTTCAAAGGGATCCGAAATATCTGTTCTCAGATTCCACAGAAATAAGGCTAGCAAAGAGATCTACGAAACACAGATGTAACTCTGTGAGATGAATTCACAGAACACTAAGCAGTTTCTCAGAAAGCTTCTTTCCAGATTTCATCTGAGGATATATCCTTTTTCACCATAGCCCTCTAAGGGCTTCGAAATATCACTTTGCCAATTCCACAAGAACTGTCTTAGCGAAAGGCTTCTTGAGGGGAAAGCTGTAACTCTGGAGATGATTTCACAGAACACAAAGACGTTTCTCAGAAAGCCTCTTTCTCTTAGTTATCGGAGGATATTTAATTTGGCCCTATAGTCTTCAAAGGGATCCGAAATATCTGTTCTCAGATTCCACAGAAATAAGGCTAGCAAAGAGATACACGAAATACAGATGTAACTCTGAGAGTGGAAGTCACACATCACAGAGCATTTTCTCAGAAAGCTTATATCCATATTTCCTCTGAGGATATTTCCTTTTTCAACATAGCCCTCTACGGGCTTCCAAATATCACTTTGCCAATTCCACAAGAACTGTCTTAGCGAAGGGCTTCTTGAGGGGAAAGCTGTAACTCTGTGAGATGATTTCACAGAACACAAAGAAGTTTCTCAGAAAGCTTCTTTCTCTTTGTTATCGGAGGATATTTCCTTTGGCCCTATAGTCTTCAAAGGGATCCGAAATATCTGTTCTCAGATTCCACAGAAATAAGGCTACCAAAGAGATCTACGAAACACAAATGTAACTCTGTGAGATGAATTCACAGAACACTAAGCAGTTTCTCAGAAAGCTTCTTTCCAGATTTCATCTGAGGATATTTCCTTTTTCACCATAGCCCTCTATGGGCTTCCAAATATCACTTTGCCAATTCCACAAGAACTGTCTTAGCGAAAGTCTTCTTGAGGGGAAAGCTGTAACTCTGTGAGATGATTTCACAGAACACAAAGAAGTTTCTCAGAAAGCTTCTTTCTCTTTGTTATCGGAGGATATTTCCTTTGGCCCTATAGTCTTCAAAGGGATCCGAAATATCTGTTCTCAGATTCCACAGAAATAATGCTAGCAAAGAGATCTACGAAACACAGATGTAACTCTGTGAGATGAATTCACAGAACACTAAGCAGTTTCTCAGAAAGCTTCTTTCCAGATTTCATCTCAGGATATATCCTTTTTCACCATAGCCCTCTAAGGGCTTCCAAATATCACTTTGCCAATTCCACAAGAACTGTCTTAGCGAAAGGCTTCTTGAGGGGAGAGCTGTAACTCTGGAGATGATTTCACAGAACACAAAGAAGTTTCTCAGAAAGCATCTTTCTCTTAGTTATCGGAGGATATTTAATTTGGCCCTATAGTCTTCAAAGGGATCCGAAATATCTGTTCTCAGATTCCACAGAAATAAGGCTAGCAAAGAGATACACGAAATACAGATGTAACTCTGAGAGTGGAAGTCACACATCACAGAGCAGTTTCTCAGAAAGTTTCTTTCAAGATTTCAACTGAGGATATTTCCTTTTTCACCATAGCCCTCTATGGGCTTCCAAATATCACTTTGCCAATTCCACAAGAAATGTCTTAGCGAAAGGCTTCTTGAGGGGAAAGCTGTAACTCCGTGAGATGATTTCACAGAACACAAAGAAGTTTCTCGGAAATATTCTGTCTCTTTGTTATCAGAGGATATTTCCTTTGGCCCTATAGTCTTCAAAGGGATCCGAAATATCTGTTCTCAGATTCCACAGAAATAAGGCTACAAAGAGATCTACGAAACACAGATGTAACTCTGTGAGATGAATTCACAGAACACTAAGCAGTTTCTCAGAAAGCTTCTTTCCAGATTTCATCTGAGGATATTTCCTTTTTCACCATAGCCCTCTATGGGCTTCCAAATATCACTTTGCCAATTCCACAAACTGTCTTAGCGAAAGGCTTCTTGAGGGGAAAGCTGTAACTCTGTGAGATGATTTCACAGAACACAAAGAAGTTTCTCAGAAATATTCTGTCTTTTTGTTATCGGAGGATATTTCCTTTGGCGCTATAGTCTTCAAAGGGATCCGAAATATCTGTTCTCAGATTCCACAGAAATAAGGCTAGCAAAGAGATCTACGAAACACAGATGTAACTCTGTGAGATGAATTCACAGAACACTAAGCAGTTTCTCAGAAAGCTTCTTTCCAGATTTCATCTGAGGATATTTCCTTTTTCACCATAGCCCTCTATGGGCTTCCAAATATCACTTTGCCAATTCCACAAGAACTGTCTTAGCGAAAGGACTCTTCAGGGGAAAACTGTAACTCTGGAGATGATTTCACAGAACACAAAGAAGTTTCTCAGAAAGCTTCTTTCTCTTTGTTATCGGAGGATATTTCCTTTGGCCCTATAGTCTTCAAAGGGATCCGAAATATCTGTTCTCAGATTCCACAGAAATAATGCTAGCAAAGAGATCTACGAAACACAGATGTAACTCTGTGAGATGAATTCACAGAACACTAAGCAGTTTCTCAGAAAGTTTCTTTCCAGATTTCATCTGAGGATATTTCCTTTTTCACCATAGCCCTCTATGGGCTTCCAAATATCACTTTGCCAATTCCACAAGAACTGTCTTAGCGAAAGGCTTCTTGAGGGGAAAGCTGTAACTCTGTGATATGATTTCACAGAACACAAAGAAGTTTCTCAGAAAGCTTCTTTCTCTTTGTT
This sequence comes from Macaca mulatta, assembly GCF_049350105.2. NCBI lineage: Eukaryota > Metazoa > Chordata > Mammalia > Primates > Cercopithecidae > Macaca > Macaca mulatta. The sequence continues at coordinate 38,902,651 of NC_133416.1, read as the reverse complement.
ATCGGAGGATATTTCCTTTGGCCCTATAGTCTTCAAAGGGATCCGAAATATCTGTTCTCAGATTCCACAGAAATAATGCTAGCAAAGAGATCTACGAAACACAGATGTAACACTGTGAGATGAATTCACGGAACACTAAGCAGTTTCTCAGAAAGCTTCTTTCCAGATTTCATCTGAGGATATTTCCTTTTTCACCATAGCCCTCTATGGGCTTCCAAATATCACTTTGCCAATTCCACAAGAACTGTCTTAGCGAAAGTCTTCTTGAGGGGAAAGCTGTAACTCTGTGAGATGATTTCACAGAACACAAAGAAGTTTCTCAGAAAGCTTCTTTCTCTTTGTTATCGGAGGATATTTCCTTTGGCCCTATAGTCTTCAAAGGGATCCGAAATATCTGTTCTCAGATTCCACAGAAATAATGCTAGCAAAGAGATCTACGAAACACAGATGTAACTCTGTGAGATGAATTCACAGAACACTAAGCAGTTTCTCAGAAAGCTTCTTTCCAGATTTCATCTCAGGATATATCCTTTTTCACCATAGCCCTCTAAGGGCTTCCAAATATCACTTTGCCAATTCCACAAGAACTGTCTTAGCGAAAGGCTTCTTGAGGGGAGAGCTGTAACTCTGGAGATGATTTCACAGAACACAAAGAAGTTTCTCAGAAAGCATCTTTCTCTTAGTTATCGGAGGATATTTAATTTGGCCCTATAGTCTTCAAAGGGATCCGAAATATCTGTTCTCAGATTCCACAGAAATAAGGCTAGCAAAGAGATACACGAAATACAGATGTAACTCTGAGAGTGGAAGTCACACATCACAGAGCAGTTTCTCAGAAAGTTTCTTTCAAGATTTCAACTGAGGATATTTCCTTTTTCACCATAGCCCTCTATGGGCTTCCAAATATGACTTTGCCAATTCCACAAGAAATGTCTTAGCGAAAGGCTTCTTGAGGGGAAAGCTGTAACTCCGTGAGATGATTTCACAGAACACAAAGAAGTTTCTCGGAAATATTCTGTCTCTTTGTTATCAGAGGATATTTCCTTTGGCCCTATAGTCTTCAAAGGGATCCGAAATATCTGTTCTCAGATTCCACAGAAATAAGGCTACAAAGAGATCTACGAAACACAGATGTAACTCTGTGAGATGAATTCACAGAACACTAAGCAGTTTCTCAGAAAGCTTCTTTCCAGATTTCATCTGAGGATATTTCCTTTTTCACCATAGCCCTCTATGGGCTTCCAAATATCACTTTGCCAATTCCACAAACTGTCTTAGCGAAAGGCTTCTTGAGGGGAAAGCTGTAACTCTGTGAGATGATTTCACAGAACACAAAGAAGTTTCTCAGAAATATTCTGTCTTTTTGTTATCGGAGGATATTTCCTTTGGCGCTATAGTCTTCAAAGGGATCCGAAATATCTGTTCTCAGATTCCACAGAAATAAGGCTAGCAAAGAGATCTACGAAACACAGATGTAACTCTGTGAGATGAATTCACAGAACACTAAGCAGTTTCTCAGAAAGCTTCTTTCCAGATTTCATCTGAGGATATTTCCTTTTTCACCATAGCCCTCTATGGGCTTCCAAATATCACTTTGCCAATTCCACAAGAACTGTCTTAGCGAAAGGACTCTTCAGGGGAAAACTGTAACTCTGGAGATGATTTCACAGAACACAAAGAAGTTTCTCAGAAAGCTTCTTTCTCTTTGTTATCGGAGGATATTTCCTTTGGCCCTATAGTCTTCAAAGGGATCCGAAATATCTGTTCTCAGATTCCACAGAAATAATGCTAGCAAAGAGATCTACGAAACACAGATGTAACTCTGTGAGATGAATTCACAGAACACTAAGCAGTTTCTCAGAAAGTTTCTTTCCAGATTTCATCTGAGGATATTTCCTTTTTCACCATAGCCCTCTATGGGCTTCCAAATATCACTTTGCCAATTCCACAAGAACTGTCTTAGCGAAAGGCTTCTTGAGGGGAAAGCTGTAACTCTGTGATATGATTTCACAGAACACAAAGAAGTTTCTCAGAAAGCTTCTTTCTCTTTGTTATCGGAGGATATTTCCTTTGGCCCTATAGTCTTCAAAGGGATCCGAAATATCTGTTCTCAGATTCCACAGAAATAATGCTAGCAAAGAGATCTACGAAACACAGATGTAACACTGTGAGATGAATTCACGGAACACTAAGCAGTTTCTCAGAAAGCTTCTTTCCAGATTTCATCTGAGGATATTCCCTTTTTCACCATAGCCCTCTATGGGCTTCCAAATATCACTTTGCCAATTCCACAAGAACTGTCTTAGCGAAAGGCTTCTTGAGGAGAAAGCTGTAACTCTGTGAGATGACTTCAGAGAACACAAAGAAGTTCCTCAGAAAGCTTCTTTCTCTTTGTTATCGGAGGATATTTCTTTGGCCCTATAGTCTTCAAAGGGATCCGAAATATCTGTTCTCAGATTCCACAGAAATAAGGCTAGCAAAGAGATCTACGAAACACAGATGTAACTCTGTGAGATGAATTCACAGAACACTAAGCAGTTACTCAGAAAGCTTCTTTCCAGATTTCATCTGAGGATATATCCTTTTTCACCATAGCCCTCTAAGGGCTTCGAAATATCACTTTGCCAATTTCACAAGAACTGTCTTAGCGAAAGGCTTCTTGAGGGGAGAGCTGTAACTCTGGAGATGATTTCACAGAACACAAAGAGGTTTCTCAGAAAGCCTCTTTCTCTTAGTTATCGGAGGATATTTAATTTGGCCCTATAGTCTTCAAAGGGATCCGAAATATCTGTTCTCAGATTCCACAGAAATAAGGCTAGCAAAGAGATACACGAAATACAGATGTAACTCTGAGAGTGGAAGTCACACATCACAGAGCAGTTTCTCAGAAAGCTTATATCCATATTTCCTCTGAGGATATTTCCTTTTTCAACATAGCCCTCTACGGGCTTCCAAATATCACTTTGCCAATTCCACAAGAACTGTCTTAGCGAAGGGCTTCTTGAGGGGAAAGCTGTAACTCTGTGAGATGATTTCACAGAACACAAAGAAGTTTCTCAGAAAGCTTTTTTCTCTTTGTTATCGGAGGATATTTCCTTTGGCCCTATAGTCTTCAAAGGGATCCGAAATATCTGTTCTCAGATTCCACAGAAATAAGGCTACCAAAGAGATCTACGAAACACAAATGTAACTCTGTGAGATGAATTCACAGAACTCTAAGCAGTTTCTCAGAAAGCTTCTTTCCAGATTTCATCTGAGGATATTTCCTTTTTCACCATAGCCCTCTATGGGCTTCCAAATATCACTTTGCCAATTCCACAAGAACTGTCTTAGCGAAAGTCTTCTTGAGGGGAAAGCTGTAACTCTGTGAGATGATTTCACAGAACACAAAGAAGTTTCTCAGAAAGCTTCTTTCTCTTTGTTATCGGAGGATATTTCCTTTGGCCCTATAGTCTTCAAAGGGATCCGAAATATCTGTTCTCAGATTCCACAGAAATAATGCTAGCAAAGAGATCTACGAAACACAGATGTAACTCTGTGAGATGAATTCACAGAACACTAAGCAGTTTCTCAGAAAGCTTCTTTCCAGATTTCATCTCAGGATATATGCTTTTTCACCATAGCCCTCTAAGGGCTTCCAAATATCACTTTGCCAATTCCACAAGAACTGTCTTAGCGAAAGGCTTCTTGAGGGGAGAGCTGTAACTCTGGAGATGATTTCACAGAACACAAAGAAGTTTCTCAGAAAGCATCTTTCTCTTAGTTATCGGAGGATATTTAATTTGGCCCTATAGTCTTCAAAGGGATCCGAAATATCTGTTCTCAGATTCCACAGAAATAAGGCTAGCAAAGAGATACACGAAATACAGATGTAACTCTGAGAGTGGAAGTCACACATCACAGAGCAGTTTCTCAGAAAGTTTCTTTCAAGATTTCATCTGAGGATATTTCCTTTTTCACCATAGCCCTCTATGGGCTTCCAAATATCACTTTGCCAATTCCACAAGAAATGTCTTAGCGAAAGGCTTCTTGAGGGGAAAGCTGTAAGTCCGTGAGATGATTTCACAGAACACAAAGAAGTTTCTCAGAAATATTCTGTCTCTTTGTTATCAGAGGATATTTCCTTTGGCCCTATAGTCTTCAAAGGGATCCGAAATATCTGTTCTCAGATTCCACAGAAATAAGGCTACAAAGAGATCTACGAAACACAGATGTAACTCTGTGAGATGAATTCACAGAACACTAAGCAGTTTCTCAGAAAGCTTCTTTCCAGATTTCATCTGAGGATATTTCCTTTTTCACCATAGCCCTCTATGGGCTTCCAAATATCACTTTGCCAATTCCACAAGAACTGTCTTAGCGAAAGGCTTCTGGAGGGGAAAGCTGTAACTCTGTGAGATGATTTCACAGAACACAAAGAAGTTTCTCAGAAAGCTTCTTTCTCTTTGTTATCGGAGGTTATTTCCTTTGGCCCTATAGTCTTCAAAGGGATCCGAAATATCTGTTCTCAGATTCCACAGAAATAAGGCTAGCAAAGAGATCTACGAAACACAAATGTAACTCTGTGAGATGAATTCACAGAACACTAAGCAGTTTCTCAGAAAGCTTCTTTCCAGATTTCATCTGAGGATATTTCCTTTTTCACCATAGCCCTCTATGGGCTTCCAAATATCACTTTGCCAATTCCACAAACTGTCTTAGCGAAAGGCTTCTTGAGGGGAAAGCTGTAACTCTGTGAGATGATTTCACAGAACACAAAGAAGTTTCTCAGAAATATTCTGTCTTTTTGTTATCGGAGGATATTTCCTTTGGCGCTATAGTCTTCAAAGGGATCCGAAATATCTGTTCTCAGATTCCACAGAAATAAGGCTAGCAAAGAGATCTACGAAACACAGATGTAACTCTGTGAGATGAATTCACAGAACACTAAGCAGTTTCTCAGAAAGCTTCTTTCCAGATTTCATCTGAGGATATTTCCTTTTTCACCATAGCCCTCTATGGGCTTCCAAATATCACTTTGCCAATTCCACAAGAACTGTCTTAGCGAAAGGACTCTTCAGGGGAAAACTGTAACTCTGGAGATGATTTCACAGAACACAAAGAAGTTTCTCAGAAAGCTTCTTTCTCTTTGTTATCGGAGGATATTTCCTTTGGCCCTATAGTCTTCAAAGGGATCCGAAATATCTGTTCTCAGATTCCACAGAAATAAGGCTAGCAAAGAGATCTACGAAACACAGATGTAACTCTGTGAGATGAATTCACAGAACACTAAGCAGTTTCTCAGAAAGTTTCTTTCCAGATTTCATCTGAGGATATTTCCTTTTTCACCATAGCCCTCTATGGGCTTCCAAATATCACTTTGCCAATTCCACAAGAACTGTCTTAGCGAAAGGCTTCTTGAGGGGAAAGCTGTAACTCTGTGATATGATTTCACAGAACACAAAGAAGTTTCTCAGAAAGCTTCTTTCTCTTTGTTATCGGAGGATATTTCCTTTGGCCCTATAGTCTTCAAAGGGATCCGAAATATCTGTTCTCAGATTCCACAGAAATAATGCTAGCAAAGAGATCTACGAAACACAGATGTAACACTGTGAGATGAATTCACGGAACACTAAGCAGTTTCTCAGAAAGCTTCTTTCCAGATTTCATCTGAGGATATTCCCTTTTTCACCATAGCCCTCTATGGGCTTCCAAATATCACTTTGCCAATTCCACAAGAACTGTCTTAGCGAAAGGCTTCTTGAGGAGAAAGCTGTAACTCTGTGAGATGACTTCAGAGAACACAAAGAAGTTCCTCAGAAAGCTTCTTTCTCTTTGTTATCGGAGGATATTTCTTTGGCCCTATAGTCTTCAAAGGGATCCGAAATATCTGTTCTCAGATTCCACAGAAATAAGGCTAGCAAAGAGATCTACGAAACACAGATGTAACTCTGTGAGATGAATTCACAGAACACTAAGCAGTTTCTCAGAAAGCTTCTTTCCAGATTTCATCTGAGGATATATCCTTTTTCACCATAGCCCTCTAAGGGCTTCGAAATATCACTTTGCCAATTCCACAAGAACTGTCTTAGCGAAAGGCTTCTTGAGGGGAGAGCTGTAACTCTGGAGATGATTTCACAGAACACAAAGAGGTTTCTCAGAAAGCCTCTTTCTCTTAGTTATCGGAGGATATTTAATTTGGCCCTATAGTCTTCAAAGGGATCCGAAATATCTGTTCTCAGATTCCACAGAAATAAGGCTAGCAAAGAGATACACGAAATACAGATGTAACTCTGAGAGTGGAAGTCACACATCACAGAGCAGTTTCTCAGAAAGCTTATATCCATATTTCCTCTGAGGATATTTCCTTTTTCAACATAGCCCTCTATGGGCTTCCAAATATCACTTTGCCAATTCCACAAGAACTGTCTTAGCGAAGGGCTTCTTGAGGGGAAAGCTGTAACTCTGTGAGATGATTTCACAGAACACAAAGAAGTTTCTCAGAAAGCTTCTTTCTCTTTGTTATCGGAGGATATTTCCTTTGGCCCTATAGTCTTCAAAGGGATCCGAAATATCTGTTCTCAGATTCCACAGAAATAAGGCTAGCAAAGAGATCTACGAAACACAAATGTAACTCTGTGAGATGAATTCACAGAACACTAAGCAGTTTCTCAGAAAGCTTCTTTCCAGATTTCATCTGAGGATATTTCCTTTTTCACCATAGCCCTCTATGGGCTTCCAAATATCACTTTGCCAATTCCACAAGAACTGTCTTAGCGAAAGGCTTCTTGAGGGGAAAGCTGTAACTCTGTGAGATGATTTCACAGAACACAAAGAAGTTTCTCAGAAAGCCTCTTTCTCTTTGTTATCGGAGGATATTTCCTTTGGCCCTATAGTCTTCAAAGGGATTCGAAATATCTGTTCTCAGATTCCACAGAAATAAGGCTAGCAAAGAGATCCACGAAACACAGATGTAACTCTGTGAGTGGAAGTCACACATCACAGAACAGTTTCTCAGAAAGCTTCTTTCCAGATTTCATCTGAGGATATATCCTTTTTCACCATAGCCGTCTATGGGCTTCCAAATATCACTTTGCCAATTACACAAGTACTGTCTTAGCGAAAGGCTTCTTGAGGAGAAAGCTGTAACTCTGTGAGATGGTTTCACAGAACACAAAGAAGTTTGGCAGAAAGCTTCTTTCTCTTTTTTATCGGAGGATATTTCCTTTGGCCCTATAGTCTTCAAAGGGAACCGAAATATCTGTTCTCAGATTCCAGAGAAATAAGGCTAGCAAAGAGATCTGCGAAACAGAGATGTAACTCTGTGATATGAATTCACAGAACACTAAGCAGTTTCACAGAAAGCTTCTTTCCAGATTTCATCTGAGGAAATTTCCTTTTTCACCATAGCCCTCTATGGGCTTCCAAATATCACTTTGAAAATTCCACAAGAACTGTCTTAGCGAAAGGCTTCTTGAGGGGAAAGCTGTAACTCTGTGAGATGATTTCACAGAACACAAAGAAGTTTCTCAGAAAGCTTCTTTCTCTTTGTTATCGGAGGATATTTCCTTTGGCCCTATAGTCTTCAAAGGGATCTGAAATATCTGTTCTCAGATTCCACAGAAATAAGGCTAGCAAAGAGATCCACGAAATACAGATGTAACTCTGAGAGTGGAAGTCACACATCACAGAGCAGTTTCTCAGAGAGCTTCTTTCCAGATTTCATCTGAGGATATTTCCTTTTTCACCCTAGCCCTCTATGGGCTTCCAAATATCACTTTGCCAATTCCACAAGAACTGTCATAGCGAAAGGCTTCTTGAGGGGAAAGCTGTAACTCTGTGAGACGATTTCACAGAACACAAAGTAGTTTCTCAGAAAGCTTCTTTCTCTTTGTTATCGGAGGATATTTCCTTTGGCCTATAGTCTTCAAAGGGATCCGAAATATCTGTTCTCATATTCCACAGAAATAATGCTAGCAAAGAGATCTAAGAAACACAGATGTAACTCTGTGAGAAGAATTCACAGAACACTAAGCAGTTTCTCAGAAAGCTTCTTTCCAGATTTCATCTGAGGATATTTCCTTTTTCACCATAGCCCTGTATGGGCTTCCAAATATCACTTTGCCAATTCCACAAGAACTGTCTTAGCGAAAGGCTTCTTGAGGGGAAAGCTGTAACTCTGTGAGATGATTTCACAGAACACAAAGAAGTTTCTCAGAAAGCTTCTTTCTCTTTGTTATCGGAGGATATTTCCTTTGGCCCTATAGTCTTCAAAGGGATCCGAAATATCTGTTCTCAGATTCCACAGAAATAATGATAGCAAAGAGATCTACGAAACACAGATGTAACTCTGTGAGATGAATTCACAGAACACTAAGCAGTTTCTCAGAAAGCTTCTTTCCAGATTTCATCTGAGGATATTCCCTTTTTCACCATAGCCCTCTATGGGCTTCCAAATATCACTTTGCCAATTCCACAAGAACTGTCTTAGCGAAAGGCTTCTTGAGGAGAAAGCTGTAACTCTGTGAGATGATTTCGGAAAACACAAAGAAGTTCCTCAGAAAGCTTCTTTCTCTTTGTTATCGGAGGATATTTCTTTGGCCCTATAGTCTTCAAAGGGATCTGAAATATCTGTTCTCAGATTCCACAGAAATAAGGCTAGCAAAGAGATCTAAGAAACACAGATGTAACTCTGTGAGATGAATTCACAGAACACTAAGCAGTTTCTCAGAAAGCTTCTTTCCAGATTTCATCTGAGGATATATCCTTTTTCACCATAGCCCTCTAAGGGCTTCGAAATATCACTTTGCCAATTCCACAAGAACTGTCTTAGCGAAAGGCTTCTTGAGGGGAGAGCTGTAACTCTGGAGATGATTTCACAGAACACAAAGAAGTTTCTCAGAAAGCATCTTTCTCTTAGTTATCGGAGGATATTTAATTTGGCCCTATAGTATTCAAAGGGATCCGAAATATCTGTTCTCAGATTCCACAGAAATAAGGCTAGCAAAGAGATACACGAAATACAGATGTAACTCTGAGAGTGGAAGTCACACATCACAGAGCAGTTTCTCAGAAAGCTTCTTTCCAGATTTCATCTGAGGATATTTCCTTTTTCACCATAGCCCTCTATGGGCTTCCAAATATCACTTTGCTAATTCTACAAGAACTGTCTTACGAAAGGCTTCTTGAGGGGAAAGCTGTAACTCTGTGAGATGATTTCACAGAACACAAAGAAGTTTCTCAGAAAGCTTCTTTCTCTTTGTTATCGGAGGTTATTTCCTTTGGCCCTATAGTCTTCAAAGAGATTCGAAATATCTGTTCTCAGATTCCACAGAAATAAGGCTAGCAAAGAGATCTACGAAACACAAATGTAACTCTGTGAGATGAATTCACAGAACACTAAGCAGTTTCTCAGAAAGCTTCTTTCCAGATTTCATCTGAGGATATTTCCTTTTTCACCATAGCCCTCTATGGGCTTCCAAATATCACTTTGCCAATTCCACAAGAACTGTCTTAGCGAAAGGCTTCTTGAGGGGAAAGCTGTAACTCTCTGAGATGATTTCACAGAACACAAAGAAGTTTCTCAGAAATATTCTGTCTCTTTGTAATCGGAGGATATTTCCTTTGGCCCTATAGTCTTCAAAGGGATCCGAAATATCTGTTCTCAGATTCCACAGAAATAAGGCTAGCAAAGAGATCTACGAAACACAGATGTAACTCTGTGAGATGAATTCACAGAACACTAAGCAGTTTCTCAGAAAGCTTCTTTCCAGATTTCATCTGAGGATATTTCCTTTTTCACCATAGCCCTCTAGGGGCTTCCAAATATCACTTTGCCAATTCCACAAGAACTGTCTTAGCGAAAGGCTTCTTGAGGGGAAAGCTGTAACTCTGTGAGATGATTTCACAGAACACAAAGGAGTTTCTCAGAAATATTCTGTCTCTTTGTTATCGGAGGATATTTCCTTTGGCCCTATAGTCTTCAAAGGGATCCGAAATATCTGTTCTCAGATTCCACAGAAATAAGGCTAGCAAAGAGATCTACGAAACACAGATGTAACTCTGTGAGATGAATTCACAGAACACTAAGCAGTTTCTCAGAAAGCTTCTTTCCAGATTTCATCTGAGGATATTTCCTTTTTCACCATAGCCCTCTATGGGCTTCCAAATATCACTTTGCCAATTCCACAAGAACTGTCTTAGCGAAAGGCTTCTTGAGGTGAAAGCTGTTACTCTGTGATATGATTTCACAGAACACAAAGAAGTTTCTCAGAAAGCTTCTTTCTCTTTGTTATCGGAGGATATTTCCTTTGGCCCTATAGTCTTCAAAATGATCCGAAATATCTGTTCTCAGATTCCACAGAAAGAAGGCTAGCAAAGAGATCCACGAAATACTGATGTAAATCTGTGAGTGGAAGTCACACATCACAGAACAGTTTCTCAGAAAGCTTCTTTCCAGATTTCATCTGAGGATATTTCCTTTTTCACCATAGCCCTCTATGGGCTTCCAAATATCACTTTGCCAATTCCACAAGAACTGTCTTAGCGAAAGGCTTCTTCAGGGGAAAGCTGTAACTCTGGAGATGATTTCACAGAACACAAAGAAGTTTCTCAGAAAGCTTCTTTCTCTTTATTATCGGAGGATATTTCCTTTGGCCCTATAGTCTTCAAAGGGATCCGAAATATCTCTTCTCAGATTCCACAGAAATAAGGCTAGCAAAGAGATCCACGAAATACAGATGTAACTCTGAGAGTTCAAGTCACACATCACAGAGCAGTTTCTCAGAAAGCTTCTTTCAAGATTTCATCTGAGTATATTTCCTTTTTCACCATAGCCCTCTATGGGCTTCCAAATATCACTTTGCCAATTCCACAAGAACTGTCTTAGCGAAAGGCTTCTGGAGGGGAAAGCTGTAACTCTGTGAGATGATTTCACAGAACACAAAGAAGTTTCTCAGAAAGCTTCTTTCTCTTTGTTATCGGAGGATATTTCCTTTGGCCTATAGTCTTCAAAGGGATCCGAAATATCTGTTCTCAGATTCCACAGAAATAAGGCTAGCAAAGAGATACACGAAATACAGATGTAACTCTGAGAGTGGAAGTCACACATCACAGAGCAGTTTCTCAGAAAGCTTCTTTCCAGATTTCATCTGAGGATATTTCCTTTTTCACCATAGCCCTCTATGGGCTTCCAAATATCACTTTGCCAATTCCACAAGAACTGTCTTAGCGAAAGGCTTCTTGAGGAGAAAGCTGTAACTCTGTGAGATGATTTCGGAGAACACAAAGAAGTTCCTCAGAAAGCTTCTTTCTCTTTGTTATCGGAGGATATTTCTTTGCCCTATAGTCTTCAAAGGGATCCGAAATATCTGTTCTCAGATTCCACAGAAATAAGGCTAGCAAAGAGATCTACGAAACACAGATGTAACTCTGTGAGATGAATTCACAGAACACTAAGCAGTTTCTCAGAAAGCTTCTTTCCAGATTTCATCTGAGGATATATCCTTTTTCACCATAGCCCTCTAAGGGCTTCGAAATATCACTTTGCCAATTCCACAAGAACTGTCTTAGCGAAAGGCTTCTTGAGGGGAGAGCTGTAACTCTGGAGATGATTTCACAGAACACAAAGAAGTTTCTCAGAAAGCATCTTTCTCTTAGTTATCGGAGGATATTTAATTTGGCCCTATAGTCTTCAAAGGGATCCGAAATATCTGTTCTCAGATTCCACAGAAATAAGGCTAGCAAAGAGATACACGAAATACAGATGTAACTCTGAGAGTGGAAGTCACACATCACAGAGCAGTTTCTCAGAAAGCTTCTTTCCAGATTTCATCTGAGGATATTTCCTTTTTCACCATAGCCCTCTATGGGCTTCCAAATATCACTTTGCCAATTCCACAAGAACTGTCTTAGCGAAAGGCTTCTTGAGGGGAAAGCTGTACCTCTGTGAGATGATTTCACAGAACACAAAGAAGTTTCTCAGAAAGCTTCTTTCTCTTTGTTATCGGAGGATATTTCCTTTGGCCCTATAGTCTTCAAAGGGATCCGAAATATCTGTTCTCAGATTCCACAGAAATAAGGCTAGCAAAGAGATCCACGAAATACAGATGTAACTCTGAGAGTGGAAGTCACACATCACAGAGCAGTTTCTCAGAAAGCTTCTTTCAAGATTTCATCTGAGGATATTTCCTTTTTCACCATAGCCCTCTATGGGCTTCCAAATATCACTTTGCCAATTCCACAAGAACTGTCTTAGCGAAAGGCTTCTTAAGGGGAAAGCTGTAACTCTGTGAGATGATTTCACAGAACACAAAGAAGTTTCTCAGAAAGCTTCTTTCTCTTTGTTATCGGAGGATATTTCCTTTGGCCCTATAGTCTTCAAAGGGATCCGAAGTATCTGTTCTCAGATTCCACAGAAATAATGCTAGCAAAGAGATCTACGAAACACAGATGTAACTCTGTGAGATGAATTCAAAGAACACTAAGCAGTTTCTCAGAAAGCTTCTTTCCAGATTTCATCTGAGGATATTTCCTTTTTCACCATAGCCCTCTATGGGCTTCCAAATATCACTTTGCCAATTCCACAAGAACTGTCTTAGCGAAAGGCTTCTTGAGGGGAAAGCTGTAACTCTGTGAGATGATTTCACAAAACACAAAGAAGTTTCTCAGAAATATTCTGTCTCTTTGTTATCGGAGGATATTTCCTTTGGCCCTATAGTCTTCAAAGGGATCCGAAATATCTGTTCTCAGATTCCACAGAAATAAGGCTAGCAAAGAGATCCACGAAATACAGATGTAACTCTGAGAGTGGAAGTCACACATCACAGAGCAGTTTCTCAGAAAGCTTCTTTCAAGATTTCATCTGAGGATATTTCCTTTTTCACCATAGCCCTCTATGGGCTTCCAAATATCAGTTTGCCAATTCCACAAGAACTGTCTTAGCGAAAGGCTTCTTGAGGGGAAAGCTGAAACTCTGTGAGATGATTTCACAGAACACAAAGAAGATTCTCAGAAAGCTTCTTTCTCTTTGTTATCGGAGGATATTTCCTTTGGCCTATAGTCTTCAAAGGGATCCGAAATATCTGTTCTCAGATTCCACAGAAATAAGGCTAGCAAAGAGATCTAAGAAACACAGATGTAACTCTGTGAGAAGAATTCACAGAACACTAAGCAGTTTCTCAGAAAGCTTCTTTCCAGATTTCATCTGAGGATATTTCCTTTTTCACCATAGCCCTCTATGGGCTTCCAAATATCACTTTGCCAATTCCACAAGAACTGTCTTAGCGAAAGGCTTCTTGAGGGGAAAGCTGTAACTCTGTGAGATGATTTCACAGAACACAAAGAAGGTTCTCAGAAAGCTTCTTTCTCTTTGTTATCCGAGGATATTTCCTTTGGTCCTATAGTCTTCAAAGGGATCCGAAATATCTGTTCTCAGATTCCACAGAAATAATGCTAGCAAAGAGATCTACGAAACACAGATGTAACTCTGTGAGATGAATTCAAAGAACACTAAGCAGTTTCTCAGAAAGCTTCTTTCCAGATTTCATCTGAGGATATTTCCTTTTTCACCATAGCCCTCTATGGGCTTCCAAATATCACTTTGCCAATTCCACAAGAACTGTCTTAGCGAAAGGCTTCTTGAGGGGAAAGCTGTAACTCTGTGAGATGATTTCACAAAACACAAAGAAGTTTCTCAGAAATATTCTGTCTCTTTGTTATCGGAGGATATTTCCTTTGGCCCTATAGTCTTCAAAGGGATCCGAAATATCTGTTCTCAGATTCCACAGAAATAAGGCTAGCAAAGAGATCTACGAAACACAGATGTAACTCTGTTAGATGAATTCACAGAACACTAAGCAGTTTCTCAGAAAGCTTCTTTCCAGATTTCATCTGAGGATATTTCCTTTTTCACCATAGCCCTCTATGGGCTTCCAAATATCACTTTGCCAATTCCAGAAGAACTGTCTTAGCGAAAGGCTTCTTGAGGGGAAAGCTGTAACTCTGTGGGATGATTTTACAGAACACAAAGAAGTTTTTCAGAAATATTCTGTCTCTTTGTTATCGGAGGATATTTCCTTTGGCCCTATAGTCTTCAAGGGGATCTGAAATATCTGTTCTCAGATTCCACAGAAATAAGGCTAGCAAAGAGATCTACGAAACACAGATGTAACTCTGTGATATGAATTCAAAGAACACTAAGCAGTTTCTCAGAAAGCTTCTTTCCAGATTTCATCTGAGGATATTTCCTTTTTCACCATAGCCCTCTATGGGCTTCCAAATATCACTTTGCCAATTCCACAAGAACTGTCTTTGCGAAAGGCTTCTTGAGGGGAAAGCTGTAACTCTGTGAGATGATTTCACAGAACACAAAGAAGTTTCTCAGAAATATTCTGTCTATTGTTATCGGAGGATATTTCCTTTGGCCCTATAGTCTTCAAAGGGATCCGAAATATCTGTTCTCAGATTCCACAGAAATAAGGCTAGCAAAGAGATCTACGAAACACAGATGTAACTCTGTGAGATGAATTCAGAAACACTAAGCAGTTTCTCAGAAAGCTTCTTTCCAGATTTCATCAGAGGATATTTCCTTTTTCTCCATAGCCCTCTATGGGCTTCCAAATATCACTTTGCCAATTCCACAAGAACTGTCTTAGCGAAAGGCTTCTTGAGGAGAAAGCTGTAACTCTGTGAGATGATTTCACAGAACACAAAGAAGTTTCTCAGAAAGCTTCTTTCTCTTTGTTATCGGAGGATATTTCCTTTGGCCCTATAGTCTTCAAAGGGATCCGAAATATCTGTTCTCAGATTCCACAGAAAGAAGGCTAGCAAAGAGATCTACGAAACACAGATGTAACTCTGTTAGATGAATTCACAGAACACTAAGCAGTTTCTCAGAAAGCTTCTTTCCAGATTTCATCTGAGGATATTTCCTTTTTCACCATAGCCCTCTATGGGCTTCCAAATATCACTTTGCCAATTCCACAAGAACTGTCTTAGCGAAAGGACTCTTCAGGGGAAAGCTGTAACTCTGGAGATGATTTCACAGAACACAAAGAAGTTTCTCAGAAAGCTTCTTTCTCTTTATTATCGGAGGATATTTCCTTTGGCCCTATAGTCTTCAAAGGGATCCGAAATATCTCTTCTCAGATTCCACAGAAATAAGGCTAGCAAAGAGATCCATGAAATACAGATGTAACTCTGAGAGTGGAAGTCACACATCACAGAGCAGTTTCTCAGAAAGCTTCTTTCAAGATTTCATCTGAGGATATTTCCTTTTTCACCATAGCCCTCTATGGGCTTCCAAATATCACTTTGCCAATTCCACAAGAACTGTCTTAGCGAATGGCTTCTGGAGGGGAAAGCTGTAACTCTGTGAGATGATTTCACAGAACACAAAGAAGTTTCTCAGAAAGCTTCTTTCTCTTTGTTATCAGAGGATATTTCCTTTGGCCCTATAGTCTTCAAAGGGATCCGAAATATCTGTTCTCAGATTGCACAGAAATAAGGCTAGCAAAGAGATCCACGAAATACAGATGTAACTCTGAGAGTGGAAGTCACACATCACAGAGCAGTTTCTCAGAAAGCTTCTTTCCAGATTTCATCTGAGGATATTTCCTTTTTCACCATAGCCCTCTATGGGCTTCCAAATATCACTTTGCCAATTCCACAAGAACTGTCTTAGCGAAAGGCTTCTTGAGGGGAAAGCTGTAACTCTGTGATATGATTTCACAGAACACAAAGAAGTTTCTCGGAAAGCTTCTTTCTCTTTGTTATTGGAGGATTATTCCTTTGGCCCTATAGTCTTCAAAGGGATCCGAAATATCTGTTCTCAGATTCCACAGAAATAATGCTAGCAAAGAGATCTACGAAACACAGATGTAACTCTGTGAGATGAATTCAAAGAACACTAAGCAGTTTCTCAGAAAGCTTCTTTCCAGATTTCATCTGAGGATATTCCCTTTTTCACCATAGCCCTCTATGGGCTTCCAAATATCACTTTGCCAATTCCACAAGAACTGTCTTAGCGAAAGGCTTCTTGAGGAGAAAGCTTTAACTCTGTGAGATGATTTCGGATAACACAAAGAAGTTCCTCAGAAAGCTTCTTTCTCTTTGTTATCGGAGGATATTTCTTTGCCCTATAGTCTTCAAAGGGATCCGAAATATCTGTTCTCAGATTCCACAGAAATAAGGCTAGCAAAGAGATCCACGAAACACAGATGTAACTCTGTGAGATGAATTCGCAGAACACTAAGCAGTTTCTCAGAAAGCTTCTTTCCAGATTTCATCTGAGGATATATCCTTTTTCACCATAGCCCTCTAAGGGCTTCGAAATATCACTTTGCCAATTCCACAAGAACTGTCTTAGCGAAAGGCTTCTTGAGGGGAGAGCTGTAACTCTGGAGATGATTTCACAGAACACAAAGAAGTTTCTCAGAAAGCATCTTTCTCTTAGTTATCGGAGGATATTTAATTTGGCCCTATAGTCTTCAAAGGGATCCGAAATATCTGTTCTCAGATTCCACAGAAATAAGGCTAGCAAAGAGATACACGAAATACAGATGTAACTCTGAGAGTGGAAGTCACACATCACAGAGCAGTTTCTCAGAAAGCTTCTTTCCAGATTTCATCTGAGGATATTTCCTTTTTCACCATAGCCCTCTATGGGCTTCCAAATATCACTTTGCCAATTCCACAAGAACTGTCTTAGCGAAAGGCTTCTTCAGGGGAAAGCTGTAACTCTGTGAGATGATTTCACAGAACACAAAGAAGTTTCCCAGAAAGCTTCTTTCTCTTTGTTATCGGAGGATATTTCCTTTGGCCCTACAGTCTTCAAAGGGATCCGAAATATCTGTTCTCAGATTCCACACAAATAAGGCTAGCAAAGAGATCCACGAAATACAGATGTAACTCTGAGAGTGGAAGTCACACATCACAGAGCAGTTTCTCAGAAAGCTTCTTTCCAGATTTCATCTGAGGATATTTCCTTTTTCACCATAGCCCTCTATGGGCTTCCAAATATCACTTTGCCAATTCCACAAGAACTGTCTTAGCGAAAGGCTTCTTGAGGGGAAAGCTGTAACTCTGTGAGATGATTTCACAGAACACAAAGAAGTTTCTCAGAAAGCTTCTTTCTCTTTGTTATCGGAGGATATTTCCTTTGGCCTATAGTCTTCAAAGGGATCCGAAATATCTGTTCTCAGATTCCACAGAAATAAGGCTAGCAAAGAGATCTACGAAACACAGATGTAACTCTGTGAGAAGAATTCACAGAACACTAAGCAGTTTCTCAGAAAGCTTCTTTCTAGATTTCATCTGAGGATATTTCCTTTTTCACCATAGCCCTCTATGGGCTTCCAAATGTCACTTTGCCAATTCCACAAGAACTGTCTTAGCGAAAGGCTTCTTGAGGGGAAAGCTGTAACTCTGTGATATGATTTCACAGAACACAAAGAAGTTTCTCAGAAAGCTTCTTTCTCTTTGTTATCGGAGGATATTTCTTTGGCCCTATAGTCTTCAAAGGGATCCGAAATATCTGTTCTCAGATTCCACAGAAATAATGCTAGCAAAGAGATCTACGAAACACAGATGTAACTCTGTGAGATGAATTCACAGAACACTAAGCAGTTTCTCAGAAAGCTTCTTTCCAGATTTCATCTGAGGATATATCCTTTTTCACCATAGCCCTCTAAGGGCTTCGAAATATCACTTTGCCAATTCCACAAGAACTGTCTTAGCGAAAGGCTTCTTGAGGGGAGAGCTGTAACTCTGGAGATGATTTCACAGAACACAAAGAAGTTTCTCAGAAAGCATCTTTCTCTTTGTTATCGGAGGATATTTAATTTGGCCCTATAGTCTTCAAAGGGATCCGAAATATCTGTTCTCAGATTCCACAGAAATAAGGCTAGCAAAGAGATAAACGAAATACAGATATAACTCTGAGAGTGGAAGTCACACATCACAGAGCAGTTTCTCAGAAAGCTTCTTTCCAGATTTCATCTGAGGATATTTCCTTTTTCACCATAGCCCTCTATGGGCTTCCAAATATCACTTTGCCAATTCCACAAGAACTGTCTTAGCGAAAGGCTTCTTGAGGGAAAAGCTGTAACTCTGTGAGATGATTTCACAGAACACAAAGAAGTTTCTCAGAAAGCTTCTTTCTCTTTGTTATCGGAGGATATTTCCTTTGGCCCTATAGTCTTCAAAGGGATCCGAAATATCTGTTCTCAGATTCCACAGAAATAAGGCTAGCAAAGAGATCTAAGAAACACAGATGTAACTCTGGGAGAAGAATTCACAGAACACTAAGCAGTTTCTCAGAAAGCTTCTTTCCAGATTTCATCTGAGGATATTTCCTTTTTCACCATAGCCCTCTATGGGCTTCCAAATATCACTTTGCCAATTCCACAAGAACTGTCTTAGCGAAAGGCTTCTTAAGGGGAAAGCTGTAACTCTGTGAGATGATTTCACAGAACACAAAGAAGTTTCTCAGAAAGCTTCTTTCTCTTTGTTATCGGAGGATATTTCATTTGGCCCTATAGTCTTCAAAGGGATCCGAAGTATCTGTTCTCAGATTCCACAGAAATAATGCTAGCAAAGAGATCTACGAAACACAGATGTAACTCTGTGAGATGAATTCACAGAACACTAAGCAGTTTCTCAGAAAGCTTCTTTCCAGATTTCATCTGAGGATATTTCCTTTTTCACCATAGCCCTCTATGGGCTTCCAAATATCACTTTGCCAATTCCACAAGAACTGTCTTAGCGAAAGGACTCTTCAGGGGAAAGCTGTAACTCTGTGAGATGATTTCACAAAACACAAAAAAGTTTCTCAGAAATATTCGGTCTCTTTGTTATCGGAGGATATTTCCTTTGGCCCTATAGTCTTCAAAGGGATCCGAAATATCTGTTCTCAGATTCCACAGAAATAAGGCTAGCAAAGAGATCCACGAAATACAGATGTAACTCTGAGAGTGGAAGTCACACATCACAGAGCAGTTTCTCAGAAAGCTTCTTTCATGATTTCATCTGAGGATATTTCCTTTTTCACCATAGCCCTCTATGGGCTTCCAAATATCACATTGCCAATTCCACAAGAACTGTCTTAGCGAAAGGCTTCTTGAGGGGAAAGCTGAAACTCTGTGAGATGATTTCACAGAACACAAAGAAGATTCTCAGAAAGCTTCTTTCTCTTTGTTATCGGAGGATATTTCCTTTGGCCTATAGTCTTCAAAGGGATCCGAAATATCTGTTCTCAGATTCCACAGAAATAAGGCTAGCAAAGAGATCTAAGAAACACAGATGTAACTCTGTGAGAAGAATTCACAGAACACTAAGCAGTTTCTCAGAAAGCTTCTTTCCAGATTTCATCTGAGGATATTTCCTTTTTCACCATAGCCCTCTATGGGCTTCCAAATATCACTTTGCCAATTCCACAAGAACTGTCTTAGCGAAAGGCTTCTTGAGGGGAAAGCTGTAACTCTGTGAGATGATTTCACAGAACACAAAGAAGTTTCTCAGAAAGCTTCTTTCTCTTTGTTATCGGAGGATATTTCCTTTGGCCCTATAGTCTTCAAAGGGATCCGAAATATCTGTTCTCAGATTCCACAGAAATAATGCTAGCAAAGAGATCTACGAAACACAGATGTAACTCTGTGAGATGAATTCACAGAACACTAAGCAGTTTCTCAGAAAGCTTCTTTCCAGATTTCATCTGAGGATATTTCCTTTTTCACCATAGCCCTCTATGGGCTTCCAAATATCACTTTGCCAATTCCACAAGAACTGTCTTAGCGAAAGGCTTCTTGAGGGGAAAGCTGTAACTCTGTGAGATGATTTCACAAAACACAAAGAAGTTTCTCAGAAATATTCTGTCTCTTTGTTATCGGAGGATATTTCCTTTGGCCCTATAGTCTTCAAAGGGATCCGAAATATCTGTTCTCAGATTCCACAGAAATAAGGCTAGCAAAGAGATCTACGAAACACAGATGTAACTCTGTTAGATGAATTCACAGAACACTAAGCAGTTTCTCAGAAAGCTTCTTTCCAGATTTCATCTGAGGATATTTCGTTTTTCACCATAGCCCTCTATGGGCTTCCAAATATCACTTTGCCAATTCCACAAGAACTGTCTTAGCGAAAGGCTTCTTGAGGGGAAAGCTGTAACTCTGTGGGATGATTTTACAGAACACAAAGAAGTTTTTCAGAAATATTCTGTCTCTTTGTTATCGGAGGATATTTCCTTTGGCCCTATAGTCTTCAAAGGGATCCGAAATATCTGTTCTCAGATTCCACAGAAATAAGGCTAGCAAAGAGATCTACGAAACACAGATGTAACTCTGTGATATGAATTCAAAGAACACTGAGCAGTTTCTCAGAAAGCTTCTTTCCAGATTTCATCTGAGGATATTTCCTTTTTCACCATAGCCCTCTATGGGCTTCCAAATATCACTTTGCCAATTCCACAAGAACTGTCTTTGCGAAAGGCTTCTTGAGGGGAAAGCTGTAACTCTGTGAGATGATTTCACAGAACACAAAGAAGTTTCTCAGAAATATTCTGTCTCTTTGTTATCGGAGGATATTTCCTTTGGCCCTATAGTCTTCAAAGGGATCCGAAATATCTGTTCTCAGATTCCACAGAAATAAGGCTAGCAAAGAGATCTACGAAACACAGATGTAACTCTGTGAGATGAATTCAGAAACACTAAGCAGTTTCTCAGAAAGCTTCTTTCCAGATTTCATCAGAGGATATTTCCTTTTTCTCCATAGCCCTCTATGGGCTTCCAAATATCACTTTGCCAATTCCACAAGAACTGTCTTAGCGAAAGGCTTCTTGAGGAGAAAGCTGTAACTCTGTGAGATGATTTCACAGAACACAAAGAAGTTTCTCAGAAAGCTTCTTTCTCTTTGTTATCGGAGGATATTTCCTTTGGCCCTATAGTCTTCAAAGGGATCCGAAATATCTGTTCTCAGATTCCACAGAAAGAAGGCTAGCAAAGAGATCTACGAAACACAGATGTAACTCTGTGAGATGAATTCACAGAACACTAAGCAGTTTCTCAGAAAGCTTCTTTCCAGATTTCATCTGAGGATATTTCCTTTTTCACCATAGCCCTCTATGGGCTTCCAAATATCACTTTGCCAATTCCACAAGAACTGTCTTAGCGAAAGGACTCTTCAGGGGAAAGCTGTAACTCTGGAGATGATTTCACAGAACACAAAGAAGTTTCTCAGAAAGCTTCTTTCTCTTTATTATCGGAGGATATTTCCTTTGGCCCTATAGTCTTCAAAGGGATCCGAAATATCTCTTCTCAGATTCCACAGAAATAAGGCTAGGAAAGAGATCCACGAAATACAGATGTAACTCTGAGAGTGGAAGTCACACATCACAGAGCAGTTTCTCAGAAAGCTTCTTTCAAGATTTCATCTGAGGATATTTCCTTTTTCACCATAGCCCTCTATGGGCTTCCAAATATCACTTTGCCAATTCCACAAGAACTGTCTTAGCGAATGGCTTCTGGAGGGGAAAGCTGTAACTCTGTGAGATGATTTCACAGAACACAAAGAAGTTTCTCAGAAAGCTTCTTTATCTTTGTTATCAGAGGATATTTCCTTTGGCCCTATAGTCTTCAAAGGGATCCGAAATATCTGTTCTCAGATTCCACAGAAATAAGGCTAGCAAAGAGATCCACGAAATACAGATGTAACTCTGAGAGTGGAAGTCACACATCACAGAGCAGTTTCTCAGAAAGCTTCTTTCCAGATTTCATCTGAGGATATTTCCTTTTTCACCATAGCCCTCTATGGGCTTCCAAATATCACTTTGCCAATTCCACAAGAACTGTCTTAGCGAAAGGCTTCTTGAGGGGAAAGCTGTAACTCTGTGATATGATTTCACAGAACACAAAGAAGTTTCTCGGAAAGCTTCTTTCTCTTTGTTATTGGAGGATTATTCCTTTGGCCCTATAGTCTTCAAAGGGATCCGAAATATCTGTTCTCAGATTCCACAGAAATAATGCTAGCAAAGAGATCTACGAAACACAGATGTAACTCTGTGAGATGAATTCAAAGAACACTAAGCAGTTTCTCAGAAAGCTTCTTTCCAGATTTCATCTGAGGATATTCCCTTTTTCACCATAGCCCTCTATGGGCTTCCAAATATCACTTTGCCAATTCCACAAGAACTGTCTTAGCGAAAGGCTTCTTGAGGAGAAAGCTTTAACTCTGTGAGATGATTTCGGAGAACACAAAGAAGTTCCTCAGAAAGCTTCTTTCTCTTTGTTATCGGAGGATATTTCTTTGCCCTATAGTCTTCAAAGGGATCCGAAATATCTGTTCTCAGATTCCACAGAAATAAGGCTAGCAAAGAGATCCACGAAACACAGATGTAACTCTGTGAGATGAATTCGCAGAACACTAAGCAGTTTCTCAGAAAGCTTCTTTCCAGATTTCATCGGAGGATATATCCTTTTTCACCATAGCCCTCTAAGGGCTTCGAAATATCACTTTGCCAATTCCACAAGAACTGTCTTAGCGAAAGGCTTCTTGAGGGGAGAGCTGTAACTCTGGAGATGATTTCACAGAACACAAAGAAGTTTCTCAGAAAGCATCTTTCTCTTAGTTATCGGAGGATATTTAATTTGGCCCTATAGTCTTCAAAGGGATCCGAAATATCTGTTCTCAGATTCCACAGAAATAAGGCTAGCAAAGAGATACACGAAATACAGATGTAACTCTGAGAGTGGAAGTCACACATCACAGAGCAGTTTCTCAGAAAGCTTCTTTCCAGATTTCATCTGAGGATATTTCCTTTTTCACCATAGCCCTCTATGGGCTTCCAAATATCACTTTGCCAATTCCACAAGAACTGTCTTAGCGAAAGGCTTCTTCAGGGGAAAGCTGTAACTCTGTGAGATGATTTCACAGAACACAAAGAAGTTTCTCAGAAAGCTTCTTTCTCTTTGTTATCGGAGGATATTTCCTTTGGCCCTACAGTCTTCAAAGGGATCCGAAATATCTGTTCTCAGATTCCACACAAATAAGGCTAGCAAAGAGATCCACGAAATACAGATGT
Source organism: Macaca mulatta (assembly GCF_049350105.2). NCBI lineage: Eukaryota > Metazoa > Chordata > Mammalia > Primates > Cercopithecidae > Macaca > Macaca mulatta. The sequence continues at coordinate 38,879,601 of NC_133416.1, read as the reverse complement.
AACTCTGAGAGTGGAAGTCACACATCACAGAGCAGTTTCTCAGAAAGCTTCTTTCAAGATTTCATCTGAGGATATTTCCTTTTTCACCATAGCCCTCTATGGGCTTCCAAATATCACTTTGCCAATTCCACAAGAACTGTCTTAGCGAAAGGCTTCTTGAGGGGAAAGCTGTAACTCTGTGAGATGATTTCACAGAACACAAAGAAGTTTCTCAGAAAGCTTCTTTCTCTTTGTTATCGGAGGATATTTCCTTTGGCCTCTAGTCTTCAAAGGGATCCGAAATATCTGTTCTCAGATTCCACAGAAATAAGGCTAGCAAAGAGATCTACGAAACAAAGATGTAACTCTGTGAGAAGAATTCACAGAACACTAAGCAGTTTCTCAGAAAGCTTCTTTCCAGATTTCATCTGAGGATATTTCCTTTTTCACCATAGCCCTCTATGGGCTTCCAAATGTCACTTTGCCAATTCCAAAAGAACTGTCTTAGCGAAAGGCTTCTTGAGGGGTAAGCTGTAACTCTGTGAGATGATTTCACAGAACACAAAGAAGTTTCTCAGAAATATTCTGTCTCTTTGTTATCGGAGGATATTTCCTTTGGCCCTATAGTCTTCAAAGGGATCCGAAATATCTGTTCTCAGATTCCACAGAAATAAGGCTAGCAAAGAGATCTACGAAACACAGATGTAACTCTGTGAGATGAATTCACAGAACACTAAGCAGTTTCTCAGAAAGCTTCTTTCCAGATTTCATCTTAGGATATTTCCTTTTTCACCTTAGCCCTCTATGGGCTTCCAAATATCACTTTGCCAGTTCCACAAGAACTGTCTTAGCGAAAGGCTTCTTGAGGAGAAAGCTGTAACTCTGTGAGATGATTTCACCGAACACAAAGAAGTTTCTCAGAAAGCTTCTTTCTCTTTGTTATCGGAGGATATTTCCTTTGGCCCTATAGTCTTCAAAGGGATCCGAAATATCTGTTCTCAGATTCCACAGAAAGAAGGCTAGCAAAGAGATCTACGAAACACAGATGTAACTCTGTGATATGAATCCACAGAACACTAAGCAGTTTCTCAGAAAGCTTCTTTCCAGATTTCATCTGAGGATATTTCCTTTTTCACCATAGCCCTCTATGGGCTTCCAAATATCACTTTGCCAATTCCACAAGAACTGTCTTAGCGAAAGGCTTCTTGAGGGGAAAGCTGTAACTCTGTGATATGATTTCACAGAACACAAAGAAGTTTCTCAGAAAGCTTCTTTCTCTTTGTTATCGGAGGATATTTCCTTTGGCCCTATAGTCTTCAAAGGGATCCGAAATATCTGTTCTCAGATTCCACAGAAATAATGCTAGCAAAGAGATCCACGAAACACAGATGTAACTCTGTGAGATGAATTCAAAGAACACTAAGCAGTTTCTCAGAAAGCTTCTTTCCAGATTTCATCTGAGTATATTTAATTTTTCACCATAGCCCTCTATGGGCTTCCAAATATCACTTTGCCAATTCCACAAGAACTGTCTTAGCGAAAGGCTTCTTGAGGAGAAAGCTGTAACTCTTTGAGATGATTTCGGAGAACACAAAGAAGTTTCTCAGAAAGCTTCTTTCTCTTTGTTATCGGAGGATATTTCTTTGCCCTATAGTCTTCAAAGGGATCCGAAATATCTGTTCTCAGATTCCACAGAAATAAGGCTACAAAGAGATCTACGAAACACAGATGTAACTCTGTGAGATGAATTCACAGAACACTAAGCAGTTTCTCAGAAAGCTTCTTTCCAGATTTCATCTGAGGATATTTCCTTTTTCACCATAGCCCTCTATGGGCTTCCAAATATCCCTTTGCCAATTCTACAAGAACTGTCTTAGCGAAAGGCTTCTTGAGGGGAAAGCTGTAACTCTGTGAGATGATTTCACAGAACACAAAGAAGTTTCTCAGAAAGCTTCTTTCTCTTTGTTATCGGAGGTTATTTCCTTTGGCCCTATAGTCTTCAAAGGGATCCGAAATATCTGTTCTCAGATTCCACAGAAATAAGGCTAGCAAAGAGATCTACGAAACACAGATGTAACTCTGTGAGATGAATTCACAGAACACTAAGCAGTTTCTCAGAAAGCTTCTTTCCAGATTTCATCTGAGGATATATCCTTTTTCACCATAGCCCTCTATGGGCTTCCAAATATCACTTTGCCAATTCCACAAGAACTGTCTTAGCGAAAGGCTTCTTGAGGGGAAAGCTGTAACTCTGTGAGATGATTTCACAGAACACAAAGAAGTTTCTCAGAAATATTCTGTCTCTTTGTTATCGGAGGATATTTCCTTTGGCCCTATAGTCTTCAAAGGGATCCGAAATATCTGTTCTCAGATTCCACAGAAATAAGGCTAGCAAAGAGATCTACGAAACACAGATGTAACTCTGTGAGATGAATACACAGAACACTAAGCAGTTTCTCAGAAAGCTTCTTTCCAGATTTCATCTGAGGATATTTCCTTTTTCACCATAGCCCTCTATGGGCTTCCAAATACCACTTTGCCAATTCCACAAGAACTGTCTTAGCGACAGGCTTCTTGAGGGGAAAGCTGTAAATCTGTGAGGTGATTTCACAGAACACAAAGAAGTTTCTCAGAAATATTCTGTCTCTTTGTTATCGGAGGATATTTCCTTTGGCCCTATAGTCTTCAAAATGATCCGAAATATCTGTTCTCAGATTCCACAGAAAGAAGGCTAGCAAAGAGATCCACGAAATACTGATGTAAATCTGTGAGTGGAAGTCACACATCACAGAACAGTTTCTCAGAAAGCTTCTTTCCAGATTTCATCTGAGGATATTTCCTTTTTCACCATAGCCCTCTATGGGCTTCCAAATATCACTTTGCCACTTCCACAAGAACTATCTTAGCAAAAGGCTTCTTGAGGGGAAAGCTGTAACTCTGTGAGATGATTTCACAGAACACAAAGAAGTTTCTCAGAAAGCTCCTTTCTCTTTGTTATCGGAGGATATTTCCTTTGGCCCTATAGTCTTCAAAGGGATCCGAAATATCTGTTCTCAGATTCCACAGAAATAAGGCTAGCAAAGAGATCCACGAAACACAGATGTAACTCTGTGAGATGAATTCAAAGAACACTAAGCAGTTTCTCAGAAAGCTTCTTTCCAGATTTCATCTGAGGATATTTCCTTTTTCACCATAGCCCTCTAAGGGCTTCCAAATATCACTTTGCCAATTCTACAAGAACTGTCTTAGCGAAAGGCTTCTTGAGGGGAAAGCTGTAACTCTGTGAGATGATTTCACAGAACACAAAGAAGTTTCTCAGAAAGCTTCTTTCTCTTTGTTATCGGAGGATATTTCCTTTGGCCCTATAGTCTTCAAAGGGATCCGAAATATCTGTTCTCAGATTCCACAGAAATAAGGCTAGCAAAGAGATCTACGAAACACAGATGTAACTCTGTGAGATGAATTCACAGAACACTAAGCAGTTTCTCAGAAAGCTTCTTTCCAGATTTCATCTGAGGATATTTCCTTTTTCACCATAGCCCTCTATGGGCTTCCAAATATCACTTTGCCAATTCCACAAGAACTGTCTTAGCGAAAGGCTTCTTGAGGGGAAAGCTGTAACTCTGTGAGATGATTTCACAGAACACAAAGAAGCTTCTCAGAAATATTCTGTCTCTTTGTTATCGGAGGATATTTCCTTTGGCCCTATACTCTTCAAAGGGATCCGAAATATCTATTCTCAGATTCCACAGAAATAAGGCTAGCAAAGAGATCTACGAAACACAGATGTAACTCTGTGAGATGAATTCACAGAACACTAAGCAGTTTCTCAGAAAGCTTCTTTCCAGATTTCATCTGAGGATATTTCCTTTTTCACCATAGCCCTCTATGGGCTTCCAAATATCACTTTGCCAATTCCACAAGAACTGTCTTAGCGAAAGGCTTCTTGAGGGGAAAGCTGTAACTCTGTGAGATGATTTCACAGAACACAAAGAAGTTTCTCAGAAATATTCTGTCTCTTTGTTATCGGAGGATATTTCCTTTGGCCCTATAGTCTTCAAAGGGATCCGAAATATCTGTTCTCAGATTCCACAGAAATAAGGCTAGCAAAGAGATCTACGAAACACAGATGTAACTCTGTGAGATGAATTCACAGAACACTAAGCAGTTTCTCAGAAAGCTTCTTTCCAGATTTCATCTGAGGATATTTCCTTTTTCTCCATAGCCCTCTATGGGCTTCCAAATATCACTTTGCCAATTCCACAAGAACTGTCTTAGCGAAAGGCTTCTTGAGGAGAAAGCTGTAACTCTGTGAGATGATTTCACAGAACACAAAGAAGTTTCTCAGAAAGCTTCTTTCTCTTTGTTATCGGAGGATATTTCCTTTGGCCCTATAGTCTTCAAAGGGATCTGAAATATCTGTTCTCAGATTCCACAGAAATAAGGCTAGCAAAGAGATCTACGAAACACAGATGTAACTCTGTGATATGAATTCACAGAACACTAAGCAGTTTCTCAGAAAGCTTCTTTCAAGATTTCATCTGAGGATATTTCCTTTTTCACCATAGCCTTCTAGGGGTTCCAAATATCACTTTGCCAATTCCACAAGAACTGTCTTAGCGAAAGGCTTCTTGAGGGGAAAGCTGTAACTCTGTGAGATGATTTCACAGAACACAAAGAAGTTTCTCAGAAATATTCTGTCTCTTTGTTATCGGAGGATATTTCCTTTGGCCCTATAGTCTTCAAAGGGATCCGAAATATCTGTTCTCAGATTCCACAGAAATAAGGCTAGCAAAGAGATCTACGAAACACAGATGTAACTCTGTGAGATGAATTCACAGAACACTAAGCAGTTTCTCAGAAAGCTTCTTTCCAGATTTCATCAGAGGATATTTCCTTTTTCTCCATAGCCCTCTATGGGCTTCCAAATATCACTTTGCCAATTCCACAAGAGCTGTCTTAGCGAAAGGCTTCTTGAGGAGAAAGCTGTAACTCTGTGAGATGATTTCACAGAACACAAAGAAGTTTCTCAGAAAGCTTCTTTCTCTTTGTTATCGGAGGATATTTCCTTTGGCCCTATAGTCTTCAAAGGGATCCGAAATATCTGTTCTCAGATTCCACAGAAAGAAGGCTAGCAAAGAGATCTACGAAACACAGATGTAACTCTGTGATATGAATTCTCAGAACACTAAGCAGTTTCTCAGAAAGCTTCCTTCCAGATTTCCTTGAGGATATTTCCTTTTTCACCATAACCCTCTATGGGCTTCCAAATATCACTTTGCCAATTCCACAAGAACTGTCTTAGCGAAAGGACTCTTCAGGGGAAAGCTGTAACTCTGGAGATGGTTTCACAGAACACAAAGAAGTTTGTCAGAAAGCTTCTTTCTCTTTATTATCGGAGGGTATTTCCTTTGGCCCTATAGTCTTCAAAGGGATCCGAAATATCTCTTCTCAGATTCCACAGAAATAAGGCTAGCAAAGAGATCCACGAAATACAGATGTAACTCTGAGAGTGGAAGTCACACATCACAGAGCAGTTTCTCAGAAAGCTTCTTTCAAGATTTCATCTGAGGATATTTCCTTTTTCACCATAGCCCTCTATGGGCTTCCAAATATCACTTTGCCAATTCCACAAGAACTGTCTTAGCGAAAGGCTTCTTGAGGGGAAAGCTGTAACTCTGTGAGATGATTTCACAGAACACAAAGAAGTTTCTCAGAAAGCTTCTTTCTCTTTGTTATCGGAGGATATTTCCTTTGGCCTATAGTCTTCAAAGGGATCCGAAATATCTGTTCTCAGATTCCACAGAAATAAGGCTTGCAAAGAGATCTAAGAAACACAGATGTAACTCTGTGAGAAGAATTCACAGAACACTAAGCAGTTTCTCAGAAAGCTTCTTTCCAGATTTCATCTGAGGATATTTCCTTTTTCACCATAGCCCTCTATGGGCTTCCAAATGTCACTTTTCCAATTCCACAAGAACTGTCTTAGCGAAAGGCTTCTTGAGGGGAAAGCTGTAACTCTGTGATATGATTTCACAGAACACAAAAAAGTTTCTCAGAAAGCTTCTTTCTCTTTGTTATCGGAGGATATTTCCTTTATCCCTATAGTCTTCAAAGGGATCCGAAGTATCTGTTCTCAGATTCCACAGAAATAATGCTAGCAAAGAGATCTACGAAACACAGATGTAACTCTGTGAGATGAATTCACAGAACACTAAGCAGTTTCTCAGAAAGCTTCTTTACAGATTTCATCTGAGGATATTCCCTTTTTCACCATAGCCCTCTATGGGCTTCCAAATATCACTTTGCCAATTCCACAAGAACTGTCTTAGCGAAAGGCTTCTTGAGGAGAAAGCTGTAACTCTGTGAGATGATTTCGGAGAACACAAAGAAGTTCCTCAGAAAGCTTCTTTCTCTTTGTTATCGGAGGATATTTCTTTGGCCCTATAGTCTTCAAAGGGATCCGAAATATCTGTTCTCAGATTCCACAGAAATAAGGCTAGCAAAGAGATCTACGAAACACAGATGTAACTCTGTGAGATGAATTCACAGAACACTAAGCAGTTTCTCAGAAAGCTTCTTTCCAGATTTCATCTGAGGATATATCCTTTTTCACCATAGCCCACTAAGGGCTTCGAAATATCACTTTGCCAATTCCACAAGAACTCTCTTAGCGAAAGGCTTCTTGAGGGGAGAGCTGTAACTCTGGAGATGAATTCACAGAACACAAAGAAGTTTCTCAGAAAGCATCTTTCTCTTACTTATCGGAGGATATTTAATTTGGCCCTATAGTCTTCAAAGGGATCCGAAATATCTGTTCTCAGATTCCACAGAAATAAGGCTAGCAAAGACATACACGAAATACAGTTGTAACTCTGAGAGTGGAAGTCACACATCACAGAGCAGTTTCTCAGAAAGCTTCTTTCCAGATTTCATCTGAGGATATTTCCTTTTTCACCATAGCCCTCTATGGGCTTCCAAATATCACTTTGCCAATTCCACAAGAACTGTCTTAGCGAAAGGCTTCTTGAGGGGAAAGCTGTAACTCTGTGAGATGATTTCACAGAACACAAAGAAGTTTCTCAGAAATATTCTGTCTCTTTGTTATCGGAGGATATTTCCTTTGGCCCTATAGTCTTCAAAGGGATCCGAAATATCTGTTCTCAGATTCCACAGAAATAAGGCTAGCAAAGAGATCTACGAAACACAGATGTAACTCTGTGAGATGAATTCACAGAACACTAAGCAGTTTCTCAGAAAGCTTCTTTCCAGATTTCATCTGAGGATATTTCCTTTTTCACCATAGCCCTCTATGGGCTTCCAAATATCACTTTGCCAATTCCACAAGAACTGTCTTAGCGAAAGGCTTCTTGAGGGGAAAGCTGTAACTCTGTGAGATGATTTCACAGAACACAAAGAAGTTTCTCAGAAATATTCTGTCTCTTTGTTATCGGAGGATATTTCCTTTGGCCCTATAGTCTTCAAAGGGATCCGAAATATCTGTTCTCAGATTCCACAGAAATAAGGCTAGCAAAGAGATCTACGAAACACAGATGTAACTCTGTGAGATGAATTCACAGAACACTAAGCAGTTTCTCAGAAAGCTTCTTTCCAGATTTCATCTGAGGATATTTCCTTTTTCACCATAGCCCTCTATGGGCTTCCAAATATCACTTTGCCAATTCCACAAGAACTGTCTTAGCGTAAGGCTTCTTGAGGGGAAAGCTGTAACTCTGTGAGTTGATTTCACAGAACACAAAGAAGTTTCCAGAAATATTCTGTCTCTTTGTTATCGGAGGATATTTCCTTTGGCCCTATAGTCTTCAAAGGGATCCGAAATATCTGTTCTCAGATTCCACAGAAATAAGGCTAGCAAAGAGATCTACGAAACACAGATGTAACTCTGTGAGATGAATTCACAGAACACTAAGCAGTTTCTCAGAAAGCATCTTTCCAGATTTCATCTGAGGATATTTCCTTTTTCACCATAGCCCTCTATGGGCTTCCAAATATCACTTTGCCAATTCCACAAGAACTGTCTTAGCGAAAGGCTTCTTGAGGGGAAAGCTGTAACTCTGTGAGATGATTTCAGAGAACACAAAGAAGTTTCTCAGAAAGCTTCTTTCTCTTTGTTATCGGAGGATATTTCCTTTGGCCCTATAGTCTTCAAAATGATCTGAAATATCTGTTCTCAGATTCCACAGAAAGAAGGCTAGCAAAGAGATCCACGAAATACTGATGTAAATCTGTGAGTGGAAGTCACACATCACAGAACAGTTTCTCAGAAAGCTTCTTTCCAGATTTCATCTGAGGATATTTCCTTTTTCACCATAGCCCTCTATGGGCTTCCAAATATCACTTTGCCAATTCCACAAGAACTGTCTTAGCGAAAGGCTTCTTGAGGGGAAAGCTGTAACTCTGTGAGATGATTTCACAGAACACAAAGAAGTTTCTCAGAAAGCTTCTTTCTCTTTGTTATCGGAGGATATTTCCTTTGGCCCTATAGTCTTCAAAGGGATCCGAAATATCTCTTCTCAGATTCCACAGAAATAAGGCTAGCAAAGAGATCCACGAAATACAGATGTAACTCTGAGAGTGGAAGTCACACATCACAGAGCAGTTTCTCAGAAAGCTTCTTTCAAGATTTCATCTGAGGATATTTCCTTTTTCACCATAGCCCTCTATGGGCTTCCAAATATCACTTTGCCAATTCCACAAGAACTGTCTTAGCGAAAGGCTTCTTGAGGGGAAAGCTGTAACTCTGTGAGATGATTTCACAGAACACAAAGAAGTTGCTCAGAAAGCTTCTTTCTCTTTGTTATCGGAGGATACTTCCTTTGGCCTATAGTCTTCAAAGGGATCCGAAATATCTGTTCTCAGATTCCACAGAAATAAGGCTAGCAAAGAGATCTACGAAACACAGATGTAACTCTGTGAGATGAATTCACAGAACACTAAGCAGTTTCTCAGACAGCTTCTTTCCAGATTTCATCTGAAGATATATCCTTTTTCACCATAGCCCTCTAAGGGCTTCGAAATATCACTTTGCCAATTCCACAAGAACTGTCTTAGCGAAAGGCTTCTTGAGGGGAGAGCTGTAACTCTGGAGATGATTTCACAGAACACAAAGAGGTTTCTCAGAATGCCTCTTTCTCTTAGTTATCGGGGGATATTTCCTTTGGCCCTATAGTCTTCAAAGGGATCCGAAATATCTGTTCTCAGATTCCACAGAAATAAGGCTAGCAAAGAGATCTACGAAACACAGATGTAACTCTGTGAGATGAATTCACAGAACACTAAGCAGTTTCTCAGAAAGCTTCTTTCCAGATTTCATCTGAGGATATTTCCATTTTCACCATAGCCCTCTAAGGGCTTCCAAATATCACTTTGCCAATTCCACAAGAACTGTCTTAGCGAAAGGCTTCTTGAGGAGAAAGCTGTAACTCTGTGAGATGATTTCACAGAACACAAAGAAGTTTCTCAGAAAGCTTCTTTCTCTTTGTTATCGGAGGATATTTCCTTTGGCCCTATAGTCTTCAAAATGATCCGAAATATCTGTTCTCAGATTCCACAGAAAGAAGGCTAGCAAAGAGATCCACGAAATACTGATGTAAATCTGTGAGTGGAAGTCACACATCACAGAATAGTTTCTCAGAAAGCTTCTTTCCAGATTTCATCTGAGGATATTTCCTTTTTCACCATAGCCCTCTATTGGCTTCCAAATATCACTATGCCAATTCCACAAGAACAATCTTAGCGAAAGGATTCTTCAGGGGAAAGCTGTATCTCTGGAGATGATTTCACAGAACACAAAGAAGTTTCTCAGAAAGCTTCTTTCTCTTTGTTAACGGAGGATATTTCCTTTGGCCCTATAGTCGTCAAAGGGATCCGAAATATCTGTTCTCGGATTCCACAGAAATAAGGCTAGCAAAGAGATCCACGAAATACAGATGTAACTCTGAGAGTGGAAGTCACACATCACAGAGCAGTTTCTCAGAAAGCTTCTTTCCAGATTTCACCTGAGGATATTTCCTTTTTCACCATAGCCCTCTATGGGCTTCCAAATATCACTTTGCCAATTCCACAATAACTGTCTTAGCGAAAGGCTTCTTGAGGGGAAAGCTGTAACTCTGTGAGATGATTTCACAGAACACAAAGAAGTTTCTCAGAAAGCTTCTTTCTCTTTGTTATCGGAGGATATTTCCTTTGGCCCTATAGTCTTCAAAGGGATCCGAAATATCTGTTCTCAGATTCCACAGAAAGAAGGCTAGCAAAGAGATCTACGAAACACAGATGTAACTCTGTGATATGAATTCACTGAACACTGAGCAGTTTCTCAGAAAGCTTCTTTCCAGATTTCATCTGAGGATATTTCCTTTTTCACCATAGCCCTCTATGGGCTTCCAAATATCACTTTGCCAATTCCACAAGAACTGTCTTAGCGAAAGGACTCTTCAGGGGAAAGCTGTAACTCTGGAGATGATTTCACAGAACACAAAGAAGTTTCTCAGAAAGCTTCTTTCTCTTTATTATCGGAGGATATTTCCTTTGGCCCTATAGTCTTCAAAGGGATCCGAAATATCTCTTCTCAGATTCCACAGAAATAAGGCTAGCAAAGAGATCCACGAAATACAGATGTAACTCTGAGAGTGGAAGTCACACATCACAGAGCAGTTTCTCAGAAAGCTTCTTTCAAGATTTCATCTGAGGATATTTCCTTTTTCACCATAGCCCTCTATGGGCTTCCAAATATCACTTTGCCAATTCCACAATAACTGTCTTAGCGAAAGGCTTCTTGAGGGGAAAGCTGTAACTCTGTGAGATGATTTCACAGAACACAAAGAAGTTTCTCAGAAAGCTTCTTTCTCTTTGTTATCGGAGGATATTTCCTTTGGCCCTATAGTCTTCAAAGGGATCCGAAATATCTGTTCTCAGATTCCACAGTAAGAAGGCTAGCAAAGAGATCCACGAAATACTGATGTAAATCTGTGAGTGGAAGTCACACATCACAGAACAGTTTCTCAGAAAGCTTCTTTCCAGATTTCATCTGAGGATATTTCCTTTTTCACCATAGCCCTCTATGGGCTTCCAAATATCACTTTGCCAATTCCACAAGAACTGTCTTAGCGAAAGGCTTCTTGAGGGGAAAGCTGTAACTCTGTGATATGATTTCACAGAACACAAAGAAGTTTCTCAGAAAGCTTCTTTCTCTTTGTTATCGGAGGATATTTCCTTTGGCCCTATAGTCTTCAAAGGGATCCGAAATATCTGTTCTCAGATTCCACAGAAATAATGCTAGCAAAGAGATCTACGAAACACAGATGTAACTCTGTGAGATGAATTCAAAGAACACTAAGCAGTTTCTCAGAAAGCTTCTTTCCAGATTTCATCTGAGGATATTCCCTTTTTCACCATAGCCCTCTATGGGCTTCCAAATATCACTTTGCCAATTCCACAAGAACCGTCTTAGAGAAAGGCTTCTTGAGGAGAAAGCTTTAACTCTGTGAGATGATTTCGGAGAACACAAAGAAGTTCCTCAGAAAGCTTCTTTCTCTTTGTTATCGGAGGATATTTCTTTGCCCTATAGTCTTCAAAGGGATCCGAAATATCTGTTCTCAGATGCCACAGAAATAAGGCTAGCAAAGAGATCCACGAAACACAGATGTAACTCTGTGAGATGAATTCACAGAACACTAAGCAGTTTCTCAGAAAGCTTCTTTCCAGATTTCATCTGAGGATATTTCCATTTTCACCATAGCCTTCTAAGGGCTTCCAAATATCACTTTGCCAATTCCACAAGAACTGTCTTAGCGAAAGGCTTCTTGAGGAGAAAGCTGTAACTCTGTGAGATGATTTCACAGAACACAAAGAAGTTTGTCAGAAAGCTTCTTTCTCTTTGTTATCGGAGGATATATCCTTTGGCCCTATAGTCTTCAAAATGATCCGAAATATCTGTTCTCAGATTCCACAGAAAGAAGGCTAGCAAAGAGATCCACGAAATACTGATGTAAATCTGTGAGTGGAAGTCACACATCACAGAACAGTTTCTCAGAAAGTTTCTTTCCAGATTTCATCTGAGGATATTTCCTTTTTCACCATAGCCCTCTATGGGCTTCCAAATATCACTTTGCCAATTCCACAAGAACTGTCTTAGCGAAAGGCTTCTTGAGGGGAAAGCTGTAACTCTGTGAGATGATTTCACAGAACACAAAGAAGTTTCTCAGAAATATTCTGTCTCTTTGTTATCGGAGGATATTTCCTTTGGCCCTATAGTCTTCAAAGGGATCCGAAATATCTGTTCTCAGATTCCACAGAAATAAGGCTAGCAAAGAGATCTACGAAACACAGATGTAACTCTGTGAGATGAATTCACAGAACACTAAGCAGTTTCTCAGAAAGCTTCTTTCCAGATTTCATCAGAGGATATTTCCTTTTTCTCCATAGCCCTCTATGGGCTTCCAAATATCACTTTGCCAATTCCACAAGAACTGTCTTAGCGAAAGGCTTCTTGAGGAGAAAGCTGTAACTCTGTGAGATGATTTCACAGAACACAAAGAAGTTTCTCAGAAAGCTTCTTTCTCTTTGTTATCGGAGGATATTTCCTTTGGCCCTATAGTCTTCAAAGGGATCTGAAATATCTGTTCTCAGATTCCACAGAAATAAGGCTAGCAAAGAGATCTACGAAACACAGATGTAACTCTGTGATATGAATTCACAGAACACTAAGCAGTTTCTCAGAAAGCTTCTTTCAAGATTTCATCTGAGGATATTTCCTTTTTCACCATAGCTCTCTAGGGGTTCCAAATATCACTTTGCCAATTCCACAAGAACTGTCTTAGCGAAAGGCTTCTTGAGGGGAAAGCTGTAACTCTGTGAGATGATTTCACAGAACACAAAGAAGTTTCTCAGAAATATTCCGTCTCTTTGTTATCGGAGGATATTTCCTTTGGCCCTATAGTCTTCAAAGGGATCCGAAATATCTGTTCTCAGATTCCACAGAAATAAGGCTAGCAAAGAGATCTACGAAACACAGATGTAACTCTGTGAGATGAATTCACAGAACACTAAGCAGTTTCTCAGAAAGCTTCTTTCCAGATTTCATCAGAGGATATTTCCTTTTTCTCCTTAGCCCTCTATAGGCTTCCAAATATCACTTTGCCAATTCCACAAGAACTGTCTTAGCGAAAGGCTTCTTGAGGAGAAAGCTGTAACTCTGTGAGATGATTTCACAGAACACAAAGAAGTTTCTCAGAAAGCTTCTTTCTCTTTGTTATCGGAGGATATTTCCTTTGGCCCTATAGTCTTCAAAGGGATCCGAAATATCTGTTCTCAGATTCCACAGAAAGAAGGCTAGCAAAGAGATCTACGAAACACAGATGTAACTCTGTGATATGAATTCTCAGAACACTAAGCAGTTTCTCAGAAAGCTTCCTTCCAGATTTCATTGAGGATATTTCCTTTTTCACCATAGCCCTCTATGGGCTTCCAAATATCACTTTGCCAATTCCACAAGAACTGTCTTAGCGAAAGGACTCTTCAGGGGAAAGCTGTAACTCTGGAGATGATTTCACAGAACACAAAGAAGTTTCTCAGAAAGCTTCTTTCTCTTTATTATCGGAGGATATTTCCTTTGGCCCTATAGTCTTCAAAGGGATCCGAAATATCTCTTCTCAGATTCCACAGAAATAAGGCTAGCAAAGAGATCCACGAAATACAGATGTAACTCTGAGAGTGGAAGTCACACATCACAGAGCAGTTTCTCAGAAAGCTTCTTTCAAGATTTCATCTGAGGATATTTCCTTTTTCACCATAGCCCTCTATGGGCTTCCAAATATCACTTTGCCAATTCCACAAGAACTGTCTTAGCGAAAGGCTTCTTGAGGGGAAATCTGTAACTCTCTGAGATGATTTCACAGAACACAAAGAAGTTTCTCAGAAAGCTTCTTTCTCTTTGTTATCGGAGGATATTTCCTTTGGCCTATAGTCTTCAAAGGGATCCGAAATATCTGTTCTCAGATTCCACAGAAATAAGGCTAGCAAAGAGATCTAAGAAACACAGATGTAACTCTGTGAGAAGAATTCACAGAACACTAAGCAGTTTCTCAGAAAGCTTCTTTCCAGATTTCATCTGAGGATATTTCCTTTTTCACCATAGCCCTTTATGGGCTTCCAAATGTCACTTTTCCAATTCCACAAGAACTGTCTTAGCGAAAGGCTTCTTGAGGGGAAAGCTGTAACTCTGTGAGATGATTTCACAGAACACAAAGAAGTTTCTCAGAAAGCATCTTTCTCTTAGTTATCGGAGGATATTTAATTTGGCCCTATAGTCTTCAAAGGGATCCGAAATATCTGTTCTCAGATTCCACAGAAATAAGGCTAGCAAAGAGATACACGAAATACAGTTGTAACTCTGAGAGTGGAAGTCACACATTACAGAGCAGTTTCTCAGAAAGCTTCTTTCCAGATTTCATCTGAGGATATTTCCATTTTCACCATAGCCCTCTATGGGCTTCCAAATATCACTTTGCCAATTCCACAAGAACTGTCTTAGCGAAAGGCTTCTTGAGGGGAAAGCTGTAACTCTGTGAGATGATTTCACAGAACACAAAGAAGTTTCTCAGCAATATTCTGTCTCTTTGTTATCGGAGGATATTTCCTTTGGCCCTATAGTCTTCAAAGGGATCCGAAATATCTGTTCTCAGATTCCACAGAAATAAGGCTAGCAAAGAGATCTACGAAACACAGATGTAACTCTGTGAGATGAATTCACAGAACACTAAGCAGTTTCTCAGAAAGCTTCTTTCCAGATTTCTTCTGAGGATATTTCCTTTTTCACCATAGCCCTCTATGGGCTTCCAAATATCACTTTGCCAATTCTACAAGAACTGTCTTAGCGAAAGGCTTCTTGAGGGGAAAGCTGTAACTCTGTGAGATGATTTCACAGAACACAAAGAAGTTTCTCAGAAAGCTTCTTTCTCTTTGTTATCGGAGGTTATTTCCTTTGGCCCTATAGTCTTCAAAGGGATCCGAAATATCTGTTCTCAGATTCCACAGAAATAAGGCTAGCAAAGAGATCTACGAAACACAAATGTAACTCTGTGAGATGAATTCACAGAACACTAAGCAGTTTCTCAGAAAGCTTCTTTCCAGATTTCATCTGAGGATATTTCCTTTTTCACCTTAGCCCTCTATGGGCTTCCAAATATCACTTTGCCAATTCCACAATAACTGTCTTAGCGAAAGGCTTCTTGAGGGGAAAGCTGTAACTCTGTGAGATGATTTCACAGAACACAAAGAAGTTTCTCAGAAATATTCTGTCTCTTTGTTATCGGAGGATATTTCCTTTGGCCCTATAGTCTTCAAAGGGATCCGAAATATCTGTTCTCAGATTCCACAGAAATAAGGCTACCAAAGAGATCTACGAAACACAGATGTAACTCTGTGAGATGAATTCACAGAACACTAAGCAGTTTCTCAGAAAGCTTCTTTCCAGATTTCATCTGAGGATATTTCCTTTTTCACCATAGCCCTCTATGGGCTTCCAAATATCACTTTGCCAATTCCACAAGAACTGTCTTAGCGAAAGGCTTCTTGAGGGGAAAGCTGTAACTCTGTGAGTTGATTTCACAGAACACAAAGAAGTTTCTCAGAAATATTCTGTCTCTTTGTTATCGGAGGATATTTCCTTTGGCCCTATAGTCTTCAATGGGATCCGAAATATCTGTTCTCAGATTCCACAGAAATAAGGCTAGCAAAGAGATCTACGAAACACAGATGTAACTCTGTGAGATGAATTCACAGAACACTAAGCAGTTTCTCAGAAAGCTTCTTTCCAGATTTCATCTGAGGATATTTCCATTTTCACCATAGCCCTCTATGGGCTTCCAAATATCACTTTGCCAATTCCACAAGAACTGTCTTAGCGAAAGGCTTCTTGAGGAGAAAGCTGTAACTCTGTGAGATGATTTCACAGAACACAAAGTAGTTTCTCAGAAAGCTTCTTTCTCTTTGTTATCGGAGGATATTTCCTTTGGCCCTATATTCTTCAAAATGATCCGAAATATCTGTTCTCAGATTCCACAGAAAGAAGGCTAGCAAAGAGATCCACGAAATACTGATGTAAATCTGTGAGTGTAAGTCACACATCACAGAACAGTTTCTCAGAAAGCTTCTTTCCAGATTTCATCTGAGGATATTCCCTTTTTCACCATAGCCCTCTATGGGCTTCCAAATATCACTTTGCCAATTCCACAAGAACCGTCTTACCGAAAGGCTTCTTGAGAAGAAAGCTTTAACTCTGTGAGATGATTTCGGAGAACACAAAGAAGTTCCTCAGAAAGCTTCTTTCTCTTTGTTATCGGAGGATATTTCTTTGCCCTATAGTCTTCAAAGGGATCCGAAATATCTGTTCTCAGATGCCACAGAAATAAGGCTAGCAAAGAGATCCATGAAACACAGATGTAACTCTGTGAGATGAATTCACAGAACACTAAGCAGTTTCTCAGAAAGCTTCTTTCCAGATTTCATCTGAGGATATATCCTTTTTCACCATAGCCCTCTAAGGGCTTCGAAATATCACTTTGCCAATTCCACAAGAACTGTCTTAGCGAAAGGCTTCTTGAGGGGAGAGCTGTAACTCTGGAGATGATTTCACAGAACACAAAGAAGTTTCTCAGAAAGCATCTTTCACTTAGTTATCGGAGGATGTTTAATTTGGCCCTATAGTCTTCAAAGGGATCCGAAATATCTGTTCTCAGATTCCACAGAAATAAGGCTAGCAAAGAGATACACGAAATACAGATGTAACTCTGAGAGTGGAAGTCACACATCACAGAGCAGTTTCTCAGAAAGCTTCTTTCCAGATTTCATCTGAGGATATTTCCTTTTTCACCATAGCCCTCTATGGGCTTCCAAATATCACTTTGCCAATTCCACAAGAACTGTCTTAGCGAAAGGCTTCTTGAGGGGAAAGCTGTAACTCTGTGAGATGATTTCACAGAACACAAAGAAGTTTCTCAGAAAGCTTCTTTCTCTTTGTTATCGGAGGATATTTCCTTTGGCCCTATAGTCTTCAAAGGGATCCGAAATATCTGTTCTCAGATTCCACAGAAATAAGGCTAGCAAAGAGATCCACGAAATACAGATGTAACTCTGAGAGTGGAAGTCACACATCACAGAGCAGTTTCTCAGAAAGCTTCTTTCAAGATTTCATCTGAGGATATTTCCTTTTTCACCATAGCCCTCTATGGGCTTCCAAATATCACTTTGCCAATTCCACAAGAACTGTCTTAGCGAAAGGCTTCTTGAGGGGAAAGCTGTAACTCTGTGAGATGATTTCACAGAACACAAAGAAGTTTCTCAGAAAGCTTCTTTCTCTTTGTTATCGGAGGATACTTCCTTTTGCCTATAGTCTTCAAAGGGATCCGAAATATCTGTTCTAAGATTCCACAGAAATAAGGCTAGCAAAGAGATCTAAGAAACACAGATGTAACTCTGTGAGAAGAATTCACAGAACACTAAGCAGTTTCTCAGAAAGCTTCTTTCCAGATTTCATCAGAGGATATTTCCTTTTTCACCATAGCCCTCTATGGGCTTCCAACTGTCACTTTGCCAATTCCACAAGAACTGTCTTAGCGAAAGGCTTCTTGAGGGGAAAGCTGTAACTCTGTGAGATGATTTCACAGAACACAAAGAAGTTTCTCAGAAAGCTTCTTTCTCTTTGTTATCGGAGGATATTTCCTTTGGCCCTATAGTCTTCAAAGGGATCCGAAGTATCTGTTCTCAGATTCCACAGAAATAATGCTAGCAAAGAGATCTACGAAACACAGATGTAACACTGTGAGATGAATTCACAGAACACTAAGCAGTTTCTCAGAAAGCTTCTTTCCAGATTTCATCTGAGGATATTCCCTTTTTCACCATAGCCCTCTATGGGCTTCCAAATATCACTTTGCCAATTCCACAAGAACCGTCTTAGAGAAAGGCTTCTTGAGGAGAAAGCTTTAACTCTGTGAGATGATTTCGGAGAACACAAAGAAGTTCCTCAGAAAGCTTCTTTCTCTTTGTTATCGGAGGATATTTCTTTGCCCTATAGTCTTCAAAGGGATCCGAAATATCTGTTCTCAGATGCCACAGAAATAAGGCTAGCAAAGAGATCCACGAAACACAGATGTAACTCTGTGAGATGAATTCACAGAACACTAAGCAGTTTCTCAGAAAGCTTCTTTCCAGATTTCATCTGAGGATATTTCCATTTTCACCATAGCCTTCTAAGGGCTTCCAAATATCACTTTGCCAATTCCACAAGAACTGTCTTAGCGAAAGGCTTCTTGAGGAGAAAGCTGTAACTCTGTGAGATGATTTCACAGAACACAAAGAAGTTTGTCAGAAAGCTTCTTTCTCTTTGTTATCGGAGGATATATCCTTTGGCCCTATAGTCTTCAAAATGATCCGAAATATCTGTTCTCAGATTCCACAGAAAGAAGGCTAGCAAAGAGATCCACGAAATACTGATGTAAATCTGTGAGTGGAAGTCACACATCACAGAACAGTTTCTCAGAAAGTTTCTTTCCAGATTTCATCTGAGGATATTTCCTTTTTCACCATAGCCCTCTATGGGCTTCCAAATATCACTTTGCCAATTCCACAAGAACTGTCTTAGCGAAAGGCTTCTTGAGGGGAAAGCTGTAACTCTGTGAGATGATTTCACAGAACACAAAGAAGTTTCTCAGAAATATTCTGTCTCTTTGTTATCGGAGGATATTTCCTTTGGCCCTATAGTCTTCAAAGGGATCCGAAATATCTGTTCTCAGATTCCACAGAAATAAGGCTAGCAAAGAGATCTACGAAACACAGATGTAACTCTGTGAGATGAATTCACAGAACACTAAGCAGTTTCTCAGAAAGCTTCTTTCCAGATTTCATCAGAGGATATTTCCTTTTTCTCCATAGCCCTCTATGGGCTTCCAAATATCACTTTGCCAATTCCACAAGAACTGTCTTAGCGAAAGGCTTCTTGAGGAGAAAGCTGTAACTCTGTGAGATGATTTCACAGAACACAAAGAAGTTTCTCAGAAAGCTTCTTTCTCTTTGTTATCGGAGGATATTTCCTTTGGCCCTATAGTCTTCAAAGGGATCTGAAATATCTGTTCTCAGATTCCACAGAAATAAGGCTAGCAAAGAGATCTACGAAACACAGATGTAACTCTGTGATATGAATTCACAGAACACTAAGCAGTTTCTCAGAAAGCTTCTTTCAAGATTTCATCTGAGGATATTTCCTTTTTCACCATAGCTCTCTAGGGGTTCCAAATATCACTTTGCCAATTCCACAAGAACTGTCTTAGCGAAAGGCTTCTTGAGGGGAAAGCTGTAACTCTGTGAGATGATTTCACAGAACACAAAGAAGTTTCTCAGAAATATTCTGTCTCTTTGTTATCGGAGGATATTTCCTTTGGCCCTATAGTCTTCAAAGGGATCCGAAATATCTGTTCTCAGATTCCACAGAAATAAGGCTAGCAAAGAGATCTACGAAACACAGATGTAACTCTGTGAGATGAATTCACAGAACACTAAGCAGTTTCTCAGAAAGCTTCTTTCCAGATTTCATCAGAGGATATTTCCTTTTTCTCCTTAGCCCTCTATAGGCTTCCAAATATCACTTTGCCAATTCCACAAGAACTGTCTTAGCGAAAGGCTTCTTGAGGAGAAAGCTGTAACTCTGTGAGATGATTTCACAGAACACAAAGAAGTTTCTCAGAAAGCTTCTTTCTCTTTGTTATCGGAGGATATTTCCTTTGGCC
The DNA here is from genome assembly GCF_049350105.2 of Macaca mulatta. NCBI lineage: Eukaryota > Metazoa > Chordata > Mammalia > Primates > Cercopithecidae > Macaca > Macaca mulatta. The sequence goes on along the minus strand of NC_133416.1, from coordinate 38,859,820 downwards.
CTATAGTCTTCAAAGGGATCCGAAATATCTGTTCTCAGATTCCACAGAAAGAAGGCTAGCAAAGAGATCTACGAAACACAGATGTAACTCTGTGATATGAATTCTCAGAACACTAAGCAGTTTCTCAGAAAGCTTCCTTCCAGATTTCATTGAGGATATTTCCTTTTTCACCATAGCCCTCTATGGGCTTCCAAATATCACTTTGCCAATTCCACAAGAACTGTCTTAGCGAAAGGACTCTTCAGGGGAAAGCTGTAACTCTGGAGATGATTTCACAGAACACAAAGAAGTTTCTCAGAAAGCTTCTTTCTCTTTATTATCGGAGGATATTTCCTTTGGCCCTATAGTCTTCAAAGGGATCCGAAATATCTCTTCTCAGATTCCACAGAAATAAGGCTAGCAAAGAGATCCACGAAATACAGATGTAACTCTGAGAGTGGAAGTCACACATCACAGAGCAGTTTCTCAGAAAGCTTCTTTCAAGATTTCATCTGAGGATATTTCCTTTTTCACCATAGCCCTCTATGGGCTTCCAAATATCACTTTGCCAATTCCACAAGAACTGTCTTAGCGAAAGGCTTCTTGAGGGGAAATCTGTAACTCTCTGAGATGATTTCACAGAACACAAAGAAGTTTCTCAGAAAGCTTCTTTCTCTTTGTTATCGGAGGATATTTCCTTTGGCCTATAGTCTTCAAAGGGATCCGAAATATCTGTTCTCAGATTCCACAGAAATAAGGCTAGCAAAGAGATCTAAGGAACACAGATGTAACTCTGTGAGAAGAATTCACAGAACACTAAGCAGTTTCTCAGAAAGCTTCTTTCCAGATTTCATCTGAGGATATTTCCTTTTTCACCATAGCCCTTTATGGGCTTCCAAATGTCACTTTTCCAATTCCACAAGAACTGTCTTAGCGAAAGGCTTCTTGAGGGGAAAGCTGTAACTCTGTGAGATGATTTCACAGAACACAAAGAAGTTTCTCAGAAAGCATCTTTCTCTTAGTTATCGGAGGATATTTAATTTGGCCCTATAGTCTTCAAAGGGATCCGAAATATCTGTTCTCAGATTCCACAGAAATAAGGCTAGCAAAGAGATACACGAAATACAGTTGTAACTCTGAGAGTGGAAGTCACACATTACAGAGCAGTTTCTCAGAAAGCTTCTTTCCAGATTTCATCTGAGGATATTTCCATTTTCACCATAGCCCTCTATGGGCTTCCAAATATCACTTTGCCAATTCCACAAGAACTGTCTTAGCGAAAGGCTTCTTGAGGGGAAAGCTGTAACTCTGTGAGATGATTTCACAGAACACAAAGAAGTTTCTCAGCAATATTCTGTCTCTTTGTTATCGGAGGATATTTCCTTTGGCCCTATAGTCTTCAAAGGGATCTGAAATATCTGTTCTCAGATTCCACAGAAATAAGGCTAGCAAAGAGATCTACGAAACACAGATGTAACTCTGTGAGATGAATTCACAGAACACTAAGCAGTTTCTCAGAAAGCTTCTTTCCAGATTTCTTCTGAGGATATTTCCTTTTTCACCATAGCCCTCTATGGGCTTCCAAATATCACTTTGCCAATTCTACAAGAACTGTCTTAGCGAAAGGCTTCTTGAGGGGAAAGCTGTAACTCTGTGAGATGATTTCACAGAACACAAAGAAGTTTCTCAGAAAGCTTCTTTCTCTTTGTTATCGGAGGTTATTTCCTTTGGCCCTATAGTCTTCAAAGGGATCCGAAATATCTGTTCTCAGATTCCACAGAAATAAGGCTAGCAAAGAGATCTACGAAACACAAATGTAACTCTGTGAGATGAATTCACAGAACACTAAGCAGTTTCTCAGAAAGCTTCTTTCCAGATTTCATCTGAGGATATTTCCTTTTTCACCTTAGCCCTCTATGGGCTTCCAAATATCACTTTGCCAATTCCACAAGAACTGTCTTAGCGAAAGGCTTCTTGATGGGAAAGCTGTAACTCTGTGAGATGATTTCACAGAACACAAAGAAGTTTCTCAGAAATATTCTGTCTCTTTGTTATCGGAGGATATTTCCTTTGGCCCTATAGTCTTCAAAGGGATCCGAAATATCTGTTCTCAGATTCCACAGAAATAAGGCTAGCAAAGAGATCTACGAAACACAGATGTAACTCTGTGAGATGAATTCACAGAACACTAAGCAGTTTCTCAGAAAGCTTCTTTCCAGATTTCATCTGAGGATATTTCCTTTTTCACCATAGCCCTCTATGGGCTTCCAAATATCACTTTGCCAATTCCACAAGAACTGTCTTAGCGAAAGGCTTCTTGAGGGGAAAGCTGTAACTCTGTGAGTTGATTTCACAGAACACAAAGAAGTTTCTCAGAAATATTCTGTCTCTTTGTTATCGGAGGATATTTCCTTTGGCCCTATAGTCTTCAAAGGGATCCGAAATATCTGTTCTCAGATTCCACAGAAATAAGGCTAGCAAAGAGATCTACGAAACACAGATGTAACTCTGTGAGATGAATTCACAGAACACTAAGCAGTTTCTCAGAAAGCTTCTTTCCAGATTTCATCTGAGGATATTTCCATTTTCACCATAGCCCTCTATGGGCTTCCAAATATCACTTTGCCAATTCCACAAGAACTGTCTTAGCGAAAGGCTTCTTGAGGGGAAAGCTGTAACTCTGTGAGATGATTTCACAGAACACAAAGAAGTTTCTCAGAAAGCTTCTTTCTCTTTGTTATCGGAGGATATTTCCTTTGGCCCTATATTCTTCAAAATGATCCGAAATATCTGTTCTCAGATTCCACAGAAAGAAGGCTAGCAAAGAGATCCACGAAATACTGATGTAAATCTGTGAGTGGAAGTCACACATCACAGAACAGTTTCTCAGAAAGCTTCTTTCCAGATTTCATCTGAGGATATTTCCTTTTTCACCATAGCCCTCTATGGGCTTCCAAATATCACTTTGCCAATTCCACAAGAACTGTCTTAGCGAAAGGCTTCTTGAGGGGAAAGCTGTAACTCTGTGATATGATTTCACAGAACACAAAGAAGTTTCTCAGAAAGCTTCTTTCTCTTTGTTATCGGAGGATATTTCCTTTGGCCCTATAGTCTTCAAAGGGATCCGAAATATCTGTTCTCAGATTCCACAGAAATAATGCTAGCAAAGAGATCTACGAAACACAGATGTAACTCTGTGAGATGAATTCAAAGAACACTAAGCAGTTTCTCAGAAAGCTTCTTTCCAGATTTCATCTGAGGATATTCCCTTTTTCACCATAGCCCTCTATGGGCTTCCAAATATCACTTTGCCAATTCCACAAGAACAGTCTTACCGAAAGGCTTCTTGAGAAGAAAGCTTTAACTCTGTGAGATGATTTCGGAGAACACAAAGAAGTTCCTCAGAAAGCTTCTTTCTCTTTGTTATCGGAGGATATTTCTTTGCCCTATAGTCTTCAAAGGGATCCGAAATATCTGTTCTCAGATGCCACAGAAATAAGGCTAGCAAAGAGATCCATGAAACACAGATGTAACTCTGTGAGATGAATTCACAGAACACTAAGCAGTTTCTCAGAAAGCTTCTTTCCAGATTTCATCTGAGGATATATCCTTTTTCACCATAGCCCTCTAAGGGCTTCGAAATATCACTTTGCCAATTCCACAAGAACTGTCTTAGCGAAAGGCTTCTTGAGGGGAGAGCTGTAACTCTGGAGATGATTTCACAGAACACAAAGAAGTTTCTCAGAAAGCATCTTTCACTTAGTTATCGGAGGATGTTTAATTTGGCCCTATAGTCTTCAAAGGGATCCGTAATATCTGTTCTCAGATTCCACAGAAATAAGGCTAGCAAAGAGATACACGAAATACAGATGTAACTCTGAGAGTGGAAGTCACACATCACAGAGCAGTTTCTCAGAAAGCTTCTTTCCAGATTTCATCTGAGGATATTTCCTTTTTCACCATAGCCCTCTATGGGCTTCCAAATATCACTTTGCCAATTCCACAAGAACTGTCTTAGCGAAAGGCTTCTTGAGGGGAAAGCTGTAACTCTGTGAGATGATTTCACAGAACACAAAGAAGTTTCTCAGAAAGCTTCTTTCTCTTTGTTATCGGAGGATATTTCCTTTGGCCCTATAGTCTTCAAAGGGATCCGAAATATCTGTTCTCAGATTCCACAGAAATAAGGCTAGCAAAGAGATCCACGAAATACAGATGTAACTCTGAGAGTGGAAGTCTCACATCACAGAGCAGTTTCTCAGAAAGCTTCTTTCAAGATTTCTTCTGAGGATATTTCCTTTTTCACCATAGCCCTCTATGGGCTTCCAAATATCACTTTGCCAATTCCACAAGAACTGTCTTAGCGAAAGGCTTCTTGAGGGGAAAGCTGTAACTCTGTGAGATGATTTCACAGAACACAAAGAAGTTTCTCAGAAAGCTTCTTTCTCTTTGTTATCGGAGGATACTTCCTTTGGCCTATAGTCTTCAAAGGGATCCGAAATATCTGTTCTAAGATTCCACAGAAATAAGGCTAGCAAAGAGATCTAAGAAACACAGATGTAACTCTGTGAGAAGAATTCACAGAACACTAAGCAGTTTCTCAGAAAGCTTCTTTCCAGATTTCATCAGAGGATATTTCCTTTTTCACCATAGCCCTCTATGGGCTTCCAACTGTCACTTTGCCAATTCCACAAGAACTGTCTTAGCGAAAGGCTTCTTGAGGGGAAAGCTGTAACTCTGTGAGATGATTTCACAGAACACAAAGAAGTTTCTCAGAAAGCTTCTTTCTCTTTGTTATCGGAGGATATTTCCTTTGGCCCTATAGTCTTCAAAGGGATCCGAAGTATCTGTTCTCAGATTCCACAGAAATAATGCTAGCAAAGAGATCTACGAAACACAGATGTAACACTGTGAGATGAATTCACAGAACACTAAGCAGTTTCTCAGAAAGCTTCTTTACAGATTTCATCTGAGTATATTCCCTTTTTCACCATAGCCCTCTATGGGCTTCCAAATATCACTTTGCCAATTCCACAAGAACTGTCTTAGCGAAAGGCTTCTTGAGGAGAAAGCTGTAACTCTGTGAGATGATTTCGGAGAACACAAAGAAGTTCCTCAGAAAGCTTCTTTCTCTTTGTTATCGGAGGATATTTCTTTGGCCCTATAGTCTTCAAAGGGATCCGAAATATCTGTTCTCAGATTCCACAGAAATAAGGCTAGCAAAGAGATCTACGAAACACAGATGTAACTCTGTGAGATGAATTCACAGAACACTAAGCAGTTTCTCAGACAGCTTCTTTCCAGATTTCATCTGAAGATATATCCTTTTTCACCATAGCCCTCTAAGGGCTTCGAAATATCACTTTGCCAATTCCACAAGAACTGTCTTAGCGAAAGGCTTCTTGAGGGGAGAGCTCTAACTCTGGAGATGATTTCACAGAACACAAAGAGGTTTCTCAGAATGCCTCTTTCTGTTAGTTATCGGGGGATATTTCCTTTGGCCCTATAGTCTTCAAAGGGATCCGAAATATCTGTTCTCAGATTCCACAGAAATAAGGCTAGCAAAGAGATCTACGAAACACAGATGTAACTCTGTGAGATGAATTCACAGAACACTAAGCAGTTTCTCAGAAAGCTTCTTTCCAGATTTCATCTGAGGATATTTCCATTTTCACCATAGCCCTCTAAGGGCTTCCAAATATCACTTTGCCAATTCCACAAGAACTGTCTTAGCGAAAGGCTTCTTGAGGAGAAAGCTGTAACTCTGTGAGATGATTTCACAGAACACAAAGAAGTTTCTCAGAAAGCTTCTTTCTCTTTGTTATCGGAGGATATTTCCTTTGGCCCTATAGTCTTCAAAATGATCCGAAATATCTGTTCTCAGATTCCACAGAAAGAAGGCTAGCAAAGAGATCCACGAAATACTGATGTAAATCTGTGAGTGGAAGTCACACATCACAGAACAGTTTCTCAGAAAGCTTCTTTCCAGATTTCATCTGAGGATATTTCCTTTTTCACCATAGCCCTCTATTGGCTTCCAAATATCACTATGCCAATTCCACAAGAACAATCTTAGCGAAAGGATTCTTCAGGGGAAAGCTGTATCTCTGGAGATGATTTCACCGAACACAAAGAAGTTTCTCAGAAAGCTTCCTTCTCTTTGTTAACGGAGGATATTTCCTTTGGCCCTATAGTCGTCAAAGGGATCCGAAATATCTGTTCTCGGATTCCACAGAAATAAGGCTAGCAAAGAGATCCACGAAATACAGATGTAACTCTGAGAGTGGAAGTCACACATCACAGAGCAGTTTCTCAGAAAGCTTCTTTCCAGATTTCATCTTAGGATATTTCCTTTTTCACCATAGACCTCTATGGGCTTCCAAATATCACTTTGCCAATTCCACAAGAACTGTCTTAGCGAAAGGCTTCTTGAGGGGAAAGCTGTAACTCTGTGAGATGATTTCACAGAACACAAAGAAGTTTCTCAGAAAGCTTCTTTCTCTTTGTTATCGGAGGATATTTCCTTTGGCCCTATAGTCTTCAAAGGGATCCGAAATATCTGTTCTCAGATTCCACAGAAAGAAGGCTAGCAAAGAGATCTACGAAACACAGATGTAACTCTGTGATATGAATTCACAGAACACTGAGCAGTTTCTCAGAAAGCTTCTTTCCAGATTTCATCTGAGGATATTTCCTTTTTCACCATAGCCCTCTATGGGCTTCCAAATATCACTTTGCCAATTCCACAAGAACTGTCTTAGCGAAAGGACTCTTCAGGGGAAAGCTGTAACTCTGGAGATGATTTCACAGAACACAAAGAAGTTTCTCAGAAAGCTTCTTTCTCTTTATTATCGGAGGATATTTCCTTTGGCCCTATAGTCTTCAAAGGGATCCGAAATATCTCTTCTCAGATTCCACAGAAATAAGGCTAGCAAAGAGATCCACGAAATACAGATGTAACTCTGAGAGTGGAAGTCACACATCACAGAGCAGTTTCTCAGAAAGCTTCTTTCAAGATTTCATCTGAGGATATTTCCTTTTTCACCATAGCCCTCTATGGGCTTCCAAATATCACTTTGCCAATTCCACAAGAACTGTCTTAGCGAAAGGATTCTTGAGGGGAAAGCTGTAACTCTGTGAGATGATTTCACAGAACACAAAGAAGTTTCTCAGAAAGCTTCTTTCTCTTTGTTATCGGAGGATATTTCCTTTGGCCTATAGTCTTCAAAGGGATCCGAAATATCTGTTCTCAGATTCCACAGAAATAAGGCTAGCAAAGAGATCTAAGAAACACAGATGTAACTCTGTGAGAAGAATTCACAGAACACTAAGCAGTTTCTCAGAAAGCTTCTTTCCAGATTTCATCTGAGGATATTTCCTTTTTCACCATAGCCCTCTATGGGCTTCCAAATGTCACTTTTCCAATTCCACAAGAACTGTCTTAGCGAAAGGCTTCTTGAGGGGAAAGCTGTAACTCTGTGATATGATTTCACAGAACACAAAGAAGTTTCTCAGAAAGCTTCTTTCTCTTTGTTATCGGAGGATATTTCTTTGGCCCTATAGTCTTCAAAGGGATCCGAAATATCTGTTCTCAGATTCCACAGAAATAAGGCTAGCAAAGAGATCTACGAAACACAGATGTAACTCTGTGAGATGAATTCACAGAACACTAAGCAGTTTCTCAGAAAGCTTCTTTCCAGATTTCATCTGAGGATATTTCCTTTTTCACCATAGCCCACTAAGGGCTTCGAAATATCACTTTGCCAATTCCACAAGAACTGTCTTAGCGAAATGCTTCTTGAGGGGAGAGCTGTAACTCTGGAGATGATTTCACAGAACACAAAGAAGTTTCTCAGAAAGCATCTTTCTCTTATTATCGGAGGGTATTTAATTTGGCCCTATAGTCTTCAAAGGGATCCGAAATATCTGTTCTCAGATTCCACAGAAATAAGGCTAGCAAAGAGATACACGAAATACAGATGTAACTCTGAGAGTGGAAGTCACACATCACAGAGCAGTTTCTCAGAAAGCTTCTTTCCAGATTTCATCTGAGGATATTTCCTTTTTCACCATAGCCCTCTATGGGCTTCCAAATATCACTTTGCCAATTCCACAAGAACTGTCTTAGCGAAAGGCTTCTTGAGGGGAAAGCTGTAACTCTGTGAGATGATTTCACAGAACACAAAGAAGTTTCTCAGAAATATTCTGTCTCTTTGTTATCGGAGGATATTTCCTTTGGCCCTATAGTCTTCAAAGGGATCCGAAATATCTGTTCTCAGATTCCACAGAAATAAGGCTAGCAAAGAGATCTACGAAACACAGATGTAACTCTGTGAGATGAATTCACAGAACACTAAGCAGTTTCTCAGAAAGCTTCTTTCCAGATTTCATCTGAGGATATTTCCTTTTTCACCATAGCCCTCTATGGGCTTCCAAATATCACTTTGCCAATTCTACAAGAACTGTCTTAGCGAAAGGCTTCTTGAGGGGAAAGCTGTAACTCTGTGAGATGATTTCACAGAACACAAAGAAGTTTCTCAGAAAGCTTCTTTCTCTTTGTTATCGGAGGTTATTTCCTTTGGCCCTATAGTCTTCAAAGGGATCCGAAATATCTGTTCTCAGATTCCACAGAAATAAGGCTAGCAAAGAGATCTACGAAACACAAATGTAACTCTGTGAGATGAATTCACAGAACACTAAGCAGTTTCTCAGAAAGCTTCTTTCCAGATTTCATCTGAGGATATTTCCTTTTTCACCTTAGCCCTCTATGTGCTTCCAAATATCACTTTGCCAATTCCACAAGAACTGTCTTAGCGAAAGGCTTCTTGAGGGGAAAGCTGTAACTCTGTGAGATGATTTCTCAGAACACAAAGAAGTTTCTCAGAAATATTCTGTCTCTTTGTTATCGGAGGATATTTCCTTTGGCCCTATAGTCTTCAAAGGGATCCGAAATATCTGTTCTCAGATTCCACAGAAATAAGGCTAGCAAAGAGATCTACGAAACACAGATGTAACTCTGTGAGATGAATTCACAGAACACTAAGCAGTTTCTCAGAAAGCTTCTTTCCAGATTTCATCTGAGGATATTTCATTTTTCACCATAGCCCTCTATGGGCTTCCAAATATCACTTTGCCAATTCCACAAGAACTGTCTTAGCGAAAGGCTTCTTGAGGGGAAAGCTGTAACTCTGTGAGATGATTTCACAAAACACAAAGAAGTTTCTCAGAAAGCTTCTTTCTCTTTGTTATCGGAGGATATTTTCTTTGGCCCTATAGTCTTCAAAATGATCCGAAATATCTGTTCTCAGATTCCACAGTAAGAAGGCTAGCAAAGAGATCCACGAAATACTGATGTAAATCTGTGAGTGGAAGTCACACATCACAGAACAGTTTCTCAGAAAGCTTCTTTCCAGATTTCATCTGAGGATATTTCCTTTTTCACCATAGCCCTCTATGGGCTTCCAAATATCACTTTGCCAATTCCACAACAACTGTCTTAGCGAAAGGCTTCTTGAGGGGAAAGCTGTAACTCTGTGATATGATTTCACAGAACACAAAGAAGTTTCTCATTAAGCTTCTTTCTCTTTGTTATCGGAGGATATTTCCTTTGGCCCTATAGTCTTCAAAGGGATCCGAAATATCTGTTCTCAGATTCCACAGAAATAATGCTAGCAAAGAGATCTACGAAACACAGATGTAACTCTGTGAGATGAATTCAAAGAACACTAAGCAGTTTCTCAGAAAGCTTCTTTCCAGATTTCATCTGAGGATATTCCCTTTTTCACCATAGCCCTCTATGGGCTTCCAAATATCACTTTGCCAATTCCACAAGAACCGTCTTAGCGAAAGGCTTCTTGAGGAGAAAGCTTTAACTCTGTGAGATGATTTCGGAGAACACAAAAAGTTCCTCAGAAAGCTTCTTTCTCTTTGTTATCGGAGGATATTTCTTTGCCCTATAGTTTTCAAAGGGATCCGAAATATCTGTTCTCAGATGCCACAGAAATAAGGCTAGCAAAGAGATCCACGAAACACAGATGTAACTCTGTGAGATGAATTCACAGAACACTAAGCAGTTTCTCAGAAAGCTTCTTTCCAGATTTCATCTGAGGATATTTCCATTTTCACCATAGCCCTCTAAGGGCTTCCAAATATCACTTTGCCAATTCCACAAGAACTGTCTTAGCGAAAGGCTTCTTGAGGAGAAAGCTGTAACTCTGTGAGATGATTTCACAGAACACAAAGAAGTTTCTCAGAAAGCTTCTTTCTCTTTGTTATCGGAGGATATATCCTTTGGCCCTATAGTCTTCAAAATGATCCGAAATATCTGTTCTCAGATTCCACAGAAAGAAGGCTAGCAAAGAGATCCACGAAATACTGATGTAAATCTGTGAGTGGAAGTCACACATCACAGAACAGTTTCTCAGAAAGCTTCTTTCCAGATTTCATCTGAGGATATTTCCTTTTTCACCATAGCCCTCTATTGGCTTCCAAATATCACTATGCCAATTCCACAAGAACAATCTTAGCGAAAGGATTCTTCAGGGGAAAGCTGTAACTCTGGAGATGATTTCACAGAACACAAAGAAGTTTCTCAGAAAGCTTCTTTCTCTTTGTTAACGGAGGATATTTCCTTTGGCCCTATAGTCGTCAAAGGGATCCGAAATATCTGTTCTCGGATTCCACAGAAATAAGGCTAGCAAAGAGATCCACGAAATACAGATGTAACTCTGAGAGTGGAAGTCACACATCACAGAGCAGTTTCTCAGAAAGCTGATTTCCAGATTTCCTCTGAGGATATTTCCTTTTTCAACATAGCCCTCTACGGGCTTCCAAATATCACTTTGCCAATTCCACAAGAACTGTCTTAGCGAAGGGCTTCTTGAGGGGAAAGCTGTAACTCTGTGAGATGATTTCAGAGAACACAAAGAAGTTTCTCAGAAAGCTTCTTTCTCTTTGTTATCGGAGGATATTTCCTTTGGCCCTATAGTCTTCAAAGGGATCCGAAATATCTGTTCTCAGATTCCACAGAAATAAGGCTAGCAAAGAGATCTGCGAAACAAAAATGTAACTCTGTGAGATGAATTCACAGAACACTAAGCAGTTTCTCAGAAAGCTTCTTTCCAGATTTCATCTGAGGATATTTCCTTTTTCACCATAGCCCTCTATGGGCTTCCAAATATCACTTTGCCAATTCCACAAGAACTGTCTTAGCGAAAGGCTTCTTGAGGGGAAAGCTGTAACTCTGTGAGATGATTTCACAGAACACAAAGAAGTTTCTCAGAAAGCTTCTTCTCTTTGTTATCGGAGGATATTTCCTTTGGCCCTAAAGTCTTCAAAATGATCCGAAATATCTGTTCTCAGATTCCACAGAAAGAAGGCTAGCAAAGAGATCCACGAAATACTGATGTAAATCTGTGAGTGGAAGTCACACATCACAGAACAGTTTCTCAGAAAGCTTCTTTCCAGATTTCATCTGAGGATATTTCCTTTTTCACCATAGCCCTCTATGGGCTTCCAAATATCACTTTGCCAATTCCACAAGAACTGTCTTAGCGAAAGGCTTCTTGAGGAGAAAGCTGTAACTCTGTGAGATGATTTCACAGAACACAAAGAAGTTTCTCAGAAAGCTTCTTTCTCTTTGTTATCGGAGGATATTTCCTTTGGCCCTATAGTCTTCAAAGGGATCTGAAATATCTGTTCTCAGATTCCACAGAAATAAGGCTAGCAAAGAGATCTACGAAACACAGATGTAACTCTGTGATATGAATTCACAGAACACTAAGCAGTTTCTCAGAAAGCTTCTTTCCAGATTTCATCTGAGGATATGTCCTTTTTCACCATAGCCCTCTAGGGGTTCCAAATATCACTTTGCCAATTCCACAAGAACTGTCTTAGCGAAAGGCTTCTTGAGGGGAAAGCTGTAACTCTGTGAGATGATTTCACAGAACACAAAGAAGTTTCTCAGAAATATTCTGTCTCTTTGTTATCGGAGGATATTTCCTTTGGCCCTATAGTCTTCAAAGGGATCCGAAATATCTGTTCTCAGATTCCACAGAAATAAGGCTAGCAAAGAGATCTACGAAACACAGATGTAACTCTGTGAGATGAATTCACAGAACACTAAGCAGTTTCTCAGAAAGCTTCTTTCCAGATTTCATCAGAGGATATTTCCTTTTTCTCCATTGCCCTCTATAGGCTTCCAAATATCACTTTGCCAATTCCACAAGAACTGTCTTAGCGAAAGGCTTCTTGAGGAGAAAGCTGTAACTCTGTGATATGATTTCACAGAACACAAAGAAGTTTCTCAGAAAGCTTCTTTCTCTTTGTTATCGGAGGATATTTCTTTGGCCCTATAGTCTTCAAAGGGATCCGAAATATCTGTTCTCAGATTCCACAGAAATAAGGCTAGCAAAGAGATCTACGAAACACAGATATAACTCTGTGAGATGAATTCACAGAACACTAAGCAGTTTCTCAGAAAGCTTCTTTCCAGATTTCATCTGAGGATATTTCCTTTTTCACCATAGCCCACTAAGGGCTTCGAAATATCACTTTGCCAATTCCACAAGAACTGTCTTAGCGAAAGGCTTCTTGAGGGGAGAGCTGTAACTCTGGAGATGATTTCACAGAACACAAAGAAGTTTCTCAGAAAGCATCTTTCTCTTATTATCGGAGGATATTTAATATGGCCCTATAGTCTTCAAAGGGATCCGAAATATCTGTTCTCAGATTCCACAGAAATAAGGCTAGCAAAGAGATACACGAAATACAGATGTAACTCTGAGAGTGGAAGTCACACATCACAGAGCAGTTTCTCAGAAAGCTTCTTTCCAGATTTCATCTGAGGATATTTCCTTTTTCACCATAGCCCTCTATAGGCTTCCAAATATCACTTTGCCAATTCCACAAGAACTGTCTTAGCGAAAGGCTTCTTGAGGGGAAAGCTGTAACTCTGTGAGATGATTTCACAGAACACAAAGAAGTTTCTCAGAAATATTCTGTCTCTTTGTTATCGGAGGATATTTCCTTTGGCCCTATAGTCCTCAAAGGGATCCGAAATATCTGTTCTCAGATTCCACAGAAATAAGGCTAGCAAAGAGATCTACGAAACACAGATGTAACTCTGTGAGATGAATTCACAGAACACTAAGCAGTTTCTCAGAAAGCTTCTTTCAAGATTTCATCTGAGGATATTTCCTTTTTCACCATAGCCCTCTATGGGCTTCCAAATATCACTTTGCCAATTCTACAAGAACTGTCTTAGCGAAAGGCTTCTTGAGGGGAAAGCTGTAACTCTGTGAGATGATTTCACAGAACACAAAGAAGTTTCTCAGAAAGCTTCTTTCTCTTTGTTATCGGAGGTTATTTCCTTTGGCCTATAGTCTTCAAAGGAATCCGAAATATCTGTTCTCAGATTCCACAGAAATAAGGCTAGCAAAGAGATCTACGAAACACAAATGTAACTCTGTGAGATGAATTCACAGAACACTAAGCAGTTTCTCAGAAAGCTTCTTTCCAGATTTCATCTGAGGATATTTCCTTTTTCACCTTAGCCCTCTATGGGCTTCCAAATATCACTTTGCCAATTCCACAAGAACTGTCTTAGCGAAAGGCTTCTTGAGGGGAAAGCTGGAACTCTGTGAGATGATTTCACAGAACACAAAGAAGTTTCTCAGAAATATTCTGTCTCTTTGTTATCGGAGGATATTTCCTTTGGCCCTATAGTCTTCAAAGGGATCCGAAATATCTGTTCTCAGAATCCACAGAAATAAGGCTAGCAAAGAGATCTACGAAACACAGATGTAACTCTGTGAGATGAATTCACAGAACACTAAGCAGTTTCTCAGAAAGCTTCTTTCCAGATTTCATCTGAGGATATTTCCTTTTTCACCATAGCCCTCTATGGGCTTCCAAATATCACTTTGCCAATTACACAAGAACTGTCTTAGCGAAAGGCTTCTTGAGGGGAAAGCTGTAACTCTGTGAGATGATTTCACAGAACACAAAGAAGTTTCTCAGAAAGCTTCTTTCTCTTTGTTATCGGAGGATATTTCCTTTGGCCCTATAGTCTTCAAAATGATCCGAAATATCTGTTCTCAGATTCCACAGTAAGAAGGCTAGCAAAGAGATCCACGAAATACTGATGTAAATCTGTGAGTGGAAGTCACACATCACAGAACAGTTTCTCAGAAAGCTTCTTTCCAGATTTCATCTGAGGATATTTCCTTTTTCACCATAGCCCTCTATGGGCTTCCAAATATCACTTTGCCAATTCCACAAGAACTGTCTTAGCGAAAGGCTTCTTGAGGGGAAAGCTGTAACTCTGTGATATGATTTCACAGAACACAAAGAAGTTTCTCAGAAAGCTTCTTTCTCTTTGTTATCGGAGGATATTTCCTTTGGCCCTATAGTCTTCAAAGGGATCCGAAATATCTGTTCTCAGATTCCACAGAAATAATACTAGCAAAGAGATCTACGAAACACAGATGTAACTCTGTGAGATGAATTCAAAGAACACTAAGCAGTTTCTCAGAAAGCTTCTTTCCAGATTTCATCTGAGGATATTCCCTTTTTCACCATAGCCCTCTATGGGCTTCCAAATATCACTTTGCCAATTCCACAAGAACCGTCTTAGCGAAAGGCTTCTTGAGGAGAAAGCTTTAACTCTGTGAGATGATTTCACAGAACACAAAGAAGTTCCTCAGAAAGCTTCTTTCTCTTTGTTATCGGAGGATATATCCTTTGGCCCTATAGTCTTCAAAATGATCCGAAATATCTGTTCTCAGATTCCACAGAAAGAAGGCTAGCAAAGAGATCCACGAAATACTGATGTAAATCTGTGAGTGGAAGTCACACATCACAGAACAGTTTCTCAGAAAGCTTCTTTCCAGATTTCATCTGAGGATATTTCCTTTTTCACCATAGCCCTCTATTGGCTTCCAAATATCACTATGCCAATTCCACAAGAACAATCTTAGCGAAAGGATTCTTCAGGGGAAAGCTGTAACTCTGGAGATGATTTCACAGAACACAAAGAAGTTTCTCAGAAAGCTTCTTTCTCTTTGTTAACGGAGGATATTTCCTTTGGCCCTATAGTCGTCAAAGGGATCCGAAATATCTGTTCTCGGATTCCACAGAAATAAGGCTAGCAAAGAGATCCACGAAATACAGATGTAACTCTGAGAGTGGAAGTCACACATCACAGAGCAGTTTCTCAGAAAGCTGATTTCCAGATTTCCTCTGAGGATATTTCCTTTTTCAACATAGCCCTCTACGGGCTTCCAAATATCACTTTGCCAATTCCACAAGAACTGTCTTAGCGAAGGGCTTCTTGAGGGGAAAGCTGTAACTCTGTGAGATGTTTTCAGAGAACACAAAGAAGTTTCTCAGAAAGCTTCTTTCTCTTTGTTATCGGAGGATATTTCCTTTGGCCCTATAGTCTTCAAAGGGATCCGAAATATCTGTTCTCAGATTCCACAGAAATAAGGCTAGCAAAGAGATCTGCGAAACAAAAATGTAACTCTGTGAGATGAATTCACAGAACGCTAAGCAGTTTCTCAGAAAGCTTCTTTCCAGATTTCATCTGAGGATATTTCCTTTTTCACCATAGCCCTCTATGGGCTTCCAAATATCACTTTGCCAATTCCACAAGAACTGTCTTAGCGAAAGGCTTCTTGAGGGGAAAGCTGTAACTCTGTGAGATGATTTCACAGAACACAAAGAAGTTTCTCAGAAAGCTTCTTCTCTTTGTTATCGGAGGATATTTCCTTTGGCCCTAAAGTCTTCAAAATGATCCGAAATATCTGTTCTCAGATTCCACAGAAAGAAGGCTAGCAAAGAGATCCACGAAATACTGATGTAAATCTGTGAGTGGAAGTCACACATCACAGAACAGTTTCTCAGAAAGCTTCTTTCCAGATTTCATCTGAGGATATTTCCTTTTTCACCATAGCCCTCTATGGGCTTCCAAATATCACTTTGCCAATTCCACAAGAACTGTCTTAGCGAAAGGCTTCTTGAGGAGAAAGCTGTAACTCTGTGAGATGATTTCACAGAACACAAAGAAGTTTCTCAGAAAGCTTCTTTCTCTTTGTTATCGGAGGATATTTCCTTTGGCCCTATAGTCTTCAAAGGGATCTGAAATATCTGTTCTCAGATTCCACAGAAATAAGGCTAGCAAAGAGATCTACGAAACACAGATGTAACTCTGTGATATGAATTCACAGAACACTAAGCAGTTTCTCAGAAAGCTTCTTTCCAGATTTCATCTGAGGATATGTCCTTTTTCACCATAGCCCTCTAGGGGTTCCAAATATCACTTTGCCAATTCCACAAGAACTGTCTTAGCGAAAGGCTTCTTGAGGAGAAAGCTGTAACTCTGTGAGATGATTTCACAGAACACAAAGAAGTTTCTCAGAAATATTCTGTCTCTTTGTTATCGGAGGATATTTCCTTTGGCCCTATAGTCTTCAAAGGGATCCGAAATATCTGTTCTCAGATTCCACAGAAATAAGGCCAGCAAAGAGATCTACGAAACACAGATGTAACTCTGTGAGATGAATTCACAGAACACTAAGCAGTTTCTCAGAAAGCTTCTTTCCAGATTTCATCAGAGGATATTTCCTTTTTCTCCATAGCCCTCTATAGGCTTCCAAATATCACTTTGCCAATTCCACAAGAACTGTCTTAGCGAAAGGCTTCTTGAGGAGAAAGCTGTAACTCTGTGAGATGATTTCACAGAACACAAAGAAGTTTCTCAGAAAGCTTCTTTCTCTTTGTTATCGGAGGATATTTCCTTTGGCCCTATAGTCTTCAAAGGGATCCGAAATATCTGTTCTCAGATTCCACAGAAAGAAGGCTAGCAAAGAGATCTACGAAACACAGATGTAACTCTGTGATATGAATTCACAGAACACTAAGCAGTTTCTCAGAAAGCTTCTTTCCAGATTTCATCTGAGGATATTTCCTTTTTCACCATAGCCCTCTTTGGTCTTCCAAATATCACTTTGCCAATTCCACAAGTACTGTCTTAGAGAAAGGACTCTTCAGGGGAAAGCTGTAACTCTGGAGATGATTTCACAGAACACAAAGAAGTTTCTCAGAAAGCTTCTTTCTCTTTATTATCGGAGGATATTTCCTTTGGCCCTATAGTCTTCAAAGGATTCCGAAATATCTGTTCTCAGATTCCACAGAAATAAGGCTAGCAAAGAGATCCACGAAATACAGATGTAACTCTGAGAGTGGAAGTCACACATCACAGAGCAGTTTCTCAGAAAGCTTCTTTCAAGATTTCATCTGAGGATATTTCCTTTTTCACCATAGCCCTCTATGGGCTTCCAAATATCACTTTGCCAATTCCACAAGAACTGTCTTAGCGAAAGGCTTCTTGAGGGGAAAGCTGTAACTCTGTGAGATGATTTCACAGAACACAAAGAAGTTTCTCAGAAAGCTTCTTTCTCTTTGTTATCGGAGGATATTTCCTTTGGCCTATAGTCTTCAAAGGGATCCGAAATATCTGTTCTCAGATTCCACAGAAATAAGGCTAGCAAAGAGATCTAAGAAACACAGATGTAACTCTGTGAGAAGAATTCACAGAACACTAAGCAGTTTCTCAGAAAGCTTCTTTCCAGATTTCATCTGAGGATATTTCCTTTTTCACCATAGCCCTCTATGAGCTTCCAAATGTCACTTTTCCAATTCCACAAGAACTGTCTTAGCGAAAGGCTTCTTGAGGGGAAAGCTGTAACTCTGTGATATGATTTCACAGAACACAAAAAAGTTTCTCAGAAAGCTTCTTTCTCTTTGTTATCGGAGGATATTTCCTTTATCCCTATAGTCTTCAAAGGGATCCGAAGTATCTGTTCTCAGATTCCACAGACATAATGCTAGCAAAGAGATCTACGAAACACAGATGTAACTCTGTGAGATGAATTCACAGAACACTAAGCAGTTTCTCAGAAAGCTTCTTTACAGATTTCATCTGAGGATATTCCCTTTTTCACCATAGCCCTCTATGGGCTTCCAAATATCACTTTTCCAATTCCACAAGAACTGTCTTAGCGAAAGGCTTCTTGAGGAGAAAGCTGTAACTCTGTGAGATGATTTCGGAGAACACAAAGAAGTTCCTCAGAAAGCTTCTCTCTCTTTGTTATCGGAGGATATTTCTTTGGCCCTATAGTCTTCAAAGGGATCCGAAATATCTGTTCTCAGATTCCACAGAAATAAGGCTAGCAAAGAGATCTACGAAACACAGATGTATCTCTGTGAGATGAATTCACAGAACACTAAGCAGTTTCTCAGAAAGCTTCTTTCCAGATTTCATCTGAGGATATTTCCTTTTTCACCGTAGCCCTCTAGGGGCTTCCAAATATCACTTTGCCAATTCCACAAGAACTGTCTTAGCGAAAGGCTTCTTGAGGGGAAAGCTGTAACTCTGTGAGATGATTTCACAGAACACAAAGAAGTTTCTCAGAAATATTCTGTCTCTTTGTTATCGGAGGATATTTCCTTTGGCCCTATAGTCTTCAAAGGGATCCGAAATATCTGTTCTCAGATTCCACAGAAATAAGGCTAGCAAAGAGATCTACGAAACACAGATGTAACTCTGTGAGATGAATTCACAGAACACTAAGCAGTTTCTCAGAAAGCTTCTTTCCAGATTTCATCTGAGGATATTTCCTTTTTCACCATAGCCCTCTATGGGCTTCCAAATATCACTTTGCCAATTACACAAGAACTGTCTTAGCGAAAGGCTTCTTGAGGGGAAAGCTGTAACTCTGTGAGATGATTTCACAGAACACAAAGAAGTTTCTCAGAAAGCTTCTTTCTCTTTGTTATCGGAGGATATTTCCTTTGGCCCTATAGTCTTCAAAATGATCCGAAATATCTGTTCTCAGATTCCACAGAAAGAAGGCTAGCAAAGAGATCCACGAAATACTGATGTAAATCTGTGAGTGGAAGTCACACATCACAGAACAGTTTCTCAGAAAGCTTCTTTCCAGATTTCATCTGAGGATATTTCCTTTTTCACCATAGCCCTCTATGGGCTTCCAAATATCACTTTGCCAATTCCACAAGAACTGTCTTAGCGAAAGGCTTCTTGAGGGGAAAGCTGTAACTCTGTGAGATGATTTCACAGAACACAAAGAAGTTTCTCAGAAAGCTTCTTTCTCTTTGTTATCGGAGGATATTTCCTTTGGCCCTATAGTCTTCAAAGGGATCCGAAATATCTGTTCTCAGATTCCACAGAAATAAGGCTAGCAAAGAGATCCACGAAATACAGATGTAACTCTGAGAGTGGAAGTCACACATCACAGAGCAGTTTCTCAGAAAGTTTCTTTCAAGATTTCATCTGAGGATATTTCCTTTTTCACCATAGCCCTCTATGGGCTTCCAAATATCACTTTGCCAATTCCACAAGAACTGTCTTAGCGAAAGGCTTCTTGAGGGGAAAGCTGTAACTCTGTGAGATGATTTCACAGAACACAAAGAAGTTTCTCAGAAAGCTTCTTTCTCTTTGTTATCGGAGGATACTTCCTTTGGCCTATTGTCTTCAAAGGGATCCGAAATATCTGTTCTAAGATTCCACAGAAATAAGGCTAGCAAAGAGATCTAAGAAACACAGATGTAACTCTGTGAGAAGAATTCACAGAACACTAAGCAGTTTCTCAGAAAGCTTCTTTCCAGATTTCATCTGAGGATATTTCCTTTTTCACCATAGCCCTCTAGGGGCTTCCAAATATCACTTTTCCAATTCCACAAGAACTGTCTTAGCGAAAGGCTTCTTGAGGGGAAAGCTGTAACTCTGTGATATGATTTCACAGAACACAAAGAAGTTTCTCAGAAAGCTTCTTTCTCTTTGTTATCGGAGGATATTTCCTTTGGCCCTATAGTCTTCAAAGGGATCCGAAGTATCTGTTCTCAGATTCCACAGAAATAATGCTAGCAAAGAGATCTACGAAACACAGATGTAACACTGTGAGATGAATTCACAGAACACTAAGCAGTTTCTCAGAAAGCTTCTTTCCAGATTTCATCAGAGGATATTCCCTTTTTCACCATAGCCCTCTATGGGCTTCCAAATATCACTTTGCCAATTCCACAAGAACTGTCTTAGCGAAAGGCTTCTTGAGGAGAAAGCTGTAACTCTGTGAGATGATTTCGGAGAACACAAAGAAGTTCCTCAGAAAGCTTCTTTCTCTATGTTATCGGAGGATATTTCTTTGGCCCTATAGTCTTCAAAGGGATCCGAAATATCTGTTCTCAGATTCCACAGAAATAAGGTTAGCAAAGAGATCTACGAAACACAGATGTAACTCTGTGAGATGAATTCACAGAACACTAAGCAGTTTCTCAGACAGCTTCTTTCCAGATTTCATCTGAAGATATATCTTTTTTCACCATAGCCCTCTAAGGGCTTCGAAATATCACTTTGCCAATTCCACAAGAACTGTCTTAGCGAAAGGCTTCTTGAGGGGAGAGCTGTAACTCTGGAGATGATTTCACAGAACACAAAGAGGTGTCTCAGAATGCCTCTTTCTCTTAGTTATCGGGGGATATTTCCTTTGGCCCTATAGTCTTCAAAGGGATCCGAAATATCTGTTCTCAGATTCCACAGAAATAAGGCTAGCAAAGAGATCTACGAAACACAGATGTAACTCTGTGAGATGAATTCACAGAACACTAAGCAGTTTCTCAGAAAGCTTCTTTCCAGATTTCATCTGAGGATATTTCCATTTTCACCATAGCCCTCTAAGGGCTTCCAAATATCACTTTGCCAATTCCACAAGAACTGTCTTAGCGAAAGGCTTCTTGAGGAGAAAGCTGTAACTCTGTGAGATGATTTCACAGAACACAAAGAAGTTTCTCAGAAAGCTTCTTTCTCTTTGTTATCGGAGGATATTTCCTTTGGCCCTATAGTCTTCAAAATGATCCGAAATATCTGTTCTCAGATTCCACAGAAAGAAGGCTAGCAAAGAGATCCACGAAATACTGATGTAAATCTGTGAGTGGAAGTCACACATCACAGAACAGTTTCTCAGAAAGCTTCTTTCCAGATTTCATCTGAGGATATTTCCTTTTTCACCATAGCCCTCTATTGGCTTCCAAATATCACTATGCCAATTCCACAAGAACAATCTTAGCGAAAGGATTCTTCAGGGGAAAGCTGTAACTCTGGAGATGATTTCACAGAACACAAAGAAGTTTCTCAGAAGGCTTCTTTCTCTTTGTTAACGGAGGATATTTCCTTTGGCCCTATAGTCGTCAAAGGGATCCGAAATATCTGTTCTCGGATTCCACAGAAATAAGGCTAGCAAAGAGATCCACGAAATACAGATGTAACTCTGAGAGTGGAAGTCACACATCACAGAGCAGTTTCTCAGAAAGCTTCTTTCCAGATTTCATCTGAGGATATTTCCTTTTTCACCATAGCCCTCTATGGGCTTCCAAATATCACTTTGCCAATTCCACAATAACTGTCTTAGCGAAAGGCTTCTTGAGGGGAAAGCTGTAACTCTGTGAGATGATTTCACAGAACACAAAGAAGTTTCTCAGAAAGCTTCTTTCTCTTTTTTATCGGAGGATATTTCCTTTGGCCCTATAGTCTTCAAAGGGATCCGAAATATCTGTTCTCAGATTAAACAGAAAGAAGGCTAGCAAAGAGATCTACGAAACACAGATGTAACTCTGTGATATGAATTCACAGAACACTGAGCAGTTTCTCAGAAAGCTTCTTTCCAGATTTCATCTGAGGATATTTCCTTTTTCACCATAGCCCTCTATGGACTTCCAAATATCACTTTGCCAATTCCACAAGAACTGTCTTAGCGAAAGGACTCTTCAGGGGAAAGCTGTAACTCTGGAGATGATTTCACAGAACACAAAGAAGTTTCTCAGAAAGCTTCTTTCTCTTTATTATCGGAGGATATTTCCTTTGGCCCTATAGTCTTCAAAGGGATCCGAAATATCTCTTCTCAGATTCCACAGAAATAAGGCTAGCAAAGAGATCCACGAAATACAGATGTAACTCTGAGAGTGGAAGTCACACATCACAGAGCAGTTTCTCAGAAAGCTTCTTTCAAGATTTCATCTGAGGATATTTCCTTTTTCACCATAGCCCTCTATGGGCTTCCAAATATCACTTTGCCAATTCCACAAGAACTGTCTTAGCGAAAGGATTCTTGAGGGGAAAGCTGTAACTCGGTGAGATGATTTCACAGAACACAAAGAAGTTTCTCAGAAAGCTTCTTTCTCTTTGTTATCGGAGGATATTTCCTTTGGCCTATAGTCTTCAAACTGATCCGAAATATCTGTTCTCAGATTCCACAGAAATAAGGCTAGCAAAGAGATCTAAGAAACACAAATGTAACTCTGTGAGAAGAATTCACAGAACACTAAGCAGTTTCTCAGAAAGCTTCTTTCCAGATTTCATCTGAGGATATTTCCTTTTTCACCCTAGCCCTCTATGGGCTTCCAAATGTCACTTTTCCAATTCCACAAGAACTGTCTTAGCGAATGGCTTCTTGAGGGGAAAGCTGTAACTCTGTGATATGATTTCACAGAACACAAAGAAGTTTCTCAGAAAGCTTCTTTCTCTTTGTTATCGGAGGATATTTCCTTTATCCTTATAGTCTTCAAAGGGATCCGAAGTATCTGTTCTCAGATTCCACAGAAATAATGCTAGCAAAGAGATCTACGAAACACAGATGTAACTCTGTGAGATGAATTCACAGAACACTAAGCAGTTTCTCAGAAAGCTTCTTTCCAGATTTCATGTGAGGATATTTCCTTTTTCACCATAGCCCTCTATGGGCTTCCAAATATCACTTTGCCAATTCCACAAGAACTGTCTTAGCGAAAGGCTTCTTGAGGAGAAAGCTGTAACTCTGTGAGATGATTTCGGAGAACACAAAGAAGTTCCTCAGAAAGCTTCTTTCTCTTTGTTATCGGAGGATATTTCTTTGGCCCTATAGTCTTCAAAGGGATCCGAAATATCTGTTCTCAGATTCCACAGAAATAAGGCTAGCAAAGAGATCTAAGAAACACAGATGTAACTCTGTGAGATGAATTCACAGAACACTAAGCAGTTTCTCAGAAAGCTTCTTTCCAGATTTCATCTGAGGATATTTCCTTTTTCACCATAGCCCTCTATGGGCTTCCAAATATCACTTTGTCAATTCCACAAGAACTGTCTTAGCGAAAGGCTTCTTGAGGGGAAAGCTGTAACTCTGTGAGATGATTTCACAGAACACAAAGAAGTTTCTCAGAAAGATTCTTTCTCTTTGTTATCGGAGTATATTTCCTTTGGCCCTATAGTCTTCAAAGGGATCCGAAATATCTGTTCTCAGATTCCAGAGAAATAAGGTTCGGAAAGAGATCTACGAAACACAGATGTCACTCTGTGAGATGAATTCACAGAACACTAAGCAGTTTCTCAGAAAGCTTCTTTCCAGATTTCATCTGAGGATATTTCCTTTTTCACCATAGCCCTCTATGGGCTTCCAAATATCACTTTGCCAATTCCCCAAGAACTGTCTTATCAAAAGGCTTCTTGAGGGGAAAGCTGTAACTCTGTGAGATGATTTCACAGAACACAAAGAAGTTTCTCAGAAAGCTTCTTTCTCTTTGTTATCGGAGGATATTTTCTTTGGCCCAATAGTCTTCAAAGGGATCCGAAATATCTGTTCTCAGATTCCACAGAAATAAGGCTAGCAAAGAGATCCACGAAATACTGATGTAACTCTGTGAGTGGAAGTCACACATCACAGAGCAGTTTCTCAGAAAGCTGCTTTCCAGCTTTCATCTGAGGATATTTCCTTTTTCACCATAGCCCTCTATGGGCTTCCAAATATCACTTTGCCAATTCCACAAGAACTGTCTTAGCGAAAGGCTTCTTGAGGGGAAAGCTGTAACTCTGTGAGATGATTTCACAGAACACAAAGAAGTTTCTCAGAAAGCTTCTTTCTCTTTGTTATCGGAGGATATTTCCTTTGGCCCTATAGTCTTCAAAGGGATCCGAAATATCTGTTCTCAGATTCCACAGAAATAAGGCTAGCAAAGAGATCTACGAAACACAGATGTAAGTCTTTGAGATGAATTCACAGAACACTAAGCAGTTTCTCAGAAAGCTTCTTTCCAGATTTCATCAGAGGATATTTCCTTTTTCAACATAGCCCTCTATGGGCTTCCAAATATCACTTTGCCAATACACAAGTACTGTCTTAGCGAAAGGATTCTTCAGGGGAAAGCTGTAACTCTGGAGATGATTTCACAGAACACAAAGAAGTTTCTCAGAAAGCTTCTTTCTCCTTGTTAACGGAGGATATTTCCTTTGGCCCTAGAGTCTTCAAAGGGATCCGAAGTATCTGTTCTCAGATTCCACAGAAATAAGGCTAGCAAAGAGATGCACGAAATACTGATGTAACTCTGTGAGTGGAAGTCACACATCACAGAGCAGTTTCTCAGAAATCTGCTTTCCAGGTTTCATCTGAGGATATTTCCTTTTTCACCATAGCCCTCTATGGGCTTCCAAATATCACTTTGCCAATTCCACAAGAACTGTCTTAGCGAAAGGCTTCTTGAGGGGAAAGCTGTAACGCTGTGAGATGATTTCACAGAACACAAAGAAGTTTCTCAGAAAGCTTCTTTCTCTTTGTTATCAGAGGATATTTCCTTTGGCCCTATAGTCTTCAAAGGGATCCGAAATATCTGTTCTCAGATTCCACAGAAATAAGGCTAGCAAAGAGATCTACGAAACACAGATGTAAGTCTTTGAGATGAATTCACAGAACACTAAGCAGTTTCTCAGAAAGCTTCTTTCCAGATTTCATCCGAGGATATTTCCTTTTTCACCATAGCCCTCTATGGGCTTCCAAATATCACTTTGCGAATTCCACAAGAACTGTCTTAGCGAAAGGCTTCTGAGGGGAAAGCTGTAACTCTGTGAGATGATTTCACAGAACACAAAGAAGTTTCTCAGAAAGCTTCTTTCTCTTTGTTATCGGAGGATATTTCCTTTGGCCCTAAAGTTTTCAAAGGGATCCGAAATATCTGTTCTCAGATTCCACAAAAATAAGGCTAGCAAAGAGATCTACGAAACACAGATGTAACTCTGTGAGATGAATTCACAGAACAGTAAGCAATTTCTCAGAAAGCTTCTTTCCAGATTTCATCTGAGGATATTTCCTTTTTCACCATAGCCCTCTATGGGCTTCCAAATATCACTTTGCCAATTCCACAAGAACTGTCTTAGCGAAAGGCTTCTTGAGGGGAAAGGTGTAACTCTGGAGATGATTTCACAGAACACAAAGAAGTTTCTCAGAAAGCTTCTTTCTCTTTGTTATCGGAGGATATTTCCTTTTGCCTTATAGTCTTCAAAGGGATCCGAAATATCTGTTCTCAGATTCCACAGAAATAAGGCTAGCAAAGAGATCCACGAAATACAGATGTAACTCTGAGAGTGGAAGTCACATATCACAGAGCAGTTTCTCAGAAAGTTTCTTTCCAGATTTCATCTGAGGATATTTCGTTTTTCACCAAAGCCCTCTATGGGCTTCCAAATATCACTTTGCCAATTCCACAAGAACTGTCTTAGCGAAAGGCTTCTTGAGGGGAAAGCTGTAACTTTGTTAGATGATTTCACAGAACACAAAGGAGTTTCTCAGAAAGCTTCTTTCTCTTTGTTATCGGAGGATATTTCCTTTGGCCCTATAGTCTTCAAAGGGATCCGAAATATCTGTTCTCAGATTCCACAGAAATAAGGCTAGCAAAGAGATCTACGAAACACAGATGTAACTCTGTGAGATGAATTCACAGAACACTAAGCAGTTTCACAGAAAGCTTCTTTCCAGATTTTATCTGAGGATATTTCCTTTTTCACCATAGCCCTCTATGGGCTTCCAAATATCACTTTCCAATTCCACAAGAACTGTCTTAGCGAAAGGCTTCTTGAGGGGAAAGCTGTAACTCTGTGAGGTGATTTCACAGAGCACAAAGAAGTTTCTCTGAAAGCTTCTTTCTCTTTGTTATCGGAGGACATTTGCTTTGGCCCTATAGTCTTCAAAGGGATCCGAAATATCTGTTCTCAGATTCCACAGAAATAAGGCTAGCAAAGAGGTCCACGAAATAGTGATGTTACTCTGTGAGTGGAAGTCACACATCACAGAACAGTTTCTCAGAAAGCTCTTTCCAGATTTCATCTGAGGATAATTCCTTTTTCACCGTAGCCCTCTATGTGCTTCCAAATATCACTTTGCCAATGCCACGAGAACTGTCTTAGTGAAAGGGTTCTTGAGGAGAAAGCTGTAACTCTGTGAGATGATTTCGGAGAACACAAAGAAGTTTCTCAGAAATCTTCTTTCTCTTTGTTATCGGAGGATATTTCTTTGGCCCTATAGTCTTCAAAGGGATCCGAAATATCTGTTCTCAGATTCCACAGAAATAAGGCTAGCAAAGAGACCTACGAAACACAGATGTAACTCTGTGAGATGAATTCACAGAACACTAAGCATTTTCTCAGAAAGCTTCTTTCCAGATTTCATCTGATGATATTTCCTTTTTCACCATAGCCCTCTAAGGGCTTCCAAATATCACTTTGCCAATTCCACAAGAACTGTCTTAGCGAAAGGCTTCTTGAGGGGAAAGCTGTAACTCTGTGAGATGATTTCACAGAACACAAAGAAGTTTCTCAGAAAGCTTCTTCTCTTTGTTATCGGAGGATATTTCCTTTGGCCCTAAAGTCTTCAAAATGATCCTAAATATCTGTTCTCAGATTCCACAGAAAGAAGGCTAGCAAAGAGATCCACGAAATACTGATGTAAATCTGTGAGTGGAAGTCACACATCACAGAACAGTTTCTCAGAAAGCTTCTTTCCAGATTTCATCTGAGGATATTTCCTTTTTCACCATAGCCCTCTATGGGCTTCCAAATATCACTTTGCCAATACACAAGTACTGTCTTAGCGAAAGGATTCTTCAGAGGAAAGCTGTAACTCTGGAGATAATTTCACAGAACACAAAGAAGTTTCTCAGAAAGCTTCTTTCTCTTTGTTAACGGAGGATATTTCCTTTGGCCCTAGAGTCTTCAAAGGGATCCGAAATATCTGTTCTCAGATTCCACAGAAATAAGGCTAGCAAAGAGATCCAGGAAATACTGATGTAACTCTGTGAGTGGAAGTCACACATCACAGAGCAGTTTCTCAGAAAGCTGCTTTCCAGGTTTCATCTGAGGATATTTCCTTTTTCACCTTAGCCCTCTATGTGCTTCCAAATATCACTTTGCCAATTCCACAAGAACTGTCTTAGCGAAAGGCTTCTTGAGGGGAAAGCTGTAACTCTGTGAGATGATTTCACAGAACACAAAGAAGTTTCTCAGAAAGCTTCTTTCTCTTTGTTATCGGAGGATATTTCCTTTGGCCCTATAGTCTTCAAACGGATCCGAAATATCTGTTCTCAGATTCCACAAAAATAAGGCTGGCAAAGAGATCTACGAAACACAGATGTAACTCTGTGAGATGAATTCACAGAACACTAAGAAGTTTCTCAGAAAGCTTCTTTCCAGATTTCATCTGAGGATATTTCCTTTTTCACCATAGCCCTCTATGGGCTTCCAAATATCACTTTGGCAATTCCACAAGAACTGTCTAAGCGAAAGGCTTCTAAAGGGGAAAGCTGTAGCTCTGTGAGATGATTTCACAGAACACAAAGAAGTTTCTCAGAAAGCTTCTTTCTCTTTGTTATCGGAGGATATTTCCTTTGGCCCTATAGTCTTCAAAGGGATCCGAAATATCTGTTCTCAGATTCCACAGAAATAAGGCTAGCAATGTGATCCATGAAATACTAATGTAACTCTGGGAGTGGAAGTCACACATCACAGAACAGTTTCTCAGAAATCTTCTTATCAGATTTCATCTGAGGATATTTCCTTTTTCACCATAGCCCTCTATGGGCTTCCAAATATCACTTTGCCAATTCCACAAGAACTGTCTTAGCGAAAGGCTTCTTGAGGGGAAAGCTGTAACTCTGTGAGATGATTTCACAGAACACAAAGAAGTTTCTCAGAAAGCTTCTTTCTCTTTGTTATCGGAGGATATTTCCTTTGGCCCTATAGTTTTCAAAGGGATCCGAAATATCTGTTCTCAGATTCCACAAAAATAAGGCTAGCAAAGAGATCTACGAAACACAGATGTAACTCTGTGAGATGAATTAACAGAACAGTACGCAATTTCTCAGAAAGCTTCTTTCCAGATTTCATCTGAGGATATTTCCTTTTTCACCATAGCCCTCTATGGGCTTCCAAATATCACTTTGCCAATTCCACAAGAACTGTCTTAGCGATAGACTTCTTGAGGGGAAAGCTGTAACTCTGGAGATGATTTCACAGAACACAAAGAAGTTTCTCAGAAAGCTTCTTTCTCTTTGTTATCTGAGGATATTTCCTTTTGCCTTATAGTCTTCAAAGAGATCCGAAATATCTGTTCTCAGATTCCACAGAAATAAGGCTAGCAAAGAGATCCACGAAATACAGATGTAACTCTGAGAGTGGAAGTCACACATCACAGAGCAGTTTCTCAGAAAGTTTCTTTCCATATTTCATCTGAGGATATTTCGTTTTTCACCATAGCCCTCTATGGGCTTCCAAATATCACTTTGCCAATTCCACAAGAACTGTCTTAGTGAAAGGCTTCTTCAGGGGAAAGCTGTAACTCTGTGAGATGATTTCGGAGAACACAAAGAAGTTTCTCAGAAAGCTTCTTTCTCTTTGTTATCGGAGGATATTTCTTAGGCCCGATAGTCTTCAAAGGGATCCGAAATATCTGTTCTCTGTTTCCACAGAAATAAGGCTAGCAAAGAGATCTACGAAACACAGATGTAACTCTGTGAGATGAATCACAGAACACGAAGCAGTTTCTCAGAAAGCTTCTTTCCAGATTTCATCTGAGGATATATCCTTTTTCACCATAGCCCTCTATGGGCTTCGAAATATCACTTTGCCAATTCCACAAGAACTGTCTTAGCGAAAGGCTTCTTGAGGGGAGAGCTGTAACTCTGTGAGATGATTTCACAGTACACAAAGAAGTTTCTCAGAAAGCTTCTTTCCCTTTGTTATCGGAGGATATTTCCTTTGGCCCTATAGTCTTCAAAGGGATCCGAAATATCTGTTCTCAGATTCCACAAAAATAAGGCTAGCAAAGAGATCTACGAAACACAGATGTAACTCTGTGAGATGAATTTACAGAACAGTAAGCAATTTCTCAGAAAGCTTCTTTCCAGATTTCATCTGAGGATATTTCCTTTTTCACCATAGCCCTCTAGGGGCTTCGAAATATCACTTTGCCAATTCCACAAGAACTGTCTTAGCGAAAGGCTTCTTGAGGGTAGAGCTGTAACTCTGGAGATGATTTCACAGAACACAAAGAAGTTTCTCAGAAAGCTTCTTTCTCTTTGTTATCGGAGGATATTTCCTTTGGCCCTATAGTCTTCAAAGGGATCCGAAATATCTGTTCTCAGATTCCACAGAAATAAGGCTAGCAAAGAGATCTACGAAACACAGATGTAACTCTGTGAGATGAATTCACAGAACACTAAGCAGTTTCTCAGAAAGCTTCTTTCCAGATTTCATCTGAGGCTATTTCCTTTTTCAAGATAGCCCTCTATGGGCTTCCAAATATCACTTTGCCAATTCCACAAGAACTGTCGTAGCGAAAGGATTCTTCAGGGGAAAGCTGTAACTCTGCAGATGATTTCACAGAACACAAAGAAGTTTCTCAGAAAGCTTCTTTCTCTTTGTTAACGGAGGATTTTTCCTTTGGCCCAAGAGTCTTCAAAGGGATCCGAAATATCTGTTCTAAGATTCCACAGAAATAAGGCTAGCAAAGAGATCCACGAAATACAGATGTAACTCTGAGAGTGGAAGTCACACATCACAGAGCAGTTTCTCAGAAAGCTTCTTTCCAGATTTCATCTGAGGATATTTGCTTTTTCAACATAGCCCTCTATGGGCTTCCAAATATCACTTTGCCAATTCAACAAGAACTGTCTTAGCGAAAGGCTTCTTGAGGGGAAAGCTGTAACTCTGTGAGATGATTTCACAGAACACAAAGAAGTTTCTCAGAAAGCTTCTTTCTCTTTGTTATCGGAGGATATTTCCTTTGGCCCTATAGTCTTCAAAGGGATCCGAAATATCTGTTCTCAGATTCCACAGAAATAAGGCTAGCAAAGAGATCTACGAAACACAGATGTAAGTCTTTGAGATGAATTCACAGAACACTAAGCAGTTTCTCAGAAAGCTTCTTTCCAGATTTCATCTGCGGATATTACCTTTTTCACCATAGCCCTCTAAGGGCTTCCAAATATCACTTTGCCAATTCCACAAGAACTGTCTTAGCGAAAGGCTTCTTGAGAGGAAAGCTGTAACTCTGTGAGATGATTTCACAGAACACAAAGAAGTTTCTCAGAAAGCTTCTTTCTCTTTGTTATCGTAGGATATTTCCTTTGGCCCTTTGGTCTTCAAAGGGATCCGAAATATCTGTTCTCAGATTCCACAGAAATAAGGCTAGCAAAGAGATCCACGAAATACAGATGTAACTCTGTGAGTGGAAGTCACACATCACGGAGCAGTTTCTCAAAGAGCTTCTTTCTAGATTTCATCTTAGGATATTTCCTTTTTCACCATAGCCCTCTATGGGCTTCCAAATATCACTTTGCCAATTCCACAAGAACTGTCTTAGCGAAAGGCTTCTTGAGGGGAAAGGTGTAACTCTGGAGATGATTTCACAGAACACAAAGAAGTTTCTCAGAAAGCTTCTTTCTCTTTGTTATCGGAGGATATTTCCTTTTGCCTTATAGTCTTCAAAGGGATCCGAAATATCTGTTCTCAGATTCCACAGAAATAAGGCTAGCAAAGAGATCCACGAAATACAGATGTAACTCTGAGAGTGGAAGTCACACAGCACAGAGCAGTTTCTCAGAAAGTTTCTTTCCAGATTTCATCTGAGGATATTTCGTTTTTCACCAAAGCCCTCTATGGGCTTCCAAATATCACTTTGCCAATTCCACAAGAACTGTCTTAGCGAAAGGCTTCTTGAGGGGAAAGCTGTAACTCTGTGAGATGATTTCACAGAACACAAAGAAGTTTCTCAGAAAGCTTCTTTCTCTTTGTTATCGGAGGATATTTCCTTTGGCCCTATAGTCTTCAAAGGGATCCGAAATATCTGTTCTCAGATTCCACAGAAATAAGGCTAGCAAGAAGATCTACGAAACACAGATGTAACTCTGTGAGATGAATTCACAGAACACTAAGCAGTTTCTCAGAAAGTATCTTTCCAGATTTCATCTGAGGATATTTCCTTTTTCACCATAGCCCTCTATGGGCTTCCAAATATCACTTTGCCAATTCCACAAGAACTGTCTTAGCGAAAGGCTTCTTGAGGGGAAAGCTGTAACTTTGTTAGATGATTTCACAGAACACAAAGAAGTTTCTCAGAAAGCTTCTTTCTCTTTGTTATCGGAGGATATTTCCTTTGGCCCTATAGTCTTCAAAGGGATCCGAAATATCTGTTCTCAGATTCCACAGAAATAAGGCTAGCAAGAGATCTACGAAACACAGATGTAACTCTGTGAGATGAATTCACAGAACACTAAGCAGTTTCACAGAAAGCTTCTTTCCAGATTTTATCTGAGGATATTTCCTTTTTCACCATAGCCCTCTATGGGCTTCAAAATATCACTTTGCCAATTCCACAAGAACTGTCTTAGCGAAAGGCTTCTTGAGGGAAAGCTGTAACTCTGTGAGATGATTTCAGAGAACACAAAGAAGTTTCTCAGAAAGCTTCTTTCTCTTTGTTATCGGAGGATATTTCCTTTGGCCCTATAGTCTTCAAAGGGATCCGAAATATCTGTTCTCAGATTCAACAGAAAGAAGGCTAGCAAAGAGATCCACGAAATACTGATGTAACTCTGTGAGTGGAAGTCACACATCACAGAGTATTTTCTCAGAAAGCTTCTTTCCAGATTTCATCTGAGGATATTTCCTTTTTCACCATAGCCCTCTCTGGGCTTCCAAATATCACTTTCCAATTCCACAAGAACTGTCTTAGCGAAAGGCTTCTTGAGGGGAAAGCTGTAACTCTGTGAGGTGATTTCACAGAACACAAAGAAGTTTCTCTGAAAGCTTCTTTCTCTTTGTTATCGGAGGACATTTCCTTTGGCCCTATAGTCTTCAAAGGGATCCGAAATATCTGTTCTCAGATTCCACAGAAATAAGGCTAGCAAAGAGGTCCACGAAATAGTGATGTAACTCTGTGAGTGGAAGTCACACATCACAGAACAGTTTCTCAGAAAGCTCTCTCCAGATTTCATCTGAGGATATTTCCTTTTTCACCGTAGCCCTCTATGTGCTTCCAAATATCACTTTGCCAATGCCACGAGAACTGTCTTAGTGAAAGGGTTCTTGAGGAGAAAGCTGTAACTCTGTGAGATGATTTCGGAGAACACAAAGAAGTTTCTCAGAAATCTTCTTTCTCTTTGTTATCGGAGGATATTTCTTTGGCCCTATAGTCTTCAAAGGGATCCGAAATATCTGTTCTCAGATTCCACAGAAATAAGGCTAGCAAAGACACCTACGAAACACAGATGTAACTCTGTGAGATGAATTCACAGAACACTAAGCATTTTCTCAGAAAGCTTCTTTCCAGATTTCATCTGAGGATATTTCCTTTTTCACCATAGCCCTCTAAGGGCTTCCAAATATCACTTTGCCAATTCCACAAGAACTGTCTTAGCGAAAGGCTTCTTGAGGGGAAAGCTGTAACTCTGTGAGATGATTTCACAGAACACAAAGAAGTTTCTCGGAAAGCTTCTTCTCTTTGTTATCGGAGGATATTTCCTTTGGCCCTAAAGTCTTCAAAATGATCCGAAATATCTGTTCTCAGATTCCACAGAAAGAAGGCTAGCAAAGAGATCCACGAAATACTGATGTAAATCTGTGAGTGGAAGTCACACATCACAGAACAGTTTCTCAGAAAGCTTCTTTCCAGATTTCATCTGAGGATATTTCCTTTTTCACCATAGCCCTCTATGGGCTTCCAAATATCACTTTGCCAATACACAAGTACTGTTTTAGCGAAAGGATTCTTCAGGGGAAAGCTGTAACTCTGGAGATAATTTCACAGAACACAAAGAAGTTTCTCAGAAAGCTTCTTTCTCTTTGTTAACGGAGGATATTTCCTTTGGCCCTAGAGTCTTCAAAGGGATCCGAAATATCTGTTCTAAGATTCCACAGAAATGAGGCTAGCAAAGAGATCTATGAAACACAGATGTAAGTCTGTGAGATGAATTCACAGAACACTAAGCAGTTTCTCAGAAAGCTTCTTTCCAGATTTCATCCGAGGATATTTCCTTTTTCACCATAGCCCTCTATGGGCTTCCAAATATCACTTTGCCAATTCCACAAGAACTGTCTTAGCGAAAGGCTTCTTGAGGGGAAAGCTGTAACTCCGTGAGATGATTTCACAGAACACAAAGAAGTTTCTCAGAAAGCTTCTTTCTCTTTGTTATCGGAGGATATTTCCTTTGGCCCTATAGTTTTCAAAGGGATCCGAAATATCTGTTCTCAGATTCCACAAAAATAAGGCTAGCAAAGAGATCTACGAAACACAGA
Organism: Macaca mulatta; assembly: GCF_049350105.2. Classification (NCBI taxonomy): domain Eukaryota; kingdom Metazoa; phylum Chordata; class Mammalia; order Primates; family Cercopithecidae; genus Macaca; species Macaca mulatta. The sequence continues at coordinate 38,826,186 of NC_133416.1, read as the reverse complement.
TGTAACTCTGTGAGATGAATTAACAGAACAGTAAGCAATTTCTCAGAAAGCTTCTTTCCAGATTTCATCTGAGGATATTTCCTTTTTCACCATAGCCCTCTATGGGCTTCCAAATATCACTTTGCCAACTCCACAAGAACTGTCTTAGCGATAGGCTTCTTGAGGGGAAAGCTGTAACTCTGGAGATGATTTCACAGAACACAAAGAAGTTTCTCAGAAAGCTTCTTTCTCTTTGTTATCGGAGGATATTTCCTTTTGCCTTATAGTCTTCAAAGGGATCCGAAATATCTGTTCTCAGATTCCACAGAAATAAGGCTAGCAAAGAGATCCACTAACTACAGATGTAACTCTGAGAGTGGAAGTCACACATCACAGAGCAGTTTCTCAGAAAGTTTCTTTCCATATTTCATCTGAGGATATTTCGTTTTTCACCATAGCCCTCTATGGGCTTCCAAATATCACTTTGCCAATTCCACAAGAACTGTCTTAGCGAAAGGCTTCTTGAGGGGAAAGCTGTAACTCTGTGAGATGATTTCACAAAACACAAAGAAGTTTCTCAGAAAGCTTCTTTCTCTTTGTTATCGGAGGATATTTTCTTTGGCCCTATAGTCTTCAAAATGATCCGAAATATCTGTTCTCAGATTCCACAGTAAGAAGGCTAGCAAAGACATCCACGAAATACTGATGTAAATCTGTGAGTGGAAGTCACACATCACAGAACAGTTTCTCAGAAAGCTTCTTTCCAGATTTCATCTGAGGATATTTCCTTTTTCACCATAGCCCTCTATGGGCTTCCAAATATCACTTTGCCAATTCCACAACAACTGTCTTAGCGAAAGGCTTCTTGAGGGGAAAGCTGTAACTCAGTGATATGATTTCACAGAACACAAAGAAGTTTCTCAGAAAGCTTCTTTCTCTTTGTTATCGGAGGATATTTCCTTTGGCCCTATAGTCTTCAAAGGGATCCGAAATATCTGTTCTCAGATTCCACAGAAATAATGCTAGCAAAGAGATCTACGAAACACAGATGTAACTCTGTGAGATGAATTCAAAGAACACTAAGCAGTTTCTCAGAAAGCTTCTTTCCAGATTTCATCTGAGGATATTCCCTTTTTCACCATAGCCCTCTATGGGCTTCCAAATATCACTTTGCCAATTCCACAAGAACCGTCTTAGCGAAAGGCTTCTTGAGGAGAAAGCTTTAACTCTGTGAGATGATTTCGGAGAACACAAAAAGTTCCTCAGAAAGCTTCTTTCTCTTTGTTATCGGAGGATATTTCTTTGCCCTATAGTTTTCAAAGGGATCCGAAATATCTGTTCTCAGATGCCACAGAAATAAGGCTAGCAAAGAGATCCACGAAACACAGATGTAACTCTGTGAGATGAATTCACAGAACACTAAGCAGTTTCTCAGAAAGCTTCTTTCCAGATTTCATCTGAGGATATTTCCATTTTCACCATAGCCCTCTAAGGGTTTCCAAATATCACTTTGCCAATTCCACAAGAACTGTCTTAGCGAAAGGCTTCTTGAGGAGAAAGCTGTAACTCTGTGAGATGATTTCACAGAACACAAAGAAGTTTCTCAGAAAGCTTCTTTCTCTTTGTTATCGGAGGATATATCCTTTGGCCCTATAGTCTTCAAAATGATCCGAAATATCTGTTCTCAGATTCCACAGAAAGAAGGCTAGCAAAGAGATCCACGAAATACTGATGTAAATCTGTGAGTGGAAGTCACACATCACAGAACAGTTTCTCAGAAAGCTTCTTTCCAGATTTCATCTGAGGATATTTCCTTTTTCACCATAGCCCTCTATTGGCCTCCAAATATCACTATGCCAATTCCACAAGAACAATCTTAGCGAAAGGATTCTTCAGGGGAAAGCTGTAACTCTGGAGATGATTTCACAGAACACAAAGAAGTTTCTCAGAAAGCTTCTTTCTCTTTGTTAACGGAGGATATTTCCTTTGGCCCTATAGTCGTCAAAGGGATCCGAAATATCTGTTCTCGGATTCCACAGAAATAAGGCTAGCAAGGAGATCCACGAAATACAGATGTAACTCTGAGAGTGGAAGTCACACATCACAGAGCAGTTTCTCAGAAAGCTGATTTCCAGATTTCCTCTGAGGATATTTCCTTTTTCAACATAGCCCTCTACGGGCTTCCAAATATCACTTTGCCAATTCCACAAGAACTGTCTTAGCGAAGGGCTTCTTGAGGGGAAAGCTGTAACTCTGTGAGATGATTTCAGAGAACACAAAGAAGTTTCTCAGAAAGCTTCTTTCTCTTTGTTATCGGAGGATATTTCCTTTGGCCCTATAGTCTTCAAAGGGATCCGAAATATCTGTTCTCAGATTCCACAGAAATAAGGCTAGCAAAGAGATCTGCGAAACAAAAATGTAACTCTGTGAGATGAATTCACAGAACACTAAGCAGTTTCTCAGAAAGCTTCTTTCCAGATTTCATCTGAGGATATTTCCTTTTTCACCATAGCCCTCTATGGGCTTCCAAATATCACTTTGCCAATTCCACAAGAACTGTCTTAGCGAAAGGCTTCTTGAGGGGAAAGCTGTAACTCTGTGAGATGATTTCACAGAACACAAAGAAGTTTCTCAGAAAGCTTCTTCTCTTTGTTATCGGAGGATATTTCCTTTGGCCCTAAAGTCTTCAAAATGATCCGAAATATCTGTTCTCAGATTCCACAGAAAGAAGGCTAGCAAAGAGATCCACGAAATACTGATGTAAATCTGTGAGTGGAAGTCACACATCACAGAACAGTTTCTCAGAAAGCTTCTTTCCAGATTTCATCTGAGGATATTTCCTTTTTCACCATAGCCCTCTATGGGCTTCCAAATATCACTTTGCCAATTCCACAAGAACTGTCTTAGCGAAAGGCTTCTTGAGGAGAAAGCTGTAACTCTGTGAGATGATTTCACAGAACACAAAGAAGTTTCTCAGAAAGCTTCTTTCTCTTTGTTATCGGAGGATATTTCCTTTGGCCCTATAGTCTTCAAAGGGATCTGAAATATCTGTTCTCAGATTCCACAGAAATAAGGCTAGCAAAGAGATCTACGAAACACAGATGTAACTCTGTGATATGAATTCACAGAACACTAAGCAGTTTCTCAGAAAGCTTCTTTCCAGATTTCATCTGAGGATATGTCCTTTTTCACCATAGCCCTCTAGGGGTTCCAAATATCACTTTGCCAATTCCACAAGAACTGTCTTAGCGAAAGGCTTCTTGAGGGGAAAGCTGTAACTCTGTGAGATGATTTCACAGAACACAAAGAAGTTTCTCAGAAATATTCTGTCTCTTTGTTATCGGAGGATATTTCCTTTGGCCCTATAGTCTTCAAAGGGATCCGAAATATCTGTTCTCAGATTCCACAGAAATAAGGCTAGCAAAGAGATCTACGAAACACAGATGTAACTCTGTGAGATGAATTCACAGAACACTAAGCAGTTTCTCAGAAAGCTTCTTTCCAGATTTCATCAGAGGATATTTCCTTTTTCTCCATAGCCCTCTATAGGCTTCCAAATATCACTTTGCCAATTCCACAAGAACTGTCTTAGCGAAAGGCTTCTTGAGGAGAAAGCTGAAACTCTGTGATATGATTTCACAGAACACAAAGAAGTTTCTCAGAAAGCTTCTTTCTCTTTGTTATCGGAGGATATTTCTTTGGCCCTATAGTCTTCAAAGGGATCCGAAATATCTGTTCTCAGATTCCACAGAAATAAGGCTAGCAAAGAGATCTACGAAACACAGATATAACTCTGTGAGATGAATTCACAGAACACTAAGCAGTTTCTCAGAAAGCTTCTTTCCAGATTTCATCTGAGGATATTTCCTTTTTCACCATAGCCCACTAAGGGCTTCGAAATATCACTTTGCCAATTCCACAAGAACTGTCTTAGCGAAAGGCTTCTTGAGGGGAGAGCTGTAACTCTGGAGATGATTTCACAGAACACAAAGAAGTTTCTCAGAAAGCATCTTTCTCTTATTATCGGAGGATATTTAATTTGGCCCTATAGTCTTCAAAGGGATCCGAAATATCTGTTCTCAGATTCCACAGAAATAAGGCTAGCAAAGAGATACACGAAATACAGATGTAACTCTGAGAGTGGAAGTCACACATCACAGAGCAGTTTCTCAGAAAGCTTCTTTCCAGATTTCATCTGAGGATATTTCCTTTTTCACCATAGCCCTCTATGGGCTTCCAAATATCACTTTGCCAATTCCACAAGAACTGTCTTAGCGAAAGGCTTCTTGAGGGGAAAGCTGTAACTCTGTGAGATGATTTCACAGAACACAAAGAAGTTTCTCAGAAATATTCTGTCTCTTTGTTATCGGAGGATATTTCCTTTGGCCCTATAGTCTTCAAAGGGATCCGAAATATCTGTTCTCAGATTCCACAGAAATAAGGCTAGCAAAGAGATCTACGAAACACAGATGTAACTCTGTGAGATGAATTCACAGAACACTAAGCAGTTTCTCAGAAAGCTTCTTTCAAGATTTCATCTGAGGATATTTCCTTTTTCACCATAGCCCTCTATGGGCTTCCAAATATCACTTTGCCAATTCTACAAGAACTGTCTTAGCGAAAGGCTTCTTGAGGGGAAAGCTGTAACTCTGTGAGATGATTTCACAGAACACAAAGAAGTTTCTCAGAAAGCTTCTTTCTCTTTGTTATCGGAGGTTATTTCCTTTGGCCCTATAGTCTTCAAAGGTATCCGAAATATCTGTTCTCAGATTCCACAGAAATAAGGCTAGCAAAGAGATCTACGAAACACAAATGTAACTCTGTGAGATGAATTCACAGAACACTAAGCAGTTTCTCAGAAAGCTTCTTTCCAGATTTCATCTGAGGATATTTCCTTTTTCACCTTAGCCCTCTATGGGCTTCCAAATATCACTTTGCCAATTCCACAAGAACTGTCTTAGCGAAAGGCTTCTTGAGGGGAAAGCTGTAACTCTGTGAGATGATTTCACAGAACACAAAGAAGTTTCTCAGAAATATTCTGTCTCTTTGTTATCGGAGGATATTTCCTTTGGCCCTATAGTCTTCAAAGGGATCCGAAATATCTGTTCTCAGATTCCACAGAAATAAGGCTAGCAAAGAGATCTACGAAACACATTTGTAACTCTGTGAGATGAATTCACAGAACACTAAGCAGTTTCTCAGAAAGCTTCTTTCCAGATTTCATCTGAGGATATTTCCTTTTTCACCATAGCCCTCTATGGGCTTCCAAATATCACTTTGCCAATTCCACAAGAACTGTCTTAGCGAAAGGCTTCTTGAGGGGAAAGCTGTAACTCTGTGAGATGATTTCACAGAACACAAAGAAGTTTCTCAGAAAGCTTCTTTCTCTTTGTTATCGGAGGATATTTCCTTTGGCCCTATAGTCTTCAAAATGATCCGAAATATCTGTTCTCAGATTCCACAGTAAGAAGGCTAGCAAAGAGATCCACGAAATACTGATGTAAATCTGTGAGTGGAAGTCACACATCACAGAACAGTTTCTCAGAAAGCTTCTTTCCAGATTTCATCTGAGGATATTTCCTTTTTCACCATAGCCCTCTATGGGCTTCCAAATATCACTTTGCCAATTCCACAAGAACTGTCTTAGCGAAAGGCTTCTTGAGGGGAAAGCTGTAACTCTGTGATATGATTTCACAGAACACAAAGAAGTTTCTCAGAAAGCTTCTTTCTCTTTGTTATCGGAGGATATTTCCTTTGGCCCTATAGTCTTCAAAGGGATCCGAAATATCTGTTCTCAGATTCCACAGAAATAATACTAGCAAAGAGATCTACGAAACACAGATGTAACTCTGTGAGATGAATTCAAAGAACACTAAGCAGTTTCTCAGAAAGCTTCTTTCCAGATTTCATCTGAGGATATTCCCTTTTTCACCATAGCCCTCTATGGGCTTCCAAATATCACTTTGCCAATTCCACAAGAACCGTCTTAGCGAAAGGCTTCTTGAGGAGAAAGCTTTAACTCTGTGAGATGATTTCACAGAACACAAAGAAGTTCCTCAGAAAGCTTCTTTCTCTTTGTTATCGGAGGATATATCCTTTGGCCCTATAGTCTTCAAAATGATCCGAAATATCTGTTCTCAGATTCCACAGAAAGAAGGCTAGCAAAGAGATCCACGAAATACTGATGTAAATCTGTGAGTGGAAGTCACACATCACAGAACAGTTTCTCAGAAAGCTTCTTTCCAGATTTCATCTGAGGATATTTCCTTTTTCACCATAGCCCTCTATTGGCTTCCAAATATCACTATGCCAATTCCACAAGAACAATCTTAGCGAAAGGATTCTTCAGGGGAAAGCTGTAACTCTGGAGATGATTTCACAGAACACAAAGAAGTTTCTCAGAAAGCTTCTTTCTCTTTGTTAACGGAGGATATTTCCTTTGGCCCTATAGTCGTCAAAGGGATCCGAAATATCTGTTCTCGGATTCCACAGAAATAAGGCTAGCAAAGAGATCCACGAAATACAGATGTAACTCTGAGAGTGGAAGTCACACATCACAGAGCAGTTTCTCAGAAAGCTGATTTCCAGATTTCCTCTGAGGATATTTCCTTTTTCAACATAGCCCTCTACGGGCTTCCAAATATCACTTTGCCAATTCCACAAGAACTGTCTTAGCGAAGGGCTTCTTGAGGGGAAAGCTGTAACTCTGTGAGATGATTTCAGAGAACACAAAGAAGTTTCTCAGAAAGCTTCTTTCTCTTTGTTATCGGAGGATATTTCCTTTGGCCCTATAGTCTTCAAAGGGATCCGAAATATCTGTTCTCAGATTCCACAGAAATAAGGCTAGCAAAGAGATCTGCGAAACAAAAATGTAACTCTGTGAGATGAATTCACAGAACGCTAAGCAGTTTCTCAGAAAGCTTCTTTCCAGATTTCATCTGAGGATATTTCCTTTTTCACCATAGCCCTCTATGGGCTTCCAAATATCACTTTGCCAATTCCACAAGAACTGTCTTAGCGAAAGGCTTCTTGAGGGGAAAGCTGTAACTCTGTGAGATGATTTCACAGAACACAAAGAAGTTTCTCAGAAAGCTTCTTCTCTTTGTTATCGGAGGATATTTCCTTTGGCCCTAAAGTCTTCAAAATGATCCGAAATATCTGTTCTCAGATTCCACAGAAAGAAGGCTAGCAAAGAGATCCACGAAATACTGATGTAAATCTGTGAGTGGAAGTCACACATCACAGAACAGTTTCTCAGAAAGCTTCTTTCCAGATTTCATCTGAGGATATTTCCTTTTTCACCATAGCCCTCTATGGGCTTCCAAATATCACTTTGCCAATTCCACAAGAACTGTCTTAGCGAAAGGCTTCTTGAGGAGAAAGCTGTAACTCTGTGAGATGATTTCACAGAACACAAAGAAGTTTCTCAGAAAGCTTCTTTCTCTTTGTTATCGGAGGATATTTCCTTTGGCCCTATAGTCTTCAAAGGGATCTGAAATATCTGTTCTCAGATTCCACAGAAATAAGGCTAGCAAAGAGATCTACGAAACACAGATGTAACTCTGTGATATGAATTCACAGAACACTAAGCAGTTTCTCAGAAAGCTTCTTTCCAGATTTCATCTGAGGATATGTCCGTTTTCACCATAGCCCTCTAGGGGTTCCAAATATCACTTTGCCAATTCCACAAGAACTGTCTTAGCGAAAGGCTTCTTGAGGAGAAAGCTGTAACTCTGTGAGATGATTTCACAGAACACAAAGAAGTTTCTCAGAAATATTCTGTCTCTTTGTTATCGGAGGATATTTCCTTTGGCCCTATAGTCTTCAAAGGGATCCGAAATATCTGTTCTCAGATTCCACAGAAATAAGGCTAGCAAAGAGATCTACGAAACACAGATGTAACTCTGTGAGATGAATTCACAGAACACTAAGCAGTTTCTCAGAAAGCTTCTTTCCAGATTTCATCAGAGGATATTTCCTTTTTCTCCATAGCCCTCTATAGGCTTCCAAATATCACTTTGCCAATTCCACAAGAACTGTCTTAGCGAAAGGCTTCTTGAGGAGAAAGCTGTAACTCTGTGAGATGATTTCACAGAACACAAAGAAGTTTCTCAGAAAGCTTCTTTCTCTTTGTTATCGGAGGATATTTCCTTTGGCCCTATAGTCTTCAAAGGGATCCGAAATATCTGTTCTCAGATTCCACAGAAAGAAGGCTAGCAAAGAGATCTACGAAACACAGATGTAACTCTGTGATATGAATTCACAGAACACTAAGCAGTTTCTCAGAAAGCTTCTTTCCAGATTTCATCTGAGGATATTTCCTTTTTCACCATAGCCCTCTTTGGGCTTCCAAATATCACTTTGCCAATTCCACAAGAACTGTCTTAGAGAAAGGACTCTTCAGGGGAAAGCTGTAACTCTGGAGATGATTTCACAGAACACAAAGAAGTTTCTCAGAAAGCTTCTTTCTCTTTATTATCGGAGGATATTTCCTTTGGCCCTATAGTCTTCAAAGGATTCCGAAATATCTCTTCTCAGATTCCACAGAAATAAGGCTAGCAAAGAGATCCACGAAATACAGATGTAACTCTGAGAGTGGAAGTCACACATCACAGAGCAGTTTCTCAGAAAGCTTCTTTCAAGATTTCATCTGAGGATATTTCCTTTTTCACCATAGCCCTCTATGGGCTTCCAAATATCACTTTGCCAATTCCACAAGAACTGTCTTAGCGAAAGGCTTCTTGAGGGGAAAGCTGTAACTCTGTGAGATGATTTCACAGAACACAAAGAAGTTTCTCAGAAAGCTTCTTTCTCTTTGTTATCGGAGGATATTTCCTTTGGCCTATAGTCTTCAAAGGGATCCGAAATATCTGTTCTCAGATTCCACAGAAATAAGGCTAGCAAAGAGATCTAAGAAACACAGATGTAACTCTGTGAGAAGAATTCACAGAACACTAAGCAGTTTCTCAGAAAGCTTCTTTCCAGATTTCATCTGAGGATATTTCCTTTTTCACCATAGCCCTCTATGAGCTTCCAAATGTCACTTTTCCAATTCCACAAGAACTGTCTTAGCGAAAGGCTTCTTGAGGGGAAAGCTGTAACTCTGTGATATGATTTCACAGAACACAAAAAAGTTTCTCAGAAAGCTTCTTTCTCTTTGTTATCGGAGGATATTTCCTTTATCCCTATAGTCTTCAAAGGGATCCGAAGTATCTGTTCTCAGATTCCACAGACATAATGCTAGCAAAGAGTTCTACGAAACACAGATGTAACTCTGTGAGATGAATTCACAGAACACTAAGCAGTTTCTCAGAAAGCTTCTTTACAGATTTCATCTGAGGATATTCCCTTTTTCACCATAGCCCTCTATGGGCTTCCAAATATCACTTTGCCAATTCCACAAGAACTGTCTTAGCGAAAGGCTTCTTGAGGAGAAAGCTGTAACTCTGTGAGATGATTTCGGAGAACACAAAGAAGTTCCTCAGAAAGCTTCTTTCTCTTTGTTATCGGAGGATATTTCTTTGGCCCTATAGTCTTCAAAGGGATCCGAAATATCTGTTCTCAGATTCCACAGAAATAAGGCTAGCAAAGAGATCTACGAAACACAGATGTATCTCTGTGAGATGAATTCACAGAACACTAAGCAGTTTCTCAGAAAGCTTCTTTCCAGATTTCATCTGAGGATATTTCCTTTTTCACCATAGCCCTCTATGGGCTTCCAAATATCACTTTGCCAATTACACAAGAACTGTCTTAGCGAAAGGCTTCTTGAGGGGAAAGCTGTAACTCTGTGAGATGATTTCACAGAACACAAAGAAGTTTCTCAGAAAGCTTCTTTCTCTTTGTTATCGGAGGATATTTCCTTTGGCCCTATAGTCTTCAAAATGATCCGAAATATCTGTTCTCAGATTCCACAGAAAGAAGGCTAGCAAAGAGATCCACGAAATACTGATGTAAATCTGTGAGTGGAAGTCACACATCACAGAACAGTTTCTCAGAAAGCTTCTTTCCAGATTTCATCTGAGGATATTTCCTTTTTCACCATAGCCCTCTATGGGCTTCCAAATATCACTTTGCCAATTCCACAAGAACTGTCTTAGCGAAAGGCTTCTTGAGGGGAAAGCTGTAACTCTGTGAGATGATTTCACAGAACACAAAGAAGTTTCTCAGAAAGCTTCTTTCTCTTAGTTATCGGAGGATATTTCCTTTGGCCCTATAGTCTTCAAAGGGATCCGAAATATCTGTTCTCAGATTCCACAGAAATAAGGCTAGCAAAGAGATCCACGAAATACAGATGTAACTCTGAGAGTGGAAGTCACACATCACAGAGCAGTTTCTCAGAAAGTTTCTTTCAAGATTTCATCTGAGGATATTTCCTTTTTCACCATAGCCCTCTATGGGCTTCCAAATATCACTTTGCCAATTCCACAAGAACTGTCTTAGCGAAAGGCTTCTTGAGGCGAAAGCTGTAACTCTGTGAGATGATTTCACAGAACACAAAGAAGTTTCTCAGAAAGCTTCTTTCTCTTTGTTATCGGAGGATACTTCCTTTGGCCTATTGTCTTCAAAGGGATCCGAAATATCTGTTCTAAGATTCCACAGAAATAAGGCTAGCAAAGAGATCTAAGAAACACAGATGTAACACTGTGAGATGAATTCACAGAACACTAAGCAGTTTCTCAGAAAGCTTCTTTCCAGATTTCATCAGAGGATATTCCCTTTTTCACCATAGCCCTCTATGGGCTTCCAAATATCACTTTGCCAATTCCACAAGAACTGTCTTAGCGAAAGGCTTCTTGAGGAGAAAGCTGTAACTCTGTGAGATGATTTCGGAGAACACAAAGAAGTTCCTCAGAAAGCTTCTTTCTCTATGTTATCGGAGGATATTTCTTTGGCCCTATAGTCTTCAAAGGGATCCGAAATATCTGTTCTCAGATTCCACAGAAATAAGGTTAGCAAAGAGATCTACGAAACACAGATGTAACTCTGTGAGATGAATTCACAGAACACTAAGCAGTTTCTCAGACAGCTTCTTTCCAGATTTCATCTGAAGATATATCCTTTTTCACCATAGCCCTCTAAGGGCTTCGAAATATCACTTTGCCAATTCCACAAGAACTGTCTTAGCGAAAGGCTTCTTGAGGGGAGAGCTGTAACTCTGGAGATGATTTCACAGAACACAAAGAGGTGTCTCAGAATGCCTCTTTCTCTTAGTTATCGGGGGATATTTCCTTTGGCCCTATAGTCTTCAAAGGGATCCGAAATATCTGTTCTCAGATTCCACAGAAATAAGGCTAGCAAAGAGATCTACGAAACACAGATGTAACTCTGTGAGATGAATTCACAGATCACTAAGCAGTTTCTCAGAAAGCTTCTTTCCAGATTTCATCTGAGGATATTTCCATTTTCACCATAGCCCTCTAAGGGCTTCCAAATATCACTTTGCCAATTCCACAAGAACTGTCTTAGCGAAAGGCTTCTTGAGGAGAAAGCTGTAACTCTGTGAGATGATTTCACAGAACACAAAGAAGTTTCTCAGAAAGCTTCTTTCTCTTTGTTATCGGAGGATATTTCCTTTGGCCCTATAGTCTTCAAAATGATCCGAAATATCTGTTCTCAGATTCCACAGAAAGAAGGCTAGCAAAGAGATCCACGAAATACTGATGTAAATCTGTGAGTGGAAGTCACACATCACAGAACAGTTTCTCAGAAAGCTTCTTTCCAGATTTCATCTGAGGATATTTCCTTTTTCACCATAGCCCTCTATTGGCTTCCAAATATCACTATGCCAATTCCACAAGAACAATCTTAGCGAAAGGATTCTTCAGGGGAAAGCTGTAACTCTGGAGATGATTTCACAGAACACAAAGAAGTTTCTCAGAAAGCTTCTTTCTCTTTGTTAACGGAGGATATTTCCTTTGGCCCTATAGTCGTCAAAGGGATCCGAAATATCTGTTCTCGGATTCCACAGAAATAAGGCTAGCAAAGAGATCCACGAAATACAGATGTAACTCTGAGAGTGGAAGTCACACATCACAGAGCAGTTTCTCAGAAAGCTTCTTTCCAGATTTCATCTGAGGATATTTCCTTTTTCACCATAGCCCTCTATGGGCTTCCAAATATCACTTTGCCAATTCCACAATAACTGTCTTAGCGAAAGGCTTCTTGAGGGGAAAGCTGTAACTCTGTGAGATGATTTCACAGAACACAAAGAAGTTTCTCAGAAAGCTTCTTTCTCTTTTTTATCGGAGGATATTTCCTTTGGCCCTATAGTCTTCAAAGGGATCCGAAATATCTGTTCTCAGATTCCACAGAAAGAAGGCTAGCAAAGAGATCTACGAAACACAGATGTAACTCTGTGATATGAATTCACAGAACACTGAGCAGTTTCTCAGAAAGCTTCTTTCCAGATTTCATCTGAGGATATTTCCTTTTTCACCATAGCCCTCTATGGACTTCCAAATATCACTTTGCCAATTCCACAAGAACTGTCTTAGCGAAAGGACTCTTCAGGGGAAAGCTGTAACTCTGGAGATGATTTCACAGAACACAAAGAAGTTTCTCAGAAAGCTTCTTTCTCTTTATTATCGGAGGATATTTCCTTTGGCCCTATAGTCTTCAAAGGGATCCGAAATATCTCTTCTCAGATTCCACAGAAATAAGGCTAGCAAAGAGATCCACGAAATACAGATGTAACTCTGAGAGTGGAAGTCACACATCACAGAGCAGTTTCTCAGAAAGCTTCTTTCAAGATTTCATCTGAGGATATTTCCTTTTTCACCATAGCCCTCTTTGGGCTTCCAAATATCACTTTGCCAATTCCACAAGAACTGTCTTAGAGAAAGGACTCTTCAGGGGAAAGCTGTAACTCTGGAGATGATTTCACAGAACACAAAGAAGTTTCTCAGAAAGCTTCTTTCTCTTTATTATCGGAGGATATTTCCTTTGGCCCTATAGTCTTCAAAGGATTCCGAAATATCTCTTCTCAGATTCCACAGAAATAAGGCTAGCAAAGAGATCCACGAAATACAGATGTAACTCTGAGAGTGGAAGTGACACATCACAGAGCAGTTTCTCAGAAAGCTTCTTTCAAGATTTCATCTGAGGATATTTCCTTTTTCACCATAGCCCTCTATGGGCTTCCAAATATCACTTTGCCAATTCCACAAGAACTGTCTTAGCGAAAGGCTTCTTGAGGGGAAAGCTGTAACTCTGTGAGATGATTTCACAGAACACAAAGAAGTTTCTCAGAAAGCTTCTTTCTCTTTGTTATCGGAGGATATTTCCTTTGGCCTATAGTCTTCAAAGGGATCCGAAATATCTGTTCTCAGATTCCACAGAAATAAGGCTAGCAAAGAGATCTAAGAAACACAGATGTAACTCTGTGAGAAGAATTCACAGAACACTAAGCAGTTTCTCAGAAAGCTTCTTTCCAGATTTCATCTGAGGATATTTCCTTTTTCACCATAGCCCTCTATGAGCTTCCAAATGTCACTTTTCCAATTCCACAAGAACTGTCTTAGCGAAAGGCTTCTTGAGGGGAAAGCTGTAACTCTGTGATATGATTTCACAGAACACAAAAAAGTTTCTCAGAAAGCTTCTTTCTCTTTGTTATCGGAGGATATTTCCTTTATCCCTATAGTCTTCAAAGGGATCCGAAGTATCTGTTCTCAGATTCCACAGACATAATGCTAGCAAAGAGTTCTACGAAACACAGATGTAACTCTGTGAGATGAATTCACAGAACACTAAGCAGTTTCTCAGAAAGCTTCTTTACAGATTTCATCTGAGGATATTCCCTTTTTCACCATAGCCCTCTATGGGCTTCCAAATATCACTTTGCCAATTCCACAAGAACTGTCTTAGCGAAAGGCTTCTTGAGGAGAAAGCTGTAACTCTGTGAGATGATTTCGGAGAACACAAAGAAGTTCCTCAGAAAGCTTCTTTCTCTTTGTTATCGGAGGATATTTCTTTGGCCCTATAGTCTTCAAAGGGATCCGAAATATCTGTTCTCAGATTCCACAGAAATAAGGCTAGCAAAGAGATCTACGAAACACAGATGTATCTCTGTGAGATGAATTCACAGAACACTAAGCAGTTTCTCAGAAAGCTTCTTTCCAGATTTCATCTGAGGATATTTCCTTTTTCACCATAGCCCTCTATGGGCTTCCAAATATCACTTTGCCAATTACACAAGAACTGTCTTAGCGAAAGGCTTCTTGAGGGGAAAGCTGTAACTCTGTGAGATGATTTCACAGAACACAAAGAAGTTTCTCAGAAATATTCTGTCTCTTTGTTATCGGAGGATATTTCCTTTGGCCCTATAGTCTTCAAAATGATCCGAAATATCTGTTCTCAGATTCCACAGAAAGAAGGCTAGCAAAGAGATCCACGAAATACTGATGTAAATCTGTGAGTGGAAGTCACACATCACAGAACAGTTTCTCAGAAAGCTTCTTTCCAGATTTCATCTGAGGATATTTCCTTTTTCACCATAGCCCTCTATGGGCTTCCAAATATCACTTTGCCAATTCCACAAGAACTGTCTTAGCGAAAGGCTTCTTGAGGGGAAAGCTGTAACTCTGTGAGATGATTTCACAGAACACAAAGAAGTTTCTCAGAAAGCTTCTTTCTCTTTGTTATCGGAGGATATTTCCTTTGGCCCTATAGTCTTCAAAATGATCCGAAATATCTGTTCTCAGATTCCACAGAAAGAAGGCTAGCAAAGAGATCCACGAAATACTGATGTAAATCTGTGAGTGGAAGTCACACATCACAGAACAGTTTCTCAGAAAGCTTCTTTCCAGATTTCATCTGAGGATATTTCCTTTTTCACCATAGCCCTCTATGGGCTTCCAAATATCACTTTGCCAATTCCACAAGAACTGTCTTAGCGAAAGGCTTCTTGAGGGGAAAGCTGTAACTCTGTGAGATGATTTCACAGAACACAAAGAAGTTTCTCAGAAAGCTTCTTTCTCTTTGTTATCGGAGGATATTTCCTTTGGCCCTATAGTCTTCAAAGGGATCCGAAATATCTGTTCTCAGATTCCACAGAAATAAGGCTAGCAAAGAGATCCACGAAATACAGATGTAACTCTGAGAGTGGAAGTCACACATCACAGAGCAGTTTCTCAGAAAGTTTCTTTCAAGATTTCATCTGAGGATATTTCCTTTTTCACCATAGCCCTCTATGGGCTTCCAAATATCACTTTGCCAATTCCACAAGAACTGTCTTAGCGATAGGCTTCTTGAGGCGAAAGCTGTAACTCTGTGAGATGATTTCACAGAACACAAAGAAGTTTCTCAGAAAGCTTCTTTCTCTTTGTTATCGGAGGATACTTCCTTTGGCCTATTGTCTTCAAAGGGATCCGAAATATCTGTTCTAAGATTCCACAGAAATAAGGCTAGCAAAGAGATCTAAGAAACACAGATGTAACTCTGTGAGAAGAATTCACAGAACACTAAGCAGTTTCTCAGAAAGCTTCTTTCCAGATTTCATCTGAGGATATTTCCTTTTTCACCATAGCCCTCTAGGGGCTTCCAAATATCACTTTTCCAATTCCACAAGAACTGTCTTAGCGAAAGGCTTCTTGAGGGGAAAGCTGTAACTCTGTGATATGATTTCACAGAACACAAAGAAGTTTCTCAGAAAGCTTCTTTCTCTTTGTTATCGGAGGATATTTCCTTTGACCCTATAGTCTTCAAAGGGATCCGAAGTATCTGTTCTCAGATTCCACAGAAATAATGCTAGCAAAGAGATCTACGAAACACAGATGTAACACTGTGAGATGAATTCACAGAACACTAAGCAGTTTCTCAGAAAGCTTCTTTCCAGATTTCATCAGAGGATATTCCCTTTTTCACCATAGCCCTCTATGGGCTTCCAAATATCACTTTGCCAATTCCACAAGAACTGTCTTAGCGAAAGGCTTCTTGAGGAGAAAGCTGTAACTCTGTGAGATGATTTCGGAGAACACAAAGAAGTTCCTCAGAAAGCTTCTTTCTCTATGTTATCGGAGGATATTTCTTTGGCCCTATAGTCTTCAAAGGGATCCGAAATATCTGTTCTCAGATTCCACAGAAATAAGGTTAGCAAAGAGATCTACGAAACACAGATGTAACTCTGTGAGATGAATTCACAGAACACTAAGCAGTTTCTCAGACAGCTTCTTTCCAGATTTCATCTGAAGATATATCCTTTTTCACCATAGCCCTCTAAGGGCTTCGAAATATCACTTTGCCAATTCCACAAGAACTGTCTTAGCGAAAGGCTTCTTGAGGGGAGAGCTGTAACTCTGGAGATGATTTCACAGAACACAAAGAGGTGTCTCAGAATGCCTCTTTCTCTTAGTTATCGGGGGATATTTCCTTTGGCCCTATAGTCTTCAAAGGGATCCGAAATATCTGTTCTCAGATTCCACAGAAATAAGGCTAGCAAAGAGATCTACGAAACACAGATGTAACTCTGTGAGATGAATTCACAGATCACTAAGCAGTTTCTCAGAAAGCTTCTTTCCAGATTTCATCTGAGGATATTTCCATTTTCACCATAGCCCTCTAAGGGCTTCCAAATATCACTTTGCCAATTCCACAAGAACTGTCTTAGCGAAAGGCTTCTTGAGGAGAAAGCTGTAACTCTGTGAGATGATTTCACAGAACACAAAGAAGTTTCTCAGAAAGCTTCTTTCTCTTTGTTATCGGAGGATATTTCCTTTGGCCCTATAGTCTTCAAAATGATCCGAAATATCTGTTCTCAGATTCCACAGAAAGAAGGCTAGCAAAGAGATCCACGAAATACTGATGTAAATCTGTGAGTGGAAGTCACACATCACAGAACAGTTTCTCAGAAAGCTTCTTTCCAGATTTCATCTGAGGATATTTCCTTTTTCACCATAGCCCTCTATTGGCTTCCAAATATCACTATGCCAATTCCACAAGAACAATCTTAGCGAAAGGATTCTTCAGGGGAAAGCTGTAACTCTGGAGATGATTTCACAGAACACAAAGAAGTTTCTCAGAAAGCTTCTTTCTCTTTGTTAACGGAGGATATTTCCTTTGGCCCTATAGTCGTCAAAGGGATCCGAAATATCTGTTCTCGGATTCCACAGAAATAAGGCTAGCAAAGAGATCCACGAAATACAGATGTAACTCTGAGAGTGGAAGTCACACATCACAGAGCAGTTTCTCAGAAAGCTTCTTTCCAGATTTCATCTGAGGATATTTCCTTTTTCACCATAGTCCTCTATGGGCTTCCAAATATCACTTTGCCAATTCCACAATAACTGTCTTAGCGAAAGGCTTCTTGAGGGGAAAGCTGTAACTCTGTGAGATGATTTCACAGAACACAAAGAAGTTTCTCAGAAAGCTTCTTTCTCTTTTTTATCGGAGGATATTTCCTTTGGCCCTATAGTCTTCAAAGGGATCCGAAATATCTGTTCTCAGATTCCACAGAAAGAAGGCTAGCAAAGAGATCTACGAAACACAGATGTAACTCTGTGATATGAATTCACAGAACACTGAGCAGTTTCTCAGAAAGCTTCTTTCCAGATTTCATCTGAGGATATTTCCTTTTTCACCATAGCCCTCTATGGACTTCCAAATATCACTTTGCCAATTCCACAAGAACTGTCTTAGCGAAAGGACTCTTCAGGGGAAAGCTGTAACTCTGGAGATGATTTCACAGAACACAAAGAAGTTTCTCAGAAAGCTTCTTTCTCTTTATTATCGGAGGATATTTCCTTTGGCCCTATAGTCTTCAAAGGGATCCGAAGTATCTGTTCTCAGATTCCACAGAAATAATGCTAGCAAAGAGATCTACGAAACACAGATGTAACTCTGTGAGATGAATTCACAGAACACTAAGCAGTTTCTCAGAAAGCTTCTTTCCAGATTTCATGTGAGGATATTTCCTTTTTCACCATAGCCCTCTATGGGCTTCCAAATATCACTTTGCCAATTCCACAAGAACTGTCTTAGCGAAAGGCTTCTTGAGGAGAAAGCTGTAACTCTGTGAGATGATTTCGGAGAACACAAAGAAGTTCCTCAGAAAGCTTCTTTCTCTTTGTTATCGGAGGATATTTCTTTGGCCCTATAGTCTTCAAAGGGATCCGAAATATCTGTTCTCAGATTCCACAGAAATAAGGCTAGCAAAGAGATCTAAGAAACACAGATGTAACTCTGTGAGATGAATTCACAGAACACTAAGCAGTTTCTCAGAAAGCTTCTTTCCAGATTTCATCTGAGGACATTTCCTTTTTCACCATAGCCCTCTATGGGCTTCCAAATATCACTTTGTCAATTCCACAAGAACTCTCTTAGCGAAAGGCTTCTTGAGGGGAAAGCTGTAACTCTGTGAGATGATTTCACAGAACACAAAGAAGTTTCTCAGAAAGATTCTTTCTCTTTGTTATCGGAGTATATTTCCTTTGGCCCTATAGTCTTCAAAGGGATCCGAAATATCTGTTTTCAGATTCCAGAGAAATAAGGTTCGGAAAGAGATCTACGAAACACAGATGTCACTCTGTGAGATGAATTCACAGAACACTAAGCAGTTTCTCAGAAAGCTTCTTTCCAGATTTCATCTGAGGATATTTCCTTTTTCACCATAGCCCTCTATGGGCTTCCAAATATCACTTTGCCAATTCCACAAGAACTGTCTTATCAAAAGGCTTCTTGAGGGGAAAGCTGTAACTCTGTGAGATGATTTCACAGAACACAAAGAAGTTTCTCAGAAAGCTTCTTTCTCTTTGTTATCGGAGGATATTTTCTTTGGCCCTATAGTCTTCAAAGGGATCCGAAATATCTGTTCTCAGATTCCACAGAAATAAGGCTAGCAAAGAGATCCACGAAATACTGATGTAACTCTGTGAGTGGAAGTCACACATCACAGAGCAGTTTCTCAGAAAGCTGCTTTCCAGCTTTCATCTGAGGATATTTCCTTTTTCACCATAGCCCTCTATGGGCTTCCAAATATCACTTTGCCAATTCCACAAGAACTGTCTTAGCGAAAGGCTTCTTGAGGGGAAAGCTGTAACTCTGTGAGATGATTTCACAGAACACAAAGAAGTTTCTCAGAAAGCTTCTTTCTCTTTGTTATCGGAGGATATTTCCTTTGGCCCTATAGTCTTCAAAGGGATCCGAAATATCTGTTCTCAGATTCCACAGAAATAAGGCTAGCAAAGAGATCTACGAAACACAGATGTAAGTCTTTGAGATGAATTCACAGAACACTAAGCAGTTTCTCAGAAAGCTTCTTTCCAGATTTCATCAGAGGATATTTCCTTTTTCAACATAGCCCTCTATGGGCTTCCAAATATCACTTTGCCAATACACAAGTACTGTCTTAGCGAAAGGATTCTTCAGGGGAAAGCTGTAACTCTGGAGATGATTTCACAGAACACAAAGAAGTTTCTCAGAAAGCTTCTTTCTCCTTGTTAACGGAGGATATTTCCTTTGGCCCTAGAGTCTTCAAAGGGATCCGAAGTATCTGTTCTCAGATTCCACAGAAATAAGGCTAGCAAAGAGATGCACGAAATACTGATGTAACTCTGTGAGTGGAAGTCACACATCACAGAGCAGTTTCTCAGAAATCTGCTTTCCAGGTTTCATCTGAGGATATTTCCTTTTTCACCATAGCCCTCTATGGGCTTCCAAATATCACTTTGCCAATTCCACAAGAACTGTCTTAGCGAAAGGCTTCTTCAGGGGAAAGCTGTAACGCTGTGAGATGATTTCACAGAACACAAAGAAGTTTCTCAGAAAGCTTCTTTCTCTTTGTTATCAGAGGATATTTCCTTTGGCCCTATAGTCTTCAAAGGGATCCGAAATATCTGTTCTCAGATTCCACAGAAATAAGGCTAGCAAAGAGATCTACGAAACACAGATGTAAGTCTTTGAGATGAATTCACAGAACACTAAGCAGTTTCTCAGAAAGCTTCTTTCCAGATTTCATCCGAGGATATTTCCTTTTTCACCATAGCCCTCTATGGGCTTCCAAATATCACTTTGCGAATTCCACAAGAACTGTCTTAGCGAAAGGCTTCTGAGGGGAAAGCTGTAACTCTGTGAGATGATTTCACAGAACACAAAGAAGTTTCTCAGAAAGCTTCTTTCTCTTTGTTATCGGAGGATATTTCCTTTGGCCCTAAAGTTTTCAAAGGGATCCGAAATATCTGTTCTCAGATTCCACAAAAATAAGGCTAGCAAAGAGATCTACGAAACACAGATGTAACTCTGTGAGATGAATTAACAGAACAGTAAGCAATTTCTCAGAAAGCTTCTTTCCAGATTTCATCTGAGGATATTTCCTTTTTCACCATAGCCCTCTATGGGCTTCCAAATATCACTTTGCCAATTCCACAAGAACTGTCTTAGCGAAAGGCTTCTTGAGGGGAAAGGTGTAACTCTGGAGATGATTTCACAGAACACAAAGAAGTTTCTCAGAAAGCTTCTTTCTCTTTGTTATCAGAGGATATTTCCTTTTGCCTTATAGTCTTCAAAGGGATCCGAAATATCTGTTCTCAGATTCCACAGAAATAAGGCTAGCAAAGAGATCCACGAAATACAGATGTAACTCTGAGAGTGGAAGTCACATATCACAGAGCAGTTTCTCAGAAAGTTTCTTTCCAGATTTCATCTGAGGATATTTCGTTTTTCACCAAAGCCCTCTATGGGCTTCCAAATATCACTTTGCCAATTCCACAAGAACTGTCTTAGCGAAAGGCTTCTTGAGGGGAAAGCTGTAACTTTGTTAGATGATTTCACAGAACACAAAGGAGTTTCTCAGAAAGCTTCTTTCTCTTTGTTATCGGAGGATATTTCCTTTGGCCCTATAGTCTTCAAAGGGATCCGAAATATCTGTTCTCAGATTCCACAGAAATAAGGCTAGCAAAGAGATCTACGAAACACAGATGTAACTCTGTGAGATGAATTCACAGAACACTAAGCAGTTTCACAGAAAGCTTCTTTCCAGATTTTATCTGAGGATATTTCCTTTTTCACCATAGCCCTCTATGGGCTTCCAAATATCACTTTGCCAATTCCACAAGAACTGTCTTAGCGAAAGGCTTCTTGAGGGAAAGCTGTAACTCTGTGAGATGATTTCACAGAACACAAAGAAGTTTCTCAGAAAGCTTCTTTCTCTTTGTTATCGGAGGATATTTCCTTTGGCCCTATAGTCTTCAAAGGGATCCGAAATATCTGTTCTCAGATTCCACAGAAAGAAGGCTAGCAAAGAGATCCACGAAATACTGATGTAACTCTGTGAGTGGAAGTCACACATCACAGAGTAGTTTCTCAGAAAGCTTCTTTCCAGATTTCATCTGAGGATATTTCCTTTTTCACCATAGCCCTCTATGGGCTTCCAAATATCACTTTCCAATTCCACAAGAACTGTCTTAGCGAAAGGCTTCTTGAGGGGAAAGCTGTAACTCTGTGAGGTGATTTCACAGAGCACAAAGAAGTTTCTCTGAAAGCTTCTTTCTCTTTGTTATCGGAGGACATTTCCTTTGGCCCTATAGTCTTCAAAGGGATCCGAAATATCTGTTCTCAGATTCCACAGAAATAAGGCTAGCAAAGAGGTCCACGAAATAGTGATGTAACTCTGTGAGTGGAAGTCACACATCACAGAACAGTTTCTCAGAAAGCTCTTTCCAGATTTCATCTGAGGATAATTCCTTTTTCACCGTAGCCCTCTATGTGCTACCAAATATCACTTTGCCAATGCCACGAGAACTGTCTTAGTGAAAGGGTTCTTGAGGAGAAAGCTGTAACTCTGTGAGATGATTTCGTAGAACACAAAGAAGTTTCTCAGAAATCTTCTTTCTCTTTGTTATCGGAGGATATTTCTTTGGCCCTATAGTCTTCAAAGGGATCCGAAATATCTGTTCTCAGATTCCACAGAAATAAGGCTAGCAAAGAGATACACGAAACACAGATGTAACTCTGTGAGATGAATTCACAGAACACTAAGCAGTTTCTCAGAAAGCTTCTTTCCAGATTTCATCTGAGGATATTTCCTTTTTCACCATAGCCCTCTAAGGGCTTCCAAATATCACTTTGCCAATTCCACAAGAACTGTCTTAGCGAAAGGCTTCTTGAGGGGAAAGCTGTAACTCTGTGAGATGATTTCACAGAACACAAAGAAGTTTCTCAGAAAGCTTCTTCTCTTTGTTATCGGAGGATATTTCCTTTGGCCCTAAAGTCTTCAAAATGATCCGAAATATCTGTTCTCAGATTCCACAGAAAGAAGGCTAGCAAAGAGATCCACGAAATACTGATGTAAATCTGTGAGTGGAAGTCACACATCACAGAACAGTTTCTCAGAAAGCTTCTTTCCAGATTTCATCTGAGGATATTTCCTTTTTCACCATAGCCCTCTATGGGCTTCCAAATATCACTTTGCCAATACACAAGTACTGTCTTAGCGAAAGGATTCTTCAGGGGAAAGCTGTAACTCTGGAGATAATTTCACAGAACACAAAGAAGTTTCTCAGAAAGCTTCTTTCTCTTTGTTAACGGAGGATATTTCCTTTGGCCCTAGAGTCTTCAAAGGGATCCGAAATATCTGTTCTCAGATTCCACAGAAATAAGGCTAGCAAAGAGATCCACGAAATACTGATGTAACTCTGTGAGTGGAAGTCACACATCACAGAGCAGTTTCTCAGAAAGCTGCTTTCCAGGTTTCATCTGAGGATATTTCCTTTTTCACCTTAGCCCTCTATGTGCTTCCAAATATCACTTTGCCAATTCCACAAGAACTGTCTTAGCGAAAGGCTTCTTGAGGGGAAAGCTGTAACTCTGTGAGATGATTTCACAGAACACAAATTTCTCAGAAAGCTTCTTTCTCTTTGTTATCGGAGGATATTTCCTTTGGCCCTATAGTCTTCAAAAGGATCCGAAATATCTGTTCTCAGATTCCACAAAAATAAGGCTGGCAAAGAGATCTACGAAACACAGATGTAACTCTGTGAGATGAATTAACAGAACAGTAAGAAGTTTCTCAGAAAGCTTCTTTCCAGATTTCATCTGAGGATATTTCCTTTTTCACCATAGCCCTCTATGGGCTTCCAAATATCACTTTGCCAATTCCACAAGAACTGTCTAAGCGAAAGGCTTCTTAAGGGGAAAGCTGTAGCTCTGTGAGATGATTTCACAGAACACAAAGAAGTTTCTCAGAAAGCTTCTTTCTCTTTGTTATCGGAGGATATTTCCTTTGGCCCTATAGTCTTCAAAGGGATCCGAAATATCTGTTCTCAGATTCCACAGAAATAAGGCTAGCAATGTGATCCATGAAATACTAATGTAACTCTGGGAGTGGAAGTCACACATCACAGAACAGTTTCTCAGAAATCTTCTTATCAGATTTCATCTGAGGATATTTCCTTTTTCACCATAGCCCTCTATGGGCTTCCAAATATCACTTTGCCAATTCCACAAGAACTGTCTTAGCGAAAGGCTTCTTGAGGGGAAAGCTGTAACTCTGTGAGATGATTTCACAGAACACAAAGAAGTTTCTCAGAAAGCTTCTTTCTCTTTGTTATCGGAGGATATTTCCTTTGGCCCTATAGTTTTCAAAGGGATCCGAAATATCTGTTCTCAGATTCCACAAAAATAAGGCTAGCAAAGAGATCTACGAAACACAGATGTAACTCTGTGAGATGAATTAACAGAACAGTACGCAATTTCTCAGAAAGCTTCTTTCCAGATTTCATCTGAGGATATTTCCTTTTTCACCATAGCCCTCTATGGGCTTCCAAATATCACTTTGCCAATTCCACAAGAACTGTCTTAGCGATAGACTTCTTGAGGGGAAAGCTGTAACTCTGGAGATGATTTCACAGAACACAAAGAAGTTTCTCAGAAAGCTTCTTTCTCTTTGTTATCTGAGGATATTTCCTTTTGCCTTATAGTCTTCAAAGAGATCCGAAATATCTGTTCTCAGATTCCACAGAAATAAGGCTAGCAAAGAGATCCACGAAATACAGATGTAACTCTGAGAGTGGAAGTCACACATCACAGAGCAGTTTCTCAGAAAGTTTCTTTCCATATTTCATCTGAGGATATTTCGTTTTTCACCATAGCCCTCTATGGGCTTCCAAATATCACTTTGCCAATTCCACAAGAACTGTCTTAGTGAAAGGCTTCTTCAGGGGAAAGCTGTATCTCTGTGAGATGATTTCGGAGAACACAAAGAAGTTTCTCAGAAAGCTTCTTTCTCTTTGTTATCGGAGGATATTTCTTAGGCCCGATAGTCTTCAAAGGGATCCGAAATATCTGTTCTCTGTTTCCACAGAAATAAGGCTAGCAAAGAGATCTACGAAACACAGATGTAACTCTGTGAGATGAATTCACAGAACACGAAGCAGTTTTTCAGAAAGCTTCTTTCCAGATTTCATCTGAGGATATATCCTTTTTCACCATAGCCCTCTATGGGCTTCGAAATATCACTTTGCCAATTCCACAAGAACTGTCTTAGCGAAAGGCTTCTTGAGGGGAGAGCTGTAACTCTGTGAGATGATTTCACAGTACACAAAGAAGTTTCTCAGAAAGCTTCTTTCCCTTTGTTATCGGAGGATATTTCCTTTGGCCCTATAGTCTTCAAAGGGATCCGAAATATCTGTTCTCAGATTCCACAAAAATAAGGCTAGCAAAGAGATCTACGAAACACAGATGTAACTCTGTGAGATGAATTTACAGAACAGTAAGCAATTTCTCAGAAAGCTTCTTTCCAGATTTCATCTGAGGATATTTCCTTTTTCACCATAGCCCTCTAGGGGCTTCGAAATATCACTTTGCCAATTCCACAAGAACTGTCTTAGCGAAAGGCTTCTTGAGGTAGAGCTGTAACTCTGGAGATGATTTCACAGAACACAAAGAAGTTTCTCAGAAAGCTTCTTTCTCTTTGTTATCGGAGGATATTTCCTTTGGCCCTATAGTCTTCAAAGGGATCCGAAATATCTGTTCTCAGATTCCACAGAAATAAGGCTAGCAAAGAGATCTACGAAACACAGATGTAACTCTATGAGATGAATTCACAGAACACTAAGCAGTTTCTCAGAAAGCTTCTTTCCAGATTTCATCTGAGGATATTTCCTTTTTCACCATAGCCCTCTATGGGCTTCCAAATATCACTTTGCCAATTCCACAAGAACTGTCTTAGCGAAAGGCCTCTTGAGTGGAAAGCTGTAACTCTGTCAGATGATTTCACAGAACACAAAGAAGTTTCTCAGAAAGCTTCTTTCCCTTTGTTATCGGAGGATATTTCCTTTGGCCCTATAGTCTTCAAAGGGATCCGAAATATCTGTTCTCAGATTCCACAGAAAGAAGGCTAGCAAAGAGATCCACGAAATACAGATGTAACTCTGTGAGATGAATTAACAGAACACTAAGCAGTTTCTAAGAAAGCTTCTTTCCAGATTTCATCTGAGGATATTTCCTTTTTCAACATAGCTCTCTAAGGGGTTCCAAATATCACTTTGCCAATTCCACAAGAACTGTCTTAGCGAAAGACTTCTTGAGGGGAAAGCTGTAACTCTGTGAGATGATTTCACAGAACACAAAGAAGTTTCTCAGAAAGCTTCTCTCTGTTTGTTATCGGAGGATATTTCCTATGGCCCTATAGTCTTCAAAGGGCTCCGAAATATCTGTTCTCAGATTCCACAGAAATAAGGCTAGCACAGAGATCCACGAAGTACAGATGTAACTCTGAGAGTGGAAGTCACACATCACAGAGCAGTTTCTCAGAAAGCTTCTTTCCAGATTTCATCTGAGGTATATTTCCTTTTTTCACCACAGCCCTTTATTGGCTTCCAAATATCACTTTGCCAATTCCACAAGAACTGTCTTAGCGAAACGCTTCTTGAGGGGAAAGCTGTAACTCTGTCAGATGATTTCCCAGAACACAAAGAGATTTCTCAGAAAGCTTCTTTCTCTTTGTTATCGGAGGATATTTCCTTTGGCCCTATAGTCTTCAAAGGGATCCGAAATATCTTTTCTCAGATTCCACAGAAATAAGGCTAGCAAAGAGATCTACGAAACACAGATATAACTGTGTGAGATGAATTAACAGATCACTAAGCAGTTTCTCAGAAAAATTCTTTCCAGATTTCATCTGAGGATATTTCCTTTTTCACCATAGCCCTCTATGGGCTTCGAAATATCACTTTGCCAATTCCACAAGAACTGTCTTAGCGAAAGGCGTCTTGAGGGGAAAGCTGTAACTCTGTGAGATGATTTCACAGAACACAAAGAAGTTTCTCAGAAAGCTTCTTTCTCTTTGTTATCGGAGGATATTTCCTTTGGCCCTATAGTCTTCAAAGGGATCCGAAATATCTGTTCTCAGATTCCACAGAAAGAAGACTAGGAAAGAGATACACGAAATACAGATGTAACTCTGTGAGTGGAAGTCACACATCACAGAGCAGTTTCTCAGAAAGCTTCTTTCCAGATTTCATCGGAGGATATTTCCTTTTTCACCATAGCCCTCTATGGGCTTCCAAATATCACTTTACCAATTCCACAAGAACTGTCTTAGCGAAAGGCTTCTTGAGGGGAAAGCTGTAACAGTGTGAGATGATTTCATAGAACACAAAGAAGTTTCTCAGAAAGCTTCTTTCTCTTTGTTATCGGAGGATATTTCCTTTGGCCCAAAAGTCTTCAAAGGGATCCGAAATATCTGTTCTCAGATTCCACAGAAATAAGGCTAGCAAAGAGATCTACGAAACACAGATGTAAGTCTTTGAGATGAATTCACAGAACACTAAGCAGTTTCTCAGAAAGCTTCTTTCCAGATTTCATCCGAGGATATTTCCTTTTTCACCATAGCCCTCTATGGGCTTCCAAATATCACTTTGCCAATACACAAGTACTGTTTTAGCGAAAGGATTCTTCAGGGGAAAGCTGTAACTCTGGAGATAATTTCACAGAACACAAAGAAGTTTCTCAGAAAGCTTCTTTCTCTTTGTTAACGGAGGATATTTCCTTTGGCCCTAGAGTCTTCAAAGGGATCCGAAATATCTGTTCTAAGATTCCACAGAAATGAGGCTAGCAAAGAGATCTATGAAACACAGATGTAACTCTGTGAGATGAATTCACAGAACACTAAGCAGTTTCTCAGAAAGCTTCTTTCCAGATTTCATCCGAGGATATTTCCTTTTTCACCATAGCCCTCTATGGGCTTCCAAATATCACTTTGCCAATTCCACAAGAACTGTCTTAGCGAAAGGCTTCTTGAGGGGAAAGCTGTAACTCCGTGAGATGATTTCACAGAACACAAAGAAGTTTCTCAGAAAGCTTCTTTCTCTTTGTTATCGGAGGATATTTCCTTTGGCCCTATAGTTTTCAAAGGGATCCGAAATATCTGTTCTCAGATTCCACAAAAATAAGGCTAGCAAAGAGATCTACGAAACACAGATGTAACTCTGTGAGATGAATTAACAGAACAGTAAGCAATTTCTCAGAAAGCTTCTTTCCAGATTTCATCTGAGGATATTTCCTTTTTCACCATAGCCCTCTATGGGCTTCCAAATATCACTTTGCCAACTCCACAAGAACTGTCTTAGCGATAGGCTTCTTGAGGGGAAAGCTGTAACTCTGGGGATGATTTCACAGAACACAAAGAAGTTTCTCAGAAAGCTTCTTTCTCTTTGTTATCGGAGGATATTTCCTTTTGCCTTATAGTCTTCAAAGGGATCCGAAATATCTGTTCTCAGATTCCACAGAAATAAGGCTAGCAAAGAGATCCACTAACTACAGATGTAACTCTGAGAGTGGAAGTCACACATCACACAGCAGTTTCTCAGAAAGTTTCTTTCCATATTTCATCTGAGGATATTTCGTTTTTCACCATAGCCCTCTATGGGCTTCCAAATATCACTTTGCCAATTCCACAAGAACTGTCTTAGTGAAAGGCTTCTTCAGGGGAAAGCTGTAACTCTGTGAGATGATTTCACAGAACACAAAGAAGTTTCTCAGAAAGCTTCTTTCTTTTGTTATCGGAGGATATTTCCTTTGGCCTTATAGTCTTCAAAGGGATCCGAAATATCTGTTCTCAGATTCCACAGAAATAAGGCTAGCAAAGAGATCTACGAAACACAGATGTAACTCTGTGAGATGAATTCACAGAACACTAAGCAGTTTCTCAGAAAGCTTCTTTCCAGATTTCATCTGAGGATATTTCCTTTTTCACCATAGCCCTCTATGGGCTTCCAAATATCACTTTGCCAATTCCACAAGAACTGTCTTAGCGAAAGGCTTCTTGAGGGGAAAGCTGTAACTTTGTGAGATGATTTCACAGAACACAAAGAAGTTTCTCAGAAAGCTTCTTTCTCTTTGTTATCGGAGGATATTTCCTTTGGCCCTATAGTCTTCAAAGGGATCCGAAATATCTGTTCTCAGATTCCACAGAAATAAGGCTAGCAAAGAGATCTACGAAACACAGATGTAACTCTGTGAGATGAATTCACAGAACACTAAGCAGTTTCAGAGAAAGCTTCTTTCCAGATTTCATCTGAGGATATTTCCTTTTTCACCATAGCCCTCTATGGGCTTCCAAATATCACTTTGCCAATTCCACAAGAACTGTCTTAGCGAAAGGCTTCTTGAGGGAAAGCTGTAACTCTGTGACATGATTTCACAGAACACAAAGAAGTTTCTCAGAAAGCTTCTTTCTCTTTGTTATCGGAGGATATTTCCTTTGGCCCTATAGTCTTCAAAGGGATCCGAAATATCTGTTCTCAGATTCCACAGAAAGAAGGCTAGCAAAGAGATCCACGAAAAACTGATGTAACTCTGTGAGTGGAAGTCACACATCACAGAGTATTTTCTCAGAAAGCTTCTTTCCAGATTTCATCGGAGGATATTTCCTTTTTCACCATAGCCCTCTATGGGCTTCCAAATATCACTTTCCAATTCCACAAGAACTGTCTTAGCGAAAGGGTTCTTGAGGAGAAAGCTGTAACTCTGTGAGATGATTTCGGAGAACACAAAGAAGTTTCTCAGAAAGCTTCTTTCTCTTTTTTATCGGAGGATATTCCTTAGGCCCGATAGTCTTCAAAGGGATCCGAAATATCTGTTCTCTGTTTCCACAGAAATAAGGCTAGCAAAGAGATCTACGAAACACAGATGTAACTCTGTGAGATGAATTCACAGAACACTAAGCAGTTTCTCAGAAATCTTCTTTCCAGATTTCATCTGAGGATATATCCTTTTTCAAAATAGCCCTCTATGGGCTTCGAAATATCACTTTGCCAATTCCACAAGAACTGTCTTAGCGAAAGGCTTCTTGAGGGGAGAGCTGTAACTCTGGAGATGATTTCACAGAACACAAAGAAGTTTCTCAGAAAGCATCTTTCTCTTTGTTATCGGAGGATATTTCCTTTGGCCCTATAGTCTTCAAAGGGATCCGAAATATCTGTTCTCAGATTCCACAGAAATAAGGCTAGCAAAGAGATCTACGAAACACAGATGTAACTCTGTGAGATGAATTCACAGAACACTAAGCAGTTTCTCAGAAAGCTTCTTTCCAGATTTCATCTGAGGATATTTCCTTTTTCACCATAGCCCTCTATGGGCTTCCAAATATCACCTTGCCAATTCCACAAGAACTGTCTTAGAAAAAGGCTTCTTCAGGGGAAAGATGTAACTCTGTAAGATGATTTCACAGAACATAAAGAAGTGTCTCAGAAAGCTTCTTTCTCTTTGTTATCGGAGGATTTTTCCTTTGGCCCTATAGTCTTCAAAGGGATCCGAAATATCTGTTCTCAGATTCCACAGAAATAAGGCTAGCAAAGAGATCTGCGAAACACAAATGTAACTCTGTGAGATGAATTCACAGAACACTAAGCAGTTTCTCAGAAAGCTTCTTTCCAGAATTCATCTGAGGATATTTCCATTTTCACCATAGCCCTCTATGGGATTCCAAATATCACTTTGCCAATTCCACAAGAACTGTCTTAGCGAAAGGCTTCTTGAGGGGAAAGCTGTAACTCTGTGAGATGATTTCACAGAACACAAAGAAGTTTCTCAGAAAGCTTCTTTCTCTTTGTTATCGGAGGATATTTCCATTGGCCCTATATTCTTCAAAATGATCCGAAATATCTGTTCTCAGATTCCACAGAAAGAAGGCTAGCAAAGAGATCCACGAAATACTGATGTAAATCTGTGAGTGGAAGTCACACATCACAGAACAGTTTCTCAGAAAGCTTCTTTCGAGATTTCATCTGAGGATATTTCCTTTTTCACCATAGCCCTCTAAGGGCTTCCAAATATCACTTTGCCAATTCCACAAGAACTGTCTTAGCGAAAGGATTCTTGAGGAGAAAGCTGTAACTCTGTGAGATGATTTCACAGTACACAAAGAAGTTTCTCAGAAAGCTTCTTTCTCTTTCTTATCGGAGGGTATTTCCTTTGGCCCTATAGTCTTCAAAGGGATCCGAAATATCTGTTCTCAGATTCCACAGAAATAAGGCTAGCAAAGAGATCTATGAAACACAGATGTAACTCTGTGAGATGAATTCAGAGAACACTAAGCAGTTTCTCAGAAAGCTTCTTTCCAGATTTCATCTGAGGATATTTCCTTTTTCACCATAGCCCTCTATGGGCTTCCAAATATCACTTTTCCAATTCCACAAGAACTGTCTTAGCGAAAGGCTTCTTGAGGGGAAAGCTGTAACTCTGTGAGATGATTTCACAGTACACAAAGAAGTTTCTCAGAAAGCTTCTTTCTCTTTGTTATCGGAGGATATTTCCTTTGGCCCTATAGTCTTCAAAGGGATCCGAAATATCTGTTCTCAGATTCCACAAAAATAAGGCTAGCAAAGAGATCTACGAAACAGAGATGTAACTCTGTGAGATGAATTAACAGAACAGTAAGCAATTTCTCAGAAAGCTTCTTTCCAGATTTCATCTGAGGATATTTCCTTTTTCACCATAGCCCTCTAGGGGCTTCGAAATATCACTTTGCCAATTCCACAAGAACTGTCTTAGCGAAAGGCTTCTTGAGGGTAGAGCTTTAACTCTGGAGATGATTTCACAGAACACAAAGAAGTTTCTCAGAAAGCTTCTTTCTCTTTGTTATCGGAGGATATTTCCTTTGGCCCTATAGTCTTCAAAGGGATCCGAAATATCTGTTCTCAGATTCCACAGAAATAAGGCTAGCAAAGAGATCTACGAAACACAGATGTACCTCTGTGAGATGAATTCACAGAACACTAAGCAGTTTCTCAGAAAGATTCTTTCCAGATTTCATCTGAGGCTATTTCCTTTTTCAAGATAGCCCTCTATGGGCTTCCAAATATCACTTTGCCAATTCCACAAGAACTGTCTTAGCGAAAGGATTCTTCAGGGGAAAGCTGTAACTCTGCAGATGATTTCACAGAACACAAAGAAGTTTCTCAGAAAGCTTCTTTCTCTTTGTTAACGGAGGATATTTCCTTTGGCCCAAGAGTCTTCACAGGGATCCGAAATATCTGTTCTCAGATTCCACAGAAATAAGGCTAGCAAAGAGATCCACGAAATACAGATGTAACTCTGAGAGTGGAAGTCACACATCACAGAGCAGTTTCTCAGAAAGCTTCTTTCCAGATTTCATCTGAGGATATTTGCTTTTTCAACATAGCCCTCTATGGGCTTCCAAATATCACTTTGCCAATACAACAAGAACTGTCTTAGCGAAAGGCTTCTTGAGGGGAAAGCTGTAACTCTGTGAGATGATTTCACAGAACACAAAGAAGTTTCTCAGAAAGCTTCTTTCTCTTTGTTATCGGAGGATATTTCCTTTGGCCCTATAGTCTTCAAAGGGATCAGAAATATCTGTTCTCAGATTCCACAGAAATAAGGCTAGCAAAGAGATCTACGAAACACAGATGTAAGTCTTTGAGATGAATTCACAGAACACTAAGCAGTTTCTCAGAAAGCTTCTTTCCAGATTTCATCTGAGGATATTACCTTTTTCACCATAGCCCTCTATGGGCTTCCAAATATCACTTTGCCAATTCCACAAGAACTGTCTTAGCGAAAGGCTTCTTGAGAGGAAAGCTGTAACTCTGTGAGAAGATTTCACAGAACACAAAGAAGTTTCTCAGAAATCTTCTTTCTCTTTGTTATCGTAGGATATTTCCTTTGGCCCTTTGGTCTTCAAAGGGATCCGAAATATCTGTTCTCAGATTCCACAGAAATAAGGCTAGCAAAGAGATCCACGAAATACAGATGTAACTCTGTGAGTGGAAGTCACACATCACGGAGCAGTTTCTCAAAGAGCTTCTTTCTAGATTTCATCTTAGGATATTTCCTTTTTCACCATAGCCCTCTATGGGCTTCCAAATATCACTTTGCAAATTCCACAAGAACTGTCTTAGCGAAATGCTTCTTGAGGAGAAAGCTGTAACTCTGTGAGATGATTTGGCAGAACACAAAGAAGTTTCTCAGAAAGCTTCTTTCTCTTTGTTATGGGAGGATATTTCCTTTGGCCCTATAGTCTTCAAAGGGATCCGAAATATCTGTTCTCAGATTCCACAGAAATAAGGCTAACAAAGAGATCCACGAAGTACAGATGTAACTCTGTGAGTGGAAGTCACACATCACAGAGCACTTTCTCAGAAAGCTTCTTTCCAGATTTCATATGAGGATATTTCCTTTTTCACCCTAGCCTTCTATGGGCTTCCAAATATCACTTTGCCAATTCCACAAGAACTGTCTTAGCGAAAGGCTTCTTGAGTGGAAAGCTGTAACTCTGTCAGATGATTTCACAGAACACAAAGAAGTTTCTCAGAAAGCTTCTTTCCCTTTGTTATCGGAGGATATTTCCTTTGGCCCTATAGTCTTCAAAGGGATCCGAAATATCTGTTCTCAGATTCCACAGAATGAAGGCTAGCAAAGAGATCCACGAAATACAGATGTAACTCTGTGAGATGAATTAACAGAACACTAAGCAGTTTCTAAGAAAGCTTCTTTCCAGATTTCATCTGAGGATATTTCCTTTTTCAACATAGCTCTCTAAGGGGTTCCAAATATCACTTTGCCAATTCCACAAGAACTGTCTTAGCGAAAGACTTCTTGAGGGGAAAGCTGTAACTCTGTGAGATGATTTCACAGAACACAAAGAAGTTTCTCAGAAAGCTTCTCTCTGTTTGTTATCTGAGGATATTTCCTATGGCCCTATAGTCTTCAAAGGGCTCCGAAATATCTGTTCTCAGATTCCACAGAAATAAGGCTAGCACAGAGATCCACGAAGTACAGATGTAACTCTGAGAGTGGAAGTCACACATCACAGAGCAGTTTCTCAGAAAGCTTCTTTCCAGATTTCATCTGAGGTATATTTCCTTTTTTCACCACAGCCCTTTATTGGCTTCCAAATATCACTTTGCCAATTCCACAAGAACTGTCTTAGCGAAAGGCTTCTTGAGGGGAAAGCTGTAACTCTGTCAGATGATTTCCCGGAACACAAAGAGATTTCTCAGAAAGCTTCTTTCTCTTTGTTATCGGAGGATATTTCCTTTGGCCCTATAGTCTTCAAAGGGATCCGAAATATCTTTTCTCAGATTCCACAGAAATAAGGCTAGCAAAGAGATCTACGAAACACAGATATAACTGTGTGAGATGAATTAACAGATCACTAAGCAGTTTCTCAGAAAAATTCTTTCCAGATTTCATCTGAGGATATTTCCTTTTTCACCATAGCCCTCTATGGGCTTCGAAATATCACTTTGCCAATTCCACAAGAACTGTCTTAGCGAAAGGCTTCTTGAGGGGAAAGCTGTAACTCTGTGAGATGATTTCACAGAACACAAAGAAGTTTCTCAGAAAGCTTCTTTCTCTTTGTTATCGGATTATATTTCCTTTGGCCCTATAGTCTTCAAAGGGATCCGAAATATCTGTTCTCAGATTCCACAGAAAGAAGACTAGGAAAGAGATACACGAAATACAGATGTAACTCTGTGAGTGGAAGTCACACATCACAGAGCAGTTTCTCAGAAAGCTTCTTTCCAGATTTCATCGGAGGATATTTCCTCTTTCACCATAGCCCTCTAGGGGTTCCAAATATCACTTTACCAATTCCACAAGAACTGTCTTAGCGAAAGGCTTCTTGAGGGGAAAGCTGTAACAGTGTGAGATGATTTCACAGAACACAAAGAAGTTCATCAGAAAGCTTCTTTCCCTTTGTTATCGGAGGATATTTCTTTTGGCCCTATAGTCTTCAAAGGGATCCGAAATATCTGTTCTCAGATTCCACAGAAAGAAGGCTAGCAAAGAGATCCACGAAATACAGATGTAACTCTGTGAGATGAATCAACAGAACACTAAGCAGTTTCTCAGAAAGCTTCTTTGCAGATTTCATCTGAGGATATTTCCTTTTTCACCATAGTTCTCTATGGGCTTCCAAATATCACTTTGCCAATTCCACAAGAACTGTCTTAGCGAAAGGATTCTTGAGGAGAAAGCTGTAACTCTGAGAGATGATTTCACAGTACACAAAGAAGTTTCTCAGAAAGCTTCTTTCTCTTTCTTATCGGAGGGTATTTCCTTTGGCCCTATAGTCTTCAAAGGGATCCGAAATATCTGTTCTCAGATTCCACAGAAATAAGGCTAGCAAAGAGATCTATGAAACACAGATGTAACTCTGTGAGATGAATTCAGAGAACACTAAGCAGTTTCTCAGAAAGCTTCTTTCCAGATTTCATCTGAGGATATTTCCTTTTTCACCATAGCCCTCTATGGGCTTCCAAATATCACTTTGCCAATTCCACAAGAACTGTCTTAGCGAAAGGCTTCTTGAGGGGAAAGCTGTAATTCTGTGAGATGATTTCACAGTACACAAAGAAGTTTCTGAGAAAGCTTCTTTCTCTTTGTTATCGGAGGATATTTCCTTTGGCCCTATAGTCTTCAAAGGGATCCGAAATATCTGTTCTCAGATTCAACAAAAATAAGGCTAGCAAAGATATCTACGAAACACAGATGTAACTCTGTGAGATGAATTAACAGAACAGTAAGCAATTTCTCAGAAAGCTTCTTTCCAGATTTCATCTGAGGATATTTCCTTTTTCACCATAGCCCTCTAGGGGCTTCGAAATATCACTTTGCCAATTCCACAAGAACTGTCTTAGCGAAAGGCTTCTTGAGGGTAGAGCTGTAACTCTGGAGATGATTTCACAGAACACAAAGAAGTTTCTCAGAAAGCTTCTTTCTCTTTGTTATCGGAGGATATTTCCTTTGGCCCTATAGTCTTCAAAGGGATCCGAAATATCTGTTCTCAGATTCCACAGAAATAAGGCTAGCAAAGAGATCTATGAAACACAGATGTAACTCTGTGAGATGAATTCACAGAACACTAAGCAGTTTCTCAGAAAGCTTCTTTCCAGATTTCATCTGAGGCTATTTCCTTTTTCAAGATAGCCCTCTATGGGCTTCCAAATATCACTTAGCCAATTCCACAAGAACTGTCTTAGCGAAAGGATTCTTCAGGGGAAAGCTGTAACTCTGCAGATGATTTCACAGAACACAAAGAAGTTTCTCAGAAAGCTTCTTTCTCTTTGTTAACGGAGGATATTTCCTTTGGCCCAAGAGTCTTCAAAGGGATCCGAAATATCTGTTCTCAGATTCCACAGAAATAAGGCTAGCAAAGAGATCCACGAAATACAGATGTAACTCTGAGAGTGGAAGTCAGACATCACAGAGCACTTTCTCAGAAAGCTTCTTTCCAGATTTCATCTGAGGATATTTCCTTTTTCAACATAGCCCTCTATGGGCTTCCAAATATCACTTTGCCAATTCAACAAGAACTGTCTTAGCGAAAGGCTTCTTGAGGGGAAAGCTGTAACTCTGTGAGATGATTTCACAGAACACAAAGAAGTTTCTCAGAAAGCTTCTTTCTCTTTGTTATCGGAGGATATTTCCTTTGGCCCTATAGTCTTCAAAGGGATCCGAAATATCTTTTCTCAGATTCCACAGAAATAAGGCTAGCAAAGAGATCTACGAAACACAGATGTTAGTCTTTGAGATGAATTCACAGAACACTAAGCAGTTTCTCAGAAAGCTTCTGTCCAGATTTCATCTGAGGATATTACCTTTTTCACCATAGCCCTCTATGGGCTTCCAAATATCACTTTGCCAATTCCACAAGAACTGTCTTAGCGAAAGGCTTCTTGAGAGGAAAGCTGTAACTCTGTGAGATGATTTCACAGAACACAAAGAAGTTTCGCAGAAAGCTTCTTTCTCTTTGTTGTCGTAGGATATTTCCTTTGGCCCTTTGTTCTTCAAAGGGATCCGAAATATCTGTTCTCAGATTCCACAGAAATAAGGCTAGCAAAGTGATCTACGAAATACAGATGTAACTCTGTGAGTGGAAGTCACACATCACGGAGCAGTTTCTCAAAGAGCTTCTTTCTAGATTTCATCTTAGGATATTTCCTTTTTCACCATAGCCCTCTATGGGCTTCCAAATATCACTTTGCCAATTCCACAAGAACTGTCTTAGCGAAATGCTTCTTGAGGGGAAAGCTGTAACTCTGTGAGATGATTTGGCAGAACGCAAAGAAGTTTCTCAGAAAGCTTCTTTCTCTTTGTTATGGGAGGATATTTCCTTTGGCCCTATAGTCTTCAAAGGGATCCGAAATATCTGTTCTCAGATTCCACAGAAATAAGGCTAACAAAGAGATCCACGAAGTAAAGATGTAACTCTGTGAGTGGACGTCACACATCACAGAGCACTTTCTCAGAAAGCTTCTTTCCAGATTTCATATGAGGATATTTCCTTTTTCACCCTAGCCTTCTATGGGCTTCCAAATATCACTTTGCCAATTCCACAAGAACTGTCCTATCGAAAGGCTTCTTGAGTGGAAAGCTGTAACTCTGTCAGATGATTTCACAGAACACAAAGAAGTTTCTCAGAAAGCTTCTTTCCCTTTGTTATCGGAGGATATTTCCTTTGGCCCTATAGTCTTCAAAGGGATCCGAAATATCTGTTCTCAGATTCCACAGAAAGAAGGCTAGCAAAGAGATCCACGAAATACAGATGTAACTCTGTGAGATGAATTAACAGAACACTAAGCAGTTTCTAAGAAAGCTTCTTTCCAGATTTCATCTGAGGATAATTCCTTTTTCAACATAGCTCTCTAAGGGGTTCCAAATATCACTTTGCCAATTCCACAAGAACTGTCTTAGCGAAAGACTTCTTGAGGGGAAAGCTATAACTCTGTGAGATGATTTCACAGAACACAAAGAAGTTTCTCAGAAAGCTTATCTCTGTTTGTTATCGGAGGATATTTCCTATGGCCCTATAGTCTTCAAAGGGCTCCGAAATATCTGTTCTCAGATTCCACAGAAATAAGGCTAGCACAGAGATCCACGAAGTACAGATGTAACTCTGAGAGTGGAAGTCACACATCACAGAGCAGTTTCTCAGAAAGCTTCTTTCCAGATTTCATCTGAGGTATATTTCCTTTTTTCACCACAGCCCTTTATTGGCTTCCAAATATCACTTTGCCAATTCCACAAGAACTGTCTTAGCGAAAGGCTTCTTGAGGGGAAAGCTGTAACTCTGTCAGATGATTTCCCAGAACACAAAGAGATTTCTCAGAAAGCTTCTTTCTCTTTGTTATCGGAGGATATTTCCTTTGGCCCTATAGTCTTCAAAGGGATCCGAAATATCTTTTCTCAGATTCCACAGAAATAAGGCTAGCAAAGAGATCTACGAAACACAGATATAACTGTGTGAGATGAATTAACAGATCACTAAGCAGTTTCTCAGAAAAATTCTTTCCAGATTTCATCTGAGGATATTTCCTTTTTCACCATAGCCCTCTATGGGCTTCGAAATATCACTTTGCCAATTCCACAAGAACTGTCTTAGCGAAAGGCTTCTTGAGGGGAAAGCTGTAACACTGTGAGATGATTTCACAGAACACAAAGAAGTTTCTCAGAAAGCTTCTTTCTCTTTGTTATCGGAGGATATTTCCTTTGGCCCTATAGTCTTCAAAGGGATCCGAAATATCTGTTCTCAGATTCCACAGAAAGAAGACTAGGAAAGAGATACACGAAATACAGATGTAACTCTGTGAGTGGAAGTCACACATCACAGAGCAGTTTCTCAGAAAGCTTCTTTCCAGATTTCATCGGAGGATATTTCCTTTTTCACCATAGCCCTCTATGGGCTTCCAAATATCACTTTACCAATTCCACAAGAACTGTCTTAGCGAAAGGCTTCTTTAGGGGAAAGCTGTAACAGTGTGAGATGATTTCACAGAACACAAAGAAGTTCCTCAGAAAGCTTCTTTCCCTTTGTTATCGGAGGATATTTCTTTTGGCCCTATAGTCTTCAAAGGGATCCGAAATATCTGTTCTCAGATTCCACAGAAAGAAGGCTAGCAAAGAGATCCACGAAATACAGATGTAACTCTGTGAGATGAATTAACAGAACACTAAGCAGTTTCTCAGAAAGCTTCTTTGCAGATTTCATCTGAGGATATTTCCTTTTTCACCATAGTTCTCTATGGGCTTCCAAATATCACTTTGCCAATTCCACAAGAACTGTCTTAGCGAAAGGATTCTTGAGGAGAAAGCTGTAACTCTGTGAGATGATTTCACAGTACACAAAGAAGTTTCTCAGAAAGCTTCTTTCTCTTTCTTATCGGAGGGTATTTCCTTTGGCCCTATAGTCTTCAAAGGGATCCGAAATATCTGTTCTCAGATTCCACAGAAATAAGGCTAGCAAAGAGATCTATGAAACACAGATGTAACTCTGTGAGATGAATTCAGAGAACACTAAGCAGTTTCTCAGAAAGCTTCTTTCCAGATTTCATCTGAGGATATTTCCTTTTTCACCATAGCCCTCTATGGGCTTCCAAATATCACTTTGCCAATTCCACAAGAACTGTCTTAGCGAAAGGCTTCTTGAGGGGAAAGCTGTAACTCTGTGAGATGATTTCACAGTACACAAAGAAGTTTCTGAGAAAGCTTCTTTCTCTTTGTTATCGGAGGATATTTCCTTTGGCCCTATAGTCTTCAAAGGGATCCGAAATATCTGTTCTCAGATTCCACAAAAATAAGGCTAGCAAAGATATCTACGAAACACAGATGTAACCCTGTGAGATGAATTAACAGAACAGTAAGCAATTTCTCAGAAAGCTTCTTTCCAGATTTCATCTGAGGATATTTCCTTTTTCACCATAGCCCTCTAGGGGCTTCGAAATATCACTTTGCCAATTCCACAAGAACTGTCTTAGCGAAAGGCTTCTTGAGGGTAGAGCTGTAACTCTGGAGATGATTTCACAGAACACAAAGAAGTTTCTCAGAAAGCTTCTTTCTCTTTGTTATCGGAGGATATTTCCTTTGGCCCTATAGTCTTCAAAGGGATCCGAAATATCTGTTCTCAGATTCCACAGAAATAAGGCTAGCAAAGAGATCTACGAAACACAGATGTAACTCTGTGAGATGAATTCACAGAACACTAAGCAGTTTCTCAGAAAGCTTCTTTCCAGATTTCATCTGAGGCTATTTCCTTTTTCAACATAGCCCTCTATGGGCTTCCAAATATCACTTTGCCAATTCCACACGAACTGTCTTAGCGAAAGGATTCTTCAGGGGAAAGCTGTAACTCTGCAGATGATTTCACAGAACACAAAGAAGTTTCTCAGAAAGCTTCTTTCTCTTTGTTAACGGAGGATATTTCCTTTGGCCCAAGAGTCTTCAAAGGGATCCGAAATATCTGTTCTCAGATTCCACAGAAATAAGGCTAGCAAAGAGATCCACGAAATACAGATGTAACTCTGAGAATGGAAGTCAGACATCACAGAGCACTTTCTCAGAAAGCTTCTTTCTCTTTGTTATCGGAGGATATTTCCTTTGGCCCCATAGTCTTCAAAGGGATCCGAAATATCTGTTCTCAGATTCCACAGAAATAAGGCTAGCAAAGAGATCTACGAAACACAGAGGTAACTCTGTGAGATGAATTCACAGAACACTACGCAGTTTCTCAGAAAGCTTCTTTCCAGATTTCATCTGAAGATATTTCCTTTTTCAACATAGCCCTCTATGGGTTTCCAAATATCACTTTGCCAATTCCACAAGAACTGTCTTAGCGAAAGGCTCCTTGAGGGGAAAACTGTAACTCTGTGAGATGATTTCACAGAACACAAAGAAGTTTCTCAGAAAGCTTCTTTCTCTTTGTTATCGGAGGATATTTCCTTTGGCCCTATAGTCTTCAAAGGGATCCGAAATATCTGTTCTCAGATTCCACAGAAATAAGGCTAGCAAAGAGATCCACGAAATACTGATGTAACTCTGTGAGTGGAATTCACACATCACAGAGCAGTTTCTCAGAAAACTTCTTTCCAGATTTCATCTGAGGATATTACCTTTTTCACCATAGCCCTCTAAGGGCTTCCAAATATCACTTTGCCAATTCCTCAAGAACTGTCTAAGCGAAAGGCTTCTTGAGTGGAAAGCTGTAACTCTGTGAGATGATTTCACAGAACACAAAGAAGTTTCTCAGAAAGCTTCTTTCTCTTTGTTATCGGAGGATATTTCCTTTGGCCCTTTGGTCTTCAAAGGGATCCGAAATATCTGTTCTCAGATTCCACAGAAATAAGGCTAGCAAAGAGATCCACGAAATACAGATGTAACTCTGTGAGTGGAAGTCACACATCACGGAGCAGTTTCTCAAAGAGCTTCTTTATAGATTTCATCTTAGGATATTTCCTTTTTCACCATAGCCCTCCATGGGCTTCCAAATTTCACTTTGCCAATTCCACAAGAACTGTCTTAGCGAAAGGCTTCTTGAGGAGAAAGCTGTAACTCTGTGAGATGATTTGGCAGAACACAAAGAAGTTTCTCAGAAAGCTTCTTTCTCTTTGTTATGGGAGGATATTTCCTTTGGCCCTATAGTCTTCAAAGGGATCCGAAATATCTGTTCTCAGATTCCACAGAAATAAGGCTAACAAAGAGATCCACGAAGTACAGATGTAACTCTGTGAGTGGAAGTCACACATCACAGAGCACTTTCTCAGAAAGCTTCTTTCCAGATTTCATATGAGGATATTTCCTTTTTCACCCTAGCCTTCTATGGGCTTCCAAATATCACTTTGCCAATTCCACAAGAACTGTCTTAGCGAAAGGCTTCTTGAGGAGAAAGCTGTAACTCTGTCAGATGATTTCACAGAACACAAAGAAGTTTCTCAGAAAGCTTCTTTCCCTTTGTTATCGGAGGATATTTCCTTTGGCCCTATAGTCTTCAAAGGGATCCGAAATATCTGTTCTCAGATTCCACAGAAAGAAGGCTAGCAAAGAGATCCACGAAATACAGATGTAACTCTGTGAGATGAATTAACAGAACACTAAGCAGTTTCTAAGAAAGCTTCTTTCCAGATTTCATCTGAGGATATTTCCTTTTTCACCATAGCCCTCTATGGGCTTCGAAATATCACTTTGCCAATTCCACAAGA
This sequence comes from Macaca mulatta, assembly GCF_049350105.2. Taxonomy (NCBI): domain Eukaryota; kingdom Metazoa; phylum Chordata; class Mammalia; order Primates; family Cercopithecidae; genus Macaca; species Macaca mulatta. The sequence goes on along the minus strand of NC_133416.1, from coordinate 38,784,775 downwards.
ACTGTCTTAGCGAAAGGCGTCTTGAGGGGAAAGCTGTAACTCTGTGAGATGATTTCACAGAACACAAAGAAGTTTCTCAGAAAGCTTCTTTCTCTTTGTTATCGGAGGATATTTCCTTTGGCCCTATAGTCTTCAAAGGGATCCGAAATATCTGTTCTCAGATTCCACAGAAAGAAGACTAGGAAAGAGATACAGGAAATACAGATGTAACTCTGTGAGTGGAAGTCACACATCACAGAGCAGTTTCTCAGAAAGCTTCTTTCCATATTTCATCGGAGGATATTTCCTTTTTCACCATAGCCCTCTATGGGCTTCCAAATATCACTTTACCAATTCCACAAGAACTTTCTTAGCGACAGGCTTCTTGAGGGGAAAGCTGTGACAGTGTGAGATGATTTCACAGAACACAAAGAAGTTCCTCAGAAAGCTTCTTTCCCTTTGTTATCGGAGGATATTTCTTTTGGCCCTATATTCTTCAAAGGGATCCGAAATATCTGTTCTCAGATTCCACAGAAAGAAGGCTAGCAAAGAGATCCACGAAATACACATGTAACTCTGTGAGATGAATTAACAGAACACTAAGCAGTTTCTCAGAAAGCTTCTTTCCAGATTTCATCTGAGGATATTTCCTTTTTCACCATAGCTCTCTATGGGCTTCCAAATATCACTTTGCCAACTCCACAAGAACTGTCTTAGCGAAAGGCTTCTTGAGGGGAAAGCTGTAACTCTGTGAGATGATTTCACAGAACACAAAGAAGTTTCTCAGAAAGTTTCTTTCTCTTTGTTATCGGAGGATATTTCCTTTGGCCCTATAGTCTTCAAAGGGATCCGAAATATCTGTTCTCAGATTCCACAGAAAGAAGGCTAGCAAAGAGATCTACGAAACACAGATGTAACTCTGTGAGATGAATTCACAGAACACAAAGAAGATTCTCAGAAAGCTTCTTTCTCTTTGTTATCGGAGGATATTTCCTATGGCCCTAGAGTCTTCAATGGGATCCGAAATATCTGTTCTCAGATTCCACAGAAATAAGGCTAGCACAGAGATCCACGAAGTACAGATGTAACTCTGAGAGTGGAAGTCACACATCACAGAGCAGTTTCTCAGAATGCTTCTTTCCACATTTCATCTGAGGATATTTCCTTTTTTCACCACAGCCCTTTATTGGCTTCCAAATATCACTTTGCCAATTCCACAAGAACTGTCTTAGCGAAAGGCTTCTCGAGGGGAAAGCTGTAACGCTGGGAGATGATTTCACAGAACACAAAGAAGTTTCTCAGAAAGCTTATTTCTCTTTGTTATCGGAGGATATTTCCTTTGGCCCTATAGTCTTCAAAGGGATCCGAAATATCTGTTCTCAGATTCCACAGAAAGAAGGCTAGGAAAGAGATCTACGAAACACAGATGTAACTCTGTGAGATGAATTAACAGAACACTAAGCAGTTTCTCAGAAAGCTTCTTTCCAGATTTCCTCTGAGGATATTTCCTTTTTCACCATAGCCCTCTATGGGCTTCCAAATATCACTTTGCCAATTCCACAAGAACTGTCTTAGCGAAAGGCTTCTTGAGGGAAAGCTGTAACTCTGTGAGATGATTTCACAGAACACAAAGAAGTTTCTCAGAAGGCTTCTTTCTCTTTGTTATCGGAGGATATTTCCTTTGGCCCTATAGTCTTCAAAGGGATCCGAAATATCTGTTCTCAGATTCCACAGAAATAAGGCTAGCAAAGAGATCTACGAAACACAGATGTAACTCTGTGACATGAATTCACAGAACACTAAGCAGTTTCTCAGAAAGCTTCTTTCCAGATTTCATCCGAGGATATTTCCTTTTTCACCATAGCCCTCTATGGGCTTCCATATATCACTTTGCCAATTCCACAAGAACTGTCTTAGCGAAAGGCTTCTTGAGGGGAAAGCTGTAACTCTATGAGATGATTTCACAGAACACAAAGAAGTTTCTCAGAAAGCTTCTTTCTCTTTGTTATCGGAGGATATTTCCTTTGGCCCTGTAGTCTTCAAAGTAATCCGAAATATCTGTTCTCAGATTCCAAAGAAATAAGGATAGAAAAGAGATCCACGAAATACAGATGTAACTCTGTGAGATGAATTAACAGAACACTAAACAGTTTCTCAGAAAGCTTCTTTCCAGATTTCATCTGAGGATATTTCCTTTTTCACCGTGGCCCTCTATGGGCTTCTAAATATCACTTTGCCAATTCCACAAGAACTGTCTTAGCGGAAGGCTTCTTCAGGGGAAAGCTGTAACTCTGTGACATGATTTCACAGAACACAAAGATGTTTCTCAGAAAGCTTCTTTCCCTTTGTTATCGGAGGATATTTCCTGTGTCCCTCTAGTCTTCAAAGGGATCCGAAATATCTGTTCTCAGATTCTACAGAAATAAGGCTAGCAAAGAGATCTACGAAACACAGGTGTAACTCTGTGAGATGAATTCCCAGAACACTAAGCAGTTTCTCAGAAATCTTCTTTCCAGATTTCATCTGAGGATATTTCCTTTTTCACCATAGCCCTCTATGGGCTTCCAAATATCACTTTGCCAATTCCAGAAGAACTGTCTTAGCGAAAGGCTTCTTGAGGGGAGAGCTGTAACTCTGGAGATGATTTCACAGAACACAAAGAGGTTTCTCAGAATGCCTCTTTCTCTTAGTTATCGGAGGATATTTAATTTGGCCCTATAGTCTTCAAAGGGATCCGAAATATCTGTTCTCAGATTCCACAGAAATAAGGCTAGCAAAGAGATACACGAAATACAGATGTAACTCTGAGAGTGGAAGTCACACATCACAGAGCAGTTTCTCAGAAAGCTTATATCCATATTTCCTCTGAGGATATTTCCTTTTTCAACATAGCCCTCTACGGGCTTCCAAATATCACTTTGCCAATTCCACAAGAACTGTCTTAGCGAAGAGCTTCTTGAGGGGAAAGCTGTAACTCTGTGAGATGATTTCACAGAACACAAAGAAGTTTCTAAAAAAGCTTCTTTCTCTTTGTTATCGGAGGATATTTCATTTGGCCCTATAGTCTTCAAAGGGATCCGAAATATCTGTTCTCAGATTCCACAGAAAGAAGGCTAGCAAAGAGATCTACGAAACACAGATGTAACTCTGTGAGATGAATTCACAGAACACTAAGCAGTTTCTCAGAAAGCTTCTTTCCAGATTTCATCTGAGGATATTTCCTTTTTCACCATAGCCCTCTATGGCCTTCCAAATATCACTTTGTCAATTCCACAAGAACTGTCTTAGCAAAAGGCTTCTTGAGGGGAAAGCTGTAACTCTGTGAGATGATTTCACAGAACACAAAGAAGTTTCTCAGAAAGCTTCTTTCTCTTTGTTATCGGAGGATATTTCCTTTGGCCCTATAGTCTTCAAAGGGATCCGAAATATCTGTTCTCAGATTCCACAGAAATAAGGCTAGCAAAGAGATCTAGGAAACACAGATGTAACACTGTGAGATGAATTCACAGAACACTAAGCAGTTTCTCAGAAAGCTTCTTTCCAGATTTCATCTGAGGATATTTCCTTTTTCACCATAGCCCTCTATGGGCTTCCAAATATCACTTTGCCAATTCCACAAGAACTGTCTAAGCGAAAGGCTTCTAGAGGGGAAAGCTGTAACTCTGTGAGTTGATTTCACAGAACACAAAGAAGTTTCTCAGAAAGCCTCTTTCTCTTTGTTATCGGAGGATATTTCCTTTGGCCCTATAGTCTTCAAAGGGATCCGAAATATCTGTTCTCAGATTCCACAGAAATAAGGCTAGCAAAGAGATACACGAAATACAGATGTAACTCTGTGAGTGGAAGTCACACATCACAGAGCAGTTTCTCAGAAAGCTTCTTTCCAGATTTCATCTGAGGATATTTCCTTTTTCACCATAGCCCTCTATGGGCTTCCAAATATCACTTTGCCAATTCCACAAGAACTCTCTTAGCGAAAGGCTTCTTGAGGGGAAAGCTGTAACTCTGTCAGAAGATTTCCCAGAACACAAAGAAATTTCTCAGAAAGCTTCTTTCTCTTTGTTATCGGAGGATATTTCCTTTGGCCCTATGGTCTTCAAAGGGATCTGAAATATCTGTTCTCAGATTCCACAGAAATAAGTCTAGCAAAGAGATCTACGAAACACAGATATAACTCTGTGAGATGAATTCACAGAACACTAAACACTTTCTCAGAAAGCTTCTTTCCAGATTTCATCTGAGGATATTTCCTTTTTCACCATAGCCCTCTATGGGCTTCGAAATATCACTTTGCCAATTCCACAAGAACTGTCTTAGCGAAAGGCTTCTTGAGGGGAAAGCTGTAACTCTGTGAGATGATTTCACAGAACACAAAGAAGTTTCTCAGAAAGCTTCTTTCTCTTTGTTATCGGAGGATATTTCCTTTGGCCCTATAGTCTTCAAAGGGATCCGAAATATCTGTTCTCAGATTCCACAGAAAGAAGGCTAGGAAAGAGATCTACGAAACACAGATGTAACTCTGTGAGATAAATTCACAGAACACTAAGCAGTTTCTCAGAAAGCTTCTTTCCAGATTTCACCTGAGGATATTTCCTATTTCACCATAGCCCTCTATCGGCTTCCAAATATCACTTTGCCAATTCCACAAGAACTGTCTTAGCGAAAGGCTTCTTGAGGGGAAAGCTGTAACTCTGTGAGATGATTTCACAGAACACAAAGAAGTTTCTCAGAAAGCTTCTTTCCCTTTGTTAACGGAGGATATTTCCTTTGGCCCTATAGTCTTCAAAGGGATCCGAAATATCTGTTCTCAGATTCCACAGAAATAAGGCTATCAAAGAGATACACGAAATACAGATGTAACTCTGTGAGTGGAAGTCACACATCACAGAGCCGTTTCTCAGAAAGCTTCCTTCCAGATTTCATCTGAGGATATTTTCTTTTTCACCATAGCCCTCTATGGGCTTCCAAATATCTCTTTGCCAATTCCACAAGAACTGTCTTAGGGAAAGGCTTCTTGAGGGGAAAGCTGTAACTCTGTGAGATGATTTCACAGAACACAAAGAAGTTTCTCAGAAAGCTTCTTTCTCTTTGTTAACGGAGGATATTTCCTTTGGCCCTATAGACTTCAAAGGGATCCGAAATATCTTTTATCAGATTCCACAGAAAGAAGGCTAGCAAAGAGATCTACGAAACACAGATGTAACTCTGTGAGATGAATTCACAGAACACTAAGCAGTTTCTCAGAAAGCTTCTTTCCAGATTTCAACTGAGGATATTTCCTTTTTCACCATAGCCCTCTATGGGCTTCCAAATATCACTTTGCCAATTCCACAAGAACTGTCTTAGCGAAAGGCTTCTTGAGGGGAAATCTGTAACTCTCTGAGATGATTTCACAGAACACCAAGAAGTTTCTCAGAAAGCTTCTTTCTCTTTGTTAACGGAGGATATTTCCTTTGGCCCTATAGACTTCAAAGGGATCCGAAATATCTATTATCAGATTCCACAGAAAGAAGGCTAGCAAAGAGACCTACGAAACACAGATGTAACTCTGTCAGATGAATTCACAGAACACTAAGCAGTTTCTCAGAAAGCTTCTTTCCAGATTTCATCTGAGGATATTTCCTTTTTCACCATAGCCCTCTATGGGCTTCCAAATATCACTTTGCCAATTCCACAAGAACTGTCTTAGCGAAAGGCTTCTTGAGGGGAAAGCTGTAACTCTGTGAGATGATTTCACAGAACACAAAGAAGTTTCTCAGAAAGCTTCTTTCTCTTTGTTAACGGAGGATATTTCCTTTGGCCCTATAGACTTCAAAGGTATCCGAAATATCTATTATCAGATTCCACAGAAAGAAGGCTAGCAAAGAGATCTACGAAACACAGATGTAACTCTGTGAGATGAATTCACAGAACACTAAGCAGATTCTCAGAAAGCTTCTTTCCAGATTTCATCTGAGGATATTTCCTTTCTCACCATAGCCCTCTATGGGCTTCCAAATATCACTTTGCCAATTCCACAAGAACTCTCTTAGCGAAAGGCTTCTTGAGGGGAAAGCTGTAACTCTCTGAGATGATTTCACAGAACACAGAAAAGTTTCTCAGAAAGCTTCTTTCTCTTTGTTCTCGGAGGATATTTCCTTTGGCCCTATAGTCTTCAAAGGGATCCGAAATATCTGTTCTCAGATTCCACAGAAGGAAGGTTAGCAAAGAGATACACGAAATACAGATGTAACTCTGTGAGTGGAAGTCACACATCACAGAGCAGTTTCTCAGAAAGCTTCTTTCCAGATTTCATCTGAGGATATTTCCTTTTTCACCATAGCCCTCTATGGGCTTCCAAATATCACTTTGCCAATTCCACAAGAACTGTCTTAGCGAAAGGCTTCTTGAGGGGAAAGCTGTAACTGTGTGAGATGATTTCACAGAACACAAAGAAGTTTCTCAGAAAGCTTCTTTCTCTTTGTTAACGGAGGATATTTCCTTTGGCCCTATAGTCTTCAAAGGGATCCGAAATATCTCTCCTCAGATTCCACAGAAATAAGGCTAGCAAAGAGATACACGAAATACAAATGTAACTCTGTGAGTGGAAGTCACACATCACAGAGCAGTTTCTCAGAAAGCTTCTTTCCAGATTTCATCTGAGGATATTTCCTTTTTCAGCATAGCCCTCTATGGGCTTCCAAATATCACTTTGCGAATTCCACAAGAACTGTCTTAGCGAAAGGCTTCTTGAGGGGAAAGCTGTAACTCTGTGAGATGATTTCACAGAACACAAAGAAGTTTCTCAGAAAGCTTCTTTCTCTTTGGTATCGGAGGATATTTCCTTTGCCCCTATAGTCTTCAAAGGGATCCGAAATATCTGTTCTCAGATTCCACAGAAGGAAGGCTAGCAAAGAGATCTACGAAACACAGATGTAACTCTGTGAGATGAATTCACAGAACACTAAGCAGTTTCTCAGAAAGCTTCTTTCCAGATTTCATCTGAGAATATTTTCTTTTTCACCATAGCCCTCTTTGGGCTTCCCAATATCACTTTGCCAATTCCACAAGAACTGTCTTAGCGAAAGGCTTCTTGAGGGGAAAGCTGTAACTCTGTGAGATGATTTCACAGAACACAAAGAAGTTTCTCAGAAAGCTTCTTTCTCTTTGTTATCGGAGGATATTTCCTTTGGCCCTATAGTCTTCAAAGGGATCCGAAATATCTGTTCTCAGATTCCACAGAAATAAAGCTAGCAAAGAGATCTACGAAACACAGATGTAACTCTGTGAGATGAATTAACAGAACACTAAGCAGTTTCTCAATAAGCTTCTTTCCAGGTTTCATCTGAGGATATTTCCTTTTTCACCATAGCCCTCTATGGGCTTCCAAATATCACTTTGCCAATTCCACAAGAACTCTCTTAGCGAAAGGCTTCTTTAGGGGAAAGCTGTAACTCTGTCAGAAGATTTCCCAGAACACAAAGAAATTTCTCAGAAAGCTTCTTTCTCTTTGTTATCGGAGGATATTTCCTTTGGCCCTATGGTCTTCAAAGGGATCTGAAATATCTGTTCTCAGATTCCACAGAAATAAGTCTAGCAAAGAGATCTACGAAACACAGATATAACTCTGTGAGATGAATTCACAGAACACTAAACACTTTCTCAGAAAGCTTCTTTGCAGATTTCATCTGAGGATATTTCCTTTTTCACCATAGCCCTCTATGGGCTTCGAAATATCACTTTGCCAATTCCACAAGAACTGTCTTAGCGAAAGGCTTCTTGAGGGGAAAGCTGTAACTCTGTGAGATGATTTCACAGAACACAAAGAAGTTTCTCAGAAAGCTTCTTTCTCTTTGTTATCGGAGGATATTTCCTTTGGCCCTATAGTCTTCAAAGGGATCCGAAATATCTGTTCTCAGATTCCACAGAAAGAAGGCTAGGAAAGAGATCTACGAAACACAGATGTAACTCTGTGAGATGAATTCACAGAACACTAAGCAGTTTCTCAGAAAGCTTCTTTCCAGATTTCACCTGAGGATATTTCCTATTTCACCATAGCCCTCTATCGGCTTCCAAATATCACTTTGCCAATTCCACAAGAACTGTCTTAGCGAAAGGCTTCTTGAGGGGAAAGCTGTAACTCTGTGAGATGATTTCACAGAACACAAAGAAGTTTCTCAGAAAGCTTCTTTCCCTTTGTTAACGGAGGATATTTCCTTTGGCCCTATATTCTTCAAAGGGATCCGAAATATCTGTTCTCAGATTCCACAGAAATAAGGCTATCAAAGAGATACACGAAATACAGATGTAACTCTGTGAGTGGAAGTCACACATCACAGAGCAGTTTCTCAGAAAGCTTCCTTCCAGATTTCATCTGAGGATATTTCCTTTTTCACCATAGCCCTCTATGGGCTTCGTAATATCACTTTGCCAATTCCACAAGAACTGTCTTAGGGAAAGGCTTCTTGAGGGGAAAGCTGTAACTCTGTGAGATGATTTCACAGAACACAAAGAAGTTTCTCAGAAAGCTTCTTTCTCTTTGTTAACGGAGGATATTTCCTTTGGCCCTATAGACTTCAATGGGATCCGAAATATCTATTATCAAATTCCACAGAAAGAAGGCTAGCAAAGAGATCTACGAAACACAGATGTAACTCTGTGAGATGAATTCACAGAACACTAAGCAGTTTCTCAGAAAGCTTCTTTCCAGATTTCAACTGAGGATATTTCCTTTTTCACCATAGCCCTCTATGGGCTTCCAAATATCACTTTGCCAATTCCACAAGAACTGTCTTAGCGAAAGGCTTCTTGAGGGGAAATCTGTAACTCTCTGAGATGATTTCACAGAACACCAAGAAGTTTCTCAGAAAGCTTCTTTCTCTTTGTTAACGGAGGATATTTCCTTTGGCCCTATAGACTTCAAAGGGATCCGAAATATCTATTATCAGATTCCACAGAAAGAAGGCTAGCAAAGAGACCTACGAAACACAGATGTAATTCTGTGAGATGAATTCACAGAACACTAAGCAGTTTCTCAGAAAGCTTCTTTCTAGATTTCATCTGAGGATATTTCCTTTTTCACCATAGCCCTCTATGGGCTTCCAAATATCACTTTGCCAATTCCACAAGAACTGTCTTAGCGAAAGGCTTCTTGAGGGGAAAGCTGTAACTCTGTGAGATGATTTCACAGAACACAAAGAAGTTTCTCAGAAAGCTTCTTTCTCTTTGTTAACGGAGGATATTTCCTTTGGCCCTATAGACTTCAAAGGTATCCGAAATATCTATTATCAGATTCCACAGAAAGAAGGCTAGCAAAGAGATCTACGAAACACAGATGTAACTCTGTGAGATGAATTCACAGAACACTAAGCAGATTCTCAGAAAGCTTCTTTCCAGATTTCATCTGAGGACATTTCCTTTCTCACCATAGCCCTCTATGGGCTTCCAAATATCACTTTGCCAATTCCACAAGAACTCTCTTAGCGAAAGGCTTCTTGAGGGGAAAGCTGTAACTCTCTGAGATGATTTCACAGAACACAGAAAAGTTTCTCAGAAAGCTTCTTTCTCTTTGTTCTCGGAGGATATTTCCTTTGGCCCTATAGTCTTCAAAGGGATCCGAAATATCTGTTCTCAGATTCCACAGAAGGAAGGTTAGCAAAGAGATACACGAAATACAGATGTAACTCTGTGAGTGGAAGTCACACATCACAGAGCAGTTTCTCAGAAAGCTTCTTTCCAGATTTCATCTGAGGATATTTCCTTTTTCACCATAGCCCTCTATGGGCTTCGAAATATCACTTTGCCAATTCCACAAGAACTGTCTTAGCGAAAGGCTTCTTGAGGGGAAAGCTGTAACTGTGTGAGATGATTTCACAGAACACAAAGAAGTTTCTCAGAAAGCTTCTTTCTCTTTGTTAACGGAGGATATTTCCTTTGGCCCTATAGTCTTCAAAGGGATCCGAAATATCTCTTCTCAGATTCCACAGAAATAAGGCTAGCAAAGAGATACACGAAATACAAATGTAACTCTGTGAGTGGAAGTCACACATCACAGAGCAGTTTCTCAGAAAGCTTCTTTCCAGATTTCATCTGAGGATATTTCCTTTTTCAGCATAGCCCTCTATGGGCTTCCAAATATCACTTTGCGAATTCCACAAGAACTGTCTTAGCGAAAGGCTTCTTGAGGGGAAAGCTGTAACTCTGTGAGATGATTTCACAGAACACAAAGAAGTTTCTCAGAAAGCTTCTTTCTCTTTGGTATCGGAGGATATTTCCTTTGCCCCTATAGTCTTCAAAGGGATCCGAAATATCTGTTCTCAGATTCCACAGAAGGAAGGCTAGCAAAGAGATCTACGAAACACAGATGTAACTCTGTGAGATGAATTCACAGAACACTAAGCAGTTTCTCAGAAAGCTTCTTTCCAGATTTCATCTGAGAATATTTTCTTTTTCACCATAGCCCTCTTTGGGCTTCCCAATATCACTTTGCCAATTCCACAAGAACTGTCTTAGCGAAAGGCTTCTTGAGGGGAAAGCTGTAACTCTGTGAGATGATTTCACAGAACACAAAGAAGTTTCTCAGAAAGCTTCTTTCTCTTTGTTATCGGAGGATATTACCTTTGGCCCTATAGTCTTCAAAGGGATCCGAAATATCTGTTCTCAGATTCCACAGAAATAAAGCTAGCAAAGAGATCTACGAAACACAGATGTAACTCTGTGAGATGAATTAACAGAACACTAAGCAGTTTCTCAATAAGCTTCTTTCCAGGTTTCATCTGAGGATATTTCCTTTTTCACCATAGCCCTCTATGGGCTTCCAAATATCACTTTGCCAATTCCACAAGAACTCTCTTAGCGAAAGGCTTCTTTAGGGGAAAGCTTTAACTCTGTCAGAAGATTTCCCAGAACACAAAGAAATTTCTCAGAAAGCTTCTTTCTCTTTGTTATCGGAGGATATTTCCTTTGGCCCTATGGTCTTCAAAGGGATCTGAAATATCTGTTCTCAGATTCCACAGAAATAAGTCTAGCAAAGAGATCTACGAAACACAGATATAACTCTGTGAGAAGAATTCACAGAACACTAAACACTTTCTCAGAAAGCTTCTTTGCAGATTTCATCTGAGGATATTTCCTTTTTCACCATAGCCCTCTATGGGCTTCGAAATATCACTTTGCCAATTCCACAAGAACTGTCTTAGCGAAAGGCTTCTTGAGGGGAAAGCTGTAACTCTGTGAGATGATTTCACAGAACACAAAGAAGTTTCTCAGAAAGCTTCTTTCTCTTTGTTATCGGAGGATATTTCCTTTGGCCCTATAGTCTTCAAAGGGATCCGAAATATCTGTTCTCAGATTCCACAGAAAGAAGGCTAGGAAAGAGATCTACGAAACACAGATGTAACTCTGTGAGATGAATTCACAGAACACTAAGCAGTTTCTCAGAAAGCTTCTTTCCAGATTTCACCTGAGGATATTTCCTATTTCACCATAGCCCTCTATCGGCTTCCAAATATCACTTTGCCAATTCCACAAGAACTGTCTTAGCGAAAGGCTTCTTGAGGGGAAAGCTGTAACTCTGTGAGATGATTTCACAGAACACAAAGAAGTTTCTCAGAAAGCTTCTTTCCCTTTGTTAACGGAGGATATTTCCTTTGGCCCTATAGTCTTCAAAGGGATCCGAAATATCTGTTCTCAGATTCCACAGAAATAATGCTATCAAAGAGATACACGAAATACAGATGTAACTCTGTGAGTGGAGGTCACACATCACAGAGCAGTTTCTCAGAAAGCTTCCTTCCAGATTTCATCTGAGGATATTTCCTTTTTCACCATAGCCCTCTATGGGCTTCGTAATATCACTTTGCCAATTCCACAAGAACTGTCTTAGGGAAAGGCTTCTTGAGGGGAAAGCTGTAACTCTGTGAGATGATTTCACAGAACACAAAGAAGTTTCTCAGAAAGCTTCTTTCTCTTTGTTAACGGAGGATATTTCCTTTGGCCCTATAGACTTCAATGGGATCCGAAATATCTATTATCAGATTCCACAGAAAGAAGGCTAGCAAAGAGATCTACGAAACACAGATGTAACTCTGTGAGATGAATTCACAGAACACTAAGCAGTTTCTCAGAAAGCTTCTTTCCAGATTTCAACTGAGGATATTTCCTTTTTCACCATAGCCCTCTATGGGCTTCCAAATATCACTTTGCCAATTCCACAAGAACTGTCTTAGCGAAAGGCTTCTTGAGGGGAAATCTGTAACTCTCTGAGATGATTTCACAGAACACCAAGAAGTTTCTCAGAAAGCTTCTTTCTCTGTGTTAACGGAGGATATTTCCTTTGGCCCTATAGACTTCAAAGGGATCCGAAATATCTATTATCAGATTCCACAGAAAGAAGGCTAGCAAAGAGACCTACGAAACACAGATGTAACTCTGTGAGATGAATTCACAGAACACTAAGCAGTTTCTCAGAAAGCTTCTTTCCAGATTTCATCTGAGGATATTTCCTTTTTCACCATAGCCCTCTATGGGCTTCCAAATATCACTTTGCCAATTCCACAAGAACTGTCTTAGCGAAAGGCTTCTTGAGGGGAAAGCTGTAACTCTATGAGATGATTTCACAGAACACAAAGAAGTTTCTCAGAAAGCTTCGTTCTCTTTGTTAACGGAGGATATTTCCTTTGGCCCTATAGACTTCAAAGGTATCCGAAATATCTATTATCAGATTCCACAGAAAGAAGGCTAGCAAAGAGATCTACGAAACACAGATGTAACTCTGTGAGATGAATTCACAGAACACTAAGCAGATTCTCAGAAAGCTTCTTTCCAGATTTCATCTGAGGATATTTCCTTTCTCACCATAGCCCTCTATGGGCTTCCAAATATCACTTTGCCAATTCCACAAGAACTCTCTTAGCGAAAGGCTTCTTGAGGGGAAAGCTGTAACTCTCTGAGATGATTTCACAGAACACAGAAAAGTTTCTCAGAAAGCTTCTTTCTCTTTGTTATCGGAGGATATTTCCTTTGGCCCTATAGTCTTCAAAGGGATCCGAAATATCTGTTCTCAGATTCCACAGAAGGAAGGTTAGCAAAGAGATACACGAAATACAGATGTAACTCTGTGAGTGGAAGTCACACATCACAGAGCAGTTTCTCAGAAAGCTTCTTTCCAGATTTCATCTGAGGATATTTCCTTTTTCACCATAGCCCTCTATGGGCTTCGAAATATCACTTTGCCAATTCCACAAGAACTGTCTTAGCGAAAGGCTTCTTGAGGGGAAAGCTGTAACTGTGTGAGATGGTTTCACAGAACACAAAGAAGTTTCTCAGAAAGCTTCTTTCTCTTTGTTAACGGAGGATATTTCCTTTGGCCCTATAGTCTTCAAAGGGATCCGAAATATCTCTTCTCAGATTCCACAGAAATAAGGCTAGCAAAGAGATACACGAAATACAAATGTAACTCTGTGAGTGGAAGTCACACATCACAGAGCAGTTTCTCAGAAAGCTTCTTTCCAGATTTCATCTGAGGATATTTCCTTTTTCAGCATAGCCCTCTATGGGCTTCCAAATATCACTTTGCGAATTCCACAAGAACTGTCTTAGCGAAAGGCTTCTTGAGGGGAAAGCTGTAACTCTGTGAGATGATTTCACAGAACACAAAGAAGTTTCTCAGAAAGCTTCTTTCTCTTTGGTATCGGAGGATATTTCCTTTGCCCCTATAGTCTTCAAAGGGATCCGAAATATCTGTTCTCAGATTCCACAGAAGGAAGGCTAGCAAAGAGATCTACGAAACACAGATGTAACTCTGTGAGATGAATTCACAGAACACTAAGCAGTTTCTCAGAAAGCTTCTTTCCAGATTTCATCTGAGAATATTTTCTTTTTCACCATAGCCCTCTTTGGGCTTCCCAATATCACTTTGCCAATTCCACAAGAACTGTCTTAGCGAAAGGCTTCTTGAGGGGAAAGCTGTAACTCTGTGAGATGATTTCACAGAACACAAAGAAGTTTCTCAGAAAGCTTCTTTCTCTTTGTTATCGGAGGATATTTCCTTTGGCCCTATAGTCTTCAAAGGGATCCGAAATATCTGTTCTCAGATTCCACAGAAATAAAGCTAGCAAAGAGATCTACGAAACACAGATGTAACTCTGTGAGATGAATTAACAGAACACTAAGCAGTTTCTCAATAAGCTTCTTTCCAGGTTTCATCTGAGGATATTTCCTTTTTCACCATAGCCCTCTATGGGCTTCCAAATATCACTTTGCCAATTCCACAAGAACTCTCTTAGCGAAAGGCTTCTTTAGGGGAAAGCTGTAACTCTGTCAGAAGATTTCCCAGAACACAAAGAAATTTCTCAGAAAGCTTCTTTCTCTTTGTTATCGGAGGATATTTCCTTTGGCCCTATGGTCTTCAAAGGGATCTGAAATATCTGTTCTCAGATTCCACAGAAATAAGTCTAGCAAAGAGATCTACGAAACACAGATATAACTCTGTGAGATGAATTCACAGAACACTAAACACTTTCTCAGAAAGCTTCTTTGCAGATTTCATCTGAGGATATTTCCTTTTTCACCATAGCCCTCTATGGGCTTCGAAATATCACTTTGCCAATTCCACAAGAACTGTCTTAGCGAAAGGCTTCTTGAGGGGAAAGCTGTAACTCTGTGAGATGATTTCACAGAACACAAAGAAGTTTCTCAGAAAGCTTCTTTCTCTTTGTTATCGGAGGATATTTCCTTTGGCCCTATAGTCTTCAAAGGGATCCGAAATATCTGTTCTCAGATTCCACAGAAAGAAGGCTAGGAAAGAGATCTACGAAACACAGATGTAACTCTGTGAGATGAATTCACAGAACACTAAGCAGTTTCTCAGAAAGCTTCTTTCCAGATTTCACCTGAGGATATTTCCTATTTCACCATAGCCCTCTATCGGCTTCCAAATATCACTTTGCCAATTCCACAAGAACTGTCTTAGCGAAAGGCTTCTTGAGGGGAAAGCTGTAACTCTGTGAGATGATTTCACAGAACACAAAGAAGTTTCTCAGAAAGCTTCTTTCCCTTTGTTAACGGAGGATATTTCCTTTGGCCCTATAGTCTTCAAAGGGATCCGAAATATCTGTTCTCAGATTCCACAGAAATAAGGCTATCAAAGAGATACACGAAATACAGATGTAACTCTGTGAGTGGAAGTCACACATCACAGAGCAGTTTCTCAGAAAGCTTCCTTCCAGATTTCATCTGAGGATATTTCCTTTTTCACCATAGCCCTCTATGGGCTTCGAAATATCACTTTGCCAATTCCACAAGAACTGTCTTAGGGTAAGGCTTCTTGAGGGGAAAGCTGTAACTCTGTGAGATGATTTCACAGAACACAAAGAAGTTTCTCAGAAAGCTTCTTTCTCTTTGTTAACGGAGGATATTTCCTTTGGCCCTATAGACTTCAATGGGATCCGAAATATCTATTATCAGATTCCACAGAAAGAAGGCTAGCAAAGAGATCTACGAAACACAGATGTGACTCTGTGAGATGAATTCACAGAACACTAAGCAGTTTCTCAGAAAGCTTCTTTCCAGATTTCAACTGAGGATATTTCCTTTTTCACCATAGCACTCTATGGGCTTCCAAATATCACTTTGCCAATTCCACAAGAACTGTCTTAGCGAAAGGCTTCTTGAGGGGAAAGCTGTAACTCTCTGAGATGATTTCACAGAACACCAAGAAGTTTCTCAGAAAGCTTCTTTCTCTTTGTTAACGGAGGATATTTCCTTTGGCCCTATAGACTTGAAAGGGATCCGAAATATCTATTATCAGATTCCACAGAAAGAAGGCTAGCAAAGAGATCTACGAAACACAGATGTAACTCTGTGAGATGAATTCACAGAACACTAAGCAGATTCTCAGAAAGCTTCTTTCCAGATTTCATCTGAGGATATTTCCTTTCTCACCATAGCCCTCTATGGGCTTCCAAATATCACTTTGCCAATTCCACAAGAACTGTCTTAGCGAAAGGCTTCTTGAGGGGAAAGCTGTAACTCTCTGAGATGATTTCGCAGAACACAGAAAAGTTTCTCAGAAAGCTTCTTTTTTTTTGGTTCTCGGAGGATATTTCCTTTTTCCCTATAGTCTTCAAAGGGATCCGAAATATCTGTTCTCAGATTCCACAGAAATAAGGCTAGCAAAGAGATACACGAAATACAAATGTAACTCTGTGAGTGGAAGTCACACATCACAGAGCAGTTTCTCAGAAAGCTTCTTTCCAGATTTCATCTGAGGATATTTCCTTTTTCACCATAGCCCTCTATGGGCTTCCAAATATCACTTTGCCAATTCCACAAGAACTGTCTTAGCGAAAGGCTTCTTGAGGGGAAAGCTGTAACTCTGTGAGATGATTTCACAGAACACAAAGAAGTTTCTCAGAAAGCTTCTTTCTCTTTGGTATCGGAG
The DNA here is from genome assembly GCF_049350105.2 of Macaca mulatta. Classification (NCBI taxonomy): domain Eukaryota; kingdom Metazoa; phylum Chordata; class Mammalia; order Primates; family Cercopithecidae; genus Macaca; species Macaca mulatta. The sequence goes on along the minus strand of NC_133416.1, from coordinate 38,768,376 downwards.
GATATTTCCTTTGCCCCTATAGTCTTCAAAGGGATCCGAAATATCTGTTCTCAGATTCCACAGAAAGAAGGCTAGCAAAGAGATCTACGAAACACAGATGTAGCTCTGTGAGAAGAATTCACAGAACACTAATCAGTTTCTCAGAAAGCTTCTTTCCAGATTTCATCTGAGGATATTTCCTTTTTCACCGTAGCCCTCTAAGGGCTTCCAAATATCACTTTGCGAATTCCACAAGAACTGCCTTAGCGAAAGGCTTCTTGAGGGGAAAGCTGTAACTCTGTGAGATGATTTCACAGAACACAAAGAAGTTTCTCAGAAAGCTTCTTTCTCTTTGTTATCGGAGGATATTTCCTTTGGCCCTATAGCCTTCAAAGGGATCCGAAATATGTGTTCTCAGATTCCACAGAAATAAGGCTAGCAAAGAGATCTACGAAACACAGATGTAACTCTGTGAGATGAATTCACAGAACACTAAGCAGTTTCTCAGAAAGCTTCTTTCCAGATTTCATCTGAGGATATTTCCTTTTTCACCATAGCCCTATAGGGGCTTCCAAATATCACTTTTAAAATTCCACAAGAACTGTCTTAGCGAAAGGCTTCTTGAGGGAAAAGCTGTAACTCTGTGAGTTGATTTCACAGAACACAAAGAAGTTTCTCAGAAAGCTTCTTTCTCTTTGTTAACGGAGGATATTTCCTTTGGCCCTATAGTCTTCAAAGGGATCCGAAATATCTGTTCTCAGATTCCACAGAAATAAGGCTAGCAAAGAGATACACGAAATACAGATGTAACTCTGTGAGTGGAAGTCACACATCACAGAGCTTTTCTCAGAAAGCTTCTTTCCAGATTTCATCTGAGGATATTTCCTTTTTCACCGTAGCCCTCTATGGGCTTCCAAATATCACTTTGCCAATTCCACAAGAACTGTCTTAGCGAAAGGCTTCTTGAGGGGAAAGCTGTAACTTTGTGAGATGATTGCACAGAACACAAAGAAGTTTCTCAGAAAGCTTCTTTCTCTTTGTTATCGGAGGATATTTCCTTTGGCCCTATAGTCTTCAAAGGGATCCAAAATATCTGATCTCAGATTCCACAGAAATAAGGCTAGCAAAGAGATCTACGAAACGCAGATGTAACTCTGTGAGATGAATTCACAGAACACTAAGCAGTTTCTCAGAAAGCTTCTTTCCAGATTTCATCTGAGGATATTTCCTTTTTCACCATAGCCCACTATCGGCTTCCAAATATCACTTTGCCAATTGAACAAGAACTTTCTTAGCGAAAGGCTTCTTGAGGGGAAAGCTGTAACTCTGTGAGATGATTTCACAGAACACAAAGAAGTTTCTCAGAAAGCTTCTTTCTCTATGTTATCGGAGGATATTTCCTTTGGCCCTATAGTCTTCAAAGGGATCCGAAATATCTGTTCTCAGTTTCCACAGAAAGAAGGCTAGCAAAGAGATCTACGAAACACAGATATAACTCTGTGAGATGAATTCACAGAACACTAAGCAGTTTCTCAGAAAGCTTCTTTCCAGATTTCATCTGAGGATATTTCCTTTTTCACCATAGCCCTCTATGGGCTTCCAAATATCACTTTGCCAATTCCACAAGAACTGTCTTAGTGAAAGGCTTCTTGAGGGGAAAGCTGTAACTCTGTGAGATGATTTCACAGAACACAAAGAAGTTTCTCAGAAAGCATCTTTCTCTTTGTTATCGGAGGATATTTCCTTTGGCCCTATAGTCTTCAAAGGGATCCGAAATATCTGTTCTCAGATTCCACAGAAATAAGGCTAGCAAAGAGATCCAGGAAATACAGATGTAACTCTGTGAGTGGAAGTCACACATGACAGAGCAGTTTCTCAGAAAGCTTCTTTCCAGATTTCATCTGAGGATATTTCGTTTTTCACCATAGCCCTCTATGGGCTTCCACATATCACTTTGCCAATTCCACAAGAACTGTCTTAGCGAAAGGCTTCTTGAGGGGAAAGCTGTAACTGTGTGAGATGATTTCACAGAACACAAAGAAGTTTCTCAGAAAGCTTCTTTCTCTTTGTTAACGGAGGATATTTCCTTTGGCCCTATAGTCTTCAAAGGGATCCGAAATATCTCTTTTCAGATTCCACAGAAATAAGGCTAGCAAAGAGATACACGAAATACAAATGTAACTCTGTGAGTGGAAGTCACACGTCACAGAGCAGTTTCTCAGAAAGCTTCTTTCCAGATTTCATCTGAGGATATTTCCTTTTTCACCATAGCCCTCTATGGGCTTCCAAATATCACTTTGCGAATTCCACAAGAACTGTCTTAGCGAAAGGCTTCTTGAGGGGAAAGCTGTAACTCTGTGAGATGATTTCACAGAACACAAAGAAGTTTCTCAGAAAGCTTCTTTCTCTTTGGTATCGGAGGATATTTCCTTTGCCCCTATAGTCTTCAAAGGGATCCGAAATATCTGTTCTCAGATTCCACAGAAAGAAGGCTAGCAAAGAGATCTACGAAACACAGATGTAACTCTGTGAGAAGAATTCACAGAACACTAATCAGTTTCTCAGAAAGCTTCTTTCCAGATTTCATCTGAGGATATTTCCTTTTTCACCATAGCCCTCTAAGGGCTTCCAAATATCACTTTGCGAATTCCACAAGAACTGCCTTAGCGAAAGGCTTCTTGAGGGGAAAGCTGTAACTCTGTGAGATGATTTCACAGAACACAAAGAAGTTTCTCAGAAAGCTTCTTTCTCTTTGTTATCGGAGGATATTTCCTTTGGCCCTATAGCCTTCAAAGGGATCCGAAATATGTGTTCTCAGATTCCACAGAAATAAGGCTAGCAAAGAGATCTACGAAACACAGATGTAACTCTGTGAGATGAATTCACAGAACACTAAGCAGTTTCTCAGAAAGCTTCTTTCCAGATTTCATCTGAGGATATTTCCTTTTTCACCATAGCCCTCTATGGGCTTCCAAATATCACTTTGCGAATTCCACAAGAACTGTCTTAGCGAAAGGCTTCTTGAGGGGAAAGCTGTAACTCTGTGAGATGATTTCACAGAACACAAAGAAGTTTCTCAGAAAGCTTCTTTCTCTTTGTTATCGGAGGATATTTCCTTTGGCCCTATAGTCTTCAAAGGGATCCGAAATATCTGTTCTCAGATTCCACAGAAATAAGGCTAGCAAAGAGATCTACGAAACACAGATGTAACTCTGTGGGATGAATTAAGAGAACACTAAGCAGTTTCTCAGAAAGCTTCTTTCCAGATTTCATCAGAGGATATTTCCTTTTTCACCATAGCCCTCTTAGGGCTTCCAAATATCACTTTGCCAATTCCACAAGAACTGTCTTAGCGAAAGGCTTCTTGAGGGGAAAGCTGTAACTCTGTGAGATGATTTCACAGAACACAAAGAAGTTTCTCAGAAAGCTTCTTTCTCTTTGTTATCGGAGGATATTTCCTTTGGCCCTATAGTCTTCAAAGGGATCCGAAATATCTGTTCTCAGATTCCACAGAAAGAAGGCTAGCAAAGAGATCTACGAAACACAGATGTAACTCTGTGAGATGAATTAAGAGAACACTAATCAGTTTCTCAGAAAGCTTCTTTCCAGATTTCATCTGAGGATATTTCCTTTTTCACCGTAGCCCTCTATGGGCTTCCAAATATCACTTTGCCAATTCCACAAGAACTGTCTTAGCGAAAGGCTTCTTGAGGGGAAAGCTGTAACTCTCTGAGATGATTTCACAGAACACAAAGAAGTTTCTCAGAAAGCTTCTTTCTCTCTGTTAACGGAGGATATTTCCTTTGGCCCTATAGTCTTCAAAGGGATCCGAAATATCTATTATCAGATTCCACAGAAATAAGGCTAGCAAAGAGATCTACGAAACACAGATGTAACTCTGTGAGATGAATTCACAGAACACTAAGCAGTTTCTCAGAAACCTTCTTTCCAGATTTCATCTGAGGATATTTCCTTTTTCACCATAGCCCTCTATGGACTTCCAAATATCACTTTGCCAATTCCACAAGAACTGTCTTAGGGAAAGGCTTCTTGAGGGGAAAGCTGTAACTCTGTGAGATGATTTCACAGAACACAAAGAAGTTTCTCAGTAAGCATCTTTCTCTTTGATATCGGAGGATATTTCCTTTGGCCCTATAGTCTTCAAAGGGATCCGAAATATCTGTTCTCAGATTCCACAGAAAGAAGGCTAGCAAAGAGATCTATGAAACACAGATGTAACTCTGTGAGATGAATTCACAGAACACTAAGCAGTTTCTCAGAAAGCTTCTTTCCAGATTTCATCTGAGGATATTTCCTTTTTCACCATAGCCATCTAAGGTCTTCCAAATATTACTTTGCCAATTCCACAAGAACTGTGTTAGCGAAAGGCTTCTTGAGGGGAAAGCTGTAACTCTGTGAGATGATTTCACAGAACACAAGGAAGTTTCTCAGAAAGCTTCTTTCTCTTTGTTATCTGAGGATATTTCCTTTGGCCCTATAGTCTTCAAAGGGATCCGAAATATCTGTTCTCAGATTCCACAGAAATAAGGCTAGCAAAGACATCTACGAAACACAGATGTAACTCTGTGAGATGAATTCACAGAACACTAAGTAGTTTCTCAGAAAGCTTCTTTCCAGATTTCATCTGAGGATATTTCCTTTTCAACCTAGCCCTCTTTGGGCTTCCAAATATCACTTTGCCAAATCCACAAGAACTGTCTTAGCGAAAGGCTTCTTGAGGGGAAATCTGTAACTCTCTGAGATGATTTCACAGAACCAGAGAAGTTTCTCAGAAAGCTTGTATCTCTTTTTTAACTGAGGATATTTCCTTTGGCCCTATAGTCTTCAAAGGGATCCGAAATATCTGTTCTCAGATTCCACAGAAATAAGGCTAGCAAAGAGATACACGAAATACAGATGTAACTCTGTGAGTGGAAGTCACACGTCACAGAGCTGTTTCTCAGAAAGCTTCTTTCCAGATTTCATCTGTGGATATTTCCTTTTTCACCGTAGCTCTCTATGGGCTTCCAAATATCACTTTGCCAATTCCACAAGAACTGTCTTAGCGAAAGGCTTCTTGAGGGGAAAGCTGTAACTTTGTGAGATGATTTCACAGAACAGAAAGAAGTTTCTCAGAAAGCTTCTTTCTCTTTGTTATCGGAGGATATTTCCTTTGGCCCTATAGTCTTCAAAGGGATCCAAAATATCTCTTCTCAGATTCCACAGAAAGAAGGCTATCAAAGAGATACACGAAATACAGATGTAACTCTGTGAGTGGAAGTCACACATCACAGAGCAGTTTCTCAGAAAGCTTCCTTCCAGATTTCATCTGAGGATATTTCCTTTTTCACCATAGCCCTCTATGGGCTTCGTAATATCACTTTGCCAATTCCACAAGAACTGTCTTAGGGAAAGGCTTCTTGAGGGGAAAGCTGTAACTCTGTGAGATGATTTCACAGAACACAAAGAAGTTTCTCAGAAAGCTTCTTTCTCTTTGTTAACGGAGGATATTTCCTTTGGCCCTATAGACTTCAATGGGATCCGAAATATCTATTATCAAATTCCACAGAAAGAAGGCTAGCAAAGAGATCTACGAAACACAGATGTAACTCTGTGAGATGAATTCACAGAACACTAAGCAGTTTCTCAGAAAGCTTCTTTCCAGATTTCAACTGAGGATATTTCCTTTTTCACCATAGCCCTCTATGGGCTTCCAAATATCACTTTGCCAATTCCACAAGAACTGTCTTAGCGAAAGGCTTCTTGAGGGGAAATCTGTAACTCTCTGAGATGATTTCACAGAACACCAAGAAGTTTCTCAGAAAGCTTCTTTCTCTTTGTTAACGGAGGATATTTCCTTTGGCCCTATAGACTTCAAAGGGATCCGAAATATCTATTATCAGATTCCACAGAAAGAAGGCTAGCAAAGAGACCTACGAAACACAGATGTAACTCTGTGAGATGAATTCACAGAACACTAAGCAGTTTCTCAGAAAGCTTCTTTCTAGATTTCATCTGAGGATATTTCCTTTTTCACCATAGCCCTCTATGGGCTTCCAAATATCACTTTGCCAATTCCAGAAGAACTGTCTTAGCGAAAGGCTTCTTGAGGGGAAAGCTGTAACTCTGTGAGATGATTTCACAGAACACAAAGAAGTTTCTCAGAAAGCTTCTTTCTCTTTGTTAACGGAGGATATTTCCTTTGGCCCTATAGACTTCAAAGGTATCCGAAATATCTATTATCAGATTCCACAGAAAGAAGGCTAGCAAAGAGATCTACGAAACACAGATGTAACTCTGTGAGATGAATTCACAGAACACTAAGCAGATTCTCAGAAAGCTTCTTTCCAGATTTCATCTGAGGATATTTCCTTTCTCACCATAGCCCTCTATGGGCTTCCAAATATCACTTTGCCAATTCCACAAGAACTCTCTTAGCGAAAGGCTTCTTGAGGGGAAAGCTGTAACTCTCTGAGATGATTTCACAGAACACAGAAAAGTTTCTCAGAAAGCTTCTTTCTCTTTGTTCTCGGAGGATATTTCCTTTGGCCCTATAGTCTTCAAAGGGATCCGAAATATCTGTTCTCAGATTCCACAGAAGGAAGGTTAGCAAAGAGATACACGAAATACAGATGTAACTCTGTGAGTGGAAGTCACACATCACAGAGCAGTTTCTCAGAAAGCTTCTTTCCAGATTTCATCTGAGGATATTTCCTTTTTCACCATAGCCCTCTATGGGCTTCGAAATATCACTTTGCCAATTCCACAAGAACTGTCTTAGCGAAAGGCTTCTTGAGGGGAAAGCTGTAACTGTGTGAGATGATTTCACAGAACACAAAGAAGTTTCTCAGAAAGCTTCTTTCTCTTTGTTAACGGAGGATATTTCCTTTGGCCCTATAGTCTTCAAAGGGATCCGAAATATCTCTTCTCAGATTCCACAGAAATAAGGCTAGCAAAGAGATACACGAAATACAAATGTAACTCTGTGAGTGGAAGTCACACATCACAGAGCAGTTTCTCAGAAAGCTTCTTTCCAGATTTCATCTGAGGATATTTCCTTTTTCAGCATAGCCCTCTATGGGCTTCCAAATATCACTTTGCGAATTCCACAAGAACTGTCTTAGCGAAAGGCTTCTTGAGGGGAAAGCTGTAACTCTGTGAGATGATTTCACAGAACACAAAGAAGTTTCTCAGAAAGCTTCTTTCTCTTTGGTATCGGAGGATATTTCCTTTGCCCCTATAGTCTTCAAAGGGATCCGAAATATCTGTTCTCAGATTCCACAGAAGGAAGGCTAGCAAAGAGATCTACGAAACACAGATGTAACTCTGTGAGATGAATTCACAGAACACTAAGCAGTTTCTCAGAAAGCTTCTTTCCAGATTTCATCTGAGAATATTTTCTTTTTCACCATAGCCCTCTTTGGGCTTCCCAATATCACTTTGCCAATTCCACAAGAACTGTCTTAGCGAAAGGCTTCTTGAGGGGAAAGCTGTAACTCTGTGAGATGATTTCACAGAACACAAAGAAGTTTCTCAGAAAGCTTCTTTCTCTTTGTTATCGGAGGATATTTCCTTTGGCCCTATAGTCTTCAAAGGGATCCGAAATATCTGTTCTCAGATTCCACAGAAATAAAGCTAGCAAAGAGATCTACGAAACACAGATGTAACTCTGTGAGATGAATTAACAGAACACTAAGCAGTTTCTCAATAAGCTTCTTTCCAGGTTTCATCTGAGGATATTTCCTTTTTCACCATAGCCCTCTATGGGCTTCCAAATATCACTTTGCCAATTCCACAAGAACTCTCTTAGCGAAAGGCTTCTTTAGGGGAAAGCTTTAACTCTGTCAGAAGATTTCCCAGAACACAAAGAAATTTCTCAGAAAGCTTCTTTCTCTTTGTTATCGGAGGATATTTCCTTTGGCCCTATGGTCTTCAAAGGGATCTGAAATATCTGTTCTCAGATTCCACAGAAATAAGTCTAGCAAAGAGATCTACAAAACATAGATATAACTCTGTGAGAAGAATTCACAGAACACTAAACACTTTCTCAGAAAGCTTCTTTGCAGATTTCATCTGAGGATATTTCCTTTCTCACCATAGCCCTCTATGGGCTTCGAAATATCACTTTGCCAATTCCACAAGAACTGTCTTAGCGAAAGGCTTCTTGAGGGGAAAGCTGTAACTCTGTGAGATGATTTCACAGAACACAAAGAAGTTTCTCAGAAAGCTTCTTTCTCTTTGTTATCGGAGGATATTTCCTTTGGCCCTATAGTCTTCAAAGGGATCCGAAATATCTGTTCTCAGATTCCACAGAAAGAAGGCTAGGAAAGAGATCTACGAAACACAGATGTAACTCTGTGAGATGAATTCACAGAACACTAAGCAGTTTCTCAGAAAGCTTCTTTCCAGATTTCACCTGAGGATATTTCCTATTTCACCATAGCCCTCTATCGGCTTCCAAATATCACTTTGCCAATTCCACAAGAACTGTCTTAGCGAAAGGCTTCTTGAGGGGAAAGCTGTAACTCTGTGAGATGATTTCACAGAACACAAAGAAGTTTCTCAGAAAGCTTCTTTCCCTTTGTTAACGGAGGATATTTCCTTTGGCCCTATAGTCTTCAAAGGGATCCGAAATATCTGTTCTCAGATTCCACAGAAATAAGGCTATCAAAGAGATACACGAAATACAGATGTAACTCTGTGAGTGGAAGTCACACATCACAGAGCAGTTTCTCAGAAAGCTTCCTTCCAGATTTCATCTGAGGATATTTCCTTTTTCACCATAGCCCTCTATGGGCTTCGTAATATCACTTTGCCAATTCCACAAGAACTGTCTTAGGGAAAGGCTTCTTGAGGGGAAAGCTGTAACTCTGTGAGATGATTTCACAGAACACAAAGAAGTTTCTCAGAAAGCTTCTTTCTCTTTGTTAACGGAGGATATTTCCTTTGGCCCTATAGACTTCAATGGGATCCGAAATATCTATTATCAGATTCCACAGAAAGAAGGCTAGCAAAGAGATCTACGAAACACAGATGTAACTCTGTGAGATGAATTCACAGAACACTAAGCAGTTTCTCAGAAAGCTTCTTTCCAGATTTCAACTGAGGATATTTCCTTTTTCACCATAGCCCTCTATGGGCTTCCAAATATCACTTTGCCAATTCCACAAGAACTGTCTTAGCGAAAGGCTTCTTGAGGGGAAATCTGTAACTCTCTGAGATGATTTCACAGAACACCAAGAAGTTTCTCAGAAAGCTTCTTTCTCTTTGTTAACGGAGGATATTTCCTTTGGCCCTATAGACTTCAAAGGGATCCGAAATATCTATTATCAGATTCCACAGAAAGAAGGCTAGCAAAGAGACCTACGAAACACAGATGTAACTCTGTGAGATGAATTCACAGAACACTAAGCAGTTTCTCAGAAAGCTTCTTTCCAGATTTCATCTGAGGATATTTCCTTTTTCACCATAGCCCTCTATGGGCTTCCAAATATCACTTTGCCAATTCCACAAGAACTGTCTTAGCGAAAGGCTTCTTGAGGGGAAAGCTGTAACTCTATGAGATGATTTCACAGAACACAAAGAAGTTTCTCAGAAAGCTTCTTTCTCTTTGTTAACGGAGGATATTTCCTTTGGCCCTATAGACTTCAAAGGTATCCGAAATATCTATTATCAGATTCCACAGAAAGAAGGCTAGCAAAGAGATCTACGAAACACAGATGTAACTCTGTGAGATGAATTCACAGAACACTAAGCAGATTCTCAGAAAGCTTCTTTCCAGATTTCATCTGAGGATATTTCCTTTCTCACCATAGCCCTCTATGGGCTTCCAAATATCACTTTGCCAATTCCACAAGAACTCTCTTAGCGAAAGGCTTCTTGAGGGGAAAGCTGTAACTCTCTGAGATGATTTCACAGAACACAGAAAAGTTTCTCAGAAAGCTTCTTTCTCTTTGTTCTCGGAGGATATTTCCTTTGGCCCTATAGTCTTCAAAGGGATCCGAAATATCTGTTCTCAGATTCCACAGAAGGAAGGTTAGCAAAGAGATACACGAAATACAGATGTAACTCTGTGAGTGGAAGTCACACATCACAGAGCAGTTTCTCAGAAAGCTTCTTTCCAGATTTCATCTGAGGATATTTCCTTTTTCACCATAGCCCTCTATGGGCTTCCAAATATCACTTTGCCAATTCCACAAGAACTGTCTTAGCGAAAGGCTTCTTGAGGGGAAAGCTGTAACTGTGTGAGATGATTTCACAGAACACAAAGAAGTTTCTCAGAAAGCTTCTTTCTCTTTGTTAACGGAGGATATTTCCTTTGGCCCTATAGTCTTCAAAGGGATCCGAAATATCTCTTCTCAGATTCCACAGAAATAAGGCTAGCAAAGAGATACACGAAATACAAATGTAACTCTGTGAGTGGAAGTCACACATCACAGAGCAGTTTCTCAGAAAGCTTCTTTCCAGATTTCATCTGAGGATATTTCCTTTTTCAGCATAGCCCTCTATGGGCTTCCAAATATCACTTTGCGAATTCCACAAGAACTGTCTTAGCGAAAGCCTTCTTGAGGGGAAAGCTGTAACTCTGTGAGATGATTTCACAGAACACAAAGAAGTTTCTCAGAAAGCTTCTTTCTCTTTGGTATCGGAGGATATTTCCTTTGCCCCTATAGTCTTCAAAGGGATCCGAAATATCTGTTCTCAGATTCCACAGAAGGAAGGCTAGCAAAGAGATCTACGAAACACAGATGTAACTCTGTGAGATGAATTCACAGAACACTAAGCAGTTTCTCAGAAAGCTTCTTTCCAGATTTCATCTGAGAATATTTTCTTTTTCACCATAGCCCTCTTTGGGCTTCCCAATATCACTTTGCCAATTCCACAAGAACTGTCTTAGCGAAAGGCTTCTTGAGGGGAAAGCTGTAACTCTGTGAGATGATTTCACAGAACACAAAGAAGTTTCTCAGAAAGCTTCTTTCTCTTTGTTATCGGAGGATATTTCCTTTGGCCCTATAGTCTTCAAAGGGATCCGAAATATCTGTTCTCAGATTCCACAGAAATAAAGCTAGCAAAGAGATCTACGAAACACAGATGTAACTCTGTGAGATGAATTAACAGAACACTAAGCAGTTTCTCAATAAGCTTCTTTCCAGGTTTCATCTGAGGATATTTCCTTTTTCACCATAGCCCTCTATGGGCTTCCAAATATCACTTTGCCAATTCCACAAGAACTCTCTTAGCGAAAGGCTTCTTTAGGGGAAAGCTGTAACTCTGTCAGAAGATTTCCCAGAACACAAAGAAATTTCTCAGAAAGCTTCTTTCTCTTTGTTATCGGAGGATATTTCCTTTGGCCCTATGGTCTTCAAAGGGATCTGAAATATCTGTTCTCAGATTCCACAGAAATAAGTCTAGCAAAGAGATCTACGAAACACAGATATAACTCTGTGAGATGAATTCACAGAACACTAAACACTTTCTCAGAAAGCTTCTTTGCAGATTTCATCTGAGGATATTTCCTTTTTCACCATAGCCCTCTATGGGCTTCGAAATATCACTTTGCCAATTCCACAAGAACTGTCTTAGCGAAAGGCTTCTTGAGGGGAAAGCTGTAACTCTGTGAGATGATTTCACAGAACACAAAGAAGTTTCTCAGAAAGCTTCTTTCTCTTTGTTATCGGAGGATATTTCCTTTGGCCCTATAGTCTTCAAAGGGATCCGAAATATCTGTTCTCAGATTCCACAGAAAGAAGGCTAGGAAAGAGATCTACGAAACACAGATGTAACTCTGTGAGATGAATTCACAGAACACTAAGCAGTTTCTCAGAAAGCTTCTTTCCAGATTTCACCTGAGGATATTTCCTATTTCACCATAGCCCTCTATCGGCTTCCAAATATCACTTTGCCAATTCCACAAGAACTGTCTTAGCGAAAGGCTTCTTGAGGGGAAAGCTGTAACTCTGTAAGATGATTTCACAGAACACAAAGAAGTTTCTCAGAAAGCTTCTTTCCCTTTGTTAACGGAGGATATTTCCTTTGGCCCTATAGTCTTCAAAGGGATCCGAAATATCTGTTCTCAGATTCCACAGAAATAAGGCTATCAAAGAGATACACGAAATACAGATGTAACTCTGTGAGTGGAAGTCACACATCACAGAGCAGTTTCTCAGAAAGCTTCCTTCCAGATTTCATCTGAGGATATTTCCTTTTTCACCATAGCCCTCTATGGGCTTCGAAATATCACTTTGCCAATTCCACAAGAACTGTCTTAGGGTAAGGCTTCTTGAGGGGAAAGCTGTAACTCTGTGAGATGATTTCACAGAACACAAAGAAGTTTCTCAGAAAGCTTCTTTCTCTTTGTTAACGGAGGATATTTCCTTTGGCCCTATAGACTTCAATGGGATCCGAAATATCTATTATCAGATTCCACAGAAAGAAGGCTAGCAAAGAGATCTACGAAACACAGATGTGACTCCGTGAGATGAATTCACAGAACACTAAGCAGTTTCTCAGAAAGCTTCTTTCCAGATTTCAACTGAGGATATTTCCTTTTTCACCATAGCCCTCTATGGGCTTCCAAATATCACTTTGCCAATTCCACAAGAACTGTCTTAGCGAAAGGCTTCTTGAGGGGAAAGCTGTAACTCTCTGAGATGATTTCACAGAACACCAAGAAGTTTCTCAGAAAGCTTCTTTCTCTTTGTTAACGGAGGATATTTCCTTTGGCCCTATAGACTTGAAAGGGATCCGAAATATCTATTATCAGATTCCACAGAAAGAAGGCTAGCAAAGAGATCTACGAAACACAGATGTAACTCTGTGAGATGAATTCACAGAACACTAAGCAGATTCTCAGAAAGCTTCTTTCCAGATTTCATCTGAGGATATTTCCTTTCTCACCATAGCCCTCTATGGGCTTCCAAATATCACTTTGCCAATTCCACAAGAACTGTCTTAGCGAAAGGCTTCTTGAGGGGAAAGCTGTAACTCTCTGAGATGATTTCGCAGAACACAGAAAAGTTTCTCAGAAAGCTTCTTTTTTTTTGGTTCTCGGAGGATATTTCCTTTTTCCCTATAGTCTTCAAAGGGATCCGAAATATCTGTTCTCAGATTCCACAGAAATAAGGCTAGCAAAGAGATACACGAAATACAAATGTAACTCTGTGAGTGGAAGTCACACATCACAGAGCAGTTTCTCAGAAAGCTTCTTTCCAGATTTCATCTGAGGATATTTCCTTTTTCAGCATAGCCCTCTATGGGCTTCCAAATATCACTTTGCCAATTCCACAAGAACTGTCTTAGCGAAAGGCTTCTTGAGGGGAAAGCTGTAACTCTGTGAGATGATTTCACAGAACACAAAGAAGTTTCTCAGAAAGCTTCTTTCTCTTTGGTATCGGAGGATATTTCCTTTGCCCCTATAGTCTTCAAAGGGATCCGAAATATCTGTTCTCAGATTCCACAGAAAGAAGGCTAGCAAAGAGATCTACGAAACACAGATGTAGCTCTGTGAGAAGAATTCACAGAACACTAATCAGTTTCTCAGAAAGCTTCTTTCCAGATTTCATCTGAGGATATTTCCTTTTTCACCGTAGCCCTCTAAGGGCTTCCAAATATCACTTTGCGAATTCCACAAGAACTGCCTTAGCGAAAGGCTTCTTGAGGGGAAAGCTGTAACTCTGTGAGATGATTTCACAGAACACAAAGAAGTTTCTCAGAAAGCTTCTTTCTCTTTGTTATCGGAGGATATTTCCTTTGGCCCTATAGCCTTCAAAGGGATCCGAAATATGTGTTCTCAGATTCCACAGAAATAAGGCTAGCAAAGAGATCTACGAAACACAGAGGTAACTCTGTGAGATGAATTCACAGAACACTAAGCAGTTTCTCAGAAAGCTTCTTTCCAGATTTCATCTGAGGATATTTCCTTTTTCACCATAGCCCTATAGGGGCTTCCAAATATCACTTTTAAAATTCCACAAGAACTGTCTTAGCGAAAGGCTTCTTGAGGGAAAAGCTGTAACTCTGTGAGTTGATTTCACAGAACACAAAGAAGTTTCTCAGAAAGCTTCTTTCTCTTTGTTAACGGAGGATATTTCCTTTGGCCCTATAGTCTTCAAAGGTATCCGAAATATCTGTTCTCAGATTCCACAGAAATAAGGCTAGCAAAGAGATACACGAAATACAGATGTAACTCTGTGAGTGGAAGTCACACATCACAGAGCTTTTCTCAGAAAGCTTCTTTCCAGATTTCATCTGAGGATATTTCCTTTTTCACCGTAGCCCTCTATGGGCTTCCAAATATCACTTTGCCAATTCCACAAGAACTGTCTTAGCGAAAGGCTTCTTGAGGGGAAAGCTGTAACTTTGTGAGATGATTGCACAGAACACAAAGAAGTTTCTCAGAAAGCTTCTTTCTCTTTGTTATCGGAGGATATTTCCTTTGGCCCTATAGTCTTCAAAGGGATCCAAAATATCTGATCTCAGATTCCACAGAAATAAGGCTAGCAAAGAGATCTACGAAACGCAGATGTAACTCTGTGAGATGAATTCACAGAACACTAAGCAGTTTCTCAGAAAGCTTCTTTCCAGATTTCATCTGAGGATATTTCCTTTTTCACCATAGCCCACTATCGGCTTCCAAATATCACTTTGCCAATTGAACAAGAACTTTCTTAGCGAAAGGCTTCTTGAGGGGAAAGCTGTAACTCTGTGAGATGATTTCACAGAACACAAAGAAGTTTCTCAGAAAGCTTCTTTCTCTATGTTATCGGAGGATATTTCCTTTGGCCCTATAGTCTTCAAAGGGATCCGAAATATCTGTTCTCAGTTTCCACAGAAAGAAGGCTAGCAAAGAGATCTACGAAACACAGATATAACTCTGTGAGATGAATTCACAGAACACTAAGCAGTTTCTCAGAAAGCTTCTTTCCAGATTTCATCTGAGGATATTTCCTTTTTCACCATAGCCCTCTATGGGCTTCCAAATATCACTTTGCCAATTCCACAAGAACTGTCTTAGTGAAAGGCTTCTTGAGGGGAAAGCTGTAACTCTGTGAGATGATTTCACAGAACACAAAGAAGTTTCTCAGAAAGCATCTTTCTCTTTGTTATCGGAGGATATTTCCTTTGGCCCTATAGTCTTCAAAGGGATCCGAAATATCTGTTCTCAGATTCCACAGAAATAAGGCTAGCAAAGAGATCCAGGAAATACAGATGTAACTCTGTGAGTGGAAGTCACACATGACAGAGCAGTTTCTCAGAAAGCTTCTTTCCAGATTTCATCTGAGGATATTTCGTTTTTCACCATAGCCCTCTATGGGCTTCCACATATCACTTTGCCAATTCCACAAGAACTGTCTTAGCGAAAGGCTTCTTGAGGGGAAAGCTGTAACTGTGTGAGATGATTTCACAGAACACAAAGAAGTTTCTCAGAAAGCTTCTTTCTCTTTGTTAACGGAGGATATTTCCTTTGGCCCTATAGTCTTCAAAGGGATCCGAAATATCTCTTTTCAGATTCCACAGAAATAAGGCTAGCAAAGAGATACACGAAATACAAATGTAACTCTGTGAGTGGAAGTCACACGTCACAGAGCAGTTTCTCAGAAAGCTTCTTTCCAGATTTCATCTGAGGATATTTCCTTTTTCAGCATAGCCCTCTATGGGCTTCCAAATATCACTTTGCGAATTCCACAAGAACTGTCTTAGCGAAAGGCTTCTTGAGGGGAAAGCTGTAACTCTGTGAGATGATTTCAAAGAACACAAAGAAGTTTCTCAGAAAGCTTCTTTCTCTTTGGTATCGGAGGATATTTCCTTTGCCCCTATAGTCTTCAAAGGGATCCGAAATATCTGTTCTCAGATTCCACAGAAAGAAGGCTAGCAAAGAGATCTACGAAACACAGATGTAACTCTGTGAGAAGAATTCACAGAACACTAATCAGTTTCTCAGAAAGCTTCTTTCCAGATTTCATCTGAGGATATTTCCTTTTTCACCATAGCCCTCTAAGGGCTTCCAAATATCACTTTGCGAATTCCACAAGAACTGCCTTAGCGAAAGGCTTCTTGAGGGGAAAGCTGTAACTCTGTGAGATGATTTCACAGAACACAAAGAAGTTTCTCAGAAAGCTTCTTTCTCTTTGTTATCGGAGGATATTTCCTTTGGCCCTATAGCCTTCAAAGGGATCCGAAATATGTGTTCTCAGATTCCACAGAAATAAGGCTAGCAAAGAGATCTACGAAACACAGATGTAACTCTGTGAGATGAATTCACAGAACACTAAGCAGTTTCTCAGAAAGCTTCTTTCCAGATTTCATCTGAGGATATTTCCTTTTTCACCATAGCCCTCTATGGGCTTCCAAATATCACTTTGCGAATTCCACAAGAACTGTCTTAGCGAAAGGCTTCTTGAGGGGAAAGCTGTAACTCTGTGAGATGATTTCACAGAACACAAAGAAGTTTCTCAGAAAGCTTCTTTCTCTTTGTTATCGGAGGATATTTCCTTTGGCCCTATAGTCTTCAAAGGGATCCGAAATATCTGTTCTCAGATTCCACAGAAATAAGGCTAGCAAAGAGATCTACGAAACACAGATGTAACTCTGTGGGATGAATTAAGAGAACACTAAGCAGTTTCTCAGAAAGCTTCTTTCCAGATTTCATCAGAGGATATTTCCTTTTTCACCATAGCCCTCTTAGGGCTTCCAAATATCACTTTGCCAATTCCACAAGAACTGTCTTAGCGAAAGGCTTCTTGAGGGGAAAGCTGTAACTCTGTGAGATGATTTCACAGAACACAAAGAAGTTTCTCAGAAAGCTTCTTTCTCTTTGTTATCGGAGGATATTTCCTTTGGCCCTATAGTCTTCAAAGGGATCCGAAATATCTGTTCTCAGATTCCACAGAAAGAAGGCTAGCAAAGAGTTCTACGAAACACAGATGTAACTCTGTGAGATGAATTAAGAGAATACTAATCAGTTTCTCAGAAAGCTTCTTTCCAGATTTCATCTGAGGATATTTCCTTTTTCACCGTAGCCCTCTATGGGCTTCCAAATATCACTTTGCCAATTCCACAAGAACTGTCTTAGCGAAAGGCTTCTTGAGGGGAAAGCTGTAACTCTCTGAGATGATTTCACAGAACACAAAGAAGTTTCTCAGAAAGCTTCTTTCTCTCTGTTAACGGAGGATATTTCCTTTGGCCCTATAGTCTTCAAAGGGATCCGAAATATCTATTATCAGATTCCACAGAAATAAGGCTAGCAAAGAGATCTACGAAACACAGATGTAACTCTGTGAGATGAATTCACAGAACACTAAGCAGTTTCTCAGAAACCTTCTTTCCAGATTTCATCTGAGGATATTTCCTTTTTCACCATAGCCCTCTATGGACTTCCAAATATCACTTTGCAAATTCCACAAGAAC
Source organism: Macaca mulatta (assembly GCF_049350105.2). Taxonomy (NCBI): domain Eukaryota; kingdom Metazoa; phylum Chordata; class Mammalia; order Primates; family Cercopithecidae; genus Macaca; species Macaca mulatta. Next base: position 38,750,991 of record NC_133416.1, on the reverse strand, counting down.
TGTCTTAGGGAAAGGCTTCTTGAGGGGAAAGCTGTAACTCTGTGAGATGATTTCACAGAACACAAAGAAGTTTCTCAGTAAGCATCTTTCTCTTTGATATCGGAGGATATTTCCTTTGGCCCTATAGTCTTCAAAGGGATCCGAAATATCTGTTCTCAGATTCCACAGAAAGAAGGCTAGCAAAGAGATCTATGAAACACAGATGTAACTCTGTGAGATGAATTCACAGAACACTAAGCAGTTTCTCAGAAAGCTTCTTTCCAGATTTCATCTGAGGATATTTCCTTTTTCACCATAGCCATCTAAGGTCTTCCAAATATTACTTTGCCAATTCCACAAGAACTGTGTTAGCGAAAGGCTTCTTGAGGGGAAAGCTGTAACTCTGTGAGATGATTTCACAGAACACAAGGAAGTTTCTCAGAAAGCTTCTTTCTCTTTGTTATCTGAGGATATTTCCTTTGGCCCTATAGTCTTCAAAGGGATCCGAAATATCTGTTCTCAGATTCCACAGAAATAAGGCTAGCAAAGAGATCTACGAAACACAGATGTAACTCTGTGAGATGAATTCACAGAACACTAAGTAGTTTCTCAGAAAGCTTCTTTCCAGATTTCATCTGAGGATATTTCCTTTTCAACCTAGCCCTCTTTGGGCTTCCAAATATCACTTTGCCAAATCCACAAGAACTGTCTTAGCGAAAGGCTTCTTGAGGGGAAATCTGTAACTCTCTGAGATGATTTCACAGAACCAGAGAAGTTTCTCAGAAAGCTTGTATCTCTTTTTTAACGGAGGATATTTCCTTTGGCCCTATAGTCTTCAAAGGGATCCGAAATATCTGTTCTCAGATTCCACAGAAATAAGGCTAGCAAAGAGATACACGAAATACAGATGTAACTCTGTGAGTGGAAGTCACACGTCACAGAGCTGTTTCTCAGAAAGCTTCTTTCCAGATTTCATCTGAGGATATTTCCTTTTTCACCGTAGCTCTCTATGGGCTTCCAAATATCACTTTGCCAATTCCACAAGAACTGTCTTAGCGAAAGGCTTCTTGAGGGGAAAGCTGTAACTTTGTGAGATGATTTCACAGAACAGAAAGAAGTTTCTCAGAAAGCTTCTTTCTCTTTGTTATCGGAGGATATTTCCTTTGGCCCTATAGTCTTCAAAGGGATCCAAAATATCTCTTCTCAGATTCCACAGAAAGAAGGCTAGCAAAGAGATCTACGAAACACAGATGTAACTCTGTGAGATGAATTCACAGAACACTAAGCAGTTTCTGAGAAAGCTTCGTTCCAGATTTCACCTGAGGATATTTCCTTTTTCACCATAGCCCTCTATCGGCTTCCAAATATCACTTTGCCAATTACACAAGAACTGTCTTAGCGAAAGGCTTCTTGAGGGGAAAGCTGTAACTCTGTGAGATGATTTCACAGAACACAAAGAAGTTTCTCAGAAAGCTTCTTTCTCTTTGTTATCGGAGGATATTTCCTTTGGCCCTATAGTCTACAAAGGGATCCGAAATATCTGTTCTCAGATTCCACAGAAATAAGGCTAGCAAAGAGATCCAGGAAATACAGATGTAACTCTGTGAGTGGAAGTCACACATGAGAGAGCAGTTTCTCAGAAAGCTTCTTTCCAGATTTCATCTGAGGATATTTCGTTTTTCACCATAGCCCTCTATGGGCTTCCACATATCACTTTGCGAATTCCACAAGAACTGTCTTAGCGAAAGGCTTCTTGAGGGGAAAGCTGTAACTCTGTGAGATGATTTTACAGAACACAAAGAAGTTTCTGAGAAAGCTTCTTTCTCTTTGTTATCGGAGGATATTTCCTTTGGCCCTATAGTCTTCAAAGGGATCCGAAATATCTGTTCTCAGATTCCACAGAAATAAGGCTAGCAAAGAGATCTACGAAACACAGATGTAACTCTGTGAGATGAATTAAGAGAACACTAAGCAGTTTCTCAGAAAGCTTCTTTCCAGATTTCATCTGAGGATATTTCCTTTTTCACCGTAGCCCTCTATGGGCTTCCAAATATCACTTTGCCAATTCCACAAGAACTGTCTTAGGGAAAGGCTTCTTGAGGGGAAAGCTGTAACTCTGTGAGATGATTTCACAGAACACAAAGAAGTTTCTCAGTAAGCATCTTTCTCTTTGATATCGGAGGATATTTCCTTTGGCCCTATAGTCTTCAAAGGGATCCGAAATATCTGTTCTCAGATTCCACAGAAATAAGGCTAGCAAAGATATCTATGAAACACAGATGTAACTCTGTGAGATGAATTCACAGAACACTAAGCAGTTTCTCAGAAAGCTTCTTTCCAGATTTCATCTGAGGATATTTCCTTTTTCACCATAGCCATCTAAGGGCTTCCAAATATTACTTCGCCAATTCCACAAGAACTGTGTTAGCGAAAGGCTTCTTGAGGGGAAAGCTGTAACTCTGTGAGATGATTTCACAGAACACAAGGAAGTTTCTCAGAAAGCTTCTTTCTCTTTGTTATCTGAGGATATTTCCTTTGGCCCTATAGTCTTCAAAGGGATCCGAAATATCTGTTCTCAGATTCCACAGAAATAAGGCTAGCAAAGAGATCTACGAAACACAGATGTAACTCTGTGAGATGAATTCACAGAACACTAAGTAGTTTCTCAGAAAGCTTCTTTCCAGATTTCATCTGAGGATATTTCCTTTTCAACATAGCCCTCTTTGGGCTTCCAAATATCACTTTGCCAAATCCACAAGAACTGTCTTAGCGAAAGGCTTCTTGAGGGGAAATCTGTAACTCTCTGAGATGATTTCACAGAACCAGAGAAGTTTCTCAGAAAGCTTGTATCTCTTTTTTAAAGGAGGATATTTCCTTTGGCCCTATAGTCTTCAAAGGGATCCGAAATATCTGTTCTCAGATTCCACAGAAATAAGGCTAGCAAAGAGATACACGAAATACAGATGTAACTCTGTGAGTGGAAGTCACACGTCACAGAGCTGTTTCTCAGAAAGCTTCTTTCCAGATTTCATCTGAGGATATTTCCTTTTTCACCGTAGCTCTCTATGGGCTTCCAAATATCACTTTGCCAATTCCACAAGAACTGTCTTAGCGAAAGGCTTCTTGAGGGGAAAGCTGTAACTCTGTGAGATGATTTCACAGAACACAAAGAAGTTTCTCAGAAAGCTTCTTTCTCTTTGTTATCGGAGGATATTTCCTTTGGCCCTATAGTCTTCAAAGGGATCCAAAATATCTCTTCTCAGATTCCACAGAAATAAGGCTAGCAAAGAGATCTACGAAACACAGATGTAACTCTGTGAGATGAATTCACAGAACACTAAGCAGTTTCTGAGAAAGCTTCGTTCCAGATTTCACCTGAGGATATTTCCTTTTTCACCATAGCCCTCTATCGGCTTCCAAATATCACTTTGCCAATTCCACAAGAACTGTCTTAGCGAAAGGCTTCTTGAGGGGAAAGCTGTAACTCTGTGAGATGATTTCACAGAACACAAAGAAGTTTCTCAGAAAGCTTCTTTCTCTTTGTTATCGGAGGATATTTCCTTTGGCCCTATAGTCTTCAAAGGGATCCGAAATATCTGTTCTCAGATTCCACAGAAATAAGGCTAGCAAAGAGATACACGAAATACTGATGTAACTCTGTGAGTGGAAGTCACACATGACAGAGCAGTTTCTCAGAAAGCTTCTTTCCAGATTTCATCTGAGGATATTTCCTTTTTCACCATAGCCCTCTATGGGCTTCCAAATATCACTTTGCCAATTCCACGAAAACTGTCTTAGCGAAAGGCTTCTTGAGGGGAAAGCTGTAACTGTGTGAGATGATTTCACAGAACACAAAGAAGTTTCTCAGAAAGCTTCTTTCTCTTTGTTAACGGAGGATATTTCCTTTGGCCCTATAATCTTCAAAGGGATCCGAAATATCTGTTCTCAGATTCCACAGAAATAAGGCTAGCAAAGAGATACACGAAATACAGATGTAACTCTGTGAGTGGAAGTCACACATCACAGAGTAGGTTCTCAGAAAGCATCTTTCCAGATTTCATGTGAGGATATTTCCTTTTTCACCATAGCCATCTAAGGGCTTCCAAATATTACTTTGCCAATTCCACAAGAACTGTGTTAGCGAAAGGCTTCTTGAGGGGAAAGCTGTAACTCTGTGAGATGATTTCACAGAACACAAAGAAATTTCTCAGAAAGCTTCTTTCTCTTTGTTATCTGAGGATATTTCCTTTGGCCCTATAGTCTTCAAAGGGATCTGAAATATCTGTTCTCAGATTCCACAGAAATAAGGCTAGCAAAGAGATCTACGAAACACAGATGTAACCCTGTGAGATGAATTCACAGAACACTAAGCAGTTTCTCAGAAAGCTTCTTTCCAGATTTCATCTGAGGATATTTCCTTTTTCAACATAGCCCTCTTTGGGCTTCCAAATATCACTTTGCCAAATCCACGAGAACTGTCTTAGCGAAAGGCTTCTTGAGGGGAAATGTGTAACTCTCTGAGATGATTTCACAGAACCAGAGAAGTTTCTCAGAAAGCCTGTATCTCTTTGTTAACGGAGGATATTTCCTTTGGCCCTATAGTCTTCAAAGGGATCCGAAATATCTGTTCTCAGATTCCACAGAAATAAGGCTAGCAAAGAGATACACGAAATACAGATGTAACTCTGTGAGTGGAAGTCACACGTCACAGAGCTGTTTCTCAGAAAGCTTCTTTCCAGATTTCATCTGAGGATATTTCCTTTTTCACCGTAGCCCTCTATGGGCTTCCAAATATCACATTGCCAATTCCACAAGAACTGTCTTAGCGAAAGGCTTCTTGAGGGGAAAGCTGTAACTTTGTGAGATGATTTCACAGAACACAAAGAAGTTTCTCAGAAAGCTTCTTTCTCTTTGTTATCGGAGGATATATCCTTTGGCCCTGTAGTCTTCAAAGGGATCCAAAATATCTGTTCTCAGATTCCACAGAAATAAGGCTAGCAAAGAGATCTACGAAACACAGATGTAACTCTGTGAGATGAATTCACAGAACACTAAGCAGTTTCTGAGAAAGCTTCGTTCCAGATTTCACCTGAGGATATTTCCTTTTTCACCATAGCCCTCTATCGGCTTCCAAATATCACTTTGCCAATTACACAAGAACTGTCTTAGCGAAAGGCTTCTTGAGGGGAAAGCTGTAACTCTGTGAGATGATTTCACAGAACACAAAGAAGTTTCTCAGAAAGCTTCTTTCTCTTTGTTATCGGAGGATATTTCCTTTGGCCCTATAGTCTACAAAGGGATCCGAAATATCTGTTCTCAGATTCCACAGAAATAAGGCTAGCAAAGAGATCCAGGAAATACAGATGTAACTCTGTGAGTGGAAGTCACACATGAGAGAGCAGTTTCTCAGAAAGCTTCTTTCCAGATTTCATCTGAGGATATTTCGTTTTTCACCATAGCCCTCTATGGGCTTCCACATATCACTTTGCGAATTCCACAAGAACTGTCTTAGCGAAAGGCTTCTTGAGGGGAAAGCTGTAACTCTGTGAGATGATTTTACAGAACACAAAGAAGTTTCTGAGAAAGCTTCTTTCTCTTTGTTATCGGAGGATATTTCCTTTGGCCCTATAGTCTTCAAAGGGATCCGAAATATCTGTTCTCAGATTCCACAGAAATAAGGCTAGCAAAGAGATCTACGAAACACAGATGTAACTCTGTGAGATGAATTAAGAGAACACTAAGCAGTTTCTCAGAAAGCTTCTTTCCAGATTTCATCTGAGGATATTTCCTTTTTCACCGTAGCCCTCTATGGGCTTCCAAATATCACTTTTCCAATTCCACAAGAACTGTCTTAGGGAAAGGCTTCTTGAGGGGAAAGCTGTAACTCTGTGAGATGATTTCACAGAACACAAAGAAGTTTCTCAGTAAGCATCTTTCTCTTTGATATCGGAGGATATTTCCTTTGGCCCTATAGTCTTCAAAGGGATCCGAAATATCTGTTCTCAGATTCCACAGAAATAAGGCTAGCAAAGATATCTATGAAACACAGATGTAACTCTGTGAGATGAATTCACAGAACACTAAGCAGTTTCTCAGAAAGCTTCTTTCCAGATTTCATCTGAGGATATTTCCTTTTTCACCATAGCCATCTAAGGGCTTCCAAATATTACTTCGCCAATTCCACAAGAACTGTGTTAGCGAAAGGCTTCTTGAGGGGAAAGCTGTAACTCTGTGAGATGATTTCACAGAACACAAGGAAGTTTCTCAGAAAGCTTCTTTCTCTTTGTTATCTGAGGATATTTCCTTTGGCCCTATAGTCTTCAAAGGGATCCGAAATATCTGTTCTCAGATTCCACAGAAATAAGGCTAGCAAAGAGATCTACGAAACACAGATGTAACTCTGTGAGATGAATTCACAGAACACTAAGTAGTTTCTCAGAAAGCTTCTTTCCAGATTTCATCTGAGGATATTTCCTTTTCAACATAGCCCTCTTTGGGCTTCCAAATATCACTTTGCCAAATCCACAAGAACTGTCTTAGCGAAAGGCTTCTTGAGGGGAAATCTGTAACTCTCTGAGATGATTTCACAGAACCAGAGAAGTTTCTCAGAAAGCTTGTATCTCTTTTTTAAAGGAGGATATTTCCTTTGGCCCTATAGTCTTCAAAGGGATCCGAAATATCTGTTCTCAGATTCCACAGAAATAAGGCTAGCAAAGAGATACACGAAATACAGATGTAACTCTGTGAGTGGAAGTCACACGTCACAGAGCTGTTTCTCAGAAAGCTTCTTTCCAGATTTCATCTGAGGATATTTCCTTTTTCACCGTAGCTCTCTATGGGCTTCCAAATATCACTTTGCCAATTCCACAAGAACTGTCTTAGCGAAAGGCTTCTTGAGGGGAAAGCTGTAACTCTGTGAGATGATTTCACAGAACAGAAAGAAGTTTCTCAGAAAGCTTCTTTCTCTTTGTTATCGGAGGATATTTCCTTTGGCCCTATAGTCTTCAAAGGGATCCAAAATATCTCTTCTCAGATTCCACAGAAATAAGGCTAGCAAAGAGATCTACGAAACACAGATGTAACTCTGTGAGATGAATTCACAGAACACTAAGCAGTTTCTGAGAAAGCTTCGTTCCAGATTTCACCTGAGGATATTTCCTTTTTCACCATAGCCCTCTATCGGCTTCCAAATATCACTTTGCCAATTCCACAAGAACTGTCTTAGCGAAAGGCTTCTTGAGGGGAAAGCTGTAACTCTGTGAGATGATTTCACAGAACACAAAGAAGTTTCTCAGAAAGCTTCTTTCTCTTTGTTATCGGAGGATATTTCCTTTGGCCCTATAGTCTTCAAAGGGATCCGAAATATCTGTTCTCAGATTCCACAGAAATAAGGCTAGCAAAGAGATACACGAAATACTGATGTAACTCTGTGAGTGGAAGTCACACATGACAGAGCAGTTTCTCAGAAAGCTTCTTTCCAGATTTCATCTGAGGATATTTCCTTTTTCACCATAGCCCTCTATGGGCTTCCAAATATCACTTTGCCAATTCCACGAAAACTGTCTTAGCGAAAGGCTTCTTGAGGGGAAAGCTGTAACTGTGTGAGATGATTTCACAGAACACAAAGAAGTTTCTCAGAAAGCTTCTTTCTCTTTGTTAACGGAGGATATTTCCTTTGGCCCTATAATCTTCAAATGGATCCGAAATATCTGTTCTCAGATTCCACAGAAATAAGGCTAGCAAAGAGATACACGAAATACAGATGTAACTCTGTGAGTGGAAGTCACACATCACAGAGTAGGTTCTCAGAAAGCATCTTTCCAGATTTCATCTGAGGATATTTCCTTTTTCACCATAGCCATCTAAGGGCTTCCAAATATTACTTTGCCAATTCCACAAGAACTGTGTTAGCGAAAGGCTTCTTGAGGGGAAAGCTGTAACTCTGTGAGATGATTTCACAGAACACAAAGAAATTTCTCAGAAAGCTTCTTTCTCTTTGTTATCTGAGGATATTTCCTTTGGCCCTATAGTCTTCAAAGGGATCTGAAATATCTGTTCTCAGATTCCACAGAAATAAGGCTAGCAAAGAGATCTACGAAACACAGATGTAACCCTGTGAGATGAATTCACAGAACACTAAGCAGTTTCTCAGAAAGCTTCTTTCCAGATTTCATCTGAGGATATTTCCTTTTTCAACATAGCCCTCTTTGGGCTTCCAAATATCACTTTGCCAAATCCACGAGTACTGTCTTAGCGAAAGGCTTCTTGAGGGGAAATGTGTAACTCTCTGAGATGATTTCACAGAACCAGAGAAGTTTCTCAGAAAGCTTGTATCTCTTTTTTAAAGGAGGATATTTCCTTTGGCCCTATAGTCTTCAAAGGGATCCGAAATATCTGTTCTCAGATTCCACAGAAATAAGGCTAGCAAAGAGATACACGAAATACAGATGTAACTCTGTGAGTGGAAGTCACACGTCACAGAGCTGTTTCTCAGAAAGCTTCTTTCCAGATTTCATCTGAGGATATTTCCTTTTTCACCGTAGCCCTCTATGGGCTTCCAAATATCACTTTGCCAATTCCACAAGAACTGTCTTAGCGAAAGGCTTCTTGAGGGGAAAGCTGTAACTTTGTGAGATGATTTCACAGAACACAAAGAAGTTTCTCAGAAAGCTTCTTTCTCTTTGTTATCGGAGGATATATCCTTTGGCCCTGTAGTCTTCAAAGGGATCCAAAATATCTGTTCTCAGATTCCACAGAAATAAGGCTAGCAAAGAGATCTACGAAACACAGATGTAACTCTGTGAGATGAATTCACAGAACACTAAGCAGTTTCTGAGAAAGCTTCGTTCCAGATTTCACCTGAGGATATTTCCTTTTTCACCATAGCCCTCTATCGGCTTCCAAATATCACTTTGCCAACTCCACAAGAACTGTCTTAGTGAAAGGCTTCTTGAGGTGAAAGCTGTAACTCTGTGAGATGATTTCACAGAACACAAAGCAGTTTCTCAGAAAGCTTCTTTCTCTTTGTTATCGGAGGATATTTCCTTTGGAACTATAGTCTTCAAAGGGATCCGAAATATCTGTTCTCAGATTCCACAGAAATAAGGCTAGCAAAGAGATGTACGAAACACAGATGTAACTCGGTGAGATGAATTAAGAGAACATTAAGCAGTTTCTCAGAAATCTTCTTTCCAGATTTCATCTGAGGATATTTCCTTTTTCACCATATCCCTCTAAGGGCTTCCAAATATCACTTTGCCAATTCCAGAAGAACTGTCTTAGCGAAAGGCTCCTTGAGGGGAAAGCTGTAACTCTGTGAGATGATTTCACAGAACACAAAGAAGTTTCTCAGAAAGCTTCTTTCTCTTTGTTATCGGAGGATATTTCCTTTGGCCCTATAGTCTTCAAAGGGATCCGAAATATCTGTTCTCAGATTCCACAGAAAGAAGGCTAGCAAAGAGATCTACGAAACACAGATGTAACTCTGTGAGATGAATTAAGAGAACACTAAGCAGTTTCTCAGAAAGCTACTTTCCAGATTTCATCTGAGGATATTTTCTTTTTCACCATAGCCTCTAAGGGCTTCCAAATATCACTTTGCCAATTCCACAAGAACTGTCTTAGCGAAAGGCTTCTTGAGGGGAAAGCTGTAACTCTCTGAGATGATTTCACAGAACACAAAGAAGTTTCTCAGAAAGCTTCTTTCTCTTTGTTAACGGAGGATATTTCCTTTGGCCCTATAGACTTCAAAGGGATCCGAAATATCTATTATCAGATTCCACAGAAATAAGGCTAGCAAAGAGATCTACGAAACACAGATGTAACTCTGTGAGACGAATTCACAGAACACTAAGCAGTTTCTCAGAAAGCTTCTTTCCAGATTTCATCTGAGGATATTTCCTTTTTCACCATAGCCCTCTATGGGCTTCCAAATATCACTTTGCCAATTCCACAAGAACTGTCTTAGGGAAAGGCTTCTTGAGGGGAAAGCTGTAACTCTGTGAGATGATTTCACAGAACACAAAGAAGTTTCTCAGAAAGCATCTTTCTCTTTGATATCGGAGGATATTTCCTTTGGCCCTCTAGTCTTCAAAGGGATCCGAAATATCTGTTCTCAGATTCCACAGAAACAAGGCTAGCAAAGATATCTACGAAACACAGATGTAACTCTGTGAGATGAATTCACAGAACACTAAGCAGTTTCTCAGAAAGCTTCTTTCCAGATTTCATCTGAGGATATTTCCTTTTTCACCATAGCCATCTAAGGGTTTCCAAATATTACTTTGCCAATTCCACAAGAACTGTGTTAGCGAAAGGCTTCTTGAGGGGAAAGCTGTAACTCTGTGAGATGATTTCACAGAACACAAAGAAGTTTCTCAGAAAGCTTCTTTCTCTTTGTTATCTGAGGATATTTCCTTTGGCCCTATAGTCTTCAAAGGGATCCGAAATATCTGTTCTCAGATTCCACAGAAATAAGGCTAGCAAAGAGATCTACGAAACACAGATGTAACTCTGTGAGATGAATTCACAGAACACTAAGCAGTTTCTCAGAAAGCTTCTTTCCAGATTTCATCTGAGGATATTTCCTTTTTCAACATAGCCCTCTTTGGGCTTCCAAATATCACTTTGCCAAATCCACGAGAACTGTCTTAGCGAAAGGCTTCTTGAGGGGAAATCTGTAACTCTCTGAGATGATTTCACAGAACCAGAGAAGTTTCTCAGAAAGCTTGTATCTCTTTGTTAACGGAGGATATTTCCTTTGGCCCTATAGTCTTCAAAGGGATCCGAAATATCTGTTCTCAGATTCCACAGAAATAAGGCTAGCAAAGAGATACACGAAATACAGATGTAACTCTGTGAGTGGAAGTCACACGTCACAGAGCTGTTTCTCAGAAAGCTTCTTTCCAGATTTCATCTGAGGATATTTCCTTTTTCACCGTAGCCCTCTATGGGCTTCCAAATATCACTTTGCCAATTCCACAAGAACTGTCTTAGCGAAAGGCTTCTTGAGGGGAAAGCTGTAACTTTGTGAGATGATTTCACAGAACACAAAGAAGTTTCTCAGAAAGCTTCTTTCTCTTTGTTATCGGAGGATATTTCCTTTGGCCCTGTAGTCTTCAAAGGGATCCAAAATATCTGTTCTCAGATTCCACAGAAATAAGGCTAGCAAAGAGATCTACGAAACACAGATATAACTCTGTGAGATGAATTCACAGAACACTAAGCAGTTTCTGAGAAAGCTTCGTTCCAGATTTCACCTGAGGATATTTCCTTTTTCACCATAGCCCTCTATCGGCTTCCAAATATCACTTTGCCAACTCCACAAGAACTGTCTTAGCGAAAGGCTTCTTGAGGGGAAAGGTGTAACTCTGTGAGATGATTTCACAGAAGACAAAGAAGTTTCTCAGAAAGCTTCTTTCTCTTTGTTATCGGAGGATATTTCCTTTGGCCCTATAGTCTTCAAAGGGATCCGAAATATCTGTTCTCAGATTCCACAGAAAGAAGGCTAGCAAAGAGATCTACGAAACACAGATGTAACTCTGTCAGATGAATTAAGAGAACACTAAGCACTTTCTCAGAAAGCTTCTTTCCAGATTTCATCTGAGGATATTTCCTTTTTCACCATAGCCCTCTATGGGCTTCCAAATATCACTTTGCCAATTCCACAAGAACTGTCTTAGAGAAACGCTTCTTGAGGAGAAAGCTGTAACTCTCTGAGTTGATTTCAGAGAACACAAAGAAGTTTCTCAGAAAGCTTCTTTCTCTTTGTTAACGGAGGATATTTCCTTTGGCCCTATACTCTTCAAAGGGATCCGAAATATCTGTTCTCAGATTCCACAGAAATAAGGCTAGCAAAGAGATCCACGAAATAGAGATGTAACTCTGTGAGTGGAAGTCACACATCACAGAGAAGTTTCTCAGAGAGCTTCTTTCCAGATTTCATCTAAGGATATTTCCTTTTTCAGCATAGCCCTCTATGGGCTTCCAAATATCACTTTGCCAATTCCACAAGAACTGTCTTAGCGAAAGGCTTCTTGAGGGGAAAGCTGTAACTCTATGAGATGATTTCACAGAACACAAAGAAGTTTCTCAGAAAGCTTCTTTCTCTTTGTTATCAGAGGATATTTCCTTTGGCCCTGTAGTCTTCAAAGTAATCCGAAATATCTGTTCTCAGATTCCAAAGAAATAAGGATAGAAAAGAGATCCACGAAATACAGATGTAACTCTGTGAGATGAATTAACAGAACACTAAACAGTTTCTCAGAAAGCTTCTTTCCAGATTTCATCTGAGGATATTTCCTTTTTCACCGTAGCCCTCTATGGGCTTCTAAATATCACTTTGCCAATTCCACAAGAACTGTCTTAGCGGAAGGCTTCTTCAGGGGAAAGCTGTAACTCTGTGACATGATTTCACAGAACACAAAGATGTTTCTCAGAAAGCTTCTTTCTCTTTGTTATCGGAGGATATTTCCTGTGTCCCTCTAGTCTTCAAAGGGATCCGAAATATCTGTTCTCAGATTCTACATAAATAAGGCTAGCAAAGAGATCTACGAAACACTGGTGTAACTCTGTGAGATGAATTCCCAGAACACTAAGCAGTTTCTCAGAAATCTTCTTTCCAGATTTCATCTGAGGATATTTCCTTTTTCACCATAGCCCTCTATGGGCTTCCAAATATCACTTTGCCAATTCCAGAAGAACTGTCTTAGCGAAAGGCTTCTTGAGGGGAGAGCTGTAACTCTGGAGATGATTTCACAGAACACAAAGAGGTTTCTCAGCATGCCTCTTTCTCTTAGTTATAGGAGGATATTTAATTTGGCCCTATACTCTTCAAAGGGATCCGAAATATCTGTTCTCAGATTCCACAGAAATAAGGCTAGCAAAGAGATACACGAAATACAGATGTAACTCTGAGAGTGGAAGTCACACATCACAGAGCAGTTTCTCAGAAATCTTATATCCATATTTCCTCTGAGGATATTTCCTTTTTCAACATAGCCCTCTACGGGCTTCCAAATATCACTTTGCCAATTCCACAAGAACTGTCTTAGCGAAGAGCTTCTTGAGGGGAAAGCTGTAACTCTGTGAGATGATTTCACAGAACACAAAGAAGTTTCTCAGAAAGCTTCTTTCTCTTTGTTATCGGAGGATATTTCCTTTGGCCCTATAGTCTTCAAAGGGATCCGAAATATCTGTTCTCAGATTCCACAGAAATAAGGCTAGCAAAGAGATCTACGAAACACAGATGTAACTCTGTGAGATGAATTCACAGAACACTAAGCAGTTTCTCAGAAAGCTTCTTTCCAGATTTCATCTGAGGATATTTCCTTTTTCACCATAGCCCTCTATGGGCTTCCAAATATCACTTTGCCAATTCCACAAGAACTGTCTTAGCAAAAGGCTTCTTGAGGGGAAAGCTGTAACTCTGTGAGATGATTTCACAGAACACAAAGAAGTTTCTCAGAAAGCTTCTTTCTCTTTGTTATCGGAGGATATTTCCTTTGGCCCTATAGTCTTCAAAGGGATCCGAAATATCTGTTCTCAGATTAAACAGAAAGAAGGCTAGCAAAGAGACCTACGAAACACAGACGTAACTCTGTGAGATGAATTAACAGAACACTAAGCATTTTCTCAGAAAGCTTCTTTCCAGATTTCATCTGAGGATATTTCCTTTTTCACCATAGCCCTCTATGGGCTTCCAAATATCACTTTGCCAATTCCACAAGAACTGTCTAAGCGAAAGGCTTCTAGAGGGGAAAGCTGTAACTCTGTCAGTTGATTTCACAGAACACAAAGAAGTTTCTCAGAAAGCCTCTTTCTCTTTGTTATCGGAGGATATTTCCTTTGGCCCTATAGTCTTCAAAGGGATTCGAAATATCTGTTCTCAGATTCCACAGAAATAACGCTAGCAAAGAGATCCACGAAATACTGATGTAACTCTGTGAGTGGAAGTCACACATAACAGAACAGTTTCTCAGAAAGCTTCTTTCCAGATTTCATCTGAGGATATATCCTTTTTCACCATAGCCCTCTATGGGCTTCCAAATATCACTTTGCCAATTCCACAAGAACTGTCTTAGCGAAAGGCTTCTTGAGGAGAAAGGTGTAACTCTGTGAGATGGTTTCACAGAACACAAAGAAGTTTGTCAGAAAGCTTCTTTCTCTTTTTTATCGGAGGATATTTCCTTTGGCCCTATAGTCTTCAAAGGGAACCGAAATATCTGTTCTCAGATTCCAGAGAAATACGGCTAGCAAAGAGATCTACGAAACTGAGATGTAACTCTGTGAGATGAATTCACAGAACACTAAGCAGTTTCTCAGAAAGCTTCTTTCCAGATTTCATCTGAGGATATTTCCTTTTTCACCATAGCCCTCTATGGGCTTCCAAATATCACTTTGCCAATTCCACAAGAACTGTCTTAGCGAAAGGCTTCTTGAGGGGAAAGCTGTAACTCTGTGAGATGATTTCACAGAACACAAAGAAGTTTCTCAGAAAGCTTCTTTCTCTTTGTTATCGGAGGATATTTCCTTTGGCCCTATAGTCTTCAAAGGGATCCGAAATATCTGTTCTCAGATTAAACAGAAAGAAGGCTAGCAAAGAGATCTACGAAACACAGACGTAACTCTGTGAGATGAATTAACAGAACACTAAGCATTTTCTCAGAAAGCTTCTTTCCAAATTTCATCTGAGGATATTTCCTTTTTCACCATAGCCCTCTACGGGCTTCCAAATATCACTTTGCCAATTCCATAAGAACTGTCTTACCGAAAGGCTTCTTGAGGAGAAAGCTGTAACTCTGTGAGATGACGTCACAGAACACAAAGAAGTTTCTCAGAAAGCTTCTTTCTCTTTGTTATCGGAGGATATTTCCTTTGGCCCTATAGTCTTCAAAGGGATCCGAAATATCTGTTCTCAGATTCCACAGAAATAAGGCTAGCAAAGAGATCCACGAAATACAGATGTAACTCTGTGAGTGGAAATCACACATCACAGAGAAGTTTCTCAGAAAGCTTCTTTCCAGATTTCATCTGAGGATATTTCCTTTTTCAACATAGCCCTCTATGGGCTTCCTAATATCACTTTTCAAATTCCACAAGAACTGTCTTAGCGAAAGGCTTCTTGAGGGGAAAGGTGTAACTCTGTGAGATGATTTCACAGAACACAAAGAAGTTTCTCAGAAAGCTTCTTTCTCTTTGTTATCGGAGGATATTTCCTTTGGCCCTATAGTCTTCAAAGGGATCCGAAATATCTGTTCTCAGATTAAACAGAAAGAAGGCTAGCAAAGAGATCTACGAAACACAGATGTAACTCTGTGAGATGAATTAACAGAACACTAAGCAGTTTCTCAGAAAGCTTCTTTCCAGATTTCATCTGAGGATATTTCCTTTTTCACCATAGCCCTCTACGGGCATCCAAATATCACTTTGCCAATTCCACAAGAACTGTCTTAGCGAAAGGCTTCTTGAGGGGAAAGCTGTAACTCTGTGAGATGATGTCACAGAACACAAAGAAGTTTCTCAGAAAGCTTCTTTCTCTTTGTTATCGGAGGATATTTCCTTTGGCCCTATAGTCTTCAAAGGGATCCGAAATATCTGTTCTCAGATTCCACAGAAATAAGGCTAGCAAAGAGATCCACGAAATACAGATGTAACTCTGTGAGTGGAAATCACACATCACAGAGAAGTTTCTCAGAAAGCTTCTTTCCAGATTTCATCTGAGGATATTTCCTTTTTCAACATGGCCCTCTTTGGGCTTCCAAATATCACTTTGCCAATTCCACAAGAACTGTCTTAGCGAAAGGCTTCTTGAGGGAAAAGCTGTAACTCTTTGAGATGATTTCACAGAACACAAAGAAGTTTCTCAGAAAGCTTCTTTCTCTTTGTTATCGGAGGATATTTCCTTTGGCCCTATAGTCTTCAAAGGGATCCGAAATATCTGTTCTCAGATTCCACAGAAAGAAGGCTAGCAAAGAGATCTACGAAACACAGATGTAACTCTGTGAGATGAATTCACAGAACACTAAGCAGTTTCTCAGAAAGCTTCTTTCCAGATTTCATCTGAGGATATTTCCTTTTTCACCGTAGCCCTCTATGGGCTTCCAAATATCACTTTGCCAATTCCACAAGAACTGTCTTAGCGAAAGGCTTCTCGAGGGGAAAGCTGTAACTCTCTGAGATGATTTCACAGAACACAAAGAAGTTTCTCAGAAAGCTTCTTTCTCTTTGTTATCGGAGGATATTTCCTTTGGCCCTACAGTCTTCAAAGGGATCCGAAATATCTGTTCTCAGATTCCACAGAAAGAAGGCTAGCAAAGAGATCTACGAAACACAGATGTAACTCTGTGAGATGAATTCACAGAACCCTAAGCAGTTTCTCAGAAAGCTTCTTTCCAGATTTCATCTGAGGATATTTCCTTTTTCACCATAGCCCTCTACGGGCATGCAAATATCACTTTGCCAATTCCACAAGAACTGTCTTAGCGAAAGGCTTCTTGAGGGGAAAGCTGTAACTCTGTGAGATGATGTCACAGAACACAAAGAAGTTTCTCAGAAAGCTTCTTTCTCTTTGTTATCGGAGGATATTTCCTTTGGCCCTATACTCTTCAAAGGGATCCGAAATATCTGTTCTCAGATTCCACAGAAATAAGGCTAGCAAAGAGATACACGAAATACAGATGTAACTCTGAGAGTGGAAGTCACACATCACAGAGCAGTTTCTCAGAAAGCTTATATCCATATTTCCTCTGAGGATATTTCCTTTTTCAACATAGCCCTCTACGGGCTTCCAAATATCACTTTGCCAATTCCACAAGAACTGTCTTAGCGAAGAGCTTCTTGAGGGGAAAGCTGTAACTCTGTGAGATGATTTCACAGAACACAAAGAAGTTTCTCAGAAAGCTTCTTTCTCTTTGTTATCGGAGGATATTTCCTTTGGCCCTATAGTCTTCAAAGGGATCCGAAATATCTGTTCTCAGATTCCACAGAAATAAGGCTAGCAAAGAGATCTACGAAACACAGATGTAACTCTGTGAGATGAATTCACAGAACACTAAGCAGTTTCTCAGAAAGCTTCTTTCCAGATTTCATCTGAGGATATTTCCTTTTTCACCATAGCCCTCTATGGGCTTCCAAATATCACTTTGCCAATTCCACAAGAACTGTCTTAGCAAAAGGCTTCTTGAGGGGAAAGCTGTAACTCTGTGAGATGATTTCACAGAACACAAAGAAGTTTCTCAGAAAGCTTCTTTCTCTTTGTTATCGGAGGATATTTCCTTTGGCCCTATAGTCTTCAAAGGGATCCGAAATATCTGTTCTCAGATTAAACAGAAAGAAGGCTAGCAAAGAGACCTACGAAACACAGACGTAACTCTGTGAGATGAATTAACAGAACACTAAGCATTTTCTCAGAAAGCTTCTTTCCAGATTTCATCTGAGGATATTTCCTTTTTCACCATAGCCCTCTATGGGCTTCCAAATATCACTTTGCCAATTCCACAAGAACTGTCTAAGCGAAAGGCTTCTAGAGGGGAAAGCTGTAACTCTGTCAGTTGATTTCACAGAACACAAAGAAGTTTCTCAGAAAGCCTCTTTCTCTTTGTTATCGGAGGATATTTCCTTTGGCCCTATAGTCTTCAAAGGGATTCGAAATATCTGTTCTCAGATTCCACAGAAATAACGCTAGCAAAGAGATCCACGAAATACTGATGTAACTCTGTGAGTGGAAGTCACACATAACAGAACAGTTTCTCAGAAAGCTTCTTTCCAGATTTCATCTGAGGATATATCCTTTTTCACCATAGCCCTCTATGGGCTTCCAAATATCACTTTGCCAATTCCACAAGAACTGTCTTAGCGAAAGGCTTCTTGAGGAGAAAGGTGTAACTCTGTGAGATGGTTTCACAGAACACAAAGAAGTTTGTCAGAAAGCTTCTTTCTCTTTTTTATCGGAGGATATTTCCTTTGGCCCTATAGTCTTCAAAGGGAACCGAAATATCTGTTCTCAGATTCCAGAGAAATACGGCTAGCAAAGAGATCTACGAAACAGAGATGTAACTCTGTGAGATGAATTCACAGAACACTAAGCAGTTTCTCAGAAAGCTTCTTTCCAGATTTCATCTGAGGATATTTCCTTTTTCACCATAGCCCTCTATGGGCTTCCAAATATCACTTTGCCAATTCCACAAGAACTGTCTTAGCGAAAGGCTTCTTGAGGGGAAAGCTGTAACTCTGTGAGATGATTTCACAGAACACAAAGAAGTTTCTCAGAAAGCTTCTTTCTCTTTGTTATCGGAGGATATTTCCTTTGGCCCTATAGTCTTCAAAGGGATCCGAAATATCTGTTCTCAGATTAAACAGAAAGAAGGCTAGCAAAGAGATCTACGAAACACAGACGTAACTCTGTGAGATGAATTAACAGAACACTAAGCATTTTCTCAGAAAGCTTCTTTCCAAATTTCATCTGAGGATATTTCCTTTTTCACCATAGCCCTCTACGGGCTTCCAAATATCACTTTGCCAATTCCATAAGAACTGTCTTACCGAAAGGCTTCTTGAGGAGAAAGCTGTAACTCTGTGAGATGACGTCACAGAACACAAAGAAGTTTCTCAGAAAGCTTCTTTCTCTTTGTTATCGGAGGATATTTCCTTTGGCCCTATAGTCTTCAAAGGGATCCGAAATATCTGTTCTCAGATTCCACAGAAATAAGGCTAGCAAAGAGATCCACGAAATACAGATGTAACTCTGTGAGTGGAAATCACACATCACAGAGAAGTTTCTCAGAAAGCTTCTTTCCAGATTTCATCTGAGGATATTTCCTTTTTCAACATAGCCCTCTATGGGCTTCCTAATATCACTTTTCAAATTCCACAAGAACTGTCTTAGCGAAAGGCTTCTTGAGGGGAAAGGTGTAACTCTGTGAGATGATTTCACAGAACACAAAGAAGTTTCTCAGAAAGCTTCTTTCTCTTTGTTATCGGAGGATATTTCCTTTGGCCCTATAGTCTTCAAAGGGATCCGAAATATCTGTTCTCAGATTAAACAGAAAGAAGGCTAGCAAAGAGATCTACGAAACACAGATGTAACTCTGTGAGATGAATTAACAGAACACTAAGCAGTTTCTCAGAAAGCTTCTTTCCAGATTTCATCTGAGGATATTTCCTTTTTCACCATAGCCCTCTACGGGCATCCAAATATCACTTTGCCAATTCCACAAGAACTGTCTTAGCGAAAGGCTTCTTGAGGGGAAAGCTGTAACTCTGTGAGATGATGTCACAGAACACAAAGAAGTTTCTCAGAAAGCTTCTTTCTCTTTGTTATCGGAGGATATTTCCTTTGGCCCTATAGTCTTCAAAGGGATCCGAAATATCTGTTCTCAGATTCCACAGAAATAAGGCTAGCAAAGAGATCCACGAAATACAGATGTAACTCTGTGAGTGGAAATCACACATCACAGAGAAGTTTCTCAGAAAGCTTCTTTCCAGATTTCATCTGAGGATATTTCCTTTTTCAACATGGCCCTCTATGGGCTTCCAAATATCACTTTGCCAATTCCACAAGAACTGTCTTAGCGAAAGGCTTCTTGAGGGAAAAGCTGTAACTCTTTGAGATGATTTCACAGAACACAAAGAAGTTTCTCAGAAAGCTTCTTTCTCTTTGTTATCGGAGGATATTTCCTTTGGCCCTATAGTCTTCAAAGGGATCCGAAATATCTGTTCTCAGATTCCACAGAAAGAAGGCTAGCAAAGAGATCTACGAAACACAGATGTAACTCTGTGAGATGAATTCACAGAACACTAAGCAGTTTCTCAGAAAGCTTCTTTCCAGATTTCATCTGAGGATATTTCCTTTTTCACCGTAGCCCTCTATGGGCTTCCAAATATCACTTTGCCAATTCCACAAGAACTGTCTTAGCGAAAGGCTTCTCGAGGGGAAAGCTGTAACTCTCTGAGATGATTTCACAGAACACAAAGAAGTTTCTCAGAAAGCTTCTTTCTCTTTGTTATCGGAGGATATTTCCTTTGGCCCTACAGTCTTCAAAGGGATCCGAAATATCTGTTCTCAGATTCCACAGAAAGAAGGCTAGCAAAGAGATCTACGAAACACAGATGTAACTCTGTGAGATGAATTCACAGAACCCTAAGCAGTTTCTCAGAAAGCTTCTTTCCAGATTTCATCTGAGGATATTTCCTTTTTCACCATAGCCCTCTACGGGCATGCAAATATCACTTTGCCAATTCCACAAGAACTGTCTTAGCGAAAGGCTTCTTGAGGGGAAAGCTGTAACTCTGTGAGATGATGTCACAGAACACAAAGAAGTTTCTCAGAAAGCTTCTTTCTCTTTGTTATCGGAGGATATTTCCTTTGGCCCTATAGTCTTCAAAGGGATCCGAAATATCTGTTCTCAGATTCCACAGAAATAAGGCTAGCAAAGAGATCCACGAAATACAGATGTAACTCTGTGAGTGCAAATCACACATCACAGAGAAGTTTCTCAGAAAGCTTCTTTCCAGATTTCATCTGAGGATATTTCCTTTTTCAACATAGCCCTCTATGGGCTTCCAAATATCACTTTGCCAATTCCACAAGAACTGTCTTAGCGAAAGGCTTCTTGAGGGGAAAGCTGTAACTCTGTGAGATGATTTCACAGAACACAAAGAGGTTTCTCAGAAAGCTTCTTTCTCTTTGTTATCGGAGGCTATTTCCTTTGGCCCTACAGTCTTCAAAGGGATCCGAAATATCTGTTCTCAGATTCCACAGAAATAAGGCTAGCAAAGAGATCTACGAAACACAGATGTAACTCTGTGAGATGAATTCACAGAACACTAAGCAGTTTCTCAGAAAGCTTCTTACCAGATTTCATCTGAGGATATTTCCTTTTTCAAAATAGCCCTCTATGGGCTTCCAAATATCACTTTGCCAATTCCACAAGAAGTGTCTTAGCGAAAGGCTTCTTGAGGGGAAAGCTGTAACTCTGTGAGGTGATTTCACAGAACACAAAGAAGTTTCTCAGAAAGCTTCTTTCTCTTTGGTATCGGAGGATATTTCCTTTGGCCCTATAGTCTTCAAAGGGATCCGAAATATCTGTTCTCAGATTCCACAGAAAGAAGGCTAGCAAAGAGATCTATGAAACACAGACGTAACTCTGTCAGATGAATTAAGAGAACACTAAGCACTTTCTCAGAAAGCTTCTTTCCAGATTTCATCTGAGGATATTTCCTTTTTCACCATAGCCCTCTATGGGCTTCCAAATATCACTTTGCCAATTCCACAAGAACTGTCTTAGCGAAAGGCTTCTTGAGGAGAAAGCTGTAACTCTCTGAGTTGATTTCAGGGAACCCAAAGAAGTTTCTCAGAAAGCCTCTTCCTCTTTGTTAACGGAGGATATTTCCTTTGGCCCTATAGTCTTCAAAGGGATCCGAAATATCTGTTCTCAGATTCCACAGAAATAAGGCTAGCAAAGAGATCCACGAAATAGAGATGTAACTCTGTGAGTGGAAGTCACACATCACAGAGAAGTTTCTCAGAGAGCTTCTTACCAGATTTCATCTGAGGATATTTCCTTTTTCACCATAGCCCTCTTTGGGCTTCCAAATATCACTTTGCCAATTCCACAAGAACTGTCTTAGCGAAAGGCTTCTTGAGGGGAAAGCTGTAACTCTATGAGATGATTTCACAGAACACAAAGAAGTTTCTCAGAAAGCTTCTTTCTCTTTGTTATCGGAGGATATTTCCTTTGGCCCTGTAGTCTTCAAAGTAATCCGAAATATCTGTTCTCAGATTCCAAAGAAATAAGGATAGAAAAGAGATCCACGAAATACAGATGTAACTCTGTGAGATGAATTAACAGAACACTAAACAGTTTCTCAGAAAGCTTCTTTCCAGATTTCATCTGAGGATATTTCCTTTTTCACCATAGCCCTCTAAGGGCTTCCAAATATCACTTTGCCAATTCCAGAAGAACTGTTTAGCGAAAGGCTTCTTAAGGGGAAAGCTGTAACTCTGTGAGATGATTTTACAGAACACAAAGACGTTTCTCAGAAAGCTTCTTTCTCTTTTTTATCGGAGGATATTTCCTTTGGCCCTATAGTCTTCAACGGTTCCGAAATATCTGTTCTCAGATTCCACAGAAATAAGGCTAGCAAAGAGATCTAGGAAACACAGATGTAACTCTGTGAGATGAATTAACAGAACACTAAGCAGTTTCTCAGAAAGCTTCTTTCCAGATTTCATCTGAGGATATTTCCTTTTTCAACATAGACCTCTACGGGCTTCCAAATATCACTTTGCCTATTCCATAAGAACTGTCTTACCGAAAGGCTTCTTGAGGAGAAAGCTGTAACTCTGTGAGATGACGTCACAGAACACAAAGAAGTTTCTCAGAAAGCTTCTTTCTCTTTGTTATCGGAGGATATTTCCTTTGGCCCTATAGTCTTCAAAGGGATCCGAAATATCTGTTCTCAGATTCCACAGAAATAAGGCTAGCAAAGAGATCCACGAAATACAGATGTAACTCTGTGAGTGGAAATCACACATCACAGAGAAGTTTCTCAGAAAGCTTCTTTCCAGATTTCATCTGAGGATATTTCCTTTTTCAACATAGCCCTCTATGGGCTTCCTAATATCACTTTTCAAATTCCACAAGAACTGTCTTAGCGAAAGGCTTCTTGAGGGGAAAGGTGTAACTCTGTGAGATGATTTCACAGAACACAAAGAAGTTTCTCAGAAAGCTTCTTTCTCTTTGTTATCGGAGGATATTTCCTTTGGCCCTATAGTCTTCAAAGGGATCCGAAATATCTGTTCTCAGATTAAACAGAAAGAAGGCTAGCAAAGAGATCTACGAAACACAGATGTAACTCTGTGAGATGAATTAACAGAACACTAAGCAGTTTCTCAGAAAGCTTCTTTCCAGATTTCATCTGAGGATATTTCCTTTTTCACCATAGCCCTCTACGGGCATCCAAATATCACTTTGCCAATTCCACAAGAACTGTCTTAGCGAAAGGCTTCTTGAGGGGAAAGCTGTAACTCTGTGAGATGATGTCACAGAACACAAAGAAGTGTCTCAGAAAGCTTCTTTCTCTTTGTTATCGGAGGATATTTCCTTTGGCCCTATAGTCTTCAAAGGGATCCGAAATATCTGTTCTCAGATTCCACAGAAATAAGGCTAGCAAAGAGATCCACGAAATACAGATGTAACTCTGTGAGTGGAAATCACACATCACAGAGAAGTTTCTCAGAAAGCTTCTTTCCAGATTTCATCTGAGGATATTTCCTTTTTCAACATGGCCCTCTATGGGCTTCCAAATATCACTTTGCCAATTCCACAAGAACTGTCTTAGCGAAAGGCTTCTTGAGGGAAAAGCTGTAACTCTTTGAGATGATTTCACAGAACACAAAGAAGTTTCTCAGAAAGCTTCTTTCTCTTTGTTATCGGAGGATATTTCCTTTGGCCCTATAGTCTTCAAAGGGATCCGAAATATCTGTTCTCAGATTCCACAGAAAGAAGGCTAGCAAAGAGATCTACGAAACACAGATGTAACTCTGTGAGATGAATTCACAGAACACTAAGCAGTTTCTCAGAAAGCTTCTTTCCAGATTTCATCTGAGGATATTTCCTTTTTCACCGTAGCCCTCTATGGGCTTCCAAATATCACTTTGCCAATTCCACAAGAACTGTCTTAGCGAAAGGCTTCTCGAGGGGAAAGCTGTAACTCTCTGAGATGATTTCACAGAACACAAAGAAGTTTCTCAGAAAGCTTCTTTCTCTTTGTTATCGGAGGATATTTCCTTTGGCCCTACAGTCTTCAAAGGGATCCGAAATATCTGTTCTCAGATTCCACAGAAAGAAGGCTAGCAAAGAGATCTACGAAACACAGATGTAACTCTGTGAGATGAATTCACAGAACCCTAAGCAGTTTCTCAGAAAGCTTCTTTCCAGATTTCATCTGAGGATATTTCCTTTTTCACCATAGCCCTCTACGGGCATGCAAATATCACTTTGCCAATTCCACAAGAACTGTCTTAGCGAAAGGCTTCTTGAGGGGAAAGCTGTAACTCTGTGAGATGATGTCACAGAACACAAAGAAGTTTCTCAGAAAGCTTCTTTCTCTTTGTTATCGGAGGATATTTCCTTTGG
Source organism: Macaca mulatta (assembly GCF_049350105.2). Lineage (NCBI taxonomy): Eukaryota > Metazoa > Chordata > Mammalia > Primates > Cercopithecidae > Macaca > Macaca mulatta. Next base: position 38,726,875 of record NC_133416.1, on the reverse strand, counting down.
CCCTATAGTCTTCAAAGGGATCCGAAATATCTGTTCTCAGATTCCACAGAAATAAGGCTAGCAAAGAGATCCACGAAATACAGATGTAACTCTGTGAGTGCAAATCACACATCACAGAGAAGTTTCTCAGAAAGCTTCTTTCCAGATTTCATCTGAGGATATTTCCTTTTTCAACATAGCCCTCTATGGGCTTCCAAATATCACTTTGCCAATTCCACAAGAACTGTCTTAGCGAAAGGCTTCTTGAGGGGAAAGCTGTAACTCTGTGAGATGATTTCACAGAACACAAAGAGGTTTCTCAGAAAGCTTCTTTCTCTTTGTTATCGGAGGCTATTTCCTTTGGCCCTACAGTCTTCAAAGGGATCCGAAATATCTGTTCTCAGATTCCACAGAAATAAGGCTAGCAAAGAGATCTACGAAACACAGATGTAACTCTGTGAGATGAATTCACAGAACACTAAGCAGTTTCTCAGAAAGCTTCTTACCAGATTTCATCTGAGGATATTTCCTTTTTCAAAATAGCCCTCTATGGGCTTCCAAATATCACTTTGCCAATTCCACAAGAAGTGTCTTAGCGAAAGGCTTCTTGAGGGGAAAGCTGTAACTCTGTGAGGTGATTTCACAGAACACAAAGAAGTTTCTCAGAAAGCTTCTTTCTCTTTGGTATCGGAGGATATTTCCTTTGGCCCTATAGTCTTCAAAGGGATCCGAAATATCTGTTCTCAGATTCCACAGAAAGAAGGCTAGCAAAGAGATCTATGAAACACAGATGTAACTCTGTCAGATGAATTAAGAGAACACTAAGCACTTTCTCAGAAAGCTTCTTTCCAGATTTCATCTGAGGATATTTCCTTTTTCACCATAGCCCTCTATGGGCTTCCAAATATCACTTTGCCAATTCCACAAGAACTGTCTTAGCGAAAGGCTTCTTGAGGAGAAAGCTGTAACTCTCTGAGTTGATTTCAGGGAACACAAAGAAGTTTCTCAGAAAGCTTCTTCCTCTTTGTTAACGGAGGATATTTCCTTTGGCCCTATAGTCTTCAAAGGGATCCGAAATATCTGTTCTCAGATTCCACAGAAATAAGGCTAGCAAAGAGATCCACGAAATAGAGATGTAACTCTGTGAGTGGAAGTCACACATCACAGAGAAGTTTCTCAGAGAGCTTCTTACCAGATTTCATCTGAGGATATTTCCTTTTTCACCATAGCCCTCTTTGGGCTTCCAAATATCACTTTGCCAATTCCACAAGAACTGTCTTAGCGAAAGGCTTCTTGAGGGGAAAGCTGTAACTCTATGAGATGATTTCACAGAACACAAAGAAGTTTCTCAGAAAGCTTCTTTCTCTTTGTTATCGGAGGATATTTCCTTTGGCCCTGTAGTCTTCAAAGTAATCCGAAATATCTGTTCTCAGATTCCAAAGAAATAAGGATAGAAAAGAGATCCACGAAATACAGATGTAACTCTGTGAGATGAATTAACAGAACACTAAACAGTTTCTCAGAAAGCTTCTTTCCAGATTTCATCTGAGGATATTTCCTTTTTCACCATAGCCCTCTAAGGGCTTCCAAATATCACTTTGCCAATTCCAGAAGAACTGTTTAGCGAAAGGCTTCTTGAGGGGAAAGCTGTAACTCTGTGAGATGATTTTACAGAACACAAAGACGTTTCTCAGAAAGCTTCTTTCTCTTTTTTATCGGAGGATATTTCCTTTGGCCCTATAGTCTTCAACGGTTCCGAAATATCTGTTCTCAGATTCCACAGAAATAAGGCTAGCAAAGAGATCTAGGAAACACAGATGTAACTCTGTGAGATGAATTCACAGAACACTAAGCAGTTTCTCAGAAAGCTTCTTTCCAGATTTCATCTGAGGATATTTCCTTTTTCAACATAGACCTCTATGGGCTTCCAAATATCACTTTGCCAATTCCACAAGAACTGTCTTAGCGAAAGGCTTCTTGAGGGGAAATCTGTAACTCTGTGAGATGATTTCACAGAACACAGAGAAGTTTCTCAGAAAGCTTCTTTCTCTTTGTTCTCGGAGGATATTTCCTTTGGCCCTATAGTCTTCAAAGGGATCCGAAATATCTCTTCTCAGATTCCACAGAAAGAAGGCTAGCAAAGAGAGCTACGAAACACTGATGTAACTCTGTGAGTTGAATTAAGAGAACACTAAGCAGTTTCTCAGAAAGCTTCTTTCCAGATTTCATCTGAGGATATTTCCTTTTTCACCATAGCCCTCTATGGGCTTCCAAATATCACTTATCAAATTCCACAAGAACGGTCTTAGAGAAAGGCTTCTTGAGGGGAAAGCTGTAACTCTGTGAGATGATTTCACAGAACACAAAGAAGTTTCTCAGAAAGCTTCTTTCTCTTTGTTATCGGAGGATATTTCCTTTGGCCCTATAGTCTTCAAAGGGATCCGAAATATCTGTTCTCAGATTCCACAGATAGAAGGCCAGCAAAGAGATCTTCGAAACACCGATGCAACTTTGGGAGGTGAATTCACAGAACACTAAGCAGTTTCTCAGAAAGCTTCTTTCCAGATTTCATATGAGGATATTTCCTTTTCACCATAGCCCTCTATGGGCTTCCAAATATCACTTTGCTAATTCCACAAGAACGGTCTAAGCGAAAGGCTTCTTGAGGGGAAAGCTGTAACTCTGTGAGATGATTTCACAGAACACAAAGAAGTTTCTCAGAAAGCTTCTTTCTCTTTGTTATCAGAGGATATTTCCTATGGGCCTATAGTCTTCAAAGGGATCCGAAATATCTGTTCTCAGATTCCACAGAAATAAGGCTAGCAAAGAGATCCACGAAATACAGATGTAACTCTGTGTGTGGAAATGACACATGACAGAGCAGTTTCTCAGAAAGCTTCTTTCCAGATTTCATGTGACGATATTTCCTTTTTCACCATAGCCCTCTATGGGCTTCCAAATATCACTTTTCCAATTCCACAAGAACTGTCTTAGCGAAAGGCTTCTTGAGGGGAAAGCTGTAACTCTGTGAGATGATTTCACACATCACAAAGGAGTTTCTCAGAAAGCTTCTTTCTCTTTGTTATCGGAGGATATTTCCTTTGGCCCTATAGTCTTCAAAGGGATCCGAAATATCTGTTCTCAGATTCCACAGAAATAAGACTAGCAAAGAGATCCACGAAACACAGATGTAACTGTGTGAGATGAATTCACAGAACACTAAGAAGTTTCTCAGAAAGCTTCTTTCCAGATTTCATCTGAGGATATTTCCTTTATCACCATAGCCCTCAATGGGCTTCCAAATATCACTTTGCCAATTACACAAGAACTGTCTTAGCGAAAGGCTTCTTGAGGGGAAAGCTGTAACTCTGTGAGATGATTTCACAGAACACAAAGAAGTTTCTCAGAAAGCTTCTTTCTCTTTGTTATCGGAGGATATTTCCTTTGGCCCTATAGTCTCCAAAGGGATCCGAAATATCTGTTCTCAGATTCCACAGAAATAAGGCTAGCAAAGAGATCCACGAAATACAGATGTAACTCTGTGACTGGAAGTCACACATCACAGAGTAGTTTCTCAGAAAGCTTCTTTCCAGATTTCATCTGAGAATATTTCCTTTTTCACCATAGCCCTCTAGTGGCTTACAAATATCACTTTGCCAATTCCTCAAGAACTGTCTTAGCGAAAGGTTTCTTGAGGGAAAGCTGTAACTCTGTGAGACGATTTCACAGAACACAAAGAAGATTCTCAGAAAGCTTCTTTCTCTTTGTTATCGGAGGATATTTCCTTTTCCGCTATAGTCTTCGAAGGGATCCGAAATATCTGTTCTCAAATTCCACAGAAATAAGGCTAGCTAAGAGATCTACGAAACACAGATGTAACTCTGTGCGATGAATTCACAGAACACTAAGCAGTTTCTCAGAAAGCTTCTTTCCAGATTTCATCTGAGGATAATTCCTTTTTCACCATAGCCCGCTATGGGCTTCCAAATATCACTTTGCCAATTCCACAAGAACTGTCTTAGCGAAAGGCTTCTTGAGGGGAAAGCTGTAACTCTGTGAGATGATTTCACAGAACACAAAGAAGTTTCTCAGAAAGTTTCTTTCTCTTTGTTTTCGGAGGATATTTCCTTTGGCCCTATAGTCTTCAAAGGGATCCGAAATATCTATTCTCAGATTCCACAGAAAGAAGGCTAGCAAGGAGATCTACGAAACACAGATGTAACTCTGTGATATGAATTCACAGAACACTAAGCAGTTTCTCAGAAAGCTTCTTTCAAGATTTCATCTGAGGATATTTCCTTTTTCACCATAGCCCTCTATGGTCTTCCAAATATCACTTTGCCAATTCCACAAGAACTGTCTTAGCGAGAGGCTTCTTGAGGGGAAAGCTGTAACTCTGTGAGATAATTTCACAGAACACAAAGAAATTTCTCAGAAAGCTTCTTTCTCTTTGTTATCGGAGGATATTTCCTTTGGCCCTATAGTCTTCAAAGGGATCTGAAATATCTGTTCTCATATTCCACAGAAATAAGACTAGCAAAGAGATCTACGAAACACAGATGTAACTCTGTGAGATGAATTCACAGAACACTAAGCAATTTCTCAGAAAGCTTCTTTCCAGATTTCATCTGAGGATATTTCCTTTTTCACCATAGACCTCTATGGGCTTCCAAATATCACTTTGCCAATTCCACAAGAACTGTCTTAGCGAAAGGCTTCTTGAGGGGAAAGCTGTAACTCTGTGAGATGATTTCACAGAACACAAAGAAGCTTCTCAGAAAGCTTCTTTCTCTTTGTTATCGGAGGATATTTCCTTTGGCCCTATAGTCTTCAAAGGGATCCGAAATATCTGTTCTCAGATTCCACAGAAATAAGGCTAGCAAAGAGATTCACCAAACAAAGATGTAACTCTGTGACTCGAAGCCACACCTCACAGGGCAGTTTCTCAGAAAGCTTCTTTCCAGATTTCATCTGAGGATATTTCCTTTTTCACCATAGCCCTCTATGGGCTTCCAAATATCACTTTGCCAATTCCACAAGAACTGACTTAGCGAAAGGCTTCTTGAGGGGAACGCTGTAACTGTATGAGATCATTTCACAGAACACAAAGTAGTTTCTCAGAAAGCTTCTTTCTCTTTGTTATCAGAGGATATTTCCTTTGGCCCTATAGTCTTCAAAGGGATCCGAAATATCTGTTCTCAGATTCCACAGAAATAAGGCTAGCAAAGAGATCCACGAAATTCAAATGTAACTCTGTGAGATGAATTAACAGAACACTAAGCAGTTTCTGAGAAAGCTTCTTTCCAAATTTCATCTAAGGATAATTCCTTTTTCACCATAGCCCTCTATGGGCTTCCAAATATCACTTTGCCAATTCCACAAGAACTGTCTTAGCGAAAGGCTTCCTGAGGGGAAAGCTGTAACTCTGTGAGTTGATTTCACAGAACACAAAGAAGTTTCTCAGAAAGTTACTTTCTCTTTGTTATCGGAGGATATTTCCTTTGGCCCTATGGTCTTCAAAGGGATCCGAAATATCTGTTCTCAGATTCCACAGAAATAAGGCTAGCAAAGAGATCTACGAAACACAGATGTAACTCTGTGAGGTGAATTCACAGACACTAAACAGTTTCTCAGAAAGCTTCTTTCCAGATTTCATCTGAGGATGTTTCCTTTTTCACCATAGCCCTCTAAGTGCTTCCAAATATCCCTTTGCCAATTCCACAAGAACTGTCTTAGCGAAAGGCTTCTTGAGGGGAAAGCTGTAACTCTGTGAGATGATTTCACAGAGCATAAAGAAGTTTCTCAGAAAGCTTCTTTCTCTTTGCTTTCGGAGGATATTTCCTTTGGCCCTATAGTCTTCAAAGGGATCCGAAATATCTTTTCTCAGATTCAACAGAAATAAGGCTAGCAAAGAGATCCACGAAATACAGATGTAACTCTGTGAGTGGAAGTAACACATCACAGAGCAGTTTCTCAGAAAGCTTCTTTACAGATTTCATCTGAGGATATTTCCTTTTTCACCATAGCCCTTTAAGGGCTTCGAAATATCACTTTGCCAATTCCAAAAGAACTGTCTTTGCGAAAGGCTTCTTGAGGGGAAAGCTGTAACTCTGTGAGATTATTTCACAGAACACAAAGAAGTTTCTCAGATAGCTTCTTTCTCTTTGTTATCGTAGGATATTTCCTTTGGCCCTATAGACTTCAAAGGGATCCGAAATATCTGTTCTCAGATTCCACAGAAATAAGGTTAGCAAAGAGATCCAGGAAATACAGATGTAACTCTGTGAGTGGAAGTCACACATCACAGAGCAGTTTCTCAGAAAGCTTCTTCCCAGATCTCATCTGACAATATTTCGTTTTTCACCATAGCCCTCTATGGGCTTTCAAATATCACTTTGCCAATTCCACAAGAACTGTCGTAGCGAAAGGCTTCTTGAGGGGAAACTGTAACTCTGTGAGATGATTTCACAGAACACAAAGTCGTTTCTCAGAAAGCTTCTTTCTCTTTGTTATCGGAGGATATTTCCTTTGGCCCTATAGTCTTCAAAGGGATCCGAAATATCTGTTCTCAGATTCCACAGAAATAAGCCTAGCAAAGAGATCTACGAAACACAGATGTAACTCTGTGAGATGATTTCACAGAACACTAAGCAGTTTCTCAGAAAGCTTCTTTCCAGAATTCATCTAGGGATATTTCCTTTTTCACCGTAGCCCTCTGGGGGCTTCCAAATATCACTTTGCCAATTGCACAAGAACTGTCTTAGCGAAAGGCTTCTTGAGGGGAAAGCTGTAACTCTGTGAGATGATTTCACAGAACACAAAGAAGTTTCTCAGAAAGCTTCTTTCTCTTTGTTATCGGAGGATATTTCCTTTGGCCCTATAGTCTTCAAAGGGATCCGAAATATCTGTTCTCAGATTCCACAGAAATAAGGCTAGCAAAGAGATCCACGAAATACAGATGTAACTCTGTGACTGGAAGTCACACCTCACAGAGTAGTTTCTCAGAAAGCTTCTTTCCAGATTTCATCTGAGAATATTTCCTTTTTCACCATAGCCCTCTAGTGGCTTACAAATATCACTTTGCCAATTCCTCAAGAACTGTCTTAGCGAAAGGCTTCTTGAGGGAAAGCTGTAACTCTGTGAGACGATTTCACAGAACACAAAGAAGTTTCTCAGAAAGCTTCTTTCTCTTTGTTATCGGAGGATATTTCCTTTTCCGCTATAGTCTTCGAAGGGATCCGAAATATCTGTTCTCAAATTCCACAGAAATAAGGCTAGCAAAGAGATCTATGAAACACAGATGTAACTCTGTGAGATGAATTCACAGAACACTAAGCAGTTTCTCAGAAAGCTTCTTTCCAGATTTCTTCTGAGGATAATTCCTTTTTCACCATAGCCCTCTATGGGCTTCCAAATATCACTTTGCCAATTCCACAAGAACTGTCTTAGCGAAAGGCTTCTTGAGGGGAAAGCTGTAACTCTGTGAGATGATTTCACAGAACACAAAGAAGTTTCTCAGAAAGTTTCTTTCTCTTTGTTATCGGAGGATATTTCCTTTGGCCCTATAGTCTTCAAAGGGATCCGAAATATCTATTCTCAGATTCCACAGAAAGAAGGCTAGCAAAGAGATCTACGAAACACAGATGTAACTCTGTGATATGAATTCACAGAACACTAAGCAGTTTCCCAGAAAGCTTCTTTCAAGATTTCATCTGAGGATATTTCCTTTTTCACCATAGCCCTCTATGGGCTTCCAAATATCACTTTGCCAATTCCACAAGAACTGTCTTAGTGAGAGGCTTCTTGAGGGGAAAGCTGTAACTCTGTGAGATGATTTCACAGAACACAAAGAAGTTTCTCAGAAAGCTTCTTTCTCTTTGTTATCGGAGGATATTTCCTTTGGCCCTATAGTCTTCAAAGGGATCCGAAATATCTGTTCTCAGATTCCACAGAAATAAGGCTAGCAAAGCGATCTACGAAACGCATATGTAACTCTGTGAGATGAATTCACAGAACTCTAAGCAGTTTCTCAGAAAGCTTCTTTCCAGATTTCATCTGAGGATATTTCCTTTTTCACCATAGCCCTCTAGGGGCTTCCAAATATCACTTTGCCAATTCCACAAGAACTGTCTTAGCGAACGGCTTCTTGAGGGGAAAGCTGTAAATCTGTGAGATGATTTCACAGAACACAAAGAAGTTTCTCAGAAAGCTTCTTTCTCTTTGTTATCGGAGGATATTTCCTTTTCCGCTATAGTCTTCGAAGGGATCCGAAATATCTGTTCTCAAATTCCACAGAAATAAGGCTAGCAAAGAGATCTACGAAACACAGATGTAACTCTGTGAGATGAATTCACAGAACACTAAGCAGTTTCTCAGAAAGCTTCTTTCCAGATTTCATCTGAGGATATTTCCTTTTTTACCATAGCCCTCTAAGGGCTTCCAAGTATCACTTTACCAATTGCAGAAGAATTGTCTTAGCGAAAGTCTTCTTGAGGGGAAAGCTTTTACTCTGTGAGATGATTTCACAGAACACAAAGAAGTTTCTCAGAAAGCTTCTCTCTCTTTGTTACCGGAGGAAATTTCCTTTGGCCCTATAGTCTTCAAAGGGATCCGAAATATCTGTTCTCAGATTCCACAGAAATAAGTCTAGCAAAGAGATCTACGAAACACAGATGGAACTCTGTGAGATGAATTCACAGAACACTAAGCAGTTTCTCAGAAAACTTCTTTCCAGATTTCCTCTGAGGATATTTCCTTTTTCACCATAGCCCTCTATGGGCTTCCAAATATGACTTTGCCAATTCCACAAGAACTGTCTTAGCGAAAGGCTTCTTGAGGGGAAAGCTGTAACTCTGTGAGATGATTTCACAGAACACAAAGAAGTTTCTCAGAAAGCTACTTTCTCTTTGTTATCGGAGGATATTTCCTTTGGCCCTATAGTCTTCAAAGGGATCCGAAATATCTGTTCTCAGATTCCACAGAAAGAAGGCTAGCAAAGAGATCCACGAAATACAGATGTAACTCTGTGAGTGGAAGTCACACATCACAGAGCAGTTTCTCAGAAAGCTTCTTTCCAGATTTCATCTGAGGATATTTTCTATTTCACGATAGCCCTCTATGGGCTTACAAATATGACTTTGCCAATTCCACAAGAACAGTCTTAGAGAAAGGCTTCTTGAGGGGAAAGCTGTAACTCTGTGAGATGATTTCACAGAACACAAAGAAGTTTCTCAGAAAGCTTCTTTCTCTTTGTTATCGGAGGATATTTCCTTTGGCCCTATAGTCTTCAAAGGGATCCGAAATATCTGTTCTCAGATTCCACAGAAATAAGGCTAGCAAAGAGATCTACGAAACACAGATGCAACTCTGTGAGATGAATTCACAGAACACTAAGCAGTTTCTCAGAAAGCTTCTTTCCAGATTTCATCAGAGGATATTACCTTTTTCACCATAGCCCTCAATTGGCTTCCAAATATCACGTTGCCAATTTCACAAGAACTGTCTTAGCGAAAGGCTTCTTGGGGGGAAAGCTGTAACTCTGTGAGATGATTTCACTGAACACAAAGAAGTTTCTCAGAAAGCTTCTTTCTCTTCGTTATCGGAGGATATTTCCTTTGGCCCTATAGTCTTCAAAGGTATCCGAAATATCTGTTCTCAGATTCCACAGAAATAAGGCCGGCAAAGAGATCTACGAAACACAGATGTAACTCTGTGAGATGAATTCACAGAACACTAAGCAGTTTCTCAGAAAGCTTCTTTCCAGATTTCATCTGAGGATATTTCCTTTTCACCATAGCCCTCTAAGGGCTTCCAAATATCACTTTGCCAATTCCACAAGAACTGTCATAGCGAAAGGCTTCTTGAGGGGAAAGCTGTAACTCTGTGAGATGATTTCACAGAACACAAAGAAGTTTCTCAGAAAGCTTCTTTCTCTTTGTTATCGGAGGATATTTCCTTTGGCCCTATCGTCTTCAAAGGGATCCGAAATATCTGTTCTCAGATTCCACAGAAATAAGGCTAGCAAAGAGATCTATGAAACGCAGATGTAACTCTGTGAGATGAATTCACAGAACACTAAGCAGTTTCTCAGAAAGCTTCTTTCCAGATTTCATCTGAGGATATTTCCTTTTTCACCATAGCCCTCAATGGGCTTCCAAATATCACGTTGCCAATTCCACAAAAACTGTCTTAGCGAAAGGCTTCTTGAGGGGAAAGCTGTAACTCTGTGAGATGATTTCACAGAACACAAAGAAGTTTCTCAGAAAGCTTCTTTCTCTTTGTTATCGGAGGATATTTCCTTTGGCCCTATAGTCTTCAAAGGGATCCGAAATATCTGTTCTCAGATTCCACAGAAATAAGGCTTGCAAAGAGATGTACGAAACACAGATGTAACTCTGTGAGATGAATTCACAGAACACTAAGCAGTTTCTCAGAAAGCTTCTTTCCAGATTTCATCTGAGGATATTTCCTTTTCACCATAGCCCTCTATGGGCTTCCAAATATCACTTTGCCAATTCCACAAGAACTGTCTTAGCCAAAGGCTTCTTGAGGGGAAAAATGTAACTCTGAGAGATGATTTCACAGAGCACAAAGAAGTTTCTCAGAAAGCTTCTTTCTCTTTGTTATCGGAGGATATTTCCTTTGGCGCTATAGTCTTCAAAGGGATCCGAAATATCTGTTCTCAGATTCCACAGAAAGAAGGCTAGCAAAGAGATCCACGAAACACAGATGTAACTCTGTGAGTTGAATTCACAGAACACTAAGCAGTTTCTCAGAAAGCTTCTTTCCAGATTTCATCTGAGGATATTTCCTTTTTCACCATAGCCGTCTATGGGCTTCCAAATATCACTTTGCCAATTCCACAAGAACTGTCTTAGCGAAAGGCTTCTTGAGTGGAAAGCTGTAACTCTGTGAGATGATTTCACAGAACACAAAGAAGTTTCTCAGAAAGCTTCTTTCTCTTTGTTATCGGAGGATATTTCCTTTGGCCCTATAGTCTTCAAAGGGATCTGAAATATCTGTTCTCAGATTCCACAGAAATAAGGCTAGCAAAGAGATCTACGAAACACAGATGTAACTCTGTGAGATGAATTCACAGAACTCTAAGCAGTTTCTCAGAAAGCTTCTTTCCAGATTTCATCTGAGGATATTTCCTTTTCACCATAGCCCTCTATGGGCTTCCAAATATCACTTTGACAATTCCAAAAGAACTGTTTAGCGAAAGGCTTCTTGAGGGGAAAGCTGTAACTCTGTGAGATGATTTCACAGAACACAAAGAAGTTTCTCAGAAAGCTTCTTTCTCTTTGTTATCGTAGGATATTTCCTTTGGGCCTATAGTCTTCAAAGGGATCCGAAATATCTGTTCTCAGATTCCACAGAAAGAAGGCTAGCAAAGAGATCCACGAAATACAGGTGTAACTCTGTGAGTGGAAGTCACACATCACAGAGCTGTTTCTCAGAAAGCTTCTTTCCAGATTTCATCTGAGGATATTTCCTTTTTCACCATAGCCCTCTATGGGCTTCCAAATATCACTTTGCCAATTCCACAAGAACTCTCTTAGCGAAAGGCTTCTTGAGGGGAAAGCTGTAACTCTGTGAGATGATTTCACAGAACACAAAGAAGTTTCTCAGAAAGCTTCTTTCTCTTTGTTATCGTGGGATATTTCCTTTGGCCCTATAGTCTTCAAAGGGATCCGAAATATCTGTTCTCAGATTCCACAGAAATAAGGCTAGCAAAGAGATCTACGAACCACAGATGCAACTCTGTGAGATGAATTCACAGAACACTAAGCAGTTTCTCAGAAAGCTTCTTTCCAGATTTCATCTGAGGATATTTCCTTTTTCACCATAGCCCTCTAGGGGCTTCCAAATATCACTTTGCCAATTCCACAAGAACTCTCTTAGCGAAAGGCTTCTTGAGGGGAAAGCTGTAAGTCTGTGAGATGATTTCACAGAACACAAAGAAGTTTCTCAGAAAGCTTCTTTCTCTTTGTTATCGGAGGATATTTCCTTTGGCCCTATAGTCTTCAAAGGGATCCGAAATATCTGTTCTCAGATTCCACAGAAATGAGGTTGGCAAGGAGATCTTCGAAACACAGATGCAACTCTGTGAGATGAATTCACAGAACACTAAGCAGTTTCTCAGAAAGCTTCTTTCCAGATTTCATCTGAGGATATTTCCTTTTTCACCATAGCCCTCAATGGGCTTCCAAATATCACGTTGCCAATTCCACAAGAACTGTCTTAGCGAAAGTCTTCTTGAGGGGAAAGCTGTAACTCTGTGAGATGATTTCACAGAACACAAAGAAGTTTCTCAGAAAGCTTCTTTCTCTTTGTTATCGGAGGATATTTCCTTTGGCCCTATAGTCTTCAAAGGGATCCGAAATATCTGTTCTCAGATTCCACAGAAAGAAGGCTAGCAAAGAGATCCCCGAAATACAGATGTAACTCTGTGAGTGGAAGTGACACATCACAGAGCAGTTTCTCAGAAAACTTCTTTCCAGATTTCATGTGAGGATATGTCCTTTTTCACCATAGCCCTCTATGGGCTTCCAAATATCACTTTGCCAATTCCACAATAACTGTCTTAGCGAAAGGCTTCTTGAGGGGAAAGCTGTAACTCTGTGAGATGGTTTCACAGAACACAAAGAAGTTTCTCAGAAAGCTTCTTTCTCTTTGTTATCGGAGGATATTTCCTTTGGCCCTATAGTCTTCAAAGGGATCCGAAATAACTGTTCTCAGATTCCACAGAAATAAGGCTAGCAAAGAGATATACGAAACACAGATGTAAGTCTGTGAGATGAATTCACAGAACACTAAGCAGTTTCTCAGAAAGCTTCTTTCCAGATTTCATCTGAGGATATTTCCTTTTCACCATTGCCCTCTAAGGGCTTTCAAATATCACTTTGCCAATTCCACAAGAACTGTCATAGCGAAAGGCTTCCTGAGGGGAAAGCTGTAACTCTGTGAGATGATTTCACAGAACACAAAGAAGTTTCTCAGAAAGCTTCTTTCTCTTTGTTATCGGAGGATATTTCCTTTGGGCCTATAGTCTTTAAAGGGATCCGAAATATCTGTTCTCAGATTCCACAGAAAGAAGGCTAGCAAAGAGATCCACGAAATACCGATGTAACTCTGTGAGATGAATTCACAGAACACTAAGCAGTTTCTCAGAAAGCTTCTTTCCAGATTTCATCTGAGGATATTTCCATTTCACCATAGCCCTCTATGGGCTTCCAATTATCACTTTGCCAATTCCACAAGAACTGTCTTAGCGAAAGGCTTCTTGAGGGGAAAGCTGTAACTCTGTGAGATGATTTCACAGAACACAAAGAAGTTTCTCAGAAAGCTTCTTTCTCTTTGTTATCGGAGGATATTTCCTCTGGCCCTATAGTCTTCAAAGGGATCCGAAATATCTGTTCTCAGATTCCACAGAAATAAGGCTAGCAAAGAGGTCCACGAAATACAGATGTAACTCTGTGAGTGGATATCGCACATCACAGAGCAGTTTCTCAGAAAGCTTCTTTCCAGATTTCATCTGAGGGTATTTCCTTTTTCAACATAGCCCTCTATGGGCTTCAAAATATCACTTTTCCAATTCCACAAGAACTCTCTTAGCGAAAGGCTTCTTGAGGGGAAAGCTGTAACTCTGTGAGATGATTTCACAGAACACAAAGAAGTTTCTCAGAAAGCTTCTTTCTCCTTGTTATCAGAGGATATTTCCTTTGGCCCTATAGTCTTCAAAGGGATCCGAAATATCTGTTCTCAGATTCCACAGAAATGAGGCTAGCAAGGAGATCTACGAAACACAGATGCAACTCTGTGAGATGAATTCACAGAATACTAAGCAGTTTCTCAGAAAGCTTCCTTCCAGATTTCATCTGAGGATATTTCCTTTTTCACCATAGCCCTCTATGGGCTTCCAAATATCACTTTGCCAATTCCACAAGAACTGTCTTAGCGAAAGGCTTCTTGAGGGGAAAGCTGTAACTCTGTGAGATGATTTCACAGAACACAAAGAAGTTTCTCAGAAAGCTTCTTTCTCTTTGTTATCGGCGGATATTTCCTTTGGCCCTATATTCTTCAAAGGGATCCGAAATATCTGTTCTCAGATTCCACAGAAATAAGGCTTGCAAAGAGATGTACGAAACACAGATGTAACTCTGTGAGATGAATTCACAGAACACTAAGCAGTTTCTCAGAAAGCTTCTTTCCAGATTTCATCTGAGGATATTTCCTTTTCACCATAGCCCTCTATGGGTTTCCAAATATCACTTTGCCAATTCCACAAGAACTGTCTTAGCCAAAGGCTTCTTGAGGGGAAAAATGTAACTCTGAGAGATGATTTCACAGAGCACAAAGAAGTTTCTCAGAAAGCTTCTTTCTCTTTGTTATCGGAGGATATTTCCTTTGGCCCTATAGTCTTCAAAGGGATCCGAAATATCTGTTCTCAGATTCCACAGAAAGAAGGCTAGCAAAGAGATCCACGAAACACAGATGTAACTCTGTGAGATGAAATCACAGAACACTAAGCAGTTTCTCAGAAAGCTTCTTTCCAGATTTCATCTGAGGATATTTCCTTTTTCACCATAGCCGTCTATGGGCTTCCAAATATCACTTTGCCAATTCCACAAGAACTGTCTTAGCGAAAGGCTTCTTGAGGGGAAAGCTGTAACTCTGTGAGATGATTTCACAGAACACAAAGAAGTTTCTCAGAAAGCTTCTTTCTCTTTGTTATCGTAGGATATTTCCTTTGGCCCTATAGTCTTCAAAGGGATCTGAAATATCTGTTCTCAGATTCCACAGAAATAAGGCTAGCAAAGAGATCTACGAAACACAGATGTAACTCTGTGAGATGAATTCACAGAACTCTAAGCAGTTTCTCAGAAAGCTTCTTTCCAGATTTCATCTGAGGATATTTCCTTTTCACCATAGCCCTCCAAGGGCTTCCAAATATCACTTTGACAATTCCAAAAGAACTGTTTAGCGAAAGGCTTCTTGAGGGGAAAGCTGTAACTCTGTGAGATGATTTCACAGAACACAAAGAAGTTTCTCAGAAAGCTTCTTTCTCTTTGTTATCGGAGGATATTTCCTTTGACCCTATAGTCTTCAAAGGGATCCGAAATATCTGTTCTCAGATTCCACAGAAAGAAGGCTAGCAAAGATATCCAAGAAATACAGATGTAACTCTGTGAGTGGAAGTCACACATCACAGAGCAGTATCTCAGAAAGCTTCTTTCCAGATTTCATCTGAGGATATTTCCTTTTTCACCATAGCCCTCTAGGGGCTTCCAAATATCACTTTGCCAATTCCACAAGAACTGTCTTAGCGAAAGGCTTCTTGAGGGGAAAGCTGTAACTCTGTGAGATGATTTCACAGAACACAAAGAAGTTTCTCAGAAAGCTTCTTTCTCTTTGTTATCGGAGGATATTTCCTTTTCCGCTATAGTCTTCGAAGGGATCCGAAATATCTGTTCTCAAATTCCACAGAAATAAGGCTAGCAAAGAGATCTACGAAACACAGATGTAACTCTGTGAGATGAATTCACAGAACACTAAGCAGTTTCTCAGAAAGCTTCTTTCCAGATTTCATCTGAGGATATTTCCTTTTTTACCATAGCCCTCTAAGGGCTTCCAAGTATCACTTTACCAATTCCACAAGAACTGTCTTAGCGAAAGGCTTCTTGAGGGGAAAGCTGTAACTCTGTGAGATGATTTCACAGAACACAAAGAAGTTTCTCAGAAAGTTTCTTTCGCTTTGTTATCGGAGGATATTTCCTTTGGCCCTATGGTCTTCAAAGGGATCTGAAATATCTGTTCTCAGATTCCACAGAAATAAGGCTAGCAAAGAGATCTACGAAACACAGATGTAACTCTGTGAGATGAATTCATAGAAAACTAAGCAGTTTCTCAGAAAGCTTCTTTCTAGATTTCATCTGAGGATGTTTCCTTTTTCACCATAGCCCCCTATGGGCTACCAAATATCACTTTGCCAATTCCACAAGAACTGTCTTAGCGAAAGGCTTCTTGAGGGGAAAGCTGTAACTCAGTGAGATGATTTCACAGAACACAAAGAAGTTTCTCAGAAAGCTCCTTTCTCTTTGTTATCGGAGGATATTTCCTTTGGCCCTATAGTCTTCAAAGGGATCCGAAATATCTGTTCTCAGATTCCACAGAAAGAAGGCTAGCAAAGAGATCCACGAAATACAGATGTAACTCTGTGAGTGGAAGCGACACATCACAGAGCAGTTTCTCAGAAAGCTTCTTTCCAGATTTCATCTGAGGATATTTCCTTTTTCACCATAGCCCTCTATGGGCTTCCAAATATCACTTTGCCAATTCCACAAGAACTCTCTTAGCGAAAGGCTTCTTGAGGGGAAAGCTGTAACTCTGTGAGATGATTTCACAGAACACAAAGAAGTTTCTCAGAAAGCTTCTTTCTCTTTGTTATCGTGGGATATTTCCTTTGGCCCTATAGTCTTCAAAGGGATCCGAAATATCTGTTCTCAGATTCCACAGAAATAAGGCTAGCAAAGAGATCTACGAAACACAGATGCAACTCTGTGAGATGAATTCACAGAACACTAAGCAGTTTCTCAGAAAGCTTCTTTCCAGATTTCATCTGAGGATATTTCCTTTTTCACCATAGCCCTCTAGGGGCTTCCAAATATCACTTTGCCAATTCCACAAGAACTGTCTTAGCGAAAGGCTTCTTGAGGGGAAAGCTGTAAGTCTGTGAGATGATTTCACAGAACACAAAGAAGTTTCTCAGAAAGCTTCTTTCTCTTTGTTATCGGAGGATATTTCCTTTGGCCCTATAGTCTTCAAAGGGATCCGAAATATCTGTTCTCAGATTCCACAGAAATGAGGTTGGCAAGGAGATCTTCGAAACACAGATGCAACTCTGTGAGATGAATTCACAGAACACTAAGCAGTTTCTCAGAAAGCTTCTTTCCAGATTTCATCTGAGGATATTTCCTTTTTCACCATAGCCCTCAATGGGCTTCCAAATATCACGTTGCCAATTCCACAAGAACTGTCTTAGCGAAAGTCTTCTTGAGGGGAAAGCTGTAACTCTGTGAGATGATTTCACAGAAAACAAAGAAGTTTCTCAGAAAGCTTCTTTCTCTTTGTTATCGGAGGATATTTCCTTTGGCCCTATAGTCTTCAAAGGGATCCGAAATATCTGTTCTCAGATTCCACAGAAAGAAGGCTAGCAAAGAGATCCCCGAAATACAGATGTAACTCTGTGAGTGGAAGTGACACATCACAGAGCAGTTTCTCAGAAAACTTCTTTCCAGATTTCATGTGAGGATATGTCCTTTTTCACCATAGCCCTCTATGGGCTTCCAAATATCACTTTGCCAATTCCACAATAACTGTCTTAGCGAAAGGCTTCTTGAGGGGAAAGCTGTAACTCTGTGAGATGGTTTCACAGAACACAAAGAAGTTTCTCAGAAAGCTTCTTTCTCTTTGTTATCGGAGGATATTTCCTTTGGCCCTATAGTCTTCAAAGGGATCCGAAATAACTGTTCTCAGATTCCACAGAAATAAGGCTAGCAAAGAGATATACGAAACACAGATGTAAGTCTGTGAGATGAATTCACAGAACACTAAGCAGTTTCTCAGAAAGCTTCTTTCCAGATTTCATCTGAGGATATTTCCTTTTCACCATTGCCCTCTAAGGGCTTTCAAATATCACTTTGCCAATTCCACAAGAACTGTCATAGCGAAAGGATTCCTGAGGGGAAAGCTGTAACTCTGTGAGATGATTTCACAGAACACAAAGAAGTTTCTCAGAAAGCTTCTTTCTCTTTGTTATCGGAGGATATTTCCTTTGGGCCTATAGTCTTTAAAGGGATCCGAAATATCTGTTCTCAGATTCCACAGAAAGAAGGCTAGCAAAGAGATCCACGAAATACCGATGTAACTCTGTGAGATGAATTCACAGAACACTAAGCAGTTTCTCAGAAAGCTTCTTTCCAGATTTCATCTGAGGATATTTCCATTTCACCATAGCCCTCTATGGGCTTCCAATTATCACTTTGCCAATTCCACAAGAACTGTCTTAGCGAAAGGCTTCTTGAGGGGAAAGCTGTAACTCTGTGAGATGATTTCACAGAACACAAAGAAGTTTCTCAGAAAGCTTCTTTCTCTTTGTTATCGGAGGATATTTCCTCTGGCCCTATAGTCTTCAAAGGGATCCGAAATATCTGTTCTCAGATTCCACAGAAATAAGGCTAGCAAAGAGGTCCACGAAATACAGATGTAACTCTGTGAGTGGATATCACACATCACAGAGCAGTTTCTCAGAAAGCTTCTTTCCAGATTTCATCTGAGGGTATTTCCTTTTTCAACATAGCCCTCTATGGGCTTCAAAATATCACTTTTCCAATTCCACAAGAACTCTCTTAGCGAAAGGCTTCTTGAGGGGAAAGCTGTAACTCTGTGAGATGATTTCACAGAACACAAAGAAGTTTCTCAGAAAGCTTCTTTCTCCTTGTTATCAGAGGATATTTCCTTTGGCCCTATAGTCTTCAAAGGGATCCGAAATATCTGTTCTCAGATTCCACAGAAATGAGGCTAGCAAGGAGATCTACGAAACACAGATGCAACTCTGTGAGATGAATTCACAGAATACTAAGCAGTTTCTCAGAAAGCTTCCTTCCAGATTTCATCTGAGGATATTTCCTTTTTCACCATAGCCCTCTATGGGCTTCCAAATATCACTTTGCCAATTCCACAAGAACTGTCTTAGCGAAAGGCTTCTTGAGGGGAAAGCTGTAACTCTGTGAGATGATTTCACAGAACACAAAGAAGTTTCTCAGAAAGCTTCTTTCTCTTTGTTATCGGAGGATATTTCCTTTGGCCCTATAGTCTTCAAAGGGATCCGAAATATCTGTTCTCAGATTCCACAGAAATAAGGCTAGCAAAGAGATCTACGAAACACAGATGTAACTCTGTGAGATGAATTCACAGAACACTAAGCAGTTTCTCAGAAAGCTTCTTTCCAGATTTCATCTGAGGATATTTCCTTTTCACCGTAGCCCTCTATGGGCTTCCAATTATCACTTTGCCAATTCCACAAGAACTGTCTTAGAGAAAGGCTTCTTGAGGGGAAAGCTGTAACTCTGTGAGATGATTTCACAGAACACAAAGAAGTTTCTCAGAAAGCTTCTTTCTCTTTGTTATCGGAGGATATTTCCACTGGCCCTATAGTCTTCAAAGGGATCCGAAATATCTGTTTTCAGATTCCACAGAAATAAGGCTAGCAAAGAGGTCCACGAAATACAGATGTAACTCTGTGAGTGGAAATCACACATCATAGAGCAGTTTCTCAGAAAGCTTCTTTCCAGATTTCATCTGAGGGTATTTCCTTTTTCAACATAGAGCTCTATGGGCTTCAAAATATCACTTTTCCAAATCCACAAGAACTGTCTTAGCGAAAGGCTTCTTCAGGGGAAAGCTGTAACTCTGTGAGATGATTTCACAGAACACAAAGAAGTTTCTCAGAAAGCATCTTTCTCTTTGTTATCGGAGGATATTTCCTTTGGCCCTATAGTCTTCAAAGGGATCCGAAATATCTGTTCTCAGATTCCACAGAAATAAGGCTAGCAAAGAGATCTACGAAACGCAGATGCAACTCTGTGAGATGAATTCACAGAACACTAAGCAGTTTCTCAGAAAACTTCTTTCCAGATTTCATCTGAGGATATTTCCTTTTCACCATAGCCGTCTATGGGCTTCCAAATATCACTTTGCCAATTCCACAAGAACTGTCTTAGCGAAAGGCTTCTTGAGGGGAAAGCTGTAACTCTGTGAGATAATTTCACAGAACACAAAGTAGTTTCTCAGAAATGTTTTTTCTCTTTGTTATCGCAGGATATTTCCTTTGGCCCTATAGTCTTCAAAGGGATCCGAAATATCTGTTCTCAGATTCCACAGAAAGAAGGCTAGCAAAGAGATCCACGAAATACAGCTGTAACTCTGTGAGATGAATTCACAGAACACTAAGCAGTTTCTCAGAAAGCTTCTTTCCAAATTTCATCTGAAGATATTTCCTTTTTCACCATACCCCTCTATGGGCTTCCAAATATCACTTTGCCAATTCCACAAGAACTGTCTTAGCGAAAGGGTTCTTGAGGGGAAAGCTGTAACTCTGTGAGATGATTTCACAGAACACAAAGAAGTTTCTCAGAGAGCTTCTTTCTCTTTGTTATCGTAGGATATTTCCTTTGGCCCTATAGTTTTCAAAGGGATCCGAAATATCTGTTCTCAGATTCCACAGAAATAAGGCTAGCAAAGAGATCTACGAAACGCAGATGTAACTGTGTGAGATGAATTCACAGAACACTAAGCAGTTTCTCAGAAAGGATCTTTCCAGATTTCATCTGAGGATATTTCCTTTTTCACCGTAGCCCTCAATGGGCTTCCAAATATCACGTTGCCAATTCCACAAGAACTGTCTTAGCGAAAGGCTACTTGAGGGGAAAGCTGTAACTCTGTGAGATAATTTCACAGAACACAAAGAAGTTTCTCAGAAAGCTTCTTTCTCTTTGTTATCGGAGGATATTTCCTGTGGCCCTATAGTCTTCAAAGGGATCCGAAATATCTGTTCTCAGATTCCACAGAAAGAAGGCCAGCAAAGAGATCCACGAAATACAGATGTAACTCTGTGAGTGGAAGTGACACATCATAGAGCAGTTTCTCAGAAAGCTTCTTTCCAGATTTCATCTGAGGATATTTCCTTTTTCACCATAGCCCTCTATGGGCTTCCAAATATCACTTTGCCAATTCCACAAGAACTGTCTTAGCGAAAGGCTTCTTCAGGGGAAAGCTGTAACTCTGTGAGATGATTTCACAGAACACAAAGAAGTTTCTCAGAAAGCTTCTTTCTCTTTGTTATCGTAGGATATTTCCTTTGGCCCTATAGTCTTCAAAGGGATCCGAAATATCTGTTCTCAGATTCCTCAGAAAGAAGGCTAGCAAAGAGATCCACGAAATACAGATGTAACTCTATGAGTGGAAGTGACACATCACAGAGCAGTTTCTCAGAAAGCTTCTTTCCAGATTTCAACTGAGGATATTTCCTTTTTCACCATAGCCCTCTATGGGCTTCCAAATATGACTTTGCCAATTCCACAAGAACTGTCTTAGCGAAAGGCTTCTTGAGGGGAAAGCTGTAACTCTGTGAGATGATTTCACAGAAAACAAAGCAGTTTCTCAGAAAGCTTCTTTCTCTTTGTTATCGGAAAATATTTCCTCTGGCCCTATAGTCTTCAAAGGGAGCCGAAATATCTGTTCTCAGATTCCACAGAAATGAGGCTAGCAAGGAGATCTACGAAACACAGATGCAACTCTGTGAGATGAATTCACAGAATACTAAGCAGTTTCTCAGAAAGCTTCTTTCCAGATTTCATCTGAGGATATTTCCTTTTTCACCATAGCCCTCAATGGGCTTCCAAATATCACGTTGCCAATTCCACAGGAACTGTCTTAGCGAAAGGCTTCTTGAGGGGAAAGCTGTAACTCTGTGAGATGATTTCACAGAACACAAAGAAGTTTCTCAGAAAGCTTCTTTCTCTTTGTTATCGGAGGATATTTCCTTTGGCCCTATAGTCTTCAAAGGGATCCGAAATATCTGTTCTCAGATTCCACAGAAAGAAGGCTAGCAAAGAGATCCACGAAATACAGATGTAACTCTGTGAGTGGAAGCGACACATCACAGAGCAGTTTCTCAGAAAGCTTCTTTCCAGATTTCATCTGAGGATATTTCCTTTTTCACCATAGCCCTCTATGGGCTTCCAAATATCACTTTGCCAATTCCACAAGAACTCTCTTAGCGAAAGGCTTCTTGAGGGGAAAGCTGTAACTCTGTGAGATGATTTCACAGAACACAAAGAAGTTTCTCAGAAAGCTTCTTTCTCTTTGTTATCGTGGGATATTTCCTTTGGCCCAATAGTCTTCAAAGGGATCCGAAATATCTGTTCTCAGATTCCACAGAAATAAGGCTAGCAAAGAGATCTACGAAACACAGATGCAACTCTGTGAGATGAATTCACAGAACACTAAGCAGTTTCTCAGAAAGCTTCTTTCCAGATTTCATCTGAGGATATTTCCTTTTTCACCATAGCCCTCTATGGGCTTCCAAATATGACTTTGCCAATTCCACAAGAACTGTCTTAGTGAAAGGCTTCTTGAGGGGAAAGGTGTAACTCTGTGAGATGATTTCACAGAACACAAAGCAGTTTCTCAGAAAGCTTCTTTCTCTTTGTTATCGGAGGATGTTTCCTTTGGCCCTATAGTCTTCAGAGGGATCCGAAATATCTGTTCTCAGATTCCACAGAAATGAGGCTAGCAAGGAGATCTACGAAACACAGATGCAACTCTGTGAGATGAATTCACAGAATACTAAGCAGTTTCTCAGAAAGCTTCTTTCCAGATTTCATCTGAGGATATTTCCTTTTTCACCATAGCCCTCAATGGGCTTCCAAATATCACGTTGCCAATTCCCCAAGAACTGTCTTAGCGAAAGGCTTCTTGAGGGGAAAGCTGTAACTCTGTGAGATGATTTCACAGAACACAAAGAAGTTTCTCAGAAAGCTTCTTTCTCTTTGTTATCGGAGGATATTTCCTTTGGCCCTATAGTCTTCAAAGGGATCCGAAATATCTGTTCTCAGATTCCACAGAAATAAGGCTAGCATAGAGATCTACGAAACACAGATGTAACTCTGTGAGATGAATTCACAGAACACTAAGCAGTTTCTCAGAAAGCTTCTTTCCAGATTTCATCTGAGGATATTTCCTTTTTCACCATAGCCCTCTATGGGCTTCCAAATATGACTTTGCCAATTCCACAAGAACTGTCTTAGCGAAAGGCTTCTTGAGGGGAAAGGTGTAACTCTGTGAGATGATTTCACAGAACACAAAGAAGTTTCTCAGAAAGCTTCTTTCTCTTTGTTATCGGAGGATATTTCCTTTGGCCCTATAGTTTTCAAAGGGATCCGAAATATCTGTTCTCAGATTCCACAGAAATAAGGCTAGCAAAGAGATCTACGAAACGCAGATGTAACTGTGTGAGATGAATTCACAGAACACTAAGCAGTTTCTCAGGAAGGATCTTTCCAGATTTCATCTGAGGATATTTCCTTTTTCACCGTAGCCCTCAATGGGCTTCCAAATATCACGTTGCCAATTCCACAAGAACTGTCTTAGCGAAAGGCTACTTGAGGGGAAAGCTGTAACTCTGTGAGATAATTTCACAGAACACAAAGAAGTTTCTCAGAAAGCTTCTTTCTCTTTGTTATCGGAGGATATTTCCTGTGGCCCTATAGTCTTCAAAGGGATCCGAAATATCTGTTCTCAGATTCCACAGAAAGAAGGCCAGCAAAGAGATCCACGAAATACAGATGTAACTCTGTGAGTGGAAGTGACACATCATAGAGCAGTTTCTCAGAAAGCTTCTTTCCAGATTTCATCTGAGGATATTTCCTTTTTCACCATAGCCCTCTATGGGCTTCCAAATATCACTTTGCCAATTCCACAAGAACTGTCTTAGCGAAAGGCTTCTTCAGGGGAAAGCTGTAACTCTGTGAGATGATTTCACAGAACACAAAGAAGTTTCTCAGAAAGCTTCTTTCTCTTTGTTATCGTAGGATATTTCCTTTGGCCCTATAGTCTTCAAAGGGATCCGAAATATCTGTTCTCAGATTCCTCAGAAAGAAGGCTAGCAAAGAGATCCACGAAATACAGATGTAACTCTATGAGTGGAAGTGACACATCACAGAGCAGTTTCTCAGAAAGCTTCTTTCCAGATTTCAACTGAGGATATTTCCTTTTTCACCATAGCCCTCTATGGGCTTCCAAATATGACTTTGCCAATTCCACAAGAACTGTCTTAGCGAAAGGCTTCTTGAGGGGAAAGGTGTAACTCTGTGAGATGATTTCACAGAACACAAAGCAGTTTCTCAGAAAGCTTCTTTCTATTTGTTATCGGAGGATGTTTCCTTTGGCCCTATAGTCTTCAAAGGGATCCGAAATATCTGTTCTCAGATTCCACAGAAATGAGGCTAGCAAGGAGATCTACGAAACACAGATGCAACTCTGTGAGATGAATTCACAGAATACTAAGCAGTTTCTCAGAAAGCTTCTTTCCAGATTTCATCAGAGGATATTTCCTTTTTCACCATAGCCCTCAATGGGCTTCCAAATATCACGTTGCCAATTCCACAAGAACTGTCTTAGCGAAAGGCTTCTTGAGGGGAAAGCTGTAACTCTGTGAGATGATTTCACAGAACACAAAGAAGTTTCTCAGAAAGCTTCTTTCTCTTTGTTATCGGAGGATATTTCCTTTGGCCCTATAGTCTTCAAAGGGATCCGAAATATCTGTTCTCAGATTCCACAGAAATAAGGCTAGCAAAGAGATCTACGAAACACAGATGTAACTCTGTGAGATGAATTCACAGAACACTAAGCAGTTTCTCAGAAAGCTTCTTTCCAGATTTCATCTGAGGATATTTCCTTTTTCACCATAGCCCTCTATGGGCTTACAAATATGACTTTGCCGATTCCACAAGAACTGTCTTAGCGAAAGGCTTCTTGAGGGGAAAGGTGTAACTCTGTGAGATGATTTCACAGAACACAAAGAAGTTTCTCAGAAAGCTTCTTTCTCTTTGTTATCGGAGGATATTTCCTTTGGCCCTATAGTCTTCAAAGGGATCGGAAATATCTGTTCTCAGATTCCACAGAAATAAGGCTTGCAAAGAGATGTACGAAACACAGATGTAACTCTGTGAGATGAATTCACAGAACACTAAGCAGTTTCTCAGAAAGCTTCTTTCCAGATTTCATCTGAGGATATTTCCTTTTCACCATAGCCCTCTAAGGGTTTCCAAATATCACTTTGCCAATTCCACAAGAACTGTCTTAGCCAAAGGCTTCTTGAGGGGAAAAATGTAACTCTGAGAGATGATTTCACAGAGCACAAAGAAGTTTCTCAGAAAGCTTCTTTCTCTTTGTTATCGGAGGATATTTCCTTTGGCCCTATAGTCTTCAAAGGGATCCGAAATATCTGTTCTCAGATTCCACAGAAAGAAGGCTAGCAAAGAGATCCACGAAACACAGATGTAACTCTGTGAGATGAAATCACAGAACACTAAGCAGTTTCTCAGAAAGCTTCTTTCCAGATTTCATCTGAGGATATTTCCTTTTTCACCATAGCCGTCTATGGGCTTCCAAATATCACTTTGCCAATTCCACAAGAACTGTCTTAGCGAAAGGCTTCTTGAGGGGAAAGCTGTAACTCTGTGAGATGATTTCACAGAACACAAAGAAGTTTCTCAGAAAGCTTCTTTCTCTTTGTTATCGTAGGATATTTCCTTTGGCCCTATAGTCTTCAAAGGGATCTGAAATATCTGTTCTCAGATTCCACAGAAATAAGGCTAGCAAAGAGATCTACGAAACACAGATGTAACTCTGTGAGATGAATTCACAGAACTCTAAGCAGTTTCTCAGAAAGCTTCTTTCCAGATTTCATCTGAGGATATTTCCTTTTCACCATAGCCCTCCAAGGGCTTCCAAATATCACTTTGACAATTCCAAAAGAACTGTTTAGCGAAAGGCTTCTTGAGGGGAAAGCTGTAACTCAGTGAGATGATTTCACAGAACACAAAGAAGTTTCTCAGAAAGCTTCTTTCTCTTTGTTATCGGAGGATATTTCCTTTGACCCTATAGTCTTCAAAGGGATCCGAAATATCTGTTCTCAGATTCCACAGAAAGAAGGCTAGCAAAGATATCCAAGAAATACAGATGTAACTCTGTGAGTGGAAGTCACACATCACAGAGCAGTATCTCAGAAAGCTTCTTTCCAGATTTCATCTGAGGATATTTCCTTTTTCACCATAGCCCTCTAGGGGCTTCCAAATATCACTTTGCCAATTCCACAAGAACTGTCTTAGCGAAAGGCTTCTTGAGGGGAAAGCTGTAACTCTGTGAGATGATTTCACAGAACACAAAGAAGTTTCTCAGAAAGCTTCTTTCTCTTTGTTATCGGAGGATATTTCCTTTTCCGCTATAGTCTTCGAAGGGATCCGAAATATCTGTTCTCAAATTCCACAGAAATAAGGCTAGCAAAGAGATCTACGAAACACAGATGTAACTCTGTGAGATGAATTCACAGAACACTAAGCAGTTTCTCAGAAAGCTTCTTTCCAGATTTCATCTGAGGATATTTCCTTTTTTACCATAGCCCTCTAAGGGCTTCCAAGTATCACTTTACCAATTCCACAAGAACTGTCTTAGCGAAAGGCTTCTTGAGGGGAAAGCTGTAACTCTGTGAGATGATTTCACAGAACACAAAGAAGTTTCTCAGAAAGCTTCTTTCTCTTTGTTATCGGAGGATATTTCCTCTGGCCCTATAGTCTTCAAAGGGATCCGAAATATCTGTTCTCAGATTCCACAGAAATAAGGCTAGCAAAGAGGTCCACGAAATACAGATGTAACTCTGTGAGTGGATATCACACATCACAGAGCAGTTTCTCAGAAAGCTTCTTTCCAGATTTCATCTGAGGGTATTTCCTTTTTCAACATAGCCCTCTATGGGCTTCAAAATATCACTTTTCCAATTCCACAAGAACTCTCTTAGCGAAAGGCTTCTTGAGGGGAAAGCTGTAACTCTGTGAGATGATTTCACAGAACACAAAGAAGTTTCTCAGAAAGCTTCTTTCTCCTTGTTATCAGAGGATATTTCCTTTGGCCCTATAGTCTTCAAAGGGATCCGAAATATCTGTTCTCAGATTCCACAGAAATGAGGCTAGCAAGGAGATCTACGAAACACAGATGCAACTCTGTGAGATGAATTCACAGAATACTAAGCAGTTTCTCAGAAAGCTTCCTTCCAGATTTCATCTGAGGATATTTCCTTTTTCACCATAGCCCTCTATGGGCTTCCAAATATCACTTTGCCAATTCCACAAGAACTGTCTTAGCGAAAGGCTTCTTGAGGGGAAAGCTGTAACTCTGTGAGATGATTTCACAGAACACAAAGAAGTTTCTCAGAAAGCTTCTTTCTCTTTGTTATCGGAGGATATTTCCTTTGGCCCTATAGTCTTCAAAGGGATCCGAAATATCTGTTCTCAGATTCCACAGAAATAAGACTAGCAAAGAGATCTACGAAACACAGATGTAACTCTGTGAGATGAATTCACAGAACACTAAGCAGTTTCTCAGAAAGCTTCTTTCCAGATTTCATCTGAGGATATTTCCTTTTCACCGCAGCCCTCTATGGGCTTCCAATTATCACTTTGCCAATTCCACAAGAACTGTCTTAGCGAAAGGCTTCTTGAGGGGAAAGCTGTAACTCTGTGAGATGATTTCACAGAACACAAAGAAGTTTCTCAGAAAGCTTCTTTCTCTTTGTTATCGGAGGATATTTCCACTGGCCCTATAGTCTTCAAAGGGATCCGAAATATCTGTTTTCAGATTCCACAGAAATAAGGCTAGCAAAGAGGTCCACGAAATACAGATGTAACTCTGTGAGTGGAAATCACACATCATAGAGCAGTTTCTCAGAAAGCTTCTTTCCAGATTTCATCTGAGGGTATTTCCTTTTTCAACATAGAGCTCTATGGGCTTCAAAATATCACTTTTCCAAATCCACAAGAACTGTCTTAGCGAAAGGCTTCTTCAGGGGAAAGCTGTAACTCTGTGAGATGATTTCACAGAACACAAAGAAGTTTCTCAGAAAGCATCTTTCTCTTTGTTATCGGAGGATATTTCCTTTGGCCCTATAGTCTTCAAAGGGATCCGAAATATCTGTTCTCAGATTCCACAGAAATAAGGCTAGCAAAGAGATCTACGAAACGCAGATGCAACTCTGTGAGATGAATTCACAGAACACTAAGCAGTTTCTCAGAAAACTTCTTTCCAGATTTCATCTGAGGATATTTCCTTTTCACCATAGCCGTCTATGGGCTTCCAAATATCACTTTGCCAATTCCACAAGAACTGTCTTAGCGAAAGGCTTCTTGAGGGGAAAGCTGTAACTCTGTGAGATAATTTCACAGAACACAAAGTAGTTTCTCAGAAATGTTTTTTCTCTTTGTTATCGCAGGATATTTCCTTTGGCCCTATAGTCTTCAAAGGGATCCGAAATATCTGTTCTCAGATTCCACAGAAAGAAGGCTAGCAAAGAGATCCACGAAATACAGCTGTAACTCTGTGAGATGAATTCACAGAACACTAAGCAGTTTCTCAGAAAGCTTCTTTCCAAATTTCATCTGAAGATATTTCCTTTTTCACCATACCCCTCTATGGGCTTCCAAATATCACTTTGCCAATTCCACAAGAACTGTCTTAGCGAAAGGGTTCTTGAGGGGAAAGCTGTAACTCTGTGAGATGATTTCACAGAACACAAAGAAGTTTCTCAGAGAGCTTCTTTCTCTTTGTTATCGTAGGATATTTCCTTTGGCCCTATAGTTTTCAAAGGGATCCGAAATATCTGTTCTCAGATTCCACAGAAATAAGGCTAGCAAAGAGATCTACGAAACGCAGATGTAACTGTGTGAGATGAATTCACAGAACACTAAGCAGTTTCTCAGAAAGGATCTTTCCAGATTTCATCTGAGGATATTTCCTTTTTCACCGTAGCCCTCAATGGGCTTCCAAATATCACGTTGCCAATTCCACAAGAACTGTCTTAACGAAAGGCTACTTGAGGGGAAAGCTGTAACTCTGTGAGATAATTTCACAGAACACAAAGAAGTTTCTCAGAAAGCTTCTTTCTCTTTGTTATCGGAGGATATTTCCTGTGGCCCTATAGTCTTCAAAGGGATCCGAAATATCTGTTCTCAGATTCCACAGAAAGAAGGCCAGCAAAGAGATCCACGAAATACAGATGTAACTCTGTGAGTGGAAGTGACACATCATAGAGCAGTTTCTCAGAAAGCTTCTTTCCAGATTTCATCTGAGGATATTTCCTTTTTCACCATAGCCCTCTATGGGCTTCCAAATATCACTTTGCCAATTCCACAAGAACTGTCTTAGCGAAAGGCTTCTTCAGGGGAAAGCTGTAACTCTGTGAGATGATTTCACAGAACACAAAGAAGTTTCTCAGAAAGCTTCTTTCTCTTTGTTATCGTAGGATATTTCCTTTGGCCCTATAGTCTTCAAAGGGATCCGAAATATCTGTTCTCAGATTCCTCAGAAAGAAGGCTAGCAAAGAGATCCACGAAATACAGATGTAACTCTATGAGTGGAAGTGACACATCACAGAGCAGTTTCTCAGAAAGCTTCTTTCCAGATTTCAACTGAGGATATTTCCTTTTTCACCATAGCCCTCTATGGGCTTCCAAATATGACTTTGCCAATTACACAAGAACTGTCTTAGCGAAAGGCTTCTTGAGGGGAAAGCTGTAACTCTGTGAGATGATTTCACAGAAAACAAAGCAGTTTCTCAGAAAGCTTCTTTCTCTTTGTTATCGGAAAATATTTCCTCTGGCCCTATAGTCTTCAAAGGGAGCCGAAATATCTGTTCTCAGATTCCACAGAAATGAGGCTAGCAAGGAGATCTACGAAACACAGATGCAACTCTGTGAGATGAATTCACAGAATACTAAGCAGTTTCTCAGAAAGCTTCTTTCCAGATTTCATCTGAGGATATTTCCTTTTTCACCATAGCCCTCAATGGGCTTCCAAATATCACGTTGCCAATTCCACAGGAAGTGTCTTAGCGAAAGGCTTCTTGAGGGGAAAGCTGTAACTCTGTGAGATGATTTCACAGAACACAAAGAAGTTTCTCAGAAAGCTTCTTTCTCTTTGTTATCGGAGGATATTTCCTTTGGCCCTATAGTCTTCAAAGGGATCCGAAATATCTGTTCTCAGATTCCACAGAAAGAAGGCTAGCAAAGAGATCCACGAAATACAGATGTAACTCTGTGAGTGGAAGCGACACATCACAGAGCAGTTTCTCAGAAAGCTTCTTTCCAGATTTCATCTGAGGATATTTCCTTTTTCACCATAGCCCTCTATGGGCTTCCAAATATCACTTTGCCAATTCCACAAGAACTCTCTTAGCGAAAGGCTTCTTGAGGGGAAAGCTGTAACTCTGTGAGATGATTTCACAGAACACAAAGAAGTTTCTCAGAAAGCTTCTTTCTCTTTGTTATCGTGGGATATTTCCTTTGGCCCAATAGTCTTCAAAGGGATCCGAAATATCTGTTCTCAGATTCCACAGAAATAAGGCTAGCAAAGAGATCTACGAAACACAGATGCAACTCTGTGAGATGAATTCACAGAACACTAAGCAGTTTCTCAGAAAGCTTCTTTCCAGATTTCATCTGAGGATATTTCCTTTTTCACCATAGCCCTCTATGGGCTTCCAAATATGACTTTGCCAATTCCACAAGAACTGTCTTAGTGAAAGGCTTCTTGAGGGGAAAGGTGTAACTCTGTGAGATGATTTCACAGAACACAAAGCAGTTTCTCAGAAAGCTTCTTTCTCTTTGTTATCGGAGGATGTTTCCTTTGGCCCTATAGTCTTCAGAGGGATCCGAAATATCTGTTCTCAGATTCCACAGAAATGAGGCTAGCAAGGAGATCTACGAAACACAGATGCAACTCTGTGAGATGAATTCACAGAATACTAAGCAGTTTCTCAGAAAGCTTCTTTCCAGATTTCATCTGAGGATATTTCCTTTTTCACCATAGCCCTCAATGGGCTTCCAAATATCACGTTGCCAATTCCCCAAGAACTGTCTTAGCGAAAGGCTTCTTGAGGGGAAAGCTGTAACTCTGTGAGATGATTTCACAGAACACAAAGAAGTTTCTCAGAAAGCTTCTTTCTCTTTGTTATCGGAGGATATTTCCTTTGGCCCTATAGTCTTCAAAGGGATCCGAAATATCTGTTCTCAGATTCCACAGAAATAAGGCTAGCAAAGAGATCTACGAAACACAGATGTAACTCTGTGAGATGAATTCACAGAACACTAAGCAGTTTCTCAGAAAGCTTCTTTCCAGATTTCATCTGAGGATATTTCCTTTTTCACCATAGCCCTCTATGGGCTTCCAAATATGACTTTGCCAATTCCACAAGAACTGTCTTAGCGAAAGGCTTCTTGAGGGGAAAGGTGTAACTCTGTGAGATGATTTCACAGAACACAAAGAAGTTTCTCAGAAAGCTTCTTTCTCTTTGTTATCGGAGGATATTTCCTTTGGCCCTATAGTTTTCAAAGGGATCCGAAATATCTGTTCTCAGATTCCACAGAAATAAGGCTAGCAAAGAGATCTACGAAACGCAGATGTAACTGTGTGAGATGAATTCACAGAACACTAAGCAGTTTCTCAGGAAGGATCTTTCCAGATTTCATCTGAGGATATTTCCTTTTTCACCGTAGCCCTCAATGGGCTTCCAAATATCACGTTGCCAATTCCACAAGAACTGTCTTAGCGAAAGGCTACTTGAGGGGAAAGCTGTAACTCTGTGAGATAATTTCACAGAACACGAAGAAGTTTCTCAGAAAGCTTCTTTCTCTTTGTTATCGGAGGATATTTCCTGTGGCCCTATAGTCTTCAAAGGGATCCGAAATATCTGTTCTCAGATTCCACAGAAAGCAGGCCAGCAAAGAGATCCACGAAATACAGATGTAACTCTGTGAGTGGAAGTGACACATCATAGAGCAGTTTCTCAGAAAGCTTCTTTCCAGATTTCATCTGAGGATATTTCCTTTTTCACCATAGCCCTCTATGGGCTTCCAAATATCACTTTGCCAATTCCACAAGAACTGTCTTAGCGAAAGGCTTCTTCAGGGGAAAGCTGTAACTCTGTGAGATGATTTCACAGAACACAAAGAAGTTTCTCAGAAAGCTTCTTTCTCTTTGTTATCGTAGGATATTTCCTTTGGCCCTATAGTCTTCAAAGGGATCCGAAATATCTGTTCTCAGATTCCTCAGAAAGAAGGCTAGCAAAGAGATCCACGAAATACAGATGTAACTCTATGAGTGGAAGTGACACATCACAGAGCAGTTTCTCAGAAAGCTTCTTTCCAGATTTCAACTGAGGATATTTCCTTTTTCACCATAGCCCTCTATGGGCTTCCAAATATGACTTTGCCAATTCCACAAGAACTGTCTTAGCGAAAGGCTTCTTGAGGGGAAAGCTGTAACTCTGTGAGATGATTTCACAGAAAACAAAGCAGTTTCTCAGAAACCTTCTTTCTCTTTGTTATCGGAAAATATTTCCTCTGGCCCTATAGTCTTCAAAGGGAGCCGAAATATCTGTTCTCAGATTCCACAGAAATGAGGCTAGCAAGGAGATCTACGAAACACAGATGCAACTCTGTGAGATGAATTCACAGAATACTAAGCAGTTTCTCAGAAAGCTTCTTTCCAGATTTCATCTGAGGATATTTCCTCTTTCACCATGGCCCTCAATGGGCTTCCAAATATCACGTTGCCAATTCCACAAGAACTGTCTTAGCGAAAGGCTTCTTGAGGGGAAAGCTGTAACTCTGTGAGATGATTTCACAGAACACAAAGAAGTTTCTCTGAAAGCTTCCTTCTCTTTGTTATCGGAGGATATTTCCTTTGGCCCTATAGTCTTCAAAGGGATCCGAAATATCTGTTCTCAGATTCCACAGAAAGAAGGCTAGCAAAGAGATCCACGAAATACAGATGTAACTCTGTGAGTGGAAGCGACACATCACAGAGCAGTTTCTCAAAAAGCTTCTTTCCAGATTTCATCTGAGGATATTTCCTTTTTCACCATGGCCCTCTATGGGCTTCCAAATATCACTTTGCCAATTCCACAAGAACTCTCTTAGCGAAAGGCTTCTTGAGGGGAAAGCTGTAACTCTGTGAGATGATTTCACAGAACACAAAGAAGTTTCTCAGAAAGCTTCTTTCTCTTTGTTATCGTGGGATATTTCCTTTGGCCCTATAGTCTTCAAAGGGATCCGAAATATCTGTTCTCAGATTCCACAGAAATAAGGCTAGCAAAGAGATCTACGAAACACAGATGCAACTCTGTGAGATGAATTCACAGAACACTAAGCAGTTTCTCAGAAAGCTTCTTTCCAGATTTCATCTGAGGATATTTCCTTTTTCACCATAGCCCTCTATGGGCTTCCAAATATGACTTTGCCAATTCCACAAGAACTGTCTTAGCGAAAGGCTTCTTGAGGGGAAAGGTGTAACTCTGTGAGATGATTTCACAGAACACAAAGCAGTTTCTCAGAAAGCTTCTTTCTATTTGTTATCGGAGGATGTTTCCTTTGGCCCTATAGTCTTCAAAGGGATCCGAAATATCTGTTCTCAGATTCCACAGAAATGAGGCTAGCAAGGAGATCTACGAAACACAGATGCAACTCTGTGAGATGAATTCACAGAATACTAAGCAGTTTCTCAGAAAGCTTCTTTCCAGATTTCATCTGAGGATATTTCCTTTTTCACCATAGCCCTCAATGGGCTTCCAAATATCACGTTGCCAATTCCACAAGAACTGTCTTAGCGAAAGGCTTCTTGAGGGGAAAGCTGTAACTCTGTGAGATGATTTCACAGAACACAAAGAAGTTTCTCAGAAAGCTTCTTTCTCTTTGTTATCGGAGGATATTTCCTTTGGCCCTATAGTCTTCAAAGGGATCCGAAATATCTGTTCTCAGATTCCACAGAAATAAGGCTAGCAAAGAGATCTACGAAACACAGATGTAACTCTGTGAGATGAATTCACAGAACACTAAGCAGTTTCTCAGAAAGCTTCTTTCCAGATTTCATCTGAGGATATTTCCTTTTTCACCATAGCCCTCTATGGGCTTACAAATATGACTTTGCCGATTCCACAAGAACTGTCTTAGCGAAAGGCTTCCTGAGGGGAAAGGTGTAACTCTGTGAGATGATTTCACAGAACACAAAGAAGTTTCTCAGAAAGCTTCTTTCTCTTTGTTATCGGAGGATATTTCCTTTGGCCCTATAGTCTTCAAAGGGATCGGAAATATCTGTTCTCAGATTCCACAGAAAGAAGGCTAGTAAAGAGATCCACGAAATACAGATGTAACTCTGTGAGTGGAAGTGACACATCACAGAGCAGTTTCTCAGAAAGGTTCTTTCCAGATTTCATCTGAGGATATTTCCTTTTTCACTTTAGCCCTCTATGGGCTTCCAAATATCACTTTTCCAATTCCACGAGAACTGTCTTAGCGAAAGGCTTCTTGAGGGGAAAGCTGTAACTCTGTGAGATGATTTCACAGAACACAAAGAAGTTTCTCAGAAAGCTTCTTTCTCTTTGTTATCGGAGGATATTTCCTTTGGCCCTATTGTCTTCAAAGGGATCCGAAATATCTGTTCTCAGATTCCACAGAAATAAGGCTAGCAAAGAGATCTACGAAACACAGATGCAACTCTGTGAGATGAATTCACAGAACACTAAGCAGTTTCTCAGAAAGCTTCTTTCTAGATTTCATCTGAGGATATTTCCTTTTTCACCATAGCCCTCAATGGGCTTCCAAATATCACGTTGCCAATTCCACAAGAACTGTCTTAGCGAAAGTCTTCTTCAGGGGAAAGCTGTAACTCTGTGAGATGATTTCACAGAACACAAAGAAGTTTCTCAGAAAGCTTCTTTCTCTTTGTTATCGGAGGATATTTCCTTTGGCCCTATAGTCTTCGAAGGGATCCGAAATATCTCTTCTCAGATTCCACAGAAATAAGGCTAGCAAAGAGATCTACGAAAAACAGATGTAACTCTGTGAGATGAATTCACAGAACACTAAGCAGTTTCTCAGAAAGCTTCTTTCCAGATTTCATCTGAGGATATTTCCTTTTTCACCATAGCCCTCTATGGGCTTCCAAATATGACTTTGCCAATTCCACAAGAACTGTCTTAGCGAAAGGCTTCTTGAGGGGAAAGCTGTAACTCTGTGAGATGATTTCACAGAAAACAAAGAGGTTTCTCAGAAAGCTTCTTTCTCTTTGTTATCGGAGGATATTTCCTTTGGCCCTATAGTCTTCAAAGGGATCCGAAATATCTGTTCTCAGATTCCACAGAAAGAAGGCTAGCAAAGAGATCCACGAAATACAGATGTAACTCTGTGAGAGAAGGCACATATCACAGAGCAGTTTCTCAGAAAGCTTCTTTCCAGATTTCATCTGAGGATATTTCCTTTTTCACCATAGCCCTCTAGGGGCTTCCAAATATCACTTTGCCAATTCCACAAGAACTGTCTTAGCGAAAGGCTTCTTGAGGGGAAAGCTGTAACTCTGTGAGATGATTTCACAGAACACAAAGAAGTTTCTCAGAAAGCTTCTTTCTCTTTGTTATCGGAGGATATTTCCTTTGGCCCTATAGTCTTTAAAGGGATCCGAAATATCTGTTCTCAGATTCCACAGAAATGAGGCTAGCAAGGAGATCTACGAAACACAGATGCAACTCTGTGAGATGAATTCACAGAATACTAAGCAGTTTCTCAGAAAGCTTCTTTCCAGATTTCATCTGAGGATATTTCCTTTTTCACCATAGCCCTCAAAGGGCTTCCAAATATCACGTTGCCAATTCCACAAGAACTGTCTTAGCGAAAGGCTTCTTGAGGGGAAAGCTGTAACTCTGTGAGATGATTTCAGAGAACACAAAGAAGTTTCTCAGAAAGCATCTTTCTCTTTGTTATCTGAGGATATTTCCTTTGGCCCTATAGTCTTCAAAGGGATCCGAAATATATGTTCTCAGATTCCACAGAAAGAAGGCTAGCAAAGAGATCCACGAAATACAGATGAAACTCTGTGAGTGGAAGGGACACATCACAGAGCTGTTTCTCAGAAAGCTTCTTTCCAGATTTCATCTGAGGATATTTCCTTTTTCACCATAGCCCTCTATGGGCTTCCAAATATCACTTTGCCAATTCCACAAGAACTGTCTTAGCGAAAGGCTTCTTGAGGGGAAAGCTGTAACTCTGTGAGATGATTTCACAGAACACAAAGAAGTTTCTCAGAAAGCTTCTTTCTCTTTGTTATCGGAGGATATTTCCTTTGGCCCTATAGTCTTCAAAGGGATCCGAAATATCTGTTCTCAGATTCCACAGAAATAAGGCTAGCAAAGAGATCTACGAAACACAGATGCAACTCTGTGAGATGAATTCACAGAACACTAAGCAGTTTCTCAGAAAGCTTCTTTCCAGATTTCATCTGAGGATATTGCCTTTTTCACCATAGCCCTCAATGGGCTTCCAAATATCACGGTGCCAATTCCACAAGAACTGTCTTAGCGAAAGGCTTCTTCAGGGGAAAGATGTAACTCTGTGAAATGATTTCACTGAACACAAAGAAGTTTCTCAAAAAGCTTCTTTCTCTTTGTTATCGGAGGATATTTCCTTTGGCCCTATAGTCTTCAAAGGGATCCGAAATATCTGTTCTCAGAATCCACAGAAATAAGGCTAGCAAAGAGATCTAGGAAACACAGATGTAACTCTGTGAGATGAATTCACAGAACACTAAGCAGTTTCTCAGAAAGCTTCTTTCCAGATTTCATCTGAGGATATTTCCTTTTCACCATAGCCCTCTAGGGGCTTCCAAATATCACTTTGCCAATTCCACAAGAACTGTCTTAGCGAAAGGCTTCTTGAGGGGAAAGCTGTAACTCTGTGAGATGATTTCACAGAACACAAAGCAGTTTCTCAGAAAGCTTCTTTCTCTTTGTTATCGGAGGATGTTTCCTTTGGCCCTATAGTCTTCAAAGGGATCCGAAATATCTGTTCTCAGATTCCACAGAAATGAGGCTAGCAAGGAGATCTACGAAACACAGATGCAACTCTGTGAGATGAATTCACAGAATACTAAGCAGTTTCTCAGAAAGCTTCTTTCCAGATTTCATCTGAGGATATTTCCTTTTTCACCATAGCCCTTAATGGGCTTCCAAATATCACGTTGCCAATTCCACAAGAACTGTCTTACCGAAAGGCTTCTTGAGGGGAAAGCTGTAACTCTGTGAGATGATTTCACAGAACACAAAGAAGTTTCTCAGAAAGCTTCTTTCTCTTTGTTATCGGAGGATATTTCCTTTGGCCCTATAGTCTTCAAAGGGATCCGAAATATCTGTTCTCAGATTCCACAGAAATAAGGCTGGCAAAGAGATCTACGAAAAACAGATGTAACTCTGTGAGATGAATTCACAGAACACTAAGCAGTTTCTCAGAAAGCTTCTTTCCAGATTTCATCTGAGGATATTTCCTTTTTCACCATAGCCCTCTATGGGCTTCCAAATATGACTTTGCCAATTCCACAAGAACTGTCTTAGCGAAAGGCTTCTTGATGGGAAAGGTGTAACTCTGTGAGATGATTTCACAGAACACAAAGAAGTTTCTCAGAAAGCTTCTTTCTCTTTGTTATCGGAGGATATTTCCTTTGGACCTATAGTCTTCAAAGGGATCGGAAATATCTGTTCTCAGATTCCACAGAAAGAAGGCTAGCAAAGAGATCCACGAAATACAGATGTAACTCTGTGAGTGGAAGTGACACATCACAGAGCAGTTTCTCAGAAAGCTTCTTTCCAGATTTCATCTGAGGATATTTCCTTTTTCACTTTAGCCCTCTATGGGCTTCCAAATATCACTTTTCCAATTCCACAAGAACTGTCTTAGCGAAAGGCTTCTTGAGGGGAAAGCTGTAACTCTGTGAGATGATTTCACAGAACACAAAGAAGTTTCTCAGAAAGCTTCTTTCTCTTTGTTATCGGAGGATATTTCCTTTGGCCCTATTGTCTTCAAAGGGATCCGAAATATCTGTTCTCAGATTCCACAGAAATAAGGCTAGCAAAGAGATCTACGAAACACAGATGCAACTCTGTGAGATGAATTCACAGAACACTAAGCAGTTTCTCAGAAAGCTTCTTTCCAGATTTCATCTGAGGATATATCCTTTTTCACCATAGCCCTCAATGGGCTTCCAAATATCACGTTGCCAATTCCACAATAACTGTCTTAGCGCAAGGCTTCTTCA
Source organism: Macaca mulatta (assembly GCF_049350105.2). NCBI lineage: Eukaryota > Metazoa > Chordata > Mammalia > Primates > Cercopithecidae > Macaca > Macaca mulatta. The sequence continues at coordinate 38,688,925 of NC_133416.1, read as the reverse complement.
GGGGAAAGCTGTAACTCTGTGAGATGATTTCACAGAACACAAAGAAGTTTCTCAGAAAGCTTCTTTCTCTTTGTTATCGGAGGATATTTCCTTTGGCCCTATAGTCTTCAAAGGGATCCGAAATATCTCTTCTCAGATTCCACAGAAATAAGGCTAGCAAAGAGATCTACGAAAAACAGATGTAACTCTGTGAGATGAATTCACAGAACACTAAGCAGTTTCTCAGAAAGCTTCTTTCCAGATTTCATCTGAGGATATTTCCTTTTTCACCATAGCCCTCTATGGGCTTCCAAATATGACTTTGCCAATTCCACAAGAACTGTCTTAGCGAAAGGCTTCCTGAGGGGAAAGCTGTAACTCTGTGAGATGATTTCACAGAAAACAAAGCAGTTTCTCAGAAAGCTTCTTTGTCTTTGTTATCGGAGGATATTTCCTTTGGCCCTATAGTCTTCAAAGGGATCCGAAATATCTGTTCTCAGATTCCACAGAAAGAAGGCTAGCAAAAAGATTGACGAAATACAGATGTAACTCTGTGAGTGGAAGTCACATATCACAGAGCAGTTTCTCAGAAAGCTTCTTTCCAGATTTCATCTGAGGATATTTCCTTTTTCATCATAGCCCTCTAGGGGCTTCCAAATATCACTTTGCCAATTCCACAAGAACTGTCTTAGCGAAAGGCTTCTTGAGGGGAAAGCTGTAACTCTGTGAGATGATTTCACAGAACACAAAGAAGTTTCTCAGAAAGCTTCTTTCTCTTTGTTATCGGAGGATATTTCCTTTGGCCCTATAGTCTTCAAAGGGATCCGAAATATCTGTTCTCAGATTCCACAGAATTGAGGCTAGCAAGGACATCTACGAAACACAGATGCAACTCTGTGAGATGAATTCACAGAACACTAAGCAGTTTCTCAGAAAGCTTCTTTCCAGATTTCATCTGAGGATATTGCCTTTTTCACCATAGCCCTCAATGGGCTTCCAAATATCACGGTGCCAATTCCACAAGAACTGTCTTAGCGAAAGGCTTCTTCAGGGGAAAGATGTAACTCTGTGAAATGATTTCACTGAACACAAAGAAGTTTCTCAAAAAGCTTCTTTCTCTTTGTTATCGGAGGATATTTCCTTTGGCCCTATAGTCTTCAAAGGGATCCGAAATATCTGTTCTCAGAATCCACAGAAATAAGGCTAGCAAAGAGATCTAGGAAACACAGATGTAACTCTGTGAGATGAATTCACAGAACACTAAGCAGTTTCTCAGAAAGCTTCTTTCCAGATTTCATCTGAGGATATTTCCTTTTCACCATAGCCCTCTAGGGGCTTCCAAATATCACTTTGCCAATTCCACAAGAACTGTCTTAGCGAAAGGCTTCTTGAGGGGAAAGCTGTAACTCTGTGAGATGATTTCACAGAACACAAAGCAGTTTCTCAGAAAGCTTCTTTCTCTTTGTTATCGGAGGATGTTTCCTTTGGCCCTATAGTCTTCAAAGGGATCCGAAATATCTGTTCTCAGATTCCACAGAAATGAGGCTAGCAAGGAGATCTACGAAACACAGATGCAACTCTGTGAGATGAATTCACAGAATACTAAGCAGTTTCTCAGAAAGCTTCTTTCCAGATTTCATCTGAGGATATTTCCTTTTTCACCATAGCCCTTAATGGGCTTCCAAATATCACGTTGCCAATTCCACAAGAACTGTCTTAGCGAAAGGCTTCTTGAGGGGAAAGCTGTAACTCTGTGAGATGATTTCACAGAACACAAAGAAGTTTCTCAGAAAGCTTCTTTCTCTTTGTTATCGGAGGATATTTCCTTTGGCCCTATAGTCTTCAAAGGGATCCGAAATATCTGTTCTCAGATTCCACAGAAATAAGGCTGGCAAAGAGATCTACGAAAAACAGATGTAACTCTGTGAGATGAATTCACAGAACACTAAGCAGTTTCTCAGAAAGCTTCTTTCCAGATTTCATCTGAGGATATTTCCTTTTTCACCATAGCCCTCTATGGGCTTCCAAATATGACTTTGCCAATTCCACAAGAACTGTCTTAGCGAAAGGCTTCTTGATGGGAAAGGTGTAACTCTGTGAGATGATTTCACAGAACACAAAGAAGTTTCTCAGAAAGCTTCTTTCTCTTTGTTATCGGAGGATATTTCCTTTGGACCTATAGTCTTCAAAGGGATCGGAAATATCTGTTCTCAGATTCCACAGAAAGAAGGCTAGCAAAGAGATCCACGAAATACAGATGTAACTCTGTGAGTGGAAGTGACACATCACAGAGCAGTTTCTCAGAAAGCTTCTTTCCAGATTTCATCTGAGGATATTTCCTTTTTCACTTTAGCCCTCTATGGGCTTCCAAATATCACTTTTCCAATTCCACAAGAACTGTCTTAGCGAAAGGCTTCTTGAGGGGAAAGCTGTAACTCTGTGAGATGATTTCACAGAACACAAAGAAGTTTCTCAGAAAGCTTCTTTCTCTTTGTTATCGGAGGATATTTCCTTTGGCCCTATTGTCTTCAAAGGGATCCGAAATATCTGTTCTCAGATTCCACAGAAATAAGGCTAGCAAAGAGATCTACGAAACACAGATGCAACTCTGTGAGATGAATTCACAGAACACTAAGCAGTTTCTCAGAAAGCTTCTTTCCAGATTTCATCTGAGGATATATCCTTTTTCACCATAGCCCTCAATGGGCTTCCAAATATCACGTTGCCAATTCCACAAGAACTGTCTTAGCGAAAGGCTTCTTCAGGGGAAAGCTGTAACTCTGTGAGATGATTTCACAGAACACAAAGAAGTTTCTCAGAAAGCTTCTTTCTCTTTGTTATCGGAGGATATTTCCTTTGGCCCTATAGTCTTCAAAGGGATCCGAAATATCTCTTCTCAGATTCCACAGAAATAAGGCTAGCAAAGAGATCTACGAAAAACAGATGTAACTCTGTGAGATGAATTCACAGAACACTAAGCAGTTTCTCAGAAAGCTTCTTTCCAGATTTCATCTGAGGATATTTCCTTTTTCACCATAGCCCTCTATGGGCTTCCAAATATGACTTTGCCAATTCCACAAGAACTGTCTTAGCGAAAGGCTTCCTGAGGGGAAAGCTGTAACTCTGTGAGATGATTTCACAGAAAACAAAGCAGTTTCTCAGAAAGCTTCTTTGTCTTTGTTATCGGAGGATATTTCCTTTGGCCCTATAGTCTTCAAAGGGATCCGAAATATCTGTTCTCAGATTCCACAGAAAGAAGGCTAGCAAAAAGATTGACGAAATACAGATGTAACTCTGTGAGTGGAAGTCACATATCACAGAGCAGTTTCTCAGAAAGCTTCTTTCCAGATTTCATCTGAGGATATTTCCTTTTTCATCATAGCCCTCTAGGGGCTTCCAAATATCACTTTGCCAATTCCACAAGAACTGTCTTAGCGAAAGGCTTCTTGAGGGGAAAGCTGTAACTCTGTGAGATGATTTCACAGAACACAAAGAAGTTTCTCAGAAAGCTTCTTTCTCTTTGTTATCGGAGGATATTTCCTTTGGCCCTATAGTTTTCAAAGGGATCCGAAATATCTGTTCTCAGATTCCACAGAAATAAGGCTAGCAAAGAGATCTACGAAACGCAGATGTAACTGTGTGAGATGAATTCACAGAACACTAAGCAGTTTCTCAGGAAGGATCTTTCCAGATTTCATCTGAGGATATTTCCTTTTTCACCGTAGCCCTCAATGGGCTTCCAAATATCACGTTGCCAATTCCACAAGAACTGTCTTAGCGAAAGGCTACTTGAGGGGAAAGCTGTAACTCTGTGAGATAATTTCACAGAACACGAAGAAGTTTCTCAGAAAGCTTCTTTCTCTTTGTTATCGGAGGATATTTCCTGTGGCCCTATAGTCTTCAAAGGGATCCGAAATATCTGTTCTCAGATTCCACAGAAAGAAGGCCAGCAAAGAGATCCACGAAATACAGATGTAACTCTGTGAGTGGAAGTGACACATCATAGAGCAGTTTCTCAGAAAGCTTCTTTCCAGATTTCATCTGAGGATATTTCCTTTTTCACCATAGCCCTCTATGGGCTTCCAAATATCACTTTGCCAATTCCACAAGAACTGTCTTAGCGAAAGGCTTCTTCAGGGGAAAGCTGTAACTCTGTGAGATGATTTCACAGAACACAAAGAAGTTTCTCAGAAAGCTTCTTTCTCTTTGTTATCGTAGGATATTTCCTTTGGCCCTATAGTCTTCAAAGGGATCCGAAATATCTGTTCTCAGATTCCTCAGAAAGAAGGCTAGCAAAGAGATCCACGAAATACAGATGTAACTCTATGAGTGGAAGTGACACATCACAGAGCAGTTTCTCAGAAAGCTTCTTTCCAGATTTCAACTGAGGATATTTCCTTTTTCACCATAGCCCTCTATGGGCTTCCAAATATGACTTTGCCAATTCCACAAGAACTGTCTTAGCGAAAGGCTTCTTGAGGGGAAAGCTGTAACTCTGTGAGATGATTTCACAGAAAACAAAGCAGTTTCTCAGAAAGCTTCTTTCTCTTTGTTATCGGAAAATATTTCCTCTGGCCCTATAGTCTTCAAAGGGAGCCGAAATATCTGTTCTCAGATTCCACAGAAATGAGGCTAGCAAGGAGATCTACGAAACACAGATGCAACTCTGTGAGATGAATTCACAGAATACTAAGCAGTTTCTCAGAAAGCTTCTTTCCAGATTTCATCTGAGGATATTTCCTCTTTCACCATGGCCCTCAATGGGCTTCCAAATATCACGTTGCCAATTCCACAAGAACTGTCTTAGCGAAAGGCTTCTTGAGGGGAAAGCTGTAACTCTGTGAGATGATTTCACAGAACACAAAGAAGTTTCTCTGAAAGCTTCCTTCTCTTTGTTATCGGAGGATATTTCCTTTGGCCCTATAGTCTTCAAAGGGATCCGAAATATCTGTTCTCAGATTCCACAGAAAGAAGGCTAGCAAAGAGATCCACGAAATACAGATGTAACTCTGTGAGTGGAAGCGACACATCACAGAGCAGTTTCTCAAAAAGCTTCTTTCCAGATTTCATCTGAGGATATTTCCTTTTTCACCATGGCCCTCTATGGGCTTCCAAATATCACTTTGCCAATTCCACAAGAACTCTCTTAGCGAAAGGCTTCTTGAGGGGAAAGCTGTAACTCTGTGAGATGATTTCACAGAACACAAAGAAGTTTCTCAGAAAGCTTCTTTCTCTTTGTTATCGTGGGATATTTCCTTTGGCCCTATAGTCTTCAAAGGGATCCGAAATATCTGTTCTCAGATTCCACAGAAATAAGGCTAGCAAAGAGATCTACGAAACACAGATGCAACTCTGTGAGATGAATTCACAGAACACTAAGCAGTTTCTCAGAAAGCTTCTTTCCAGATTTCATCTGAGGATATTTCCTTTTTCACCATAGCCCTCTATGGGCTTCCAAATATGACTTTGCCAATTCCACAAGAACTGTCTTAGCGAAAGGCTTCTTGAGGGGAAAGGTGTAACTCTGTGAGATGATTTCACAGAACACAAAGCAGTTTCTCAGAAAGCTTCTTTCTATTTGTTATCGGAGGATGTTTCCTTTGGCCCTATAGTCTTCAAAGGGATCCGAAATATCTGTTCTCAGATTCCACAGAAATGAGGCTAGCAAGGAGATCTACGAAACACAGATGCAACTCTGTGAGATGAATTCACAGAATACTAAGCAGTTTCTCAGAAAGCTTCTTTCCAGATTTCATCTGAGGATATTTCCTTTTTCACCATAGCCCTCAATGGGCTTCCAAATATCACGTTGCCAATTCCACAAGAACTGTCTTAGCGAAAGGCTTCTTGAGGGGAAAGCTGTAACTCTGTGAGATGATTTCACAGAACACAAAGAAGTTTCTCAGAAAGCTTCTTTCTCTTTGTTATCGGAGGATATTTCCTTTGGCCCTATAGTCTTCAAAGGGATCCGAAATATCTGTTCTCAGATTCCACAGAAATAAGGCTAGCAAAGAGATCTACGAAACACAGATGTAACTCTGTGAGATGAATTCACAGAACACTAAGCAGTTTCTCAGAAAGCTTCTTTCCAGATTTCATCTGAGGATATTTCCTTTTTCACCATAGCCCTCTATGGGCTTACAAATATGACTTTGCCGATTCCACAAGAACTGTCTTAGCGAAAGGCTTCTTGAGGGGAAAGGTGTAACTCTGTGAGATGATTTCACAGAACACAAAGAAGTTTCTCAGAAAGCTTCTTTCTCTTTGTTATCGGAGGATATTTCCTTTGGCCCTATAGTCTTCAAAGGGATCGGAAATATCTGTTCTCAGATTCCACAGAAAGAAGGCTAGCAAAGAGATCCACGAAATACAGATGTAACTCTGTGAGTGGAAGTGACACATCACAGAGCAGTTTCTCAGAAAGGTTCTTTCCAGATTTCATCTGAGGATATTTCCTTTTTCACTTTAGCCCTCTATGGGCTTCCAAATATCACTTTTCCAATTCCACGAGAACTGTCTTAGCGAAAGGCTTCTTGAGGGGAAAGCTGTAACTCTGTGAGATGATTTCACAGAACACAAAGAAGTTTCTCAGAAAGCTTCTTTCTCTTTGTTATCGGAGGATATTTCCTTTGGCCCTATTGTCTTCAAAGGGATCCGAAATATCTGTTCTCAGATTCCACAGAAATAAGGCTAGCAAAGAGATCTACGAAACACAGATGCAACTCTGTGAGATGAATTCACAGAACACTAAGCAGTTTCTCAGAAAGCTTCTTTCTAGATTTCATCTGAGGATATTTCCTTTTTCACCATAGCCCTCAATGGGCTTCCAAATATCACGTTGCCAATTCCACAAGAACTGTCTTAGCGAAAGTCTTCTTCAGGGGAAAGCTGTAACTCTGTGAGATGATTTCACAGAACACAAAGAAGTTTCTCAGAAAGCTTCTTTCTCTTTGTTATCGGAGGATATTTCCTTTGGCCCTATAGTCTTCGAAGGGATCCGAAATATCTCTTCTCAGATTCCACAGAAATAAGGCTAGCAAAGAGATCTACGAAAAACAGATGTAACTCTGTGAGATGAATTCACAGAACACTAAGCAGTTTCTCAGAAAGCTTCTTTCCAGATTTCATCTGAGGATATTTCCTTTTTCACCATAGCCCTCTATGGGCTTCCAAATATGACTTTGCCAATTCCACAAGAACTGTCTTAGCGAAAGGCTTCTTGAGGGGAAAGCTGTAACTCTGTGAGATGATTTCACAGAAAACAAAGAGGTTTCTCAGAAAGCTTCTTTCTCTTTGTTATCGGAGGATATTTCCTTTGGCCCTATAGTCTTCAAAGGGATCCGAAATATCTGTTCTCAGATTCCACAGAAAGAAGGCTAGCAAAGAGATCCACGAAATACAGATGTAACTCTGTGAGAGAAGGCACATATCACAGAGCAGTTTCTCAGAAAGCTTCTTTCCAGATTTCATCTGAGGATATTTCCTTTTTCACCATAGCCCTCTAGGGGCTTCCAAATATCACTTTGCCAATTCCACAAGAACTGTCTTAGCGAAAGGCTTCTTGAGGGGAAAGCTGTAACTCTGTGAGATGATTTCACAGAACACAAAGAAGTTTCTCAGAAAGCTTCTTTCTCTTTGTTATCGGAGGATATTTCCTTTGGCCCTATAGTCTTTAAAGGGATCCGAAATATCTGTTCTCAGATTCCACAGAAATGAGGCTAGCAAGGAGATCTACGAAACACAGATGCAACTCTGTGAGATGAATTCACAGAATACTAAGCAGTTTCTCAGAAAGCTTCTTTCCAGATTTCATCTGAGGATATTTCCTTTTTCACCATAGCCCTCAAAGGGCTTCCAAATATCACGTTGCCAATTCCACAAGAACTGTCTTAGCGAAAGGCTTCTTGAGGGGAAAGCTGTAACTCTGTGAGATGATTTCAGAGAACACAAAGAAGTTTCTCAGAAAGCATCTTTCTCTTTGTTATCTGAGGATATTTCCTTTGGCCCTATAGTCTTCAAAGGGATCCGAAATATATGTTCTCAGATTCCACAGAAAGAAGGCTAGCAAAGAGATCCACGAAATACAGATGAAACTCTGTGAGTGGAAGGGACACATCACAGAGCTGTTTCTCAGAAAGCTTCTTTCCAGATTTCATCTGAGGATATTTCCTTTTTCACCATAGCCCTCTATGGGCTTCCAAATATCACTTTGCCAATTCCACAAGAACTGTCTTAGCGAAAGGCTTCTTGAGGGGAAAGCTGTAACTCTGTGAGATGATTTCACAGAACACAAAGAAGTTTCTCAGAAAGCTTCTTTCTCTTTGTTATCGGAGGATATTTCCTTTGGCCCTATAGTCTTCAAAGGGATCCGAAATATCTGTTCTCAGATTCCACAGAAATAAGGCTAGCAAAGAGATCTACGAAACACAGATGCAACTCTGTGAGATGAATTCACAGAACACTAAGCAGTTTCTCAGAAAGCTTCTTTCCAGATTTCATCTGAGGATATTGCCTTTTTCACCATAGCCCTCAATGGGCTTCCAAATATCACGGTGCCAATTCCACAAGAACTGTCTTAGCGAAAGGCTTCTTCAGGGGAAAGATGTAACTCTGTGAAATGATTTCACTGAACACAAAGAAGTTTCTCAAAAAGCTTCTTTCTCTTTGTTATCGGAGGATATTTCCTTTGGCCCTATAGTCTTCAAAGGGATCCGAAATATCTGTTCTCAGAATCCACAGAAATAAGGCTAGCAAAGAGATCTAGGAAACACAGATGTAACTCTGTGAGATGAATTCACAGAACACTAAGCAGTTTCTCAGAAAGCTTCTTTCCAGATTTCATCTGAGGATATTTCCTTTTCACCATAGCCCTCTAGGGGCTTCCAAATATCACTTTGCCAATTCCACAAGAACTGTCTTAGCGAAAGGCTTCTTGAGGGGAAAGCTGTAACTCTGTGAGATGATTTCACAGAACACAAAGCAGTTTCTCAGAAAGCTTCTTTCTCTTTGTTATCGGAGGATGTTTCCTTTGGCCCTATAGTCTTCAAAGGGATCCGAAATATCTGTTCTCAGATTCCACAGAAATGAGGCTAGCAAGGAGATCTACGAAACACAGATGCAACTCTGTGAGATGAATTCACAGAATACTAAGCAGTTTCTCAGAAAGCTTCTTTCCAGATTTCATCTGAGGATATTTCCTTTTTCACCATAGCCCTTAATGGGCTTCCAAATATCACGTTGCCAATTCCACAAGAACTGTCTTACCGAAAGGCTTCTTGAGGGGAAAGCTGTAACTCTGTGAGATGATTTCACAGAACACAAAGAAGTTTCTCAGAAAGCTTCTTTCTCTTTGTTATCGGAGGATATTTCCTTTGGCCCTATAGTCTTCAAAGGGATCCGAAATATCTGTTCTCAGATTCCACAGAAATAAGGCTGGCAAAGAGATCTACGAAAAACAGATGTAACTCTGTGAGATGAATTCACAGAACACTAAGCAGTTTCTCAGAAAGCTTCTTTCCAGATTTCATCTGAGGATATTTCCTTTTTCACCATAGCCCTCTATGGGCTTCCAAATATGACTTTGCCAATTCCACAAGAACTGTCTTAGCGAAAGGCTTCTTGATGGGAAAGGTGTAACTCTGTGAGATGATTTCACAGAACACAAAGAAGTTTCTCAGAAAGCTTCTTTCTCTTTGTTATCGGAGGATATTTCCTTTGGACCTATAGTCTTCAAAGGGATCGGAAATATCTGTTCTCAGATTCCACAGAAAGAAGGCTAGCAAAGAGATCCACGAAATACAGATGTAACTCTGTGAGTGGAAGTGACACATCACAGAGCAGTTTCTCAGAAAGCTTCTTTCCAGATTTCATCTGAGGATATTTCCTTTTTCACTTTAGCCCTCTATGGGCTTCCAAATATCACTTTTCCAATTCCACAAGAACTGTCTTAGCGAAAGGCTTCTTGAGGGGAAAGCTGTAACTCTGTGAGATGATTTCACAGAACACAAAGAAGTTTCTCAGAAAGCTTCTTTCTCTTTGTTATCGGAGGATATTTCCTTTGGCCCTATTGTCTTCAAAGGGATCCGAAATATCTGTTCTCAGATTCCACAGAAATAAGGCTAGCAAAGAGATCTACGAAACACAGATGCAACTCTGTGAGATGAATTCACAGAACACTAAGCAGTTTCTCAGAAAGCTTCTTTCCAGATTTCATCTGAGGATATATCCTTTTTCACCATAGCCCTCAATGGGCTTCCAAATATCACGTTGCCAATTCCACAAGAACTGTCTTAGCGAAAGGCTTCTTCAGGGGAAAGCTGTAACTCTGTGAGATGATTTCACAGAACACAAAGAAGTTTCTCAGAAAGCTTCTTTCTCTTTGTTATCGGAGGATATTTCCTTTGGCCCTATAGTCTTCAAAGGGATCCGAAATATCTCTTCTCAGATTCCACAGAAATAAGGCTAGCAAAGAGATCTACGAAAAACAGATGTAACTCTGTGAGATGAATTCACAGAACACTAAGCAGTTTCTCAGAAAGCTTCTTTCCAGATTTCATCTGAGGATATTTCCTTTTTCACCATAGCCCTCTATGGGCTTCCAAATATGACTTTGCCAATTCCACAAGAACTGTCTTAGCGAAAGGCTTCCTGAGGGGAAAGCTGTAACTCTGTGAGATGATTTCACAGAAAACAAAGCAGTTTCTCAGAAAGCTTCTTTGTCTTTGTTATCGGAGGATATTTCCTTTGGCCCTATAGTCTTCAAAGGGATCCGAAATATCTGTTCTCAGATTCCACAGAAAGAAGGCTAGCAAAAAGATTGACGAAATACAGATGTAACTCTGTGAGTGGAAGTCACATATCACAGAGCAGTTTCTCAGAAAGCTTCTTTCCAGATTTCATCTGAGGATATTTCCTTTTTCATCATAGCCCTCTAGGGGCTTCCAAATATCACTTTGCCAATTCCACAAGAACTGTCTTAGCGAAAGGCTTCTTGAGGGGAAAGCTGTAACTCTGTGAGATGATTTCACAGAACACAAAGAAGTTTCTCAGAAAGCTTCTTTCTCTTTGTTATCGGAGGATATTTCCTTTGGCCCTATAGTCTTCAAAGGGATCCGAAATATCTGTTCTCAGATTCCACAGAATTGAGGCTAGCAAGGACATCTACGAAACACAGATGCAACTCTGTGAGATGAATTCACAGAACACTAAGCAGTTTCTCAGAAAGCTTCTTTCCAGATTTCATCTGAGGATATTGCCTTTTTCACCATAGCCCTCAATGGGCTTCCAAATATCACGGTGCCAATTCCACAAGAACTGTCTTAGCGAAAGGCTTCTTCAGGGGAAAGATGTAACTCTGTGAAATGATTTCACTGAACACAAAGAAGTTTCTCAAAAAGCTTCTTTCTCTTTGTTATCGGAGGATATTTCCTTTGGCCCTATAGTCTTCAAAGGGATCCGAAATATCTGTTCTCAGAATCCACAGAAATAAGGCTAGCAAAGAGATCTAGGAAACACAGATGTAACTCTGTGAGATGAATTCACAGAACACTAAGCAGTTTCTCAGAAAGCTTCTTTCCAGATTTCATCTGAGGATATTTCCTTTTCACCATAGCCCTCTAGGGGCTTCCAAATATCACTTTGCCAATTCCACAAGAACTGTCTTAGCGAAAGGCTTCTTGAGGGGAAAGCTGTAACTCTGTGAGATGATTTCACAGAACACAAAGCAGTTTCTCAGAAAGCTTCTTTCTCTTTGTTATCGGAGGATGTTTCCTTTGGCCCTATAGTCTTCAAAGGGATCCGAAATATCTGTTCTCAGATTCCACAGAAATGAGGCTAGCAAGGAGATCTACGAAACACAGATGCAACTCTGTGAGATGAATTCACAGAATACTAAGCAGTTTCTCAGAAAGCTTCTTTCCAGATTTCATCTGAGGATATTTCCTTTTTCACCATAGCCCTTAATGGGCTTCCAAATATCACGTTGCCAATTCCACAAGAACTGTCTTAGCGAAAGGCTTCTTGAGGGGAAAGCTGTAACTCTGTGAGATGATTTCACAGAACACAAAGAAGTTTCTCAGAAAGCTTCTTTCTCTTTGTTATCGGAGGATATTTCCTTTGGCCCTATAGTCTTCAAAGGGATCCGAAATATCTGTTCTCAGATTCCACAGAAATAAGGCTGGCAAAGAGATCTACGAAAAACAGATGTAACTCTGTGAGATGAATTCACAGAACACTAAGCAGTTTCTCAGAAAGCTTCTTTCCAGATTTCATCTGAGGATATTTCCTTTTTCACCATAGCCCTCTATGGGCTTCCAAATATGACTTTGCCAATTCCACAAGAACTGTCTTAGCGAAAGGCTTCTTGATGGGAAAGGTGTAACTCTGTGAGATGATTTCACAGAACACAAAGAAGTTTCTCAGAAAGCTTCTTTCTCTTTGTTATCGGAGGATATTTCCTTTGGACCTATAGTCTTCAAAGGGATCGGAAATATCTGTTCTCAGATTCCACAGAAAGAAGGCTAGCAAAGAGATCCACGAAATACAGATGTAACTCTGTGAGTGGAAGTGACACATCACAGAGCAGTTTCTCAGAAAGCTTCTTTCCAGATTTCATCTGAGGATATTTCCTTTTTCACTTTAGCCCTCTATGGGCTTCCAAATATCACTTTTCCAATTCCATAAGAACTGTCTTAGCGAAAGGCTTCTTGAGGGGAAAGCTGTAACTCTGTGAGATGATTTCACAGAACACAAAGAAGTTTCTCAGAAAGCTTCTTTCTCTTTGTTATCGGAGGATATTTCCTTTGGCCCTATTGTCTTCAAAGGGATCCGAAATATCTGTTCTCAGATTCCACAGAAATAAGGCTAGCAAAGAGATCTACGAAACACAGATGCAACTCTGTGAGATGAATTCACAGAACACTAAGCAGTTTCTCAGAAAGCTTCTTTCCAGATTTCATCTGAGGATATATCCTTTTTCACCATAGCCCTCAATGGGCTTCCAAATATCACGTTGCCAATTCCACAAGAACTGTCTTAGCGAAAGGCTTCTTCAGGGGAAAGCTGTAACTCTGTGAGATGATTTCACAGAACACAAAGAAGTTTCTCAGAAAGCTTCTTTCTCTTTGTTATCGGAGGATATTTCCTTTGGCCCTATAGTCTTCAAAGGGATCCGAAATATCTCTTCTCAGATTCCACAGAAATAAGGCTAGCAAAGAGATCTACGAAAAACAGATGTAACTCTGTGAGATGAATTCACAGAACACTAAGCAGTTTCTCAGAAAGCTTCTTTCCAGATTTCATCTGAGGATATTTCCTTTTTCACCATAGCCCTCTATGGGCTTCCAAATATGACTTTGCCAATTCCACAAGAACTGTCTTAGCGAAAGGCTTCCTGAGGGGAAAGCTGTAACTCTGTGAGATGATTTCACAGAAAACAAAGCAGTTTCTCAGAAAGCTTCTTTGTCTTTGTTATCGGAGGATATTTCCTTTGGCCCTATAGTCTTCAAAGGGATCCGAAATATCTGTTCTCAGATTCCACAGAAAGAAGGCTAGCAAAAAGATTGACGAAATACAGATGTAACTCTGTGAGTGGAAGTCACATATCACAGAGCAGTTTCTCAGAAAGCTTCTTTCCAGATTTCATCTGAGGATATTTCCTTTTTCATCATAGCCCTCTAGGGGCTTCCAAATATCACTTTGCCAATTCCACAAGAACTGTCTTAGCGAAAGGCTTCTTGAGGGGAAAGCTGTAACTCTGTGAGATGATTTCACAGAACACAAAGAAGTTTCTCAGAAAGCTTCTTTCTCTTTGTTATCGGAGGATATTTCCTTTGGCCCTATAGTCTTCAAAGGGATCCGAAATATCTGTTCTCAGATTCCACAGAATTGAGGCTAGCAAGGACATCTACGAAACACAGATGCAACTCTGTGAGATGAATTCACAGAATACTAAGCAGTTTCTCAGAAAGCTTCTTTCCAGATTTCATCTGAGGATATTTCCTTTTTCACCATAGCCCTCAAAGGGCTTCCAAATATCACGTTGCCAATTCCAGAAGAACTGTCTTAGCGAAAGGCTTCTTGAGGGGAAAGCTGTAACTCTGTGAGATGATTTCAGAGAACACAAAGAAGTTTCTCAGAAAGCTTCTTTCTCTTTGTTATCAGAGGATATTTCCTTTGGTCCTATAGTCTTCAAAGGGATCCGAAATATATGTTCTCAGATTCCACAGAAAGAAGGCTAGCAAAGAGATCCACGAAATACAGATGAAACTCTGTGAGTGGAAGTGACACATCACAGAGCTGTTTCTCAGAAAGCTTCTTTCCAGATTTCATCTGAGGATATTTCCTTTTTCACCATAGCCCTCTATGGGCTTCCAAATATCACTTTGCCAATTCCACAAGAACTGTCTTAGCGAAAGGCTTCTTGAGGGGAAAGCTGTAACTCTCTGAGATGATTTCACAGAACACAAAGAAGTTTCTCAGAAAGCTTCTTTCTCTTTTTTATCGGAGGATATTTCCTTTGGCCCTATAGTCTTCAAAGGGATCCGAAATATCTGTTCTCAGATTCCACAGAAATAAGGCTAGCAAAGAGATCCACGAAATACAGATGTAACTCTGTGAGTGGAAGTCACCCATCACAGAGCAGTTTCTCAGAAAGCTTCTTTCCAGATTTCATCTGAGGATATTTCCTTTTTCACCATAGCCCTCTATGGGCTTCCAAATATCACTTTTCCAATTCCACAAGAACTGTCTTAGCGAAAGGCTTCTTGAGGGGAAAGCTGTAACTCTGTGAGATGATTTCACAGAACACAAAGAAGTTTCTCAGAAAGCTTCTTTCTCTTTGTTATCGGAGGATATTTCCTTTGGCCCTATAGTCTTCAAAGGGATCCGAAATATCTGTTCTCAGATTCCACAGAAATAAGGCTGGCAAAGAGATCTACGAAAAACAGATGTAACTCTGTGAGATGAATTCACAGAACACTAAGCAGTTTCTCAGAAAGCTTCTTTCCAGATTTCATCTGAGGATATTTCCTTTTTCACCATAGCCCTCTATGGGCTTCCAAATATGACTTTGCCAATTCCACAAGAACTGTCTTAGCGAAAGGCTTCTTGAGGGGAAAGGTGTAACTCTGTGAGATGATTTCACAGAACACAAAGAAGTTTCTCAGAAAGCTTCTTTCTCTTTGTTATCGGAGGATATTTCCTTTGGCCCTATAGTCTTCAAAGGGATCGGAAATATCTGTTCTCAGATTCCACAGAAAGAAGGCTAGCAAAGAGATCCACGAAATACAGATGTAACTCTGTGAGTGGAAGTGACACATCACAGAGCAGTTTCTCAGAAAGCTTCTTTCCAGATTTCATCTGAGGATATTTCCTTTTTCACTTTAGCCCTCTATGGGCTTCCAAATATCACTTTTCCAATTCCACAAGAACTGTCTTAGCGAAAGGCTTCTTGAGGGGAAAGCTGTAACTCTGTGAGATGATTTCACAGAACACAAAGAAGTTTCTCAGAAAGCTTCTTTCTCTTTGTTATCGGAGGATATTTCCTTTGGCCCTATTGTCTTCAAAGGGATCCGAAATATCTGTTCTCAGATTCCACAGAAATATGGCTAGCAAAGAGATCTACGAAACACAGATGCAACTCTGTGAGATGAATTCACAGAACACTAAGCAGTTTCTCAGAAAGCTTCTTTCCAGATTTCATCTGAGGATATATCCTTTTTCACCATAGCCCTCAATGGGCTTCCAAATATCACGTTGCCAATTCCACAAGAACTGTCTTAGCGAAAGGCTTCTTCAGGGGAAAGCTGTAACTCTGTGAGATGATTTCACAGAACACAAAGAAGTTTCTCAGAAAGCTTCTTTCTCTTTGTTATCGGAGGATATTTCCTTTGGCCCTATAGTCTTCAAAGGGATCCGAAATATCTCTTCTCAGATTCCACAGAAATAAGGCTAGCAAAGAGATCTACGAAAAACAGATGTAACTCTGTGAGATGAATTCACAGAACACTAAGCAGTTTCTCAGAAAGCTTCTTTCCAGATTTCATCTGAGGATATTTTCTTTTTCACCATAGCCCTCTATGGGCTTCCAAATATGACTTTTCCAATTCCACAAGAACTGTCTTAGCGAAAGGCTTCTTGAGGGGAAAGCTGTAACTCTGTGAGATGATTTCACAGAAAACAAAGCAGTTTCTCAGAAAGCTTCTTTCTCTTTGTTATCGGAGGATATTTCCTTTGGCCCTATAGTCTTCAAAGGGATCCGAAATATCTGTTCTCAGATTCCACAGAAAGAAGGCTAGCAAAGAGATTGACGAAATACAGATGTAACTCTGTGAGTGGAAGTCACATATCACAGAGCAGTTTCTCAGAAAGCTTCTTTCCAGATTTCATCTGAGGATATTTCCTTTTTCATCATAGCCCTCTAGGGGCTTCCAAATATCACTTTGCCTATTCCACAAGAACTGTCTTAGCGAAAGGCTTCTTGAGGGGAAAGCTGTAACTCTGTGAGATGATTTCACAGAACACAAAGAAGTTTCTCAGAAAGCTTCTTTCTCTTTGTTATCGGAGGATATTTCCTTTGGCCCTATAGTCTTCAAAGGGATCCGAAATATCTGTTCTCAGATTCCACAGAATTGAGGCTAGCAAGGAGATCTACG
Source organism: Macaca mulatta (assembly GCF_049350105.2). NCBI lineage: Eukaryota > Metazoa > Chordata > Mammalia > Primates > Cercopithecidae > Macaca > Macaca mulatta. The sequence goes on along the minus strand of NC_133416.1, from coordinate 38,672,294 downwards.
AAACACAGATGCAACTCTGTGAGATGAATTCACAGAATACTAAGCAGTTTCTCAGAAAGCTTCTTTCCAGATTTCATCTGAGGATATTTCCTTTTTCACCATAGCCCTCAAAGGGCTTCCAAATATCACGTTGCCAATTCCAGAAGAACTGTCTTAGCGAAAGGCTTCTTGAGGGGAAAGCTGTAACTCTGTGAGATGATTTCAGAGAACACAAAGAAGTTTCTCAGAAAGCTTCTTTCTCTTTGTTATCAGAGGATATTTCCTTTGGTCCTATAGTCTTCAAAGGGATCCGAAATATATGTTCTCAGATTCCACAGAAAGAAGGCTAGCAAAGAGATCCACGAAATACAGATGAAACTCTGTGAGTGGAAGTGACACATCACAGAGCTGTTTCTCAGAAAGCTTCTTTCCAGATTTCATCTGAGGATATTTCCTTTTTCACCATAGCCCTCTATGGGCTTCCAAATATCACTTTGCCAATTCCACAAGAACTGTCTTAGCGAAAGGCTTCTTGAGTGGAAAGCTGTAACTCTCTGAGATGATTTCACAGAACACAAAGAAGTTTCTCAGAAAGCTTCTTTCTCTTTGTTATCGGAGGATATTTCCTTTGGCCCTATAGTCTTCAAAGGGATCCGAAATATCTGTTCTCAGATTCCACAGAAATAAGGCTAGCAATGAGATCCACGAAATACAGATGTAACTCTGTGAGTGGAAGTCACCCATCACAGAGCAGTTTCTCAGAAAGCTTCTTTCCAGATTTCATCTGAGGATATTTCCTTTTTCACCATAGCCCTCTATGGGCTTCCAAATATCACTTTTCCAATTCCACAAGAACTGTCTTAGCGAAAGGCTTCTTGAGGGGAAAGCTGTAACTCTGTGAGATGATTTCACAGAACACAAAGAAGTTTCTCAGAAAGTTTCTTTCTCTTTGTTATCGGAGGATATTTCCTGTGGCCCAATAGTCTTCAAAGGGATCCGAAATATCTGTTCTCAGATTCCACAGAAATAAGGCTAGCAAAGAGATCTACGAAACACAGATGTAACTCTGTGAGATGAATTCACAGAACACTAAGCAGTTTCTCAGAAAGCTTCTTTCCAGATTTCATCTGAGGATATTTCCTTTTCACCATAGCCCTCTTAGGGCTTCCAAATATCACTTTGCCAATTCCACAAGAACTGTCTTAGCGAAAGGCTTCTTGAGGGGAAAGCTGTAACTCTCTGAGATGATTCACAGAACACAAAGAAGATTCTCAGAAAGCTTCTTTCTCCTTGTTATCGGAGGATATTTCCTTTGGCCCTATAGTCTTCAAAGGGATCCGAAATATCGGTTCACAGATTCCACAGAAATAAGGCTAGCAAAGAGGTCCACGAAATACAGATGTAACTCTGTGAGTTGAAATCACACATCACAGAGCAGTTTCTCAGAAAGCTTCTTTCCAGATTTCATCTGAGGATATTTCCTTTTTCAACATAGCCCTCTATGGGCTTCAAAATATCACTTTTCCAATTCCACAAGAACTGTCTTAGCGATAGGCTTCTTGAGGGGAAAGCTGTAACTCTGTGAGATGATTTCACAGAACACAAAGAAGTTTCTCAGAAATATTCTTTCTCTTTGTTATCGGAGGATGTTTCCTTTGGCCCTATAGTCTTCAAAGGGATCCGAAATATCTGTTCTCAGATTCCACAGAAATGAGGCTAGCAGGGAGATCTACGAAACACAGATGCAACTCTGTGAGATGAATTCACAGAACACTAAGCAGTTTCTCAGAAAGCTTCTTTCCAGATTTCATCTGAGGATATTTCCTTTTCACCATAGCCCTCTATGGGCTTCCAAATATCACTTTGCCAATTCCACAAGAACTGTCTTAGCCAAAGGCTTCTTGAGGGGAAAAATGTAACTCTGAGAGATGATTTCACAGAGCACAAAGAAGTTTCTCAGAAAGCTTCTTTCTCTTTGTTATCGGAGGATATTTCCTTTGGCCCTATAGTCTTCAAAGGGATCCGAAATATCTGTTCTCAGATTCCACAGAAAGAAGGCTAGCAAAGAGATCCACGAAATACAGATGTAACTCTGTGAGTGGAAGCGACACATCACAGAGCAGTTTCTCAGAAAGCTTCTTTCCAGATTTCATCTGAGGATATTTCCTTTTTCACCATAGCCCTCTATGGGCTTCCAAATATCACTTTGCCAATTCCACAAGAACTCTCTTAGCGAAAGGCTTCTTGAGGGGAAAGCTGTAACTCTGTGAGATGATTTCACAGAACACAAAGAAGTTTCTCAGAAAGCTTCTTTCTCTTTGTTATCGTGGGATATTTCCTTTGGCCCTATAGTCTTCAAAGGGATCCGAAATATCTGTTCTCAGATTCCACAGAAATAAGGCTAGCAAAGAGATCTACGAAACACAGATGCAACTCTGTGAGATGAATTCACAGAACACTAAGCAGTTTCTCAGAAAGCTTCTTTCCAGATTTCATCTGAGGATATTTCCTTTTTCACCATAGCCCTCTAGGGGCTTCCAAATATCACTTTGCCAATTCCACAAGAACTGTCTTAGCGAAAGGCTTCTTGAGGGGAAAGCTGTAACTCTGTGAGATGATTTCACAGAACACAAAGCAGTTTCTCAGAAAGCTTCTTTCTCTTTGTTATCGGAGGATGTTTCCTTTGGCCCTATAGTCTTCAAAGGGATCCGAAATATCTGTTCTCAGATTCCACAGAAATGAGGCTAGCAAGGAGATCTACGAAACACAGATGCAACTCTGTGAGATGAATTCACAGAATACTAAGCAGTTTCTCAGAAAGCTTCTTTCCAGATTTCATCTGAGGATATTTCCTTTTTCACCGTAGCCCGTAATGGGCTTCCAAATATCACGTTGCCAATTCCACAAGAACTGTCTTAGCGAAAGGCTTCTTGAGGGGAAAGCTGTAACTCTGTGAGATGATTTCACAGAACACAAAGAAGTTTCTCAGAAAGCTTCTTTCTCTTTGTTATCGGAGGATATTTCCTTTGGCCCTATAGTCTTCAAAGGGATCCGAAATATCTGTTCTCAGATTCCACAGAAATAAGGCTAGCAAAGAGATCTACGAAAAACAGATGTAACTCTGTGTGATGAATTCACAGAACACTAAGCAGTTTCTCAGAAAGCTTCTTTCCAGATTTCATCTGAGGATATTTCCTTTTTCACCATAGCCCTATAGAGGCTTCCAAATATGACTTTGCCAATTCCACAAGAACTGTCTTAGCGAAAGGCTTCTTGAGGGGAAAGGTGTAACTCTGTGAGATGATTTCACAGAACACAAAGAAGTTTCTCAGAAAGCTTCTTTCTCTTTGTTATCGGAGGATATTTCCTTTGGCCCTATAGTCTTCAAAGGGATCGGGAATATCTGTTCTCAGATTCCACAGAAAGAAGGCTAGCAAAGAGATCCACGAAATACAGATGTAACTCTGTGAGTGGAAGTGACACATCACAGAGCAGTTTCTCAGAAAGCTTCTTTCCAGATTTCATCTGAGGATATTTCCTTTTTCACTTTAGCCCTCTATGGGCTTCCAAATATCACTTTTCCAATTCCACAAGAACTGTCTTAGCGAAAGGCTTCTTGAGGGGAAAGCTGTAACTCTGTGAGATGATTTCACAGAACACAAAGAAGTTTCTCAGAAAGCTTCTTTCTCTTTGTTATCGGAGGATATTTCCTTTGGCCCTATTGTCTTCAAAGGGATCCGAAATATCTGTTCTCAGATTCCACAGAAATAAGGCTAGCAAAGAGATCTACGAAACACAGATGCAACTCTGTGAGATGAATTCACAGAACACTAAGCAGTTTCTCAGAAAGCTTCTTTCCAGATTTCATCTGAGGATATTGCCTTTTTCACCTTAGCCCTCAATGGGCTTCCAAATATCACGTTGCCAATTCCACAAGAACTGTCTTAGCGAAAGGCTTCTTCAGGGGAAAGCTGTAACTCTGTGAGATGATTTCACAGAACACAAAGAAGTTTCTCAGAAAGCTTCTTTCTCTTTGTTATCGGAGGATATTTCCTTTGGCCCTATAGTCTTCAAAGGGATCCGAAATATCTCTTCTCAGATTCCACAGAAATAAGGCTAGCAAAGAGATCTACGAAAAACAGATGTAACTCTGTGAGATGAATTCACAGAACACTAAGCAGTTTCTCAGAAAGCTTCTTTCCAGATTTCATCTGAGGATATTTTCTTTTTCACCATAGCCCTCTATGGGCTTCCAAATATGACTTTGTCAATTCCACAAGAACTGTCTTAGCGAAAGGCTTCTTGAGGGGAAAGCTGTAACTCTGTGAGATGATTTCACAGAAAACAAAGCAGTTTCTCAGAAAGCTTCTTTCTCTTTGTTATCGGAGGATATTTCCTTTGGCCCTATAGTCTTCAAAGGGATCCGAAATATCTGTTCTCAGATTCCACAGAAAGAAGGCTAGCAAAGAGATTGAGGAAATGCAGATGTAACTCTGTGAGTGGAAGTCACATATCACAGAGCAGTTTCTCAGAAAGCTTCTTTCCAGATTTCATCTGAGGATATTTCCTTTTTCACCATAGCCCTCTAGGGGCTTCCAAATATCACTTTGCCAATTCCACAAGAACTGTCTTAGCGAAAGGCTTCTTGAGGGGAAAGCTGTAACTCTGTGAGATGATTTCACAGAACACAAAGAAGTTTCTCAGAAAGCTTCTTTCTCTTTGTTATCGGAGGATATTTCCTTTGGCCCTATAGTCTTCAAAGGGATCCGAAATATCTGTTCTCAGATTCCACAGAATTGAGGCTAGCAAGGAGATCTACGAAACACAGATGCAACTCTGTGAGATGAATTCACAGAATACTAAGCAGTTTCTCAGAAAGCTTCTTTCCAGATTTCATCTGAGGATATTTCCTTTTTCACCATAGCCCTCAAAGGGCTTCCAAATATCACGTTGCAAATTCCACAAGAACTGTCTTAGCGAAAGGCTTCTTGAGGGGAAAGCTGTAACTCTGTGAGATGATTTCAGAGAACACAAAGAAGTTTCTCAGAAAGATTCTTTCTCTTTGTTATCAGAGGATATTTCCTTTGGCCCTATAGTCTTCAAAGGGATCCGAAATATATGTTCTCAGATTCCACAGAAAGAAGGCTAGCAAAGAGATCCACGAAATACAGATGAAACTCTGTGAGTGGAAGTGAGACATCACAGAGCTGTTTCTCAGAAAGCTTCTTTCCAGATTTCATCTGAGGATATTTCCTTTTTCACCCTAGCCCTCTATGGGCTTCCAAATATCACTTTGCCAATTCCACAAGAACTGTCTTAGCGAAAGGCTTCTTGAGGGGAAACCTGTAACTCTGTGAGATGATTTCACAGAACACAAAGCAGTTTCTCAGAAAGCTTCTTTCTCTTTGTTATCGGAAGATATTTCCTTTGGCCCTATAGTCTTCAAAGGGATCCGAAATATCTGTTCTCAGATTCCACAGAAATAAGGCTAGCAAAGAGATCTACGAAACACAGATGCAACTCTGTGAGATGAATTCACAGAACACTAAGCAGTTTCTCAGAAAGCTTCTTTCCAGATTTCATCTGAGGATATTGCCTTTTTCACCATAGCCCTCAAAGGGCTTCCAAATATCACGGTGCCAATTCCACAAGAACTGTCTTAGCGAAAGGCTTCTTCAGGGGAAAGCTGTAACTCTGTGAAATGATTTCACTGAACACAAAGAAGTTTCTCAGAAAGCTTCTTTCTCTTTGTTATCGGAGGATATTTCCTTTGGCCCTATAGTCTTCAAAGGGATCCGAAATATCTGTTCTCAGATTCCACAGAAATAAGGCTAGCAAAGAGATCTACGAAACACAGATGGAACTCTGTGAGATGAATTCACAGAACACTAAGCAGTTTCTCAGAAAGCTTCTTTCCAGATTTCATCTGAGGATATTTCCTTTTCACCATAGCCCTCTAAGGGCTTCCAAATATCACTTTGCCAATTCCACAAGAACTGTCTTAGCGAAAGGCTTCTTGAGGGGAAAGCTGTAACTCTCTGAGATGATTTCACAGAACACAAAGAAGTTTCTCAGAAAGCTTCTTTCTCTTTGTTATCGGAGGATATTTCCTTTGGCCCTATAGTCTTCAAAGGGATCCGAAATATCTGTTCTCAGATTCCACAGAAATAAGGCTAGCAAAGAGATCCACGAAATACAGATGTAACTCTGTGAGTGGAAGTCACACATCACAGAGCAGTTTCTCAGAAAGCTTCTTTCCAGATTTCATCTGAGGATATTTCCTTTTTCACCATAGCCCTCTATGGGCTTCCAAATATCACTTTTCCAATTCCACAAGAACTGTCTTAGCGAAAGGCTTCTTGAGTGGAAAGCTGTAACTCTGTGAGATGATTTCACAGAACACAAAGAAGTTTCTCAAAAAGTTTCTTTCTCTTTGTTATCGGAGGATATTTCCTGTGGCCCAATAGTCTTCAAAGGGATCCGAAATATCTGTTCTCAGATTCCACAGAAATAAGGCTAGCAAAGAGATCTACGAAACACAGATGTAACTCTGTGAGATGAATTCACAGAACACTAAGCAGTTTCTCAGAAAGCTTCTTTCCAGATTTCATCTGAGGATATTTCCTTTTCACCATAGCCCTCTTAGGGCTTCCAAATATCACTTTGCCAATTCCACAAGAACTGTCTTAGCGAAAGGCTTCTTGAGGGGAAAGCTGTAACTCTCTGAGATGATTCACAGAACACAAAGAAGATTCTCAGAAAGCTTCTTTCTCCTTGTTATCGGAGGATATTTCCTTTGGCCCTATAGTCTTCAAAGGGATCCGAAATATCTGTTCTCAGATTCCACAGAAATAAGGCTAGCAAAGAGATCCACGAAATACAGATGTAACTCTGTGAGTGGAAGTCACACATCACAGAGCAGTTTCTCAGAAAGCTTCTTTCCAGATTTCATCTGAGGATATTTCCTTTTTCACCATAGCCCTCTATGGGCTTCCAAATATCACTTTGCCAATTCCAGAAGAACTGTCTTAGCGAAAGGCTTCTTGAGGGGAAAGCTGTAACTCTGTGAGATGATTTCACAGAACACAAAGAAGTTTCTCAGAAAGCTTCTTTCTCTTTGTTATCGTGGGATATTTCCTTTGGCCCTATAGTCTTCAAAGGGATCCGAAATATCTGTTCTCAGATTCCACAGAAATAAGGCTAGCAAAGAGATCTACGAAACACAGATGCAACTCTGTGAGATGAATTCACAGAACACTAAGCAGTTTCTCAGAAAGCTTCTTTCCAGATTTCATCTGAGGATATTTCCTTTTTCACCGTAGCCCTCAATGGGCTTCCAAATATCACTTTGCCAATTCCACAAGAACTGTCTCAGCGAAAGGCTTCTTGAGGGGAGAGCTGTAACTCTGTGAGATGATTTCACAGAACACAAAGAAGTTTCTCAGAAAGCTTCTTTCTCTTTGTTATCGGAGGATATTTCCTTTGGCCCTATAGTCTTCAAAGGGATCCGAAATATCTCTTCTCAGATTCCACAGAAATAAGGCTAGCAAAGAGATCTACGAAAAACAGATGTAACTCTGTGAGATGAATTCACAGAACACTAAGCAGTTTCTCAGAAAGCTTCTTTCCAGATTTCATCTGAGGATATTTCCTTTTTCACCATTGCCCTCTATGGGCTTCCAAATATGACTTTTCCAATTCCACAAGAACTGTCTTAGCGAAAGGCTTCTTGAGGGGAAAGCTGTAACTCTGTGAGATGATTTCACAGAACACAAAGCAGTTTCTCAGAAAGCTTCTTTCTCTTTGTTATCGGAAGATATTTCCTTTGGCCCTATAGTCTTCAAAGGGATCCGAAATATCTGTTCTCAGATTCCACAGAAAGAAGGCTAGCAAAGAGATCCACGAAATACAGATGTAACTCTGTGAGTGGAAGTCACACATCACAGAGCAGTTTCTCAGAAAGCTTCTTTCCAGATTTCATCTGAGGATATTTCCTTTTTCACCATAGCCCTCTAGGGGCTTCCAAATATCACGTTGCCAATTCCACAAGAACTGTCTTAGCGAAAGGCTTCTTCAGGGGAAAGCTGTAACTCTGTGAGATGATTTCACAGAACACAAAGAAGTTTCTCAGAAAGCTTCTTTCTGTTTGTTATCGGAGGATATTTCCTTTGGCCCTATAGTCTTCAAAGGGATCCGAAATATCTCTTCTCAGATTCCACAGAAATAAGGCTTGCAAAGAGATCTACGAAACACAGATGTAACTCTGTGAGATGAATTCACAGAACACTAAGCAGTTTCTCAGAAAGCTTCTTTCCAGATTTCATCTGAGGATATTTCCTTTTTCACCATAGCCCTCTATGGGCTTCCAAATATCACTTTGCCAATTCCACAAGAACTGTCTTAGCGAAAGGCTTCTTGAGGGGAAAGCTGTAACTCTGTGAGATGATTTCACAGAAAACAAAGCAGTTTCTCAGAAAGCTTCTTTCTCTTTGTTATCGGAGGATATTTCCTTTGGCCCTATAGTCTTCAAAGGGATCCGAAATATCTGTTCTCAGATTCCACAGAAAGAAGGCTAGCAAAGAGATTGACGAAATACAGATGTAACTCTGTGAGTGGAAGTCACATATCACAGAGCAGTTTCTCAGAAAGATTCTTTCCAGATTTCATCTGAGGATATTTCCTTTTTCACGATAGCCCTCTAGGGGCTTCCAAATATCACTTTGCCAATTCCACAAGAACTGTCTTAGCGAAAGGCTTCTTGAGGGGAAAGCTGTAACTCAGTGAGATGATTTCACAGAACACAAAGAAGTTTCTCAGAAAGCTTCTTTCTCTTTGTTATCGGAGGATATTTCCTTTGGCCCTATAGACTTCAAAGGCATCCAAAATATCTGTTCTCAGATTCCACAGAAATGAGGCTAGCAAGGAGATCTACGAAACACAGATGCAACTCTGTGAGATGAATTCACAGAACACTAAGCAGTTTCTCAGAAAGCTTCTTTCCAGATTTCATCTGAGGATATTTCCTTTTCACCATAGCCCTCTATGGGCTTCCAAATATAACTTTGCCAATTCCACAAGAACTGTCTTAGCCAAAGGCTTCTTGAGGGGAAAAATGTAACTCTGAGAGATGATTTCACAGAGTACAAAGAAGTTTCTCAGAAAGCTTCTTTCTCTTTGTTATCGGAGGATATTTCCTTTGGCCCTATAGTCTTCAAAGGGATCCGAAATATCTGTTCTCAGATTCCACAGAAAGAAGGCTAGCAAAGAGATCCACGAAACACAGATGTAACTCTGTGAGATGAATTCACAGAACACTAAGCAGTTTCTCAGAAACGTTCTTTCCAGATTTCATCTGAGGATAATTCCTTTTTCACCATAGCCCTCTATGGGCTTCCAAATATCACTTTGCCAATTCACAAGAAGTGTCTTAGCGAAAGGCTTCTTGAGGGGAAAGCTGTAACTCTGTGAGATGATTTCACAGAACACAAAGAAGTTTCTCAGAAAGTTTCTTTCTCTTTGTTATCGGAGGATATTTCCTTTGGCCCTATAGTCTTCAAAGGGATCCGAAATATCTATTCTCAGATTCCACAGAAAGAAGGCTAGCAAAGAGATCTACGAAACACAGATGTAACTCTGTGATATGAATTCACAGAACACTAAGCAGTTTCCCAGAAAGCTTCTTTCAAGATTTCATCTGAGGATATTTCCTTTTTCACCATAGCCCTCTATGGGCTTCCAAATATCACTTTGCCAATTCCACAAGAACTGTCTTAGCGAGAGGCTTCTTGAGGGGAAAGCTGTAACTCTGTGAGATGATTTCACAGAACACAAAGAAGTTTCTCAGAAAGCTTCTTTCTCTTTGTTATCGGAGGATATTTCCTTTGGCCCTATAGTCTTCAAAGGGATCCGAAATATCTGTTCTCAGATTCCACAGAAATAAGGCTAGCAAAGCGATCTACGAAACACATATGTAACTCTGTGAGATGAATTCACAGAACTCTAAGCAGTTTCTCAGAAAGCTTCTTTCCAGATTTCATCTGAGGATATTTCCTTTTTCACCATAGCCCTCTAGGGGCTTCCAAATATCACTTTGCCAATTCCACAAAAACTGTCTTAGCGAACGGCTTCTTGAGGGGAAAGCTGTAAATCTGTGAGATGATTTCACAGAACACAAAGAAGTTTCTCAGAAAGCTTCTTTCTCTTTGTTATCGGAGGATATTTCCTTTTCCGCTATAGTCTTCGAAGGGATCCGAAATATCTGTTCTCAAATTCCACAGAAATAAGGCTAGCAAAGAGATCTACGAAACACAGATGTAACTCTGTGAGATGAATTCACAGAACACTAAGCAGTTTCTCAGAAAGCTTCTTTCCAGATTTCATCTGAGGATATTTCCTTTTTTACCATAGCCCTCTAAGGGCTTCCAAGTATCACTTTACCAATTGCAGTAGAATTGTCTTAGCGAAAGTCTTCTTGAGGGGAAAGCTTTTACTCTGTGAGATGATTTCACAGAACACAAAGAAGTTTCTCAGAAAGCTTCTTTCTCTTTGTTACCGGAGGAAATTTCCTTTGGCCCTATAGTCTTCAAAGGGATCCGAAATATCTGTTCTCAGATTCCACAGAAATAAGTCTAGCAAAGAGATCTACGAAATACAGATGTAACTCTGTGAGATGAATTCACAGAACACTAAGCAGTTTCTCAGAAAACTTCTTTCCAGATTTCCTCTGAGGATATTTCCTTTTTCACCATAGCCCTCTATGGGCTTCCAAATATGACTTTGCCAATTCCACAAGAACTGTCTTAGCGAAAGGCTTCTTGAGGGGAAAGCTGTAACTCTGTGAGATGATTTCACAGAACACAAAGAAGTTTCTCAGAAAGCTTCTTTCTCTTTGTTATCGGAGGATATTTCCTTTGGCCCTATAGTCTTCAAAGGGATCCGAAATATCTGTTCTCAGATTCCACAGAAAGAAGGCTAGCAAAGAGATCCACGAAATACAGATGTAACTCTGTGAGTGGAAGTCACACATCACAGAGCAGTTTCTCAGAAAGCTTCTTTCCAGATTTCATCTGAGGATATTTCCTATTTCACGATAGCCCTCTATGGGCTTCCAAATATGACTTTGCCAATTCCACAAGAACAGTCTTAGAGAAAGGCTTCTTGAGGGGAAAGCTGTAACTCTGTGAGATGATTTCACAGAACACAAAGAAGTTTCTCAGAAAGCTTCTTTCTCTTTGTTATCGGAGGATATTTCCTTTGGCCCTATAGTCTTCAAAGGGATCCGAAATATCTGTTCTCAGATTCCACAGAAATAAGGCTTGCAAGGAGATGTACGAAACATAGATGTAACTCTGTGAGATGAATTCACAGAACACTAAGCAGTTTCCAGAAAGCTTCTTTCCAGATTTCATCTGAGGATATTTCCTTTTCACCATAGCCCTCTATGGGCTTCCAAATATCACTTTGCCAATTCCACAAGAACTGTCTTAGCCAAAGGCTTCTTGAGGGGAAAAATGTAACTCTGAGAGATGATTTCACAGAGCACAAAGAAGTTTCTAAGAAAGCTTCTTTGTCTTTGTTATCGGAGGATATTTCCTTTGGCCCTATAGTCTTCAAAGGGATCCGAAATATCTGTTCTCAGATTCCACAGAAATGAGGCTAGCAAGGAGATCTACGAAACACAGATGCAACTCTGTGAGATGAATTCACAGAATACTAAGCAGTTTCCCAGAAAGCTTCTTTCCAGATTTCATCTGAGGATATTTCCTTTTTCACCATAGCCCTCTATGGGCTTCCAAATATCACGTTGCCAATTCCACAAGAACTGTCTTAGCTAAAGGCTTCTTGAGGGGAAAGGTGTAACTCTGTGAGATGATTTCACAGAACACAAAGAAGTTTCTCAGAAAGCTTCTTTCTCTTTGTTATCGGAGGATATTTCCTTTGGCCCTATAGTCTTCAAAGGGATCGGAAATATCTGTTCTCAGATTCCACAGAAAGAAGGCTAGCAAAGAGATCCACGAAATACAGATGTAACTCTGTGAGTGGAAGTGACACATCACAGAGCAGTTTCTCAGAAAGCTTCTTTCCAGATTTCATCTGAGGATATTTCCTTTTTCACTTTAGCCCTCTATGGGCTTCCAAATATCACTTTTCCAATTCCACAAGAACTGTCTTAGCGAAAGGCTTCTTGAGGGGAAAGCTGTAACTCTGTGAGATGATTTCACAGAACACAAAGAAGTTTCTCAGAAAGCTTCTTTCTCTTTGTTATCGGAGGATATTTCCTTTAGCCCTATAGTCTTCAAAGGGATCCGAAATATCTGTTCTCAGATTCCACAGAAATAAGGCTAGCAAAGAGATCTACGAATCACAGATGCAACTCTGTGAGATGAATTCACAGAACACTAAGCAGTTTCTCAGAAAGCTTCTTTCCAGATTTCATCTGAGGATATTTCCTTTTTCACCATAGCCCTCAATGGGCTTCCAAATATCACGTTGCCAATTCCACAAGAACTGTCTTAGCGAAAGGCTTCTTCAGGGGAAAGCTGTAACTCTGTGAGATGATTTCACAGAACACAAAGAAGTTTCTCAGAAAGCTTCTTTCTGTTTGTTATCGGAGGATATTTCCTTTGGCCCTATAGTCTTCAAAGGGATCCGAAATATCTCTTCTCAGATTCCACAGAAATAAGGCTTGCAAAGAGATCTACGAAACACAGATGTAACTCTGTGAGATGAATTCACAGAACACTAAGCAGTTTCTCAGAAAGCTTCTTTCCAGATTTCATCTGAGGATATTTCCTTTTTCACCGTAGCCCTCTATTGGCTTCCAAATATCACTTTGCCAATTCCACAAGAACTGTCTTAGCGAAAGGCTTCTTGAGGGGAAAGCTGTAACTCTGTGAGATGATTTCACAGAAAACAAAGCAGTTTCTCAGAAAGCTTCTTTCTCTTTGTTATCGGAGGATATTTCCTTTGGCCCTATAGTCTTCAAAGGGATCCGAAATATCTGTTCTCAGATTCCACAGAAAGAAGGCTAGCAAAGAGATTGACGAAATACAGATGTAACTCTGTGAGTGGAAGTCACATATCACAGAGCAGTTTCTCAGAAAGATTCTTTCCAGATTTCATCTGAGGATATTTCCTTTTTCACGATAGCCCTCTAGGGGCTTCCAAATATCACTTTGCCAATTCCACAAGAACTGTCTTAGCGAAAGGCTTCTTGAGGGGAAAGCTGTAACTCAGTGAGATGATTTCACACAACACAAAGAAGTTTCTCAGAAAGCTTCTTTCTCTTTGTTATCGGAGGATATTTCCTTTGGCCCTATAGACTTCAAAGGGATCCAAAATATCTGTTCTCAGATTCCACAGAAATGAGGCTAGCAAGGAGATCTACGAAACACAGATGCAACTCTGTGAGATGAATTCACAGAACACTAAGCAGTTTCTCAGAAAGCTTCTTTCCAGATTTCATCTGAGGATATTTCCTTTTAACCATAGCCCTCTATGGGCTTCCAAATATAACTTTGCCAATTCCACAAGAACTGTCTTAGCCAAAGGCTTCTTGAGGGGAAAAATGTAACTCTGAGAGATGATTTCACAGAGCACAAAGAAGTTTCTCAGAAAGCTTCTTTCTCTTTGTTATCGGAGGATATTTCCTTTGGCCCTATAGTCTTCAAAGGGATCCGAAATATCTGTTCTCAGATTCCACAGAAAGAAGGCTAGCAAAGAGATCCACGAAACACAGATGTAACTCTGTGAGATGAATTCACAGAACACTAAGCAGTTTCTCAGAAACGTTCTTTCCAGATTTCATCTGAGGATAATTCCTTTTTCACCATAGCCCTCTATGGGCTTCCAAATATCACTTTGCCAATTCACAAGAACTGTCTTAGCGAAAGGCTTCTTGAGGGGAAAGCTGTAACTCTGTGAGATGATTTCACAGAACACAAAGAAGTTTCTCAGAAAGTTTCTTTCTCTTTGTTATCGGAGGATATTTCCTTTGGCCCTATAGTCTTCAAAGGGATCCGAAATATCTATTCTCAGATTCCACAGAAAGAAGGCTAGCAAAGAGATCTACGAAACACAGATGTAACTCTGTGATATGAATTCACAGAACACTAAGCAGTTTCCCAGAAAGCTTCTTTCAAGATTTCATCTGAGGATATTTCCTTTTTCACCATAGCCCTCTATGGGCTTCCAAATATCACTTTGCCAATTCCACAAGAACTGTCTTAGCGAGAGGCTTCTTGAGGGGAAAGCTGTAACTCTGTGAGATGATTTCACAGAACACAAAGAAGTTTCTCAGAAAGCTTCTTTCTCTTTGTTATCGGAGGATATTTCCTTTGGCCCTATAGTCTTCAAAGGGATCCGAAATATCTGTTCTCAGATTCCACAGAAATAAGGCTAGCAAAGCGATCTACGAAACACATATGTAACTCTGTGAGATGAATTCACAGAACTCTAAGCAGTTTCTCAGAAAGCTTCTTTCCAGATTTCATCTGAGGATATTTCCTTTTTCACCATAGCCCTCTAGGGGCTTCCAAATATCACTTTGCCAATTCCACAAGAACTGTCTTAGCGAACCGCTTCTTGAGGGGAAAGCTGTAAATCTGTGAGATGATTTCACAGAACACAAAGAAGTTTCTCAGAAAGCTTCTTTCTCTTTGTTATCGGAGGATATTTCCTTTTCCGCTATAGTCTTCGAAGGGATCCGAAATATCTGTTCTCAAATTCCACAGAAATAAGGCTAGCAAAGAGATCTACGAAACACAGATGTAACTCTGTGAGATGAATTCACAGAACACTAAGCAGTTTCTCAGAAAGCTTCTTTCCAGATTTCATCTGAGGATATTGCCTTTTTCACCATAGCCCTCAATGGGCTTCCAAATATCACTTTGCCAATTCCACAAGAACTGTCTTAGCGAAAGGCTTCTTCAGGGGAAAGCTGTAACTCTGTGAAATGATTTCAATGAACACAAAGAAGTTTCTCAGAAAGCTTCTTTCTCTTTGTTATCGGAGGATATTTCCTTTGGCCCTATAGTCTTCAAAGGGATCCGAAATATCTGTTCTCAGATTCCACAGAAATAAGGCTAGCAAAGAGATCTACGAAACACAGATGTAACTCTGTGAGATGAATTCACAGAACACTAAGCAGTTTCTCAGAAAGCTTCTTTCCAGATTTCATCTGAGGATATTTCCTTTTCACCATAGCCCTCTAAGGGCTTCCAAATATCACTTTGCCAATTCCACAAGAACTGTCTTAGCGAAAGGCTTCTTGAGGGGAAAGCTGTAACTCTCTGAGATGATTTCACAGAACACAAAGAAGTTTCTCAGAAAGCTTCTTTCTCTTTGTTATCGGAGGATATTTCCTTTGGCCCTATAGTCTTCAAAGGGATCCGAAATATCTGTTCTCAGATTCCACAGAAATAAGGCTAGCAAAGAGATCCACGAAATACAGATGTAACTCTGTGAGTGGAAGTCACACATCACAGAGCAGTTTCTCAGAAAGCTTCTTTCCAGATTTCATCTGAGGATATTTCCTTTTTCACCATAGCCCTCTATGGGCTTCCAAATATCACTTTTCCAATTCCACAAGAACTGTCTTAGCGAAAGGCTTCTTGAAGGGAAAGCTGTAACTCTGTGAGATGATTTCACAGAACACAAAGAAGTTTCTCAGAAAGTTTCTTTCTCTTTGTTATCGGAGGATATTTCCTGTGGCCCAATAGTCTTCAAAGGGATCCGAAATATCTGTTCTCAGATTCCACAGAAATAAGGCTAGCAAAGAGATCTACGAAACACAGATGTAACTCTGTGAGATGAATTCACAGAACACTAAGCAGTTTCTCAGAAAGCTTCTTTCCAGATTTCATCTGAGGATATTTCCTTTTCACCATAGCCCTCTTAGGGCTTCCAAATATCACTTTGCCAATTCCACAAGAACTGTCTTAGCGAAAGGCTTCTTGAGGGGAAAGCTGTAACTCTCTGAGACGATTCACAGAACACAAGAAAGATTCTCAGAAAGCTTCTTTCTCCTTGTTATCGGAGGATATTTCCTTTGGCCCTATAGTCTTCAAAGGGATCCGAAATATCTGTTCACAGATTCCACAGAAATAAGGCTAGCAAAGAGGTCCACGAAATACAGATGTAACTCTGTGAGTTGAAATCACACATCACAGAGCAGGTTCTCAGAAAGCTTCTTTCCAGATTTCATCTGAGGATATTTCCTTTTTCAACATAGCCCTCTATGGGCTTCAAAATATCACTTTTCCAATTCCACAAGAACTGTCTTAGCGAAAGGCTTCTTGAGGGGAAAGCTGTAACTCTGTGAGATGATTTCACAGAACACAAAGAAGCTTCTCAGAAAGCTTCTTTCTCTTTGTTATCGGAGGATATTTCCTTTGGCCCTATAGTCTTCAAAGGGATCCGAAATATCTGTTCTCAGATTCCACACAAATAAGGCTAGCAAAGAGATCTACGAAACGCAGATGCAACTCTGTGAGATGAATTCACAGAACACTAAGCAGTTTCTCAGAAAGCTTCTTTCCAGATTTCATCTGAGGATATTTCCTTTTCACCATAGCCCTCTATGGGCTTCCAAATATCACTTTGCAATTCCACAAGAACTGTCTTAGCGAAAGGCTTCTTCAGGGGAAAGCTGTAACTCTGTGAGATGATTTCACAGAACACAAAGAAGTTTCTCAGAAAGCTTCTTTCTCTTTGTTATCGGAGGATATTTCCTTTGGCCCTATAGTCTTCAAAGGGATCCGAAATATCTGTTCTCAGATTCCACAGAAAGAAGGCTAGCAAAGAGATCCACGAAAACAGATTTAACTCTGTGAGTGGAAGCGACACATCACAGAGCAGTTTCTCAGAAAGCTTCTTTCCAGATTTCATCTGAGGATATTTCCTTTTTCACCATAGCCCTCTATGGGCTTCCAAATATCACTTTGCCAATTCCAGAAGAACTGTCTTAGCGAAAGGCTTCTTGAGGGGAAAGCTGTAACTCTGTGAGATGATTTCACAGAACACAAAGAAGTTTCTCAGAAAGCTTCTTTCTCTTTGTTATCGTGGGATATTTCCTTTGGCCCTATAGTCTTCAAAGGGATCCGAAATATCTGTTCTCACATTCCACAGAAATAAGGCTAGCAAAGAGATCTACGAAACACAGATGCAACTCTGTGAGATGAATTCACAGAACACTAAGCAGTTTCTCAGAAAGCTTCTTTCCAGATTTCATCTGAGGATATTTCCTTTTTCAACATAGCCCTCTATGGGCTTCCAAATATCACTTTGCCAATTCCACAAGAACTGTCTCAGCGAAAGGCTTCTTGAGGGGAGAGCTGTAACTCTGTGAGATGATTTCACAGAACACAAAGAAATTTCTCAGAAAGCTTCTTTCTCTTTGTTATCGGAGGATATTTCCTTTGGCCCTATAATCTTCAAAGGGATCCGAAATATCTCTTCTCAGATTCCACAGAAATAAGGCTAGCAAAGAGATCTACGAAAAACAGATGTAACTCTGTGAGATGAATTCACAGAACACTAAGCAGTTTCTCAGAAAGCTTCTTTCCAGATTTCATCTGAGGATATTTCCTTTTTCACCATTGCCCTCTATGGGCTTCCAAATATGACTTTTCCAATTCCACAAGAACTGTCTTAGCGAAAGGCTTCTTGGGGGAAAGCTGTAACTCTGTGAGATGATTTCACAGAACACAAAGCAGTTTCTCAGAAAGCTTCTTTCTCTTTGTTATCGGAAGATATTTCCTTTGGCCCTATAGTCTTCAAAGGGATCCGAAATATCTGTTCTCAGATTCCACAGAAATAAGGCTAGCAAAGAGATCTACGAAACACAGATGCAACTCTGTGAGATGAATTCACAGAACACTAAGCAGTTTCTCAGAAAGCTTCTTTCCAGATTTCATCTGAGGATATTTCCTTTTTCACCGTAGCCCTCAATGGGCTTCCAAATATCACTTTGCCAATTCCACAAGAACTGTCTCAGCGAAAGGCTTCTTGAGGGGAGAGCTGTAACTCTGTGAGATGATTTCACAGAACACAAAGAAGTTTCTCAGAAAGCTTCTTTCTCTTTGTTATCGGAGGATATTTCCTTTGGCCCTATAGTCTTCAAAGGGATCCGAAATATCTCTTCTCAGATTCCACAGAAATAAGGCTAGCAAAGAGATCTACGAAAAACAGATGTAACTCTGTGAGATGAATTCACAGAACACTAAGCAGTTTCTCAGAAAGCTTCTTTCCAGATTTCATCTGAGGATATTTCCTTTTTCACCATTGCCCTCTATGGGCTTCCAAATATGACTTTTCCAATTCCACAAGAACTGTCTTAGCGAAAGGCTTCTTGAGGGGAAAGCTGTAACTCTGTGAGATGATTTCACAGAACACAAAGCAGTTTCTCAGAAAGCTTCTTTCTCTTTGTTATCGGAAGATATTTCCTTTGGCCCTATAGTCTTCAAAGGGATCCGAAATATCTGTTCTCAGATTCCACAGAAAGAAGGCTAGCAAAGAGATCCACGAAATACAGATGTAACTCTGTGAGTGGAAGTCACACATCACAGAGCAGTTTCTCAGAAAGCTTCTTTCCAGATTTCATCTGAGGATATTTCCTTTTTCAGCATAGCCCTCTAGGGGCTTCCAAATATCACTTTGCCAATTCCACAAGAACTGTCTTAGCGAAAGGCTTCTTGAAGGGAAAGCTGTAACTCTGTGAGATGATTTCACAGAACACAAAGAAGTTTCTCAGAAAGTTTCTTTCTCTTTGTTATCGGAGGATATTTCCTGTGGCCCAATAGTCTTCAAAGGGATCCGAAATATCTGTTCTCAGATTCCACAGAAATAAGGCTAGCAAAGAGATCTACGAAACACAGATGTAACTCTGTGAGATGAATTCACAGAACACTAAGCAGTTTCTCAGAAAGCTTCTTTCCAGATTTCATCTGAGGATATTTCCTTTTCACCATAGCCCTCTTAGGGCTTCCAAATATCACTTTGCCAATTCCACAAGAACTGTCTTAGCGAAAGGCTTCTTGAGGGGAAAGCTGTAACTCTCTGAGATGATTCACAGAACACAAAGAAGATTCTCAGAAAGCTTCTTTCTCCTGGTTATCGGAGGATATTTCCTTTGGCCCTATAGTCTTCAAAGGGATCCGAAATATCTGTTCACAGATTCCACAGAAATAAGGCTAGCAAAGAGGTCCACGAAATACAGATGTAACTCTGTGAGTTGAAATCACACATCACAGAGCAGTTTCTCAGAAAGCTTCTTTCCAGATTTCATCTGAGGATATTTCCTTTTTCAACATAGCCCTCTATGGGCTTCAAAATATCACTTTTCCAATTCCACAAGAACTGTCTTAGCGAAAGGCTTCTTGAGGGGAAAGCTGTAACTCTGTGAGATGATTTCACAGAACACAAAGAAGTTTCTCAGAAAGCTTCTTTCTCTTTGTTATCGTAGGATATTTCCTTTGGCCCTAAAGTCTTCAAAGGGATCCGAAATATCTGTTCTCAGATTCCACACAAATAAGGCTAGCAAAGAGATCTACGAAACGCAGATGCAACTCTGTGAGATGAATTCACAGAACACTAAGCAGTTTCTCAGAAAGCTTCTTTCCAGATTTCATCTGAGGATATTTCCTTTTCACCATAGCCCTCTATGGGCTTCCAAATATCACTTTGCAATTCCACAAGAACTGTCTTAGCGAAAGGCTTCTTCAGGGGAAAGCTGTAACTCTGTGAGATGATTTCACAGAACACAAAGAAGTTTCTCAGAAAGCTTCTTTCTCTTTGTTATCGGAGGATATTTCCTTTGGCCCTATAGTCTTCAAAGGGATCCGAAATATCTGTTCTCAGATTCCACAGAAAGAAGGCTAGCAAAGAGATCCACGAAAACAGATTTAACTCTGTGAGTGGAAGCGACACATCACAGAGCAGTTTCTCAGAAAGCTTCTTTCCAGATTTCATCTGAGGATATTTCCTTTTTCACCATAGCCCTCTATGGGCTTCCAAATATCACTTTGCCAATTCCAGAAGAACTGTCTTAGCGAAAGGCTTCTTGAGGGGAAAGCTGTAACTCTGTGAGATGATTTCACAGAACACAAAGAAGTTTCTCAGAAAGCTTCTTTCTCTTTGTTATCGTGGGATATTTCCTTTGGCCCTATAGTCTTCAAAGGGATCCGAAATATCTGTTCTCAGATTCCACAGAAATAAGGCTAGCAAAGAGATCTACGAAACACAGATGCAACTCTGTGAGATGAATTCACAGAACACTAAGCAGTTTCTCAGAAAGCTTCTTTCCAGATTTCATCTGAGGATATTTCCTTTTTCACCGTAGCCCTCAATGGGCTTCCAAATATCACTTTGCCAATTCCACAAGAACTGTCTCAGCGAAAGGCTTCTTGAGGGGAGAGCTGTAACTCTGTGAGATGATTTCACAGAACACAAAGAAGTTTCTCAGAAAGCTTCTTTCTCTTTGTTATCGGAGGATATTTCCTTTGTCCCTATAGTCTTCAAAGGGATCCGAAATATCTCTTCTCAGATTCCACAGAAATAAGGCTAGCAAAGAGATCTACGAAAAACAGATGTAACTCTGTGAGATGAATTCACAGAACACTAAGCAGTTTCTCAGAAAGCTTCTTTCCAGATTTCATCTGAGGATATTTCCTTTTTCACCATTGCCCTCTATGGGCTTCCAAATATGACTTTTCCAATTCCACAAGAACTGTCTTAGCGAAAGGCTTCTTGAGGGGAAAGCTGTAACTCTGTGAGATGATTTCACAGAACACAAAGCAGTTTCTCAGAAAGCTTCTTTCTCTTTGTTATCGGAAGATATTTCCTTTGGCCCTATAGTCTTCAAAGGGATCCGAAATATCTGTTCTCAGATTCCACAGAAATAAGGCTAGCAAAGAGATCTACGAAACACAGATGCAACTCTGTGAGATGAATTCACAGAACACTAAGCAGTTTCTCAGAAAGCTTCTTTCCAGATTTCATCTGAGGATATTTCCTTTTTCACCGTAGCCCTCAATGGGCTTCCAAATATCACTTTGCCAATTCCACAAGAACTGTCTCAGCGAAAGGCTTCTTGAGGGGAGAGCTGTAACTCTGTGAGATGATTTCACAGAACACAAAGAAGTTTCTCAGAAAGCTTCTTTCTCTTTGTTATCGGAGGATATTTCCTTTGGCCCTATAGTCTTCAAAGGGATCCGAAATATCTCTTCTCAGATTCCACAGAAATAAGGCTAGCAAAGAGATCTACGAAAAACAGATGTAACTCTGTGAGATGAATTCACAGAACACTAAGCAGTTTCTCAGAAAGCTTCTTTCCAGATTTCATCTGAGGATATTTCCTTTTTCACCATTGCCCTCTATGGGCTTCCAAATATGACTTTTCCAATTCCACAAGAACTGTCTTAGCGAAAGGCTTCTTGAGGGGAAAGCTGTAACTCTGTGAGATGATTTCACAGAACACAAAGCAGTTTCTCAGAAAGCTTCTTTCTCTTTGTTATCGGAAGATATTTCCTTTGGCCCTATAGTCTTCAAAGGGATCCGAAATATCTGTTCTCAGATTCCACAGAAAGAAGGCTAGCAAAGAGATCCACGAAATACAGATGTAACTCTGTGAGTGGAAGTCACACATCACAGAGCAGTTTCTCAGAAAGCTTCTTTCCAGATTTCATCTGAGGATATTTCCTTTTTCACCATAGCACTCTAGGGGCTTCCAAATATCACTTTGCCAATTCCACAAGAACTGTCTTAGCGAAAGGCTTCTTGAGGGGAAAGCTGTATCTCTGTGAGATGATTTCACAGAACACAAAGAAGTTTCTCAGAAAGCTTCTTTCTCTTTGGTATCGGAGGATATTTCCTTTGGCCCTATAGTCTTCAAAGGGATCCGAAATATCTGTTCTCAGATTCCACAGAAATGAGGCTAGCAAGGAGATCTACGAAACACAGATGCAACTCTGTGAGATGAATTCACAGAATACTAAGCAGTTTCCCAGAAAGCTTCTTTCCAGATTTCATCTGAGGATATTTCCTTTTTCACCATAGCCCTCAATGGGCTTCCAAATATCACGTTGCCAATTCCACAAGAACTGTCTTAGCTAAAGGCTTCTTGAGGGGAAAGGTGTAACTCTGTGAGATGATTTCACAGAACACAAAGAAGTTTCTCAGAAAGCTTCTTTCTCTTTGTTATCGGAGGATATTTCCTTTGGCCCTATAGTCTTCAAAGGGATCCGAAATATCTGTTCTCAGATTCCACAGAAAGAAGGCTAGCAAAGAGATCCACGAAATACAGATGTAACTCTGTGAGTGGAAGTGACACATCACAGAGCAGTTTCTCAGAAAGCTTCTTTCCAGATTTCATCTGAGGATATTTCCTTTTTCACTTTAGCCCTCTATGGGCTTCCAAATATCACTTTTCCAATTCCACAAGAACTGTCTTAGCGAAAGGCTTCTTGAGGGGAAAGCTGTAACTCTGTGAGATGATTTCACAGAACACAAAGAAGTTTCTCAGAAAGCTTCTTTCTCTTTGTTATCGGAGGATATTTCCTTTAGCCCTATAGTGTTCAAAGGGATCCGAAATATCTGTTCTCAGATTCCACAGAAATAAGGCTAGCAAAGAGATCTACGAATCACAGATGCAACTCTGTGAGATGAATTCACAGAACACTAAGCAGTTTCTCAGAAAGCTTCTTTCCAGATTTCATCTGAGGATATTTCCTTTTTCACCATAGCCCTCAATGGGCTTCCAAATATCACGTTGCCAATTCCACAAGAACTGTCTTAGCGAAAGGCTTCTTCAGGGGAAAGCTGTAACTCTGTGAGATGATTTCACAGAACACAAAGAAGTTTCTCAGAAAGCTTCTTTCTGTTTGTTATCGGAGGATATTTCCTTTGGCCCTATAGTCTTCAAAGGGATCCGAAATATCTCTTCTCAGATTCCACAGAAATAAGGCTTGCAAAGAGATCTACGAAACACAGATGTAAATCTGTGAGATGAATTCACAGAACACTAAGCAGTTTCTCAGAAAGCTTCTTTCCAGATTTCATCTGAGGATATTTCCTTTTTCACCATAGCCCTCTATGGGCTTCCAAATATCACTTTGCCAATTCCACAAGAACTGTCTTAGCGAAAGGCTTCTTCAGGGGAAAGCTGTAACTCTGTGAGATGATTTCACAGAAAACAAAGCAGTTTCTCAGAAAGCTTCTTTCTCTTTGTTATCGGAGGATATTTCCTTTGGCCCTATAGTCTTCAAAGGGATCCGAAATATCTGTTCTCAGATTCCACAGAAAGAAGGCTAGCAAAGAGATTGACGAAATACAGATGTAACTCTGTGAGTGGAAGTCACATATCACAGAGCAGTTTCTCAGAAAGATTCTTTCCAGATTTCATCTGAGGATATTTGCTTTTTCACGATAGCCCTCTATGGGCTTCCAAATATCACTTTGCCAATTCCACAAGAACTGTCTTAGCGAAAGGCTTCTTGAGGGGAAAGCTGTAACTCAGTGAGATGATTTCACAGAACACAAAGAAGTTTCTCAGAAAGCTTCTTTCTCTTTGTTATCGGAGGATATTTCCTTTGGCCCTATAGTCTTCAAAGGGATCCGAAATATCTGTTCTCAGATTCCACAGAAATGAGGCTAGCAAGGAGATCTACGAAAGACAGATGCAACTCTGTGAGATGAATTCACAGAACACTAAGCAGTTTCTCAGAAAGCTTCTTTCCAGATTTCATCTGAGGATATTTCCTTTTCACCATAGCCCTCTATGGGCTTCCAAATATCACTTTGCCAATTCCACAAGAACTGTCTTAGCCAAAGGCTTCTTGAGGGGAAAAATGTAACTCTGAGAGATGATTTCACAGAGCACAAAGAAGTTTCTCAGAAAGCTTCTTTCTCTTTGTTATCGGAGGATATTTCCTTTGGCCCTATAGTCTTCAAAGGGATCCGAAATATCTGTTCTCAGATTCCACAGAAATGAGGCTAGCAAGGAGATCTACGAAACACAGATGCAACTCTGTGAGATGAATTCACAGAATACTAAGCAGTTTCTCAGAAAGCTTCTTTCCAGATTTCATCTGAGGATATTTCCTTTTTCACCATAGCCCTCAATGGGCTTCCAAATATCACGTTGCCAATTCCACAAGAACTGTCTTAGCGAAAGGCTTCTTGAGGGGAAAGCTGTAACTCTGTGAGATGATTTCACAGAACACAAAGAAGTTTCTCAGAAAGCTTCTTTCTCTTTGTTATCGGAGGATATTTCCTTTGGCCCTATAGTCTTCAAAGGGATCCGAAATATCTGTTCTCAGATTCCACAGAAATAAGGCTAGCAAAGAGATCTACGAAAAACAGATGTAACTCTGTGAGATGAATTCACAGAACACTAAGCAGTTTCTCAGAAAGCTTCTTTCCAGATTTCATCTGAGGATATTTCCTTTTTCACCATAGCCCTCTATGGGCTTCCAAATATGACTTTGCCAATTCCACAAGAACTGTCTTAGCGAAAGGCTTCTTGAGGGGAAAGGTGTAACTCTGTGAGATGATTTCACAGAACACAAAGAAGTTTCTCAGAAAGCATCTTTCTCTTTGTTATCGGAGGATATTTCCTTTGGCCCTATAGTCTTCAAAGGGATCGGAAATATCTGTTCTCAGATTCCACAGAAAGAAGGCTAGCAAAGAGATCCACGAAATACAGATGTAACTCTGTGAGTGGAAGTGACACATCACAGAGGAGTTTCTCAGAAAGCTTCTTTCCAGATTTCATCTGAGGGTATTTCCTTTTTCACTTTAGCCCTCTATGGGCTTCCAAATATCACTTTTCCAATTCCACAAGAACTGTCTTAGCGAAAGGCTTCTTGAGGGGAAAGCTGTAACTCTGTGAGATGATTTCACAGAACACAAAGAAGTTTCTCAGAAAGCTCCTTTCTCTTTGTTATCGGAGGATATTCCCTTTGGCCCTATTGTCTTCAAAGGGATCCGAAATATCTGTTCTCAGATTCCACAGAAATAAGGCTAGCAGAGAGATCTACGAAACACAGATGCAACTCTGTGAGATGAATTCACAGAACACTAAGCAGTTTCTCAGAAAGCTTCTTTCCAGATTCCATCTGAGGATATTTCCTTTTTCACCATAGCCCTCTATGGGCTCCCAAATATGACTTTGCCAATTCCACAAGAACTGTCTTAGCGAAAGGCTTCTTGAGGGGAAAGCTGTAACTCTGTGAGATGATTTCACAGAAAACAAAGCAGTTTCTCAGAAAGCTTCTTTCTCTTTGTTATCGGAGGATATTTCCTTTGGCCCTATAGTCTTCAAAGGGATCCGAAATATCTGTTCTCAGATTCCACAGAAAGAAGGCTAGCAAAGAGATTGACGAAATACAGATGTAACTCTGTGAGTGGAAGTCACATATCACAGAGCAGTTTCTCAGAAAGCTTCTTTCCAGATTTCATCTGAGGATATTTCCTTTTTCACCATAGCCCTCTAGGGGCTTCCAAATATCACTTTGCCAATTCCACAAGAACTGTCTTAGCGAAAGGCTTCTTGAGGGGAAAGCTGGAACTCTGTGAGATGATTTCACAGAACACAAAGAAGTTTCTCAGAAAGCTTCTTTCTCTTTGTTATCGGAGGATATTTCCTTTGGCCCTATAGTCTTCAAAGGGATCCGAAATATCTGTTCTCAGATTCCACAGAAATGAGGCTAGCAAGGAGATCTACGAAACACAGATGCAACCCTGTGAGATGAATTCACAGAATACTAAGCAGTTTCTCAGAAAGCTTCTTTCCAGATTTCATCTGAGGATATTTCCTTTTTCACCATAGCCCTCAAAGGGCTTCCAAATATCACGTTGCCAATTCCACAAGAACTGTCTTAGCGAAAGGCTTCTTGAGGGGGAAGCTGTAACTCTGTGAGATGATTTCAGAGAACACAAAGAAGTTTCTCAGAAAGCTTCTTTCTCTTTGTTATCAGAGGATATTTCCTTTGTCCCTATAGTCTTCAAAGGGATCCGAAATATATGTTCTCAGATTCCACAGAAAGAAGGCTAGCAAAGAGATCCACGAAATACAGATGAAACTCTGTGAGTGGAAGTGACACATCACAGAGCTGTTTCTCAGAAAGCTTCTTTCCAGATTTCATCTGAGGATATTTCCTTTTTCACCATAGCCCTCTATGGGCTTCCAAATATCACTTTGCCAATTCCACAAGAACTGTCTTAGCGAAAGGCTTCTTGAGGGGAAAGCTGTAACTCTGTGAGATGATTTCACAGAACACAAAGAAGTTTCTCAGAAAGCTTCTTTCTCTTTGTTATCGGAGGATATTTCCTTTGGCCCTATAGTCTTCAAAGGGATCCGAAATATCTGTTCTCAGATTCCACAGAAATAAGGCTAGCAAAGAGATCTACGAAACACAGATGCAACTCTGTGAGATGAATTCACAGAACACTAAGCAGTTTCTCAGAAAGCTTCTTTCCAGATTTCATCTGAGGATATTGCCTTTTTCACCATAGCCCTCAATGGGCTTCCAAATATCACGGTGCCAATTCCACAAGAACTGTCTTAGCGAAAGGCTTCTTCAGGGGAAAGCTGTAACTCTGTGAAATGATTTCACTGAACACAAAGAAGTTTCTCAGAAAGCTTCTTTCTCTTTGTTATCGGAGGATATTTCCTTTGGCCCTATAGTCTTCAAAGGGATCCGAAATATCTGTTCTCAGATTCCACAGAAATAAGGCTAGCAAAGAGATCTACGAAACACAGATGTAACTCTGTGAGATGAATTCACAGAACACTAAGCAGTTTCTCAGAAAGCTTCTTTCCCGATTTCATCTGAGGATATTTCCTTTTCACCATAGCCCTCTAAGGGCTTCCAAATATCACTTTGCCAATTCCACAAGAACTGTCTTAGCGAAAGGCTTCTTGAGGGGAACGCTGTAACTCTCTGAGATGATTTCACAGAACACAAAGAAGTTTCTCAGAAAGCTTCTTTCTCTTTGTTATCGGAGGATATTTCCTTTGGCCCTATAGTCTTCAAAGGGATCCGAAATATCTGTTCTCAGATTCCACAGAAATAAGGCTAGCAAAGAGATCCACGAAATACAGATGTAACTCTGTGAGTGGAAGTCACACATCACAGAGCAGTTTCTCAGAAAGCTTCTTTCCAGATTTCATCTGAGGATATTTCCTTTTTCACCATAGCCCTCTATGGGCTTCCAAATATCACTTTTCCAATTCCACAAGAACTGTCTTAGCGAAAGGCTTCTTGAAGGGAAAGCTGTAACTCTGTGAGATGATTTCACAGAACACAAAGAAGTTTCTCAGAAAGTTTCTTTCTCTTTGTTATCGGAGGATATTTCCTGTGGCCCAATAGTCTTCAAAGGGATCCGAAATATCTGTTCTCAGATTCCACAGAAATAAGGCTAGCAAAGAGATCTACGAAACACAGATGTAACTCTGTGAGATGAATTCACAGAACACTAAGCAGTTTCTCAGAAAGCTTCTTTCCAGATTTCATCTGAGGATATTTCCTTTTCACCATAGCCCTCTTAGGGCTTCCAAATATCACTTTGCCAATTCCACAAGAACTGTCTTAGCGAAAGGCTTCTTGAGGGGAAAGCTGTAACTCTCTGAGATGATTCACAGAACACAAAGAAGATTCTCAGAAAGCTTCTTTCTCCTTGTTATCGGAGGATATTTCCTTTGGCCCTATAGTCTTCAAAGGGATCCGAAATATCTGTTCACAGATTCCACAGAAATAAGGCTAGCAAAGAGGTCCACGAAATACAGATGTAACTCTGTGAGTTGAAATCACACATCACAGAGCAGTTTCTCAGAAAGCTTCTTTCCAGATTTCATCTGAGGATATTTCCTTTTTCAACATAGCCCTCTATGGGCTTCAAAATATCACCTTTCCAATTCCACAAGAACTGTCTTAGCGAAAGGCTTCTTGAGGGGAAAGCTGTAACTCTGTGAGATGATTTCACAGAACACAAAGAAGTTTCTCAGAAAGCTTCTTTCTCTTTGTTATCGGAGGATATTTCCTTTGGCCCTATAGTCTTCAAAGGGATCCGAAATATCTGTTCTCAGATTCCACACAAATAAGGCTAGCAAAGAGATCTACGAAACGCAGATGCAACTCTGTGAGATGAATTCACAGAACACTAAGCAGTTTCTCAGAAAGCTTCTTTCCAGATTTCATCTGAGGATATTTCCTTTTCACCATAGCCCTCTATGGGCTTCCAAATATCACTTTGCAATTCCACAAGAACTGTCTCAGCGAAAGGCTTCTTGAGGGGAGAGCTGTAACTCTGTGAGATGATTTCACAGAACACAAAGAAGTTTCTCAGAAAGCTTCTTTCTCTTTGTTATCGGAGGATATTTCCTTTGGCCCTATAGTCTTCAAAGGGATCCGAAATATCTCTTCTCAGATTCCACAGAAATAAGGCTAGCAAAGAGATCTACGAAAAACAGATGTAACTCTGTGAGATGAATTCACAGAACACTAAGCAGTTTCTCAGAAAGCTTCTTTCCAGATTTCATCTGAGGATATTTCCTTTTTCACCATTGCCCTCTATGGGCTTCCAAATATGACTTTTCCAATTCCACAAGAACTGTCTTAGCGAAAGGCTTCTTGAGGGGAAAGCTGTAACTCTGTGAGATGATTTCACAGAACACAAAGCAGTTTCTCAGAAAGCTTCTTTCTCTTTGTTATCGGAAGATATTTCCTTTGGCCCTATAGTCTTCAAAGGGATCCGAAATATCTGTTCTCAGATTCCACAGAAAGAAGGCTAGCAAAGAGATCCACGAAATACAGATGTAACTCTGTGAGTGGAAGTCACACATCACAGAGCAGTTTCTCAGAAAGCTTCTTTCCAGATTTCATCTGAGGATATTTCCTTTTTCACCATAGCACTCTAGGGGCTTCCAAATATCACTTTGCCAATTCCACAAGAACTGTCTTAGCGAAAGGCTTCTTGAGGGGAAAGCTGTATCTCTGTGAGATGATTTCACAGAACACAAAGAAGTTTCTCAGAAAGCTTCTTTCTCTTTGGTATCGGAGGATATTTCCTTTGGCCCTATAGTCTTCAAAGGGATCCGAAATATCTGTTCTCAGATTCCACAGAAATGAGGCTAGCAAGGAGATCTACGAAACACAGATGCAACTCTGTGAGATGAATTCACAGAATACTAAGCAGTTTCCCAGAAAGCTTCTTTCCAGATTTCATCTGAGGATATTTCCTTTTTCACCATAGCCCTCAATGGGCTTCCAAATATCACGTTGCCAATTCCACAAGAACTGTCTTAGCTAAAGGCTTCTTGAGGGGAAAGGTGTAACTCTGTGAGATGATTTCACAGAACACAAAGAAGTTTCTCAGAAAGCTTCTTTCTCTTTGTTATCGGAGGATATTTCCTTTGGCCCTATAGTCTTCAAAGGGATCCGAAATATCTGTTCTCAGATTCCACAGAAAGAAGGCTAGCAAAGAGATCCACGAAATACAGATGTAACTCTGTGAGTGGAAGTGACACATCACAGAGCAGTTTCTCAGAAAGCTTCTTTCCAGATTTCATCTGAGGATATTTCCTTTTTCACTTTAGCCCTCTATGGGCTTCCAAATATCACTTTTCCAATTCCACAAGAACTGTCTTAGCGAAAGGCTTCTTGAGGGGAAAGCTGTAACTCTGTGAGATGATTTCACAGAACACAAAGAAGTTTCTCAGAAAGCTTCTTTCTCTTTGTTATCGGAGGATATTTCCTTTAGCCCTATAGTGTTCAAAGGGATCCGAAATATCTGTTCTCAGATTCCACAGAAATAAGGCTAGCAAAGAGATCTACGAATCACAGATGCAACTCTGTGAGATGAATTCACAGAACACTAAGCAGTTTCTCAGAAAGCTTCTTTCCAGATTTCATCTGAGGATATTTCCTTTTTCACCATAGCCCTCAATGGGCTTCCAAATATCACGTTGCCAATTCCACAAGAACTGTCTTAGCGAAAGGCTTCTTCAGGGGAAAGCTGTAACTCTGTGAGATGATTTCACAGAACACAAAGAAGTTTCTCAGAAAGCTTCTTTCTGTTTGTTATCGGAGGATATTTCCTTTGGCCCTATAGTCTTCAAAGGGATCCGAAATATCTCTTCTCAGATTCCACAGAAATAAGGCTTGCAAAGAGATCTACGAAACACAGATGTAAATCTGTGAGATGAATTCACAGAACACTAAGCAGTTTCTCAGAAAGCTTCTTTCCAGATTTCATCTGAGGATATTTCCTTTTTCACCATAGCCCTCTATGGGCTTCCAAATATCACTTTGCCAATTCCACAAGAACTGTCTTAGCGAAAGGCTTCTTCAGGGGAAAGCTGTAACTCTGTGAGATGATTTCACAGAAAACAAAGCAGTTTCTCAGAAAGCTTCTTTCTCTTTGTTATCGGAGGATATTTCCTTTGGCCCTATAGTCTTCAAAGGGATCCGAAATATCTGTTCTCAGATTCCACAGAAAGAAGGCTAGCAAAGAGATTGACGAAATACAGATGTAACTCTGTGAGTGGAAGTCACATATCACAGAGCAGTTTCTCAGAAAGATTCTTTCCAGATTTCATCTGAGGATATTTCCTTTTTCACCATAGCCCTCTAGGGGCTTCCAAATATCACTTTGCCAATTCCACAAGAACTGTCTTAGCGAAAGGCTTCTTGAGGGGAAAGCTGTAACTCTGTGAGATGATTTCACAGAACACAAAGAAGTTTCTCAGAAAGCTTCTTTCTCTTTGTTATCGGAGGATATTTCCTTTGGCCCTATAGTCTTCAAAGGGATCCGAAATATCTGTTCTCAGATTCCACAGAAATGAGGCTAGCAAGGAGATCTACGAAACACAGATGCAACCCTGTGAGATGAATTCACAGAATACTAAGCAGTTTCTCAGAAAGCTTCTTTCCAGATTTCATCTGAGGATATTTCCTTTTTCACCATAGCCCTCAAAGGGCTTCCAAATATCACGTTGCCAATTCCACAAGAACTGTCTTAGCGAAAGGCTTCTTGAGGGGGAAGCTGTAACTCTGTGAGATGATTTCAGAGAACACAAAGAAGTTTCTCAGAAAGCTTCTTTCTCTTTGTTATCAGAGGATATTTCCTTTGTCCCTATAGTCTTCAAAGGGATCCGAAATATATGTTCTCAGATTCCACAGAAAGAAGGCTAGCAAAGAGATCCACGAAATACAGATGAAACTCTGTGAGTGGAAGTGACACATCACAGAGCTGTTTCTCAGAAAGCTTCTTTCCAGATTTCATCTGAGGATATTTCCTTTTTCACCATAGCCCTCTATGGGCTTCCAAATATCACTTTGCCAATTCCACAAGAACTGTCTTAGCGAAAGGCTTCTTGAGGGGAAAGCTGTAACTCTGTGAGATGATTTCACAGAACACAAAGAAGTTTCTCAGAAAGCTTCTTTCTCTTTGTTATCGGAGGATATTTCCTTTGGCCCTATAGTCTTCAAAGGGATCCGAAATATCTGTTCTCAGATTCCACAGAAATAAGGCTAGCAAAGAGATCTACGAAACACAGATGCAACTCTGTGAGATGAATTCACAGAACACTAAGCAGTTTCTCAGAAAGCTTCTTTCCAGATTTCATCTGAGGATATTGCCTTTTTCACCATAGCCCTCAATGGGCTTCCAAATATCACGGTGCCAATTCCACAAGAACTGTCTTAGCGAAAGGCTTCTTCAGGGGAAAGCTGTAACTCTGTGAAATGATTTCACTGAACACAAAGAAGTTTCTCAGAAAGCTTCTTTCTCTTTGTTATCGGAGGATATTTCCTTTGGCCCTATAGTCTTCAAAGGGATCCGAAATATCTGTTCTCAGATTCCACAGAAATAAGGCTAGCAAAGAGATCTACGAAACACAGATGTAACTCTGTGAGATGAATTCACAGAACACTAAGCAGTTTCTCAGAAAGCTTCTTTCCAGATTTCATCTGAGGATATTTCCTTTTCACCATAGCCCTCTAAGGGCTTCCAAATATCACTTTGCCAATTCCACAAGAACTGTCTTAGCGAAAGGCTTCTTGAGGGGAACGCTGTAACTCTCTGAGATGATTTCACAGAACACAAAGAAGTTTCTCAGAAAGCTTCTTTCTCTTTGTTATCGGAGGATATTTCCTTTGGCCCTATAGTCTTCAAAGGGATCCGAAATATCTGTTCTCAGATTCCACAGAAATAAGGCTAGCAAAGAGATCCACGAAATACAGATGTAACTCTGTGAGTGGAAGTCACACATCACAGAGCAGTTTCTCAGAAAGCTTCTTTCCAGATTTCATCTGAGGATATTTCCTTTTTCAACATAGCCCTCTATGGGCTTCCAAATATCACCTTTCCAATTCCACAAGAACTGTCTTAGCGAAAGGCTTCTTGAGGGGAAAGCTGTAACTCTGTGAGATGATTTCACAGAACACAAAGAAGTTTCTCAGAAAGCTTCTTTCTCTTTGTTATCGGAGGATATTTCCTTTGGCCCTATAGTCTTCAAAGGGATCCGAAATATCTGTTCTCAGATTCCACACAAATAAGGCTAGCAAAGAGATCTACGAAACGCAGATGCAACTCTGTGAGATGAATTCACAGAACACTAAGCAGTTTCTCAGAAAGCTTCTTTCCAGATTTCATCTGAGGATATTTCCTTTTCACCATAGCCCTCTATGGGCTTCCAAATATCACTTTGCAATTCCACAAGAACTGTCTTAGCGAAAGGCTTCTTCAGGGGAAAGCTGTAACTCTGTGAGATGATTTCACAGAACACAAAGAAGTTTCTCAGAAAGCTTCTTTCTCTTTGTTATCGGAGGATATTTCCTTTGGCCCTATAGTCTTCAAAGGGATCCGAAATATCTGTTCTCAGATTCCACAGAAAGAAGGCTAGCAAAGAGATCCACGAAAACAGATTTAACTCTGTGAGTGGAAGCGACACATCACAGAGCAGTTTCTCAGAAAGCTTCTTTCCAGATTTCATCTGAGGATATTTCCTTTTTCACCGTAGCCCTCTATGGGCTTCCAAATATCACTTTGCCAATTCCAGAAGAACTGTCTTAGCGAAAGGCTTCTTGAGGGGAAAGCTGTAACTCTGTGAGATGATTTCACAGAACACAAAGAAGTTTCTCAGAAAGCTTCTTTCTCTTTGTTATCGTGGGATATTTCCTTTGGCCCTATAGTCTTCAAAGGGATCCGAAATATCTGTTCTCAGATTCCACAGAAATAAAGCTAGCAAAGAGATCTACGAAACACAGATGCAACTCTGTGAGATGAATTCACAGAACACTATGCAGTTTCTCAGAAAGCTTCTTTCCAGATTTCATCTGAGGATATTTCCTTTTTCACCATAGCCCTCAATGGGCTTCCAAATATCACTTTGCCAATTCCACAAGAACTGTCTCAGCGAAAGGCTTCTTGAGGGGAGAGCTGTAACTCTGTGAGATGATTTCACAGAACACAAAGAAGTTTCTCAGAAAGCTTCTTTCTCTTTGTTATCGGAGGATATTTCCTTTGGCCCTATAGTCTTCAAAGGGATCCGAAATATCTCTTCTCAGATTCCACAGAAATAAGGCTAGCAAAGAGATCTACGAAAAACAGATGTAACTCTGTGAGATGAATTCACAGAACACTAAGCAGTTTCTCAGAAAGCTTCTTTCCAGATTTCATCTGAGGATATTTCCTTTTTCACCATTGCCCTCTATGGGCTTCCAAATATGACTTTGCCAATTCCACAAGAACTGTCTTAGCGAAAGGCTTCTTGAGGGGAAAGCTGTAACTCTGTGAGATGATTTCACAGAAAACAAAGCAGTTTCTCAGAAAGCTTCTTTCTCTTTGTTATCGGAAGATATTTCCTTTGGCCCTATAGTCTTCAAAGGGATCCGAAATATCTGTTCTCAGATTCCACAGAAAGAAGGCTAGCAAAGAGATCCACGAAATACAGATGTAACTCTGTGAGTGGAAGTCACACATCACAGAGCAGTTTCTCAGAAAGCTTCTTTCCAGATTTCATCTGAGGATATTTCCTTTTTCACCATAGCCCTCTAGGGGCTTCCATATATCACTTTGCCAATTCCACAAGAACTGTCTTAGCGAAAGGCTTCTTGAGGGGAAAGCTGTATCTCTGTGAGATGATTTCACAGAACACAAAGAAGTTTCTCAGAAAGCTTCTTTCTCTTTGTTATCGGAGGATATTTCCTTTGGCCCTATAGTCTTCAAAGGGATCCGAAATATCTGTTCTCAGATTCCACAGAAATGAGGCTAGCAAGGAGATCTACGAAACACAGATGCAACTCTGTGAGATGAATTCACAGAATACTAAGCAGTTTCCCAGAAAGCTTCTTTCCAGATTTCATCTGAGGATATTTCCTTTTTCACCATAGCCCTCAATGGGCTTCCAAATATCACTTTGCCAATTCCACAAGAACTGTCTTAGCCAAAGGCTTCTTGAGGGGAAAAATGTAACTCTGAGAGATGATTTCACAGAGCACAAAGAAGTTTCTCAGAAAGCTTCTTTCTCTTTGTTATCGGAGGATATTTCCTTTGGCCCTATAGTCTTCAAAGGGATCCGAAATATCTGTTCTCAGATTCCACAGAAAGAAGGCTAGCAAAGAGATCCACGAAACACAGATGTAACTCTGTGAGATGAATTCACAGAACACTAAGCAGTTTCTCAGAAAGCTTCTTTCCAGATTTCATCTGAGGATATTTCCTTTTTCACCATAGCCGTCTATGGGCTTCCAAATATCACTTTACCAATTCCAGAAGAACTGTCTTAGCGAAAGGCTTCTTGAGGGGAAAGCTGTAACTCTGTGAGATGATTTCACAGAACACAAAGAAGTTTCTCAGAAAGCTTCTTTCTCTTTGTTATCGTAGGATATTTCCTTTGGCCCTATAGTCTTCAAAGGGATCTGAAATATCTGTTCTCAGATTCCACAGAAATAACGCTAGCAAAGAGATCTACGAAACACAGATGTAACTCTGTGAGATGAATTCACAGAACTCTAAGCAGTTTCTCAGAAAGCTTCTTTCCAGATTTCATCTGAGGATATTTCCTTTTCACCATAGCCCTCCAAGGGCTTCCAAATATCACTTTGACAATTCCAAAAGAACTGTTTAGCGAAAGGCTTCTTGAGGGGAAAGCTGTAACTCTGTGAGATGATTTCACAGAACACAAAGAAGTTTCTCAGAAAGCTTCTTTCTCTTTGTTATCGGAGGATATTTCCTTTGGCCCTATAGTCTTCAAAGGGATCCGAAATATCTGTTCTCAGATTCCACAGAAAGAAGGCTAGCAAAGAGATCCACGAAATACAGATGTAACTCTGTGAGTGGAAGTCACACATCACAGAGCAGTTTCTCAGAAAGCTTCTTTCCAGATTTCATCTGAGGATATTTCCTTTTTCACCATAGCCCTCTAGGGGCTTCCAAATATCACTTTGCCAATTCCACAAGAACTGTCTTAGCGAAAGGCTTCTTGAGGGGAAAGCTGTAACTGTGTGAGATGATTTCACAGAACACAAAGAAGTTTCTCAGAAAGCTTCTTTCTCTTTGTTATCGGAGGATATTTCCTTTGGCCCTATAGTCTTCAAAGGGATCCGAAATATCTGTTCTCAGATTCCACAGAAAGAAGGCTAGCAAAGAGATCCACGAAACACAGATGTAACTCTGTGAGATGAATTCACAGAACACTAAGCAGTTTCTCAGAAAGCTTCTTTCCAGATTTCATCTGAGGATATTTCCTTTTTCACCATAGCCGTCTATGGGCTTCCAAATATCACTTTGCCAATTCCACAAGAACTGTCTTAGCGAAAGGCTTCTTGAGGGGAAAGCTGTAACTCTGTGAGATGATTTCACAGAACACAAAGAAGTTTCTCAGAAAGCTTCTTTCTCTTTGTTATCGTAGGATATTTCCTTTGGCCCTATAGTCTTCAAAGGGATCTGAAATATCTGTTCTCAGATTCCACAGAAATAAGGCTAGCAAAGAGATCTACGAAACACAGATGTAACTCTGTGAGATGAATTCACAGAACTCTAAGCAGTTTCTCAGAAACCTTCTTTCCAGATTTCATCTGAGGATATTTCCTTTTCACCATAGCCCTCCAAGGGCTTCCAAATATCACTTTGACAATTCCAAAAGAACTGTTTAGCGAAAGGCTTCTTGAGGGGAAAGCTGTAACTCTGTGAGATGATTTCACAGAACACAAAGAAGTTTCTCAGAAAGCTTCTTTCTCTTTGTTATCGGAGGATATTTCCTTTGGCCCTATAGTCTTCAAAGGGATCCGAAATATCTGTTCTCAGATTCCACAGAAAGAAGGCTAGCAAAGAGATCCACGAAATACAGATGTAACTCTGTGAGTGGAAGTCACACATAACAGAGCAGTTTCTCAGAAAGCTTCTTTCCAGATTTCATCTGAGGATATTTCCTTTTTCACCATAGCCCTCTAGGGGCTTCCAAATATCACTTTGCCAATTCCACAAGAACTGTCTTAGCGAAAGGCTTCTTGAGGGGAAAGCTGTAACTCTGTGAGATGATTTCACAGAACACAAAGAAGTTTCTCAGAAAGCTTCTTTCTCTTTGTTATCGGAGGATATTTCCTTTTCCGCTATAGTCTTCGAAGGGATCCGAAATATCTGTTCTCAAATTCCACAGAAATAAGGCTAGCAAAGAGATCTACGAAACACAGATGTAACTCTGTGAGATGAATTCACAGAACACTAAGCAGTTTCTCAGAAAGCTTCTTTCCAGATTTCATCTGAGGATATTTCCTTTTTTACCATAGCCCTCTAAGGGCTTCCAAGTATCACTTTACCAATTCCACAAGAACTGTCTTAGCGAAAGGCTTCTTGAGGGGAAAGCTGTAACTCTGTGAGATGATTTCACAGAACACAAAGAAGTTTCTCAGAAAGTTTCTTTCTCTTTCTTATCGGAGGATATTTCCTTTGGCCCTATAGTCTTCAAAGGGATCTGAAATATCTGTTCTCAGATTCCACAGAAATAAGGCTAGCAAAGAGATCTACGAAACACAGATGTAACTCTGTGAGATGAATTCACAGAAAACTAAGCAGTTTCTCAGAAAGCTTCTTTCTAGATTTCATCTGAGGATGTTTTCTTTTTCACCATAGCCCCCTATGGGCTACCAAATATCACTTTGCCAATTCCACAAGAACTGTCTTAGCGAAAGGCTTCTTAAGGGGAAAGCTGTAACTCTGTGAGATGATTTCACAGAACACAAAGAAGTTTCTCTGAAAGCTTCTTTCTCTTTGTTATCGGAGGATATTTCCTTTGGCCCTATAGTCTTCAAAGGGATCCGAAATATCTGTTCTCAGATTCCACAGAAAGAAGGCTAGCAAAGAGATCTACGAAACACAGATGTAACTCTGTGAGATGAATTCACAGAACACTAAGCAGTTTCTCAGAAAGCTTCTTTCCAGATTTCATCTGAGGATATTTCCTTTTTCACCATAGCCCTCTCTGGGCTTCCAAATATGACTTTGCCAATTCCACAAGAACTGTCTTAGCGAAAGGCTTCTTGAGGGGAAAGCTGTAACACTGTGAGATGATTTCACAGAACACAAAGAAGTTTCTCAGAAAGCTTCTTTCTCTTTGTTATCGGAGGATATTTCCTTTGGCCCTATAGTCTTCAAAGGGATCCGAAATATCTGTTCTCAGATTCCACAGAAATAAGGCTAGCAAAGAGATCCATGAAATACAGATGTAACTCTGTGAGTGGAAGTCACACATCACAGAGCAGTTTCTCAGAAAGCTTCTTTCCAGATTTCATCTGAGGATATTTCCTTTTTCACCATAGCTCTCTAGGGGCTTCCAAATATCACTTTGCCAATTCCACAAAAACTGTCTTAGCGAAAGCCTTCTTGAGGGGAAAGCTGTAACTCTGTGAGATGATTTCACAGAACACAAAGAAGTTTCTCAGAAAGCTTCTTTCTCTTTGTTATCGGAGGATATTTCCTTTGGCCCTATAGTCTTCAAAGGGATCCGAAATATCTGTTCTCATATTCCACAGAAATGAGGCTAGCAAGGAAATCTACGAAACACAGATGCAACTCTGTGAGATGAATTCACAGAATACTAAGCAGTTTATCAGAAAGCTTCTTTCCAGATTTCATCTGAGGATATTTCCTTTTTCACCATAGCCCTCAATGGGCTTCCAAATATCACTTTGCCAATTCCACAAGAACTGTCTTATCGAAAGGCTTCTTGAGGGGAAAGCTGTAACTCTGTGAGATGATTTCACAGAACACAAAGAAGTTTCTCAGAAAGCTTCTTTCTCTTTGTTATCGGAGGATATTTCCTTTGGCCCTACAGTCTTCAAAGGGATCCGAAATATCTGTTCTCAGATTCCACAGAAAGAAGGCTAGCAAAGAGATACACGAAATACAGATGTAACTCTGTGAGTGGAAGTTACACATCACAGAGCAGTTTCTCAGAAAGCTTCTTTCCAGATTTCATCTGAGGATATTTCCTTTTTCACCATAGCCCTCTATGGGCTTCCAAATATCACTTTGCCAATTCCACAAGAACTGTCTTAGCGAAAGGCTTCTTGAGGGGAAAGCTGTAACTCTGTGAGATGATTTCACAGAAAACAAAGCAGTTTCTCAGAAAGCTTCTTTCTCTTTGTTATCGGAGGATATTTCCTTTGGCCCTATAGTCTTCAAAGGGATCCGAAATATCTGTTCTCAGATTCCACAGAAAGAAGGCTAGCAAAGAGATTGACGAAATACAGATGTAACTCTGTGAGTGGAAGTCACATATCACAGAGCAGTTTCTCAGAAAGATTCTTTCCAGATTTCATCTGAGGATATTTCGTTTTTCACGATAGCCCTCTAGGGGCTTCCAAATATCACTTTGCCAATTCCACAAGAACTGTCTTAGCGAAAGGCTTCTTGAGGGGAAAGCTGTAACTCAGTGAGATGATTTCACAGAACACAAAGAAGTTTCTCAGAAAGCTTCTTTCTCTTTGTTATCGGAGGATATTTCCTTTGGCCCTATAGTCTTCAAAGGGATCCGAAATATCTGTTCTCAGATTCCACAGAAATGAGGCTAGCAAGGAGATCTACGAAACACAGATGCAACTCTGTGAGATGAACTCACAGAACACTAAGCAGTTTCTCAGAAAGCTTCTTTCCAGATTTCATCTGAGGATATTTCCTTTTCACCATAGCCCTCTATGGGCTTCCAAATATCACTTTGCCAATTCCACAAGAACTGTCTTAGCCAAAGGCTTCTTGAGGGGAAAAATGTAACTCTGAGAGATGATTTCACAGAGCACAAAGAAGTTTCTCAGAGAGCTTCTTTCTCTTTGTTATCGGAGGATATTTCCTTTGGCCCTATAGTCTTCAAAGGGATCCGAAATATCTGTTCTCAGATTCCACAGAAAGAAGGCTAGCAAAGAGATCCACGAAACACAGATGTAACTCTGTGAGATGAATTCACAGAACACCAAGCAGTTTCTCAGAAAGCTTCTTTCCAGATTTCATCTGAGGATATTTCCTTTTTCACCATAGCCGTCTATGGGCTTCCAAATATCACTTTACCAATTCCACAAGAACTGTCTTAGCGAAAGGCTTCTTGAGGGGAAAGCTGTAACTCTGTGAGATGATTTCACAGAACACAAAGAAGTTTCTCATAAAGCTTCTTTCTCTTTGTTATCGTAGGATATTTCCTTTGGCCCTATAGTCTTCAAAGGGATCTGAAATATCTGTTCTCAGATTCCACAGAAATAAGGCTAGCAAAGAGATCTACGAAACACAGATGTAACTCTGTGAGATGAATTCACAGAACTCTAAGCAGTTTCTCAGAAAGCTTCTTTCCAGATTTCATCTGAGGATATTTCCTTTTTCACCATAGCCCTCTAGGGGCTTCCAAATATCACTTTGCCAATTCCACAAGAACTGTCTTAGCGAAAGACTTCTTGAGGGGAAAGCTGTAACTCTGTGAGATGATTTCACAGAACACAAAGAAGTTTCTCAGAAAGCTTCTTTCTCTTTGTTATCGGAGGATATTTCCTTTGGCCCTATAGTCTTCAAAGGGATCCGAAATATCTGTTCTCAGATTCCACAGAAATAAGGCTTGCAAAGAGATATACGAAACACAGATGTAACTCTGTGAGATGAATTCACAGAACACTAAGCAGTTTCTCAGAAAGCTTCTTTCCAGATTTCATCTGAGGATATTTCCTTTTCACCATAGCCCTCTATGGGCTTCCAAATATCACTTTGCCAATTCCACAAGAACTGTCTTAGCCAAAGGCTTCTTGAGGGGAAAAATGTAACTCTGAGAGATGATTTCACAGAGCACAAAGAAGTTTCTCAGAAAGCTTCTTTCTCTTTGTTATCGGAGGATATTTCCTTTGGCCCTATACTCTTCAAAGGGATCCGAAATATCTGTTCTCAGATTCCACAGAAAGAAGGCTAGCAAAGAGATCCACGAAACACAGATGTAACTCTGTGAGATGAATTCACAGAACACTAAGCAGTTTCTCAGAAAGCTTCTTTCCAGATTTCATCTGAGGATATTTCCTTTTTCACCGTAGCCGTCTATGGGCTTCCAAATATCACTTTGCCAATTCCACAAGAACTGTCTTAGCGAAAGGCTTCTTGAGGGGAAAGCTGTAACTCTGTGAGATGATTTCACAGAACACAAAGAAGTTTCTCAGAAAGCTTCTTTCTCTTTGTTATCGTAGGATATTTCCTTTGGCCCTATAGTCTTCAAAGGGATCTGAAATATCTGTTCTCAGATTCCACAGAAATAAGGCTAGCAAAGAGATCTACGAAACACAGATGTAACTCTGTGAGATGAATTCACAGAACTCTAAGCAGTTTCTCAGAAAGCTTCTTTCCAGATTTCATCTGAGGATATTTCCTTTTCACCATAGCCCTCCAAGGGCTTCCAAATATCACTTTGACAATTCCAAAAGAACTGTTTAGCGAAAGGCTTCTTGAGGGGAAAGCTGTAACTCTGTGAGATGATTTCACAGAACACAAAGAAGTTTCTCAGAAAGCTTCTTTCTCTTTGTTATCGGAGGATATTTCCTTTGGCCCTATAGTCTTCAAAGGGATCCGAAATATCTGTTCTCAGATTCCACAGAAAGAAGGCTAGCAAAGAGATCCACGAAATACAGATGTAACTCTGTGAGTGGAAGTCACACATAACAGAGCAGTTTCTCAGAAAGCTTCTTTCCAGATTTCATCTGAGGATATTTCCTTTTTCACCATAGCCCTCTAGGGGCTTCCAAATATCACTTTGCCAATTCCACAAGAACTGTCTTAGTGAAAGGCTTCTTGAGGGGAAAGCTGTAACTCTGTGAGATGATTTCACAGAACACAAAGAAGTTTCTCAGAAAGCTTCTTTCTCTTTGTTATCGGAGGATATTTCCTTTTCCGCTATAGTCTTCGAAGGGATCCGAAATATCTGTTCTCAAATTCCACAGAAATAAGGCTAGCAAAGAGATCTACGAAACACAGATGTAACTCTGTGAGATGAATTCACAGAACACTAAGCAGTTTCTCAGAAAGCTTCTTTCCAGATTTCATCTGAGGATATTTCCTTTTTCACCATAGCCCTCTACGGGCTTCCAAGTATCACTTTACCAATTCCACAAGAACTGTCTTAGCGAAAGGCTTCTTGAGGGGAAAGCTGTAACTCTGTGAGATGATTTCACAGAACACAAAGAAGTTTCTCAGAAAGTTTCTTTCTCTTTCTTATCGGAGGATATTTCCTTTGGCCCTGTAGTCTTCAAAGGGATCTGAAATATCTGTTCTCAGATTCCACAGAAATAAGGCTAGCAAAGAGATCTACGAAACACAGATGTAACTCTGTGAGATGAATTCACAGAAAACTAAGCAGTTTCTCAGAAAGCTTCTTTCTAGATTTCATCTGAGGATGTTTTCTTTTTCACCATAGCCCCCTATGGGCTACCAAATATCACTTTGCCAATTCCACAAGAACTGTCTTAGCGAAAGGCTTCTTGAGGGGAAAGCTGTAACACTGTGAGATGATTTCACAGAACACAAAGAAGTTTCTCAGAAAGCTTCTTTCTCTTTGTTATCGGAGGATATTTCCTTTGGCCCTATAGTCTTCAAAGGGATCCGAAATATCTGTTCTCAGATTCCACAGAAATAAGGCTAGCAAATAGATCCACGAAATACAGATGTAACTCTGTGAGTGGAAGTCACACATCACAGAGCAGTTTCTCAGAAAGCTTCTTTCCAGATTTCATCTGAGGATATTTCCTTTTTCACCATAGCTCTCTAGGGGCTTCCAAATATCACTTTGCCAATTCCACAAAAACTGTCTTAGCGAAAGGCTTCTTGAGGGGAAAGCTGTAACTGTGTGAGATGATTTCACAGAACACAAAGAAGTTTCTCAGAAAGCTTCTTTCTCTTTGTTATCGGAGGATATTTCCTTTGGCCCTATAGTCTTCAAAGGGATCCGAAATATCTGTTCTCAGATTCCACAGAAAGAAGGCTAGCAAAGAGATCCACGAAAACAGATTTAACTCTGTGAGTGGAAGCGACACATCACAGAGCAGTTTCTCAGAAAGCTTCTTTCCAGATTTCATCTGAGGATATTTCCTTTTTCACCATAGCCCTCTATGGGCTTCCAAATATCACTTTGCCAATTCCAGAAGAACTGTCTTAGCGAAAGGCTTCTTGAGGGGAAAGCTGTAACTCTGTGAGATGATTTCACAGAACACAAAGAAGTTTCTCAGAAAGCTTCTTTCTCTTTGTTGTCGTGGGATATTTCCTTTGGCCCTATAGTCTTCAAAGGGATCCGAAATATCTGTTCTCAGATTCCACAGAAATAAGGCTAGCAAAGAGATCTACGAAACACAGATGCAACTCTGTGAGATGAATTCACAGAACACTAAGCAGTTTCTCAGAAAGCTTCTTTCCAGATTTCATCTGAGGATATTTCCTTTTTCACCGTAGCCCTCAATGGGCTTCCAAATATCACTTTGCCAATTCCACAAGAACTGTCTCAGCGAAAGGCTTCTTGAGGGGAGAGCTGTAACTCTGTGAGATGATTTCACAGAACACAAAGAAGTTTCTCAGAAAGCTTCTTTCTCTTTGTTATCGGAGGATATTTCCTTTGGCCCTATAGTCTTCAAAGGGATCCGAAATATCTGTTCTCAGATTCCACAGAAATAAGGCTAGCAAAGAGATCTACGAAACACAGATGTAACTCTGTGAGATGAATTCAAAGAACACTAAGTAGTTTCTCAGAAAGCTTCTTTCCAGATTTCATCTGAGGATATTTCCTTTTCACCATAGCCCTCTTTGGGCTTCCAATTATCACTTTGCCAATTCCACAAGAACTGTCTTAGCGAAAGGCTTCTTGAGGGGAAAGCTGTAACTCTGTGAGATGATTTCACAGAACACAAAGAAGTTTCTCAGAAAGCTTCTTTCTCTTTGTTATTGGAGGATATTTCCTCTGGCCCTATAGTCTTCAAAGGGATCCGATATATCTGTTCACAGATTCCACAGAAATAAGGCTAGCAAAGAGGTCCACGAAATACAGATGTAACTCTGTGAGTTGAAGTCACACATCACAGAGCAGTTTCTCAGAAAGCTTCTTTCCAGATTTCATCTGAGGATATTTCCTTTTTCAAC
Organism: Macaca mulatta; assembly: GCF_049350105.2. Classification (NCBI taxonomy): domain Eukaryota; kingdom Metazoa; phylum Chordata; class Mammalia; order Primates; family Cercopithecidae; genus Macaca; species Macaca mulatta. The sequence continues at coordinate 38,628,677 of NC_133416.1, read as the reverse complement.
ATAGCCCTCTATGGGCTTCAAAATATCACTTTTCCAATTCCACAAGAACTGTCTTAGCGAAAGGCTTCTTGAGGGGAAAGCTGTAACTCTGTGAGATGATTTCACAGAACACAAAGAAGTTTCTCAGAAAGCTTCTTTCTCTTTGTTATCGGAGGATATTTCCTTTGGCCCTATAGTCTTCAAAGGGATCCGAAATATCTGTTCTCAGATTCCACACAAATAAGGCTAGCAAAGAGATCTACGAAACGCAGATGCAACTCTGTGAGATGAATTCACAGAACACTAAGCAGTTTCTCAGAAAGCTTCTTTCCAGATTTCATCTGAGGATATTTCCTTTTCACCATAGCCCTCTATGGGCTTCCAAATATCACTTTGCCAATTCCACAAGAAATGTCTTAGCGAAAGGCTTCTTGAGGGGAAAGCTGTAACTCTGTGAGATGATTTCACAGAACACAAAGAAGTTTCTCAGAAAGCTTCTTTCTCTTTGTTATCGGAGGATATTTCCTTTGGCCCTATAGTCTTCAAAGGGATCCGAAATATCTGTTCTCAGATTCCACAGAAAGAAGGCTAGCAAAGAGATCCACGAAAACAGATTTAACTCTGTGAGTGGAAGCGACACATCACAGAGCAGTTTCTCAGAAAGCTTCTTTCCAGATTTCATCTGAGGATATTTCCTTTTTCACCATAGCCCTCTATGGGCTTCCAAATATCACTTTGCCAATTCCAGAAGAACTGTCTTAGCGAAAGGCTTCTTGAGGGGAAAGCTGTAACTCTGTGAGATGATTTCACAGAACACAAAGAAGTTTCTCAGAAAGCTTCTTTCTCTTTGTTATCGTGGGATATTTCCTTTGGCCCTATAGTCTTCAAAGGGATCCGAAATATCTGTTCTCAGATTCCACAGAAATAAGGCTAGCAAAGAGATCTACGAAACACAGATGCAACTCTGTGAGATGAATTCACAGAACACTAAGCAGTTTCTCAGAAAGCTTCTTTCCAGATTTCATCTGAGGATATTTCCTTTTTCACCGTAGCCCTCAATGGGCTTCCAAATATCACTTTGCCAATTCCACAAGAACTGTCTCAGCGAAAGGCTTCTTGAGGGGAGAGCTGTAACTCTGTGAGATGATTTCACAGAACACAAAGAAGTTTCTCAGAATGCTTCTTTCTCTTTGTTATCGGAGGATATTTCCTTTGGCCCTATAGTCTTCAAAGGGATCCGAAATATCTGTTCTCAGATTCCACAGAAATAAGGCTAGCAAAGAGATCTACGAAAAACAGATGTAACTCTGTGAGATGAATTCACAGAACACTAAGCAGTATCTCAGAAAGCTTCTTTCCAGATTTGATCTGAGGATATTTCCTTTTTCACCATTGCCCTCTATGGGCTTCCAAATATGACTTTGCCAATTCCACAAGAACTGTCTTAGCGAAAGGCTTCTTGAGGGGAAAGGTGTAACTCTGTGAGATGATTTCACAGAACACAAAGAAGTTTCTCAGAAAGCTTCTTTCTCTTTGTTATCGGAGGATATTTCCTTTGGCCCTATAGTCTTCAAAGGGATCGGAAATATCTGTTCTCAGATTCCACAGAAAGAAGGCTAGCAAAGAGATCCACGAAATACAGATGTAACTCTGTGAGAGGAAGTGACACATCACAGAGCAGTTTCTCAGAAAGCTTCTTTCCAGATTTCATCTGAGGATATTTCCTTTTTCACTTTAGCCCTCTATGGGCTTCCAAATATCACTTTTCCAATTCCACAAGAACTGTCTTAGCGAAAGGCTTCTTGAGGGGAAAGCTGTAACTCTGTGAGATGATTTCACAGAACACAAAGAAGTTTCTCAGAAAGCTTCTTTCTCTTTGTTATCGGAGGATATTTCCTTTGGCCCTATAGTCTTCAAAGGGATCCGAAATATCTGTTCTCAGATTCCACAGAAATAAGGCTAGCAAAGAGATCTACGAATCACAGATGCAACTCTGTGAGATGAATTCACAAAACACTAAGCAGTTTCTCAGAAAGCTTCTTTCCAGATTTCATCTGAGGATATTTCCTTTTTCACCATAGCCCTCAAAGGGCTTCCAAATATCACGTTGCCAATTCCACAAGAACTGTCTTAGCGAAAGGCTTCTTCAGGGGAAAGCTGTAACTCTCTGAGATGATTTCACAGAACACAAAGAAGTTTCTCAGAAAGCTTCTTTCTCTTTGTTATCGGAGGATATTTCCTTTGGCCCTATAGTCTTCAAAGGGATCCGAAATATCTCTTCTCAGATTCCACAGAAATAAGGCTAGCAAAGAGATCTATGAAAAACAGATGTAACTCTGTGAGATGAATTCACAGAACACTAAGCAGTTTCTCAGAAAGCTTCTTTCCAGATTTCATCTGAGGATATTTCCTTTTTCACCATAGCCGTCTATGGGCTTCCAAATATCACTTTGCCAATTCCACAAGAAGTGTCTTAGCGAAAGGCTTCTTGAGGGGAAAGCTGTAACTCTGTGAGATGATTTCACAGAAAACAAAGCAGTTTCTCAGAAAGCTTCTTTCTCTTTGTTATCGGAGGATATTTCCTTTGGCCCTATAGACTTCAAAGGGATCGGAAATATCTGTTCTCAGATTCCACAGAAAGAAGGCTAGCAAAGAGATCCACGAAATACAGATGTAAATCTGTGAGTGGAAGTCACATATCACAGAGCAGTTTCTCAGAAAGATTCTTTCCAGATTTCATCTGAGGATATTTCCTTTTTCACCATAGCCCTCTAGGGGCTTCCAAATATCACTTTGCCAATTCCACAAGAACTGTCTTAGCGAAAGACTTCTTGAGGGGAAAGCTGTAACTCAGTGAGATGATTTCACAGAACACAAAGAAGTTTCTCAGAAAGCTTCTTTCTCTTTGTTATCGGAGGATATTTCCTTTGGCCCTATAGTCTTCAAAGGGATCCGAAATATCTGTTCTCAGATTCCACAGAAATGAGGCTAGCAAGGAGATCTACGAAACACAGATGCAACTCTGTGAGATGAATTCACAGAATACTAAGCAGTTTCTCAGAAAGCTTCTTTTCAGATTTCATCTGAGGATATTTCCTTTTTCACCATAGCCCTCAAAGGGCTTCCAAATATCACGTTGCCAATTCCACAAGAACTGTCTTAGCGAAAGGCTTCTTGAGGGGAAAGCTGTAACTCTGTGAGATGATTTCAGAGAACACAAAGAAGTTTCTCAGAAAGCTTCTTTCTCTTTGTTATCAGAGGATATTTCCTTTGGCCCTATAGTCTTCAAAGGGATCCGAAATATATGTTCTCAGATTCCACAGAAAGAAGGCTAGCAAAGAGATCCACGAAATACAGATGAAACTCTGTGAGTGGAAGTGACACATCACAGAGCTGTTTCTCAGAAAGCTTCTTTCCAGATTTCATCTGAGGATATTTCCTTTTTCACCATAGCCCTCTATGGGCTTCCAAATATCACGTTGCCAATTCAACAAGAACTGTCTTAGCGAAAGGCTTATTCAGGGGAAAGCTGTAACTCTGTGAAAGTCTTTCACTGAACACAAAGAAGTTTCTCAGAAAGCTTCTTTCTCTTTGTTATCAGAGGATATTTCCTTTGGCCCTATAGTCTTCAAAGGGATCCGAAATATCTGTTCTCAGATTCCACAGAAATAAGGCTAGCAAAGAGATCTACGAAACACAGATGTAACTCTGTGAGATGAATTCACAGAACACTAAGCAGTTTCTCAGAAAGCTTGTTTCCAGATTTCATCTGAGGATATTTCCTTTTCACCATAGCCCTCTAACGGCTTCCAAATATCACTTTGCCAATTCCACAAGAACTGTCTTAGCGAAAGGCTTCTTGAGGGGAAAGCTGTAACTCTCTGAGATGATTCACAGAACACAAAGAAGTTTCTCAGAAAGCTTCTTTCTCTTTGTTATCGGAGGATATTTCCTTTGGGCCTATAGTCTTCAAAGGGATCCGAAATATCTGTTCTCAGATTCCACAGAAAGAAGGCTAGCTAAGAGATCCACGAAATACAGATGTAACACTGTGAGTGGAAGTCACACATCACAGAGCAGTTTCTCAGAAAGCTTCTTTCCAGATTTCATCTGAGGATATTTCCTTTTTCACCATAGCCCTCTATGGGCTTCCAAATATCACTTTGCCAATTCCACAAGAACTGTCTTAGCGAAAGGCTTCTTGAGGGGAAAGCTGTAACTCTGTGAGATGATTTCACAGAACACAAAGAAGTTTCTCAGAAAGCTTCTTTCTCTTTGTTATCGGAGGATATTTCCTCTGGCCCTATAGTCTTCAAAGGGATCCGAAATATCTGTTCTCAGATTCCACAGAAATAAGGCTAGCAAAGAGGTCCACGAAATACAGATGTAACTCTGTGAGTTGAAATCACACATCACAGAGCAGTTTCTCAGAAAGCTTCTTTCCAGATTTCATCTGAGGGTATTTCCTTTTTCAACAGAGCCCTCTATGGGCTTCAAAATATCACTTTGCCAATTCCACAAGAACTGTCTTAGCGAAAGGCTTCTTGAGGGGAAAGCTGTAACTCTGAGAGATGATTTCACAGAACACAAAGAAGTTTCTCAGAAAGCTTCTTTCTCTTTGTTATCGGAGGATATTTCCTTTGGCCCTCTAGACTTCAAAGGGATCCAAAATATCTGTTCTCACATTCCACAGAAAGAAGGCTAGCAAAGAGATCCACGAAACACAGATGTAACTCTGTGAGATGAATTCAAAGAACACTAAGCAGTTTCTCAGAAAGCTTCTTTCCAGATTTCATCTGAGGATATTTCCTTTTTCACCATAGCCCTCTATGGGCTTCCAAATATCACTTTGCCAATTCCACAAGAACTGTCTTAGCGAAAGGCTTCTTGAGGGGAAAGCTGTAACTCTGTGAGATGATTTCAGAGAACACAAAGAAGTTTCTCAGAAAGCTTCTTTCTCTTTCTTATCGTAGGATATTTCCTTTGGCCCTATAGTCTTCAAAGGGATCCGAAATATCTGTTCTCAGATTCCACAGAAATAAGGCTAGCAAAGAGATCCACGGAATACAGATGTAACTCTGAGAGTGGAAGTGACACATCACAGAGCAGTTTCACAGAAAGCTTCTTTCCAGATTTCATCTGAGGATATTTCCTTTTTCACCGTAGTCCTCTATGGGCTTAGAAATATCACGTTGCCAATTCCACAAGAACTGTCTTAGCGAAAGGCTTCTTGAGGGGAAAGCTGTAACTCTGTGAGATGATTTCACAGAACACAAAGAAGTTTCTCAGAAAGCTTCTTTCTCTTTGTTATTGGTGGATATTTCCTTTGGCCCTATAGTCTTCAAAGGGATCCGAAATATCTGTTCTCAGATTCCACAGAAATAAGGCTAGCAAAGAGATCTACGAAACACAGATGTAACTCTGTGAGGTGAATTCACAGAACACTTAGCAGTTTCTCAGAAAGCTTCTTTCCAGATTTCATCTGAGGGTATTTCCTTTTTCACCATAGCCCTCTATGGGCTTCCAAATATCACTTTGCCAATTCCACAAGAACTGTCTTAACGAAAGGCTTCTTGAGGGGAAAGCTGTAACTCTGTGAGATGATTTCACAGAACACAAAGAAGTTTCTCTGAAAGCTTCTTTCTCTTGGTTATCGGAGGATATTTCCTTTGGCCCTATAGTCTTCAAAGGGATCCGAAATATCTGTTCTCAGATTCCACAGAAAGAAGGCTAGCAAAGAGATCCACGAAATACAGATGTAACTCTGTGAGTGGAAGCGACACATCACAGAGCAGTTTCTCAGAAAACTTCTTTCCAGATTTCATGTGAGGATATTTCCTTTTTCACCATAGCCCTCTATGGGCTTCCAAATATCACTTTGCCAATTCCACAAGAACTCTCTTAGCGAAAGGCTTCTTGAGGGGAAAACTGTAACTCTGTGAGATGATTTCACAGAACACAAAGAAGTTTCTCAGAAAGCTTCTTTCTCTTTGTTATCGTGGGATATTTCCTTTGGCCCTATAGTCTTCAAAGGGATCCGAAATATCTCTTCTCAGATTCCACAGAAATAAGGCTAGCAAAGAGATCTACGAAACACAGATGCAACTCTGTGAGATGAATTCACAGAACACTAAGCAGTTTCTCAGAAAGCTTCTTTCCAGATTTCACCTGAGGATATTTCCTTTTTCACCATAGCCCTCTAGGGGCTTCGAAATATCACTTTGCCAATTCCACAAGAACTGTCTTAGCGAAAGGCTTCTTGAGGGGAAAGCTGTAACTCTGTGAGATGATTTCACAGAACACAAAGAAGTTTCTCAGAATGCTTCTTTCTCTTTGTTATCGGAGGATATTTCCTTTGGCCCTATAGTCTTCAAAGGGATCCGAAATATCTGTTCTCAGATTCCACAGAAAAAAGGCTAGCAAAGAGATCTACGAAAAACAGATGTAACTCTGTGAGGTGAATTCACAGAACACTAAGCAGTTTCTCAGAAAGCTTCTTTCCAGAATTCATCTGAGGATATTTCCTTTTTCACCGTAGCCCTCTATGGGCTTCCAAATATGACTTTGCCAATTCCACAAGAACTGTCTTAGCGAAAGGCTTCTTGAGGGGAAAGGTGTAACTCTGTGAGATGATTTCACAGAACACAAAGAAGTTTCTCAGAAAGCTTCTTTCTCTTTGTCATCGGAGGATATTTCCTTTGGCCCTATAGTCTTCAAAGGGATCGGAAATATCTGTTCTCAGATTCCACAGAAAGAAGGCTAGCAAAGAGATCCACGAAATACAGATGTAACTCTGTGAGTGGAAGTGACACATCACAGAGCAGTTTCTCAGAAAGCTTCTTTCCAGATTTCATCTGAGGATATTTCCTTTTTCACTTTAGCCCTCTATGGGCTTCCAAATATCACTTTTCCAATTCCACAAGAACTGTCTTAGCGAAAGGCTTCTTGAGGGGAAAGCTGTAACTCTGTGAGATGATTTCACAGAACACAAAGAAGTTTCTCAGAAAGCTTCTTTCTCTTTGTTATCAGAGGATATTTCCTTTGGCCCTATTGTCTTCAAAGGGATCCGAAATATCTGTTCTCAGATTCCACAGAAATAAGGCTAGCAAAGAGATCTACGAAACACAGATGCAACTGTGTGAGATGAATTCACAGAACACTAAGCAGTTTCTCAGAAAGCTTCTTTCCAGATTTCATCTGAGGATATTTCCTTTTTCACCATAGCCCTCAATGGGCTTCCAAATATCACGTTGCCAATTCCACAAGAACTGTCTTAGCGAAAGTCTTCTTCAGGGGAAAGCTGTAACTCTGTGAGATGATTTCACAGAACACAAAGAAGTTTCTCAGAAAGCTTCTTTCTCTTTGTTATCGGAGGATATTTCCTTTGGCGCTATAGTCTTCAAAGGGATCCGAAATATCTCTTCTCAGATTCCACAGAAATAAGGCTAGCAAAGAGATCTACGAAAAACAGATGTAACTCTGTGAGATGAATTCACAGAACACTAAGCAGTTTCTCAGAAAGCTTCTTTCCAGATTTCATCTGAGGATATTTCCTTTTTCACCATAGCCCTCTATGGGCTTCCAAATATGACTTTGCCAATTCCACAAGAACTGTCTTAGCGAAAGGCTTCTTGAGGGGAAAGCTGTAACTCTGTGAGATGATTTCACAGAAAACAAAGCAGTTTCTCAGAAAGCTTCTTTCTCTTTGTTATCGGAGGATATTTCCTTTGGCCCTATAGTCTTCAAAGGGATCCGAAATATCTGTTCTCAGATTCCACAGAAAGAAGGCTAGCAAAGAGATTGACGAAATACAGATGTAACTCTGTGAGTGGAAGTCACATATCACAGAGCAGTTTCTCAGAAAGCTTCTTTCCAGATTTCATCTGAGGATATTTCCTTTTTCACCATAGCCCTCAAAGGGCTTCCAAATATCACGTTGCCAATTCCACAAGAACTGTCTTAGCGAAAGGACTATTCAGGGGAAAGCAGTAACTCTGGAGATGATTTCACAGAACACAAAGAAGTTTCTCAGAAAGCTTCTTTCTCTTTATTATCGGAGGATATTTCCTTTGGCCCTATAGTCTTCAAAGGGATCCGAAATATCTCTTCTCAGATTCCATAGAAATAAGGCTAGCAAAGAGATCCACGAAATACAGATGTAACTCTGAGAGTGGAAGTCACACATCACAGAGCAGTTTCTCAGAAAGCTTCTTTCAAGATTTCATCTGAGGATATTTCCTTTTTCACCATAGCCCTCTATGGGCTTCCAAATATCACTTTGCCAATTCCACAAGAACTGTCTTAGCGAAAGACTTCTTGACGGGAAAGCTGTAACTCTGTGAGATTATTTCAGAGAACACAAAGAAGTTTCTCAGAAAGCTTCTTTCTCTTTGTTATCGGAGGATATTTCCTTTGGCCTATAGTCTTCAAAGGGATCCGAAATATCTGTTCTCAGATTCCACAGAAATAAGGCTAGCAAAGAGATCTACGAAACACAGATGCAACTCTGTGAGATGAATTCACAGAACACTAAGCAGTTTCTCAGAAAGCTTCTTTCCAGATTTCATCTGAGGATATTGCCTTTTTCACCATAGCCCTCAATGGGCTTCCAAATATCACGGTGCCAATTCCACAAGAACTGTCTTAGCGAAAGGCTTCTTCAGGGGAAAGCTGTAACTCTGTGAAATGATTTCACTGAACACAAAGAAGTTTCTCAGAAAGCTTCTTTCTCTTTGTTATCGGAGGATATTTCCTTTGGCCCTATAGTCTTCAAAGGGATCCGAAATATCTGTTCTCAGATTCCACAGAAATAAGGCTAGCAAAGAGATCTACGAAACACAGATGTAACTCTGTGAGATGAATTCACAGAACACTAAGCAGTTTCTCAGAAAGCTTCTTTCCAGATTTCATCTGAGGATATTTCCTTTTCACCATAGCCCTCTAAGGGCTTCCAAATATCACTTTGCCAATTCCACAAGAACTGTCTTAGCGAAAGGCTTCTTGAGGGGAAAGCTGTAACTCTCTGAGATGATTTCACAGAACACAAAGAAGTTTCTCAGAAAGCTTCTTTCTCTTTGTTATCGGAGGATATTTCCTTTGGCCCTATAGTCTTCAAAGGGATCCGAAATATCTGTTCTCAGATTCCACAGAAATAAGGCTAGCAAAGAGATCCACGAAATACAGATGTAACTCTGTGAGTGGAAGTCACACATCACAGAGCAGGTTCTCAGAAAGCTTCTTTCCAGATTTCATGTGAGGATATTTCCTTTTTCACCATAGCCCTCTATGGGCTTCCAAATATCACTTTTCCAATTCCACAAGAACTGTCTTAGCGAAAGGCTTCTTGAGGGGAAAGCTGTAACTCTGTGAGATGATTTCACAGAACACAAAGAAGTTTCTCAGAAAGTTTCTTTCTCTTTGTTATCGGAGGATATTTCCTGTGGCCCTATAGTCTTCAAAGGGATCCGAAATATCTGTTCTCAGATTCCACAGAAAGAAGGCTAGCAAAGAGATCCACGAAATACAGATGTACCTCTGTGAGTGGAAGTGACACATCACAAAGCAGTTTCTCAGAAAGATTCTTTCCAGATTTCATCTGAGGATATTTCCTTTTTCACCATAGCCCTCAATGGGCTTCCAAATATCATGTTGCCAATTCCACAAGAACTGTCTTAGCGAAAGGCTTATTCAGGGGAAAGCTGTAACTCTGTGAAATGATTTCACTGAACACAAAGAAGTTTCTCAGAAAGCTTCTTTCTCTTTGTTATCGGAGGATATTTCCTTTGGCCCAATAGTCTTCAAAGGGATCCGAAATATCTGTTCTCAGATTCCACAGAAATAAGGCTAGCAAAGAGATCTATGGAACACAGATGTAACTCTGTGAGATGAATTCACAGAACACTAAGCAGTTTCTCAGAAAGCTTCTTTCCAGATTTCATCTGAGGATATTTCCTTTTCACCATAGCCCTCTTAGGGCTTCCAAATATCACTTTGCCAATTCCACAAGAACTGTCTTAGCGAAAGGCTTCTTGAGGGGAAAGCTGTAACTCCCTGAGATGATTCACAGAACACAAAGAAGATTCTCAGAAAGCTTCTTTCTCTTTGTTATCGGAGGATATTTCCTTTGGGCCTATAGTCTTCAAAGGGATCCGAAATATCTGTTCTCAGATTCCACAGAAAGAAGGCTAGCTAAGAGATCCACGAAATACAGATGTAACACGGTGAGTGGAAGTCACACATCACAGAGCAGTTTCTCAGAAAGCTTCTTTCCAGATTTCATCTGAGGATATTTCCTTTTTCACCATAGCCCTCTATGGGCTTCCAAATATCACTTTGCCAATTCCACAAGAACTGTCTTAGCGAAAGGCTTCTTGAGGGGAAAGCTGTAACTCTGTGAGATGATTTCACAGAACACAAAGAAGTTTCTCAGAAAGCTTCTTTCTCTTTGTTATCGGAGGATATTTCCTTTGGCCCTCTAGTCTTCAAAGGGATCCGAAATATCTGTTCTCAGATTCCACAGAAATAAGGCTAGCAAAGAGATCTACGAAACACAGATGTAACTCTGTGAGATGAATTCAAAGAACACTAAGCAGTTTCTCAGAAAGCTTCTTTCCAGATTTCATCTGAGGATATTTCCTTTTCACCATAGCCCTCTTTAGGCTTCCAATTATCACTTTGCCAATTCCACAAGAACTGTCTTAGCGAAAGGCTTCTTGAGGGGAAAGCTGTAACTCTGTGAGATGATTTCACAGAACACAAAGAAGTTTCTCAGAAAGCTTCTTTCTCTTTGTTATTGGAGGATATTTCCTCTGGCCCTATAGTCTTCAAAGGGATCCGAAATATCTGTTCACAGATTCCACAGAAATAAGGCTAGCAAAGAGGTCCACGAAATACAGATGTAACTCTGTGAGTTGAAGTCACACATCACAGAGCAGTTTCTCAGAAAGCTTCTTTCCAGATTTCATCTGAGGATATTTCCTTTTTCAACATAGCCCTCTATGGGCTTCAAAATATCACTTTTCCAATTCCACAAGAACTGTCTTAGCGAAAGGCTTCTTGAGGGGAAAGCTGTAACTCTGTGAGATGATTTCACAGAACACAAAGAAGTTTCTCAGAAAGCTTCTTTCTCTTTGTTATCGGAGGATATTTCCTGTGGCCCTATAGTCTTCAAAGGGATCCGAAATATCTGTTCTCAGATTCCACACAAATAAGGCTAGCAAAGAGATCTACGAAACGCAGATGCAACTCTGTGAGATGAATTCACAGAACACTAAGCAGTTTCTCAGAAAGCTTCTTTCCAGATTTCATCTGAGGATATTTCCTTTTCACCATAGCCCTCTATGGGCTTCCAAATATCACTTTGCCAATTCCACAAGAAATGTCTTAGCGAAAGGCTTCTTGAGGGGAAAGCTGTAACTCTGTGAGATGATTTCACAGAACACAAAGAAGTTTCTCAGAAAGCTTCTTTCTCTTTGTTATCGGAGGATATTTCCTTTGGCCCTATAGTCTTCAAAGGGATCCGAAATATCTGTTCTCAGATTCCACAGAAAGAAGGCTAGCAAAGAGATCCACGAAAACAGATTTAACTCTGTGAGTGGAAGCGACACATCACAGAGCAGTTTCTCAGAAAGCTTCTTTCCAGATTTCATCTGAGGATATTTCCTTTTTCACCATAGCCCTCTATGGGCTTCCAAATATCACTTTGCCAATTCCAGAAGAACTGTCTTAGCGAAAGGCTTCTTGAGGGGAAAGCTGTAACTCTGTGAGATGATTTCACAGAACACAAAGAAGTTTCTCAGAAAGCTTCTTTCTCTTTGTTATCGTGGGATATTTCCTTTGGCCCTATAGTCTTCAAAGGGATCCGAAATATCTGTTCTCAGATTCCACAGAAATAAGGCTAGCAAAGAGATCTACGAAACACAGATGCAACTCTGTGAGATGAATTCACAGAACACTAAGCAGTTTCTCAGAAAGCTTCTTTCCAGATTTCATCTGAGGATATTTCCTTTTTCACCGTAGCCCTCAATGGGCTTCCAAATATCACTTTGCCAATTCCACAAGAACTGTCTCAGCGAAAGGCTTCTTGAGGGGAGAGCTGTAACTCTGTGAGATGATTTCACAGAACACAAAGAAGTTTCTCAGAAAGCTTCTTTCTCTTTGTTATCGGAGGATATTTCCTTTGGCCCTATAGTCTTCAAAGGGATCCGAAATATCTGTTCTCAGATTCCACAGAAATAAGGCTAGCAAAGAGATCTACGAAAAACAGATGTAACTCTGTGAGATGAATTCACAGAACACTAAGCAGTTTCTCAGAAAGCTTCTTTCCAGATTTCATCTGAGGATATTTCCTTTTTCACCATTGCCCTCTATGGGCTTCCAAATATGACTTTGCCAATTCCACAAGAACTGTCTTAGCGAAAGGCTTCTTGAGGGGAAAGCTGTAACTCTGTGAGATGATTTCACAGAAAACAAAGCAGTTTCTCAGAAAGCTTCTTTCTCTTTGTTATCGGAAGATATTTCCTTTGGCCCTATAGTCTTCAAAGGGATCCGAAATATCTCTTCTCAGATTCCATAGAAATAAGGCTAGCAAAGAGATCCACGAAATACAGATGTAACTCTGAGAGTGGAACTCACACATCACAGAGCAGTTTCTCAGAAAGCTTCTTTCCATATTTCATCTGAGGATATTTCCTTTTTCACCATAGCCCTCTAGGGGCTTCCAAATATCACTTTGCCAATTCCACAAGAACTGTCTTAGCGAAAGGCTTCTTGAGGGGAAAGCTGTATCTCTGTGAGATGATTTCACAGAACACAAAGAAGTTTCTCAGAAAGCTTCTTTCTCTTTGTTATCGGAGGATATTTCGTTTGGCCCTATAGTCTTCAAAGGGATCCGAAATATCTGTTCTCAGATTCCACAGAAATGAGGCTAGCAAGGAGATCTACGAAACACAGATGCAACTCTGTGAGATGAATTCACAGAATACTAAGCAGTTTCTCAGAAAGCTTCTTTCCAGATTTCATCTGAGGATATTTCCTTTTTCACCATAGCCCTCAATGGGCTTCCAAATATCACGTTGCCAATTCCACAAGAACTGTCTTAGCTAAAGGCTTCTTGACGGGAAAGGTGTAACTCTGTGAGATGATTTCACAGAACACAAAGAAGTTTCTCAGAAAGCTTCTTTCTCTTTGTTATCGGAGGATATTTCCTTTGGCCCTATAGTCTTCAAAGGGATCGGAAATATCTGTTCTCAGATTCCACAGAAAGAAGGCTAGCAAAGAGATCCACGAAATACAGATGTAACTCTGTGAGTGGAAGTGACACATCACAGAGCAGTTTCTCAGAAAGCTTCTTTCCAGATTTCATCTGAGGATATTTCCTTTTTCACTTTAGCCCTCTATGGGCTTCCAAATATCACTTTTCAAATTCCACAAGAACTGTCTTAGCGAAAGGCTTCTTGAGGGGAAAGCTGTAACTCTGTGAGATGATTTCACAGAACACAAAGAAGTTTCTCAGAAAGCTTCTTTCTCTTTGTTATCGGAGGATATTTCCTTTGGCCCTATAGTCTTCAAAGGGATCCGAAATATCTGTTCTCAGATTCCACAGAAATAAGGCTAGCAAAGAGATCTACGAATCACAGATGCAACTCTGTTAGATGAATTCACAGAACAATAAGCAGTTTCTCAGAAAGCTTCTTTCCAGATTTCATCTGAGGATATTTCCTTTTTCACCATAGCCCTCAATGGGCTTCCAAATATGACGTTGCCAATTCCACAAGAACTGTCTTAGCGAAAGGCTTCTTGAGGGGAAAGCTGTAACTCTGTGAGATGATTTCACAGAACACAAAGAAGTTTCTCAGAAAGCTTCTTTCTCTTTGTTATCGGAGGATATTTCCTTTGGCCCTATAGTCTTCAAAGGGATCCGAAATATCTGTTCTCAGATTCCACAGAAATAAGGCTAGCAAAGAGATCTACGAAACACAGATGTAACTCTGTGAGATGAATTCAAAGAACACTAAGCAGTATCTCAGAAAGCTTCTTTCCAGATTTCATCTGAGGATATTTCCTTTTCACCATAGCCCTCTTTGGGCTTCCAATTATCACTTTGCCAATTCCACAAGAACTGTCTTAGCGAAAGGCTTCTTGAGGGGAAAGCTGTAACTCTGTGAGATGATTTCACAGAACACAAAGAAGTTTCTCAGAAAGCTTCTTTCTCTTTGTTATCGTAGGATATTTCCTTTGGCCCTATAGTCTTCAAAGGGATCCGAAATATCTGTTCTCAGATTCCACAGAAATAAGGCTAGCAAAGAGATCCACGAAATACTGATGTGACTCTGAGAGTGGAAGTGACACATCACAGAGCAGTTTCACAGAAAGCTTCTTTCCAGATTTCATCTGAGGATATTTCCTTTTTCACCGTAGTCCTCTATGGGCTTAGAAATATCACGTTGCCAATTCCACAAGAACTGTCTTAGCGAAAGGCTTCTTGAGGGGAAAGCTGTAACTCTGTGAGATGATTTCACAGAACACAAAGAAGTTTCTCAAAAAGCTTCTTTCTCTTTGTTATCGGTGGATATTTCCTTTGGCCCTATAGTCTTCAAAGGGATCCGAAATATCTGTTCTCAGATTCCACAGAAATAAGGCTAGCAAAGAGATCTACGAAACACAGATGTAACTCTGTGAGGTGAATTCACAGAACACTAAGCAGTTTCTCAGAAAGCTTCTTTCCAGATTTAATCTGAGGATATTTCCTTTTTCACCATAGCCCTCCATGGGCTTCCAAATATCACTTTGCCAATTCCACAAGAACTGTCTTAGCGAAAGGCTTCTTGAGGGGAAAGCTGTAACTCTGTGAGATGATTTCACAGAACACAAAGAGGTTTCTCTGAAAGCTTCTTTCTCTTTGTTATCGGAGGATATTTCCTTTGGCCCCATAGTCTTCAAAGGGATCCGAAATATCTGTTCTCAGATTCCACAGAAAGAAGGCTAGCAAAGAGATCCACGAAATACAGATGTAACTCTGTGAGTGGAAGCGACACATCACAGAGCAGTTTCTCAGAAAACTTCTTTCCAGATTTCATCTGAGGATATTTCCTTTTTCACCATAGCCCTCCTTGGGCTTCCAAATATCACTTTGCCAATTCCACAAGAACTCTCTTAGCGAAAGGCTTCTTGAGGGGAAAGCTGTAACTCTGTGAGATGATTTCACAGAACACAAAGAAGTTTCTCAGAAAGCTTCTTTCTCTTTGTTATCGTGGGATATTTCCTTTGGCCCTATAGTCTTCAAAGGGATCCGAAATATCTCTTCTCAGATTCCACAGAAATAAGGCTAGCAAAGAGATCTACGAAACACAGATGCAACTCTGTGAGATGAATTCACAGAACACTAAGCAGTTTCTCAGAAAGCTTCTTTCCAGATTTCATCTGAGGATATTTCCTTTTTCACCATAGCCCTCTAGGGGCTTCCAAATATCACTTTGCCAATTCCACAAGAACTGTCTTAGCGAAAGGCTTCTTGATTGGAAAGCTGTAACTCTGTGAGATGATTTCACAGAACACAAAGAAGTTTCTCAGAAAGCTTCTTTCTCTTTGTTATCAGAGGATGTTTCCTTTGGCCCAATAGTCTTCAAAGGGATCCGAAATATCTCTTCTCAGATTCCACAGAAAGAAGGCTAGCAAAGAGATCCACGAAATACAGATGTAACTCTGTGAGTGGAAGTGACACATCACAGAGCAGTTTCTCAGAAAGCTTCTTTCCAGATTTCATCTGAGGATATTTCCTTTTTCACTTTAACCCTCTATGGGCTTCCAAATATCACTTTTCCAATTCCACAAGAACTGTCTTAGCGAAAGGCTTCTTGAGGGGAAAGCTGTAACTCTGTGAGATGATTTCACAGAACACAAAGAAGTTTCTCAGAAAGCTTCTTTCTCTTTGTTATCGGAGGATATTTCCTTTGGCCCTATTGTCTTCAAAGGGATCCGAAATATCTGTTCTCAGATTCCACAGAAATAAGGCTAGCAAAGAGATCTACGAAACACAGATGCAACTCTGTGAGATGAATTCACAGAACACTAAGCAGTTTCTCAGAAAGCTTCTTTCCAGATTTCATCTGAGGATATTTCCTTTTTCACCATAGCCCTCAATGGGCTTCCAAATATCACGTTGCCAATTCCACAAGAACTGTCTTAGCGAAAGGCTTCTTCAGGGGAAAGCTGTAACTCTTTGAGATGATTTCACAGAACACAAAGAAGTTTCTCAGAAAGCTTCTTTCTCTTTGTTATCGGAGGATATTTCCTTTGGCCCTATAGTCTTCAAAGGGATCCGAAATATCTCTTCTCAGATTCCACAGAAATAAGGCTAGCAAAGAGATCTACGAAAAACAGATGTAACTCTGTGAGATGAATTCACAGAACACTAAGCAGTTTCTCAGAAAGCTTCTTTCCAGATTTCATCTGAGGATATTTCCTTTTTCACCATAGCCCTCTATGGGCTTCCAAATATGACTTTGCCAATTCCACAAGAACTGTCTTAGCGAAAGGCTTCTTGAGGGGAAAGCTGTAACTCTGTGAGATGATTTCACAGAAAACAAAGCAGTTTCTCAGAAAGCTTCTTTCTCTTTGTTATCGGAGGATATTTCCTTTGGCCCTATAGTCTTCAAAGGGATCCGAAATATCTGTTCTCAGATTCCACAGAAAGGAGGCTAGCAAAGAGATTGACGAAATACAGATGTAACTCTGTGAGTGGAAGTCACATATCACAGAGCAGTTTCTCAGAAAGCTTCTTTCCAGATTTCATCTGAGGATATTTCCTTTTTCACCATAGCCCTCAAAGGGCTTCCAAATATCACGTTGCCAATTCCACAAGAACTGTCTTAGCGAAAGGACTATTCAGGGGAAAGCAGTAACTCTGGAGATGATTTCACAGAACACAAAGATGTTTCTCAGAAAGCTTCTTTCTCTTTATTATCGGAGGATATTTCCTTTGGCCCTATAGTCTTCAAAGGGATCCGAAATATCTCTTCTCAGATTCCATAGAAATAAGGCTAGCAAAGAGATCCACGAAATACAGATGTAACTCTGAGAGTGGAAGTCACACATCACAGAGCAGTTTCTCAGAAAGCTTCTTTCAAGATTTCATCTGAGGATATTTCCTTTTTCACCATAGCCCTCTATGGGCTTCCAAATATCACTTTGCCAATTCCACAAGAACTGTCTTAACGAAAGACTTCTTGAGGGGAAAGCTGTAACTCTGTGAGATGATTTCAGAGAACACAAAGAAGTTTCTCAGAAAGCTTCTTTCTCTTTGTTATCGGAGGATATTTCCTTTGGCCTATAGTCTTCAAAGGGATCCGAAATATCTCTTCTCAGATTCCACAGAAATAAGGCTAGCAAAGAGATCTACGAAACACAGATGCAACTCTGTGAGATGAATTCACAGAACACTAAGCAGTTTCTCAGAAAGCTTCTTTCCAGATTTCATCTGAGGATATTGCCTTTTTCACCATAGCCCTCAATGGGCTTCCAAATATCACGGTGCCAATTCCACAAGAACTGTCTTAGCGAAAGGCTTCTTCAGGGGAAAGCTGTAACTCTGTGAAATGATTTCACTGAACACAAAGAAGTTTCTCAGAAAGCTTCTTTCTCTTTGTTATCGGAGGATATTTCCTTTGGCCCTATAGTCTTCAAAGGTATCCGAAATATCTGTTCTCAGATTCCACAGAAATAAGGCTAGCAAAGAGATCTACGAAACACAGATGTAACTCTGTGAGATGAATTCACAGAACACTAAGCAGTTTCTCAGAAAGCTTCTTTCCAAATTTCATCTGAGGATATTTCCTTTTCACCATAGCCCTCTAAGGGCTTCCAAATATCACTTTGCCAATTCCACAAGAACTGTCTTAGCGAAAGGCTTCTTGAGGGGAAAGCTGTAACTCTCTGAGATGATTTCACAGAACACAAAGAAGTTTCTCAGAAAGCTTCTTTCTCTTTGTTATCGGAGGATATTTCCTTTGGCCCTATAGTCTTCAAAGGGATCCGAAATATCTGTTCTCAGATTCCACAGAAATAAGGCTAGCAAAGAGAACCACGAAATACAGAAGTAACTCTGTGAGTGGAAGTCACACATCACAGAGCAGGTTCTCAGAAAGCTTCTTTCCAGATTTCATCTGAGGATATTTCCTTTTTCACCATAGCCCTCTATGGGCTTCCAAATATCACTTTTCCAATTCCACAAGAACTGTCTTAGCGAAAGGCTTCTTGAGGGTAAAGCTGTAACTCTGTGAGATGATTTCACAGAACACAAAGAAGTTTCTCAGAAAGTTTCTTTCTCTTTGTTATCGGAGGATATTTCCTGTGGCCCTATAGTCTTCAAAGGGATCCGAAATATCTGTTCTCAGATTCCACAGAAATAAGGCTAGCAAAGAGGTCCACGAAATACATATGCAACTCTGTGAGTGGAAATCACACACCACACAGCAGTTTCTCAGAAAGCTTCTTTCCAGATTTCATCGGAGGGTATTTCCTTTTTCACCATAGCCTTCTATGGGCTTCAAAATATCACTTTTCCAATTCCACAAGAACTGTCTTAGCGAAAGGTTTCTTGAGGGGAAAGCTGTAACTCTGTGAGATGATTTCACAGAACACAAAGAAGTTTCTCAGAAAGCTTCTTTCTCTTTGTTATCGGAGGATATTTCCTTTGGCCCTATAGTCTTCAAAGCTATCCGAAATATCTGTTCTCAGATTCCACAGAAATAAGGCTAGAAAGAGATCTACGAAACGCAGATGCAACTCTGTGAGATGAATTCACAGAACACTAAGCAGTTTCTCAGAAAGCTTCTTTCCAGATTTCATATGAGGATATTTCCTTTTTCATCATAGACCTCAATGGGCTTCCAAATATCACGTTGCCAATTCCACAAGAACTGTCTTAGCGAAAGGCTTCTTGAGGGGAAAGCTGTAACTCTGTGAGATGATTTCACAGAACACAAACAAGTTTCTCAGAAAGCTTCTTTCTCTTTGTTATCGGAGGATATTTCCTTTAGCCCTATAGTCTTCAAAGGGATCCGAAATATCTGTTCTCAGATTCCACAGAAAGAAGGCTAGCAAAGAGATCCACGAAATACAGATGTAACTCTGTGAGTTGAAATCACACATTACAGAGCAGTTTCTCAGAAAGCTTCTTTCCAGATTTCATCTGAGGGTATTTCCTTTTTCAACATAGCCCTCTATGGGCTTCAAAATATCACTTTTCCAATTCCACAAGAACTGTCTTAGCGAAAGGCTTCTTCAGGGGAAAGCTGTAACTCTGTGAGATGATTTCACAGAACACAAAGAAGTTTCTCAGAAAGCTTCTTTCTCTTTGTTATCGGAGGATATTTCCTTTGGCCCTATAGTCTTCAAAGGTATCCGAAATATCTGTTCTCAGATTCCACAGAAAGAAGGATAGCAAAGAGATCCACGAAATACAGATGTAACTCTGTGAGTGGAAGCCACACATCACAGAGCAGTTTCTCAGAAAGCTTCTTTCCAGATTTCATCTGAGGATATTTCCTTTTTCACCATAGCCCTCTATGGGCTTCCAAATATCACTTTTCCAATTACACAAGAACTGTCTTAGCGAAAGGCTTCTTGAGGGGAAAGCTGTAACTCTGTGAGATGATTTCACAGAACACAAAGAAGTTTCTCAGAAAGCTTCTTTCTCTTTGTTATCGGAGGATATTTCCTTTGGCCCTATAGTCTTCAAAGGGATCCGAAATATCTGTTCTCAGATTCCACAGAAATAAGGCAAGCAAAGAGATCCACGAAATACAGATGTAACTCTCTGAGATGAATTAACAGAACACTAAGCAGTTTCTCAGAAAGCTTCTTTCCAGATTTCATCTGAGGATAATTCCTTTTTCACCATAGCCCTCTATGGGCTTCCAAATATCACTTTGCCAATTCCACAAGAACTGTCTTAGCGAAAGGCTTCTTGAGGGGAAAGCTGTAACTCTGTGAGATGATTTCACAGAACACAAAGAAGTTTCTCAGAAAGCTTCTTTCTCTTTGTTATCGGAGAATATTTCCTCTGGCCCTATAGTCTTCAAAGGGATCCGAAATATCTGTTCTCAGATTCCACAGAAATAAGGCTAGCAAAGAGGTCCACGAAATACAGATGCAACTCTGTGAGTGGAAATCACACACCACAGAGCAGTTTCTCAGAAAGCTTCTTTCCAGATTTCATCGGAGGGTATTTCCTTTTTCACCATAGCCCTCTATGGGCTTCAAAATATCACTTTTCCAATTCCACAAGAACTGTCTTAGCGAAAGGCTTCTTGAGGGGAAAGCTGTAACTCTGGGAGATGATTTCACAGAACACAAAGAAGTTTCTCAGAAAGCTTCTTTCTCTTTGTTATCGGAGGATATTTCCTTTGGCCCTATAGTCTTCAAAGCTATCCGAAATATCTGTTCTCAGATTCCACAGAAATAAGGCTAGAAAGAGATCTACGAAACGCAGATGCAACTCTGTGAGATGAATTCACAGAACACTAAGCAGTTTCTCAGAAAGCTTCTTTCCAGATTTCATCTGAGGATATTTCCTTTTTCATCGTAGCCCTCAATGGGCTTCCAAATATCACGTTGCCAATTCCACAAGAACTGTCTTAGCGAAAGGCTTCTTGAGGGGAAAGCTGTAACTCTGTGAGATGATTTCACAGAACACAAAGAAGTTTCTCAGAAAGCTTCTTTCTCTTTGTTATCGGAGGATATTTCCTTTGGCCCTATAGTCTTCAAAGGGATCCGAAATATCTGTTCTCAGATTCCACAGAAAGAAGGCCAGCAAAGAGATCCACGAAATACGGATGTAACTCTGTGAGTGGAAGTGACACATCACAGAGCAGTTTCTCAGAAAGCTTCTTTCCAGATTTCATCTGAGGATATTTCCTTTTTCACCATAGCCCTCTATGGGCTTCCAAATATCACGTTGCCAATTCCACAAGAACTGTCTTAGCGAAAGGCTTCTTGAGGGGAAAGCTGTAACTCTGTGAAATGATTTCACTGAACACAAAGAAGTTTCTCAGAGAGCTTCTTTCTCTTTGTTATCGGAGGATATTTCCATTGGGCCCTATAGTCTTCAAAGGGATCCGAAATATCTGTTCTCAGATTCCACAGAAATAAGGCTAGCAAAGAGATCTACGAAACACAGATGTAACTCTGTGAGATGAATTCACAGAACACTAAGCAGTTTCTCAGAAAGCTTCTTTCCAGATTTCATCTGAGGATATTTCCTTTTCACCATAGCCCTCTAAGGGCTTCCAAATATCACTTTGCCAATTCCACAAGAACTGTCTTAGCGAAAGGCTTCTTGAGGGGAAAGCTGTAACTCTCTGTGATGATTTCACAGAACACAAAGAAGTTTCTCAGAAAGCTTCTTTCTCTTTGATAAAGGAGGATATTTCCTTTGGGCCTATAGTCTTCAAAGGGATCCGAAATATCTGTTCTAAGATTCCACAGAAATAAGGCTAGCAAAGAGATCCACGAAATACAGATGTAACTCTGTAAGTGGAAATCACACATCACAGAGCAGTTTCTCAGAAAGCTTGTTTCCACATTTCATCTGAGGATATTTCCTTTTTCACAATAGCCCTCTATGGGCTTCCAAATATCACTTTGCCAATTCCACAAGAACTGTCTTAGCGAAAGGCTTCTTGAGGGGAAAGCTGTAACTCTGTGAGATGATTTCACAGAACACAAAGAAGTTTCTCAGAAAGCTTCTTTCTCTTTGTTATCGGAGAATATTTCCTCTGGCCCTATAGTCTTCAAAGGGATCCGAAATATCTGTTCTCAGATTCCACAGAAATAAGGCTAGCAAAGAGGTCCACGAAATACAGATGCAACTCTGTGAGTGGAAATCACACACCACAGAGCAGTTTCTCAGAAAGCTTCTTTCCAGATTTCATCGGAGGGTATTTCCTTTTTCACCATAGCCCTCGATGGGCTTCAAAATATCACTTTTCCAATTCCACAAGAACTGTCTTAGTGAAAGGCTTCTTGAGGGGAAAGCTGTAACTCTGTGAGATGATTTCACAGAACACAAAGAAGTTTCTCAGAAAACTGCTTTCTCTTTGTTATTGGAGGATATTTCCTTTGGCCCTATAGTCTTCAAAGGGATCCGAAATATCTGTTCTCAGATTCCACAGAAATAAGGCTAGCAAAGAGATCTAAGAAACGCAGATGCAACTCTGTGAGATGAATTCACAGAACACTAAGCAGTTTCTCAGAAAGCTTCTTTCCAGATTTCATCTGAGGATATTTCCTTTTCACCATAGCCCTCTATGGGCTTCAAAATATCACTTTGCCAATTCCACAAGAACTGTCTTAGCGAAAGGCTTCTTGAGGGGAAAGCTGTAACTCTGTGAGATGATTTCACAGAACACAAAGAAGTTTCTCAGAAAGCTTCTTTCTCTTTGTTATCGGAGGATATTTCCTTTGGCCCTATGGTCTTCAAAGGGATCTGAAATATCTGTTCTCACATTCCACAGAAAGAAGGCTAGCAAAGAGATCCAAGAAACACAGATGTAACTCTGTGAGATGAATTCACAGAACACTAAGCAGTTTCTCAGAAAGCTTCTTTCCAGATTTCATCTGAGGATATTTCCTTTTTCACCATAGCCCTCTATGGGCTTCCAAATATCACTTTGCCAATTCCACAAGAACTGTCTTAGCGAAAGGCTTCTTGAGGGGAAAGCTGTAACTCTGGGAGATGATTTCACAGAACACAAAGAAGTTTCTCAGAAAGCTTCTTTCTCTTTGATATCGGAGGATATTTCCTTTGGCCCTATAGTCTTCAAAGGGATCCGAAATATCTGTTCTCAGATTCCACAGAAATAAGGCTAGCAAAGAGATCTACGAAACGCAGATGTAACTCTGTGAGATGAATTCACAGAACACTAAGCAGTTTCTCAGAAAGGTTCTTTCCAGATTTCATCTGAGGATATTTCCTTTTTCAACATAGCCCTCTAAGGGCTTCCAAATATCACGTTGCCAATTCCACAAGAACTGTCTTAGCGAAAGGCTTCTTGAGGGGAAAGCTGTAACTCTGTGAGATGATTTCACAGAACACAAAGAAGTTTCTCAGAAAGCTTCTTTCTCTTTGTTATCGGAGGATATTTCCTTTGGCCCTATAGTCTTCAAAGGGATCCGAAATATCTGTTCTCAGATTCCACAGAAAGAAGGCCAGCAAAGAGATCCACGAAATACGGATGTAACTCTGTGAGTGGAAGTGACACATCACAGAGCAGTTTCTCAGAAAGCTTCTTTCCAGATTTCATCTGAGGATATTTCCTTTTTCACCATAGCCCTCTATGGGCTTCCAAATATCACTTTGCAAATTCCACAAGAACTGTCTTAGCGAAAGGCTTCCTGAGGGGAAAGCTGTAACTCTGTGGGATGATTTCACAGAACACAAAGAAGTTTCTCAGAAAGCTTCTTTCTCTTTGTTATCGGAGGATATTTCCTTTGGCCCTATAGTCTTCAAAGGGATCCGAAATATCTGTTCTCAGATTCCACAGAAATAAGGCTTGCAAGGAGATCTACGAAACACAGATGTAACTATGTGAGATGAATTCACAGAACACTAAGCAGTTTCTCAGAAAGCTTCTTTCCAGATTTCATCTGAGGATATTTCCTTTTCACCTTAGCCCTCTATGGGCTTCCAATTATCACTTTGCCAATTCCACAAGAACTGTCTTAGCGAAAGGCTTCTTGAGGGGAAAGCTGTAACTCTGAGAGATGATTTCAAAGAACACAAAGAAGTTTATCAGAAAGCTTCTTTCTCTTTGTTATCGGAGGATATTTCCTTTGGCCCTATAGTCTTCAAAGGGATCCGAAATATCTGTTCTCAGATTCCACAGAAAGAAGGCTAGCAAAGAGATCCACGAAACACAGATGTAACTCTGTGAGATGAATTCACAGAACACTAAGCAGTTTCTCAGAAAGCTTCTTTCCAGATTTCATCTGAGGATATTTCCTTTTTCACCATAGCCCTCTATGGGCTTCCAAATATCACTTTGCCAATTCCACAAGAAATGTCTTAGCGAAAGGCTTCTTGAGGGCAAAGCTGTAACTCTGTGAGATGATTTCACAGAACACAAAGAAGTTTCTCAGAAAGCTTCTTTCTCTTTGTTATCGGAGGATATTTCCTTTGACCCTATAGTCTTCAAAGGGATCCGAAATATCTGTTCTCAGATTCCACAGAAATAAGGCTAGCAAAGAGATCTACGAAACGCAGATGTAACTCTGTGAGATGAATTCACAGAACACTAAGCAGTTTCTCAGAAAGCTTCTTTCCAGATTTCATCTGAGGATATTTCCTTTTTTACCATAGCCCTCTAAGGGCTTCCAACTATCACTTTACCAATGGCACAAGAACTGTCTTAGCGAAAGGCTTCTTGAGGGGAAAGCTTTTACTCTGTGAGATGATTTCACAGAACACAAAGAAGTTTCTCAGAAAGCTTCTTTCTCTTTGTTATCGGAGGATATTTCCCTTGGCCCTATACTCTTCAAAGGGATCCGAAATATCTGTTCTCAGATATCACAGAAAGAAGGCTAGCAAAGAGATCCACGAAATACAGATGTAACTCTGTGAGTGGAAGTGACACATCACAGAGCAGTTTCTCAGAAAGCTTCTTTCCAGATTTCATCTGAGGATATTTCCTTTTTCACCATAGCCCTCTATGGGCTTCCAAATATCACTTTGCCATTTCCACAAGAACTGTCTTAGCGAAAGGCTTCTTGAGGGGAAAGCTGTAACTCTGTGAGATGATTTCACAGAACACAAAGAAGTTTCTCAGAAAGCTTCTTTCTCTTTGTTATCGGAGGATATTTCCATTGGCCCTATAGTCTTCAAAGGGATCCGAAATATGTGTTGTCAGATTCCACAGAAATAAGGCTAGCAAAGAGATCTATGAAACACAGATGCAACTCTGTGAGATGAATTCACAGAACACTAAGCAGTTTCTCAGAAAGCTTCTTTCCAGATTTCATCTGAGGATATTTCCTTTTTCACCATAGCCCTCAATGGGCTTCCAAATATCACGTTGCCAATTCCACAAGAACTGTCTTAGCGAGAGGCTTCTTCAGGGGAAAGCTGTAACTCTGTGAAATGATTTCACTGAACACAAAGAAGTTTCTCAGAGAGCTTCTTTCTCTTCGTTATCGGAGGATATATCCTTTGGCCCTATAGTCTTCAAAGGGATCCGAAATATCTGTTCTCAGATTCCACAGAAATAAGGCTAGCAAAGAGATCTACGAAACACAGATGTAACTCTGTGAGATGAATTCACAGAACACTAAGCAGTTTCTCTGAAAGATTCTTTCCAGATTTCATCTGACGATATTTCCTTTTCACCATAGCCCTCTAAGGGCTTCCAAATATCACTTTGCCAATTCCACAAGAACTGTCTTAGCGAAAGGCTTCTTGAGGGGAAAGCTGTAACTCTCTCTGATGATTTCACAGAACACAAAGAAGTTTCTCAGAAAGCTTCTTTCTCTTTTTTATCGGAGGATATTTCCTTTGGGCCTATAGTCTTCAAAGGGATCCGAAATATCTGTTCTAGGATTCCACAGAAATAAGGCTAGCAAAGAGATCCACGAAATACAGATGTAACTCTGTAAGTGGAAATCACACATCACAGAGCAGTTTCTCAGAAAGCTTCTTTCCAGATTTCATCTGAGGATATTTCCTTTTTCACCATAGCCCTCTAGAGGCTTCCAAATACCACTTTTCCAATTCAACAAGAACTGTCTTAGCTAAAGGCTTTTTGAGGGGAAAGCTGTAACTCTGTGAGATGATTTCACAGAACACAAAGTAGTTTCTCAGAAAGCTTCTTTCTCTTTGTTATCGGAGGATATTTCCTGTGGCCCTATAGTCTTCAAAGGGATCCGAAATATCTGTTCTCAGATTCCACAGAAATAAGTCTAGCAAAGAGATCTACGAAACACAGATGTAACTCTGTGAGATGAATTCACAGAACACTAAGCAGTTTCTCAGAAAGCTTCTTTCCAGATTTCCTCTGAGGATATTTCCTTTTTCACCATAGCCCTCTATGAGCTTCCAAATATGACTTTGCCAATTCCACAAGAACTGTCTTAGCGAAAGGCTTCTTGAGGGGAAAGCTGTAACTCTGTGAGATGATTTCACAGAACACAAAGAAGTTTCTCAGAAAGCTTCTTTCTCTTTGTTATCGGAGGATATTTCCTTTGGCCCTATAGTCTTCAAAGGGATCCGAAATATCTGTTCTCAGATTCCACAGAAAGAAGGCTAGCAAAGAGATCCACGAAATACAGATGTAACTCTGTGAGTGGAAGTCACACATCACAGAGCAGTTTCTCAGAAAGCTTCTTTCCAGATTTCATCTGAGGATATTTCCTTTTTCACCATAGCCCTCTATGGGCTTCCAAATATCACTTTGCCAATTACACAAGAACTGTCTTAGCGAAAGGCTTCTTGAGGGGAAAGCTGTAACTCTGTGAGATGATTTCACAGAGCACAAAGAAGTTTCTCAGAAAGCTTCTTTCTCTTTGTTATCGGAGGATATTTCCTTTGGCCCTATAGTCTTCAAAGGGATCCGAATTATCTGTTCTCAGATTCCACAGAAATAAGGCTAGCAAAGAGATCCACGAAATACACATGTAACTCTGTGAGATGAATTAACAGAACACTAAGCAGTTTCTCAGAAATCTTCTTTCCAGATTTCATCTGAGGATAATTCCTTTTTCACCATAGCCCTCTATGGGCTTCCAAATATCACTTTGCCAATTCCACAAGAACTGTCTTAGCGAAAGGCTTCTTGAGGGGAAAGCTGTAACTCTGTGAAATGATTTCACTGAACACAAAGAAGTTTCTCAGAGAGCTTCTTTCTCTTTGTTATCGGAGGATATTTCCATTGGGCCCTATAGTCTTCAAAGGGATCCGAAATATCTGTTCTCAGATTCCACAGAAATAAGGCTAGCAAAGAGATCTACGAAACACAGATGTAACTCTGTGAGATGAATTCACAGAACACTAAGCAGTTTCTCAGAAAGCTTCTTTCCAGATTTCATCTGAGGATATTTCCTTTTCACCATAGCCCTCTAAGGGCTTACAAATATCACTTTGCCAATTCCACAAGAACTGTCTTAGCGAAAGGCTTCTTGAGGGGAAAGCTGTAACTCTCTGTGATGATTTCACAGAACACAAAGAAGTTTCTCAGAAAGCTTCTTTCTCTTTGTTATCGGAGGATATTTCCTTTGCGCCTATAGTCTTCAAAGGGATCCGAGTTATCTGTTCTAAGATTCCACAGAAATAAGGCTAGCAAAGAGATCCACGAAATACAGATGTAACTCTGTAAATGGAAATCACACATCACAGAGCAGTTTCTCAGAAAGCTTGTTTCCAGATTTCATCTGAGGATATTTCCTTTTTCACCATAGCCCTCTAGGGGCTTCCAAACATCACTTTTCCAATTCAACAAGAACTGTCTTAGCTAAAGGCTTTTTGAGGGGAAAGCTGTAACTCTGTGAGATGATTTCAGAGAACACAAAGAAGTTTCTCAGAAAGCTTCTTTCTCTTTGTTATCGGAGGATAGTTCCTTTGGCCCTATAGTCTTCAAAGGTATCCGAAATATCTGTTCTCAGATTCCACAGAAAGAAGGCTAGCAAAGAGATCCACGAAATACAGATGTAACTCTGTGAGTGGAAGCTACACATCACAGAGCAGTTTCTCAGAAAGCTTCTTTCCAGATTTCATCTGAGGATATTTCCTTTTTCACCATAGCCCTCTATGGGCTTCCAAATATCACTTTTCCAATTACACAAGAACTGTCTTAGCGAAAGGCTTCTTGAGGGGAAAGCTGTAACTCTGTGAGATGATTTCACAGAACACAAAGAAGTTTCTCAGAAAGCTTCTTTCTCTTTGTTATCGGAGGATATTTCCTTTGGCCCTATAGTCTTCAAAGGGATCCGAAATATCTGTTCTCAGATTCCACAGAAATAAGGCTAGCAAAGAGATCCACGAAATACAGATGTAACTCTCTGAGATGAATTAACAGAACACTAAGCAGTTTCTCAGAAAGCTTCTTTCCAGATTTCATCTGAGGATAATTCCTTTTTCACAATAGCCCTCTATGGGCTTCCAAATATCACTTTGCCAATTCCACAAGAACTGTCTTAGCGAAAGGCTTCTTTAGGGGAAAGCTGTAACTCTGTGAGATGATTTCACAGAACACAAAGAAGTTTCTCAGAAAGTTTCTTTCTCTTTGTTATCGGAGGATATTTCCTTTGGCCCTATAGTCTTCAAAGGGATCTGAAATATCTGTTCTCAGATTCCACAGAAATAAGGCTAGGAAAGAGATCTAGACACACAGATGTAACTCTGTGAGATGAATTCACAGAACACTAAGCAGTTTCTCAGAAAGTTTCTTTCTAGATTTCATCTGAGGATGTTTCCTTTTTCACGATAGCCCCCTATGGGCTTCCAAATATCACTTTGCCAATTCCACAACAACTGTCTTAGCGAAAGGCTTCTTGAGGTGAAAGCTGTAACTCTGTGAGATGATTTCACAGAACACAAAGAAGTTTCTCAGAAAGCTTCTTTCTCTTTGTTATCGGAGGATATTTCCCTTGGCCCTATAATCTTCAAAGGGATCCGAAATATCTGTTCTCAGATTCCACAGAAAGAAGGTTAGCAAAAAGATCCACGAAATACAGATGTAACTCTGAGAGTGGAAGTGACACATCACAGAACAGTTTCTCAGAAAGCTTCTTTCCAGATTTTATCTGAGGATATTTCCTTTTTCACCATAGTCCTCTAAGGGCTTCCAAATATCACGTTGCCAATTCCACAAGAACTGTCTTAGCGAAAGGCTTCTTGAGGGGAAAGCTGTAAGTCTCTGAGATGATTTCACAGAAGACAAAGAAGTTTCTCAGAAAGCTTCTTTCTCTTTGTTAATGGAGGATATTTCCTTTGGCCCTATAGTCTTCAAAGGGATCCGAAATATCTGTTCTCAGATTCCACAGAAATAAGGCTAGAAAAGAGATCTACGAAACACAGATGTTACTCTGTTAGATGAATTCACAGAACACTAAGCAGTCTCTCAGAAAGCTTCTTTCCAGATTTCATCTGAGGATATTTCCTTTTTCACCATAGCCCTCTATGGGCTTCCAAATATCACTTTGCCAATTCCACAAGAACTGTCTTAGCGAAAGGCTTCTGGAGTGGAAAGCTGTAACTCTGTGAGATGATTTCACAGAACACAAAGAAGTTTCTCAGAAAGCTTCTTTCTCTTTGTTATCGGAGGATATTTCCTTTGGCCCTATAGTCTTCAAAGGGATACGAAATATACTTTATCAGATTCCACAGAAATAAGGCTAGCAAAGAGATCCACGAAATACAGATGTAACTCTGTGAGTGGAAGTCACACATCACAGAGCAGTTTCTCAGAAAGCTTCTTTCCAGATTTCATCTGAGGATATTTCCTTTTTCACTATAGCCCTCTAGGGGCTTCCAAATATCACTTTTCCAGTTCCACAAGAACTGTCTTAGCGAAAGGCTTCTTGAGGGGAAAGCTGTAACTCTGTGAGATGATTTCACAGAACACAAAGACGTTTCTCAGAAAGCTTCTTTCTCTTTGTTATCGGAGGGTATTTCCTTTGGCCCTATAGTCTTCAAAGGGATCCGAAATATCTGTTCTCAGATTCCACAGAAATAAGGCTAGCATAGAGATCTACGAAACACAGATGTAACTCTGTGAGATGAATTCACAAAACACTAAGCAGTTTCTCAGAAAGCTTCTTTCCAGATTTCATCTGAGGATATTTCCTTTTTCACCAAAGCCCTCTATGGGCTTCCAAATATGACTTTGCCAATTCCACAAGAACTGACTTAGCGAAAGGCTTCTTGAGGGGAAAGCTGTAGCTCTGTGAGATGATTTCACAGAAAACAGTGCAGTTTCTCAGAAAGCTTCTTTCTCTTTGTTATCGGAGGATATTTCCTTTGGCCCTATAGTCTTCAAAGGGATCCGAAATATCTGTTCTCAGATTCCCCAGAAAGAAGGCTAGCAAAGAGATCCACGAAATACAGATGTAACTCTGTGAGTGGAAGTCACACATCACAGAGCAGTTTCTCAGAAAGCTTCTTTCCAGATTTCATCTGAGGATATTTCCTTTTTCACCATAGCCCTCTAGGGGCTTCCAAATATCACTTTGAAAATTCCACAAGAACTGTCTTAGCGAAAGGCTTCTTGAGGGGAAAGCTGTAACTCTGTGAGATGATTTCACAGAACACAAAGAAGTTTCTCAGAAAGCTTCTTTCTCTTTGTTATCGGAGGATATTTCCTTTGGCCCTATAGTCTTCAAAGGGATCCGAAATATCTGTTCTCAGATTCCACAGAAATGAGGCTAGCAAGGAGATCTACGAAACACATATGCAACTCTGTGAGATGAATTCACAGAATACTAAGCAGTTTCTCAGAAAGCTTCTTTCCAGATTTCATCTGAGGATATTTCCTTTTTCACCATAGCCCTCAATGGGCTTCCAAATATCACTTTGCCAATTCCACAAGAACTGTCTTAGCGAAAGGCTTCTTGAGGGGAAAGCTGTAACTCTGTGAGATGATTTCAAGAACACAAAGAAGTTTCTCAGAAAGCTTCTTTCTCCTTGTTATCGGAGGATATTTCCTTTGGCCCTATAGTCTTCAAAGGGATCCGAAATATCTGTTCTCAGATTCCACAAAAATAAGGCTAGCAAAGAGATCTACGAAACACAGATGCAATTCTGTTAGATGAATTCACAGAACACTAAGCAGTTTCTCAGAAAGCTTCTTTCCAGATTTCATCTGAGGATATTTCCTTTTTCACCATAGCCCTTAATGGGCTTCCAAATATCACGTTGCCAATACCACAAGAACTGTCTTAGCGAAAGGCTTCTTCAGGAGAAAGCTGTAACTCTGTGAAATGATTTCACTGAACACAAAGAAGTTTCTCAGAAAGCTTCTTTCTCTTTGTTATCGGAGGATATTTCCTTTGGCCCTATAGTCTTCAAAGGGATCCGAAATATCTGTTCTCAGATTCCACAGAAATAAGGCTAGCAAAGAGATCTACGAAACACAGATGTAACTCTGTGAGATGAATTCACAGAACACTAAGCAGTTTCTCAGAAAGCTTCTTTCCAGATTTCATCTGAGGATATTTCCTTTTCACCATAGCCCTCTAAGGGATTCCAAATATCACTTTGCCAATTCCACAAGAACTGTCTTAGCGAAAGGCTTCTTGAGGGGAAAGCTGTAACTCTGTGAGATGATTTCACAGAACACAAAGAAGTTTCTCAGAAAGCTTCTTTCTCTATGTTATCGGAGGATATTTCCTTTGGCCCTATAGTCTTCAAAGGGATCCGAAGTATCTGTTCTCAGATTCCACAGAAATAATGCTAGAAAAGAGATCTACGAAACACAGATGTAACTCTGTGAGATGAATTCACAGAACACTAAGCAGTTTCTCAGAAAGCTTCTTTACAGATTTCATCTGAGGATATTCCCTTTTTCACCATAGCCCTCTATGGGCTTCCAAATATCACATTGCCAATTCCACAAGAACTGTCTTAGCGAAAGGCTTCTTGAGGAGAAAGCTGTAACTCTGTGAGATGATTTCGGAGAACACAAAGAAGTTCCTCAGAAAGCTTCTTTCTCTTTGTTATCGGAGGATATTTCTTTGGCCCTATAGTCTTCAAAGGGATCCGAAATATCTGTTCTCAGATTCCACAGAAATAAGGCTAGCAAAGAGATCTACGAAACACAGATGTAACTCTGTGAGATGAATTCACAGAACACTAAGCAGTTTCTCAGAAAGCTTCTTTCCAGATTTCCTCTGAGGATATTTCCTTTTCACCATAGCCCTTTAAGGGCTTCCAAATATCACTTTGCTAATTCCACAAGAACTGTCTTAGCGAAAGGCTTCTTGAGGGGAAAGCTGTAACTCTCTGAGATGATTTCACAGAACACAAAGAAGTTTCTCAGAAAGCTTCTTTCTCTTTGTTATCGGAGGATATTTCCTTTGGCCCTATAGTCTTCAAAGGGATCCGAAATATCTGTTCTCAGATTCCACAGAAATAAGGCTAGCAAAGAGATCCACGAAATACAGATGTAACTCTGTGAGTGGAAATCACATATCACAGAGCAGTTTCTCAGAAAGCTTCTTTCCAGATTTCATCTGAGGATATTTCCTTTTTCAACATAGCCCTCTATGGGCTTCCAAATATCACTTTGGCAATTCCACAAGAACTCTCTTAGCGAAAGGCTTCTTGAGGGGAAAGCTGTAACTCTGTGAGATGATTTCACAGAACACAAAGAAGTTTCTCAGAAAGCTTCTTTCTCTTTGTTATCGGAGGATATTTCCTTTGGCCCTATAGTCTTCAAAGGGATCCGAAATATCTGTTCTCAGATTCCACAGAAAGAAGGCTAGCAAAGAGATCTACGAAACACAGATGCAACTCTGTGAGATGAATTCACAGAACACTAAGCAGTTTCTCAGAAAGCTTCTTTCCAGATTTCCTCTGAGGATATTTCCTTTTTCACCATAGCCCTCTATGGGCTTCCAAATATGACTTTGCCAATTCCACGAGAAATGTCTTAGCGAAAGGCTTCTTGAGGGGAAAGCTGTAACTCTGTGAGATGATCTCACAGAACACAAAGAAGTTTCTCAGAAAGCTTCTTTCTCTTTGTTATCGGAGGATATTTACTTTGGCACTATAGTCTTCAAAGGGATCCGAAATATCTGTTCTCAGATTCCACAGAAAGAAGGCTAGCAAAGAGATCCACGAAATACAGATGTAACTCTGTGAGTGGAAATCACACATCACAGAGCAGTTTCTCAGAAAGCTTCTTTCCAGATTTCATCTGAGGATATTTCCTTTTTCACCATAGCCCTCTATGGGCTTCCAAATATCACTTTGCCAATTCCAAAAGAACTGCCTTAGCGAAAGGCTTCTTGAGGGGAAAGCTGTAACTCTGTGAGATGATTTCAGAGAACACAAAGAAGTTTCTCAGAAAGCTTCTTTCTCTTTGTTATCGGAGGATATTTCCTTTTCTGCTATAGTCTTCGAAGGGATCCGAAATATCTGTTCTCAAATTCCACAGAAATAAGGCTAGCAAAGAGATCTACGAAACACAGATGTAACTCTGTGAGATGAATTCACAGAACACTAAGCAGTTTCTCAGAAAGCTTCTTTCCAGATTTCAACTGAGGATATTTCCTTTTTTACCATAGCCCTCTAAGGGCTTCCAAGTATCACTTTACCAATTGCACAAGAACTGTCTTAGCGAAAGGCTTCTTGAGGGGAAAGCTTTTACTCTGTGAGATGATTTCACAGAACACAAAGAAGTTTCTCAGAAAGCTTCTTTCTCTTTGTTATCAGAGGATATTTCCTTTGGCCCTATAGTCTTCAAAGGGATCCGAAATATCTGTTCTCAGATTCCACAGAAATGAGGCTAGCAAGGAGATCTACGAAACACAGATGCAACTCTGTGAGATGAATTCACAGAATACTAAGCAGTTTCTCAGAAAGCTTCTTTCCAGATTTCATCTGAGGATATTTCCTTTTTCACCATAGCCCTCAATGGGCTTCCAAATATCACGTTGCCAATTCCACAAGAACTTTCTTAGCGAAAGGCTTCTTGTGGGGAAAGCTGTAACTCTGTGAGATGATTTCACAGAACACAAAGAAGTTTCTCAGAAAGCTTCTTTCTCTTTGTTATCGGAGGATATTTCCTTTGGCCCTATAGTCTTCAAAGGGATCCGAAATATCTGTTCTCAGATTCCCCAGAAAGAAGGCTAGCAAAGAGATCCACGAAATCCAGATGTAACTCTGTGAGTGGAAGTGACACATCACAGAGCAGTTTCTCAGAAAGCTTCTTTCCAGATTTCATCTGAGGATATTTCCTTTTTCACCGTAGCCCTCTATGGGCTTCCAAATATCACTTTGCCATTTCCACAAGAACTGTCTTAGCGAACGGCTTCTTGAGGGGAAAGCTGTAACTCTGTGAGATGATTTCACAGAACACAAAGAAGTTTCTCAGAAAGCTTCTTTCTCTTTGTTATCGGAGGATATTTCCATTGGCCCTATAGTCTTCAAAGGGATCCGAAATATCTGTTCTCAGATTCCACAGAAATAAGGCTAGCAAAGAGATCTATGAAACACAGATGCAACTCTGTGAGATGAATTCACAGAACACTAAGCAGTTTCTCAGAAAGCTTCTTTCCAGATTTCATCTGAGGATATTTCCTTTTTCACCATAGCCCTAAATGGGCTTCCAAATATCACGTTGCCAATACCACAAGAACTGTCTTAGCGAGAGGCTTCTTCAGGGGAAAGCTGTAACTCTGTGAAATGATTTCACTGAACACAAAGAAGTTTCTCAGAGAGCTTCTTTCTCTTCGTTATCGGAGAATATATCCTTTGGCCCTATAGTCTTCAAAGGGATCCGAAATATCTGTTCTCAGATTCCACAGAAATAAGTCTAGCAAAGAGATCTAGGAAACACAGATGTAACTCTGTGAGATGAATTCACAGAACACTAAGCAGTTTCTCGGAAAGCTTCTTTCCAGATTTCCTCTGAGGATAGTTCCTTTTTCACCATAGCCCTCTATGAGCTTCCAAATATGACTTTGCCAATTCCACAAGAACTGTCTTAGCGAAAGTCTTCTTGAGGGGAAAGCTGTAACTCTGTGAGATGATTTCACAGAACACAAAGAAGTTTCTCAGAAAGCTTCTTTCTCTTTGTTATCGGAGGATATTTCCTTTGGCCCTATAGTCTTCAAAGAGATCCGAAATATCTGTTCTCAGATTCCACAGAAAGAAGGCTAGCAAAGAGATCCACGAAATACAGATGTAACTCTGTGAGTGGAAGTCACACATCACAGAGCAGTTTCTCAGAAAGCTTCTTTCCAGATTTCATCTGAGGATATTTCCTTTTTCACCATAGCCCTCTATGGGCTTCCAAATACCACTTTTCCAATTACACAAGAACTGTCTTAGCGAAAGGCTTCTTGAGGGGAAAGCTGTAACTCTGTGAGATGATTTCACAGAACACAAAGAAGTTTCTCAGAAAGCTTCTTTCTCTTTGTTATCGGAGGATATTTCCTTTGGCCCTATAGTCTTCAAAGGGATCCGAAATATCTGTTCTCAGATTCCACAGAAATAAGGCTAGCAAAGAGATCCACGAAATACACATGTAACTCTGTGAGATGAATTAACAGAACACTAAGCAGTTTCTCAGAAATCTTCTTTCCAGATTTCATCTGAGGATAATTCCTTTTTCACCATAGCCCTCTATGGGCTTCCAAATATCACTTTGCCAATTCCACAAGAACTGTCTTAGCGAAAGGCTTCTTGAGGGGAAAGCTGTAACTCTGTGAAATGATTTCACTGAACACAAAGAAGTTTCTCAGAGAGCTTCTTTCTCTTTGTTATCGGAGGATATTTCCATTGGGCCCTATAGTCTTCAAAGGGATCCGAAATATCTGTTCTCAGAATCCACAGAAATAAGGCTAGCAAAGAGATCTACGAAACACAGATGTAACTCTGTGAGATGAATTCACAGAACACTAAGCAGTTTCTCAGAAAGCTTCTTTCCAGATTTCATCTGAGGATATTTCCTTTTCACCATAGCCCTCTAAGGGCTTCCAAATATCACTTTGCCAATTCCACAAGAACTGTCTTAGCGAAAGGCTTCTTGAGGGGAAAGCTGTAACTCTCTGTGATGATTTCACAGAACACAAAGAATTTTCTCAGAAAGCTTCTTTCTCTTTGTTATCGGAGGATATTTCCTTTGGGCCTATAGTCTTCAAAGGGATCCGAAATATCTGTTCTAAGATTCCACAGAAATAAGGCTAGCAAAGAGATCCACGAAATACAGATGTAACTCTGTAAGTGGAAATCACACATCACAGAGCAGTTTCTCAGAAAGCTTCTTTCCAGATTTCATCTGAGGATATTTCCTTTTTCACCATAGCCCTCTAGGGGCTTCCAAATATCACTTTTCCAATTCAACAAGAACTGTCTTAGCTAAAGGCTTTTTGAGGGGAAAGCTGTAACTCTGTGAGATGATTTCACAGAACACAAAGAAGTTTCTCAGAAAGCTTCTTTCTCTTTGTTATCGGAGGATATTTCCTTTGGCCCTATAGTCTTCAAAGGGATCCGAAATATCTGTTCTCAGATTCCACAGAAAGAAGGCTAGCAAAGAGATCCACGAAATACAGATGTAACTCTGTGAGTGTAAGTGACACATCACAGAGCAGTTTCTCAGAAACCTTCTTTCCAGATTTCATCTGAGGATATTTCCTTTTTCACCATAGCCCTCAATGGGCTTCCAAATATCACTTTGCCAATTCCACAAGAACTGTCTTAGCGAAAGGCTTCTTGAGCGGAAAGCTGTAACTCTGTGAGATGATTTCAAGAACACAAAGAAGTTTCTCAGAAAGCTTCTTTCTCCTTGTTATCGGAGGATATTTCCTTTGGCCCTATAGTCTTCAAAGGGATCCGAAATATCTGTTCTCAGATTCCACAAAAATAAGGCTAGCAAAGAGATCTACGAAACACAGATGCAATTCTGTGAGATGAATTCACAGAACACTAACCAGTTTCTCAGAAAGCTTCTTTCCAGATTTCATCTGAGGATATTTCCTTTTTCACCATAGCCCTTAATGGGCTTCCAAATATCACGTTGCCAATTCCACAAGAACTGTCTTAGCGAAAGGCTTCTTCAGGAGAAAGCTGTAACTCTGTGAAATGATTTCACTGAACACAAAGAAGTTTCTCAGAAAGCTTCTTTCTCTTTGTTATCGGAGGATATTTCCTTTGGCCCTATAGTCTTCAAAGGGATCCGAAATATCTGTTCTCAGATTCCACAGAAATAAGGCTAGCAAAGAGATCTACGAAACACAGATGTAACTCTGTGAGATGAATTCACAGAACACTAAGCAGTTTCTCAGAAAGCTTCTTTCCAGATTTCATCTGAGGATATTTCCTTTTCACCATAGCCCTCTAAGGGATTCCAAATATCACTTTGCCAATTCCACAAGAAGTGTCTTAGCGAAAGGCTTCTTGAGGGGAAAGCTGTAACTCTGTGAGATGATTTCACAGAACACAAAGAAGTTTCTCAGAAAGCTTCTTTCTCTATGTTATCGGAGGATATTTCCTTTGGCCCTATAGTCTTCAAAGGGATCCGAAGTATCTGTTCTCAGATTCCACAGAAATAATGCTAGAAAAGAGATCTACGAAACACAGATGTAACTCTGTGAGATGAATTCACAGAACACTAAGCAGTTTCTCAGAAAGCTTCTTTACAGATTTCATCTGAGGATATTCCCTTTTTCACCATAGCCCTCTATGGGCTTCCAAATATCACATTGCCAATTCCACAAGAACTGTCTTAGCGAAAGGCTTCTTGAGGAGAAAGCTGTAACTCTGTGAGATGATTTCGGAGAACACAAAGAAGTTCCTCAGAAAGCTTCTTTCTCTTTGTTATCGGAGGATATTTCTTTGGCCCTATAGTCTTCAAAGGGATCCGAAATATCTGTTCTCAGATTCCACAGAAATAAGGCTAGCAAAGAGATCTACGAAACACAGATGTAACTCTGTGAGATGAATTCACAGAACACTAAGCAGTTTCTCAGAAAGCTTCTTTCCAGTTTTCCTCTGAGGATATTTTCTTTTCACCATAGCCCTTTAAGGGCTTCCAAATATCACTTTGCCAATTCCACAAGAACTGTCTTAGCGAAAGGCTTCTTGAGGGGAAAGCTGTAACTCTCTGAGATGATTTCACAGAACACAAAGAAGTTTCTCAGAAAGCTTCTTTCTCTTTGTTATCGGAGGATATTTCCTTTGGCCCTATAGTCTTCAAAGGGATCCGAAATATCTGTTCTCAGATTCCACAGAAATAAGGCTAGCAAAGACATCCACGAAATACAGATGTAACTCTGTGAGTGGAAATCACATATCACAGAGCAGTTTCTCAGAAAGCTTCTTTCCAGATTTCATCTGAGGATATTTCCTTTTTCAACATAGCCCTCTATGGGCTTCCAAATATCACTTTGGCAATTCCACAACAACTCTCTTAGCGAAAGGCTTCTTGAGGGGAAAGCTGTAACTCTGTGAGATGATTTCACAGAACACAAAGAAGTTTCTCAGAAAGCTTCTTTCTCTTTGTTATCGGAGGATATTTCCTTTGGCCCTATAGTCTTCAAAGGGATCCGAAATATCTGTTCTCAGATTCCACAGAAAGAAGGCTAGCAAAGAGATCTACGAAACACAGATACAACTCTGTGAGATGAATTCACAGAACACTAAGCAGTTTCTCAGAAAGCTTCTTTCCAGATTTCCTCTGAGGATATTTCCTTTTTCACCATAGCCCTCTATGGGCTTCCAAATATGACTTTGCCAATTCCACGAGAAATGTCTTAGCGAAAGGCTTCTTGAGGGGAAAGCTGTAACTCTGTGAGATGATCTCACAGAACACAAAGAAGTTTCTCAGAAAGCTTCTTTCTCTTTGTTATCGGAGGATATTTCCTTTGGCACCATAGTCTTCAAAGGGATCCGAAATATCTGTTCTCAGATTCCACAGAAAGAAGGCTAGCAAAGAGATCCACGAAATACAGATGTAACTCTGTGAGTGGAAATCACACATCACAGAGCAGTTTCTCAGAAAGCTTCTTTCCAGATTTCATCTGAGGATATTTCCTTTTTCACCATAGCCCTCTATGGGCTTCCAAATATCACTTTGCCAATTCCAAAAGAACTGCCTTAGCGAAAGGCTTCTTGAGGGGAAAGCTGTAACTCTGTGAGATGATTTCAGAGAACACAAAGAAGTTTCTCAGAAAGCTTCTTTCTCTTTCTTATCGGAGGATATTTCCTTTTCTGCTATAGTCTTCGAAGGGATCCGAAATATCTGTTCTCAAATTCCACAGAAATAAGGCTAGCAAAGAGATCTACGAAACACAGATGTAACTCTGTGAGATGAATTCACAGAACACTAAGCAGTTTCTCAGAAAGCTTCTTTCCAGATTTCAACTGAGGATATTTCCTTTTTTACCATAGCCCTCTAAGGGCTTCCAAGTATCACTTTACCAATTGCACAAGAACTGTCTTAGCGAAAGGCTTCTTGAGGGGAAAGCTTTTACTCTGTGAGATGATTTCACAGAACACAAAGAAGTTTCTCAGAAAGCTTCTTTCTCTTTGTTATCAGAGGATATTTCCTTTGGCCCTATAGTCTTCAAAGGGATCCGAAATATCTGTTCTCAGATTCCACAGAAATGAGGCTAGCAAGGAGATCTACGAAACACAGATGCAACTCTGTGAGATGAATTCACAGAATACTAAGCAGTTTCTCAGAAACCTTCTTTCCAGATTTCATCTGAGGATATTTCCTTTTTCACCATAGCCCTCAATGGGCTTCCAAATATCACGTTGCCAATTCCACAAGAACTTTCTTAGCGAAAGGCTTCTTGTGGGGAAAGCTGTAACTCTGTGAGATGATTTCACAGAACACAAAGAAGTTTCTCAGAAAGCTTCTTTCTCTTTGTTATCGGAGGATATTTCCTTTGGCCCTATAGTCATCAAAGGGATCCGAAATATCTGTTCTCAGATTCCCCAGAAAGAAGGCTAGCAAAGAGATCCACGAAATCCAGATGTAACTCTGTGAGTGGAAGTGACACATCACAGAGCAGTTTCTCAGAAAGCTTCTTTCCAGATTTCATCTGAGGATATTTCCTTTTTCACCATAGCCCTCTATGGGCTTCCAAATATCACTTTGCCATTTCCACAAGAACTGTCTTAGCGAACGGCTTCTTGAGGGGAAAGCTGTAACTCTGTGAGATGATTTCACAGAACACAAAGAAGTTTCTCAGAAAGCTTCTTTCTCTTTGTTATCGGAGGATATTTCCATTGGCCCTATAGTCTTCAAAGGGATCCGAAATATCTGTTCTCAGATTCCACAGAAATAAGGCTAGCAAAGAGATCTATGAAACACAGATGCAACTCTGTGAGATGAATTCACAGAACACTAAGCAGTTTCTCAGAAAGCTTCTTTCCAGATTTCATCTGAGGATATTTCCTTTTTCACCATAGCCCTAAATGGGCTTCCAAATATCACGTTGCCAATACCACAAGAACTGTCTTAGCGAGAGGCTTCTTCAGGGGAAAGCTGTAACTCTGTGAAATGATTTCACTGAACACAAAGAAGTTTCTCAGAGAGCTTCTTTCTCTTCGTTATCGGAGAATATATCCTTTGGCCCTATAGTCTTCAAAGGGATCCGAAATATCTGTTCTCAGATTCCACAGAAATAAGTCTAGCAAAGAGATCTAGGAAACACAGATGTAACTCTGTGAGATGAATTCACAGAACACTAAGCAGTTTCTCAGAAAGCTTCTTTCCAGATTTCCTCTGAGGATAGTTCCTTTTTCATCATAGCCCTCTATGAGCTTCCAAATATGACTTTGCCAATTCCACAAGAACTGTCTTAGCGAAAGGCTTCTTGAGGGGAAAGCTGTAACTCTGTGAGATGATTTCACA
Organism: Macaca mulatta; assembly: GCF_049350105.2. Lineage (NCBI taxonomy): Eukaryota > Metazoa > Chordata > Mammalia > Primates > Cercopithecidae > Macaca > Macaca mulatta. Next base: position 38,588,127 of record NC_133416.1, on the reverse strand, counting down.
GAACACAAAGAAGTTTCTCAGAAAGCTTCTTTCTCTTTGTTATCGGAGGATATTTCCTTTGGCCCTATAGTCTTCAAAGAGATCCGAAATATCTGTTCTCAGATTCCACAGAAAGAAGGCTAGCAAAGAGATCCACGAAATACAGATGTAACTCTGTGAGTGGAAGTCACACATCACAGAGCAGTTTCTCAGAAAGCTTCTTTCCAGATTTCATCTGAGGATATTTCCTTTTTCACCATAGCCCTCTATGGGCTTCCAAATACCACTTTTCCAATTACACAAGAACTGTCTTAGCGAAAGGCTTCTTGAGGGGAAAGCTGTAACTCTGTGAGATGATTTCACAGAACACAAAGAAGTTTCTCAGAAAGCTTCTTTCTCTTTGTTATCGGAGGATATTTCCTTTAGCCCTATAGTCTTCAAAGGGATCCGAAATATCTGTTCTCAGATTCCACAGAAATAAGGCTAGCAAAGAGATCCACGAAATACACATGTAACTCTGTGAGATGAATTAACAGAACACTAAGCAGTTTCTCAGAAATCTTCTTTCCAGATTTCATCTGAGGATAATTCCTTTTTCACCATAGCCCTCTATGGGCTTCCAAATATCACTTTGCCAATTCCACAAGAACTGTCTTAGCGAAAGGCTTCTTGAGGGGAAAGCTGTAACTCTGTGAGATGATTTCACAGAACACAAAGAAGTTTCTCAGAAAGCTTCTTTCTCTATGTTATCGGAGGATATTTCCTTTGGCCCTATAGTCTTCAAAGGGATCCGAAGTATCTGTTCTCAGATTCCACAGAAATAATGCTAGAAAAGAGATCTACGAAACACAGATGTAACTCTGTGAGATGAATTCACAGAACACTAAGCAGTTTCTCAGAAAGCTTCTTTACAGATTTCATCTGAGGATATTCCCTTTTTCACCATAGCCCTCTATGGGCTTCCAAATATCACATTGCCAATTCCACAAGAACTGTCTTAGCGAAAGGCTTCTTGAGGAGAAAGCTGTAACTCTGTGAGATGATTTCGGAGAACACAAAGAAGTTCCTCAGAAAGCTTCTTTCTCTTTGTTATCGGAGGGTATTTCTTTGGCCCTATAGTCTTCAAAGGGATCCGAAATATCTGTTCTCAGATTCCACAGAAATAAGGCTAGCAAAGAGATCTACGAAACACAGATGTAACTCTGTGAGATGAATTCACAGAACACTAAGCAGTTTCTCAGAAAGCTTCTTTCCAGATTTCCTCTGAGGATATTTCCTTTTCACCATAGCCCTTTAAGGGCTTCCAAATATCACTTTGCCAATTCCACAAGAACTGTCTTAGCGAAAGGCTTCTTGAGGGGAAAGCTGTAACTCTCTGAGATGATTTCACAGAACACAAAGAAGTTTCTCAGAAAGCTTCTTTCTCTTTGTTATCGGAGGATATTTCCTTTGGCCCTATAGTCTTCAAAGGGATCCGAAATATCTGTTCTCAGATTCCACAGAAATAAGGCTAGCAAAGACATCCACGAAATACAGATGTAACTCTGTGAGTGGAAATCACATATCACAGAGCAGTTTCTCAGAAAGCTTCTTTCCAGATTTCATCTGAGGATATTTCCTTTTTCAACATAGCCCTCTATGGGCTTCCAAATATCACTTTGGCAATTCCACAAGAACTCTCTTAGCGAAAGGCTTCTTGAGGGGAAAGCTGTAACTCTGTGAGATGATTTCACAGAACACAAAGAAGTTTCTCAGAAAGCTTCTTTCTCTTTGTTATCGGAGGATATTTCCTTTGGCCCTATAGTCTTCAAAGGGATCCGAAATATCTGTTCTCAGATTCCACAGAAAGAAGGCTAGCAAAGAGATCTACGAAACACAGATGCAACTCTGTGAGATGAATTCACAGAACACTAAGCAGTTTCTCAGAAAGCTTCTTTCCAGATTTCCTCTGAGGATATTTCCTTTTTCACCATAGCCCTCTATGGGCTTCCAAATATGACTTTGCCAATTCCACGAGAAATGTCTTAGCGAAAGGCTTCTTGAGGGGAAAGCTGTAACTCTGTGAGATGATCTCACAGAACACAAAGAAGTTTCTCAGAAAGATTCTTTCTCTTTGTTATCGGAGGATATTTCCTTTGGCACCATAGTCTTCAAAGGGATCCGAAATATCTGTTCTCAGATTCCACAGAAAGAAGGCTAGCAAAGAGATCCACGAAATACAGATGTAACTCTGTGAGTGGAAATCACACATCACAGAGCAGTTTCTCAGAAAGCTTCTTTCCAGATTTCATCTGAGGATATTTCCTTTTTCACCATAGCCCTCTATGGGCTTCCAAATATCACTTTGCCAATTCCAAAAGAACTGCCTTAGCGAAAGGCTTCTTGAGGGGAAAGCTGTAACTCTGTGAGATGATTTCAGAGAACACAAAGAAGTTTCTCAGAAAGCTTCTTTCTCTTTGTTATCGGAGGATATTTCCTTTTCTGCTATAGTCTTCGAAGGGATCCGAAATATCTGTTCTCAAATTCCACAGAAATAAGGCTAGCAAAGAGATCTACGAAACACAGATGTAACTCTGTGAGATGAATTCACAGAACACTAAGCAGTTTCTCAGAAAGCTTCTTTCCAGATTTCAACTGAGGATATTTCCTTTTTTACCATAGCCCTCTAAGGGCTTCCAAGTATCACTTTACCAATTGCACAAGAACTGTCTTAGCGAAAGGCTTCTTGAGGGGAAAGCTTTTACTCTGTGAGATGATTTCACAGAACACAAAGAAGTTTCTCAGAAAGCTTCTTTCTCTTTGTTATCAGAGGATATTTCCTTTGGCCCTATAGTCTTCAAAGGGATCCGAAATATCTGTTCTCAGATTCCACAGAAATGAGGCTAGCAAGGAGATCTACGAAACACAGATGCAACTCTGTGAGATGAATTCACAGAATACTAAGCAGTTTCTCAGAAACCTTCTTTCCAGATTTCATCTGAGGATATTTCCTTTTTCACCATAGCCCTCAATGGGCTTCCAAATATCACGTTGCCAATTCCACAAGAACTTTCTTAGCGAAAGGCTTCTTGTGGGGAAAGCTGTAACTCTGTGAGATGATTTCACAGAACACAAAGAAGTTTCTCAGAAAGCTTCTTTCTCTTTGTTATCGGAGGATATTTCCTTTGGCCCTATAGTCATCAAAGGGATCCGAAATATCTGTTCTCAGATTCCCCAGAAAGAAGGCTAGCAAAGAGATCCACGAAATCCAGATGTAACTCTGTGAGTGGAAGTGACACATCACAGAGCAGTTTCTCAGAAAGCTTCTTTCCAGATTTCATCTGAGGATATTTCCTTTTTCACCATAGCCCTCTATGGGCTTCCAAATATCACTTTGCCATTTCCACAAGAACTGTCTTAGCGAACGGCTTCTTGAGGGGAAAGCTGTAACTCTGTGAGATGATTTCACAGAACACAAAGAAGTTTCTCAGAAAGCTTCTTTCTCTTTGTTATCGGAGGATATTTCCATTGGCCCTATAGTCTTCAAAGGGATCCGAAATATCTGTTCTCAGATTCCACAGAAATAAGGCTAGCAAAGAGATCTATGAAACACAGATGCAACTCTGTGAGATGAATTCACAGAACACTAAGCAGTTTCTCAGAAAGCTTCTTTCCAGATTTCATCTGAGGATATTTCCTTTTTCACCATAGCCCTAAATGGGCTTCCAAATATCACGTTGCCAATACCACAAGAACTGTCTTAGCGAGAGGCTTCTTCAGGGGAAAGCTGTAACTCTGTGAAATGATTTCACTGAACACAAAGAAGTTTCTCAGAGAGCTTCTTTCTCTTCGTTATCGGAGAATATATCCTTTGGCCCTATAGTCTTCAAAGGGATCCGAAATATCTGTTCTCAGATTCCACAGAAATAAGTCTAGCAAAGAGATCTAGGAAACACAGATGTAACTCTGTGAGATGAATTCACAGAACACTAAGCAGTTTCTCAGAAAGCTTCTTTCCAGATTTCCTCTGAGGATAGTTCCTTTTTCACCATAGCCCTCTATGAGCTTCCAAATATGACTTTGCCAATTCCACAAGAACTGTCTTAGCGAAAGGCTTCTTGAGGGGAAAGCTGTAACTCTGTGAGATGATTTCACAGAACACAAAGAAGTTTCTCAGAAAGCTTCTTTCTCTTTGTTATCGGAGGATATTTCCTTTGGCCCTATAGTCTTCAAAGAGATCCGAAATATCTGTTCTCAGATTCCACAGAAAGAAGGCTAGCAAAGAGATCCACGAAATACAGATGTAACTCTGTGAGTGGAAGTCACACATCACAGAGCAGTTTCTCAGAAAGCTTCTTTCCAGATTTCATCTGAGGATATTTCCTTTTTCACCATAGCCCTCTATGGGCTTCCAAATACCACTTTTCCAATTACACAAGAACTGTCTTAGCGAAAGGCTTCTTGAGGGGAAAGCTGTAACTCTGTGAGATGATTTCACAGAACACAAAGAAGTTTCTCAGAAAGCTTCTTTCTCTTTGTTATCGGAGGATATTTCCTTTAGCCCTATAGTCTTCAAAGGGATCCGAAATATCTGTTCTCAGATTCCACAGAAATAAGGCTAGCAAAGAGATCCACGAAATACACATGTAACTCTGTGAGATGAATTAACAGAACACTAAGCAGTTTCTCAGAAATCTTCTTTCCAGATTTCATCTGAGGATAATTCCTTTTTCACCATAGCCCTCTATGGGCTTCCAAATATCACTTTGCCAATTCCACAAGAACTGTCTTAGCGAAAGGCTTCTTGAGGGGAAAGCTGTAACTCTGTGAAATGATTTCACTGAACACAAAGAAGTTTCTCAGAGAGCTTCTTTCTCTTTGTTATCAGAGGATATTTCCATTGGGCCCTATAGTCTTCAAAGGGATCCGAAATATCTGTTCTCAGAATCCACAGAAATAAGGCTAGCAAAGAGATCTACGAAACACAGATGTAACTCTGTGAGATGAATTCACAGAACACTAAGCAGTTTCTCAGAAAGCTTCTTTCCAGATTTCATCTGAGGATATTTCCTTTTCACCATAGCCCTCTAAGGGCTTCCAAATATCACTTTGCCAATTCCACAAGAACTGTCTTAGCGAAAGGCTTCTTGAGGGCAAAGCTGTAACTCTCTGTGATGATTTCACAGAACACAAAGAATTTTCTCAGAAAGCTTCTTTCTCTTTGTTATCGGAGGATATTTCCTTTGGGCCTATAGTCTTCAAAGGGATCCGAAATATCTGTTCTAAGATTCCACAGAAATAAGGCTAGCAAAGAGATCCACGAAATACAGATGTAACTCTGTAAGTGGAAATCACACATGACAGAGCAGTTTCTCAGAAAGCTTGTTTCCAGATTTCATCTGAGGATATTTCCTTTTTCACCATAGCCCTCTAGGGGCTTCCAAATATCACTTTTCCAATTCAACAAGAACTGTCTTAGCTAAAGGCTTTTTGAGGGGAAAGCTGTAACTCTGTGAGATGATTTCACAGAACACAAAGAAGTTTCTCAGAAAGCTTCTTTCTCTTTTTTATCGGAGGATAGTTCCTTTGGCCCTATAGTCTTCAAAGGTATCCGAAATATCTGTTCTCAGATTCCACAGAAAGAAGGCTAGCAAAGAGATCCACGAAATACAGATGTAACTCTGTGAGTGGAAGCCACACATCACAGAGCAGTTTCTCAGAAAGCTTCTTTCCAGATTTCATCTGAGGATATTTCCTTTTTCACCATAGCCCTCTAGGGGCTTCCAAATATCACTTTTCCAGTTCCACAAGAACTGTCTTAGCGAAAGGCTTCTTGAGGGGAAAGCTGTAACTCTGTGAGATGATTTCACAGAACACAAAGAAGTTTCTCAGAAAGCTTCTTTCTCTTTGTTATCGGAGGATATTTTCTGTGGCCCTATAGTCTTCAAAGGGATCCGAAATATCTGTTCTCAGATTCCACAGAAATAAGGCTAGCAAAGAGATCTACGAAACACAGATGTAACTCTGTGAGATGAATTCACAGAACACTAACCAGTTTCTCAGAAAACTTCTTTCCAGATTTCATCTGAGGATATTTCCTTTTTACCATAGCCCTCTATAGGCTTCCAAATATCACTTTGCCAATTCCACAAGAACTGTCTTAGCGAAAGGCTTCTTGAGGGGAAAGCTGTAACTCTGTGAGATGATTTCACAGAACACAAAGAAGTTTCTTAGAAAGCTTCTTTCTCTTTGTTATCGGAGGATATTTCCTTTGGCCCTATAGTCTTCAAAGGGATCCGAAATATCTGTTCTCAGATTCCACAGAAATAAGGCTAGCAAAGACATCTACGAAACACAGATGTAACTCTGTGAGATGAATTCACAGAACACTAAGCAGTTTCTCAGAAAGCTTCTTTCCAGATTTCATCTGAGGATATTTCCTTTTTCACCATAGCCCTCAATGGGCTTCCAAATATCACGTTGCCAATTCCACAAGAACTGTCTTAGCGAAAGGCTTCTTGAGGGGAAAGCTGTAACTCTGTGAGATGATTTCACAGAACACAAAGATGTTTCTCAGAAAGCTTCTTTCTCTTTGTTATCGGAGGATATTTCCTTTGGCCCTATAGTCTTCAAAGGGATCCGAAATATCTGTTCTCAGATTCCACAGAAAGAAGGCTAGCAAAGAGATCCACGAAATACAGATGTAACTCTGTGAGTGGAAGTGACACATCACAGAGCAGTTTCTCAGAAAGCTTCTTTCCAGATTTCATCTGAGGATATTTCCTTTTTCACCATAACCCTCTATGGGCTTCCAAATATCACTTTGCCAATTCCACAAGAACTGTCTTAGCGAAAGGCTTCTTGAGGGGAAAGCTGTAACTCTGTGAGATGATTTCACAGAACACAAAGAAGTTTCTCAGAAAGCTTCTTTCTCTTTGTTATCGGAGGATATTTCCTTTGGCCCTATAGTCTTCAAATGGATCCGAAATATCTGTTCTCAGATTCCACAGAAATAAGGCTAGCAAAGAGATCTACGAAACACAGATGTAATTCTTTGAGATGAATTCACAGAACACTAAGCAGTTTCTCAGAAAGCTTCTTTCCAGATTTCATCTGAGGATATTTCCTTTTTCACCATAGCCCTCTATGGGCTTCCAAATATCACTTTTCCAATTCCACAAGAACTGTCTTAGCGAAAAGCTTCTTGAGGGGAAAGCTGTAACTCTGTGAGATGATTTCACAGAACACAAAGAAGTTTCTCAGAAAGCTTCTTTCTCTTTGTTATCGGAGGATATTTCCTTTGGCCCTATAGTCTTCAAAGGGATCCGAAATATCTGTTCTCAGATTCCACAGAAATAAGGCTAGCAAAGAGATCTATGAAACACAGATGCAACTCTGTGAGATGAATTCACAGAACACTAAGCAGTTTCTCAGAAAGCTTCTTTCCAGATTTCCTCTGAGGATATTTCCTTTTTCACCATAGCCCTCTATGGGCTTCCAAATATGACTTTGCCAATTCCACAAGAAATGTCTTAGCGAAAGGCTTCTTGAGGGTAAAGCTGTAACTCTGTGAGATGATCTCACAGAACACAAAGAAGTTTCTCAGAAAGCTTCTTTCCCTTTGTTATCGGAGGATATTTCCTTTGGCCCTATAGCCTTCAAAGGGATCCGAAATATCTGTTCTCAGATTCCACAGAAAGAAGGCTAGCAAAGAGATCCACGAAATACAGATGTAACTCTGTGAGTGGAAATCACACATCACAGAGCAGTTTCTCAGAAAGCTTCTTTCCAGATTTCATCTGAGGATATTTCCTTTTTCACCATAGCCCTCTATGGGCTTCCAAATATCACTTTGCCAATTCCACAAGAACTGTCTTAGCGAAAGGCTTCTTGAGGGGAAAGCTGTAACTCTGTGAGATGATTTCAGAGAACACAAAGAAGTTTCTCAGAAACCTTCTTTCTCTTTGTTTTCGGAGAATATTTCCTTTGGCCCTATAGTCTTCAAAGGGATACGAAATATCTGTTCTCAGATTCCACAGAAAGAAGGCTAGCAAAGAGATCTACGAAACACAGATGCAACTCTGTGAGATGAATTCACAGAACACTAAGCAGTTTCTCAGAAAGCTTCTTTCCAGATTTCATCTGAGGATATATCCTTTTCACCATAGCCCTCTAAGGGCTTCCAAATATCACGTTGCCAATTCCACAAGAACTGTCTTAGCGAAAGGCTTCTTGAGGGGAAAGCTGTAACTCTGTGAGATGATTTCACAGAACACAAAGAAGTTTCTCAGAAAGCTTCTTTCTCTTTGTTATCGGAGGATATTTCCTTTGGCCCTATAGTCTTCAAAGGGATCCGAAATTTCTGTTTTCATATTCCACAGAAATAAGGCTAGCAAAGAGATCCACGAAATACAGATGTAACTCTGTTAGTGGAAGTCAAACATCACAGAGCAGTTTCTCAGAAAGCTTCTTTCCAGATTTCATCTGAGGATATTTCCTTTTCACCATAGCCCTCTAAGGGCTTCCAAATATCACTTTGCCAATTCCTCAAGAACTGTCATAGCGAAAGGCTTCTTGAGGGGAAAGCTGTAAGTCTGTGAGATGACTTCACAGAACACAAAGAAGTTTCTCAGACAGCTTCTTTCTCTTTGTTATCGGAGGATATTTCCTCTGGCCCTATAGTCTTCAAAGGGATCCGAAATACCTGTTCTCAGATTCCACAGAAATAAGGCTAGCAAAGAGATCCACGAAATACAGATGTAACTCTGTGAGTGGAAATCACACATCACAGAGCAGTTTCTCAGAAAGCTTCTTTCCAGATTTCATCTGAGGATATTTCCTTTTTCAACATAGCCCTCTATGGGCTTCCAAATATGTCTTTGCCAATTCCACAAGAACTGTCTTAGCGAAAGGCTTCTTGAGGGGAAAGCTGTAACTCTGTGAGATGATTTCACAGAACACAAAGAAGTTTCTCAGAAAGCTTCTTTCTCTTTGTTTTCGGAGAATATTTCCTTTGGCCCTATAGTCTTCAAAGGGATCCGAAATATCTGTTCTCAGATTCCACAGAAAGAAAGCTAGCAAAGAGATCTACGAAACACAGATGCAACTCTGTGAGATGAATTCACAGAACACTAAGCAGTTTCTCAGAAAGCTTCTTTCCAGATTTCATCTGAGGATATATCCTTTTCACCATAGCCCTCTAAGGGCTTCCAAATATCACTTTGCCAATTCCACAAGAACTGTCATAGCGAAAGGCTTCCTGAGGGGAAAGCTGTAACTCTGTGAGATGATTTCACAGAACACAAAGAAGTTTCTCAGAAAGCTTCTTTCTCTTTGTTATCGGAGGATATTTCCTTTGGCCCTATAGTCTTCAAAGGGATCCGAAATTTCTGTTTTCAGATTCCACAGAAAGAAGGCTAGCAAAGAGATCCACGAAATACAGATGTAACTCTGTTAGTGGAAGTCACACATCACAGAGCAGTTTCTCAGAAAGCTTCTTTCCAGATTTCATCTGAGGATATTTCCTTTTTCACCATAGCCCTCTAGGGGCTTCCAAATATCACTTTTCCAATTCCACAAGAACTGTCTTACCGAAAGGCTTCTTGAGGGGAAAGCTGTAACTCTGTGAGATGATTTCACAGAACACAAAGAAGTTTCTCAGAAAGCTTCTTTCTCTTTGTAATCGGAGGATATTTCCTGTGGCCCAATAGTCTTCAAAGGATCCGAAATATCTGTTCTCAGATTCCACAGAAATAAGGCTAGCAAAGAGATCTACGAAACGCAGATGCAACTCGGTGAGACGAATTCACAGAACACTAAGCAGTTTCTCAGAAAGCTTCTTTCCAGATTTCATCTGAGGATATTTCCTTTTCACCATAGCCCTCTAAGGGCTTCCAAATATCACTTTGCCAATTCCACAAGAACTGTCATAGCGAAAGGATTCCTGAGGGGAAAGCTGTAACTCTGTGAGATGATTTCACAGAACACAAAGAAGTTTCTCAGAAAGCTTCTTTCTCTTTGTTATCGGAGGATATTTCCTTTGGGCCTATTGTCTTCAAAGGGATCCGAAATATCTGTTCTCAGATTCCACAGAAAGAAGGCTAGCAAAGAGATCCACGAAATACAGATGTAACTCTGTTAGTGGAAGTCACACATCACAGAGCAGTTTCTCAGAAAACTTCTTTCCAGATTTCATCGAGGATATTTCCTTTTTCACCATAGCCCTCTAGGGGCTTCCAAATATCACTTATCCAATTCCACAAGAACTGTCTTAGCGAAAGGCTTCTTGAGGGGAAAGCTGTAACTCTGTGGGATGATTTCACAGAACACAAAGAAGTTTCTCAGAAAGCTTCTTCCTCTTTGTTATCGGAGGATATTTCCCTTGGCCCTATAGTCTTCAAAGGGATCCGAAATATCTGTTCTCAGATTCCACAGAAAGAAGGCTAGCAAAGAGATCCACGAAATACAGATGTAACTCTGTGAGTGGAAATCACACATCACAGAGCAGTTTCTCAGAAAGCTTCTTTCCAGATTTCATCTGAGGATATTTCCTTTTTCACCATAGCCCTCTATGGGCTTCCAAATATCACTTTGCCAATTCCACAAGAACTGTCTTAGCGAAAGGCTTCTTGAGGGGAAAGCTGTAACTCTGTGAGATGATTTCAGAGAACACAAAGAAGTTTCTCAGAAAGCTTCTTTCTCTTTGTTTTCGGAGAATATTTCCTTTGGCCCTATAGTCTTCAAAGGGATACGAAATATCTGTTCTCAGATTCCACAGAAAGAAGGCTAGCAAAGAGATCTACGAAACACAGATGCAACTCTGTGAGATGAATTCACAGAACACTAAGCAGTTTCTCAGAAAGCTTCTTTCCAGATTTCATCTGAGGATATATCCTTTTCACCATAGCCCTCTAAGGGCTTCCAAATATCACGTTGCCAATTCCACAAGAACTGTCTTAGCGAAAGGCTTCTTGAGGGGAAAGCTGTAACTCTGTGAGATGATTTCACAGAACACAAAGAAGTTTCTCAGAAAGCTTCTTTCTCTTTGTTATCGGAGGATATTTCCTTTGGCCCTATAGTCTTCAAAGGGATCCGAAATTTCAGTTTTCATATTCCACAGAAATAAGGCTAGCAAAGAGATCCACGAAATACAGATGTAACTCTGTTAGTGGAAGTCAAACATCACAGAGCAGTTTCTCAGAAAGCTTCTTTCCAGATTTCATCTGAGGATATTTCCTTTTCACCATAGCCCTCTAAGGGCTTCCAAATATCACTTTGCAAATTCCTCAAGAACTGTCATAGCGAAAGGCTTCTTGAGGGGAAAGCTGTAAGTCTGTGAGATGACTTCACAGAACACAAAGAAGTTTCTCAGACAGCTTCTTTCTCTTTGTTATCGGAGGATATTTCCTTTGGCCCTATAGTCTTCAAAGGGATCCGAAATACCTGTTCTCAGATTCCACAGAAATAAGGCTAGCAAAGAGATCCACGAAATACAGATGTAACTCTGTGAGTGGAAATCACACATCACAGAGCAGTTTCTCAGAAAGCTTCTTTCCAGATTGCATCTGAGGATATTTCCTTTTTCAACATAGCCCTCTATGGGCTTCCAAATATGTCTTTGCCAATTCCACAAGAACTGTCTTAGCGAAAGGCTTCTTGAGGGGAAAGCTGTAACTCTGTGAGATGATTTCACAGAACACAAAGAAGTTTCTCAGAAAGCTTCTTTCTCTTTGTTTTCGGAGAATATTTCCTTTGGCCCTATAGTCTTCAAAGGGATCCGAAATATCTGTTCTCAGATTCCACAGAAAGAAAGCTAGCAAAGAGATCTACGAAACACAGATGCAACTCTGTGAGATGAATTCACAGAACACTAAGCAGTTTCTCAGAAAGCTTCTTTCCAGATTTCATCTGAGGATATATCCTTTTCACCATAGCCCTCTAAGGGCTTCCAAATATCACTTTGCCAATTCCACAAGAACTGTCATAGCGAAAGGCTTCCTGAGGGGAAAGCTGTAACTCTGTGAGATGATTTCACAGAACACAAAGAAGTTTCTCAGAAAGCTTCTTTCTCTTTGTTATCGGAGGATATTTCCTTTGGCCCTATAGTCTTCAAAGGGATCCGAAATTTCTGTTTTCAGATTCCACAGAAAGAAGGCTAGCAAAGAGATCCACGAAATACAGATGTAACTCTGTTAGTGGAAGTCACACATCACAGAGCAGTTTCTCAGAAAGCTTCTTTCCAGATTTCATCTGAGGATATTTCCTTTTTCACCATAGCCCTCTAGGGGCTTCCAAATATCACTTTTCCAATTCCACAAGAACTGTCTTACCGAAAGGCTTCTTGAGGGGAAAGCTGTAACTCTGTGAGATGATTTCACAGAACACAAAGAAGTTTCTCAGAAAGCTTCTTTCTCTTTGTAATCGGAGGATATTTCCTGTGGCCCAATAGTCTTCAAAGGATCCGAAATATCTGTTCTCAGATTCCACATAAATAAGGCTAGCAAAGAGATCTACGAAACGCAGATGCAACTCGGTGAGACGAATTCACAGAACACTAAGCAGTTTCTCAGAAAGCTTCTTTCCAGATTTCATCTGAGGATATTTCCTTTTCACCATAGCCCTCTAAGGGCTTCCAAATATCACTTTGCCAATTCCACAAGAACTGTCATAGCGAAAGGATTCCTGAGGGGAAAGCTGTAACTCTGTTAGATGATTTCACAGAACACAAAGAAGTTTCTCAGAAAGCTTCTTTCTCTTTGTTATCGGAGGATATTTCCTTTGGGCCTATTGTCTTCAAAGGGATCCGAAATATCTGTTCTCAGATTCCACAGAAAGAAGGCTAGCAAAGAGATCCACGAAATACAGATGTAACTCTGTTAGTGGAAGTCACACATCACAGAGCAGTTTCTCAGAAAGCTTCTTTCCAGATTTCATCGAGGATATTTCCTTTTTCACCATAGCCCTCTAGGGGCTTCCAAATATCACTTATCCAATTCCACAAGAACTGTCTTAGCGAAAGGCTTCTTGAGGGGAAAGCTGTAACTCTGTGAGATGATTTCACAGAACACAAAGAAGTTTCTCAGAAAGCTTCTTTCTCTTTGTTATCGGAGGATATTTCCTGTGGCCCTATAGTCTTCAAAGGGATCCGAAATATCTGTTCTCAGATTCCACAGAAAGAAGGCTAGCAAAGAGATCTACGAAACGCAGATGCAACTCTGTGAGATGAATTCACAGAACACTAAGCAGTTTCTCAGAAAGCTTCTTTCCAGATTTCATCTGAGGATATTTCCTTTTCAACATAGCCCTCTATGGGCTTCCAAATATCACTTTGCAAATTCCAAAAGAACTGCCTTATCGAAAGGCTTCTTGAGGGGAAAGCTGTAACTCTGTGAGATGATTACACAGAACACAAAGAAGTTTCTCAGAAAGCTTCTTTCTCTTTGTTATCGGTGGATATTTCCTTTGGCCCTATAGTCTTCAAAGGGATCCGAAATATCTGTTCTCAGATTCCACAGAAATAAGGCTAGCAAAGAGATCTACGAAACACAGATGTAACTCTGTGAGATGAATTCACAGAATACTAAGCAGTTTCTCTGAAAGCTTCTTTCCAGATTTCATCTGAGGATATTTCCTTTTTCACCATAGCCGTCTAAGAGCTTCCAAATATCGCTTTGCCAATTCCACAAGAACTGTCTTAGCGAAAGGCTTCTTGAGGGGAAAACTGTAACTCTGTGAGATGATTTCACTGAACACAAAGAAGTTTCTCAGAAAGCTTCTTTCTCTTTGTTATCGGAGGATATTTCCTTTGGCCCTATAGTCTTCAAAGGGATCCGAAATATCTGTTCTCAGATTCCACAGAAATAAGGCTAGCAAAGAGATCTACGAAACACAGATGTAACTCTGTGAGATGAATTCACAGAACACTAAGCAGTTTCTCAGAAAGCTTCTTTCCAGATTTCATCTGAGGATATTTCCTTTTTCACCATAGCCCTCAATGGGCTTCCAAATATCACTTTGCCAATTCCACAAGAACTGTCTTAGCGAAAGGCTTCTTGAGGGGAAAACTGTAACTCTGTGAGATGATTTCACAGAACACAAAGAAGTTTCTCAGAAAGCTTCTTTCTCTTTGTTATCGGAGGATATTTCCTTGGCCCTATAGTCTTCAAAGGGATCCGAAATATCTCTCCTAAGATTCCACAGAAATAAGGCTAGCAAAGAGATCCACGAAACACAGATGTAACTCTGTGAGATGAATTCACAGAACACTAAGCAGTTTCTCAGAAAGCTTCTTTCCAGATTTCATCTGAGGATATTTCCTTTTTCACCATAGCCCTCTATGGGCTTCCAAATATCACTTTGCAAATTCCAAAAGAACTGCCTTATCGAAAGGCTTCTTGAGGGGAAAGCTGTAACTCTGTGAGATGATTTCACAGAACACAAAGAAGTTTCTCAGAAAGCTTCTTTCTCTTTGTTATCGGTGGATATTTCCTTTGGCCCTATAGTCTTCAAAGGGATCCGAAATATCTGTTCTCAGATTCCACAGAAATAAGGCTAGCAAAGAGATCTACGAAACACAGATGTAACTCTGTGAGATGAATTCACAGAATACTAAGCAGTTTCTCTGAAAGCTTCTTTCCAGATTTCATCTGAGGATATTTCCTTTTTCACTATAGCCGTCTAAGAGCTTCCAAATATCGCTTTGCCAATTCCACAAGAACTGTCTTAGCGAAAGGCTTCTTGAGGGGAAAACTGTAACTCTGTGAGATGATTTCACTGAACACAAAGAAGTTTCTCAGAAAGCTTCTTTCTCTTTGTTATCGGAGGCTATTTCCTTTGGCCCTATAGTCTTCAAAGGGATCCGAAATATCTGTTCTCAGATTCCACAGAAATAAGGCTAGCAAAGAGATCTACGAAACACAGATGTAACTCTGTGAGATGAATTCACAGAACACTAAGCAGTTTCTCAGAAAGCTTCTTTCCAGATTTCATCTGAGGATATTTCCTTTTTCACCATAGCCCTCAATGGGCTTCCAAATATCACTTTGCCAATTCCACAAGAACTGTCTTAGCGAAAGGCTTCTTGAGGGGAAAGCTGTAACTCTGTGAGATGATTTCACAGAACACAAAGAAGTTTCTCAGAAAGCTTCTTTCTCTTTGTTATCGGAGGATATTTCCTTGGCCCTATAGTCTTCAAAGGGATCCGAAATATCTCTCCTAAGATTCCACAGAAATAAGGCTAGCAAAGAGATCCACGAAACACAGATGTAACTCTGTGAGATGAATTCACAGAACACTAAGCAGTTTCTCAGAAAGCTTCTTTCCAGATTTCATCTGAGGATATTTCCTTTTTCACCATAGCCCTCTATGGGCTTCCAAATATCACTTTGCCAATTCCACAAGAACTGTCTTATCGAAAGGCTTCTTGAGGGGAAAGCTGTAACTCTGTGAGATGATTTCACAGAACACAAAGAAGTTTCTCAGAAAGCTTCTTTCTCTTTGTTATCGGAGGATATTTCCTTTGGCCCTATAGTCTTCAAGGGGATCCGAAATATCTGTTCTCAGATTCCACAGAAATAAGGCTAGCAAAGAGATCTATGAAACACAGATGTAACTCTGTGAGATGAATTCACAGAACACTAAGCAGTTTCTCTGAAAGCTTCTTTCCAGATTTCATCTGAGGATATTTCCTTTTTCACCATAGTCCTCAAAGGGCTTCCAAATATCACGTTGCCAATTCCACAAAAACTGTCTTAGCGAAAGGCTTCTTAAGGGGAAAGCTGTAACTCTGTGAGATGATTTCACAGAACACAAAGAAGTTTCTCAGGAAGCTTCTTTCTCGTTGTTATCGGAGGATATTTCCTTTGGCCCTATAGTCTTCAAAGGGATCCGAAATATCTGTTCTGAGATTCCAGAGAAATAAGGCTAGCAAAGAGATCTACGAGACACAGATGTAACTCTGTGAGATGAATTCACAGAACACTAAGCAGTTTCTCAGAAAGCTTCTTTCCAGATTTCATCTGAGGATATTTCCTTTTCACCATAGTCCTCTAAGGGCTTCCAAATATCACTTTGCCAACTCCACAAGAACTGTCATAGCGAAAGGCTTCTTGAGGGGAAAGCTGTAACTCTGTGAGATGATTTCACAGAACACAAAGAAGTTTCTCAGAAAGTTTCTTTCTCTTTGTTATCGGAGGATATTTCCTTTGGGCCTATAGTCTTCAAAGGGATCCGAAATATCTGTTCTCAGATTCCACAGAAAGAAGGCTAGCAAAGAGATCCACGAAATACAGATGTAACTCTGTGAGTGGAAGTCACACATCACAGAGCAGTTTCTCAGAAAGCTTCTTTCCAGATTTCATCTGAGTATAATTCCTTTTTCACCATAGCCCTCTAGGGGCTTCCAAATATCACTTTTCCAATTCCACAAGAACTGTCTTAGCGAAAGGCTTCTTGAGGGGAAAGCTGTAATTCTGTGAGATGATTTCACAGAACACAAAGAAGTTTCTCAGAAAGCTTCTTTCTCTTTGTTATCGGAGGATATTTCCTTTGGCCATATAGTCTTCAAAGGGATCCCAAAAATCTGTTCTTAGATTCCACAGAAATAAGGCTAGCAAAGAGATCTACGAAACACAGATGTAACTCTGTGAGATGAATTCACAGAACACTAAGCAGTTTCTCAGAAAGCTTCTTTCCAGATTTCCTCTGAGGATATTTCCTTTTTCACCATAGCCCTCTATGGGATTCCAAATATCACTTTGCCAATTCCACAAGAACTGTCCTAGCGAAAGGCTTCTTGAGGGGAAAGCTGTAACTCTGTGAGATGATTTCACAGAACACAAAGAAGTTTCTCAGAAAGCTTCTTTCTCTTTGTTATCGGAGGATATTTCCTTTGGCCCTATAGTCTTCAAAGGGATCCGAAATATCTGTTCTCAGATTCCACAGAAAGAAGGCTAGCAAAGAGATCCACGAAATACAGATGTAACTCTGTGAGTGGAAGTCACACATCATAGAGCAGTTTCTCAGAACGCTTCTTTCCAGATTTCATCTGAGGATATTTCCTTTTTCACCATAGCCCTATAGGGGCTTCCAATATCACTTTGCCAATTCCACAAGAACTGTCTTAGCGAAAGGCTTCTTGAGGGGAAAGCTGTAACTCTGTGAGATGATTTCACAGAACACAAAGAAGTTTCTCAGAAAGCTTCTTTCTCTTTGTTATCGGAGGATATTTCCTGTGGCCCTATAGTCTTCAAAGGGATCCGAAATATCTGTTCTCAGATTCCACAGAAAGAAGGCTAGCAAAGAGATCTACGAAACGCAGATGCAACTCTGTGAGATGAATTCACAGAACACTAAGCAGTTTCTCAGAAAGCTTCTTTCCAGATTTCATCTGAGGATATTTCCTTTTCAACATAGCCCTCTATGGGCTTCCAAATATCACTTTGCAAATTCCAAAAGAACTGCCTTATCGAAAGGCTTCTTGAGGGGAAAGCTGTAACTCTGTGAGATGATTTCACAGAACACAAAGAAGTTTCTCAGAAAGCTTCTTTCTCTTTGTTATCAGAGGATATTTCCTTGGCCCTATAGTCTTCAAAGGGATCCGAAATATCTCTCCTAAGATTCCACAGAAATAAGGCTAGCAAAGAGATCCACGAAACACAGATGTAACTCTGTGAGATGAATTCACAGAACACTAAGCAGTTTCTCAGAAAGCTTCTTTCCAGATTTCATCTGAGGATATTTCCTTTTTCACCATAGCCCTCTATGGGCTTCCAAATATCACTTTGCCAATTCCACAAGAACTGTCTCATCGAAAGGCTTCTTGAGGGGAAAGCTGTAACTCTGGGAGATGATTTCACAGAACACAAAGAAGTTTCTCAGAAAGCTTCTTTCTCTTTGTTATCGGAGGATATTTCCTTTGGCCCTATAGTCTTCAAGGGGATCCGAAATATCTGTTCCCAGATTCCACAGAAATAAGGCTAGCAAAGAGATCTATGAAACACAGATGTAACTCTGTGAGATGAATTCACAGAACACTAAGCAGTTTCTCTGAAAGCTTCTTTCCAGATTTCATCTGAGGATATT
The DNA here is from genome assembly GCF_049350105.2 of Macaca mulatta. Lineage (NCBI taxonomy): Eukaryota > Metazoa > Chordata > Mammalia > Primates > Cercopithecidae > Macaca > Macaca mulatta. The sequence goes on along the minus strand of NC_133416.1, from coordinate 38,570,088 downwards.
TCCTTTTTCACCATAGTCCTCAAAGGGCTTCCAAATATCATGTTGCCAATTCCAAAAAAACTGTCTTAGCGAAAGGCTTCTTAAGGGGAAAGCTGTAACTCTGTGAGATGATTTCACAGAACACAAAGAAGTTTCTCAGGAAGCTTCTTTCTCGTTGTTATCGGAGGATATTTCCTTTGGCCCTATAGTCTTCAAAGGGATCCGAAATATCTCTTCTGAGATTCCAGAGAAATAAGGCTAGCAAAGAGATCTACGAGACACAGATGTAACTCTGTGAGATGAATTCACAGAACACTAAGCAGTTTCTCAGAAAGCTTCTTTCCAGATTTCATCTGAGGATATTTCCTTTTCACCATAGTCCTCTAAGGGCTTCCAAATATCACTTTGCCAACTCCACAAGAACTGTCATAGCGAAAGGCTTCTTGAGGGGAAAGCTGTAACTCTGTGAGATGATTTCACAGAACACAAAGAAGTTTCTCAGAAAGTTTCTTTCTCTTTGTTATCGGAGGATATTTCCTTTGGGCCTATAGTCTTCAAAGGGATCCGAAATATCTGTTCTCAGATTCCACAGAAAGAAGGCTAGCAAAGAGATCCACGAAATACAGATGTAACTCTGTGAGTGGAAGTCACACATCACAGAGCAGTTTCTCAGAAAGCTTCTTTCCAGATTTCATCTGAGTATAATTCCTTTTTCACCATAGCCCTCTAGGGGCTTCCAAATATCACTTTTCCAATTCCACAAGAACTGTCTTAGCGAAAGGCTTCTTGAGGGGAAAGCTGTAATTCTGTGAGATGATTTCACAGAACACAAAGAAGTTTCTCAGAAAGCTTCTTTCTCTTTGTTATCGGAGGATATTTCCTTTGGCCATATAGTCTTCAAAGGGATCCCAAAAATCTGTTCTTAGATTCCACAGAAATAAGGCTAGCAAAGAGATCTACGAAACACAGATGTAACTCTGTGAGATGAATTCACAGAACACTAAGCAGTTTCTCAGAAAGCTTCTTTCCAGATTTCCTCTGAGGATATTTCCTTTTTCACCATAGCTCTCTATGGGATTCCAAATATCACTTTGCCAATTCCACAAGAACTGTCCTAGCGAAAGGCTTCTTGAGGGGAAAGCTGTAACTCTGTGAGATGATTTCACAGAACACAAAGAAGTTTCTCAGAAAGCTTCTTTCTCTTTGTTATCGGAGGATATTTCCTTTGGCCCTATAGTCTTCAAAGGGATCCGAAGTATCTGTTCTCAGATTCCACAGAAAGAAGGCTAGCAAAGAGATCCACGAAATACAGATGTAACTCTGTGAGTGGAAGTCACACATCATAGAGCAGTTTCTCAGAACGCTTCTTTCCAGATTTCATCTGAGGATATTTCCTTTTTCACCATAGCCCTATAGGGGCTTCCAATATCACTTTGCCAATTCCACAAGAACTGTCTTAGCGAAAGGCTTCTTGAGGGGAAAGCTGTAACTCTGTGAGATGATTTCACAGAACACAAAGAAGTTTCTCAGAAAGCTTCTTTCTCTTTGTTATCGGAGGATATTTCCTGTGGCCCTATAGTCTCAAAGGGATCCGAAATATCTGTTCTCAGATTCCACAGAAAGAAGGCTAGCAAAGAGATCTACGAAACGCAGATGCAACTCTGTGAGATGAATTCACAGAACACTAAGCAGTTTCTCAGAAAGCTTCTTTCCAGATTTCATCTGAGGATATTTCCTTTTCAACATAGCCCTCTATGGGCTTCCAAATATCACTTTGCAAATTCCAAAAGAACTGCCTTATCGAAAGGCTTCTTGAGGGGAAAGCTGTAACTCTGTGAGATGATTTCACACAACACAAAGAAGTTTCTCAGAAAGCTTCTTTCTCTTTGTTATCGGAGGATATTTCCTTTGGCCCTATAGTCTTCAAAGGGATCCGAAATATCTGTTCTCAGATTCCCCAGAAAGAAGGCTAGCAAAGAGATCCACGAAATCCAGATGTAACTCTGTGAGTGGAAGTGACACATCACAGAGCAGTTTCTCAGAAAGCTTCTTTCCAGATTTCATCTGAGGATATTTCCTTTTTCACCATAGCCCTCTATGGGCTTCCAAATATCACTTTGCCATTTCCACAAAAACTGTCTTAGCGAACGGCTTCTTGAGGGGAAAGCTGTAACTCTGTGAGATGATTTCACAGAACACAAAGAAGTTTCTCAGAAAGCTTCTTTCTCTTTGTTATCGGAGGATATTTCCATTGGCCCTATAGTCTTCAAAGGGATCCGAAATATCTGTTCTCAGATTCCACAGAAATAAGGCTAGCAAAGAGATCTATGAAACACAGATGCAACTCTGTGAGATGAATTCACAGAACACTAAGCAGTTTCTCAGAAAGCTTCTTTCCAGATTTCATCTGAGGATATTTCCTTTTTCACCATAGCCCTAAATGGGCTTCCAAATATCACGTTGCCAATACCACAAGAACTGTCTTAGCGAGAGGCTTCTTCAGGGGAAAGCTGTAACTCTGTGAAATGATTTCACTGAACACAAAGAAGTTTCTCAGAGAGCTTCTTTCTCTTCGTTATCGGAGAATATATCCTTTGGCCCTATAGTCTTCAAAGGGATCCGAAATATCTGTTCTCAGATTCCACAGAAATAAGTCTAGCAAAGAGATCTAGGAAACACAGATGTAACTCTGTTAGATGAATTCACAGAACACTAAGCAGTTTCTCAGAAAGCTTCTTTCCAGATTTCCTCTGAGGATAGTTCCTTTTTCACCATAGCCCTCTATGAGCTTCCAAATATGACTTTGCCAATTCCACAAGAACTGTCTTAGCGAAAGGCTTCTTGAGGGGAAAGCTGTAACTCCGAGAGATGATTTCACAGAACACAAAGAAGTTTCTCAGAAAGCTTCTTTCTCTTTGTTATCGGAGGATATTTCCTTTGGCCCTATAGTCTTCAAAGAGATCCGAAATATCTCTTCTCAGATTCCACAGAAAGAAGGCTAGCAAAGAGATCCACGAAATACAGATGTAACTCTGTGAGTGGAAGTCACACATCACAGAGCAGTTTCTCAGAAAGCTTCTTTCCAGATTTCATCTGAGGATATTTCCTTTTTCACCATAGCCCTCTATGGGCTTCCAAATACCACTTTTCCAATTACACAAGAACTGTCTTAGCGAAAGGCTTCTTGAGGGGAAAGCTGTAACTCTGTGAGATGATTTCACAGAACACAAAGAAGTTTCTCAGAAAGCTTCTTTCTCTTTGTTATCGGAGGATATTTCCTTTAGCCCTATAGTCTTCAAAGGGATCCGAAATATCTGTTCTCAGATTCCACAGAAATAAGGCTAGCAAAGAGATCCACGAAATACACATGTAACTCTGTGAGATGAATTAACAGAACACTAAGCAGTTTCTCAGAAATCTTCTTTCCAGATTTCATCTGAGGATAATTCCTTTTTCACCATAGCCCTCTATGGGCTTCCAAATATCACTTTGCCAATTCCACAAGAACTGTCTTAGCGAAAGGCTTCTTGAGGGGAAAGCTGTAACTCTGTGAAATGATTTCACTGAACACAAAGAAGTTTCTCAGAGAGCTTCTTTCTCTTTGTTATCGGAGGATATTTCCATTGGGCCCTATAGTCTTCAAAGGGATCCGAAATATCTGTTCTCAGAATCCACAGAAAAAAGGCTAGCAAAGAGATCTACGAAACACAGATGTAACTCTGTGAGATGAATTCACAGAACACTAAGCAGTTTCTCAGAAAGCTTCTTTCCAGATTTCATCTGAGGATATTTCCTTTTCACCATAGCCCTCTAAGGGCTTCCAAATATCACTTTGCCAATTCCACAAGAACTGTCTTAGCGAAAGGCTTCTTGAGGGGAAAGCTGTAACTCTCTGTGATGATTTCACAGAACACAAAGAATTTTCTCAGAAAGCTTCTTTCTCTTTGTTATCGGAGGATATTTCCTTTGGGCCTATAGTCTTCAAAGGGATCCGAAATATCTGTTCTAAGATTCCACAGAAATAAGGCTAGCAAAGAGATCCACGAAATACAGATGTAACTCTGTAAGTGGAAATCACACATCACAGAGCAGTTTCTCAGAAAGCTTGTTTCCAGATTTCATCTGAGGATATTTCCTTTTTCACCATAGCCCTCTAGGGGCTTCCAAATATCACTTTTCCAATTCAACAAGAACTGTCTTAGCTAAAGGCTTTTTGAGGGGAAAGCTGTAACTCTGTGAGATGATTTCACAGAACACAAAGAAGTTTCTCAGAAAGCTTCTTTCTCTTTGTTATCGGAGGATATTTCCTTTGGCCCTATAGTCTTCAAAGGGATCCGAAATATCTGTTCTCAGATTCCACAGAAAGAAGGCTAGCAAAGAGATCCACGAAATACAGATGTAACTCTGTGAGTGTAAGTGACACATCACAGAGCAGTTTCTCAGAAACCTTCTTTCCAGATTTCATCTGAGGATATTTCCTTTTTCACCATAGCCCTCAATGGGCTTCCAAATATCACTTTGCCAATTCCACAAGAACTGTCTTAGCGAAAGGCTTCTTGAGGGGAAAGCTGTAACTCTGTGAGATGATTTCAAGAACACAAAGAAGTTTCTCAGAAAGCTTCTTTCTCCTTGTTATCGGAGGATATTTCCTTTGGCCCTATAGTCTTCAAAGGGATCCGAAATATCTGTTCTCAGATTCCACAAAAATAAGGCTAGCAAAGAGATCTACGAAACACAGATGTAACTCTGTTAGATGAATTCACAGAACACTAAGCAGTTTCTCAGAAAGCTTCTTTCCAGATTTCCTCTGAGGATAGTTCCTTTTTCACCATAGCCCTCTATGAGCTTCCAAATATGACTTTGCCAATTCCACAAGAACTGTCTTAGCGAAAGGCTTCTTGAGGGGAAAGCTGTAACTCCGAGAGATGATTTCACAGAACACAAAGAAGTTTCTCAGAAAGCTTCTTTCTCTTTGTTATCGGAGGATATTTCCTTTGGCCCTATAGTCTTCAAAGAGATCCGAAATATCTCTTCTCAGATTCCACAGAAAGAAGGCTAGCAAAGAGATCCACGAAATACAGATGTAACTCTGTGAGTGGAAGTCACACATCACAGAGCAGTTTCTCAGAAAGCTTCTTTCCAGATTTCATCTGAGGATATTTCCTTTTTCACCATAGCCCTCTATGGGCTTCCAAATACCACTTTTCCAATTACACAAGAACTGTCTTAGCGAAAGGCTTCTTGAGGGGAAAGCTGTAACTCTGTGAGATGATTTCACAGAACACAAAGAAGTTTCTCAGAAAGCTTCTTTCTCTTTGTTATCGGAGGATATTTCCTTTAGCCCTATAGTCTTCAAAGGGATCCGAAATATCTGTTCTCAGATTCCACAGAAATAAGGCTAGCAAAGAGATCCACGAAATACACATGTAACTCTGTGAGATGAATTAACAGAACACTAAGCAGTTTCTCAGAAATCTTCTTTCCAGATTTCATCTGAGGATAATTCCTTTTTCACCATAGCCCTCTATGGGCTTCCAAATATCACTTTGCCAATTCCACAAGAACTGTCTTAGCGAAAGGCTTCTTGAGGGGAAAGCTGTAACTCTGTGAAATGATTTCACTGAACACAAAGAAGTTTCTCAGAGAGCTTCTTTCTCTTTGTTATCGGAGGATATTTCCATTGGGCCCTATAGTCTTCAAAGGGATCCGAAATATCTGTTCTCAGAATCCACAGAAAAAAGGCTAGCAAAGAGATCTACGAAACACAGATGTAACTCTGTGAGATGAATTCACAGAACACTAAGCAGTTTCTCAGAAAGCTTCTTTCCAGATTTCATCTGAGGATATTTCCTTTTCACCATAGCCCTCTAAGGGCTTCCAAATATCACTTTGCCAATTCCACAAGAACTGTCTTAGCGAAAGGCTTCTTGAGGGGAAAGCTGTAACTCTCTGTGATGATTTCACAGAACACAAAGAATTTTCTCAGAAAGCTTCTTTCTCTTTGTTATCGGAGGATATTTCCTTTGGGCCTATAGTCTTCAAAGGGATCCGAAATATCTGTTCTAAGATTCCACAGAAATAAGGCTAGCAAAGAGATCCACGAAATACAGATGTAACTCTGTAAGTGGAAATCACACATCACAGAGCAGTTTCTCAGAAAGCTTGTTTCCAGATTTCATCTGAGGATATTTCCTTTTTCACCATAGCCCTCTAGGGGCTTCCAAATATCACTTTTCCAATTCAACAAGAACTGTCTTAGCTAAAGGCTTTTTGAGGGGAAAGCTGTAACTCTGTGAGATGATTTCACAGAACACAAAGAAGTTTCTCAGAAAGCTTCTTTCTCTTTGTTATCGGAGTATATTTCCTTTGGCCCTATAGTCTTCAAAGGGATCCGAAATATCTGTTCTCAGATTCCACAGAAAGAAGGCTAGCAAAGAGATCCACGAAATACAGATGTAACTCTGTGAGTGTAAGTGACACATCACAGAGCAGTTTCTCAGAAACCTTCTTTCCAGATTTCATCTGAGGATATTTCCTTTTTCACCATAGCCCTCAATGGGCTTCCAAATATCACTTTGCCAATTCCACAAGAACTGTCTTAGCGAAAGGCTTCTTGAGGGGAAAGCTGTAACTCTGTGAGATGATTTCAAGAACACAAAGAAGTTTCTCAGAAAGCTTCTTTCTCCTTGTTATCGGAGGATATTTCCTTTGGCCCTATAGTCTTCAAAGGGATCCGAAATATCTGTTCTCAGATTCCACAAAAATAAGGCTAGCAAAGAGATCTACGAAACACAGATGCAATTCTGTGAGATGAATTCACAGAACACTAAGCAGTTTCTCAGAAAGCTTCTTTCCAGATTTCATCTGAGGATATTTCCTTTTTCACCATAGCCCTTAATGGGCTTCCAAATATCACGTTGCCAATTCCACAAGAACTGTCTTAGCGAAAGGCTTCTTCAGGAGAAAGCTGTAACTCTGTGAAATGATTTCACTGAACACAAAGAAGTTTCTCAGAAAGCTTCTTTCTCTTTGTTATCGGAGGATATTTCCTTTGGCCCTATAGTCTTCAAAGGGATCCGAAATATCTGTTCTCAGATTCCACAGAAATAAGGCTAGCAAAGAGATCTACGAAACACAGATGTAACTCTGTGAGATGAATTCACAGAACACTAAGCAGTTTCTCAGAAAGCTTCTTTCCAGATTTCATCTGAGGATATTTCCTTTTCACCATAGCCCTCTAAGGGGTTCCAAATATCACTTTGCCAATTCCACAAGAACTGTCTTAGCGAAAGGCTTCTTGAGGGGAAAGCTGTAACTCTGTGAGATGATTTCACAGAACACAAAGAAGTTTCTCAGAAAGCTTCTTTCTCTATGTTATCGGAGGATATTTCCTTTGGCTCTATAGTCTTCAAAGGGATCCGAAGTATCTGTTCTCAGATTCCACAGAAATAATGCTAGAAAAGAGATCTACGAAACACAGATGTAACTCTGTGAGATGAATTCACAGAACACTAAGCAGTTTCTCAGAAAGCTTCTTTACAGATTTCATCTGAGGATATTCCCTTTTTCACCATAGCCCTCTATGGGCTTCCAAATATCACATTGCCAATTCCACAAGAACTGTCTTAGCGAAAGGCTTCTTGAGGAGAAAGCTGTAACTCTGTGAGATGATTTCGGAGAACACAAAGAAGTTCCTCAGAAAGCTTCTTTCTCTTTGTTATCGGAGGATATTTCTTTGGCCCTATAGTCTTCAAAGGGATCCGAAATATCTGTTCTCAGATTCCACAGAAATAAGGCTAGCAAAGAGATCTACGAAACACAGATGTAACTCTGTGAGATGAATTCACAGAACACTAAGCAGTTTCTCAGAAAGCTTCTTTCCAGATTTCCTCTGAGGATATTTCCTTTTCACCATAGCCCTTTAAGGGCTTCCAAATATCACTTTGCCAATTCCACAAGAACTGTCTTAGCGAAAGGCTTCTTGAGGGGAAAGCTGTAACTCTCTGAGATGATTTCACAGAACACAAAGAAGTTTCTCAGAAAGCTTCTTTCTCTTTGTTATCGGAGGATATTTCCTTTGGCCCTATAGTCTTCAAAGGGATCCGAAATATCTGTTCTCAGATTCCACAGAAATAAGGCTAGCAAAGAGATCCACGAAATACAGATGTAACTCTGTGAGTGGAAATCACATATCACAGAGCAGTTTCTCAGAAAGCTTCTTTCCAGATTTCATCTGAGGATATTTCCTTTTTCAACATAGCCCTCTATGGGCTTCCAAATATCACTTTGGCAATTCCACAAGAACTCTCTTAGCGAAAGGCTTCTTGAGGGGAAAGCTGTAACTCTGTGAGATGATTTCACAGAACACAAAGAAGTTTCTCAGAAAGCTTCTTTCTCTTTGTTATCGGAGGATATTTCCTTTGGCCCTATAGTCTTCAAAGGGATCCGAAATATCTGTTCTCAGATTCCACAGAAAGAAGGCTAGCAAAGAGATCTACGAAACACAGATGCAACTCTGTGAGATGAATTCACAGAACACTAAGCAGTTTCTCAGAAAGCTTCTTTCCAGATTTCCTCTGAGGATATTTCCTTTTTCACCAAAGCCCTCTATGGGCTTCCAAATATGACTTTGCCAATTCCACGAGAAATGTCTTAGCGAAAGGCTTCTTGAGGGGAAAGCTGTAACTCTGTGAGATGATCTCACAGAACACAAAGAAGTTTCTCAGAAAGCTTCTTTCTCTTTGTTATCGGAGGATATTTCCTTTGGCACTATAGTCTTCAAAGGGATCCGAAATATCTGTTCTCAGATTCCACAGAAAGAAGGCTAGCAAAGAGATCCACGAAATACAGATGTAACTCTGTGAGTGGAAATCACACATCACAGAGCAGTTTCTCAGAAAGCTTCTTTCCAGATTTCATCTGAGGATATTTCCTTTTTCACCATAGCCCTCTATGGGCTTCCAAATATCACTTTGCCAATTCCAAAAGAACTGCCTTAGCGAAAGGCTTCTTGAGGGGAAAGCTGTAACTCTGTGAGATGATTTCAGAGAACACAAAGAAGTTTCTCAGAAAGCTTCTTTCTCTTTGTTATCGGAGGATATTTCCTTTTCTGCTATAGTCTTCGAAGGGATCCGAAATATCTGTTCTCAAATTCCACAGAAATAAGGCTAGCAAAGAGATCTACGAAACACAGATGTAACTCTGTGAGATGAATTCACAGAACACTAAGCAGTTTCTCAGAAAGCTTCTTTCCAGATTTCAACTGAGGATATTTCCTTTTTTACCATAGCCCTCTAAGGGCTTCCAAGTATCACTTTACCAATTGCACAAGAACTGTCTTAGCGAAAGGCTTCTTGAGGGGAAAGCTTTTACTCTGTGAGATGATTTCACAGAACACAAAGAAGTTTCTCAGAAAGCTTCTTTCTCTTTGTTATCAGAGGATATTTCCTTTGGCCCTATAGTCTTCAAAGGGATCCGAAATATCTGTTCTCAGATTCCACAGAAATGAGGCTAGCAAGGAGATCTACGAAACACAGATGCAACCCTGTGAGATGAATTCACAGAATACTAAGCAGTTTCTCAGAAAGCTTCTTTCCAGATTTCATCTGAGGATATTTCCTTTTTCACCATAGCCCTCAATGGGCTTCCAAATATCACGTTGCCAATTCCACAAGAACTTTCTTAGCGAAAGGCTTCTTGTGGGGAAAGCTGTAACTCTGTGAGATGATTTCACAGAACACAAAGAAGTTTCTCAGAAAGCTTCTTTCTCTTTGTTATCGGAGGATATTTCCTTTGGCCCTATAGTCTTCAAAGGGATCCGAAATATCTGTTCTCAGATTCCCCAGAAAGAAGGCTAGCAAAGAGATCCACGAAATCCAGATGTAACTCTGTGAGTGGAAGTGACACATCACAGAGCAGTTTCTCAGAAAGCTTCTTTCCAGATTTCATCTGAGGATATTTCCTTTTTCACCATAGCCCTCTATGGGCTTCCAAATATCACTTTGCCATTTCCACAAGAACTGTCTTAGCGAACGGCTTCTTGAGGGGAAAGCTGTAGCTCTGTGAGATGATTTCACAGAACACAAAGAAGTTTCTCAGAAAGCTTCTTTCTCTTTGTTATCGGAGGATATTTCCATTGGCCCTATAGTCTTCAAAGGGATCCGAAATATCTGTTCTCAGATTCCACAGAAATAAGGCTAGCAAAGAGATCTATGAAACACAGATGCAACTCTGTGAGATGAATTCACAGAACACTAAGCAGTTTCTCAGAAAGCTTCTTTCCAGATTTCATCTGAGGATATTTCCTTTTTCACCATAGCCCTAAATGGGCTTCCAAATATCACGTTGCCAATACCACAAGAACTGTCTTAGCGAGAGGCTTCTTCAGGGGAAAGCTGTAACTCTGTGAAATGATTTCACTGAACACAAAGAAGTTTCTCAGAGAGCTTCTTTCTCTTCGTTATCGGAGAATATATCCTTTGGCCCTATAGTCTTCAAAGGGATCCGAAATATCTGTTCTCAGATTCCACAGAATTAAGTCTAGCAAAGAGATCTAGGAAACACAGATGTAACTCTGTGAGATGAATTCACAGAACACTAAGCAGTTTCTCAGAAAGCTTCTTTCCAGATTTCCTCTGAGGATAGTTCCTTTTTCACCATAGCCCTCTATGAGCTTCCAAATATGACTTTGCCAATTCCACAAGAACTGTCTTAGCGAAAGGCTTCTTGAGGGGAAAGCTGTAACTCTGTGAGATGATTTCACAGAACACAAAGAAGTTTCTCAGAAAGCTTCTTTCTCTTTGTTATCGGAGGATATTTCCTTTGGCCCTATAGTCTTCAAAGAGATCCGAAATATCTGTTCTCAGATTCCACAGAAAGAAGGCTAGCAAAGAGATCCACGAAATACAGATGTAACTCTGTGAGTGGAAGTCACACATCACAGAGCAGTTTCTCAGAAAGCTTCTTTCCAGATTTCATCTGAGGATATTTCCTTTTTCACCATAGCCCTCTATGGGCTTCCAAATACCACTTTTCCAATTACACAAGAACTGTCTTAGCGAAAGGCTTCTTGAGGGGAAAGCTGTAACTCTGTGAGATGATTTCACAGAACACAAAGAAGTTTCTCAGAAAGCTTCTTTCTCTTTGTTATCGGAGGATATTTCCTTTAGCCCTATAGTCTTCAAAGGGATCCGAAATATCTGTTCTCAGATTCCACAGAAATAAGGCTAGCAAAGAGATCCACGAAATACACATGTAACTCTGTGAGATGAATTAACAGAACACTAAGCAGTTTCTCAGAAATCTTCTTTCCAGATTTCATCTGAGGATAATTCCTTTTTCACCATAGCCCTCTATGGGCTTCCAAATATCACTTTGCCAATTCCACGAGAACTGTCTTAGCGAAAGGCTTCTTGAGGGGAAAGCTGTAACTCTGTGAAATGATTTCACTGAACACAAAGAAGTTTCTCAGAGAGCTTCTTTCTCTTTGTTATCGGAGGATATTTCCATTGGGCCCTATAGTCTTCAAAGGGATCCGAAATATCTGTTCTCAGAATCCACAGAAATAAGGCTAGCAAAGAGATCTACGAAACACAGATGTAACTCTGTGAGATGAATTCACAGAACACTAAGAAGTTTCTCAGAAAGCTTCTTTCCAGATTTCATCTGAGGATATTTCCTTTTCACCATAGCCCTCTAAGGGCTTCCAAATATCACTTTGCCAATTCCACAAGAACTGTCTTAGCGAAAGGCTTCTTGAGGGGAAATCTGTAACTCTCTGTGATGATTTCACAGAACACAAAGAATTTTCTCAGAAAGCTTCTTTCTCTTTGTTATCGGAGGATATTTCCTTTGGGCCTATAGTCTTCAAAGGGATCCGAAATATCTGTTCTAAGATTCCACAGAAATAAGGCTAGCAAAGAGATCCACGAAATACAGATGTAACTCTGTAAGTGGAAATCACACATCACAGAGCAGTTTCTCAGAAAGCTTGTTTCCAGATTTCATCTGAGGATATTTCCTTTTTCACCATAGCCCTCTAGGGGCTTCCAAATATCACTTTTCCAATTCAACAAGAACTGTCTTAGCTAAAGGCTTTTTGAGGGGAAAGCTGTAACTCTGTGAGATGATTTCACAGAACACAAAGAAGTTTCTCAGAAAGCTTCTTTCTCTTTGTTATCGGAGGATAGTTCCTTTGGCCCTATAGTCTTCAAAGGTATCCGAAATATCTGTTCTCAGATTCCACAGAAAGAAGGCTAGCAAAGAGATCCACGAAATACAGATGTAACTCTGTGAGTGGAAGCCACACATCACAGAGCAGTTTCTCAGAAAGCTTCTTTCCAGATTTCATCTGAGGATATTTCCTTTTTCACCATAGCCCTCTAGGGGCTTCCAAATATCACTTTTCCAGTTCCACAAGAACTGTCTTAGCGAAAGGCTTCTTGAGGGGAAAGCTGTAACTCTGTGAGATGATTTCACAGAACACAAAGAAGTTTCTCAGAAAGCTTCTTTCTCTTTGTTATCGGAGGATATTTTCTGTGGCCCTATAGTCTTCAAAGGGATCCGAAATATCTGTTCTCAGATTCCACAGAAATAAGGCTAGCAAAGAGATCTACGAAACACAGATATAACTCTGTGAGATGAATTCACAGAACACTAAGCAGTTTCTCGGAAAACTTCTTTCCAGATTTCATCTGAGGATATTTCCTTTTTACCATAGCCCTCTATGGGCTTCCAAATATCACTTTGCCAATTCCACAAGAACTGTCTTAGCGAAAGGCTTCTTGAGGGGAAAGCTGTAACTCTGTGAGATGATTTCACAGAACACAAAGAAGTTTCTTAGAAAGCTTCTTTCTCTTTGTTATCGGAGGATATTTCCTTTGGCCCTATAGTCTTCAAAGGGATCCGAAATATCTGTTCTCAGATTCCACAGAAATAAGGCTAGCAAAGAGATCTACGAAACACAGATGTAACTCTGTGAGATGAATTCACAGAACACTAAGCAGTTTCTCAGAAAGCTTCTTTCCAGATTTCATCTGAGGATATTTCCTTTTTCACCATAGCCCTCAATGGGCTTCCAAATATCACGTTGCCAATTCCACAAGAACTGTCTTAGCGAAAGGCTTCTTGAGGGGAAAGCTGTAACTCTGTGAGATGATTTCACAGAACACAAAGATGTTTCTCAGAAAGCTTCTTTCTCTTTGTTATCGGAGGATATTTCCTTTGGCCCTATAGTCTTCAAAGGGATCCGAAATATCTGTTCTCAGATTCCACAGAAAGAAGGCTAGCAAAGAGATCCACGAAATACAGATGTAACTCTGTGAGTGGAAGTGACACATCACAGAGCAGTTTCTCAGAAAGCTTCTTTCCAGATTTCATCTGAGGATATTTCCTTTTTCACCATAACCCTCTATGGTCTTCCAAATATCACTTTGCCAATTCCACAAGAACTGTCTTAGCGAAAGGCTTCTTGAGGGGAAAGCTGTAACTCTGTGAGATGATTTCACAGAACACAAAGAAGTTTCTCAGAAAGCTTCTTTCTCTTTGTTATCGGAGGATATTTCCTTTGGCCCTATAGTCTTCAAATGGATCCGAAATATCTGTTCTCAGATTCCACAGAAATAAGGCTAGCAAAGAGATCTACGAAACACAGATGTAATTCTTTGAGATGAATTCACAGAACACTAAGCAGTTTCTCAGAAAGCTTCTTTCCAGATTTCATCTGAGGATATTTCCTTTTTCACCATAGCCCTCTATGGGCTTCCAAATATGACTTTGCCAATTCCACAAGAACTGTCTTAGCGAAAGGCTTCTTGAGGGGAAAGCTGTAACTCTGTGAGATGATTTCACAGAAAACAATGCAGTTTCTCAGAAAGCTTCTTTCTCTTTGTTATCGGAGGATATTTCCTTTGGCCTTATAGTCTTCAAAGGGATCCGAAATATCTGTTCTCAGATTCCACAGAAAGAAGGCTAGCAAAGAGATCCACGAAATACGGATGTAACTCTGTGAGTGGAAGTCACACATCACAGAGCAGTTTCTCAGAAAGCTTCTTTCCAGATTTCATCTGAGGATATTTCCTTTTTCACCATAGCCCTCTAGGGACTTCCAAATATCACTTTGAAAATTCCACAAGAACTGTCTTAGCGAAAGGCTTCTTGAGGGGAAAGCTGTAACTCTGTGAGATGATTTCACAGAACACAAAGAAGTTTCTCTGAAAGCTTCTTTCTCTTTGTTATCGGAGGATATTTCCTTTGGCCCTATAGTCTTCAAAGGGATCCGAAATATCTGTTCTCAGATTCCACAGAAATGAGGTTAGCAAGGAGATCTACGAAAAACAGATGCAACTCTGTGAGATGAATTCACAGAATACTAAGCAGTTTCTCAGAAAGCTTCTTTCCAGATTTCATCTGAGGATATTTCCTTTTTCACCATAGCCCTCAATGGGCTTCCAAATATCACGTTGCCAATTCCACAAGAACTGTCTTAGCGAAAGGCTTCTTGAGGGGAAAGCTGTAATTCTGTGAGATGATTTCACAGAACACAAAGAAGTTTCTCAGAAAGCTTCTTTCTCTTTGTTATCGGAGGATATTTCCTTTGGCCCTATAGTCTTCAAAGGGATCCGAAATATCTGTTCTCATATTCCACAGGAAGAAGGCTAGCAAAGAGATCCACGAAATACAGATGTAACTCTGTGAGTGTAAGTGACACATCACAGAGCAGTTTCTCAGAAACCTTCTTTCCAGATTTCATCTGAGGATATTTCCTTTTTCACCATAGCCCTCTATGGGCTTCCAAATATCACTTTTCCAATTCCACAAGAACTGTCTTAGCGAAAAGCTTCTTGAGGGGAAAGCTGTAACTCTGTGAGATGATTTCACAGAACACAAAGAAGTTTCTCAGAAAGCTTCTTTCTCTTTGTTATCGGAGGATATTTCCTTTGGCCCTATAGTCTTCAAAGGGATCCGAAATATCTGTTCTCAGATTCCACAGATATAAGGCTAGCAAAGAGATCTACGAAACACAGATGCAACTCTGTGAGATGAATTCACAGAACACTAAGCAGTTTCTCAGAAAGCTTCTTTCCAGATTTCCTCTGAGGATATTTCCTTTTTCACCATAGCCCTCTATGGGCTTCCAAATATGACTTTGCCAATTCCACAAGAAATGTCTTAGCGAAAGGCTTCTTGAGGGTAAAGCTGTAACTCTGTGAGATGATCTCACAGAACACAAAGAAGTTTCTCAGAAAGCTTCTTTCCCTTTGTTATCGGAGGATATTTCCTTTGGCCCTATAGCCTTCAAAGGGATCCGAAATATCTGTTCTCAGATTCCACAGAAAGAAGGCTAGCAAAGAGATCCACGAAATACAGATGTAACTCTATGAGAGGAAATCACACATCACAGAGCAGTTTCTCAGAAAGCTTCTTTCCAGATTTCATCTGAGGATATTTCCTTTTTCACCATAGCCCTCTATGGGCTTCCAAATATCACTTTGCCAATTCCACAAGAACTGTCTTAGCGAAAGGCTTCTTGAGGGGAAAGCTGTAACTCTGTGAGATGATTTCAGAGAACACAAAGAAGTTTCTCAGAAAGCTTCTTTCTCTTTGTTTTCGGAGAATATTTCCTTTGGCCCTATAGTCTTCAAAGGGATACGAAATATCTGTTCTCAGATTCCACAGAAAGAAGGCTAGCAAAGAGATCTACGAAACACAGATGTAACTCTGTGAGATGAATTCACAGAACACTAAGCAGTTTCTCAGAAAGCTTCTTTCCAGATTTCATCTGAGGATATATCCTTTTCACCATAGCCCTCTAAGGGCTTCCAAATATCACGTTGCCAATTCCACAAGAACTGTCTTAGCGAAAGGCTTCTTGAGGGGAAAGCTGTAACTCTGTGAGATGATTTCACAGAACACAAAGAAGTTTCTCAGAAAGCTTCTTTCTCTTTGTTATCGGAGGATATTTCCTTTGGCCCTATAGTCTTCAAAGGGATCCGAAATTTCTGTTTTCATATTCCACAGAAATAAGGCTAGCAAAGAGATCCACGAAATACAGATGTAACTGTTAGTGGAAGTCAAACATCACAGAGCAGTTTCTCAGAAAGCTTCTTTCCAGATTTCATCTGAGGATATTTCCTTTTCACCATAGCCCTCTAAGGGCTTCCAAATATCACTTTGCCAATTCCTCAAGAACTGTCATAGCGAAAGGCTTCTTGAGGGGAAAGCTGTAAGTCTGTGAGATGACTTCACAGAACACAAAGAAGTTTCTCAGACAGCTTCTTTCTCTTTGTTATCGGAGGATATTTCCTTTGGCCCTGTAGTCTTCAAAGGGATCCGAAATACCTGTTCTCAGATTCCACAGAAATAAGGCTAGCAAAGAGATCCACGAAATACAGATGTAACTCTGTGAGTGGAAATCACACATCACAGAGCAGTTTCTCAGAAAGCTTCTTTCCAGATTTCATCTGAGGATATTTCCTTTTTCAACATAGCCCTCTATGGGCTTCCAAATATGTCTTTGCCAATTCCACAAGAACTGTCTTAGCGAAAGGCTTCTTGAGGGGAAAGCTGTAACTCTGTGAGATGATTTCACAGAACACAAAGAAGTTTCTCAGAAAGCTTCTTTCTCTTTGTTTTCGGAGAATATTTCCTTTGGCCCTATAGTCTTCAAAGGGATCCGAAATATCTGTTCTCAGATTCCACAGAAAGAAAGCTAGCAAAGAGATCTACGAAACACAGATGGAACTCTGTGAGATTAATTCACAGAACACTAAGCAGTTTCTCAGAAAGCTTCTTTCCAGATTTCATCTGAGGATATATCCTTTTCACCATAGCCCTCTAAGGGCTTCCAAATATCACTTTGCCAATTCCACAAGAACTGTCATAGCGAAAGGCTTCCTGAGGGGAAAGCTGTAACTCTGTGAGATGATTTCACAGAACACAAAGAAGTTTCTCAGAAAGCTTCTTTCTCTTTGTTATCGGAGGATATTTCCTTTGGCCCTATAGTCTTCAAAGGGATCCGAAATTTCTGTTTTCAGATTCCACAGAAAGAAGGCTAGCAAAGAGATCCACGAAATACAGATGTAACTCTGTTAGTGGAAGTCACACATCACAGAGCAGTTTCTCAGAAAGCTTCTTTCCAGATTTCATCTGAGGATATTTCCTTTTTCACCATAGCCCTCTAGGGGCTTCCAAATATCACTTTTCCAATTCCACAAGAACTGTCTTACCGAAAGGCTTCTTGAGGGGAAAGCTGTAACTCTGTGAGATGATTTCACAGAACACAAAGAAGTTTCTCAGAAAGCTTCTTTCTCTTTGTAATCGGAGGATATTTCCTGTGGCCCAATAGTCTTCAAAGGATCCGAAATATCTGTTCTCAGATTCCACAGAAATAAGGCTAGCAAAGAGATCTACGAAACGCAGATGCAACTCGGTGAGACGAATTCACAGAACACTAAGCAGTTTCTCAGAAAGCTTCTTTCCAGATTTCATCTGAGGATATTTCCTTTTCACCATAGCCCTCTAAGGGCTTCCAAATATCACTTTGCCAATTCCACAAGAACTGTCATAGCGAAAGGATTCCTGAGGGGAAAGCTGTAACTCTGTGAGATGATTTCACAGAACACAAAGAAGTTTCTCAGAAAGCTTCTTTCTCTTTGTTATCGGAGGATATTTCCTTTGGGCCTATTGTCTTCAAAGGGATCCGAAATATCTGTTCTCAGATTCCACAGAAAGAAGGCTAGCAAAGAGATCCACGAAATACAGATGTAACTCTGTTAGTGGAAGTCACACATCACAGAGCAGTTTCTCAGAAAGCTTCTTTCCAGATTTCATCGAGGATATTTCCTTTTTCACCATAGCCCTCTAGGGGCTTCCAAATATCACTTATCCAATTCCACAAGAACTGTCTTAGCGAAAGGCTTCTTGAGGGGAAAGCGGTAACTCTGTGGGATGATTTCACAGAACACAAAGAAGTTTCTCAGAAAGCTTCTTCCTCTTTGTTATAGGAGGATATTTCCCTTGGCCCTATAGTCTTCAAAGGGATCCGAAATATCTGTTCTCAGATTCCACAGAAAGAAGGCTAGCAAAGAGATCCACGAAATACAGATGTAACTCTGTGAGTGGAAATCACACATCACAGAGCAGTTTCTCAGAAAGCTTCTTTCCAGATTTCATCTGAGGATATTTCCTTTTTCACCATAGCCCTCTATGGGCTTCCAAATATCACTTTGCCAATTCCACAAGAACTGTCTTAGCGAAAGGCTTCTTGAGGGGAAAGCTGTAACTCTGTGAGATGATTTCAGAGAACACAAAGAAGTTTCTCAGAAAGCTTCTTTCTCTTTGTTTTCGGAGAATATTTCCTTTGGCCCTATAGTCTTCAAAGGGATACGAAATATCTGTTCTCAGATTCCACAGAAAGAAGGCTAGCAAAGAGATCTACGAAACACAGATGCAGCTCTGTGAGATGAATTCACAGAACACTAAGCAGTTTCTCAGAAAGCTTCTTTCCAGATTTCATCTGAGGATATATCCTTTTCACCATAGCCCTCTAAGGGCTTCCAAATATCACGTTGCCAATTCCACAAGAACTGTCTTAGCGAAAGGCTTCTTGAGGGGAAAGCTGTAACTCTGTGAGATGATTTCACAGAACACAAAGAAGTTTCTCAGAAAGCTTCTTTCTCTTTGTTATCGGAGGATATTTCCTTTGGCCCTATAGTCTTCAAAGGGATCCGAAATTTCTGTTTTCATATTCCACAGAAATAAGGCTAGCAAAGAGATCCACGAAATACAGATGTAACTCTGTTAGTGGAAGTCAAACATCACAGAGCAGTTTCTCAGAAAGCTTCTTTCCAGATTTCATCTGAGGATATTTCCTTTTCACCATAGCCCTCTAAGGGCTTCCAAACATCACTTTGCCAATTCCTCAAGAACTGTCATAGCGAAAGGCTTCTTGAGGGGAAAGCTGTAAGTCTGTGAGATGACTTCACAGAACACAAAGAAGTTTCTCAGACAGCTTCTTTCTCTTTGTTATCGGAGGATATTTCCTTTGGCCCTATAGTCTTCAAAGGGATCCGAAATACCTGTTCTCAGATTCCACAGAAATAAGGCTAGCAAAGAGATCCACGAAATACAGATGTAACTCTGTGAGTGGAAATCACACATCACAGAGCAGTTTCTCAGAAAGCTTCTTTCCAGATTTCATCTGAGGATATTTCCTTTTTCAACATAGCCCTCTATGGGCTTCCAAATATGTCTTTGCCAATTCCACAAGAACTGTCTTAGCGAAAGGCTTCTTGAGGGGAACGCTGTAACTCTGTGAGATGATTTCACAGAACACAAAGAAGTTTCTCAGAAAGCTTCTTTCTCTTTGTTTTCGGAGAATATTTCCTTTGGCCCTATAGTCTTCAAAGGGATCCGAAATATCTGTTCTCAGATTCCACAGAAAGAAAGCTAGGAAAGAGATCTACGAAACACAGATGCAACTCTGTGAGATGAATTCACAGAACACTAAGCAGTTTCTCAGAAAGCTTCTTTCCAGATTTCATCTGAGGATATATCCTTTTCACCATAGCCCTCTAAGGGCTTCCAAATATCACTTTGCCAATTCCACAAGAACTGTCATAGCGAAAGGCTTCCTGAGGGGAAAGCTGTAACTCTGTGAGATGATTTCACAGAACACAAAGAAGTTTCTCAGAAAGCTTCTTTCTCTTTGTTATCGGAGGATATTTCCTTTGGCCCTATAGTCTTCAAAGGGATCCGAAATTTCTGTTTTCAGATTCCACAGAAAGAAGGCTAGCAAAGAGATCCACGAAATACAGATGTAACTCTGTTAGTGGAAGTCACACATCACAGAGCAGTTTCTCAGAAAGCTTCTTTCCAGATTTCATCTGAGGATATTTCCTTTTTCACCATAGCCCTCTAGGGGCTTCCAAATATCACTTTTCCAATTCCACAAGAACTGTCTTACCGAAAGGCTTCTTGAGGGGAAAGCTGTAACTCTGTGAGATGATTTCACAGAACACAAAGAAGTTTCTCAGAAAGCTTCTTTCTCTTTGTAATCGGAGGATATTTCCTGTGGCCCAATAGTCTTCAAAGGATCCGAAATATCTGTTCTCAGATTCCACAGAAATAAGGCTAGCAAAGAGATCTACGAAACGCAGATGCAACTCGGTGAGACGAATTCACAGAACACTAAGCAGTTTCTCAGAAAGCTTCTTTCCAGATTTCATCTGAGGATATTTCCTTTTCACCATAGCCCTCTAAGGGCTTCCAAATATCACTTTGCCAATTCCACAAGAACTGTCATAGCGAAAGGATTCCTGAGGGGAAAGCTGTAACTCTGTGAGATGATTTCACAGAACACAAAGAAGTTTCTCAGAAAGCTTCTTTCTCTTTGTTATCGGAGGATATTTCCTTTGGGCCTATTGTCTTCAAAGGGATCCGAAATATCTGTTCTCAGATTCCACAGAAAGAAGGCTAGCAAAGAGATCCACGAAATACAGATGTAACTCTGTTAGTGGAAGTCACACATCACAGAGCAGTTTCTCAGAAAGCTTCTTTGCAGATTTCATCGAGGATATTTCCTTTTTCACCATAGCCCTCTAGGGGCTTCCAAATATCACTTATCCAATTCCACAAGAACTGTCTTAGCGAAAGGCTTCTTGAGGGGAAAGCTGTAACTCTGTGAGATGATTTCACAGAACACAAAGAAGTTTCTCAGAAAGCTTCTTTCTCTTTGTTATCGGAGGATATTTCCTGTGGCCCTATAGTCTTCAAAGGGATCGGAAATATCTGTTCTCAGATTCCACAGAAAGAAGGCTAGCAAAGAGATCTACGAAACGCAGATGCAACTCTGTGAGATGAATTCACAGAACACTAAGCAGTTTCTCAGAAAGCTTCTTTCCAGATTTCATCTGAGGATATTTCCTTTTCAACATAGCCCTCTATGGGATTCCAAATATCACTGTGCAAATTCCAAAAGAACTGCCTTATCGAAAGGCTTCTTGAGGGGAAAGCTGTAACTCTGTGAGATGATTTCACAGAACACAAAGAAGTTTCTCAGAAAGCTTCTTTCTCTTTGTTATCGGTGGATATTTCCTTTGGCCCTATAGTCTTCAAAGGGATCCGAAATATCTGTTCTCAGATTCCACAGAAATAAGGCTAGCAAAGAGATCTACGAAACACAGATGTAACTCTGTGAGATGAATTCACAGAATACTAAGCAGTTTCTCTGAAAGCTTCTTTCCAGATTTCATCTGAGGATATTTCCTTTTTCACCATAGCCGTCTAAGAGCTTCCAAATATCGCTTTGCCAATTCCACAAGAACTGTCTTAGCGAAAGGCTTCTTGAGGGGAAAACTGTAATTCTGTGAGATGATTTCACTGAACACAAAGAAGTTTCTCAGAAAGCTTCTTTCTCTTTGTTATCGGAGGATATTTCCTTTGGCCCTATAGTCTTCAAAGGGATCCGAAATATCTGTTCTCAGATTCCACAGAAATAAGGCTAGCAAAGAGATCTACGAAACACAGATGTAACTCTGTGAGATGAATTCACAGAACACTAAGCAGTTTCTCAGAAAGCTTCTTTCCAGATTTCATCTGAGGATATTTCCTTTTTCACCATAGCCCTCAATGGGCTTCCAAATATCACTTTGCCAATTCCACAAGAACTGTCTTAGCGAAAGGCTTCTTGAGGGGAAAGCTGTAACTCTGTGAGATGATTTCACAGAACACAAAGAAGTTTCTCAGAAAGCTTCTTTCTCTTTGTTATCGGAGGATATTTCCTTGGCCCTATAGTCTTCAAAGGGATCCGAAATATCTCTCCTAAGATTCCACAGAAATAAGGCTAGCAAAGAGATCCACGAAACACAGATGTAACTCTGTGAGATGAATTCACAGAACACTAAGCAGTTTCTCAGAAAGCTTCTTTCCAGATTTCATCTGAGGATATTTCCTTTTTCACCATAGCCCTCTATGGGCTTCCAAATATCACTTTGCCAATTCCACAAGAACTGTCTTATCGAAAGGCTTCTTGAGGGGAAAGCTGTAACTCTGTGAGATGATTTCACAGAACACAAAGAAGTTTCTCAGAAAGCTTCTTTCTCTTTGTTATCGGAGGATATTTCCTGTGGCCCTATAGTCTTCAAAGGGATCCGAAATATCTGTTCTCAGATTCCACAGAAAGAAGGCTAGCAAAGAGATCTACGAAACGCAGATGCAACTCTGTGAGATGAATTCACAGAACACTAAGCAGTTTCTCAGAAAGCTTCTTTCCAGATTTCATCTGAGTATAATTCCTTTTTCACCATAGCCCTCTAGGGGCTTCCAAATATCACTTTTCCAATTCCACAAGAACTGTCTTAGCGAAAGGCTTCTTGAGGGGAAAGCTGTAATTCTGTGAGATGATTTCACAGAACACAAAGAAGTTTCTCAGAAAGCTTCTTTCTCTTTGTTATCGGAGGATATTTCCTTTG
Source organism: Macaca mulatta (assembly GCF_049350105.2). Lineage (NCBI taxonomy): Eukaryota > Metazoa > Chordata > Mammalia > Primates > Cercopithecidae > Macaca > Macaca mulatta. The sequence goes on along the minus strand of NC_133416.1, from coordinate 38,547,640 downwards.
GCCATATAGTCTTCAAAGGGATCCCAAAAATCTGTTCTTAGATTCCACAGAAATAAGGCTAGCAAAGAGATCTACGAAACACAGATGTAACTCTGTGAGATGAATTCACAGAACACTAAGCAGTTTCTCAGAAAGCTTCTTTCCAGATTTCCTCTGAGGATATTTCCTTTTTCACCATAGCCCTCTATGGGATTCCAAATATCACTTTGCCAATTCCACAAGAACTGTCCTAGCGAAAGTCTTCTTGAGGGGAAAGCTGTAACTCTGTGAGATGATTTCACAGAACACAAAGAAGTTTCTCAGAAAGCTTCTTTCTCTTTGTTATCGGAGGATATTTCCTTTGGCCCTATAGTCTTCAAAGGGATCCGAAATATCTGTTCTCAGATTCCACAGAAAGAAGGCTAGCAAAGAGATCCACGAAATACAGATGTAACTCTGTGAGTGGAAGTCACACATCATAGAGCAGTTTCTCAGAACGCTTCTTTCCAGATTTCATCTGAGGATATTTCCTTTTTCACCATAGCCCTATAGGGGCTTCCAATATCACTTTGCCAATTCCACAAGAACTGTCTTAGCGAAAGGCTTCTTGAGGGGAAAGCTGTAACTCTGTGAGATGATTTCACAGAACACAAAGAAGTTTCTCAGAAAGCTTCTTTCTCTTTGTTATCGGAGGATATTTCCTGTGGCCCTATAGTCTTCAAAGGGATCCGAAATATCTGTTCTCAGATTCCACAGAAAGAAGGCTAGCAAAGAGATCTACGAAACGCAGATGCAACTCTGTGAGATGAATTCACAGAACACTAAGCAGTTTCTCAGAAAGCTTCTTTCCAGATTTCATCTGAGGATATTTCCTTTTCAACATAGCCCTCTATGGGCTTCCAAATATCACTTTGCAAATTCCAAAAGAACTGCCTTATCGAAAGGCTTCTTGAGGGGAAAGCTGTAACTCTGTGAGATGATTTCACAGAACACAAAGAAGTTTCTCAGAAAGCTTCTTTCTCTTTGTTATCAGAGGATATTTCCTTGGCCCTATAGTCTTCAAAGGGATCCGAAATATCTCTCCTAAGATTCCACAGAAATAAGGCTAGCAAAGAGATCCACGAAACACAGATGTAACTCTGTGAGATGAATTCACAGAACACTAAGCAGTTTCTCAGAAAGCTTCTTTCCAGATTTCATCTGAGGATATTTCCTTTTTCACCATAGCCCTCTATGGGCTTCCAAATATCACTTTGCCAATTCCACAAGAACTGTCTCATCGAAAGGCTTCTTGAGGGGAAAGCTGTAACTCTGGGAGATGATTTCACAGAACACAAAGAAGTTTCTCAGAAAGCTTCTTTCTCTTTGTTATCGGAGGATATTTCCTTTGGCCCTATAGTCTTCAAGGGGATTCGAAATATCTGTTCTCAGATTCCACAGAAATAAGGCTAGCAAAGAGATCTATGAAACACAGATGTAACTCTGTGAGATGAATTCACAGAACACTAAGCAGTTTCTCTGAAAGCTTCTTTCCAGATTTCATCTGAGGATATTTCCTTTTTCACCATAGTCCTCAAAGGGCTTCCAAATATCACGTTGCCAATTCCACAAAAACTGTCTTAGCGAAAGGCTTCTTAAGGGGAAAGCTGTAACTCTGTGAGATGATTTCACAGAACACAAAGAAGTTTCTCAGGAAGCTTCTTTCTCGTTGTTATCGGAGGATATTTCCTTTGGCCCTATAGTCTTCAAAGGGATCCGAAATATCTCTTCTGAGATTCCAGAGAAATAAGGCTAGCAAAGAGATCTACGAGACACAGATGTAACTCTGTGAGATGAATTCACAGAACACTAAGCAGTTTCTCAGAAAGCTTCTTTCCAGATTTCATCTGAGGATATTTCCTTTTCACCATAGTCCTCTAAGGGCTTCCAAATATCACTTTGCCAACTCCACAAGAACTGTCATAGCGAAAGGCTTCTTGAGGGGAAAGCTGTAACTCTGTGAGATGATTTCACAGAACACAAAGAAGTTTCTCAGAAAGTTTCTTTCTCTTTGTTATCGGAGGATATTTCCTTTGGGCCTATAGTCTTCAAAGGGATCCGAAATATCTGTTCTCAGATTCCACAGAAAGAAGGCTAGCAAAGAGATCCACGAAATACAGATGTAACTCTGTGAGTGGAAGTCACACATCACAGAGCAGTTTCTCAGAAAGCTTCTTTCCAGATTTCATCTGAGTATAATTCCTTTTTCACCATAGCCCTCTAGGGGCTTCCAAATATCACTTTTCCAATTCCACAAGAACTGTCTTAGCGAAAGGCTTCTTGAGGGGAAAGCTGTAATTCTGTGAGATGATTTCACAGAACACAAAGAAGTTTATCAGAAAGCTTCTTTCTCTTTGTTATCGGAGGATATTTCCTTTGGCCATATAGTCTTCAAAGGGATCCCAAAAATCTGTTCTTAGATTCCACAGAAATAAGGCTAGCAAAGAGATCTACGAAACACAGATGTAACTCTGTGAGATGAATTCACAGAACACTAAGCAGTTTCTCAGAAAGCTTCTTTCCAGATTTCCTCTGAGGGTATTTCCTTTTTCACCATAGCTCTCTATGGGATTCCAAATATCACTTTGCCAATTCCACAAGAACTGTCCTAGCGAAAGGCTTCTTGAGGGGAAAGCTGTAACTCTGTGAGATGATTTCACAGAACACAAAGAAGTTTCTCAGAAAGCTTCTTTCTCTTTGTTATCGGAGGATATTTCCTTTGGCCCTATAGTCTTCAAAGGGATCCGAAGTATCTGTTCTCAGATTCCACAGAAAGAAGGCTAGCAAAGAGATCCACGAAATACAGATGTAACTCTGTGAGTGGAAGTCACACATCATAGAGCAGTTTCTCAGAACGCTTCTTTCCAGATTTCATCTGAGGATATTTCCTTTTTCACCATAGCCCTATAGGGGCTTCCAATATCACTTTGCCAATTCCACAAGAACTGTCTTAGCGAAAGGCTTCTTGAGGGGAAAGCTGTAACTCTGTGAGATGATTTCACAGAACACAAAGAAGTTTCTCAGAAAGCTTCTTTCTCTTTGTTATCGGAGGATATTTCCTGTGGCCCTATAGTCCTCAAAGGGATCCGAAATATCTGTTCTCAGATTCCACAGAAAGAAGGCTAGCAAAGAGATCTACGAAACGAAGATGCAACTCTGTGAGATGAATTCACAGAACACTAAGCAGTTTCTCAGAAAGCTTCCTTCCAGATTTCATCTGAGGATATTTCCTTTTCAACATAGCCCTCTATGGGCTTCCAAATATCACTTTGCAAATTCCAAAAGAACTGCCTTATCGAAAGGCTTCTTGAGGGGAAAGCTGTAACTCTGTGAGATGATTTCACACAACACAAAGAAGTTTCTCAGAAAGCTTCTATCTCTTTGTTATCGGTGGATATTTCCTTTGGCCCTATAGTCTTCAAAGGGATCCGAAATATCTGTTCTCAGATTCCACAGAAATAAGGCTAGCAAGAGATCTACGAAACACAGATGTAATTCTGTGAGATGAATTCACAGAATACTAAGCAGTTTCTCTGAAAGCTTCTTTCCAGATTTCATCTGAGGATATTTCCTTTTTCACCATAGCCGTCTAAGAGCTTCCAAATATCGCTTTGCCAATTCCACAAGAACTGTCTTAGCGAAAGGCTTCTTGAGGGGAAAACTGTAACTCTGTGAGATGATTTCACAGAACACAAAGAAGTTTCTCAGAAAGCTTCTTTCTCCTTGTTATCGGAGTATATTTCCTTGGCCCTATAGTCTTCAAAGGGATCCGAAATATCTCTCCTAAGATTCCACAGAAATAAGGCTAGCAAAGAGATCCACGAAACACAGATGTAACTCTGTGAGATGAATTCACAGAACACTAAGCAGTTTCTCAGAAAGCTTCTTTCCAGATTTCATCTGAGGATATTTCCTTTTTCACCATAGCCCTCTATGGGCTTCCAAATATCACTTTGCCAATTCCACAAGAACTGTCTTATCGAAAGGCTTCTTGAGGGGAAAGCTGTAACTCTGTGAGATGATTTCACAGAACACAAAGAAGTTTCTCAGAAAGCTTCTTTCTCTTTGTTATCGGAGGATATTTCCTTTGGGCCTATAGTCTTCAAGGGGATCTGAAATATCTGTTCTCAGATTCCACAGAAATAAGGCTAGCAAAGAGATCTATGAAACACAGATGTAACTCTGTGAGATGAATTCACAGAACACTAAGCAGTTTCTCAGAAAGCTTCTTTCCAGATTTCATCTGAGGATATTTCCTTTTTCACCATAGCCCTCTATGGGATTCCAAATATCACTTTGCCAATTCCACAAGAACTGTCCTAGCGAAAGGCTTCTTGAGGGGAAAGCTGTAACTCTGTGAGATGATTTCACAGAACACAAAGAAGTTTCTCAGAAAGCTTCTTTCTCTTTGTTATCGGAGGATATTTCCTTTGGCCCTATAGTCTTCAAAGGGATCCGAAATATCTGTTCTCAGATTCCACAGAAAGAAGGCTAGCAAAGAGATCCACTAAATACAGATGTAACTCTGTGAGTGGAAGTCACACATCATAGAGCAGTTTCTCAGAACGCTTCTTTCCAGATTTCATCTGAGGATATTTCCTTTTTCACCATAGCACTATAGGGGCTTCCAATATCACTTTGCCAATTCCACAAGAACTGTCTTAGCGAAAGGCTTCTTGAGGTAAAAGCTGTAACTCTGTGAGATGATTTCACAGAACACAAAGAAGTTTCCCAGAAACCTTCTTTCTCTTTGTTATCGGAGGATATTTCCTGTGGCCCTATAGTCTTCAAAGGGATCCGAAATATCTTTTCTCAGATTCCACAGAAATAAGGCTAGCAAAGAGATCTACGAAACACAGATGTAACTCTGTGAGATGAATTCACAGAACACTAAGCAGTTTCTCAGAAAGCTTCTTTCCAGATTTCATCTGAGGATAATTCCTTTTCACCATAGCCCTCTATGGGCTTCCAAATATCACTTTGCCAATTCCACAAGAACTGTCTTAGCGAAAGGCTTCTTGAGGGGAAAGCTGTAACTCTGTGAGATGATTTCACAGAACACAAAGAAGTTACTCAGAATGCTTCTTTCTCTTTGTTATCGGAGGATATTTCTTTTGGCCCTATAGTCTTCAAAGGGATCCGAAATATCTGTTCTCAGATTCCACAGATATAAGGCTAGCAAAGAGATCTACGAAACACAGATGTAACTCTGTGAGATGAATTCACAGAACACTAAGCAGTTTCTCTGAAAGCTTCTTTCCAGATTTCATCTGAGGATATTTCGTTTTTCACCATAGCCGTCCAAGAGCTTCCAAATATCGCTTTGCCAATTCCACAAGATCTGTCTTAGCGAAAGGCTTCTTGGGGGGAAAACTGTAACTCTGTGAGATGATTTCACTGAACACAAAGAAGTTTCTCAGAAAGCTTCTTTCTCTTAGTTATCGGAGGCTATTTCCTTTGGCCCTATAGTCTTCAAAGGGATCCGAAATATCTGTTCTCAGATTCCACAGAAATAAGGCTAGCAAAGAGATCTACGAAACACAGATGTAACTCTGTGAGATGAATTCACAGAACACTAAGCAGTTTCTCAGAAAGCTTCTTTCCAGATTTCATCTGAGGATATTTCCTTTTTCACCATAGCCCTCTATGGGCTTCCAAATATCACTTTGCCAATTCCACAAGAACTGTCTTAGCGAAAGGCTTCTTGAGGGGAAAGCTGTAACTCTGTGAGATGATTTCACAGAACACAAAGAAGTTTCTCAGAAAGCTTCTTTCTCTTTGTTATCGGAGGATATTTCCTTTGGCCCTATAGTCTTCAAAGGGATCCGAAATATCTCTCCTCAGATTCCACAGAAATAAGGCTAGCAAAGAGATCCACGAAACACAGATGTAACTCTGTGAGATGAATTCACAGAACACTAAGCAGTTTCTCAGAAAGCTTCTTTCCAGATTTCATCTGAGGATATATCCTTTTCACCATAGCCCTCTAAGGGCTTCCAAATATCACTTTGCCAATTCCACAAGAACTGTCTTAGCGAAAGGCTTCTTGAGGGGAAAGCTGTAACTCTGTGAGATGCTTTCACAGAACACAAAGAAGTTTCTCAGAAAGCTTCTTTCTCTTTGTTATCGGAGGATATTTCCTTTGGCCCTATAGACTTCAAAGGGATCCGAAATTTCTGTTTTCATATTCCACAGAAATAAGGCTAGCAAAGAGATCCACGAAATACAGATGTAACTCTGTTAGTGGAAGTCAAACATCACAGAGCAGTTTCTCAGAAAGCTTCTTTCCAGATTTCATCTGAGGATATTTCCTTTTCACCATAGCCCTCTAAGGGCTTCCAAATATCACTTTGCCAATTCCTCAAGAACTGTCATAGCGAAAGGCTTCTTGAGGGGAAAGCTGTAACTCTGTGAGATGACTTCACAGAACACAAAGAAGTTTCTCAGACAGCTTCTTTCTCTTTGTTATCGGAGGATATTTCCTTTGGCCCTATAGTCTTCAAAGGGATCCGAAATATCTGTTCTCAGATTCCACAGAAATAAGGCTAACAAAGAGATCCACGAAATACAGATGTAACTCTGTGAGTGGAAATCACACATCACAGAGCAGTTTCTCAGAAAGCTTCTTTCCAGATTTCATCTGAGGATATTTCCTTTTTCAACATAGCCCTCTATGGGCTTCCAAATATCACTTTGCCAATTCCACAAGAACTGTCTTAGCGAAAGGCTTCTTGAGGGGAAAGCTGTAACTCTGTGAGATGATTTCACAGAACACAAAGAAGTTTCTCAGAAAGCTTCTTTCTCTTTGTTTTCGGAGAATATTTCCTTTGGCCCTATAGTCTTCAAAGGGATCCGAAATATCTGTTCTCAGATTCCACAGAAAGAAGGCTAGCAAAGAGATCTACGAAACACAGATGCAACTCTGTGAGATGAATTCACAGAACACTAAGCAGTTTCTCAGAAAGCTTCTTTCCAGATTTCATCTGAGGATATATCCTTTTCACCATAGCCCTCTAAGGGCTTCCAAATATCACTTTGCCAATTCCACAAGAACTGTCATAGCGAAAGGCTTCCTGAGGGGAAAGCTGTTACTCTGTGAGATGATTTCACAGAACACAAAGAAGTTTCTCAGAAAGCTTCTTTCTCTTTGTTATCGGAGTATATTTCCTTTGGGCCTATTGTCTTCAAAGGGATCCGAAATATCTGTTCTCAGATTCCACAGAAAGAAGGCTAGCAAAGAGATCCACGAAATACAGATGTAACTCTGTTAGTGGAAGTCACACATCACAGAGCAGTTTCTCAGAAAGCTTCTTTCCAGATTTCATCGAGGATATTTCCTTTTTCACCATAGCCCTCTAGGGGCTTCCAAATATCACTTATCCAATTCCACAAGAACTGTCTTAGCGAAAGGCTTCTTGAGGGGAAAGCTGTAACTCTGTGAGATGATTTCACAGAACACAAAGAAGTTTCTCAGAAAGCTTCTTTCTCTTTGTTATCGGTGGATATTTCCTTTGGCCCTATAGTCTTCAAAGGGATCCGAAATATCTGTTCTCAGATTCCACAGAAATAAGGCTAACAAAGAGATCTATGAAACACAGATGTAACTCTGTGAGATGAATTCACAGAACACTAAGCAGTTTCTCTGAAAGCTTCTTTCCAGATTTCATCTGAGGATATTTCCTTTTTTACCTAGCCGTCTAAGAGCTTCCAAATATCGCTTTGCCAATTCCACAAGAACTGTCTTAGCGAAAGGCTTCTTGAGGGGAAAGCTGTAACTCTGTGAGATGATTTCAGTGAACACAAAGAAGTTTCTCAGAAAGCTTCTTTCTCTTTGTAATCGGAGGCTACTTCCTTTGACCCTATAGTCTTCAAAGGGATCCGAAATATCTGTTCTCAGATTCCACAGAAATAAGGCTAGGAAAGAGATCTACGAAACACAGATGTAACTTTGTGAGATGAATTAACAGAACACTAAACAGTTTCTCTGAAAGCTTCTTTCCAGATTTCCTCTGAGGATATTTCCTTTTTCACCATAGCCCTCTATGGGCTTCCAAATATCACTTTGCCAATTCCACAAGAACTGTCTTATCGAAAGGCTTCTTGAGGGGAAAGCTGTAACTCTGTGAGATGATTTCACAGAACACAAAGAAGTTTCCCAGAAAGCTTCTTTCTCTTTGTTATCGGAGGATATTTCCTTTGGCCCTATAGTCTTCAAAGGGATCCGAAATATCTGTTCTCAGATTCCACAGAAATAAGGCTAGCAAAGAGATCCACGAAACTCAGATGTAACTCTGTGAGATGAATTCACAGAACACTAAAAAGTTTCTCAGAAAGCTTCTTTCCAGATTTCATCTGAGGATATTTCGTTTTTCACCATAGCCCTCTATGGGCTTCCAAATATCACTTTGAAAATTCCACTAGAACTGTCTTAGCGAAAGGCTTCTTGAGGGGAAAGCTGTAACTCTGTGAGTTGATATCACAGAACACAAAGAAATTTCTCAGAAAGCTTCTTTCTCTTTGTTATCGGAGGATATTTCCTTTGGCCCTATAGTCTTCAAAGGGATCCGAAATATCTGTTCTAAGATTACACAGAAAGAAGACTAGCAAAGAGATCCACGAAATACAGATGTAACTCTGTGAGTGGAAGTCACACATCACAGAGAAGTTTCTCAGAAAGCTTCTTTCCAGATTTCATCTGAGGATATTTCCTTTTTCAACATAGCCGTCTATGGGCTTCCTAATATCACTTTGCCAATTCCACAGGAACTGTCTTAGCGAAAGGCCTCTTAAGGGGAAAGCTGTAACTCTGTGAGATGATTTCACAGAACACAAAGAAGTTTCTCAGGAAGCTTCTTTCTCGTTGTTATCGGAGGATATTTCCTTTGGCCTATAGTCTTCAAAGGGATCCGAAATATCTGTTCTCAGATTCCAGAGAAATAAGGCTAGCAAAGAGATCTACGAGACACAGATGTAACTCTGTGAGATGAATTCACAGAACACTAAGCAGTTTCTCAGAAAGCTTCTTTCCAGATTTCATCTGAGGATATTTCCTTTTCACCATAGTCCTCTAAGGGCTTCCAAATATCACTTTGCCAACTCCACAAGAACTGTCATAGCGAAAGGCTTCTTCAGGGGAAAGCTGTAACTCTGTGAGATGATTTCACAGAACACAAAGAAGTTTCTCAGAAAGTTTCTTTCTCTTTGTTATCGGAGGATATTTCTTTTGGGCCTATAGTCTTCAAAGGTATCCGAAATATCTGTTCTCAGATTCCACAGAAAGAAGGCTAGCAAAGAGATCCACGAAATACAGATGTAACTCTGTGAGTGGAAGTCACACATCACAGAGCAGTTTCTCAGAAAGCTTCTTTCCTGATTTCATCTGAGTATATTTCCTTTTTCACCATAGCCCTCTAGGGGCTTCCAAATATCACTTTTCCAATTCCACAAGAACTGTCTTAGCGAAAGGCTTCTTGAGGGGAAAGCTGTAATTCTGTGAGATGATTTCACAGAACACAAAGAAGTTTCTCAGAAAGCTTCTTTCTCTTTGTTATCGGAGGATATTTCCTTTGGCCATATAGTCTTCAAAGGGATCCCAAAAATCTGTTCTTAGATTCCACAGAAATAAGGCTAGCAAAGAGATCTACGAAACACAGATGTAACTCTGTGAGATGAATTCACAGAACACTAAGCAGTTTCTCAGAAAGCTTCTTTCCAGATTTCATCTGAGGATATTTCCTTTTTCACCATAGCCCTCTATGGGCTTCCAAATATCACTTTGCCAATTCCACAAGAACTGTCCTAGCGAAAGGCTACTTGAGGGGAAAGCTGTAACTCTGTGAGATGATTTCACAGAACACAAAGAAGTTTCTCAGAAAGCTTCTTTCTCTTTGTTATCGGAGGATATTTCCTTTGGCCCTATAGTCTTCAAAGGGATCCGAAATATCTGTTCTCAGATTCCACAGAAAGAAGGCTAGCAAAGAGATCCACGAAATACAGATGTAACTCTGTGAGTGGAAGTCACACATCATAGAGCAGTTTCTCAGAACGCTTCTTTCCAGATTTCATCTGAGGATATTTCCTTTTTCACCATAGCCCTATAGGGGCTTCCAATATCACTTTGCCAATTCCACAAGAACTGTCTTAGCGAAAGGCTTCTTGAGGGGAAACCTGTAACTCTGTGAGATGATTTCACAGAACACAAAGAAGTTTCCCAGAAACCTTCTTTCTCTTTGTTATCGGAGGATATTTCCTGTGGCCCTATAGTCTTCAAAGGGATCCGAAATATCTTTTCTCAGATTCCACAGAAATAAGGCTAGCAAAGAGATCTACGAAACACAGATGTAACTCTGTGAGATGAATTCACAGAACACTAAGCAGTTTCTCAGAAAGCTTCTTTCCAGATTTCATCTGAGGATAATTCCTTTTCACCATAGCCCTCTATGGGCTTCCAAATATCACTTTGCCAATTCCACAAGAACTGTCTTAGCGAAAGGCTTCTTGAGCGGAAAGCTGTAACTCTGTGAGATGATTTCACAGAACACAAAGAAGTTACTCAGAAAGCTTCTTTCTCTTTGTTATCGGAGGATATTTCTTTCGGCCCTATAGTCTTCAAAGGGATCCGAAATATCTGTTCTCAGATTCCACAGATATAAGGCTAGCAAAGAGATCTACGAAACACAGATGTAACTCTGTGAGATGAATTCACAGAACACTAAGCAGTTTCTCAGAAAGCTTCTTTCCAGATTTCATCTGAGGATATTTCCTTTTTCACCATAGCCCTCTATGGGCTTCCAAATATCACTTTGCCAATTCCACAAGAACTGTCTTAGCGAAAGGCTTCTTGAGGGAAAAGCTGTAACTCTCTGAGATGATTTCACAGAACACAAAGAAGTTTCTCAGAAAGCTTCTTTCTCTTTGTTATCGGAGGATATTTCCTTTGGCCCTATAGTCTTCAAAGGGATCCGAAATATCTCTCCTCAGATTCCACAGAAATAAGGCTAGCAAAGAGATCCACGAAACACAGATGTAACTCTGTGAGATGAATTCACAGAACACTAAGCAGTTTCTCAGAAAGCTTCTTTCCAGATTTCATCTGAGGATATTTCCTTTTTCACCATAGCCCTCTATGGGCTTCCAAATATCACTTTGCCAATTCCACAAGAACTGTCTTAGCGAAAGGCTTCTTGAGGGGAAAGCTCTAACTCTGTGAGATGATTTCACAGAACACAAAGAAGTTTCTCAGAGAGCTTCTTTCTCTTTGTTATTGGAGGATATTTCCTTTGGCCCTATAGTCTTCAAAGGGATCCGAAATATCTGTTCTCTGATTCCACAGAAAAAATGCTAGCAAAGAAATCCACGAAACACAGATGTACCTCTGTGAGAAGAATTCACAGAACACTAAGCAGTTTCTCAGAAAGCTTCTTTCCAGATTTCATCTGAGGATATTTCCTTTTTCACCATAGCCGTCTAAGAGCTTCCAAATATCGCTTTGCCAATTCCACAAGAACTGTCTAAGCGAAAGGCTTCTTGAGGGGAAAGCTGTAACTCTGTGAGATGATTTCACAGAACACAAAGAAGTTTCTCAGAAAGCTTCTTTCTCTTTGTTATCGGAGGATATTTCCTTTGGGCATATAGTCTGCAAAGGGATCCGAAATATCTCTTCTCAGATTCCACAGAAAGAAGGCTAGCAAAGAGATCCACGAAATACTGATGTAACTCTGTGAGTGGAAGTCACACATCACAGAGCAGTTTCTCAGAAAGCTTCTTTCCAGATTTCATCTGAGGATATTTCCTTTTTCACCATAGCCCTATAGGGGCTTCCAAATATCACTTTTCCAATTCCACAAGAACTGTCTTAGCGAAAGGCTTCTTGAGGGAAAAGCTGTAACTCTGAGAGATGATTTCACAGAACACAAAGAAGTTTCTCAGAAAGCTTCTTTCTCTTTGTTATCGGAGGATATTTCCTGTGGCCCTATAGTCTTCAAATGGATCCGAAATATCTGTTCTCATATTCCACAGAAATAAGGCTAACAAAGAGATCTACGAAACACAGATGTAACTCTGTGAGATGAATTCACAGAACACTAAGCAGTTTCTCAGAAAGCTTCTTTCCAGATTTCATCTGAGGATAATTCCTTTTCACCATAGGCCTCTATGGGCTTCCAAACATCACTTTGGCAATTCCACAAGAACTGTCTTAGCGAAAGGCTTCTTGAGGGGAAAGCTGTAACTCTGTGAGATGATTTCACAAAACACAAAGAAGTTTCTCAGAAAGCTTCTTTCTCTTTGTTATCGGAGGATATTTCCTTTGGCCCTATAGTCTTCAAAGGGATCCGAAATATCTGTTCTCAGATTCCACAGAAATAAGGCTAGCAAAGAGATCTACGAAACACAGATGTAACTCTGTGAGATGAATTCACAGAACACTAAGCAGTTTCTCTGAAAGCTTCTTTCCAGATTTCCACTGAGGATATTTCCTTTTTCACCGTAGCCCTCTATGGGCTTCCAAATATCACTTTGCCAATTCCACAAGAACTGGTTTAGCGAAAGGCTTCTTGAGGGGAAAGCTGTAACTCAGTGAGATGATTTCACAGAACACAAAGTAGTTGCACAGAAAGCTTTTTTTCTCTTTGTTATCGGAGGATATTTCCTTTGGCCCTATAGTCTTCAAAGGGATCCGAAATATCTGTTCTCAGATTCCACAGAAATAAGGCTAGCAAAGAGATCTACGAAACACAGATGTAACTCTGTGAGACGAATTCACAGAACACTAAGCAGTTTCTCAGAAAGCTTCTTTCCAGATTTCCTCTGACGATATTTCGTTTTTCAGCATAGCCCTCAATGGGCTTCCAAATATCACGTTGCCAATTCCACAAGAACTGTCTTAGCGAAAGGCTTCTTGAGGGGAAAGCTGTAACTCTGTGAGATGATTTCACAGAACACAAAGAAGTTTCTCAGAAAGCTTCTTTCTCTTTGTTATCGGGTGATATTTCCTTTGGCCCTATAGTTTTCGAAGGGATCCGAATTATCTGTTCTCAGATTCCACAGAAATAAGGCTAGCAAAGAGATCCACGAAATACAGATGTAACTCTGTGAGTGGAAATCACACATCACAGAGCAGTTTCTCAGAAAGCTTCTTTCCAGATTTCATCTGAGGATATTTCCTTTTCACCATAGCCCTCTATGGGCTTCCAAATATCACTTTGCCAATTCCACAAGAACTGTCTTAGGGAAAGGCTTCTTGAGGGGAAAACTGTAACTCTGTGAGATGATTTCACTGAACACAAAGAAGTTTCTCAGAAAGCTTCTTTCTCTTTGTTATCGTAGGCTATTTCCTTTGGCCCTATAGTATTCAAAGGGATCCGAAATATCTGTTCTCAGATTCCACAGAAATAAGGCTAGCAAAGAGATCTACGAAACACAGATGTAACACTGTGAGATGAATTCACAGAACACTAAGCAGTTTCTCAGAAAGCTTCTTTCCAGATTTCATCTGAGGATATTTCCTTTTTCACCATAGCCCTCTATGGGCTTCCAAATATCACTTTGCCAATTCCACAAGAACTGTCTTAGCGAAAGGCTTCTTGAGGGGAAAGCTGTAACTCTGTGAGATGATTTCACAGAACACAAAGAAGATTCTCAGAAAGCTTCTTTCTCTTTGTTATCGGAGGATATTTGCTTTGGGCCTATAGTCTGCAAAGGGATCCGAAATATCTGTTCTCAGATTCCACAGAAAGAAGGCTAGCGAAGAGATCCACGAAATACTGATGTAACTCTGTGAGTGGAAGTCACACATCACAGAGCAGTTTCTCAGAAAGCTTCTTTCCAGATTTCATCTGAGGATATTTCCTTTTTCACCATAGCCCTCTATGGGCTTCCAAATATCACTTTGCCAATTCCACAAGAACTGTCTTAGCGAAAGGCTTCTTGAGGGGAAAGCTGTAACTCTGTGAGATGATTTCACAGAACACAAAGAAGATTCTCAGAAAGCTTCTTTCTCTTTGTTATCGGAGGATATTTCCTTTGGGCCTATAGTCTTCAAAGGGATCCGAAAAATCTTTTCTCAGATTCCACAGAAATAAGGCTAGCAAAGAGATCTACGAAACACAGATGTAACTCTGTGAGATGAATTCACAGAACACTAAGCAGTTTCTCAGAAAGCTTCTTTCCAGATTTCATCTGAGGATATTTCCTTTTTCACCATAGCCCTCTATGGGCTTCCAAATATCACTTTGCCAATTCCACAAGAACTGTCTTAGCGAAAGGCTTCTTGAGGGGAAAGCTCTAACTCTGTAAGATGATTTCACAGAACACAAAGAAGTTTCTCAGAGAGCTTCTTTCTCTTTGTTATCGGAGGATATTTACTTTGGCCCTATAGTCTTCAAAGAGATCCGAAATATCTGTTCTCAGATTCCACAGAAATAAGGCTAGCAAAGAAATCCACGAAACACAGATGTAACTCTGTGAGATGAATTCACAGAACACTAAGCAGTTTCTCAGAAAGCTTCTTTCCAGATTTCATCTGAGGATATTTCCTTTTTCACCATAGCCGTCTAAGAGCTTCCAAATATCGCTTTGCCAATTCCACAAGAACTGTCTTAGCGAAAGGTTTCTTGAGGGGAAAGCTGTAACTCTGTGAGATGATTTCACTGAACACAAAGAAGTTTCTCAGAAAGCTTCTTTCTCTTTGTTATCGGAGGCTATTTCCTTTGGCCCTATAGTCTTCAAAGGGATCCGAAATATCTGTTTTCAGATTCCACAGAAATAAGGCTAGCAAAGAGATCTACGAAACACAGATGTAACTTTGTGAGATGAATTAACAGAACACTAAGCAGTTTCTCTGAAAGCTTCTTTCCAGATTTCCTCTGAGGATAATTCCTTTTTCACCATAGCCCTCTATGGGCTTCCAAATATCACTTTGCCAATTCCACAAGAACTGCTTATCGAAAGGCTTCTTGAGGGGAAAGCTGTAACTCTGTGAGATGATTTTACAGAACACAAAGAAGTTTCTCAGAAAGCTTCTTTCTCTTTGTTATCGGAGGATATTTCCTTTGGCCCTATAGTTTTCAAAGGGATCCGAAATATCTCTCCTCAGATTCCACAGAAATAAGGCTAGCAAAGAGATCCACGAAACTCAGATGTAACTCTGTGAGATGAATTCACAGAACACTAATCAGTTTCTCAGAAAGCTTCTTTCCAGATTTCATCTGAGGATATTTCCTTTTTCACCATAGCCCTCTAGGGGCTTCCAAATATCACTTTACAAATTCCACAAGAACTGTCTTAGCCAAGACTTCTTGAGGGGAAAGCTGTAACTCTGTGAGATGATTTCACAGAACACAAAGAAATTTCTCAGAAAGCTTCTTTCTCTTTGTTATCGGAGGATATTTCCTTTGGCCCTATAGTCTTCAAAGGGATCCGAAATATCTGTTCTAAGATTACACAGAAAGAAGACTAGCAAAGAGATCCACGAAATACAGATGTAAATCTGTGAGTGGAAGTCACACATCACAGAGCAGTTTCTCAGAAAGCTTCTTTCCAGATTTCATCTGAGGATATTTCCTTTTTCACCATAGCCCTCAATGGGCTTCCAAATATCACGCTGCCAATTCCACAAGAACTGTCTTAGCAAACGGCTTCTTGAGGGGAAAGCTGTAACTCTGTGAGATGATTTCACAGAACACAAAGAAGTTTCTCAGAAAGCTTCTTTCCAGATTTCATCTGAGGATATTTCCTTTTCACCATAGTCCTCTAAGGGCTTGCAAATATCACCTTGCCAGCTCCACAAGAACTGTCATAGCGAAAGGCTTCTTGAGGGGAAAGCTGTAACTCTGTGAGATGATTTCACAGAACACAAAGAAGTTTCTCAGAAAGTTTCTTTCTCTTTGTTATCGGAGGATATTTCCTTTGGGCCTATAGTCAGCAAAGGGATCCGAAATATCTGTTCTCGGATTCCACAGAAGGAAGGCTAGCAAAGAGATCCACGAAATACAGATGTAACTCTGTGAGTGGAAGTCACACATCACAGAGCAGTTTCTCAGAAAGCTTCTTTCCAGATTTCATCTGAGGATATTTCCTTTTTCACCATAGCCCTCTAGGGGCTTCCAAATATCACTTTTCCAATTCCACAAGAACTGTCTTAGCGAAAGGCTTCTTGAGGGGAAAGCTGTAACTCTGTGAGATGATTTCACAGAACACAAAGAAGTTTCTCAGAAAGCTTCTTTCTCTTTGTTATCGGAGGATATTTCTTTTGGCCCTATAGTCTTCAAAGGGATCCGAAAAATCTGTTTTCAGATTCCACAGAAATAAGGCTAGCAAAGAGATCTACGAAACACAGATGTAACTTTGTGAGATGAATTAACAGAACACTAAGCAGTTTCTCTGAAAGCTTCTTTCCAGATTTCCTCTGAGGATATTTCCTTTTACACCATAGCCCTCTATGGGCTTCCAAATATCACTTTGCCAATTCCACAAGAACTGCTTATCGAAAGGCTTCTAGAGGTGAAAGCTGTAACTCTGTGAGATGATTTCACAGAACACAAAGAAGTTTCTCAGAAAGCTTCTTTCTCTTTGTTATCGGAGGATATTTCCTTTGGCCCTATAGTCTTCAAAGGGATCCGAAATATCTCTCCTCAGATTCCACAGAAATAAGGCTAGCAAAGAGATCCACGAAACTCAGATGTAACTCTGTGAGATGAATTCACAGAACACTAATCAGTTTCTCAGAAAGCTTCTTTCCAGATTTCATCTGAGGATATTTCCTTTTTCACCATAGCCCTCTATGGGCTTCCAAATATCACTTTGCCAATTCCACAAGAACTGTCTTAGCCAAAGGCTTCTTGAGGGGAAAGCTGTAACTCTGTGAGATGATTTCACAGAACACAAAGAAATTTCTCAGAAAGCTTCTTTCTCTTTGTTATCGGAGGATATTTCCTTTGACCCTATAGTCTTCAAAGGGATCCGAAATATCTGTTCTAAGATTACACAGAAAGAAGACTAGCAAAGAGATCCACGAAATACAGATGTAACTCTGTGAGTGGAAGTCACACATCACAGAGCAGTTTCTCAGAAAGCTTCTTTCCAGATTTCATTTGAGGATATTTCCTTTTTCACCATAGCCCTCAATTGGCTTCCAAATATCACGTTGCCAATTCCACAAGAACTGTCTTAGCGAACGGCTTCTTGAGGGGAAAGCTGTAACTCTGTAGATGATTTCAAAGAACACAAAGAAGTTTCTCAGAAAGCTTCTTTCTCGTTGTTATCGGTGGATATTTCCTTTGGCCCTATAGTCTTCAAAGGGATCCGAACTATCTGTTCTCAGATTCCACATAAATAAGGCTAGCAAAGAGATCTACGAAACACAGATGTAACTCTGTGAGATGAATTCACAGAACACTAAGCAGTTTCTCAGAAAGCTTCTTTCCAGATTTCATCTGAGGATATTTCCTTTTCACCATAGTCCTCTAAGGGCTTCCAAATATCACCTTGCCAACTCCACAAGAACTGTCATAGCGAAAGGCTTCTTGAGGGGAAAGCTGTAACTCTGTGAGATGATTTCACAGAACACAAAGAAGTTTCTCAGAAAGTTTCTTTCTCTTTGTTATCGGAGGATATTTCCTTTGGGCCTGTAGTCTGCAAAGGGATCCGAAATATCTGTTCTCAGATTCCACAGAAAGAAGGCTAGCAAAGAGATCCACGAAATACAGATGTAACTCTGTGAGTGGAAGTCACACATCACAAAGCAATTTCTCAGAAAGCTTCTTTCCAGGTTTCATCTGAGGATATTTCCTTTTTCACCATAGCCCTCTAGGGGCTTCCAAATATCACTTTTCCAATTCCACAAGAACTGTCTTAGCGAAAGGCTTCTTGAGGGGAAAGCTGTAACTCTGTGAGATGATTTCGCAGAACACAAAGAAGTTTCTCAGAAAGCTTCTTTCTCTTTGTTATCGGAGGATATTTCCTTTGGCCCTATAGTCTTCAAAGGGATCCGAAAAATCTGTTCTCAGATTCCACAGAAATAAGGCTAGCAAAGAGATCTACGAAACACAGATGTAACTCTGTGAGATGAATTCACAGAACACTAAACAGTTTCTCAGAAAGCTTCTTTCCAGATTTCCTCTGAGGATATTTCCTTTTTCACCATAGCCCTCTATGGGCTTCCAAATATCACTTTGCCAATTCCACAAGAACTGTCCTAGCGAAAGGCTTCTTGAGGGGAAGGCTGTAACTCTGTGAGATGATTTCACAGAACACAAAGAAGTTTCTCAGAAAGCTTCTTTCTCTTTGTTATCGGAGGATATTTCCTTTGGCCCTATAGTCTTCAAAGGGATCCGAAATATGTGTTCTCCGATTCCACAGAAATAAAGCTAGCAAAGAGATCCACGAAATACAGATGTAACTGTGTGAGTGGAAGTCACACATCATAGAGCAGTTTCTCAGAAAGCTTCTTTCCAGATTTCATCTGAGGATATTTCCCTTTTCACCATAGCTCTATAGGGGCTTCCAAATATCACTTTTCAAATTCCACAAGAACTGTCTTAGCGAAAGGCTTCTTGAGGGGAAAGCTGTAACTCTGTGAGTTGAGTTCACAGAACAGAAAGAAGTTTCTCAGAAAGCTTCTTTCTCTTTGTTATCGGAGGATATTTCTTGTGGCCCTATAGTCTTCAAAGGGATCCGAAATATCTGTTCTCAGATTCCACAGAAATAAGGCTAGCAAAGAGATCTATGAAACACAGATGTAACTCTGTGAGATGAATTCACAGAACACTAAGCAGTTTCTCTGAAAGCTTCTTTCCAGATTTCCTCTGAGGATATTTCCTTTTTCACCGTAGCCCTCTATGGTCTTCCAAATATCACTTTGCCAATTCCACAAGAACTATCTTAGCGAAAGGCTTCTTGAGGGGAAAGCTGAAACTCTGTGAGATGATTTCACAGAACACAAAGTAGTTGCACAGAAAGCTTTATTTCTCTTTGTTATCGGAGGATATTTCCTTTGGCCCTATAATCTTCAAAGGGATCCGAAATATCTGTTCTCAGATTCCACAGAAAGAAGGCTAGCAAAGAGATCCACGAAATACAGATGTAACTCTGAGGGGAAGTGACACATCACAGAGCAGTTTCTCAGAAAGCTTCTTTCCAGATTTCATCTGAGGATATTTCCTTTTTCACCATAGACCTATATGGGCTTCCAAATATGACTTTGCCAATTCCACAAGAACTGTGTCAGCCAAAGGCTTCTTGAGGGGAAAGCTGTAACTCTGTGAGATGATTTCACAGAACACAAAGAAGTTTCTCAGAAAGCTTCTTTCTCGATGTTATCGGAGGATATTTCCTTTGCCCCTATAGTCTTCAAAGGGATCCGAACTATCTGTTCTCAGATTCCACAGAAATAAGGCTAGCAAAGAGATCTACGAAACACAGAAGTAACTCTGTGAGATGAATTCACAGAACACTAAGCAGTTTCTCAGAAAGCTTCTTTCAAGATTTCATCTGAGGATATTTCCTTTTCACCATAGTCCTCTAAGGGCTTCCAAATATCACTTTGCCAATTCCACAAGAACTGTCATAGCGAAAGGCTTCTTGAGGGGAAAGCTGTAACTCTGTGAGATGATTTCACAGAACACAAAGAAGTTTCTCAGAAAGCTTCTTTCTCTTTGTTATCGGAGGATATTTCCTTTGGGCCTATAGTCTTCAAAGGGATCCGAAATATCTGTTCTCAGATTCCACAGAAATAAGGCTAGCAAAGAGATCCACGATATACAGATGTAACTCTGTGAGTGGAAGTCACACATCACAGAGCAGTTTCTCAGAAAGCTTTTTTCCAGATTTCATCTGAGGATATTGCCTTTTTCACCATAGCCCTCAAGGGGCTTCCAAATATCACTTTTCCAATTCCACAAGAACTGTCTTAGCGAAAGGCTTCTTGAGGGGAAAGCTGTAACGCTGTGAGATGATTTCACAGAACACAAAGAAGTTTCTCAGAAAGCTTCTTTCTCTTTGTTATCGGAGGATATTTCCTGTGGCCCTATAGTTTTCAAAGGGATCCGAAATATCTGTTCTCAGACTCCACAGAAATAAGGTAGGAAAGAGATCTACGAAACACAGATGTAACTCTGTGAGATAA